>NC_142068.1:81025000-82385000 GCF_059756535.1 Pantherophis guttatus | reverse complement strand
ATTCAGAGCAGGGGTGAAATCCAGCAGGTTCTGACAGGTTGTGGAGAACCGGTAGTGGAAATTTTGAGTAGTTCAGAGAACCGGCTAATGCCACCTCTGGCTGGCCCCAGAGTGAGGTGGGAATGGAGATCTTGCAATATCCTTTCCCCAGGAGTGGGGAGGGAATGGGGATTTTGCAGTATCCTTCCCCTGGAGTGGGGTGGGAATGGGAGATTTTGCAGTATCCTTCCTCTGCCACGCCCACCAAGCCACGTCCACAGAACTGGTAGTAAAAAAATTTGGATTTCACCCCTGATTTAGAGGGTATGGAAAACTGGTGCCCATTTGAGCCTGTTATGTAAAACCCAGCTTATATTGAGGATGTAGCGATTGTGTTTAATAACACAAGAGCCTTGATAGTACAGTGGTTTAGTGCACCCTGTCATTAACACAGCTGCCTGCAATTTCTGCTGGTTCGAATCTCTCCAAGGCTCAAGGTTGACTCAGCCTTCCATCCTTTCTAAGGTAGGTGAAATGAGGACCCAGTTTGTGGGGGCAATAAGCTGACTTTGTATAAAATATATAAAAGAATGAAGGCTATTGCTTAACGCATTGTAAGCCGCCCTGAGTCTCCAGAGAAGGGTGGCATATAAATCAAATTTAAAAAAAACAAAAAAAAAACATACATAATTAATATACTCTGAATATAACTCTGTAAACCACTTAGAGAGGTTTACATGTACCGCACTGTGAAGCAGTATATAAGTCTAAGTGCTATTAACTATTGCTAATAATGTGGGTGAGTGTGTGTGCGTGCGCGCTCGTGCACATTGGATAGGTAAGTAGAAAAAAGTACACCTTAATATAGGTGTGCATATTGCATGGAAAAAAAAATGTTGGAAAAGGCTAGGGCTGAAATTGGCAAGCGTTTTATTCATGATGGAGTGAAGCTGTGCATAAATATGAAGGTAATTGATCTTGCCAAATCAGGCCAGAAGTCTTTCTCGTTGTGTATGACATGCCTAGAATTTGTTGAGTTGTAATCCATCATATTTGGAAGATAATTTTGTAGAAGCAGTGATGGAATTCATTTTTTTTTACTATCGGTTCTGTGGGCGTGGCTTGGTGGGCATGGCTTGGTGGGCATGGCAGGGGCAGGATACTGCAAAATCTCCATTCCCTCCCCATTCCAAGGACAGGATACTGCAAAATCTCCATTCCCACCCCACTCCAAGGACAGGATACTGCAAAATCTCCATTCCCACCCCACTCTGGGGCCAGCCAGAAGTGGCATTTGCCAGTTCTCTGAACTACTCAAAATTTCTACTACTGGTTCTCCAGAACCTGTCAGAACCTGCTGAATATCACCCCTGGGTAGAAGACTGGGCAACCCATGACCCCTTAATCATCATTTCAGAGATATTTCCTCCCCACAGATTCCTTAAGGCCTTCAACAATGGCAGAGCTTTAAATTCAGGGAGGTTTTCAGAGACGCCCCAATCTTGCAACTAGCAATGTTGAACTGTAAAGCACAGTCAAATATCAGGCATTAACCATAGAAAATGTTTTATGATATATTGCATTATGTCATATTTATTTTTATTTATGATAATTCTGCCATAAAATATGTTATATAATTTGCCAAAATTTCAATTCTATGGAGTCATGGATCCTAGATTTTGCATATATTTGAAGTATCTTGGTTGAGAATGTTTTGCCCTCTGAAGCACTGTATCATCCACTTAAAGATTACAAGACGTTTAGTAAGTATATAGATCAGGGCTATAAACTCAAATGGCCTGCGGGCTAGATGCGTCACATGCTGGCCACACCCACACCCAGTTTAGGGAAGGGGAAAAAAGTCCCGATATGTCATGTGACACCGCCATGATGATGCGAATTTGACACCCCTGATATAGATGCAATTCTTTCTGAAATACATTGGAATGGGAGAGAGAGACGCTTATATTGTTACGTAAGAAAGATCAGTACAGTAGTGGCCAAAATTGTGGAAACATTTTGGGAAAAGAAAGAGGAGGGAGGGAGGGAGGGAGGGAGGGGGGGAGGAAGGAAGGAAGGAAGGAAGGAAGGAAGGAAGGAAGGGAGAGGGAGGGAGGGAGGGAGGGAGGGAAGAAGCAAGGAGGAGGAGGGAGGGAGGAAGGAAGGAAGGAAGGAAGGAGGGAGGGAGGAGGAGAGGGAGGGAGGGAGGAAGAAAGAAAGAAAGAAAGAAAGAAAGAAAGAAAGAAAGAAAGAAAGAAAGAAAGAAAGAAAGAAAGAAAGTTAGTAAGTAAGTAAGTAAGTTCTACTCTATTTATTGGAATGTACAACTAAGATAGCTGCTGTAATCACATAAACTAATATATAAATAAGGGAGAAATTACCTCTTTGTTCCAGTGAGATATCCTTCCCTTGTTTTGTGGATGTTCTAGCTAATAGCCTTTCATATAGGGGATAAGTGGTGATATTTCTGCTACCCTACATGGACTGTAGAGAAAGACTTTGTTTGCATTGTTTTGCATTGTTCCTATTTCAATCAGTTGAAATCCATGAAACCAAAACTCGTTCAATTCTATTTTGTATAAAGTCCTCTCTGGGAAATATTTTTTTCTTCGTAATCTTACAAGTTTGTTTGGTTTTTTTTTCCTCACTAGATGTCCTTGGCAGAATCCAGTCACTCTGGTGGGAAGAGAAAGAGCCACCTACATAACAATGCCCTGATTTGTGGTCCCAGGAATTTTGCAGCACAGAATAGTGGGGGATAAGGCTGCATAAATCATGATTTTTGATAAGACAAGGCTAGTCATGGGGACGGCGAATAAAATTGTGGTTGCCGGGCTTTTCTCTCGATGCAGTAAATCACCGGTGAAGAAAGGCAGACCTGGAACTATTCCCAGGAAGATGATCATTATATTATGTTAAATTGAATGCCCATTCATAATTAACTTAATTAACTTCCCTCTTTATCTTTAGCCTTTCTGCAGTCTTCAAATTCTTCAGTTTACCTCTTTCAATCTTGTTTTTTGTCATTCAAAATAGTCAACCAGAAGAACCTCTGGTAGATAAAGAGTTATTTTTTAACAGCAATCATCATAGTATGGTTTCAGATTGTGTGTGTGGGTGGTGGTGGTGGAGGGGAGGGGAGAACTTTCTCCTCATTTCAATTTTTGTTTTCTTTTTTTCTCTCTCTTTCGGTCTTTTTCCTTCTCCTAATGATGCTTATGGCACTGTTAGGGCAACAAATCTAGGGCAGAAGAGAATAGAATAACAGTTGGAAGGGATGTTGGAGGTCTTCTAGTCCAGGGGTCCCCAACCTTTTGGACCTCAGGGACCACCAAGCTCATAATTTTAAATCCTGTGGACCAGTAATACGAATCCAGAGCGCTGCTTGCTGAAGCACCTGGACTCCCAGTGATGGGATGGGGTCCTTCAGGCATTCTCCCTCCTCTCTCTTGCTCTCTCTCTCTCTCTCTCTCTCTCTCCCTCTTTCTCTCCCAATCTTTCTCTCTCATTCTCTCATTCTCTCTCTCTCTCCCACCTCTCTTTCTCTCTCTCCTCCACTCATTCTCTCTCTGATTCCCTCTCTGTCTTTTTCTTTCTCT
This sequence comes from Pantherophis guttatus, assembly GCF_059756535.1. Lineage (NCBI taxonomy): Eukaryota > Metazoa > Chordata > Lepidosauria > Squamata > Colubridae > Pantherophis > Pantherophis guttatus. Next base: position 82,381,422 of record NC_142068.1, on the reverse strand, counting down.
CTTTCATTGTCTCTTTCTCTCTCTCATTCTCTGTCTCTCTCATTCTCTCTCTCATTCTCTCTCTCTCTCATTCTCTCTCATTCTCTCTCTATCTCTTTCATTCTCTCTCTGATTCTCTCTCTGTCTTTTTCTTTCTCTCTCTCATTCTCTTTCATTCTCTTTCTCTCTCCCCCTCTTGCTCTCTCTCTTTCTCCCTCCCTCTCTCCCCCTCTCTCTTTCTTTGTCTTATCTCTCTTCCCCCTCTTTCTCTCTCTCATCTCTCCCCCTTTCTCTTTCTCTCTCTCCCACTGTTTCTCATTCTCTCTCTTTCATTCTCTCTCTCATTCTCTCTCTGTCTCTTTCTTTCTTTCTCTCTCTCTTTCATTTTCTCTCTGATTCTCTTTCTCTCTCTCATCTCATGGGACAGCCAGTGTCTTGGGGCTGAGAGGAAGTCAACCGAGAGGCACGGAGCACCAACAAGGGCCGGAAGAAACGGCCGCGCGATCCAGCAAGAGACAAAGCTTCACTCCTACTCTGGAATATGGAGCAAATCTCCATCCCCCACCCTTACCTTGCCAGGCGAGGAGTGAATGGGAAGGAAGGGCGAGGGGTGGGACAGCCACTCATGGGTTCAGCTGACAGGAAGCTACAGCAGGGGGAAGAAACAGCCTGGGGTTGCCACCCCCTGTTGCTTCGGCACGCCTGCACCGCCACCCCCCATTGCACCATTACCTCATTCCAGCTGGCGAGGGCTGCACTGCAAAGTTGCAAGTTGCACGAACTTCCCTCTACTGTGGAGATTTACAGCCCCACCATGAGCTGCCTGGCCAGTCCCATATTCCAGAGCTCTAGTCCCAGGACTGGCTATTGCTCATCCTGGAGCAGCTTCTCCACCTGGGTGCGCCGCGGACCACCAAAATTTTCTCACGGACCACCAGTGGTTCGCGGACCACCGGTTGGTGACCACTGTTCTAGTCCAACCCCCTGTTCAAGCGGGAGACCCCACACCCATGATGGCGAACCTATGGCACGTGTGCCAGAAGTGGCACACAGAGCCCTCTCTGTGGGCATGCATGCCGTCACCACCTGGTCTTTGGGTTTCCAGCGTGTGCATGCATGCTGGCCGGCTGGTCTTCACATGCACCAGGGCACCGGAAACCCAAAGACCAGCTGGCTGGTGCACATGTGTGCTGGAAACCCAAAGACCAGGTGGACGGCGTGCGTATGTGCACCGACCAGCTGGTCTTCGGGTTTCCAGCACTCCAGTTTAGGCACTCAGTGCCGAAATGATTTGCCATCACTGCCCTACACCATTTCTGATGAGTTTCTTCTTGAAAGCCTCCACCCACAACCTCTGAAAGTGTGCCATTCCACTGGTTCATTGTTCTCACTGTTAGGAAATTTCTCCTTAGTTCTAGGTTGCTTCTCTCTGATTAGTTCCCATCCAGGGGTGGGTTCTAATTTTTTTTACTACCGGTTCTGTGGGCGTGGCTTATTTTGTGGGTGTGGCTTGGAGGTCATGTGACTAGGTGGGCGTGGCTAGCTGGTCAGAGTCATTTCTGGAAGGTCCTCGCACTTACAACCAGTCCTCGCACTTACGACCCAACTCATTTGTTTGCTTTTAACACTGATCAGCTGTAGGACGGCCCTTTGAAGCCCCGCGGCAAGAGTTTAAACAGTTTTTTTCCCTCTAGTCATCAGCTGGGACTCAAGAGGCAGCAATAGTTTGGGGGTGGGATCAAATAAAAGGTAAGAATAACGTGGGGGGGTGGGGGGTGGGAGGGCAGGGGGGGGAGAATCGGTTCGGTGACGTCATATCGTCACCGCTACCGGCTCGGCCGAACCAGACCAAACCGGGAGGAACCCACCACTGTTCCCATCCATTTTTTTCTTGTCTTACCTTCTGGTGCTTTGGAAAATAAGTTGACTACCCTCTTCTGTGTGGCAGCCCCTTAAACATTGGAATGCTGCTATCATGTCTCATGTCTCCCCTAGTCCTTCTTTTCATTAGACTGGACACACCTAATTCCTGTAACCGTTCTTCCTATGTTTTAGCCTCCGGGCCTCTAATCACCTTTGTTGCTCTTTTCCAGCCATTCAACATCTTTTTAATAATATGGTGACCAAAACTGGATGCAATATTCTAAGTGTGGCCTTCTAAGGCTTTATATAATAGATTCAATAGATTCAAACTCAATGTAAATCGCTCTAATCTTGATTGTAGAAAATATGACTTCTGCAATAGAGTAGTAAATGTCTGGAACTGTTGTGGCCCATCAGCGGCCTGTGCAGCTAGTAGCTGATTCCAACAGCGAGGAGGCTGGTGTGGTGCTGCGCCAGCAGCCTGTGCAGCTGGCACTCGAATCAGACAATGAGGAGGCTGGAGAAGATGTGGTGCCAGAGGCAGGGATTCAGCCAGGGCCTTCAGAACCTCCAGAAGCTTCCATAAGTGAAGAGGAAGAAGAGGAGGAGCCTCTTCTCGATGCACGGGCGCACAGAGCTGCCAAAAGGCAGGAGTGGCTCCTCAGGAGGAGGTCTCCTCAAGAGTAAGGCTTGGGGCTAATTGGCCACTCCCTTAGCCTATTTAAGGATGGATGACAACTGAGGCAATTTGTAGGAAACAACTTCGTTCACTCTCCTTCGTGTCTTGATCTTAGTTTTTTTATCAGTTACCTGCAAATTGCTTCTGGGCTTTCTGCCAATCCTAGTAAGATTACGATTATTTATTCTTTGGAGTCTTGTAGGCTGTTAAGAAAGTTAATTAACAGCCTTTGTTTGAAAAAGACTGATTTAATTTAGTAAACTAAGGTTTGTACAGACTTTGTGTATGCTGCGTTCTTTGGGGTCCATAGCTGGGGCAGAACAGGAACACTCTACCTGGTCCTGTTGTCAGTCTCTCTAATCCCCATACCTTTTACCTTAAACTGTCTACCATGGACCTTTCATGTTTCTTAAGAGATCCCTAAGGACGGGTGCATAAGCGCACCAGCGTGCCTACCATCCCTGTTCTACTGTCTTCATTTATATGTAATCATTCTATGTGTTTATGGCTATGTTTTGCCTATTTATATCCTTTTATTTGTGCCAATTTTTTTTTCATATGTCCATGTCTATGTCTATACTGTTACATGTTTCCTTATACTTTTTGACAAATAAATAAATAAATAAATAAATAAATAAATAAATAAATAAATAAATAAATAAATAAAAGTAAATAAATAAATATATTGGTACTAGTACTTCATGTGATCTTGATTCTATCCCTTGGTTAATGAAACCTAGGATTGCATTGGTTATAACTTATAGTCCTCATTAATCAATCATCAGGTATATCTGTTGTGTCTTTATAGAAGCAATTCCAGGTAACACTTAAATTGTTCTACTTTACATAATTTAAAGTAATTGCAAGCCAAAATTGAACAAAAAGGATAAGGAATGCTAAATCTAAATCCCAGCATATTTAATGATGGGTTTATATATCTTCTGTGGAACATGCTGCAGGTCCCACAAATTAATTCAGACATTCTGGTCATGACAAGCTGCTTAGGTTTCCCTCAGACTGAATCTTTCCCACATATTCTCTAAAGTCTTTTTGGTAGTAGGGGTTTTTGGAAGAAATGTCCATCTGGGTTCAGTTCCAAGTAGGGAAAAAGACACTGGAAACATGGAGACCACTTGGAAAGATGGTTTTTAATGGTGGACAGGATCACATGCCTTGATGATGTTGGGTGAAGGAGAAAAAAGGGAAGAGATGCTGAGAATGCCTGAGTTTTATAACCTGTGCGAGCACCGGAAACTGAAAGAGCAAATCCCTGGCGTGTATGCGCGCCCTGGGAAGCTGAGCTTTTGGTTTCCAGCGCATTCATGGGCACTGGCCAGCTAATCTTCGTGCACGCATGTGCACCAGAAACCGGAAGACCAGGTGACTGGTGCACATGCGCACGCCGAAAACCGGAAGCTCAGCTGGGAACTGCTCTTCCGGTTTCCAGTGCTCCCCCGCAAGCACGCGTGGTCCCGTTTCAGCACTCAGTGCCCAAAAAAATTCACCAACACTGGAATAGCATGAGAATGTTTGGGATAAAACTGGGGTGCATCTGACATCAATAGAAATGTTCTGTCTGTGAAATTAAAAGAAAGGGAAAGAATGTAAGGGATGAGAATGAAGATCGTTTCATCTTGTGCAATGGAGTTAGTGAATACATAAAGGAAAATGGAGGTGTGGGCTAGTTATGAATGACAGGGCTACAATTCATCTCAGAGAATAAGAATTAGTGTTATCTAAACTGATATAGGTTCATATAAAAGAAGAAATCTATAGGTTGGTGAAATAATTAGCAATTAATTAGCAATTTTATGATGTTTGTGTATCTATATTTTTCTTGACTGTACACCACCTTCAGTCCTACGGGAGAAAGGCAGTATAGAAATATAATAAATAAATAAATAAATAAATAAATAAATAAATAAATAAATAAATAAATAAATAAATAAATAAATAAATAGAAATGTTATTTTCCAGGGAACAAGTGATAGTGGAAGGGAGAAGGATTTTTGAAAAAACAAGAGCAGCATTCTAAATGAATATGACCAAGAGGGAAAAAAAATATTCTGTTAGGTGACATAAATGGATGAGAGGAAACGAGAAGGGAGAGAACTGAAAAAAACAAACAAAACTGAAGCCCAAGAGACTCTAAAATGAATGGAAATGGTAACTGGTGAATATTTCTTTAGAAAAATGCCTTTCCTTTTGGTGATAATATAATAATAATAATAATAATAATAATAATAATAATAATAATAATAATAATAATAATAATAATAATAATAATAATAATAATAATAATAATAAAATAGAAAATGAAGAAGCTAATGTGCTCTGGGGTGTTAGAATTCAAATAGACAAACATTTGCCACACAACATTTTAGACAATTGTTGCTAAGAAAACCAAAAAAATCTGGATAGTGGTCATTGCAACAGCGGTATGAAAGAGAAAGAACTGGAGAAAATCATAAAACATAAAGACCTGCAAGTAGGAGCAGAGTGTCTGTGGCAGGGGCAGGTTTCAAAACCTGTTGCTACTGGTTCGCTGGCACATGACGCACTTGCGCATGCGCGCAATGTTTCTGCGCATGCGCAGAAGCATCTGGGTGGGTGGGCGGAGCCTCTCGCCACCACCGCTACTGGTTCGCCTGATCTGGGGCAAACCGGTAGCAACCCACCACTGGTCTGTGGCAAAAGAAAGCAAAAGTAGTACCAATGGTAATAGACATCCTGGGTGCAATCCCGAAATCTCTGGAGCATCTCCTGAACACCATTGGCATTGACAAAATCCGCCATCACTCAATTGCAAAAGGCAGCTTTGCTTGGAACAGCTTACATCCTGCAATAGTACATTTAACATTATTAAACAACATCTGCTATTCTAGGTCCTTAGGAAGGCCTTGATAAGTGAACAAAAAATGTGAAATCCAGTCTAAACATATGACTGAATGAGTAATCAGCCATAATAATAACTTCATATAGCAATCGCACTTAGACATATACCACTTCACAGTGCTTTACAGCCCTCTGTAAGTGGTTTACAGTGTTGCTCCCAACAATCTGGGTCCTCATTTTACCCACCTCGGAAGGAGGGAAGGCTGAGTCAACTTTGAGCCTGGTGAGATTTGAACTGCCAAATTGCAGGCAGCTGGCAGAAGTAGCCTGCAGTACTGCATTCTAACCACTGCATCACCACAGCTCATGTGTATCAAACTCTCAGTGATTGGAGGCAGATTATGTGTTTGTGGCATAAGTGACCTGATACATAAGGAATGAATACATAATAAATAGAAAAAGAACTATATGATTTCTTGTGATGAAAGACTGAGTGAATTACTGAAGGATACAAGAGTAATAAGTGGGTCCAAGTGTTTGACATAATGTAGTGTTAAATTACAAGGGACGTGGTGGCTCAGTGGCTAAGATGCTGATCTTGTCGATCGAAAGGTCGGCAGTTCAGCAGTTCGAATCCCTAATGCCGTGTAATAGGGTGAGCTCTCGTTACCTGTCCCAGCTTCTGCCAACCTAGCAATTCGAAAGCATGGAAAAAATGCAAGTAGAAAAATAGGAACCACCTTTGGTGGGAAGGTAATAGCGTTCCGTGTGCCTTTGGTGTTTAGACATGCTGGCCACATGACCACAGAGACTTCTTCGGACATTGCTGGCTCTTCAGCTTGGTCATGGTATAAAATTAGACTACATCTTGCCTTTCTTTTTCTTACTTCCTTAATTTCTTTATCTTAGAATGTCTTGCTGTCTTTCTGCCCTTTGTTTAACATCACTTACCTTGAAAGTGTATCGCAGGATGGTACTGTATGTTTATACACATGGAACCAAAAAAGAATACACAGCTTCATGAAATTGAAAATAGCACTATTGTTTTCCAGTGATTCAGCTAGAACTCATCACCGTATCCTGCGGTTAGGAAGAAATGGAGTGTTGATGATTTCTTCCTCTTTTGTCAATTACACATTCAAGCAAGGCCTTCTCTCTATTTTTTTTTTTTTCTTAATAACAATTTCACGAGGTCTGAGTATAGCCTTCTGGCAATACCTTCACTTGCTGCTTTGTTCATTCCCAGATTCTTGCAAATGGGAAAAATAGCATCATTAACAATAAACTCTGAGCAAGCACTTGTTACTGACAATTTAAATACACCCCCTTCCCAAACTAGCTGCAGGAGATGCCACTGGTTTGGTTGAAGGCCAATAGGAAATGCCTCATGTTGAAAGTGAACCAGAGTAACAATGTATGTTTATGATGATGTCAGCATCACTGGAAGAAACGTAGACTTTGATCAGCAGTGGTATTCAGCCAGTTCACACCAGTTCGGGCGAACTCATAGCGGCAATCCACCCACCCCTGCTCCAAGTTGTGCTATTTAGGCACGTTTTCGAGGCGGGGCGCATGCGCGGAAGGCACACAAGCAAGCAAAGAGCATGTGCAGAAGGCTGAGTGCATGCGTGGACAGCATGCATACACACAAAGTATGTGGGCTTGTGGGCGGGCGGCGAACCGGTGGTAAAGGTAAGTGAAGCCCACCCCAGGCTTTGATGTATGACGTAACCTCAGGTACAGAGGCTGATCAGTGAAACTGAAGTACATCTAGGAAACAGGTACTCTGTTCTGCCCCAGCTACAGATCCCAAAGAACACAGCACACACAAAGTTTGTACAAAACTTAAATTTACTAAAATAACTCAGTCTTTTCCAAACAAAGGCTGTTAATAAACTTCCTTAACAGCCTACAAGAAAACAAAGATAAAGTAATCACAATCTTACTAAGGTTGGCAGAAAGCCCAGAAGCAATTTGCAGAGAATCCAGACCCGAAGGAGAATGAACTAAAGTTGTTCCCTGCAAATTGCTTCAGTCGGCGTTCCTCCTTAAATAGGCTAAGGGAGTGGCCAATTAGCCCCAAGCCTTACTCTGAGGAGACCTCCTCCTGAGGAGCCACTCCTGCCTTTTGGCAGCTCTGTGCGCCTGTGCATCGAGAAGAGGCTCCTCCTCTTCGTCCTCTTCACTTAAAGGAGCTTCTGGAGGTTCTGAAGGCCCTGGCTGAATCCCTGCCTCTGGCACCACATCTTCTCCAGCCTCCTCATTGTCTGACTCGGGTGCCAGCTGCACAGGCTGCTGGGGCAGCACCACACCAGCCTCCTCACTGTCAAAATCAGCTACAATCCGCACAGGTTGGTGACGGGCCACAACATACACATTTTTAAATTTGGGGGCTACACAGTTTCTGGATATTTTTGTAGTGTCATGCGATATAACTTGTGAGCCAATCTATCACCTCTATACAACAACTCTTTCAATGAGCTTCTTAGAGACAGTATCTTCATGATCCTTCTTCTGCCTTCCTCCATAAGAAAGACAGGTAGAATACTGGGATCCTTTGCAGTTCTGATCTGGATCCACCCTCAAGGGAAGATTCTGTCCACTGCAACCTTATTATGCTGATGCCAGATAATTAGTAGTCCAGAAGATAAGAGAAGATAGGGAAGATAGGAATAGTTGGGCTTTTGGTGCTGTCTGAGCTTGGTTGTTTTCATGTCGATGATTCATTACCAAATTAGGTAACATCTGTAGAAACTTAGCACCCACCCTTATTCTAGAAGAATGAAATATTTTAGGAAATATTAAAAAGGCACAATATTATGTTTCCCTGGATGAGAAAAGGAGAAACATGTTTTTAAAGACAGAGAGCAGCTCCCTGCAGCTTCCCAGCAGATATTTGGTGTCCATTGAGAAAGACTGGGCCAACCTATCTACAAGACAAAAGGCCTCCAGGGTGATGGTATTAAGACATGACCCTCCAAGACATAATAGGATTATCTATCAGCAGAGCTCATCACATGGCACAACCAAGCCCTACATTACATCAGCCCAAGGTTCAACCAAACTTGACTTTAAGACAAACATGACCCTACATTGGTTGAGTCTGACAACCAATAGAATACATTATCTCATGTACTATAAATTAAGGCAGGAATTTAGTAATTAAAAAGTGTCAATTATCATGTAACAAATGTATGTTAACCATATATGGAAAACCGCTGTGCCAGCAAAATCCTTTGTCTTGGATATGTATAAAAGCAGTTGTATCAGAACTCTTCCTTTGTTCAGAATTGCAGATACAAATCTGGTTCTGAAACTGCGCAATAAAACTGTCTCTGGCTGACCAAGGAATGTTGTTTGGTCCCATCATTCCATAACAGGCTGGCTCAGTCCTGTTGGGACTGTGGGCATGGCTTGGTGGGCATGGTGTGGCTTGGTGGGCATGGCAGGGGAAGGATACTGCAAAATCTCCATTCCCACCCCACTCCAGGGGAAGGATACTGCAAAATCTCCATTCCCACCCCACTTCTGGGAGAAGGATACTGCAAAATCTCCATTCCCACCCCACTCCTGGGAGAAGAATATTGCAAAATCTCCATTCCCACTCCACTCTGGGGCCAGACAGAGGTGGTATTTGCCGGTTCTCCGAACTACTCAAAATTTCCACTGCCGGTTCTCTAGAACCTGTCAGAACCTGCTGGATTTCACTCCTAGTGCTAACTTTCTACACTAGTAAACAGGAGTTCCAAGGAATATTGAACCTTATTAATAATTTCCTGAATACCTTCCTTCAGAAACTCTGTGCAAAACCATATACAAGGCTTTCTCTCTCTGTGTTACAATGCTGTGTCATACTTTTGCAACAGTAAACGTGTTGATTCTTGTTCTCTCCATCCCTCTAGAATAATTTTCTGCAAGCTTTTGCATCCCAATCACACATGCAAGCAAAGCAAAGTTTCACCACTAATGAAAATGGAATTGGTTGTTGTGGATTTTGCAACTGAACTAACTAAATCTAAACACACTCCTGTTTCACCCTCTGGCTGTCCAGTGGAACCTATTCCCAGCCTATTATACGTTTATTGAAAATGTTTGCCATTGCAGTCTCAAACGATTCCATTTAATTCTTAATTTTCTTTTCTCTGAAGTATTACAGGAAAAATAATAAGGTTCCATTTTTGATCTGGAGAGGGCAGCCTCAGAGTTTAGTCATTATTATTTTTTTCAGCTCCTGAAATGTCCTTTGATTATAGTTCCAAAAACTTACAGTAATTTGCCCCACCATTATGGGAGGGGAAGATTGTCTACTGCCCTAAAAAGGAGAAGAAGCAACATGAAAATGAATGGAGAGGAATGTGCAATTGTGACCTGCAATGCTTGTGGCATGTTGGCAGACTTCCTGCAATTTTTGCAGCAGATTAAAGTTGTAGCAGTTGTTGAAAAAAAGAAATCAATGTATCAGAGCAGTGATTGGCCACTCTGCACTGGGCAAGAAAAACTGAGGATTTGCCAATTCAGACAAAGGCCCCTATGACAGGAAGAGAAAATGTGAATAAAAAGAACCTTGCATAATATAGAGACAGATACAGGAGAAAATGCAGAGGATAAAAACAATAACCAGAAGGAACAAAATATATTTTGTTGGATCCTGTAAACAATTTTCAGGCCTTTGTAGATAAATCAGGCAAAGTGTATAATAAGACAGCTCAATTCATTTAGTTTTGCCCAATTTTATTAGTGTTTTCATGAACAATTTGCTACTCATATATTACTTATTATTTAGAACATAGACAAAAACAGGGGTGGGCTGCTGGGAGTTCACAGGGTTCGGGAGAACCTCTAGCTAAGATTCTGTGCAGTTCGGAGAACCTCCCAAATCCCAATACGGCTGCCCCCGCCCACCCACCCTGCTCCTCCCAGGTGTCCCCCCGTGGCCTGTTTTGGATGCAGGTAAGTGCAGGGTGTGCACGGAGGCTCAGGGAAGTGAAAAACGGATCTACCAGAAGTTCAGGAAGTCCAGAAACGGGCCTGTTTCTGGCCTCCAGAAGGCCTCTGGAGCCTGGGGAGGCCATTTTCACCCTCCTGGAGGCTCGAGGAATGCCTCTGGAGCCCGGGGAGGGCAAAAATGACCCCTCCGCTGTGGTGCAGGAGGCCGACTAGGCTACGCCCACCATGGCCATACCCACCCAGCAACCCGGCAGAGAATCCCTTGCTAAAATTTTTGAAGCCCACCCCTGGACAAAACCATTGTGTCTTGTATGTTGGTATGGAGCTGAATTGCTTTGGTAAGCAGAAATGCCAATATATTGGAGCATAACTGTCTGCTATCTACCTTCTACTCAGGAGTACCTGAATAATTAGAGGTGATGACAAGATCCTGGTACAAAGTTGCTTAGAAATTTTTTTTTTATTTTATTTTTTTTGTAAAGGGGAATGTTACATTAATAAAACAAAGCTCTTCTCCTACTTGTATCCTTTAGCTGAACTGTGTTACTATGACTACTGCAGATGTATGCATGACGTTGCTCTTAATGATTGGTTGATAATAATGTGAGTTTCCATGATTGGTTCATGACAATGTATGCTTTTCAAAATTGTATAAAAGGGAGTCTACTCCAAGCAAAGGTTTGCCCATTTGGCACTTGCTTCTGGGTAACCCTTTTATTTGCAAATACATTTCCTTTCATTTACAGGAACTGGGAATGTCTAGTCTAACAAAGAGGAGGACTAGGGGGTGACATGTTAGCAGTCTTCCACTATTTAAAGGGCTGTCACAAAGAAGAAGGCTCAACCTATTCTCCAAAGCATCTGAAGGCAGGAAAAGAAACAATGCATGGAAGCTTATCAAGGAGAGAACCAACCTATAACTAAGCAAAAATTTCCTGACAGTGAGAACAACTAATCAGTGGACTAGCTTGCCTCCAGAATTTGTGGGTGCTCCATAACTGGAGGTTTTTAAGAAAGACTAGACAACCATTTGTCTGCAATGGTTTAGGGTCTCCTGCTTGAGCAGGGGTGTGGTCTAGAACACCTCCAAGTTTCCTTCCTATTCTATCTCAAATGATCTAAGCCCCAGAACTCACTGTAACAGCATTGCCAACAAGGCATTAAGAATTGTTAACCTAATTTTGTGAAGATTCTTCTCCGGTTACATTGTATTGCTAACTAGGGCATACAAAACCTTTGCCAGACCAATTCTCGAATACAGCTCGTCTGCCTGGAATCCACACTGTATATCGGACAATAATATGATTGAGCAGGCCCAGAGGTATTTCACGAGAAGAGTACTCCACTCCTCTACTCACAATAGAATCCCTTATGCCACCAGGCTTGAAATTTTGGGCTTGGACAATGTGGAACTGTGCCGCCTGCAGTCTGATCTAAGTATAGTACACAAAATTGTCTGCTACAATGTCTTACCTATCAACGACTTCTTCAGCTTCAACCTCAATAATACACAGGCAAACAATCAATACAAACTCAAGGTAAACCGCTCCAAACCCGATTGCAGAAAATACTATATCAGCAACAGAGTGGTCAACGCCTGGAATACTCTACCCGACTCCATTGTTACATCCTCAAACCCTCACAGCTTCAACCTTAAACTGTCTACCATGGACCTCACCCCATTCCTAAGAGGTCCGTAAAGGGGGCATGCATAACCGCACCAGCGTGCCTACCGTCCCTGTCCTACTGTCCCCATTTATTTGTATTCATTTCTTTCGTTCACGTCCATGTTCATATTTATACCTGCTATCTTGTACATGTTTGACAAACTAATAAATAAATAAATAAATAAGCAAATAAATAATTCTGTTAATCTTTTCCTTTCTACTTTCCTGGTTTGGTTCATTGGACCTGCATGCCTGGTAAAAGGACCTAAGCTTTCCGGGTGAACATATCTAGTGGGGGAAAAAAAAAGGAGCAGAATGGGGGATCAGAGAGTGGTTCCATAAAAAGCAAAAAACAGAACGGAAACATTTACCAAGCAGATCATCAGTAGATTAATTTTTCCACATAACAAATAACAGCTACACCAGGGGTGTCAAACTCATGGCGCCACAGCAGTGTCACGTGACGTATTGGGACATTTTCTCCCTTCACTAAACTGGGTGTGGGTGTGGTGAGCGCGTGACACATCCGGCCCATGAGCCGGGAGTTTGACAGCCCTGAGCTACACTGCATCATCACAGACTTTGAAAAACCTGGAAGGAAGTTTGAGATCTAGGGGGTTTTGGTGGCATGTCCACCCTTCCAGTCCATGGGAAAGGGCCAAAAAGGTTAAAGAAAAATACCAGTCAAGGAATGGCTATGCAAATGGTGCTGATAAAGAGATGAGGAAGTGCTGGCATATGGATTGCATCTCACAAGGACTTCTAAAAATTGCTATAACTGATTAGGAAGGCTTTAAACTGCATTCTGGTGGCCAAGGATGGAAATGAAAAACCAGGAAGCCATTAAATGGGATATCTTACTCCTAGCAGATGAATAGGTTGTCTGCTCAAAAGAGGCCCTTATGACCGTGTTATTCTATACCTTTATGCATATGGCAGTAAAACGTCTTGTCAGAAGTACCACCACACTGTCCGCCTACCACAGGGGTGTCAAACTCAATTTCATTGAGGGCCGCAGCGGGGTTGTGTTTGACCTCAGAGAGGGAGGAGTGGGCGTGGCCAGGGCGGGCATGGCCAACTCACCGTCACTCGTGTTGGGGGCACCTGTGGTGGCCTGAGTGCTCTGCCAGAGAAAATGGGCTCCCGAGCTCCATTTTTGGCTGCGACGGCCTCCTGCAACCCTCTGCCAGCGAAAACAGCCATTTTCTCTGGCAGAGGCACCCTGGGCCAGTCCTTCACTGTTTCCATGCACACTCGCATTTCCGGTGCTGGGCGAATCCATTTCCATCATCTCCTTCAACTTCTGCTGCCTCACCTTGTCTTAGACAATTTTCCTTTTAACCAGCAACTTTCCAAATTTCATGCAATGTAGGAATAATTAATGACAGTACATTGCAAGTGTTCTCTGTATAATTTTAAATAAGTAATCTTTCTGCTTCCTTTACTCCCACAGGAGAAACTATTGTAAGAAGATACAAGATTATATTAAGAATCCAAGAAGCAGGCTTTCTTGGAAACTGGATTGGATTTCTTAGCATACGAGAACAAACCAGAAAGCCTATTTGAAGCAAAGTTCTTGTGAATATCTTGGAAGGCTTGAGTTGAGTTACAGCCAGTTCTAAACTATTCCTGGCAAATATTGGATGTTATAAATAGAGGGTGAATTTAATGATTATATAAGACTTGCAGAGCAGTGAAAAATAGTTTTTGTTATAATAGATATGAAGCAGCGTTGTATTTTTGTGCTGCCTTTCAATTATAAAGTAAGGTTTGCATTTGAGAAACACACTGTTTCTGCCTTTGGTTAGAATTCCTAATCTCTTGAATATCTGCTCTTAAGAATAGATATTTACTTCATAGAATTATAGAATCATAGGACCGGAAGGGACCTTGGAGGCAGTGGTGGGCTGCAACCGGTTTAACAAACAGTTCTGTGAGCTTCGTGTTTGTGCAGCATTCAACATTCAGTAATTTGAAGTTCGGTTGCTTACCTTCTAAGGCAGCCCCAGTATAAGTAGAACAGTGGAGGCGTGGAAATCAGCTGTGCCATGTGAAGCAGCTTATCCAGAAAGAAGGAAATATAGGACAGGATACGGCGGGGGCAGGTGGGCGGGCCCAGCCACTGGCCATAACTACCAGTTCGCCTGAACTGGTCTTAACCAGCTGAATTCCACCCCTGCTTGGATGTCTTCTAGTCCAGGCCCCTGCCCAAGATAGGAGACCTCATTGCATCCCAGACAAATGGGTCTCCAATCTTTTCTTGAAGAACTCCAGCAATGGACTATTCACAAGTTCTGGAGGCAACCTGTTCCACTGATTAAGAGCCTTGGTAGTACAGTGGACTGTTATTAACATCTGCTGCTTGCAATTACTGCAAGTTCAAATCTCACCAGGCTCAAGGTTGACTCAGCCTTCCATCCTTTCAAAGGTAGGTAAAATGAGGACCCAGATTGTGGGGGCAATAAGCTGACTTTGTATAAATATACAAAAGTATGAAGGCTTAACGCATTGTAAGCCGCCCTGATTCTCCAGAGAAGGGCGGCATATAAATTAAAAGCAAATTAATTAATTAATTAATTAATTAATTAATTAATTAATTAATTAATTAAAAATAACAGAATAATTGATCTTGAAGGTCCTAGTCCAACCTCCTGCTCAAGCAGGAACCCAGTGGTGGGTTTCAAAATTTTTTACTATCAGTTTTGTGGGTGTGGTTTGGTGGGCATGGCTTGGTGGGTGTGGCAGGGGAAGGATACTGTAAAATCTCCATTCCCTCTCCACTCCAGGGGAAGGTTACTGCAAAATCCCCATTTCCTCCCAATCAGCTGGGACTTGGGAGACAAAGAATAGATGGGGCGGGGCCAGTCAGAGATGGTATCTCCAAACTACTCAAAATTTCCGCTACCGGTTCTCCAGAACTGGTCAGAACCTGCTGAAACCCACCTCTGCAGGAAACTCTATGCCATTTCAAAGAAATTAATTGTTCTACTGTCAGGAAAGTTGTCCTTAGTTCCAGATTGGATTTTCTACACATTGCTTCTAGTTTTGTTCTCAGATGCTTTGGAGAATAGGTCAACCCCTTCTTCCCTATGACAGCCCTTCAAGTATTGGAAGACTGCTATCATGTCATCCCTAATCATTCTCTTTGTTAAGATAAACATATTGAGTCTATACATTCAATGGGATTGGACAAAACCAAGGAAGCCAAATGCAATCTAGAATCCAAGTGAGCTTCAAGGCTTAGACAAATACATTGAGACTTAGGTTGCACATTTGACACTAATCAAATGTATAGCTTTTATACATTTCCTTTAAAAATAAAAGTTTAGAATAGAATAGAAGAACAGAGTTGGAAGGGACCTTGGAGGTCTTCTAGTCCAACCCCCTGCTTAGGCAGGAAACCCTACACCACTTCAGACAAATGGCTATCTAACATCTTCTTAAAAACTTCCAGTTAGAGCATTCACACGTTCTCGAAGCAAGTTGTTCCACTGATTAACTGTCAGCAAATTTCTCCTTAGTTCTAAGTTGCTTCTCTCCTTAATTAGTTTCCACCCATTGCTTCTTGTCCTGACCTCAGGTACTTTGGAGAATAGCTTGACTCCCTTTTCTTTGTGGCAGCCCCTGAGATATTGGAACACTGCTATCATGTCTCTCCTAGTCCTTCTTTTCATTAAACTAGACATGATACCCAGTTGCTGCAAACGTTTTATATGTTATGGGTAACCCATAACACATACACTTGAGTATCACTTTACAAAAGTTTCTGAGGGAAGGAAAGAAAACATTTGTTACCAAGAAAGAATAACGGAATGCTCACTAAGGTTTTCTACAGTGATTTTGGCCTAAAAATCCATACCAACGTTTTGTACAGCTTGCTTGACTTTACATGTGTCAGTGCTTCGCTCACTATAATTAATATGCTTGCAATTTACAGTACCAGCTTTTCATACCAGATTAAATTAAAGGCATTGTTCAGCACTGCATTTTTAATGATATAACATCAAAATAGGAATCAATGTGTTCCATGAAAAGTCTGCACATAGAAATAGAACAAACCTGAGGATTCTGGGTAAGAACAAAAAAGCTTAAGATAGCACATATATTGTTAAGAGTTACATGGCTGTAATAACCTGCAAAGCCTTTCTGTCGTTTATTTATTATTTATTTTATTGAATTTATTTTGGCCTCCCACTCCCAAAGACTTTCAACCAGAATAATGGGGTTGACATCTATGAATGAATTGACAAAGAAGGATTGTTTTCTATTTCTCCTTTTCTTACTTTTTCTTTTTTTTTTTTTTAAATTTGTTTTATTTTTATAGACAAACAGACAATACATAATCAATCCATCAGTCCATCATCTGAGTGCATCTTTTGTGACTTCTCCCTCCTCCTCAATTATTTCTCATATATTAATATTTATCATTTCATTTGTTATAACATTTCTCCCCTCTTTCTTTACAATATTACTCTCTCTATATATATATCTTCTTTTCTTACTTTTTCTGTTACATGCTTTCCCCCCCCGCAAAATCAGATTGTTAAAAAACCTCTCAGAATATCACACAAACACACACTGCATACCTAAATTTTTTTTTGAAGGGACATGCAGACCTGTGAGACAAATTAATACCTTCTGCGTATCTCTGCATATTGTATAATCCCATAAAAGTAAATAAGAGTTTTTTAAGTAAATAAGAGTTTTCTTTTCTTTCCAAATTTACACATTTAAAATATTTTAATTGCGTTGATAAAGACATTTCTTCATTTGTTTTTATTAAACTTGCTGATCTGTACCAGCTAAATCCAGTAGCATCCCGGACTGTGAATAGCTGAGTAGGTGGCTTAGTGGCTAAAGACACTGAGCTTGTCAATCAGAAAGGTTGGCAGTTCGGCAGTTCAAATCCCTAGTACAGGTCTCCTGTGTGAACAGGGGGTTGGATTAGATGACCTCCAAGGTCCCTTCCAACTCTGTTACTGTTAACTGGGTTAACTGATGAAAGCTCAGAAACCTGACTGGGGAAAAAAAGATTGCAGGCTTAATTTAGCACCATAATCGTGGTTGAATACTCAGGGATTAAAACATTTTTTAAAGATTCCTCATAATTAGCTGTAACCCAATTGACAAACCTCTGATAAGAGATTACATCTATTTTTATAATATCCTCCTTTGTAATGCTAGAATGAAACCTTCCACCCACCTGTTAGATTATATAAAAGGTTTAGTAAGTAAAAAATAAATAAAAATAGCAGCAACAGAAATTGATATGTATGTGCAAAATATAATGCTGCAGTTACATTGATACAACTCAGCTGTATGTTTTGAATAGACCAAGTTAGCTCTTGGTCTTAAAAACCTACTGTGTCTTTCATTTTTCAGCATTAAATTGTTTTTCCCCATTTTACCTGTAGAAATGAGGACAGAGAAAAACAATTTTATAGGAAGTTTTACAAGAAATGCTCAGGTTTTGGCCTTGTAAAATTCCCTTCTGGCTGACTCTTTAAAACAAGTATTATGAATGTTGTATGTTCATCGCTATATAAAAAAAGATGATTTTGACTCTCCTAACTCTTAGGAGAATCAATTAATTTTTAACAGGGGTTTTCTGATAGCTGATACAGTCACAGTGTGCTGAACCAAAGCAGTATAAACTCACAAGGGTACTTGCAAGTTGTAAACTTCTATAGCTCTGGAGGAAGGCTACAGCTGCTTAGATGCTGCATTTAAATGAAAGCACTAAGCAGTGCACACATTCCAAGTTCTCCTTTTTCCTTAGTAAGAAGAAACTTCTCTTTGGCCACTAACCTCCTCCTAAGCACATAAAATTATGGATACTTTAAAGGGATATTATTATGTATCATTTCTGCATTGTGTGTGTGTGTGTGTGTGTGTGTGTGTGTGTGTGTGTGTGTGTGTGTGTTTATAGACCTAAGCACCACACAACAGAGTGAGCTACAGTTCCTTGCCCAGCTCCTGTCCACCTAGCAGTTTGAAAGCATGCAAATGCAAGTAGATTAATAGGTACCACTTTCGTGGGAAGGTAACTGTCAGGGTATGAAAGAGTTAACAGCTGGAAGCTGAGTTGTAAGCTGTAAGTCTGAAGTCGATGTAACAGAATGAGGCAGCAGAGTTACTGCCATTGTAAGAAGCTGGGCCAGAAGCTGCCTTTATGAAAGGAAGCCATTAGAGCAGTGGTGGGATTCAAGTAATTTAACAATCGGTTCTCTGCCCTAATGATTTCTTCCAACAACCAGTTTGCCAAACTGCTCAGAAAGTTAACAATCGGTTCTCCCGAAGTGGTGCAAACTGGCTGAATCCCATCACTGCATTAGAGGGTGTTCCTTCTTCTTCAAGCCTTCTCATCCTTCATTATACTTCTTGTTCTCTAGTCGTGTGTATTATTGCTCGTCCGTGTAGCTGTAAAGGTATTTAACCACTTATACGTTTGTAAATAGTTCACTGTATATAAAAAAAACACTGTTAATCTAAAAAGCTCTATGTGCTGTGTTGTAGCTCCTGGGTTACCTAATAATATTAGTTACACTGCCTAAACTCTGACAGTAACAGTGTTCTGTGTGCCTTTGCTGTATAGCCATGCTCACCAATGACCACAAAAAATGATTTTGGACATTGCTGGCCCCCTCAGCTAAGAAATGGAAATGAGCACTGGGCCCTAGAGTTGGACACAACTGGACAGGAAAACCTTTACCATATACTCTCTCTCTCTCTCTCTCTCTCTCTCTCTCTCTCTCTCTCTCTCTCTGTGTGTGTGTGTGTGTGTGTATTTGAACCAAGATATCTTAAATGGGTTAACTTACATAATGCATCCAAAATCTAGAAACCATGTCTCTTGTGTAATTGAAATTTGGCTAATTTTATAAAACATCCTGAAAACATAAAAATCATCATTTTTCTCACAGTAGTAACTGTGAGAGGGATCTTGGAGTCCTAGTGGACAACCATTTAAATATGAGTCAGCAGTGTACAGCAGCTGCCAAAAAACTCAACACAGTTCTAGGCTGCATAAACAGAGGGATAGAAACAAGATCACGTGAAGTGTTAATACCACTTTATAATGCCTTAGTAAGACCACACTTGGAATACTGCATCCAGTTTTGGTCTCCACGATGTAAAAAAGATGTGGAGACTCTAGAAAGAGTGCAGAGAAGAGCAACAAAAATGATTAGGGGATTGGAGGCTAAAACATATGAAGAACGGTTGCAAGAACTGGGCATGTCTAATTTAATGAAAAGGACTAGGGGTGACATGATAGCAGTGTTCCAATATCTCAAGGGCTGCCACAAAGAAGAGGGAGTCGAGCTATTCTCCAAAGCACCTGAGGACAGGACAAGAAGCAATGGGTAGAAACTAATCAAGGAGAGAAGCAACTTAGAACTAAGGAGAAATTTCCTGACAGTTAGAACAATTAATCAGTGGAACAACTTGCCTCCAGAAGTTGTGAATGCTCCAACACTGGAACTTTTGAAGAAGTTGTTGGATAACCATTTGTCTGAAGTGGTGTAGGGTTTCCTGCCTAAGCAGGGGGTTGGACTAGAAGACCTCCAAGGTCCTTTCCAACTTGCTGCTATTCTATTCTATTCTATTCTATTCTATTCTATTCTATTCTATTCTATTCTATTCTATTCTATTCTATTCTATTCTATTCTATTCTATTTCTATTTCTATTTCTATTTCTATTTCTATTTCTACCAGTTTTCTGGTAGACTACCGTACTGCTCAGAATGGAAGCTCAGCTGGCAAACACTTAATGCAGTGACATGCCCGTCCTTCCGTGCATGCACCCGTCCTTCCGTGCATGCACCTGGCCTTTTGTGCATGTGCCCAGCCTTCCATGCATGCACCCGGCCTTCTGTGCATGTTCCCAGCCTCAGAACCGTGCATAGACCTGAGGCGGGAGGATGGGTGCAATCTCCACTACCGGTATGAACCAGCTGAATACCACCTCTGCTTGTCATCCAGTAAACTCCAAAACTGTAACGGGAAACATTTTTCCAAGAAATTATTCCAAATAAACTTGGGCAGGAGGTGGGATACCAAGGAATCCCTGTCACAGAAAAAGAAACAAGCTCAGTATTTTGAATCCTGACTGCTTGACATTAACAGCAAAAAAAAAAAAAAAAATCCTCTTTGCTGTAGATCAGCTGCTGGCATGTGGAAAACATGAGATTACCAGAAAATGATTTGTTGGAAGCTCCAACTGCTTCATAGCAATTTTGTCAAAAATAAGAAGTTCATTATGCTAAAGCCTCTCTTCATTCTTCATGCTCTACCGATATTTGACCTCAGTGGTGGAAATGTTGGTGTGTCTTTAGGCTGTCTCTGTTTGGAAAGGCCAGTGTTGAATCTTTTTAATATGACTTTGTTTCAAATGCTGGAGAATTTACTAAGCCAAGAGGGTCCTTGAAGGATAATCTGCTTCTCTGCAAGCCTATGGCCCTTTCTGAGTCACCTAGTCCTCCAGCTGGCATTATTCTAGCACAAATATACACCAAACTTTCACTGTACAAGCACTGATTGATGTAATAGCATAGTTGACTTGATGTTTTTTGATAAATACGCTGATCAAAAACTTGGCCAGACTTGGAGAGGAGAAATTTAGGGATGGTAACAACTGTTTTGATATCCTACCTAATTAAAGTTAATAAAACACTGTACTTCATGGAGGAAAAGAGATAGTGGTGGTATTCAGTCGGTTCGGACCAGTTTGGGTGAACCAATAGTGGTGAGCTGCGGGTGGTGGGGGTTGGGTGGGCCCACCCGCCCATCCGCCCTCCCATCCGCCCTCCCATCTGCCCTGGTGCTATGCCGTCCTATTTAGCCACATTTTCTCAGCCACGCACATGCATGCAAGCCGCACATGCGAGCAAAGTGCATGCACGGAAGGTCACATGCATGTGTGGAAGGCCGTGTGCATGCACGGAAGGCGAGCACTCACATTTTTGGTGCGTGGTGAACCAGCGGTAAAATTATGTGAAACCCACCTCTGAAAAGAGAAGATGATGAACCTTGTCTGGCACAGAAGATGAAATGTGATTCTGCTATATAAGTTTTAGATTACTAAGCAGGATGCCAACCTAACTTTTCAGGCAAAAGGTTTCACAATTTAGTTGCAACTTATCAAATGACAGTTATTCCAGATAGGTCACAGAGAAGAGAAACACTATCAGGCCTTAAGAGCAGTCCAGTAACTAGGGAAAGACCCTGTCCCTAAAATATCTTATTCTGAACTCATTTAGTGTTTGTACAGTAAGTAAACATAATGTTACTTACCTTCCTGTCTTCAGTATATTCTCTGGGTGGGACAGCATAACATGTATGTAAGGTAAGATAAGAAAGAACATATAGACCCGTGTTGGTGAACCTATGGAACGCATGCCGGAAGTGGCACGCAGAACTATCCTGTGAGGAATGCGCAGCCTCGCTGGCTCCTCTTTCGAGTCCCTGTGCACACATGCACATCAGTCAGCTGGCCGTTGTGCACATGGGAGCGGCGAAATCCGGAAGAGTGGCATTCCATTACACATACGCAGGCTGGCACCCAAACTTCTGGGTTTATGTTGCGCGCATGCGTGATGGTCAGTTGTTCGTCGGATGCACATCCATGCCGGAAACTGGAAGTTCTAGTGCCGGCTTGTGGATGCGCGACGGACCACCGCTCTTCCAGGTGTCAGTGCTTCCGTGTGCACGAAGACCAGTGGGGCCACGCATTACTTCCTCACGGAATGGTTTCGCGTGCCATTTCTGGCATGCAGGCCAGCATGCAGTGACTTAAAAGGTTAGCTATCACTGATGTAGACTCTGTATATGGAAGGGAAAATTATTAAATATAGATGTTTTGTCACTTCTATATTGAACTATTGCTTTGCTTTCACATGCCTACAAGCAACCAATGCAGTTTTCTTCCTTTACACCTAATATTGTCAGCCTTCCTGGATAAATCAGATAGGAAACATGACCAGATGAGCTAATTCTACTTTCTTGTAAGGCTACATTAGCAGAATTTTATAAGTCTGAATGTACGAACTTGCAATTCCATTTTTAACCACCTGGACATTAGGGCAGATCCTTCCTAAGTTTCTTCCTCTGTGACTCCTCCCTCTCTTCTCTGATTGGTTCCTAGGCAGAATCTCTTGCTTTCATCTCCCAAGGTCATCCACACACAGTATTCCATTACAAATATGTACTGAGGCATATATTACATTTAATAGAAATGTGCTTTAATATAAGAATTACTATCGACTTATATTCATCCTGTCAACTGCAGTATTTTGGATTATGACTCTTATCTATGTACCATTTCAGAATTTAATTTCCTCTCACATCAAGCTATCTTTGGCATCTAAAAATTAGGCCAATATTTCAAATTAAATAGATGTTCCTTCTGAATGCCACTAATATGTAATGGAAAGCCATGTAACATTATGGTATCAAAAAGATGGTTAGGGGAAGTGCTTTTATGACTGTGGCACATACATTTTCAATTCAATATTTTATTTTGCATGAACAAAGAATAATGGCACTAAGATGGCTAATTTTATGCGAGGATATTACTTCAGAGCTTCTTTTTAGCAGTTAGCTAGATGACTGGTAAAAATCTTAATAAATGGTATCAAAGTGAAAGAAAAGGAGGACATCACATACAGGGAGTGACTAGAGTTTGTAAGGTAAGGGAAATGTGGTTCATTAGTAGTCCATAGAAAACAAATATAGCTGCAAATGATATATAGACAGAGTATGATCCCCCAAAGACCCAACAGCATGAAATAAATGACAGGGTTGGTTCTAGGAAATGTGGTAACTTCAGCTCTGATTTATATTATATGATATATCATATGTTATGGAAGTGTTTTAAAATATGATGGGTCTGGAAGCCATTTTCTCAAACTGTATATCAAACAGCTGGTATTGATATGCAATATCATGTATTGTCTTTTTTGTTTTTTACTGATCTCTGTTTTAGAACTCTGAAATACTTCCATAAAACATGTGAGCTTAAATGTATTAACCCCAGGAAGAAGGACTGTAGCCAGGCATTGGAAAAATCCAATTTTTTTCCTACATCATGCTGACCGAGGAATTCTGGGAATTGAAGTCCACACAGTTTACCATTACTAAGGTTGAGAAACACTGTCCTGCTGTAAAATATGAGACTTTAATCCAGTTTGGTCTAGTGATTAAGGCCCAGACTAGAAAATGGGAGACCATGAGATCTAGTTTCGCCTTCCCCATGAAAGTCGGCTGGGTGAGCCAGTCGCTCTCTCTCTCAGCCCAACACTTTCACAGGGTAGTTGTGGGGACAATAGGAGGAGGAAGTTGTGTGGGTTATGTTCACTGCCTTGAGTCATTTGTAAAAAAAATAATAAAGGCAGGATACAAATAATTAAATAAACAGGGACAAACTAATGGTATGATGTATTATGCTTTAGCAGGGACCACCCCCCAGAGTCAATACACCAAGGTGGTGGCTGAAATGATGGAATCAAAGCTTTGTTAGATTTTCATGTGTGGTGCACCATTGTGGCAACCATATTGATTTTTTATTTAACCATATTTGTGGATGATCTTGCAGATAAGAAAAGTTTTGATGAGTGGTTCTTTTTGTATAATTGTAGAAAGTTTGTTGTTTATTGCTGCTGTGTTTCTTGTCTGTTCGATACCAGGCATTCATGTAGCTAACAGACCAGAAAATACAATGGCTGTTTTTAAAGTGGTGGTGGGTGGGAACCCTCAATAAGACCAACATCTAACTTTGTTCTCAGCTAAAACTTTGCTCTCCTTTCAAAGGGGCTTCATCAATAACACTCTGATAACATTCTCATGACTTCTTCTTCTCCTACAGGGTGGCCTTAGTTCCTTTCGGAGCCCTCGAATGAGGAGAACTCAGTGCGGGGTGCGGAGACCCACTCCTCACGTCCGATCTCGCCGCAACATCAGCTGGACCTCCTCCTCCTCCTTCTTGTGCCATATCCATCATCGGATGTTGGCGATCATGTTGACGATCCTATTTTTTATCAACAGCCACACGAAAAAGTGCTGCTGCGTTTTCTCCAAACCAGTCCCTTAGATTTTGAAGCCATGATGGACCTCATTTGCCTTCAATCTTTCCCTGAGGATTACATGAAGTATGCTACATTTTTCTGGGTGTCACATCACAAGTCCGAAATATTCTAACTTTCGCTTTTTAATGGTTTTGATGATTTCCCTTGGCTTTCCCAGGTGGCTTATCACTTCCTCATTTCTGATTTTGTCAACCCAGTTTATATGTAACAGCCACCTGTAAATCCACATTTCAAATGCTTCTAGTTTCTTCAAGATGCTTTCTGTCAGAGATAAACTCTCTACTCCTTAGAGCAGGATAGAAAAGATGTAAACTGGGAGAAAAAAAAAAACTAAGGTAAACTGATTTGAGGATAAGGGTCAAAGGATTAAAATTAGACAAAATGTTGTTTTATAAAATATAATAAAAATGGAGTGGTATTGAATTGAAATTAAGAATAAATGGTGATAAAATTGTAAGGTAAACACTTAACAAGAGGTTAGAATATTGTAAAAATTATTTTGGTATGACTTGTATAAGATATAAGGTGAAGAAGAATAAAGATATGTTTAGAATTGTTATGCAGATGTAAAAATGAGTGAAAGTGAATTTGAAACTAATTTTGGATAGATATAATGGATTTATATAGATGAAAATGTTAAATTTGAGTTAAAATTGGTTTAAGTTTTGAATTTCTTTTTTATCTTCTTTTCTTTTCTTTTTTGTTTACTTATAAAAGATGTAATGGAAATTGTGAATCGAGCTTGTGAAAGGAATGTAAGCGTGGTAACCATCTATGACCGGATCAAGATTTTTGCTCTTGAAAGAAAGAAAGAAAGAAAGAAAAGATGTAACATCTGACAAACCTGATTTTCAGTCTTAGGCTTATGTCGTGACTGCAGAAGACCTTTTTCATTTTGAAGAATGCTGTTCGAGCTTTCTCTGTCCTTGTCTTTACTTCAGTGGTCATGTCCAGCTTTCATGTAAATTAGAACTGAGGTATGTGACCTTTTGACTTTTTCTAGTGGTATTCCTTCCGAATTTATCAGTGGTAAATTAATGGGTTGTTCGCTGACGACCATGATCTTGGTTTTTAAGGTGTTAAGCTTCAAGCCGTATTTTTCAGATATTTCTGTGACTCTGTTGATGGAGCTGAAAGTCTTTATGCTTACTGGCAATTCTCATGATTAACAAAGCATAATTGATAAAACCCATGTTATTCATGTCACTATGAACAGTAAAGTAAACCAGATTGACATATTCGTAAGAGTGGGGAATACTTTTTATATAGAATTCTCAGAACAGATGAAGGGAAGCTTAAGCTAACATGAAAAATATTCCCATGGACTGTAGAAGGCAATAATAAGCCCTTTCTTTAATAAATCCAGGACAAAAATCCTTAACTCCTCCACTTCTTTCCTTGGCCAACTAGAAGTAGAATTCTTAATGAGATCTGTATGGATATTTAAAAATCCTAAGTAGGAATTAACTGTCAGAGTGACTCCCTGTGATCATTATTTCATCAATGCAGGTATTAGGAGAAGAGCATGCAATGAATACAAAAATGCATATATTTATTTAGGTGCTGTAGGAAGTTAGCACCCACCCCTTTCCCAGAAGAATGAAATATTTTGGGAAATATTAAAAAGGCAGAATATTATGTTTCCCTGGATGAGAAATGGAGAAGCATGTTTTAAAGACAAAGCAGCTCCCATCTTCCTGCCCCCACCCTTTGTCAATGGGCCAGAGGCAGAAACTCAATATTTGTCAATGGACCATCATCTGCAATACAATAGTACCCATCTAGCAACAGAAACTAACACAATAGGACCCATCTAGCAACAGAAACTCACGACATGGCACCTGGGAAGATTACATCAGCCAGCAAGGCTAGCTAAGACCCCCACCCCCTGGGCGTCTGACAACCAATCAGGATACTCTTTCTGGGCCCCAGGAAGTTCAAAGGCAGAGAGGGCATAAAACCCGGGGACTCACTGCTTCTCGGCCCTTTTCTGTTCAGGAACTCAAACCATGTGATCCTGTCCACCATTAAACCATCTTTCCAAGCAGTCTCCATGTTTCCAGTGTCTTTTTCCCCACTTGGAGCTGAACCCAGAAGGATATTTCTTCTTACAGTGCATAAAGTACATTAAGTGGAATGGCTTGCCTCCAGAAATTGTGGGGGCTCCATGTGGGAACTTTTTAAGAAGACAGTCATTTGTCTGGAATGGTATAGGATCTCCTGCTTGAGCAGGGGGTTGGACTAGAAGACCTCCAAGGTACCTTCCAACTCTGTTATTCTGTTATTCTGCATAGAATTTTTCCTTAATGTATGGTTTTGGGGTACATTTATTTTGGACCGGGGTATATACAAGACTGCCTTCTGCCATCAACAACCTCCCACCGGCCAACACGCTCCCACAGAGAGGGACTCCTCAGGGTGCCGTTGGCCAAACAATGTCGACTGGCGACACCCAGGGGGAGAGCCTTCTCTGTGGAGGCACCAGCCCTCTGGAATGAGCTGCCCCTAGAGCTTCGTCTTAGCCCCGATCTGTGTACTTTTCGCCGTGCCCTTAACACCCTTCTGTTCCAGCAAGCCGGACTGGCCTAGTACAAATTTTAAAATGGGTGTATGTGTGTTTTAATTCGCGGGCCAGATTTTTATATTCAATTTTAATTGGTTTTAAATTTTATAGATCTATGTGTTTTAATATGGCTGTACACCGCCCTGAGTCCTTCGGGAGAAGTGCGGTATAGAAATCTAATAAACTTGAAACTTGAAACAAACTTGAAATTAGAAGCTTGCTGCGATATTCAAAAAACTACAAAAACCACACTAATTATACCCTGATTTGTGTTGTATTTGGGGAAATGTAAATTTGTTCAAACGAAAGTCATGGTAGTAAATAAACACCAAAAAATTTATCTTCAGCCCTGCCTGTTTTTCTCCTGTAAATCTCCAGAAGTTACTTTATCTGGAACAGATACAGAATATAGAGCTGCTGTTATGGAAATCAGCCATTCCAAGCAAAAACTGACTTTTCAAAAGAAATTGTAATTTGGGTAGAATCTACCTTCATTAGGGTAGATTTTACATCAATTGGAAAGAAATATAGTTTTCAAATATTGGTGTTTAACTATGTCATCCTATAAGTACCACACTGAGATAAAAATATCCACCTCAATTAAATGGTTCCACACTGAAATCTCTTTTTTAACTTTCATGATCAATGTTATATTGAATCAGTGTCAATTCTGAAGATTTTTATAAGCAACTCTTTGATTTTTGTTCATAGAAAATGAGTGTAATTAGCAACACTTCTACAATTTTGGATAGAGATTGATTCCTTTTAGATAAATGTTGCTATGCTTATATTTGAAGGATAGTCCTCTAAAAATTAAGAGTGGAAAGAAGATGTATTATATGTTATTAAACATGTTAGTTAAAATAGGACTGCCTGCTTAATAAAACAGATTATAGCTACCCAGTAAGGTACAGGAGCAAAAACACTGAGATTTCCTGAAGAACATAAAACCATTTCTAATTAATCAACCCATTTCACTGAGTTCGTACTGTGAAAACCTGCAAAGGAATATAAAACCCTTTCTACTGATGATGGTTTAAGAAATAAATCTGAAGATGAACAAATAGGAGCCAAAAATAGCTGCAAATTGCCATGCGAATGGCATGTTTGTCTTCCTGCCAGAAAACCACCTGGGATATATTTGCAGCAAATGCAGCCTTGTAGCAATTCTTCAAAAAGTAAAAGAATTGGGGACAGGAAATAACTAATGAGAAAGGAACAAGATTTATCTATTTTTTTTTAAAGGAAACTCTGTAATAGGCAGAGGAATCTACAGTCCATAAGAAAGATAGGAGGAAGGGCAGTGGTTATGAATAACATTTGCAAAATTGGGTGAAGAGTACAAAAAAAAAAAAAAAACCAGGAAACTACACAAAAGACTGAAGAGAAAAAGGCAGAAAAAGAAAGTTTCTATAAGAAATGGAAATAGGTGGAAGAGTATAGATTGCAGAGTACAAATAATATTGAGAGTAATCCAAAACTTTAGAGGAAAAGAAAAATTTAGAATGAGCTGAGATTAAGAAAGGCTGTTTAGTGCTCTTTTAAATACGTTCAAAATGATTGTAAGGATAAGAATGATAGAAACATGGTCTTGTAGGAAGTTAGCACCCACCCACCCCTCCTAGAAGAATGAAATATTTTAGGAAATATTAAAGAGGCAGAATATTATATTTCCCTGGATGAGAAAAGGAGAAACATGTTTTTAAAGACAAAGCAGCTTCCTGCAGGTCCCTGCCTCCGCTTCAGCTCCAAGGTGATGGGATTAAGACGTAGCCCTCAGGACATGATAGGACTAGCCCTTTACCCATCTCACCAAATGGCACCTGGCACCCAGCAAGGCTCAACCAAGCCTGGGACACAGACACCCTGCAAATTTAGTTAAGACCACCGCCCCCTGGGAGTCTAACAGCCAATGGGATACATTTCTTGTACAGGAACAGGAAACTCTAAGGCAGGGCCCAAGAGAGTGTATAAATATATCCTTCTCTCCACTCCATGTGCCTTTTTGTCCAGGATCTCAAACCATGTGGTCCTATCCACCATTAAAAACCATCTTTCCAAACAGCCACCATGTTTCCAGTGTCTTTCTCCCCACTTGGAACTGAACCCAGATGGACATTTCTTGCAACAATTTCTCTTTAGTATAAATCTGTGGGAAGTATACCCCAAAAGGACAGTGCCAGAAATCTCACAGCACCAGAAACCTCAGAAAATAGTGCCAAGAGATTCAAGCCAGCCCTTCCCCCCTTAAGAAAACCCCAGGCAAAAGCACCATCTGAAAGGAACACTTAAGTAGAGCCATTAAGATAAGGGGAATCAGACTAAAAATAACTCACCTGGAACTTCCCTTTTCCTCTTTCCTGGCAGAATTAACTTCCAGGATAGGAAAGACAAAGCTCCAGGAACAGGATTAACCCATTAAAACAGGAAGACAGAATTCAGAGCAATCACCTTAACTAAAGGCACACACAAAATCTCATCAAACCACACAAACTTCAAAGGGAAAATGTGTATAAAAATCCATACACTTATCATGCCACTCTGCTTGCAAGCCAGGAACACTTGAGCTGTGTCACTGCTTTTCTTGCCTTCCTGAATTAAAGGATCCCTTTTCTGGCAGATGCTTCCATGTCTATTTCTTCCCAACATCGGTGACTGCTTCCCAGCTGGGAAACGAACCAGGGAAATTTCTTCCAACAAATCTTTGAGGCTAAATCTAGAATTTTGTTATAAAGTACTGGAGAAAGAGGTTGATGATCTGGCCAAATTCTTATGGGTTTTCCTTGAGAAATCCATGAAGTGCCAGATGACTGGAAGATAACAAATGATGCCCCTACATTGAAAATAAGAAGATAACTTCTACAACAAATTGTAGGAAAACTGTATGTATAATAGACAGTTGACTTGATTTCATCAAAGCATTTGATAAAGGAATGCCTACTGTGCTGATCAATTAGCTAACTATGTATGACTTGGGTGCCATGACAATATATAGCTGGGTTGAAACTCCTTCTCAAAGGCAGTGCTCATCAGTGCTACTTCAGCACAACAAAGAGAAATATCAAGCCAAGTCTACTAAATAGGATGCCCCAAATGTTGGGCTTTGTATTCTTCATCATTTTCAGTGGTGGGATGCTGCCGATTTAACAACTGGCTCAGTGAGTGCACGCTTCATGCTGAAAATGGAGCATTTAGAAGCTCAGTTGCTTACCTTCCAAATCAGCAACGGTAAGTAGAACAGTGAGGGAGGGGAAAAATCAGCTGTGCCGCATGATTGAGATGAACTAGAAAGCAGGAAATAAAGGACAGGATAGGGTGGGGCAGGTGGGCGGGGCCAGCTGATAGTTGGAGCTACCGGTTTGCCCAAACCAGTCCAAACTGGCTGAATACCACCTCTGATCATTTTCATTAATTACTTGGATGAACAGATTATGCTTATTAAATTGACTGTCCCTCATGTTTTAAAAAAAATGTCAAATGAAGAAGTATCAAATGCAAAATATCTGGTATCACAGCCCTTGTGGGAAAAAAAAGCTATTGGATTAAGACTTAATTGAAAACAATCAGCAGTGGGAGGGGGCTTAAAAGATGATGTTTTAGATTGCATCAGCAGAAGTTTCCAAATCATATGAATTAGTTATTCCACTCTGTTCTGCTTTGCTCAGACCCAGTCTTGAGAACGATACCCATTTTAAGAAGGAGTTGAAGAAATTAAATATGTTCTGAGAAGGGTAGGGAAGTTTGATCATCATTAAAAAAATAAGCTCTGTGAAAAGAGATAAAAGAACTGCTTTACTTTGAGAACAGATGACTGGTCCCAGCTACTGTCGTTAAGTGAGGAGTATCTGTAAAGCAATGTAATTGACATTCAAAATGACACCGCATAAATTATTTTGGACTTACCCATCTAAAGAAACGACTGTATTGGTTTAGTACAGTACTAAATGGTACTGGATGTTGTATGATCTGATAGTCATCCGACCTCTGAGAACTTCTCATCTCAAATGTATTTCCCAGATCCCTTAAAGGTAAAGGTAAAGGTTCCCCTCGCACACACGTGCTAGTCGTTCCTGACTCTAGGGGGCGGTGCTCATCTCCGTTTCTAAGCCGAAGAGCCAGGGCTGTCCGAAGACGTCTCCGTGGTCATGTGGCCGGCATGACTAAATGCCAAAGGCACACGGAATGCTGTTACTTTCCCATCAAGGTGGTCCCTATTTTTCTACTTGCATTTTTTACGTGCTTTCGAACTGCTAGGTTAACAGAAGCTGGGACAAATAATGGGAGCTCACTTTGTTATGCGGCGCTAGGGATTCGAACTGCCAAAGTGCCAACCTTTCTGATAGACAAGCTCAGCATCTTAGCCACTGAGCCACTGCATCCCCTTTTCCCAGATCCCTTAAGAAAGTGTAAAAACCATCACAGAAAACGGGCAGAACTTTTACAGTGAAAGTCTTGACTTGGAAAAACAAATATTGAAAGTTTACCAGTATATAGGAAATTTCGCCAAATTTACAAAAACGTTACTGTGCATAAGTTTTCAACTCATAAAACATAGGAAGATGCATAAATTGATGTATTGACCTATAAACATACACCTTGCAAAATGCTCTTTTATAAAAGACAAAATTGTTTAATTTATAATTCCTTACAAATAAAGAAAGAAAAAGAAATCAAACTAAGGAACAGGATGAAGCATCCTTTTAGATGTAAATAGTAGATTCTTTTTCAAACCACAAGTTTTTGTTTATAAGAAATAACTGTAAGAAGTAGTTGATGAGGCCACAGCTGGTGATTCCTTACAATGGATGGATTCTTTTTATATTTCTACCCTAGCTCAAAATTTCAGATTCAAGTAAAAAAAAAAAATTTCCACTGTAAACCTGTGTGTGGAAAGAATAAGGTTGTGTTTTATGATACACTTTGATGAAAAAATATACTGGCTTGTTCAGCATAACTGAAAGCATATCGTATTTTTCAGAGTATAAGATGCTCCGGACTATAGGACACACCTACCTATTTGGGGAGGAAAATAAGAAAAATAAATCTGCCTCTGCCTCCCAGCAATTTGCCTCCTTGCAGCAAACAGCAAACAGCCTGCTTTAGTTTCATTCTCATTTTCAGCACATCCTGGTTAGCACAAGAAAAAAAAAATCTGCCTCCCAGCATTTGCCTCCTTGCAGCAAACAGCGGAGGCCCGTGCAGCAATAGCCAATGGCAATCCCTGCAGCCTGAAATAGCTGAGGGTCAGGAGGTCCATCCAACCAACAATCAGCTGCTTGTGTTAATCAGGCTGTGCTGAAACGGGCTGTTTGCTGTTTGCTGCAAGGAGGTAAATTGCTGGGAGGCAGAGGCCAAAGGATGGGGGCCGGTGGGTGGGCGGGACTACATTCGGTGTATAAGACACACCTAAATTTTCACCCACTTTTAGGGGGGGAAAAGTGTGTCTTATAGGCTGAAAAGTACAGCAAATTAAAAACACCTTCATTGTTTTCTTTTACAAGGACATTGCCAGGGAATTTGGTCATAGGAAGCCACTTGCCTTTCATAAAAATATGTTCACTGTTAACAGGTCTTTTCAAGAAAACCCCAATAAGCTACCTGAGTTCAGGATATCTTACAAAAATGGTTTGGAAAAAAAAACAAACATTGTGGTAGGAGAATGTAATTTTTTTTTTAAATCCTCTTTAATTTCGTACGTAATTTCATTGTCACATGCAACTGAAATACTATATATCCATAGTATTTAATTTCAATTTCCAGTTTCTATCCAACAAATCTTTTACCAGCACAGATTGCATTACCATTTCACTCCAGCTGCAGAGCTCTAATCATTGGGTGACGAATACTTCCAATCACTGATATGGAGGTTGAGATTTCTGAGATTTTTTAAAAAAACTTCTTGTGCCTTGATTTATAATGGATCTCTTGTTGACTCACTATAAGTTTCTTAAATAGAAAAAAGAAGAAAAGTAAGATCGATAAGGTTTACTAGGGAGAATAATGTACTGCCTGCAGGAGGTTAGCCATTTCAGCAATTTATCACCTGAGGGCAACTTTTGTCAGTGGAAATTTAATAATAATAATAAAAAAAAATGTAGCAAATCAAAACTCAACAGATAAAGGGCAATTCCATATTGGATTGAAAGGACACTGCCCAAACCTTCTATTATACTGAAATGTCTTATTGCTAGTTTGCAGCTTAAGCCGGCCTAAAGAGCAACAGGTATGGCAAGGTGGGTTTCGGTTAAGCAACATCAACTGACTCTATTATATACCTACTGAGAACAATTCAGTATATTGACGGGATAAAATCTGAGCAAGGAAAATTAAATCCAATTAACTTCCAAGGATGAATTTTTGCCTAGAACTATTAGACACACACAAATATATATATATATATGTAGGTCTTTGGTTATTCGGGTCTTCTCCCACGTAAAATTGGAAGTGTCTTGGCGACGTTTCGACAAAGTCGAAAAAGACACTTCCAATTTTACGTGGGAGAAGACCCGAATAACCAAAGACATATATATATATATATATATATATATATATATATATATATATATATATATGTGTGTGTGTGTGTGCAAAAAATTAAAATCTCGGGTGTTTTCCCGCGTCATTGTAAATAAGTTAATTCTGGTTAAAATATATATTTTATACACACATACACACACACACACACACACACACACACACACACGTTGGAGCCAAAGTCACATAGCATCATGGGGTAAAACATGTTTTATTGCTATAGTTAACGGTTTTAATTACAGATATTTATTGTGACCCATTTTTTAAAAAAAATATAAAATAAGAGGTGCTATTTGATATAGCAAATTTCTCATGTGCTTTAGTGAACTTTAGATGTAACAATTAAATCTGTGCACACATTGTATGGCTCTGTGTTTCTGAAATGCTTGTCCTCATTTTATGCATGGGCAAATTATATAAAATATGAAAAATACATGAAGAATATAAACAGAAAATTGCATATTTTTAATGGACATTCCCTTTCCCAAACTTCCTTTATTAAATCAAGTGTTTACTATAATTTATACCTCTATCTGTCTCTGTCCAGTGGTGGGATTCAAATTTTTTTACTACCGGTTCTGTAAGTGTGGCTTAGTGGGTGTGGCACGGCATGGCTTGGTGGGTGTGGCAGGGGAAGGCTACTGTAAAATCTCCATTCCCTCCCCACTCCATGGAAAGGTTACTGCAAAATCCCCATTTCCTCCTGATCAGCTGGGACTCAGGAGGCAGAGAATAAATGGGGGCGGGGCCAGTCAGAGGTGGTATTTACCGGTTCTCCGAACTATTCAAAATTTTCTCTACCAGTTCTCCAGAACTGGTTCAGAACCTGCTGAATACTATCTCTCTCTCTCTCTCTCTCTCTCTCTCTCTCTCTCTCTCTCTCTCTCTCTCTCTCTCTCTCTCTCCCTCCCTCCCTCCCTCCCTCCCTCCCTCCCTCTCTCCACTCCTTCCTTCCCTCCCTCCCTCCCTCTCTCTCCTTGTGTGCATGAATACAGAGACCTACATATTCTAAGTTCATTCAAACGAAATGCCAATAAAATTTGCGGATCTCCTTAAGTCAAATACTTGAAGTTTTTTTTAAAAAAAAAAATTGAATGCTTTTTTTGTAGAATTTAAAATTAAGCAGGAGTTTTTAGTATTCCTGTCTACAAATAATATCAAATCAGTATCAGTCTTGTTCTTCCTTGCCTCATTCATAGGCGAGATGATAGTGTGATCCACAACCAGATAAAAGCAAAATACTTTTGCTTTATTTTAGTGCCATTTAACATTTCACCCCAAGCCCATATATATTATCCTTAGCTTTAACTATGATATACTGAAACAGGACTTTTTCAAACCATAATTTCCAATATAGTTTAGCTTTAATGAATCATAGTTAAGATGAAATACAGATTAAGATTTGCTTATAATGCTAATTCTGGTTAATTGAGAAAGTGGACTCCACATTCCCAATCTCCTGTGACCCCTTCATCAATTGGGAGACAACTTTGCATTAAGTGGGAGATCAAACAGGTTCCTGATGAGCCAAGCTGACAATTTTGTCATCCAAATGGTAGAGAAGGAAATTAGAGGGTCAGCTATACTGGACTTAATTTTTACTAACAGAGAAGAAATGATAGAGGGGGTTGAAGTTGCAGGAACTTTGAGGGAGACCATGTCATATTGGAATTCAATATGATATAGACACAAGCAATAGAATAAAATCAAATTAATTTTCCCCAAAATAAGACATCCCCTGATAATAAGCCCAATTGGGCTTTTGAGCTCATGGCAATAAGGCCAATCACTTATTTCAGGGTTCAAAAAAATATAAGACAGGGTCTTATTTTGGGGAAAACACGGTATCTTAGGCTTTACAAGAGCTGATTTTAACAAACTTTGAGAGAGGTTGGGAAGGATTCCATGGATGAAAATCTTAAAGAGAAAAACAACTCAAGAAGCTTGGCAAACTCTGAAAAATAGGATTATAAAACTCCAGTCCAGCACAGCACCACTGCGGAAAAAAAAAGAAATCCAAGAAACCAGCATGTTGCATAAAAAAACTGTGTGATAAACTGAAAGACAAAAAGGACAAATATAAAAAAATGGAAAGAGGGACACATAACTAAGGCAGAATACCAGCACATAGATCAAACCTGCAAAGATGAAGCCAGGAAAGCAAAGGCTCAGAATGAACTGAGACTTGCAACAAATGTCAAAAATAATTTTTAAAGAGCTTCTTTCAACATGAAAAAAACAAGAAAAAAGTGAAATGGGAGAAGATGGCAAAGTAGTGATAGGTAGCAGGAAGAAAGCAGAGACTCTTAACTCATTCTTTGCATCTGTCTTCACACAAAAGGAAAAAATAGCCCAACCTGCTAAAATCGGAAACATAAAAGACAGACTAGGAATACAAGTAAAAATGGGTCCAAAAACCTATCCACCCTAGATGAGTTCAAATCACTAGGACCAGATGGATTATATCCCAGAGTTTTGAAGGAGCTGAGAGGCATGATTGTGGAACTACTGAACCATATCTTTCAAAGATCCTGGAGCATCAGGGAACTACCAGAGGCCTTGAAAAGAGCTGTTGTGATTCCCATCATCAAAAAAGGGAAAAAATGGATCCAGGAAACTCCAGATCAATCAGCTTAACATCAATACCTGGGAATATCCCAAAAAAGTTAATCAAGCAACAGGTCTGTGAAAACCTAGAAGCAGGGATTAAATCTACTTACCTTCCTTACCAGTTTGGAACTGCACATGCTGCGTGCAGGGCTCGCTTCATGAGCACCTGCTCACTTAAGACCAGGAAATAACAACACCTGGGTGGGTGGGCGGAGCCTTGCGCTGCCATCTCTACTGGTTCTCCAAACCACCTGCCACAATCGCTACCGGATTGCTTGATCCGGTCTGTACCAGGAGCATTTCACCCCTGCCTAGAAGCAAACAAAGTCATAACCAGAAGCCAACAGTGTTTGTCAAAAACTTATCATACCAAACAAATCTTATTTCATTCTTTGACAAAGTGACTAAATGTTGTAGATACAGTATACTTGGATTTCAGTAAGGCATTTGACAAAGTAGATCGCTGCCTACTTTTTAGTAAATTAGAAAAATGTGGGATAGACAGCATCACCACCAGATGGATTCATAGCTAGCTCAACATAGCCTCCCACCGACCAGTACGCTCCCATAGAGAGGGACTCCTCTGAGTGCCGTCGGCCAAACAATGTCAACTGGCGGCCCCCAGGGAGAGAGCCTTCTCTGTGGGGGCACCTACTATCTGGAACGAGCTCCCCCCGGAGATACGGAGGATCCCGGATCTGCGTACCTTCCGTCGCACACTCAAGACTTTCTTATTTCATCAAGCTGACCTGACCTAAGTCTTTCCCCTTTTTAAATGGAAATTTTAAATTTGGTTTTAAATTATTGGGGTTTTAAATTTGTTCAGCCAAATTATTTAATTCGTTTTAGTTTATTTTAAATTTTGTATCGATATGTTTTATTCTATGGCTGTTCACCGACATGAGTCCTTCGGGAGTAGGGCGGTATACAAATTCAATAAAATACAAAAATACAAATAAACATAGTCCTTAATGGAACTGTATCTACATGGAGGGAAGTGAGCAGTTAGGTATCCCAAGGCTCTGTCTTAAGCCCAGTACTCTTCAATATTTTCATCAATGACTTAGATGAGGGGATAGAAGGGAAACCCATCAAAATTGCAGATAACACCAAGCTGACAGTAATAGCCAACACCCCGGAAGACAGACTCAAGATCCAGAAGGACGTGAACACTCAGTGAGCCCTATCTAACAAAGTAAAATTCTATGGTGAGAAAAGTAAGATTTTACACTTAGGCAGAAAAATACTGGTAGGTACAGAAAAGGTGGAACTTGACTCAAAAACAGTAACTGTGAAAAGGATCTATGAATACTAATGGACAATCACTTAAACATGAGCTAGTAGGTTACTGTAGCTACCAAAAAAGCCAATGCAGTCCTAGGCTGCATTAATAGTGGTGTTGGAAGCAACATCCTTCTAGGTTCTGCTCCAAGTGGGGAAACAGACACTGGAGACATGGAGACTGCTTGGAAAGATGGTTTAATGGTGGACAGGATCACATGGCTTGAGTTTCTGAACAGAAAAGGGGCAGATACAGTAAATCCTTGGGTTTTTATGCTCTCTCTGGCTCTGCATTTCCTGGGGCCCAGAAAGAGTATCCTGATTGGTTGTCAGACTCCCAGGGGGTGGGGGGTCTTAGCTAGCCGATGGTCACATGTGCTTCCCAGGGCACATGTGGTGAGTTTCTGCTGCTATTGTGTAGAGGGCTAATCCTATCTTTGTTGGATCTTTGGCAATTCCTACTATGGTTCTGCCTGAAGGAGGTAGATCTTTGTTATGTAGAATAGACTGGCCCAGGCCTTAATGGCCCATTGACAAATGGTGGAGGCAGGAAGATGGGAACTGCTTTGTCTGTAAAATATGCTTCTCCATTTCTCATCCAGGGAAATATAATATTCTGCCTTTTTCATATTTCCTAAAATATTTTACTCTTCCAGGAAAGGGGTGGGTGCTAACTTCTTACAGAGGGATAGAATCAAGATTACGTGCAGTGTTAGTACTGCTTTATAATGCCTTAGTAAGACCACAATTTGAATATTGCATGCAGTTTTGGTCACCCCAATATCAAAAGATGTTGAGACTCTAGAAAGACTGCAGAGAAGAGCAACAAAGATGATTAGGGGACTGGAGGCTAAAACATATGAAAAAGGGTTGCAGGAATTGATTATGTCTAGTCTAGTGAAAAGAAGGACTAGAAGTGACATGATAACTGTGTTCCAATATTTGAGGGGCTGCCACAAAGAAGAGGGGGGGGGGTCAGTCTATTCTCCAACACACCAGAAGGCAGGACAAGAAGTAATGGATGGAAACTAATCAGGGAGAAAAGCGACCTAGAGCAGGAGAGATTTCCTGACGATGAGAGCAATTAACCAGTGGAATAGCTTTCTTCCAGAAGCTGAGGTGCTCCATTACTTCTGGTTTTTAAGAAGAGATTGGACAGCTGTTTGTTTGAAAAGTTATAGGGTATCCTGCTTGGGTCAGGAGTTGGATTGAAGGACCTCCAAGGTCTCTTTCAACTCTGTTGTTCTGTTATTCTTTCTATGATTATGTGTATCCATCCCATCAAGGCCAAAGACAGTCCAGAATGAATTGGATCTCCTGCCATGGGCAGGGTATTAGACTAGAAGACCACAAAGTACCCTTCCAACTCTATTATTCTATGTTCTATATGTCTAGGTTCCGACTAATGAGCCCAAGTAAATGAGAACTCTGAGACTCAAAGAACTTCTATATTGGGCACATCATATCCAGTCTGGTTGACCGAGCCTGGAGGTGAGTTAAACCAGTAGCTTGGGTAGCCCCCAGCTCTGTTGTAGTGGAAGAGGAGACCCATTACAAAGTACAGAGGATTCTAGACTCTAGACCAGTGGTGGGTTGCCTCCAGTTTGCACCGGTTCTATAGAACTGGTAGTAAAACCGGTAGGAGGCTCCGCCCACTGACCCTGACATCATCAAAACACTTATGCGTATGTGCAGAAGCTTCTGTGTTTGCGCAGAAGAGCGTGCGTGCAAAAGCGAAGCAAGCGCACATGCGCAGCCCCGTTGCGAACCGGTAGTAAAGGTAAGTAGAACCCACCCCTGCTCTAGACTATATAAGAGAAAGCTGCAATACTTAGTGCAGTAGAAGGGTTACCCCCTATCAGAAGCTACATGGGAAAAGAGTAAGGACATAAGGGTGAATAAGCTAGTCAAGAAATTCCATGAGAAAAATCCCCAGAAGCCAAAGGAACCACCGGTTGATGGAAGGGGTGGCTAGTAAGGGATTAATTTGTCTGTACTTGATATTTTCCAGGTACTTCTCATTCACGAGGGGGAAATCCAAATGTCAACTTCAAACCAAACCTGGCAGAAGCCATTTTGCTATTTCTCAGTTGCCACACACTATCGGGGAGGGAGAGGATGCTGGAATGCATTGCTAGACACAACATAGAACTGTCTCGTGGGAACCAAGGTCATCTCTACAGGTGTTGGATGGAGATGGATAGGAGTGCCTAGGGAGCCAGCATATTAATCTAATTGGACAATGGCTATTGCTTAGCGCATTGTAAGCCGCCCTGAGTCTCCGGAGAAGGGCGGCATATAAATCAAATTAAAAAAAAATGTGACCTGTGACACTGGGAAGGGTACCATTTACTTTTTAACTATACTGAAACTGCGGGGAATATTTAGAGTTGGTTTTACATTTAACCGTGCCGATATGATGTGCCCAATAATGAAGTTCTTTGAGATAGATTCTGATTTGCTTGGGCTTGTTAGTCAGAATCTTGACGCTATGTTTATGATTAAAATGTTTCCTTGAGTTTTATAGCTTATATTGATACCAGTGTGGGATCAATCAGGTACACCTTAAAGTAGCCGTGTCTTTTCCTAGCTTGCATATCTGTCACATAGTGTCAAGAAAAGGTACCTTTGGTTAAATATTTCCTGAAATGTGTTGCATGCAACCCACACACACACTTAGAATTACATTGTGTTCTTTGCATATGGAGCGCTGCACATCCCTAATTATATGGGTTTTTTTCCTGAATGCAATCCAGAGACTACAGCTGGTGCAAAATGCAGCTGCCAGTGTGTGTCAAGAACAGCTGTTGGAGGTCATGTACAATTGATTCGGAAGGAATGACATTGTTTGTCTATTTGTTTCTGAACCGTATTCGAGGTATTAATGCTATTCTACAAATCCACAGCCCAATTAGGGCAGAGTTATATGAAAGGGTTCTGATATAAGAATAGCCATGCTTTTATACCAAAAGAGAGAGGGGGACGATTATTACTTTTTTTTAGTATAGTAGCTATTGTACAAATTATATTGAACTTTATCTGCAATTTGGGGATACAACACAGATACAACACAGACAAAAAATTATAGGCCGATTTCCTTACTAAATTCCGATTGTAAGATTTTTATGAATTTGATGGCAAACAGATTGGGGATGGTTTTAAATAATGAAAAAGTGACATTTTCTGCTTATAAGTAACAGAACAACAGAATAACAGAGTTGGAAGGGACTTTGGAGGTCTTCTAGTCCAACCCCCTGCTCAAGCAGGAGACCCAATACCATTCCAGACAAGAGGCTATCTAATCTCTCCTTGAAAACCTCCAATGATAGAGCATCCACAACTTCTGGAGGGAAGCCGTTCTACTGATTAATTGTTCTAACTATCAGAAAAATTCTCCTTATTTCCAGGTTG
Organism: Pantherophis guttatus; assembly: GCF_059756535.1. NCBI lineage: Eukaryota > Metazoa > Chordata > Lepidosauria > Squamata > Colubridae > Pantherophis > Pantherophis guttatus. Next base: position 82,340,970 of record NC_142068.1, on the reverse strand, counting down.
ATTCTCTCCTTGATTAGTTTCCATCTATTGCTTCTTGTATTGCCTTCAGTCTATCTGGAGAATAGGTTGACCCCCCCTCCCTTCTTTGTGGCAGTCCCTCAAATATTGGAACACTGCTATCATCAGCATAATCAGAGGTGGGTTTCAGCAGGTTCTGACCAGTTCTGGAGAACCGGTAGTGGAAATTTTGAGTAGTTCGGAGAACCAGTAAATACCACTTCTGGCTGGCCCTGGCCCCATCTATTCTCTGTCTCCTGAGTCCCAGCTGATCGGGAGGAAATGGGGATTTTGCAGTATCCTTCCTCTGGAATGGGGAGGGAATGGGGATTTTGCAGTACTCTTTGCTTGGAGTGGGGAGGGAATGGAGATTTTACAGTATCCTTCCCCTGCCTTGCCCACCAAGCCAAGCCATGCCCACCAAGCCACGCCCACAAAACCAGTAGTAAAAAAATGTGAATCCCACAACTGAGCATAATGTATAAATAAAGAATTCTCTTTCCCCCTCTCCAACAGTTATATGAAATTTGTACATGAGGACATGAGCTAATGTAACATTTCTATCTCTCTCTCTCTCTCTCTCTCTGTCTGAGAGCTTAAGAGAAGCTGAGTGACTGGCCCAAGGTCACTTAGCATAAAAGCTTAGGCCTTTTAATATAGTGCGTTGATCTAAAACGGTGCTCCCAGGCGCTTTATGATTTTGGCTGCCATAAACCTACGCAGTTCTGCCCTTAGCTTATGATCTGCAAGCCTTAGAGCAGCTGTCTGGAAGTTGAATCATGACAACTTTTCTTTTGGTTCAAACCATTTTGCTGCTGATCAAGAAGCTTCTTCCATGTGAGCAAGTTCCTTAGGGAGGTCCTCCTGAACCATTTGCTCAGGCTGAAGAAACTCCTTGAATAAGCAGCGAAACTTTTCAGATCACACGAAAAGAAGTTCCCATGACTCAGCTTCCAGACAACTTCTACTTGGAGGACTGAGAATCTTCACTGACTCTTCTAACAGTTTTCCCCACTTTCCTCCTTCCTGATCTTTCCTTGTCCAGCTGGCTTTTCCTCTTCCTCTGTGAGGGCCATTCTGCTTTTCCTTAATCCAGTCTCTAGTTGTCTTCCTACTCTGGCTTCCCTTTCTGCGTGGTTCTCTTTTTATTTTCTTTAGTCAGTATTCCTTATCTGTGGTAAAGCTGGCTGGGAGTGGTGGGAGTTAACATTCAATAACACCTGGAGGCAGTGGTCAAATGTAAAATTTGTTACTACTGGTTCTGTGGGCGTTGCTTGATGGGGGGTAATGTGACTGGGTGGGCATGGCCAACTTTTTTAAAAAAAAAACTTTTAAAAGCATTTTTTTCCTACAACCTCTTCAGCCGAAGAGGTTGTTAAAATAATGCTTTTAAAAGGCTCTAACAATCCCAGCTGAGTTGTCTGATCATCAGAGGCTTTTGTTTTCTTTTAAAAAGCATCTTTTTTTTTTTTTGCTTTTAAAAGGAAAAAAAAAAGCCTCTGATGATCAGGCAACTCAGCTGGGATCGGCCAAAGAAGTTGTAGAAAAAATGCTTTTAAAAGTAAAAAAAAAAGCCTTTAATGATCGCGTGGCTCAGCTGGACATGGGTGGGGGGAGGGATTTTTGCCCCCGGAGATACGGAGGATCCCGGATCTACACACCTTCCGCCATGCTCTCAAGACCTTTTTATTCCATCAGGCTGGCCTGGCCTAATTTTTCCCTTTTTCCCTTTTTAAAACGTAAATTTTAATTCGTTCTTAATTTATTGGGGTGTTTTTAAATCTGTCTTCGGCCAAATTGTTTAATTCGGTTTTATTCTGTTTTTAAATTTTGTATTTATGTGTTTTTATCTTGTGGCTGTTCACCGCCCTGAGTCCTTCGGGAGTAGGGCGGTATATAAATCAAATAAACTAAACTAAACTAAACTTTGTCACTGGTTCTCTGACCACCCGCCGCCATCGCTACCGGATCGCGTGATCCGGTCCGAACCAGGAGCATTTTACTCCTGCCTGGAGGGCAGTTACCTCTGCCTCTTCTAAAGTGACGTTTCCCTAATTGGGGGACTATGGGAAGTGAGTTGGAGGCCAGCAGGAGTGAGATAAAACCAGGAGTGGTGTTCACTTACTTTCCCTACCAGTTCGCAAATGTGAACGCTTCCATGCATGCGCTGGGCCTCAAAAACGTACTTAAATAGGAGGGCAAAGAGCTGGGGTGGGGTGATTTCCACTATTGGTTCAGGTGAACCAGTCCGAACCGGATGAATACCACCTCTGGATAAAACCATGTGTCCTACACAAGCTATACTAAGCTATTTTCCTCTCCTCCTGCATCCCCATCATAGCTATTCAGAAGTTCAGTTTTATTTGCATGCTGTTTTCATTTCAGTAAACAGACATTGTTGCATCCTCAGATGCCACCAGCTCTTAAAGCAGTAGAGTTCAATGGTATTATCGCCTACTCAGGGACAAAGCAGCAATTTCATCAACAATTTCTTGCCAAGAAAATGTTATTAAGCTGCTCTTGTTTACTTGGACAACACACTGTGTGGCAACACGATTCTCATGCCATAATTTTTGGGGTATTAAGGGATGAATATAAAGATTAAAACAACACGGGAAAGCAAGCCTTGCTGTCATTTTTTTTAAAAAAAGCTGTTATTCAATCAACAGAAGTGAGATATTTTAAATTCTGTGGAAACTTTAGTGCCGATAAATACTTCCGAACTCTTAAACTAGATATGTCTGGAGTCATTTTTTTTCTTCAGCTCAGAAGGTTATGTAGCTACCATCTATGAAACAATGATATTTTTATTCTATGTTCATTCCTTTCACAATTGGCTGACCAAAGATTCCCCCCCCCTTTTTTTTTTTAATCACCAAGGCTACCTAAAAGACTTCCAAAAGAAACTTCCTGTTGCAAAAATAAACCATGTGAATGAAGAAGGCCGTGCACTTGCTAAGTTTAGGGTACCAAACCACACTGTGTTTCCTCGGTTACTCTTTATATTTCAACACCGCTTTTCCAAATATCCCATTTTTGCAGTGTTAATTAATGTCATCACTTGCTGGGCATACTTGACAGGACAGAATGTATGTGGGAGGTTTTGGGATGCATTTCTGGGGCTATAATTGTTAACTTTTTGTCGTTCTTCCTATTTATCAATATGTTTCTGCAAACTTAGGTTCGCTTTAGTGAGTCATTTCTAATGAATGCCCCATGCCATATGGAAAGATCTGCCTATTTTATTGCCGCAAGATATCAAAGAAGGGCATCCATTCATGGCCACAGGCATGGAACTGTTCACTTTCTGCTTCCACTTCAGCTTCCAATTATTTATATTAAAGCAGGAGTGCATTTGATCAGAGCCAGTGGGCCAAATGAGTTAACAATTGGTAAACCATTCATGAAAAGGTGGCCGTTTTCTTTCCTGCGTTTGCAAAAACAAGAGAAAAGTAGTTTGGATGTTGTTATGTTATTCATCTCTACCATCATAATTTATAACTGGATGGGTTCCATTTAAATAGTAGGTTCCAGATTGTGCAGGTCTACCGTAATTTTTGGAGTATAAGACGCACCTTTTTCCCCCAAAAAAGGGGATGAAAATCTGGGTACATTTTATACTCCTATACATGGCATAGGACCAGGATATCTACGGGACCGCCTTCTGCCACCAACAGCCTCCCACCGACCAGTTCACGCCCACAGAGAGGGACTCCTCAGGGTGCCGTTGGCCAAGTTATGTTGGCTGGCGACACCCAGGAGGAGAGCCTTCTCTGTGGGAGCTCCTGCCCTCTGGAATGAATTGCCCCCGGATATTCATAACATCTCTGACCTCCAGGTTTTTCGCTGTGCCCTCAAGACCCTACTGCTCTGACGGGCGGGGCTGTCAAATTGAATGATTTAAAATTGGGTTTTAATTTTGGGTTTTAAAATTCGACCAAAACTATTTAATGATTTTAATTAATTTTAACTATGATATTGTATATTTGTATTTTTGTATTTTAATTCTGGCTGTACACCACGCTGAGTCCTTCAAGAGAATGGGTGGTATATAAATAAAATTATTATTATTATTATTGGTTAATCTTTAGTGAGATTCACAGCCTTTGAGGCTGGTTAATAGCTCAGCAGCTCGAGTCCTAACCAAGGACCTAGGAACTGTTAAGGTGTCGTCGGAGGATGTAAGCTGTTCCCAGTAAGGATTATTACTATATATTATTATTATTATTATTATTATTATTATTATTATTATTATTATTATTATTATTATTATTATTCTCCGAATGTAGCCCCGCCCAGCTTCTCAAACAGAGGTTTCAGAGGCTGAAAAAAAGCATCAGAAAAGAAGCTTCAGAAAAGAAGCCCCCAAACAGAGCTTCAGAGGCTATTTTTCTGAACTCCACATTGATGAATACCAGGCCTAATTAATTTTTGCTAAGATTGAAAGATGCTCATTAACCATGCAAGCTTTTCCATTTTTGGCTTTCCTTGGTATTCACTGAAATGAATGAGTAGACTCTACAGATGGACTCTGAATACTGGATAATGTTTTATATGGCTTTTTTCTTAAATGTGGGGTGGAAACATGGGAGGTTCCCATAATGTAGAGGCAAATAAGTTGAATTATTGGATGAATTGGCTTTGAAATGATTTAAATTATATGCATATTTCTGTGCATATAGAGAAAAAGCTTCTTTTAAAAAGATTTTTTTTATCCCATCTTCTTTTTCATATACAACTCAAAGCAGAAAATGAAGAGGTACTCCTTCCCGCTCCTATTTTCCCTACAACAACAATTTTGTGAGAGGGCTGAGAGAGAGTGACTGGCCCAAAGTCAGCCATTTTTTCATGCCTAAGAGGTAAAGCTAAAGGTTCACCTTGCACATATGTGCTAGTCATTTCCGACTCGAGGGGGCGGTGCTCATCTCCGTTTCAAAGCCGAAGAGCCAGCGCTGTCCGAAGACGTCCCCGTGGTCATGTGACCGGCATGACTAAACACCAAAGGCGCACAGAACGCTGTTACCTTCCCACCAAAGGTGGTCCTTATTTTTCTACTTGCATTTTTTACCTGCTTTTGAACTGCTAGGTTGGCAGAAGCTGGGACAAGTAATGGGAGCTCACTCTGTTATGCAGCACTAGGGATTCGAACCACCGAACTGCTGACCTTTCTGATCGACAAGCTCAGTGTCTTAGCTACTGAGCCACCACATCCCTTTAGCCAGTATACATGTTGCAAATTAGTATGTGGTCTCTAACTATTATGTTGCAGGTAATATAAATAGCATGCTTAATTGGCCATGGAAATGGAATAATACCTAGTACATTTTGAAAAACATTAGGAGCAAGTTCAACATAATTTTGAGCTAAAAATAGAAAATAAAAGGTACTACACCATGAAGTGAAGGGATAGATTCACATTTCAAAATATTCTATTTTAAAAACAGCTTGGATATAGGTAAACAGAAACATGGCAAAGGGTTTATTTGAAAATATTCTTTTTGACTCATAAACCTCTTTTGCTTATTTGTTTGCCAGATTTTTTATTTCTTAAAAATTGGGGTATTTTCAATATGATACTCATCACAGGTATGAATAATTACAGGTGTGCACAAAATAAAAACTGTTTTCCCAGATGGGTTAATAGAATAACAGAATAACAGAGTTGGAAGGGAATTTGGAAGTCTTCTAGTCCAACCAACTGAACAAGTAGGAGACCCAATATCATTCTGGACAAATGGCTGTCCAATCTCTTCTTAAAAACCTACAGTGATGGAGCACCCACATCTTCTGAAGGTAAGCCATTCCACTGATTAATTGTTGTCAACTGTTAGGAAATTTCTCCTTGTTCTCAACTGTTAGGAAAGGTCTAGGTTGCTTCACTCCTTGATTAGTTTCCATCCATCTTGCCTTCTGGTGCAAGACAAGAAAGTAGATTAACCCCCTCTTCTTTGTGGCAGCCTCTCAAATATTGGAACACTGCTATCATGTCATCCCTGGTCCTTTACTAGATTAGACATACCGAATTCCTGCAACCGTTCTTCATATGTTTTAGCCTCCAGGCCCCTTCTCTGCACTTGTTGTGGCCCGCCAGCGGCCTGTGCGGATCGTGGCTGATCCCAACAATGAGGAGGCTGGTGTGGTGTCACACCAGCAGCCAGCGCTCGCATCGGACAGCAAGGAGGCTGAAGAGGATGTGGTGCCAGAGGCAGAGACTCAGCCAGGGCCTTCAGAACCTCCAGAGGCTCCTTCAAGTGGAGAGAGCGAAGTGGAGGAGCCTCTCCTCAATGCTCGAGCACGCAGGGCTGCCAAAAGGCAGGAGTGGCTACTCAGGAGGAGGAGGTCTCCTCAAGAGTAAGGCTTGAGGATAATTGGCCACTCCCTTAGCCTATTTAAGTCACACGCCGTTAGTAAGTTTCTTGCTAGAAACAACTTGTAATTATCATCAGAACATTTTTGGAAAATCGTATCTTGTTTTCTGGGCTGGTTGCCAACCTTTGTCAGACTTTGGTTTATTCTTACTACTTAATAAATTTGATAAGGACCGTTGGTGTGTGTCAATATCCTCAGGAATCCAGAGCTGGGGCAGAACAGCATTCTTTCCACAGTCTCAACATCTTTTTTTAAATATTATGATGACCAAAACTGGATGCAGTATTCCAAGTGTGGTCTTACCAAGGCATAATAAAACAGTAATAACACTTCACGTGATCTTGATTCTATCCCTCTGTTAATGCAGCCTAGGAGTGCATTGGCTTTTTTGGTGGCTGCAGCATACTGTTGGCTCATATTTAAGTGGTTGTCCACTAGGACTCTTAGATCCCTCTTGCAGTTATTGCTATTGAGACAAATTCTACCTATTCTATACTTGTGCATTTAGTTTTTCTTGCCTAAGTGTAAAAACCCCACTTTTGTCACAGTTGAATTCCATTTTGTTAGTTAGGGCCCAGTGTTCAAGTCTGTCTAGATTCTTCTGGATCTTGAGCTTATCTTTTGGGATATTGGCTACTCTGCCAGCTTGGTGTCATCTGCAAATTTAATGATTACCCTTCTATTCCCTCATGTAATTGTGTGGGTGTGTGTCAGTTAAACTGCAACTCGACTTTTGGTTCCTCTTTATTTCAGCGGAGATCAATTCTGGACGGGTCTTACAGAGAAAGAATGGCAGGGCAGACATTCCTATCCCCAGGGGTGGGATTCAGCTGGTTTGAACCAGTTCGGGTGAACCATATGCTAATTTTACATCTGGTTTGCTGAACTGATAGTTGCAAGGACTGGCTGGCCCTGCCCACCCCACCCCTTCCAGGAGTCTCCAGGCAGCCCATTTTGGATGCCAGGTAAGTGCAAGGTCCACACAGAGGCTCTGGGAGAGTGAAAAACAGGCCTCCCAGAAGTTCTGGAAGTCTGGGTCCATTTCCGGCCTCTGGAGGCCTCTGGAGCCCAGGGAGGCCATTTTTGGCCTCCTGGAGGCTCGAGAAAAGCCTCTGGAGCCTGGGGAGGGTGAAAACACCCCCCACACACACACTATGGTGCAGAAGGCTGTGTAGGCCGTGCCCACCATGGTCACACCCACTCAGCAACTGGGCAGAGAACTGGTTGCTAAAATTTTTGAATCCCACCCCTGCCTATCCTTCTCTCTTCTCTTCCTTCAGGTGGTCCATGCATCAGCCCACTTGCCTGTCTTCCAAACACCTTCCTCCCTTTAGCCACTGCTACATTTCCATGCAAGCATGGGATACCAATTTGCCATTCCTCCCTCATTTTTTCCAGGACCTTCCTTTTCTTCCCCTTTTCTTACATTCATATTTAACTAGCCAGTTCACTTACAACTCTTCTTAATCTTCCAGGGACTTCCTTCCCTTGTAAAAAGTAAAGGTAAAGGTTCCGCTTGCACATATGTATTAATCGCTCCCGACTCTAGGGGGCGGTGCTCATCTCTGTTTCAAAGCCGAAGAGCCAGCACTCCATGGTCATGTGGCCAGCATGATTAAACGCCAAAGATGCATGGAACGCTGTTACCTTCCCACCAAACGTGATCCCTATTTTTCTACTTGCATTTTTTACATGCTTTCGAACTGCTAGGTTGGCAGAAGCTGGGACAAGTAATGGGAGCTCACCCTGTTACGTGGCACTAGGGATTCGAACTGCTGAACTGCTGACCTTTCGATCGACAAGCTCAGCATCTTAGCCAGTGAGCCACTGCGTCCCTATTCCTTCCTGTGAGCAATCATCAATTCTATCAGAGGATACTCAGGTAGAGATATTGTGAAATAGTATTGGGTTTATTTAATGGCTACATGAAATATGTGTCACCAAACAGTTTTCATGAGCCGAGGCTGCCTTTCTAATAAACAATATAGACACAGTGAGCAATGCCTTTCCTCAAGACAATACGATAGCCAGAGGTCATAAAAGGCAGGAGTAAGATTGCAGTTTAAAATGCTTCATGTTGTATTGAATCATTTCTCTTCCATCTCCAGTATGTTCCATGTAGAGTCAAGACACTAGATTATGGTGATAACTTGATTTTAGGGATTTGCGCATGAAGTAGATTATTTGGATTCACCTCAATCTATCTTCAGGCTCTTTTTGGGATAGAAATATTTTGATTACTTTAATGAAGTATCTATGTCTGGAACTGAACTAGAGAGAATTGATTTTGATGGAATTTTTACAATGCCATTAATTAAAATATTCTTTTGGACAACTTGCTGGGTTGAGATTTTTTAAGTCACCATTTTATTATGACATCCAACTTCTAGAGAGTTGGGTCTAAAGGCAGATCCAATTCCATTGGGGAAAAAATATTATTCTTTTAATATGAGCTTTTCTGTTCTATTGTCAGCTGTAAAGCTTGAGGCACTTTCAGTGGTGGGTTGCTACTGGTTCTTCCTGGTTGGGGCAATCCGGTAGTGGCGATGGTGAGTTGATAGCGAATCAGTTCACTGCGACTGTCAGCTGGGCCCTCCCGCCGCGCCCTGCGCTATACCTACCTATATTCGATCATTTTTAGCCCAGGCTGATAGGTGTGGCAGAGCGGACTGCCGTGCCTCAGCTGTTCTGAAATTAAATGTGCTTGCGCGATGTGCAAGTTTGGCAATCATGCGCAAGTGCAAATTGCGCTCAAATCATGTGCGCAAAGTAAACTGGTGATAACACCAGTTGAAACCCACCACTCCCCTCATCCCAGCTACAATCACAAGACATCACAAGCTACAGCTTGTGAAGAAGCCACAGAAGAGGCTGTACTTCTTGAAAATGCTCAGGAAGATAAATCTATCTCAGCATCTACTTCTGCCCTACTATCGTAGCACCATTGAGAGTGTCCTGACATACGGCATTCTTGCATGGTATGGGAGCAGCTCTGTAATGGACAAAAAAGCTCTACAGAGAATCATTAAAACTGCCCAGAAAATCATCAGGCTCCAGCTACCAGCCCTGGACGACATCTTCGAATCTTGCTGTTTGAGAAAGTTGGATAACATTCTCAGAGACTCTTCCCATCCTCCTTACAATTCTTTTTAGACTGTTGCCTTCTGGCAGAAGATACAGAACAATTAAAACTCAGACCACACATCTTCTGAATAGTTTTTATCCCAGAGCTATAATTGCACTCAACAATGAACTAAAGGGCCACCATCAGTGAGCTGTTGGACACCATTACTTGGTCTGTTGTGTGGATGTTTGGGTGGTTTAGGGGTGGGGAATATGTAGTGGGTGTGGGTGTGTTTAGGGGTTGTTATGCGTGTTGGACCTGGTCTTTGGGTGTTAAGTGAATTTCGTTGTATGGGTATACTGTGTATACACGTACAATGACAATAAAGTTATTATTATTATTACAAGGTGGAGTACAGAAATGTCTGTTTCTACTTTTTAATTAACCCAAGTTCCTTTTACATGCCAACTTGGAGAAGCTCATAAAATCAGGTGGAACTTCAACAGCCATACCTAGAGTCACAATGGTATTTGTGAAGCAAGGACATTTTGCTCCAATATATCACATTTTACACATTTGCTTCCTATAACTATTCATTACAAGAAACATAGTCTGAGTCAGAGAAAGTATCTTAAATAATGTATATAGTTAATTATATTGTGTTGGAGAAAATGAACCCTGCTATGTAATTTTTGCTAAATTAATAAGAATTTTTATTATCCAGTCTCAGAGCATTATTTTCCCCTTTCATAATTAGCTTGTTTTTAAAACATTGCTAAAATTTAAATTTTAGATTTACTAATTCATGGAGCACAAATGATATATTCTGTGCCATGCTTATAATTTGTAACAAAGGTATAATGAATGCTGATGAAATTCACAAGCTGGCAGTAGGAATTTTACTACTGATAAAATAAAATTCAGATTTGTAAGACATCCGCAGCAATATCTGCAGTATTTTAATTCAGTTTGTAATAAGTAACATAGACCCATCTTTAGAAAAAGGCACTGCCTAGATTTCATCAAGCCAGCCACTGGATTTCCCCGGTGCCCTTCAGATATTTTGAACTATAAAGTCCTTAAATTTCATGCCATTCCCAAGGATTGATGGGAATTGTTTGAAACATCTGCTCGACCCATTAGCTTACTCATGCCTTAAACTCTTATCCCTTCTTAGTTGTTGGAACCCATACAAAGTGCTACTGGTCTGCTCAGAAAATTGATTTAAAGTGAGAAAGGGAGCTGGGGTCTCTTAGCTATTGTATGTATTGCTGGTTATACTCAAATTGGAAGTGTTAAATCCATTTTCCCTTCTTTTCTCTCTGTCAACCTTGGAGCAGTGGTGGGATTCAGCCAGTTCTCTCCAGATTGGGTGAACCAGCGGTGATTATGGGAAGCTCCACCCATCCATCCAGATATAATGCATAAGCATTGTGCATGCACAGAAGGCCGTGAGCATGCACAGATGAGGCATGTGTGCTCACATTTGTGAACCAGTAAGGAAGGTAAGTGAATCCCACTGCTGCCCTGGAGCCATCTTGGAACATCTTCAGGGTTGCCAAAGCTAGGCTAGATAGAGCTGTGGGTAAGGGAGGGGGAGTAGAGATAGCTGGGGAAACATGTAGCCAACATAACATTCTTTCTCCTGGGAGCCAAGGACACTCTCACCAGCATCTGGCGGAGCGTGGATGGGAGTCATACGGGTCTGGGACTATGACCTGATTGGAGCCTGTGATGGTTGTGGGCAGTGGAGAGAAGAACTTTACCCATCGGGCTCCGGACGGCCCCTGACCTCCGCACTTTCCGCACCGACCTGAAGACATGGCTGTTTCAGCAATTTCCCTGATCTGCTATGATTTCCCTGATTTTATTCTGTTGGGGTTTTATATTGGTGGTTTTTAGGATTTTTATTGTTATATGTTTTTAATTCTGTGCACCGCCCCGAGTCCTACGGGAGAAGGGTGGCATATAAATTTAATAAAAATAAAAATAAAATAAATAAATAAATAAAACTTTGGATTTTTAATTGAGTGGGCTGAGGAATTCCCAGCTGGCTGAGGAATTCTGGGAGTTGAAGTCCACAAGTCTTAAAGTTGCCAAGGTTGGAGACCCCTGCTCTAGAGCAGGGCTGTCAAACTCCCAACCCACGGGCCGGATGCGTCACGTAGTGGCCACGCCCCCACCCGGTTTAGCAATGGGGGAAAAAGTCCCGATACATCACATGATGCTGCTGTGACAATGTGAGTTTGACACCCCTACTCCAGAGCAACTATATGAATATTTCACTAACTAAAATTCCTGGGGATTACAGACACTATGGAATGCATGGTCTACATCAGCAACAGCTGTAAAGAGCTCTTCCAAAAGTAAACAGATTTTTCTTTTCTTTTTTGTATTTTTTGTAGTTTTAACTCACTTTTAACCCATTTTTAACCCATATCTGACTTTTTTTTTTTTTTTACAAAAGCACTTATAGAGAGGGTACCAATTTGTTTTAACAATACTACAAGCTAGGATTTTTAAGAATGGGGAAAAGGAGAAAGAGACAGCACTGAGTTCATCCAAGCCATTGAAGCAACAGGAAATGGAAGATTATACTGCGGATTACAGAGGAAGAAAGACAGATTATAAAGCAGACCTACTATATAACAGTAAGGGAAGTTTCTGAAGCTGTACAATATAGATTAAAATTATAACTGTTCTCTAGCTGAACTTGTTTATTGATTTCTTAGAAACCAGAAGTCTCCTGAAGCAAAAATTCTTTGCTTCTTTACTGGATTGTTTTCCCCAGCTTGTATTTTTTAAACTCATGAGAACTATGTTATGTTTTTCCTTTCCTAATCCCATATTTAGCTTCTCCATTTTCTCTGCCAATTTTTCTTAATATGTAAAATGAAGATTTTTGTCTGTCTTTAGGAAAGAGAATGGCTAGGATCTGATTGCCCAGGTAGGCAGTCTTCCTTGGCTGTAGACTGAGAATGTCTGAGAGGCAATAATCTTTTAAATTAGCAATTTGTGCATAAATTTAAGCATAGGGCTTCTTCTTTTTTGTCTGTAATAAAGAGATAAATTAAGACAAGCTGTGTCTGAAATTCTAGCTGTCAACTCGCAAAGCATCCCTGGCCTGCTCTCGAGTTGCCATAGGAAAGGGGGGAACAGCACAGCAGCTAAAGACAGATGCACATTCCAGACTTATCTCTCTCAAGGCTGTATCCCAGGGTTACTTACAGAGGCCGGAGGAGAGTGATCTCTACAACCCGCGAAATTGCCCCATTGGCAAATGTGATTGATGACACACACTGGGGGAGGGGGGTAACAGGGGCATGATTGGGGCCGTAAATTACATGGGGTAAGAGCTGGCTTCACTTGGGAACGTGCTGACATGAAGCTCCTAATAAATAACTGGATTTCTTTTGAAGCTTGGCTCGAGGGTCATGATTTAATTAGGGCATCTGTCAGAACCCTGACACTAGCACTTTTGGAATGGATGAAGAAGATCTGGAGAGCTGACATGTACAGTTGAGACTGTTCTGAAGGCTGATAATTATCTCCCCCAAATAAAAAATTAAACATAGTGCCATTACGTACTGTTACTGTTTTTCTTAATAAAATATAGACTGCAAATACAAAGACTGCATTTTGTTTCCCCCCTCATAAATATTATTTTATTATACACAGTTAAAGTCAAATTCCTTATTACCAAATCTTAATACTAATTCTTTGCTCTTTTCATTTTCCTACCTTATTCTGCAGTTTCTTATTTCAATTAAGCTTTTAACAATTTTTCTTTTTAATGTTAAGCTAAACTAGAAAAATGTTCTGTAAACTCCCTGAGTGAAGTACAATATATAGATGGAGGGATCTTGGTAAAGCTTATCACCATACTTGACATTTGTTCTGGTGCACCCCTTTCCCAAATGTTCTAATCAGTGGTGGGATTCAAATAATTTAACAACCGGTTCTTTGCCCTAATGACCAGCTGGGTGGGTGTGGCCATGGTGGGTGTTGCCAGGGGGTGTGACAGGCAGCACCTGGCCTCCTGCACCTCCCTGAGAGCAAAAACAAGCTGGGGGGGTGCCACTCCTCTGCCCCATTTTGGGCCTAGTAGGCCTCCCTGCAGCCTCCTGAGAACAAAAATGGGCCACACACCCCACACCCCATTTTGGATATAGTAGGCCTCCCTGCACTTACCTGGCAGCCAAAATGAGGTGCATGGGGATTCCTGGAAGGGGCAGAGCAACCCAGCAATTTAACTACTGGTTCATCCGAACCGGCCCGAACCGGCCCGAACCAGCTGAATCCCACCACTGATTCTAATTCTTTGTACATAAGTTGAGTATTATTTGTGGAGAACTGGACTTGCTATCTACACTTTAACTTTCTAATACTGCATTCTTCATACTGCATCCCCAAAATATTTTGTATCTATAGTAGTTTCTACTGAATGGGAAAATTAACATTGTGGGATCAAGCAACCACTTCAATGGCCAAACAAAGTTGGCCATTATTAATATTTACTGTTTCAAATGTGTGTTTCTGGTTACAAAAAAAAATATCAGGTGCTTTAATGTTTGGTCAATGTGTTCCCTGTAACTCTAAAATATTTAAAAGGGAATGGAGGATTTTATCCGGCAAGAATTAGCTTGGAAAAGATCAATTTTAAATGAGATATGTGTTGTATCTAGAGACTGCTTTGAGTACAATGGTAGATTTGAGTGGGATGACATTTCATTTTCCATATAAAGAGTTATCGATCTGCAATAGCAATTTGGTGCGGTGATTCAGCTATTAAATCATTTCAATTGGAAGAGTGGGCGCATTCAATTTCAAGCAGACCTCTAAAAGAATGGGTCCTTCCTCTAACAACATTTTTAGCTTTCAGCTAAAATCAAACTGTGCAAAAGGAGAATTTTAAATATTTTTTTTCAGGAGCTCAAGGCAATTTCTTTGCTTCTAGTGAACCCCTTGATGCTTTATAAAGTGCCTTCTTCAGAACATTAAAGTTACCATATCCTTTGGAAGGCTCATGAAGCTGCTTTGAATGCTTGACTGTTGCCATGTATAGCTATTTTGCTTCCGTGACAGCCCAGAAGAACTTCCGCCAGTAAGAAACTAGAAAGGACATACAAGGAAAACCAGTTGAAGATGTTTTATAGATGGCATTTACCTCCGGCTAGACTTGCGAAGATGTTTCCGAATAACTCTCCAGTATGTTGGAGAACATACAGAACATATTATCAGAACAGCTACAGAACAGCTACAGAATATATTATCATCTTTGGTGGATGTGTCCGGCTGCAAAAACAATTCTGGGCTAAGATTAAGAAAGGGTTAGAAAAAATAACAGAGCAACCTATGGATGGAAAACCAGAGACATTCTTATTAGGAATATTTACTGAAAAATACACCAAAGAAATAAAATATTTGATTTTACATACCCTGTTTCTCCTAAAATAAGACATCTCCTGATAATGACCCAATTGGGTTTTTGAGCCCATACACTAAAATAAGTCCACCCTGAAAATAAGCCCTCCCCGAAAATATTTAAACACATGTGCAGCCAATCCCCGCCATTTCCTCTGGTTTCCTCTGGCACCCCAAAATAATAAGACCTTCCCAAAAATAAGGCCAAACGCTTATTTCGGGCTTCAAAAAAATATAAGACAGGGTCTTATTTTTGGGGAAACACGGTTATAATACCTAGTAAGCATAGAATGCGCACAAAATTGGAAAAGGGAAAACATACCAACAGAAGAAGATCTGATTTTAAAAAATCCTAGAATGTACAGAGATGGACAAATTAACAAAAGAGCTCAAAGAAAAGGAAGATACGGAATATTATATAATCTGGAACAAATGGTATAAGTGGCTAGAGACTTGAAATATTGGATAATAAAAATAGAGGTGTTGACTCAGTCTTCCATCCTTCCAAGGTGGGTAAAATGAGGACCCAGATTGTTAGGGGGCAATATGCTATTTAGTATACTGTCTTTGGTGTAAGCCGCCCAGAGTCCTCAGAGAGTGGGCGGCATAGAAATATGACTAATAAATCAAATAAATAAATATATGTTTTGTGTTTGTCATATTGTGTTATAATAAAAATAATTTAAAATTTAAAAAAAAGAAACCAGAAGGGACAGCCTTTGGAACTGCTGCACTGAGTTTTCTAAAAGATGAAACTGCTTAAGCCATTTGCTTATTTGTGCCAATATGTTTTGTGAATTCTCTCTTTTGAACACCTCGGCAACCCTCATGTGGGTTGTTTGCAGCTCCTTTGTCTCAAAATGCATGCAAATCACTTCCTTTGGTGGCATAGTGTTTAATCTTAATCAAAGCCCAGCCTAATTGAGATATAAACATGGTCGGTTCATGATATCATTCTTTCCATGCAATCCTCTTTGACGAAAAATACATTGTAAGACTAAAAGCATAGCACAACTGGAAGGTAAAGGTTGCATTACAGAGGTGGTTTCACATACTGTAACAACCAGTTCACCCAGCACTGAAAATGTGAGTGCGCGCCATCCGCGCATACATGTGGCGTCACAAAACATGACAATTCGTGTGCGCACATCATCCGCACATGCATGAGGCATTAAAAACACAGTGATACAGGACGGGATTGCATCTGGGCGGGTGGGCGAGAGCAGGCCTACCTGCAGGTCGCCACTACCGGTTCGCCTGAACTGGTTCGAACCGGCTGAATCCCACCTCTGTTGCATTAGCGGACAAAACCTACAACAAAACTATCCATGTTTTGAAGAGAGAAACTTACTTTTTTAAAAAAAAGTTTTGAACAATTTTATATCAGGCCATGCTGTGTTTTTGCAAGGATAATACATAATGCGTATTTCTGCAGAGAGGATCTTAAAAACCAGCAAGAGGAATGATAGTTCCTGTTGATCTGCACTAAGTCATACTGCTTTTTAAGTAAATTAAATATATCCATGTTAGCACTGCATTTATTTTGTATTATAACACCTGAATAGCAACTGGGAAAAAAATACGACTGCTAGTCCCGTTGTTTGATAGTTTATTTTAAAGATATTTACTCAAAATATTCCATGGAGAACACTTTAGAAAGATAAATAGACAAATCCCCATCTTGAAGTTTGCATTTTGAAAAACCTGGGGTACCAATTCAGGAATGAGAAGGAGAAGAACATAGCATGATAGCATGAGTTGAATTGTCCTACATGGAGGGCTGTGTACATTCTGGGGTTGTGCTATACTCCTACTTGCACTGTGGTTATTATTCACCTGGACTACATGGTGTTTGCATTGGATACATCATCCCCATCCGTCAAACTGTTTCATTGATAGTTCAGAATAGCGGAGGAATCACCTGGTGTCCTACTTTCAATCCCTATTCTACTATAGTTATATACATAAGAAGTTTAAGGATGCAATAATCAAAGACCACTCCCTTTGGGATCAACCTTGCTGATTAGGCACGCTGTTATTTCTAGAGGCTCTGGAAAGTTTAGTGCCTTTTGATAGCTACAGATATATACTGTAGATAATAGAACATTTTGTTTGCTGTACCCCTTACTTTCTCTACTTTTTACCTTTTCATCCCATGCTGTTCTTTTTAATGCTTTCTAATATTAAACAAATGAGCATCAAGCTATGGTTTTCCTACTTCACCTGAGTAGGATGTAGGCCTGCTCTGATCAAGATAAGTGACCAATTAGATGCATACAAAACCTTTGCCAGACCAATCCTCAAATACAGCTCGTCTGCCTGGAATCGGATATTAATACAATTGAGCGGGTTCAGAAGTATTTCACAAGAAGACTCCTCCACTCCTCTGCTCACAATAGAATTCCTTATACCATCAGGCTTGAAAATTTGGGCTTGGACAACCTTGAACTATGCCGCCTATGGTCTGATCTAAGCATAGTACACAAAACTGTCTGCTATAATGACTTACCTGTCAACAACTACTTCAGTTTCAAATGCAATAATACACGGGCAAACAATAGATACAAACTCAAGGTAAACCGCTCCAAACCCGATTGCAGAAAATACGACTTCAGCAATAGAGTGGTCAATGCCTGGAATGCTCTACCTGACTCCGTTGTTACTTCCTCCAACCCCCATAGCTTCAGCCTTAAACTGTCTACTGTGGATCTCACACCATTCCTAAGAGGTCTGTAAAGGGGGCGTACATAAGAGCACCAGCGTGCCTACCGTCCCTGCCCTACTGTCCCCATTTATTTGTACTCATTTCATGTGCTCATGTCCATGTTTATACTTATACCTATTATCTCATACATGTTTGACAAAACAAAACAAAACAAAACAAAACAGACAAAACAAAACAAAACAAAACAAAACAAAATAAAATAAAATAAAATAAAATAAAATAAAATAAAATAAAATAAAATAAAATAAAATAAAATAAAATAAAATAAAATAAAATAAAATAAAATAAAATAAAATAAAATAAAATAAAAGTATGTTGGGAGCAAGCTAAACTGGAAATGTATTTATTTAAAGGGCCCATCTCCCTCTTTTTCCACTATTTTGGTGACTTGTCCTTCTCCTTTCCTTTGTCCTTTTTCTTCTCCTTGTCCTTCTTGTTTTTTATCCATGTGTCAAATTAATTTACATTAATACACATACCAATTTCTCATTTGTGGCAATGCTCTTTTTTCCATCATTAACCCAATTTTTCCTCTTAAAAATTGTTCTGAATATTGACTTAAATGTGCTTTTTGCGTCTTTATTTCTGTTGCTTTGTTGTATTAGTTTTAAAGGGAGTTATTCAACAAATGAGAGAACATCCTAGATTTCAGAGGGAGTAGAATCACACCTGACTTTGAATCCAGTATTTCTGTCAGTTTCTGGGTTCACTGCCAGGGCAATTGATCTGCTGCTATGTTATTCCACTTGATTGGGCTCTCCTTTATCAGGAAGGACACATGGATGCAAATATTAAGTGAACAGGACAGGGCAAGGCAAGGCGGGGCAGGGCAGGGCAGGGCAGGGCAATGCAATTGTCTTTATGTTTAATCATGATGAGGGTTTATTGCCAGCCAACCATCATTGCCCTTTATCTCTCTATATAAAAGCTAAATACCACTTACTCATCATGAAATATTCAGATCCGTAAAGCCTACAAATTTGAAATTTTGGCACGTATGTTCACGTGGCTTCTAGATGCTCACTAAGAAAGGATTTTTCAAAATGACTATCAGATCATTAGTATTTCATATACAGTATTATATTCACACACACTGATGCTAAAGAGTGAGATGTTCTACTCTCCCGCCCCACCTGAAAGGAACTCTGTCCCAACTGCCAGTTGCCTTATATTAACATGCTCTGATGCTACCCCTTCGTTAAACCAAGCATGGGTGTAGCCAGCGTGTGACTCATCCAGCCTGTGGGCTGGGACATTCTACTCCCCCTCCCCCTCTGTTCCAACTGCCAGTTACCTTATATTAACACACTCTGCTGCTATGGAGTTACACATTCCACCAGGCTTTAAGTGTCAATTTATTAAGCCCTATCACATAGTTTCGTAGTGAAGCATGGGTGTCCAGCTAGTTTTATATACTTTACATTGCAGTGTTTAGGACCAGCCGTATTATTATGTTTGTCAAGATGACTGCGACTAGGATTGATATTTAGATGAAGGGACAGCAAATATTTAGTGATGATGACAGTGATGAGAGGAGAAGGGTTTATGGGATGTTCTTCATCAGATACCTGTGGGCTTCTGTTGTTCAGTTACTCAGTTTCTTCCAACTCTTTGAGGCCCAACAGACATCATTGTGCCAGGACTGCCTGCCAGTAACTGCTTGTCATCTTCATGTTCCACATTTAGATAGAACTCTTATCTGCCGTTCTCTGGAACTCAGTTAATTTATTGGGCAATTTTTCCTCAGTGTCTTTTGCCCTCAGCTGTCTTTCTTTAATTATCAACAGTTATTTCATCTTTTTTTTTTTTCTGTGTGCATTTTGGCATATTTTTATTTGCTTTGTTTGCTGTAATGATGTCACAAATTTCAATCCAGTGTTCTTCAGACATGCTGTTTATCTAATCTATCCCATTAAATCTATTATTTACCTTCATTGCACAACCGTATGAAATATCGCTGAAGCTGTACCTCGTTGGTGTGATTATTTTTTCTTTAAGTTGTAATTTTGCAAAAAAAGACTTCATGAGCATCATGAGATCAATGCTCAAGTCTTGTGTATGCTGACTAAATAGAACTTCATTTTTCCACGAAGAGTATGTCCAGATGTTAATATGATAATATTTTTCTACTTGTGTATTTTGATTTGTTTTCTTGCAGAATATTCATGCATGGACTGCTATAATTCACTTTACAGATAACAGATTTGGAAGGGACCTTGTAGGTCATCTAGTCCAACCCCCTGCCCAAACAGTAGACCCTACTCTTCTTGAAAGTCTCAAGTGATGAAGCTCCCACAACTTCCAAAGGCAAGCTGTTCCACTGGTTGACTGTTCTGTCAGAAAATTTCTCCTTATTTCCAGGTTAAATCTCTCCTTGTTCAGTTTCCATCCATTATTCCTTGTCTGGCCTACAGGTGCTTTAGAAAATAGCTTGACCCCCCTCCTCCTCTGTGGCAATATTGGAAGACTGCTATCATATCTCCCCTGGTCCTTCTCTTCATAAGACTAGCCATGCCCAGTTCCTGCAACCGTTCTTCATATGTTTTAGTCTCCAGTCCTCTAATCATCCTGATTGGTCTTCTCTGCATTTTTTCTAGAGTCTCGACATCTTTTTTATAGTGTGGTGACCAAAACTAGATGCAGTACTCTAGGTGTGGTCTTACTAAGGCTTTATAGAGTGGTATTAGTACCTCACTTGATCTTGATTATATCCCTCTGTTTATGCAATTTAGGATTGCATTGGCTCTTTTGGCTGCCGCTGCACACTGCTGGCGTATATTTAGCTGGTTGTCCACTAAGCCTCCAAGATTCCTCTCACAGTTACTGCTATTAAGCCTGGTTTCACCCAGTCTATATGTGTACTTTTGGTTTTTCCTGCCTAAGTGTAGGAATTTTCTCTACATTGAATTTCATTTTGTTAGATAGGGCCTTTGCATGGGACTGCCCTTGAAGATGATTTAAAGCTCCATCTGCTATCATATTCAGCTTGTCATATGTTTACCAGTCAGCACCTGTACAGCAGAATGACAATAATTTTATGGGAGCTGCATTGACTACCATTTCCTTCTGGGTCCATTTCAAGGTGCTAGTGCAAGGTCTATAAAGTCCTTTATGTCTCGGATCCTTAGTATTTGTCAGCCCTTTGAGGCAGTCCAGATCCGAAAGTAGACTCCACGAAGTTCACTTGAATTTTATAGATGTGAGTGTGGACTCCAACTCCCTGAATTCTCATCAATGATCATGCTGGCTGTGGAATTGTGGGAGTTAAAGTCCACCCAGCTGAAAATTTCTCTGGTTAGGAAACAGTAATATAAACAATAAAAATAAACTCTTGAAAACCTGACAATGTTTTCGTTTTGTCTTTTAAAAGATAAAGGTAAAAGTTCCCCTTGCACATATATGTTAGTCGTTCCCAACTCTAGGGGGCGGTGCTCATCTCTGTTTCAAAGCTGAAGAGCCAGCGCTGTCCGAAGACGTCTCCGTGGTCATGTGGCCGGCATGACTAAACACCAAAGGCACACGGAACGCTGTTACCTTATCAAACTTAAACAGTATTGCTAAGACAGATAAATGAATATCATCCTACCTTCATACATACATACATAAGGTAACGGTAAAGGTTCCCCTTGAACATATGTGCTAGTCGTTCCTGACTCTAGGGGGAGGTGCTCCGTTTCAAAGCCAAAGAGCCAGTGCTGTCCAAAGATGTCTCTGTGGTCATGTGGCCGGCATGACTCAACACCAAAGGTGCACGGAACGCTGTTACCTTCCCACCAAAGGTAGTCCCTATTTTTCTACTTGCATTTTTATGTGCTTTCGAACTGCTAGGTTGGCAGAAGCTGGGACTAGAAACGGGAGCTCACTCCATTACGCGGCATTACGGATTCAAACCGCTGAACTGCTGACCTTTCGATCAACAAGCTCAGCGTCTTAGCCACTGAGGCACCACATCTGTCTTTTAAAGAGAATTAAATTAGAGACAGTTCCTTTCTGAGGTTCACTTCCTGCCCAGACTTAAATTATTTCCACTAACTGCCACTACTTTCCTTCTCCAAGGTTGTTTCTGTGGTTATCTACAGTGCTTTCAGGACTATTTCCAAATTCCTGGTAGAATTTGCCTGCTTAGGATGCAGTGGGGGTTAAGAAACTGGATGGTTCTTCCCTGCTGACATTTCCAAAGGCAGTCAAAATTGCCCTCTTTCAGAGAGACTTTTGATGGAAGTGTCATTTAACTGGAAAATCTATTTAGTGGAAGAAATAGAATAACATGCAGTATACAGTACTGATTATGTTTAATGGTTTAATGGCATATAGTCACATTAGATCATTTTAACACCCTAGAATTGAGGAAGTAGACCGTATACTAGTCCGTGAAAAAATAAACATTGGGGTGGTTGTCATTTCCTTCTGTGGAATATATCCCTTATTTGTGATCTACCCATCAGGGATGATAGATCCGGGAGTGTACATACACAACAGTAGTTCATAGCACAATTGGGATGCTCAGATTCACTACAAGGTAATGATCCATGAAGGACTATAAGCTGGATCCAATTGGAGCTCAACAGATAACAAACTAGTCCAGCCAGCTTACATCAGTTTTGACATATTGTTTTCCTTCATGGGAAATTGAGCCTTTAAAATGGTTCAAACAACGTAAATAATAAAATGAAGTAAACAATGCCCTCATAGATAGGAGTAGAAAACCATAACTTTGACCTCTTGAAATCAAATTTAAGGCAGAAGGGTTTGCTTGAAAATCTGTATCAGCCTCCTGGCTGCTCCAAAACATTTATATTTTCCTAGAATATACATATGGAAACAGCATCAATATTTTAAATATAATTCAATTTCCAAGGAATATTTTGGGTCCCAGGAAAATCCATGAAACAAAGCTCAATTCCAGGATGACAGTACTTAATGTCAACATTATTATTTCATTTTCCAATTGAACTTAATTTCATATTATATTATTAGAAATATTCAATAGCTCATGCTTTTAAGAATTATAGACGTGATCTTTTTTAATGATGATGTTTACTTTTACATATGTCCTATGTATCTATGTATCTATGTATGTATGTATGTGGTGGCTCAGTGGCTAAGATGCTGAGCTTGTCAATCGAAAGGTCAGCAGTTCAGCAGTTTGAATCCCTAGTGCCGCGTGATCAAATTTTTTTTCTTTTTTTTACTTTTTAAGCATTTTTTTACTACCGGTTCTCCGGAACTGGTAGTTAAAAATGCTTTAAAAAGAAAAAAAGAAAAAAAAAAGTTCCCACAATCGTGTGTCGCTCAGCTGATTGTTGGAAGTTTTTTTTTTACTTTTTAAGCATTTTTTTACTACCGGTTCGGGCGAATAGGTAGTAAAAAAAATGCTTTAAAAAAGTTTTTTAAAAGGCTTGGACGATTGCTTGACACAGCTGTGATCATCGGAACCTTTTTTTTACTTTTTAAAAGCATTTTTAACTACCTATTTGCCCGAACCGGTAGTAAAAAAATGCTTTAAAAAGGTTTTTAAAAGGTTCCGGTGATCACAGCTGTGCCGCACGATCTTCAGAACCTTTTTCTTTTTTTACTTTTTTAAAGCATTTTTTTACTACCTATTCGCCCGAACCGGTAGTAAAAAAATGCTTTAAAAAAGTAAAAAAGAGGTCCGACGATCGTGCAACACAGCTGTGATCGTCGGAACCTTTTTTTTTTTTACTTTTTAAAAGCATTTTTTACTACCTATTCGCCCGAACCGGTAGTAAAAAATATTTTTAAAAATATTTTTAAACAGGTTCCCAAGATCATGTGCCACAGCTGATTCCCCCCCTCATTGTTCTACTTACCTTCCCAAGACTCCTTTTGGCACGTATTGCGCATGCACGCATAGTGCGCATTTGGTGTGCACTGCACCTGCATGCACGCAGTGTGCACAGCATGTGCTTGACATGCAACTCACATGCGTGGCCAGTGAATTGGTAGCAAACTGGTTCAGATTTCACTGCTGCTGCTGTATATCAAAAACATCTCAGAAACCAGCAGCAGACTGCAGATGGCAGTCAGCAGATGACAGCAGATGGTTATAATAACCATCACTCTAGGTCACAAACCAACTAAAGCCCTCCAAAATATGCAAAATAAGTAAACCAAGTCTCAGCAGCCCCAAAAGAAAAAAATAGGAGTCATCTATAGCATACGGTGTAAGGACTGCAACAGTCACGATGTAGGACAAACTGAACTAGCAGAGCATATCCATAAACACCAACTAGCAGAAGACATGATAAAAACTCCTTTCGTAACACGTGGACAGGCACAACCATAGTTTCAACTGGGAAACTGGGGGAGGGGGGGCCTCCTAAATCAAGCTAAATCCAAAAATACTGGAGAATTCCTGGACGCCTGGCACTCAGATAAATTGGCCATCAACAGGCACATAGATATAAACAACATCTACATACCGTTCAAAGGAGGCAATCAAAAAGTCCCAAAGAAAACAAAAAGACTAAAGCATCTCCTCATCAGCAGAGATTAACACCATGATTGACTCTAGATGAACAATCAAGGAGTAAATAATACCCCAGTCAAAGAACTACCAATGCTGACCAGCTAACAGTAAACAGCTAAAGGAACACCAAGAATACTCCTATCAAAACTGACAGGTCAAGACACTAGTATATAAAAATAAGCACAAATCCCAGTCCCTTCTAATGCTGATGGTGTTACCTCATTAGGTAATAAATGCCTGCAAGAAAACCACCAAACTCAGAGAGGACCAAGGACTCAGCAGTTCAACCCAGAGCTGCAAATATTCTCATCTATCAATCGGTCTGTTTCTTTCTCTGTTTACCTGTTATTTATGTATTCTATTTATATAACCACCCATCTCACTTTTACGTGATTCTATGTAGCTTCATCTTGCTTGAAGAAGCAAAGAGGAAGCAATGTATTGAAAAAATAATATTTAAGCAAATGAATTTGATACTGGAAAAACTATCAACTGGTTTCAGCAGACAATAATTTGAGTACTGTATCATTACTATCATTATTGAATTGCATTGCCTATAAATAAATTATAATCAGAAGCAGATGATTTCGTACAGAGTTAAAGGATTTTTTAAATCTCTTTGTTCTGAAATATAACACTTCTTGCCTGCAGTCTCAGCTGGCATTGATCAGAAACATTTTCTGTGCTTTTAATTCATACAAAAGTATTATGAAATGCTGTTTAGGTTTGGACTATGTTTTCCTTTTTTCATTCATAAATGAAATTCACATTAGATGCTTGGGTACGTATATCAAACGGATTGTGTAAGTTTAAATTTTAAGGCATTAAAAAGGTTCATTTCCATACAGAATGTTTAGTGTAAAAATGTTAATAAGTTGTCTTTTTTAAAGGCTTTTTAATCCTCTCCTTGTCACAAGTTCACTCAAGAATACCCAGTACTGTGTCAGGGTTCCAAGTAACACCCCCAACGAAAGAAGACTCAGAGACTTGAAGTTCCTCAAAGTTCCATTTTATAAAAGATGTCATATTGGCATATCTGGGAAAACCCGAATCTGAAAGCTTCCAGGTTTTCCTCACCCAAAAGAAAGTCCAAGTCCCTGCCCAGTAGCCACATGTCCATCACATGGTCCAATCAAAGCACCATCCCAACTGGAAATGCCTCCCAGTTCCAGCTGTCCAGGTGCAGGGCAAGATGTCCTTGACTCTCTAAGAAAGGAATGTTATTATGACTATGTATCATCCATGCTCTGTACAATCCCCCCCTCCCAGTTTCCACAGCACTAAATGTGGCAGGCCTGAAGGCCCAATGCAAAAGATGGCTTCCAGACCTGACATACTCTATGTTATATGAATAATCATATTCTAGATATCAGTGGTTTAATATAAGTGTTAATTAAATGTAAACAGTTTGAGTCTTCTACTGACAATTTTGCAATGTGTATACTTCCTATTGTTGATTCTATTAAAAGAATAGCCTGATACTAGAAGAAAACTGTTTATTTTGGGGAAATAGGTATTTAACAATATTAACATTAGATGAGAATAAATCAGGAATATTTTTAGGACTATACTGCCTGAATCATAATGCTTTATCTAATTATTATATGATAATCTGTTTCGTACTGCAGAAACATGTAACTTTGGTCCCCAGCTTTTCATCATTGAAAAGAAGAAAAATTCAGTGATTGTCAGTTTATAAAATAGTTGCCACAGTGGGTGCAGCTTCTCACAAATACTCATTTAGCAGAAGATAGATTGATAAGATTATTGTATGCCATCTGATCAAAACTCACATCATGCACAGCTGACAGAGAGAGAGAGAAAAAGCCACTCAGAGTCAATTGGAGTTGGGCAGCTCCAGTTGAACAGAGTAAATAAAGTCCTTCTATTACAAGGTAGTGCTTGACTTACAACTATAATTAAGTATTAGTGCTGCTTTATAAAGACTTAGTAAGGCCATGCCTGGACTATTGCATCTAGTTTTGGTCCCCACATTACAAAAAAAAGATGTTGAGACTTTGGTAAAAGTGCAAAGAAGAGCAATTAAGATGATTCATTAAGGTTGACTCAGTCTTCCATTCTTCCAAGGTCCATAAAATGAGGAGCCAGATTGTTGGGAACAAGATGCTGACTCTGTAAACCTCTTAAGAGAGCGATGTAAAGCACTGTGAAATTCAAATTTTTTAACTACCGGTGCTGTGGGTGTGGCTTGATGGACATGGTGTGGCTTGGTGGGTGTGGTGTGGCTTGGTGGGCGTGGCTTGTTGGGCATGGCAGGGGAAGGATACTGCAATATCTCCATTCCCACCCCACTCCAGGGGAAGGATATTGCAAAATCTCCATTCTCACCCCACTCTGGGGCCAGTTCTCCAAACTGCTCAAAATTTCTGCTACCGGTTCTCCAGAACCTACCAGAACCTGCCGGATTTCACCCCTATGGCTTTCCCATTGATTTTATGGGTAAACCAGCAGAGAAGATTGAAAGGGGAGGGGAGTTGCTTACTCCCTCTAAAAGGGCCCGTAATCTAGGCGTCCTCCTGGATTCGTGGCTGTCCTTAGTGGACCATCTGATGGCCGTGACTAGGGGGGCTTTTGCACAGGTTCACCTGTTACACCAGGTACGCCCCTTCCTAGACAGGGATGCCCTTCGTACAGTCACCCAAGCTCTCGTTATCTCTCGTCTGGACTATTGCAATGCCCTCTACATGGGGCTCCCCTTGGGGTGTACTCAGAGGCTCCAGCTGGTCCAGAATGCAGCTGCGCAGGTTGTTATGGGAGCTTCCCATTACTCCCATGTTACACCTCTCCTGTGCGAGCTGCACTGGTTACCGGTGGTCCTTCGGATCAGCTTCAAGGTGCTGGTATTTACCTATAAAGCCCTACACGGCATGGGCCCAGGGTATTTGCAGGATAACCTTCTGCCTGCCTCCCACCGCCCTGTGCGCTCACATAGGACTGCCCTCCTCCAGGTGCCATTGGCCAGACAATGTCGGCTGGTCCCACCCAGGATGAGGGTGTTCTCTGTGGGTGCACCGACCCTCTGGAATGGGTTACCCACGGGGCTCCGGACGGCCCCCAACCTCCGCTCTTTCCGCCGTGACCTGAAGACATGGCTTTTCCAACAAATTTGCTGATCTGATGGGTGATTTTAATTGGGAGATTTTAATTTGATTAATTTAATAGTTGTTTTTATTGCTTTCCTTGTTTAATCTTCTGTGAGCCGCCCCAAGTCCTTTGGGAGAGGGGCGGCATATAGGCATATAAGTATAATAAAATAAATAAATAAAATAAATAAAATGGTGATTATATGATAGTGTGGCCCTGGCATAAGTGTGAACACATATTGCCAAGCACCCAAACCATGATTGTGTGATCATGTGGAGATGTTCAGTGACATTTTATGACAGCTTTACAGATGTAAGTGCTTTACAGCTATAAAACAATCCTTTCTGAGGCTGTCGTGATTTCAAACGGTCATTAAAACAACTGGTGATAAGTTAAGGACTTCTTGTAGGTAGCGGAAGTGGCAGGAACCACTACTCGAAAGCAGTGGGTGAGTGCAGGATATGAAGGTGTTTCAGGAAGAGAACATTCACAGGCCTTAGCCATTTGCTAGAACTCTTTTGCAATATCTTCACTAGACAAAGCATCAACCCACTGCTACGTAATGGGGCAGGAATATTGTTTCATATGCCCATTTATCAGAACAAATCCTTGCTATCTTTAGTAGCCTTTACTTTCAGTTGTGTGCATAGAACTCCTATTCGAATACTGACTTCCTTGAGTGACGAGTACTGTTGTTGCAAAACCCAAGATGTTTTCGTCTGAAATTTTGTAATATTGCTTTCAAATTGTACTATAAATACCAGAAGAATTTAAGCTCACACTTTCCACAGGGAATAAAAGCTATCTTCTTTGTCGCCTCGGTGCCTGCACAGATGCAACCGTGTCTTTTGTGAAAGAGAACTGGGATTTAGGGATTTCATTTGAGAAGTTAATTGTAAAATAAAGCTTGCTATTTACAATGCAAAAGAGATATTAGCTGCAGTAAGGAGACCCTCACACTGTGACTATTATGACATCCTCGAAATCTGAGATGTCTGCAGATTGCAAATCATAAGTAATTTGTTCACAAATAGTTCAGTCATTTCTTTTCTTATATTGAGAGCTGTGGGTTAATGTGCCTATGACTAATTTCTGCAACCCAAATAATAAAGGGATCCTAATTAGATGCAGCAATCTAAATCCTGAGGTATATTGGATAATTACTGCAACATGCAAAGATCATATGACTGATGGGCTACTGTTTATGTAAAAGTACCCAACATAGTGGGAGAGAGCTATGTTAATTACATTATAATTTCGTGGGTAATTATAAACAAATTTAAAACAGTACAAGGCTAACGATGTGATAAGCATAATGTCTGCTATGGTTCTTCTTTGAAAAACCTTGACTTTATTATAAAATATTCCGATTTTATTTTGGTATGATTTATGCTGAAATTAGTATGCAAATATACTTGTTTGTATCTCAGTATGATTTATACTGAAAACAGATATGATTTTTTTTTAATTAAACATGTCATCTTTTTGTTTCTCCTTCCTGTTGTAAAAGTTGTATATGTGTGTGTGTGTGTGTGTGTGTGTGTGTATGTGTATTTCGCGGGTGTTTGTATGTAGGTTTTCGCAGGTTTTCGCGGGTGTTTGTATGTAGGTCTTTGGTTATTTGGGTCTTCTCCCACGTAAAATTGGAAGTGTCTTGGTGACGTTTCGACGAAGTCTCATTCGTCATCTTCAGGCTGGTGTTCTCGGCTTCGTGCTTCCAGGAGCTTCGTGCTCCTGGAAGCACGAAGCCGAGAACACCAGCCTGAAGATGACGAATGAGACTTCGTCGAAACGTCGCCAAGACACTTCCAATTTTACGTGGGAGAAGACCCGAATAACCAAAGACCTACATATATATATATATATATATATATATATATATATATATATATATGTCTGTAGGCGCTGCCTTCACTGACTCAAAAAGAACATCTGACATACCCGTATTTTTCGGAGTATAAGGTGCACTCCCCCCTCAAATTGGGTGGAAATGTCTGTGCATCTTATACAGTGAATGTTGCCGAAGCCCTGCCCACTTGCCAGCCCACACCCTTTGGCCTCTGCCTCCCAGTAATTTACCTCCTTGCAGCAAACAGCCTGGTCAGCTTCAGCACAGCCTGATTAAGCACAAGCAGCTGATTGGCGGTTGGATCGGCCTCCCGGAATACCGCCTATCAGCTGTTCCAGGCTGCAGGGATTGCCACCACCCATCACCACCTATCACTGCTGCTGCTTATCGCCATCTCCATATGCCTCATTTTCAGCCTCCAAGTGTCCCATTTTTGGCCCGTTCCAGGCAGCAGGGATAGGTGGCGGCAGCAGCAATCCCTGCCGCCCGGAACAAGCCAAGAAATGGGATGCGTGGAGGCTGAAAATGGGGCATGCAGAGGCCAAAAACAGAACATGTGGAGGCCAAAAATGAGGCGCACGGAGATGGTGATAGGCGGCAGCAGCAATGGGCGGTGACGGCAGCGACAGGCGGTGACAATCCCCACAGCCTGGGACAGCTGATAGGCGGTATTTTGGGAGGCCAATCCAACCACCAATCAGCTGCTTGTGCTAAATCCGGCTGTGCTAAAACTGACCAGGCTGTTTGCTGTTTGCTGCAAGGAGGTAAAGTGCTGGGAGGCAGAGGCAAATTTTTTCCCCTTCTTTTCCTCCCCAAAAGCTAAGTGCGTCTTATACTTCAGAGTGTGTTATAGTCCAAAAAATACGGTCCATACCATGGCAAAGAAATTAATATAAATCTCAAAGTATGCTTGAGTTGAGTGGTATGGCTGAATGTTTGTGGTCTATCTGCTGTTGACCTCACCCCATTCCTAAGAGGTCTGTAAGGTGCGCGCATAAGAGCACCAGTGTTCCTACTGTCCCTGTCCTAATGTTTCCTCTATTTCAGTGGTGGGTTGCCCCCAATTGCACCGGTTCTATAGAACTGGTAGTAAAACCAGCAGGAGGCTCCGCCCACCAACCCCGACATCATCAAAACGCTTCTGCACATGCGCAGAAGAGTGTGCTCACAGCCCCACTACAAACTGGTAGTAAAGGTAAATAAAACCCATCCCTGCTCTATTTGTATCTATTTTATGTATTCAAATCATGCTTATACTTATATAAATTACTTAATACGTTCTTGACAAATAAATGAATGAAAAATAAATAAAATAAGTATCCAAAGTTTTTTGCTCATACTATCATTGTCTCTTTTACCAGTTCATCTTCCATTTTTAAGCTTAACAAGAAATTGTATTTTTTCTTTATCAACTTTTCATCTATTCCTAACATTATTTGGTCAAATATTGTAAGCTCTTTAAAGAAACCATAATCCTTAATATCTTTCTCATATCTCAATTTTATTTGCATATGCGGCCACCATGATAGGTCCACACCTATGATTCTGCAACTCTTGTTTAGTTTTAAGTTTCTCTTCCACATTCAAAATATCTTTATACGTTAAGATTTTTTTTCCAGATTTACTATATTTGGATGTATAAATGCTTCCATTGTTGAGAGCCAAACTGGAATTTTAATGTAAATTTTTGCTTTCACCTTTTCCCATACTGAAAGTAGAGCATTTCTTATATAGTGTCTTTGAAAATATCTATGAGTTTTACTTTTGTTATACCATAAAAAAGCATGCCATCCTAATTGGAGATCATGGCCTTCTAGAAGCAGTAATCTTTTATGTCTAAGAGTTATCCATTCCCTCACCCATGTTAATACAGCTTCATGATAATAGAGCTCCCAAACTGGTAGTCCAAAGCCCCCATTGTTTTTGGAATCTTGCAACATTTTCAATCTTATTCTTGCTTTTTTTCCTTGCCAAACATATTTCAAAATTACATTATTTAATTCATCAAAGTATTCATTTCTATAGTTGTGATTCTCCCTACCATTGATAGCTGCAAATTTTTCCATTTATCTATATCTGGATAAACATAGTGTCAGATCACAAAGCATCCCTAGCCTGTTCTCGAGTTGCCATAGGTAGGGGGGGATGGGAAACTGACAAAGCAGCATGGCAGCCAAAAACAAAAGCACATTCCAGATATATCTCTCTCAAGGCTGTCTCCCAGGGTTACCTACAGCAGCCGGAGGGGAGTGAACTCTACAATCCATAAAATTGCTCCATTGGCGAATGTGACTGATGACACACCCTGGGGGGAGGGGGGAAACAGGCTCAAGATTTGGTCATAAATTACATGGAGTCAGAGTTGGCTTCACTTGGAACATGTCGACATGAAGCTCCTAATAAATGACTGGATTTCTTTTGAAACTTGGCTTGAGGCTCACGATTTAATTAGAGCATCCGGAACTCTGACACATGGCTTCTTTGCCAGATTGATAGCATTAGAAGGAAACAAAAGCAGTGGGTGATACTTGGGAAGGGCAGTAATTCCATGGTAGATTATCTGCTTTACATGCAGATGGTTTCAAGTTCAGTCCTTGATTTCTCCATGCAGAATTAGAAAACTTTCACCTGAAACCCTTGAAAGCTGCTGTTTGTTACAGAGGCAATTCTGGGTAAGAGGGGCCAGCAGTCTGACTCAGTAGTAACCAACTTTTATGTCTCTTTGCAAGGGGCAAGAGGAGGGAACAAGATTCATTTCTTGTCTTAAAAGCAGTCCAGCATCCAAAGGTTTCATCACAAAGAACTATGCTTACTAGCTAGTGCTTCCTTGCTAGTTACTAATCAGAGGAGATAAATCATTCTTTTTCCAATATAGCTAAGCATTTAAACACGGTGTTGGTGCCATGGGATGCAGTCAGTAAAGACTGCTGTCTTGTTGACACATTTTTGCTTATAAATATACATTTCTCCTTGATTCTGGGAAGTTCAATGAACATTATGCAATCATCAGTATGCAAGGAAGACTGGCTCATGGGAACTAGCTAGGAGAATCAGTGCTGGCTACCTATTTAATTCTCCAGAGCGCCTGCAATTTTGAGAATTGCTCTACAAATATATTTAGCTAGCATACCCATGATTGCATTACAGAAATATACACTACCACTCTTGCTTAATGAAACCCTGGGAATATTACTATTCCCTGACTTAGCTTAATGCTCTTAAAAGACATGTGTATATTATCCGCCTGAAAGTTAATGACAAATTCAGTATTTCTCAAGATAGCAGTTAATTGTTAGAGCTGGAATAAATTCATGGCTGATTATCTTGTATCTAGGCAACTTAAAAATAAATACGAAGCGCTTACTTCCATTCTCATTCATTAGAGCAAGAAATGTAAGCCAGGTTCCCCAATGTGTCAGCTGTCATATGGCATATTAGTTTGATCAACTTTATGAAGACTAATACGTAATAGAAGAGGTATGTCAATAAGGCCCTTTTGCCATATTGCCAATAAAACACAGACTCCTTGCCTATTATTTTACGCCAATAAATTTACTTCTTTAAGCTGCCACTGGTTGGAACTGCATATCTGATTTCTCAGAAATGGGGGTGTTTCAAAAACATTACATAAGACATTACCATTACTGAGATTATTGATAACAATCACTTAATAGGGCAAATTCTACAGGGTGATGCCAGAAGGGATCCAAGGCATAGCCTGAATTGAACAAGGCCAGCTCTCACCCCTAATATTAACCTTTCATTGTCCAGAAATGTATGCTTCAGTTTGGAAATTAAATGTTGCAGATTCGAACTTCGGGATCTTATACAGTAATGAAACACTTAAAGAGATTCCCAGCATCTATTAATCAGGGTCAAACTTCGGCCATTCTGCTCCCTCTCCTTCTTCTGGTATTTTGACTCTTGTAACATACTTTTCACACATGGATACTGTACCTGGGCCCACAAATATATACACCAATGGTGCAGATATTGAGAGAGCCAGAGCTGCAGTGTTGAAAAAGAAGTTTTACTTTATTGATTTATTTCATTTGTACAGCTCTCCATCTGAAATCAGTGTGTCAGGCCTGTAAACCATCTTTTGCATTGGGCCTTCAGGCCTGCCACATTTAGTGCTGTGGGAAACTGGGAGGGGGGGGATTGTACGGAGCATGGGTGATATGTAGTCATAATAACATTCCTTTCTCAGAGAGTCAAGGACATCTTGCCCTGCATCTGGAGTGATGTGACTGGGAGGCATCTCCAGTTGGGACGGTGCATTGATTGGACCATGTGATGGACATGTGGGTGCTGGACAGGGACTTGGACTTTCCTTTGGGTGGGGAAAACCTGGAAGCTTTCAGATTTGGGTTTTCCCAGATGTGCCAATATGACATCTCTAATAAAATGGAACTTTGAGGAACTTCAGGCCTCGGAGTCTTCTTTCGTTGAGGGTGTTACCTGGAACCCTGACACAGTAATTATGAATGGTAAACAGTCAAAAAATGTGTGTTGGCAACAATAAAGACAGGCCACAAAGCCTGGGCAAGTCTCTGCATTCTGAGTTTCTGATGGAAAAAAAGTCAGATGTATGTGAAACTATTCTACAAAAAGTAGCCCTCTTTAGCCCATTGTAAAGGTAAAGGTAAAGGTTCCCCTCGCACATATGTGCTAGTCGTTCCCGACTCTAGGGACGGTGCTCATCTCAGTTTCAAAGCCCAAGAGCCAGGGCTGTCCAAAGACGTCTCCGAGGTCATGAGGCTGGCATGACTAAATGCCAAAGGCGCATGGAACGCTGTTACCTTCCCACCAAAGGTGGTCCCTATTTTTCTACTTGCATTTTTTACGTTCTTCTGAACTGTTAGGTTGGCAGAAGCTGGGACAAGTAATGGGAGCTCTTTCCATTATGGAGCACTAGGGATATGAACCACTGAACTGCCAACCTTTCGATCCACAAGCTCAGTTTCTTAGCCACTGAGCCAACGCATCAATACAGCCCATTGTACAATGTACAATGTGGCCCATTGAAGGTAACCTCATAGATCACATCGAACCTATAAGTTGGGGCTTTCCGGTGAAATTAGGTCATCAATGACCCAAATACAGTGTCAAGTGTGTGTGAGAG
Source organism: Pantherophis guttatus (assembly GCF_059756535.1). NCBI lineage: Eukaryota > Metazoa > Chordata > Lepidosauria > Squamata > Colubridae > Pantherophis > Pantherophis guttatus. The sequence continues at coordinate 82,306,822 of NC_142068.1, read as the reverse complement.
ACATTTTTCTGTTTCTATTTTAATTGACGAATCATCAGTTATCTGTTGACATTCACCAAATCATGAAGGAAGCATAAACAGAACAACATGGAGTTTATTGGGATCACCAGAAAATTAGTATCAATGCATTTGAACAATTAAATATGGGTACTAATTCTCACCTCATGCTACGATTGCAATTTCAACAGAACCCTACAATGACTAATCTTTCTTCTCAAGCAAAGCTACATGAATATGATGAAGATACAAGACCAGGGGTGAAATGCTACCGGTTTAGTCCGGTTCGCTCGAACCAGTAGTAATAAAGGCGACTGGTTCGCCGAACTGGTAGTAAAAAATGTTAAAAAAAAAGTTCTGATGATCAGCTGAGCGACGCATGATCGTTGGAACTTTTTTTTTCTTTTTTTACTTTTTAGGCCTTTTTTTTACTACTGGTTCATGTGAATAGGTAGTAAAAAATGCTTTTAAAAAGTAAAAGAAAAGGCTCCGACGATCACATCTGTGGCGCGTGATTGTCAGAGTCTCTTTTTTTTTTACTTTTTTAAAGCATTTTTTACTACCTATTCACCTGAACCGGTCATTAAAAAAAAAGCATTTAAAAGGTAAAAAAAAAGGTTCCGATGATCACAGCTGTGGCGCACGATCGTCAGAGCCTTTTTTTTAACCTTTTAAATGCATTTTTTTTAATGACCGGCTCGGGCGAGCTGGTCATAAAAAAATGCTTTAAAAAAGTTTTTTAAAAGGCTCCGACAATCGTGCGCCACAGCTGATCACCCCCCCGCGCGCTGTTCTACTTACCTTCCCAGGCCTCCTTTTGGTGTGCACTGCGCGCGCGCACCCACACTTCGCATTTGGTGTGTGGTGCGCACTGCGCATGCATGCACTGCAGCACACATTTGGTGCACAGCACGCATACGCAGCCAGCAAACCGGTAGTAAACCAATTCAGATTTCACCACTGCACAAGACCCAACCTTATGGCCAAGAGTCTTAACAGACCTCTGCAAGTATTTCTCCTTGAACCTTGCAACATCAGGATTAGCTCATAATGAACTCTTGGTATTGGGTTTGACATTGATGTGAGATCACAAAGGTTGGTCTCCTCCTTCAGAAAAGCAGCATGAGGTGATGGGTCAGCTCTCTCTGAAGCAGGCAGCAGTAAAGGAAGAAAGCCCAGTTAGTCTTCTTCAGGCAAATAACATCAGCACAGAGACACATCACTTGAAGGATGCAGCTTAATTTCTGACAGGTACATAGCAGCAAAGGGACAACCTTTTCTTCTCTGGTTGAGGGAGGTAATAGCAGCCCAAATCCAACTGGAGACAGGCATCATTACCAGTAGAAGTTATGAACTTTTTCACATTGAGCTGGAAAAAAAAATGCTTAGTTTTTTTCTCTAGTTGCTTAAGAGCTTTTGAGAATACATGGGAAAAAAATACTTATAAAAGCCTCACAAGTCTCGTAAAATTAATAGATACAAAATCTCTTAGTTCATTAAACCGCAGATTCCAAAAGGACTGATGGAAGATGAAGAACGACAAGTCTATGGTAGTGGTGAAATCTAAAATTCGTTACTACCGGTTCTGTGGGTGTGGCTTGGTGGGGGGTGAGGGTAATATGACTGGGTGGGCGTGGCCATTTTTTTTTAACTTTTAAAACCATTTTTTACATGTAAAACCATGTAAAAATCCTTTCAAAAGGCTCTGATGATCCCAGCTGAGTTGCCTGATCGTCAGAGGGCCGATCAGGCAACTCAGCTGGGATCATCAGAGCTTGGATCGTCAGAGCCATTTAAAAGAAAAAAAGCCTCTGATGATCACATGGCTCAACTGGGCATGTGGGGGCGGGGGCAGGGATTTTTGCTACTGGTTCTCCGAACTGCCCGCTGCCATCGCTACCTACTCGCCCGAGCCGGTCTGAACTGGGAGCATTTCACCCCTGGTCTATGGTTTACCCCAAGAGCCTTCGAAAGTGGGTCTTTCCTTCCCCATACTAACCTAGGAAGTATGGTAGACATTTGAAAAAAGAGCAGTCTGACTGTCAGGATTGCAGAAGTTTTACCACCACCAAATTCATTTCCCCCCAGTTTCTTACTATGTACATAATCATATATACAGTAGTGGCCAAAATTGTGGAAACCTTTTGGGAAAAGTGTATTTTTGAGGTTTGATGGCTAATAACAGCACTTTTTATTTGTTCTTATTTCTATACCGCCCTTCTCCAAATAGGACTCAGGGCAGTGAACAGCCAAAGTAAAAACAATACATACAAAATTTAAAAGCAGTTTAAAATAATTAAATATTTTTGCCGTAAATTAAAACAACCCAATTTAAAATCAATTTAAAATTTAACTCAAGCCAGCCCAGTTAGTTGAAATAAATGGGTTTTCAGGGCCCGACTTTTGGGGTGGAGTTTCAAGATAATCCTATTATCTTGCTGGAAGATGGGAATAGCCCGGTGATAATCCTATTATCACTGCTGGAATGGCCTGGGAATAGCCCAGACCTTAACCCAATTGAAAATCTATGGAGCCGATTTAAAGAAACTTGTTAGTCAGAAGCGACCCAGCAATAAAACCCAGTTAATAGAAGCAATCATTCAATCTTGGTTTCACATTATAACAGCTGCAGAACTATAAGACTAGGTTCACTCCATGGGAAGACGTCGTAAGGCCCTAATTCATGCTAAAGGTTACCCAACTAAGTATTAACTGACATGGTGATAATTTTTGCATATCTTGTTTTTTCCTATGGTGATAATTTTTGTATATCTCATTTTCTCTACGTGTTTCACTTTTCTTCTTTATGCTGTCACTGCTATTCTAATAGCAAATCCTTCATAAAAGTTATTGCATTACATTCTTGATTAAATTATCTTTCCATTGATATATCATTTTATGGTACTACTCCAAAAAAAAAAAAGGTGTGTGTGTGTTATTAGCTAGTTTTAGAAAATACACTTTTCCCAAAAGATTTCCACAATTTTGGCCACTACCGTATATGGTTATCTATATTTTTAATTTTTAATTCACAGGAACCTTGGCCATCTTGACTGAAGTAATAATTTGAGTATTTCTGCAGCTAAAAATGAGAAAGCTCTGGAAGAAATTGCTGAAATGGTAACATTATATTTAATTGTTTTAAAATATTTCTAGTATTATAATTGTAGCATGTTTTTTGAATTGTAAACTGCCCAAAGTCATTGACTGAGATGGAGAGGTATAGAAATTGAATAAAAAAACATCCTGGGACATGAGAAACTTTTCTTCACATGCTCTTCGGCATGTGAATAAAACAACAAACCTCCTGTAGACCAGCCCATCCAGAAGGCAGCTGGGAAAAGCCACTAGAACATTATATTGCCTGTAGGATACTGGATTTGCCATTTTTCTACAAATGTTACTTTTAAACACTGCTGTTAATAATAGAAATTAATGTTGAGGTTCTGACACTGCTCAGGGCTGGGCTTATTCTTGCTAAATATTACAGAAATTCTACTTAAGAATTACTAATTAATACAAATTAAGCATGATTTATTTGGTGGGATTCCGTATGCCTGCACAGCAGACTGCCTTCATTTCTCGAAGAGTTTTCCTTTAAACAATTATTCATTGTTCAGTTCTCTCCAGAAGCAATTACTGAATGTGTTTGAAATATTCAAAAATGTCTTCCATTTCATGCTTTCAAATATTTTTTTTTATAATGTTCCTAATTGTAAATTCCCAGGGGTGGGATTCTACCAATTCAGACCGGTTCAGGCGAACGAGCAGCTCCAATGATCAGCTGGGAACGAACTGGTTTGCCCTGACAATTAGATGGGCCCACCCACTCGTGCTATTTTTCTACCTTTATCTTCTCAGCTGATTCACGCTGCAGAGCAGATTGCCATGCCTCAGCTGCATTTCTCCTCTGAAGAAACGTGAAAGTGAAGATTTCACTTCCAGTGCTCATTAGGTGTGTGCACGTGTGCACGAAGCAAGCAATCACCAAACCAGTTGTTAAACTGGGAGGATCCCACCACTGTATATTCCCCAATCCTGCTGTTCATTGTCACGAAGATACGGTTGTTCCTGAGAGGGATGAATGAAGAATGCTTGCAATGTAGGCCAAGATTGTATATTTCCAACTTCTTCTTCTACTTGTGCCAAATTCATCATCGGACATTGGCGATCATGATGGCGATCCTATTTTTATTAACAGCCGCATGAAAAAGTGCTGCTGAGTTTTGTCCAAATCAGTCTAGTAGATTTTGAAGCTATGATGTTCTTCTTCTGCCTGGACCTCATTTGCCTTCAATCTTTCCCTGGAGGATTAAGTATGGCATATTTTTCCAAATGTCACATCACATGTCTGAAATATTCTAACTTTCGCTTTTTAATGGCTTTGATGATTGCTTTCCCAGGCAGCTTATCACCTCCTCGTTTCTGATTTTTATTAACCCAAATTATACATAACAGCCACCTGTAAATCCACATTTCAAATGCTTCTAGTTTCTTCAAGTGGCTTTCTGTCAGAGACCAACTCTCCACTCCGTAGAGCAGGATAGAAAATATGTAACATCTGACAAGCCTGCTTTTCAATCTTAGACTTACGTTGTGACTGTAGAAGACCTTTCTCATTTTGAAGGATAATGTTCGAGCTTTCTCTGACCTTGTCTTTACTTCAGTGGTCATGTCCCAGCTTTCATGTAAATTAGAACCAAGGTATGTGATCCTTTTAATTTTTTCTAGTGGTATTCCTTCCGAATTTATGGGTGGTAAATTAATGGGTTGTTTGCTGACGACCATGATCTTGGTTTTTGAGGTGTTAAGCTTCAAGCCGTATTTTTCCGATATTTCCAGAGGTGGTATTAAGCCAGTTGGGACCGATTCGCCCAAACTGGTAATGGAAATCACAGGTGGGCCCGCCCACATGCCCCAGCTCTATGCCGTCCTATTTAGGCATGTTTTTGAGGCTGGGCACATGGGCGGAAGGCACGCAAGCGAGCAAAGCACATGCGCAGAAGGACAGGTGCATGCATGGGTGAGGCACGTGTGAGCAAAGACATCGTGCGGGTGCGCACTCACATTTGCGAACCGGTAGGGAAAGTAAGTGAATACCACCCTTGGATATTTCTGTGATTCTGTTGATGAGGAGCTGAAGGTCTTCATGCTTACTGGTGAGCAGAACTGTATCATATTTCCACTCAGAAAGCTCAAAGGAGCTACTGATACAGTTCTACAGAAGAATTATTGAGTCTGTCATCTGCACCTCTATAACTGTCTGGTTTGGTTCTGCAACCCAACAAAACAGACACAGACTTCAGAGGATAATTAGAACTGCAGAAAAAACAATTATTACCAACCTGCCTTCCATTGAGGACCTGTATACTGCACTAGTCAAAAAGAGGGCTGTGAAAATATTTACAGACCCCTCAAATCCTGGACATAAACTATTTCAACTCCTACCCTCAAAATGACGGTATAGAGCACCAGAACAACTAGACACAAGGACAGTTTTTTCCCGAATGCCATCACTCTGCTAAACAAATAATTCCCTCAACACTGTCAAACTATTTACTAAATCTGCACTACTATTAATCTTCTCATCGTTCCCACCACCCATCTCCTTCCACTTATGACTGTAATTTTGTTGCTTGTATCCTTATGATTTATATTGATATTGTTTCCTGATTGCTTATTTGTACCCTATGACTATCATTAAGTGTTGTACCTTATGATTCTTGATGAACATATCTTTTCTTTTATGTACACTGAGAGCATATGCACCAAGGTAAATTCCTTGTGTGTCCAATCACACTTGGCCAATTAAAAAAAAAGTCTGTTCTATTCTAAAAAAAATAATATTTCCAACACAATCACCCAAGCCATGAAGGTTTTTAGTTTATTTTTTAAAGTTTATTTTGGATTTATATACCGCCCTTCTCCTGAAGGACTCAGGGCGGTGAACAGCCAAAGATAAAACACATACAATATAAAATTTAAAAAACAATTAAAAACATATTAAACCAATTTGGCCCATACTAATTAAAACACCCCTTTTTAAAAAGCAAATTAAAATTGAACAATTAAAAAGAGTTAGGCCAGCCCAGCTTGTTGGAATAAAAAAGTTTTGAGGGCACGGCGGAAAGTGTATCTCCGGGGGGAGCTCGTTCCAAAGGGCAGGTGCCCCCACAGAGAAGGCTCTTTCCCTGGGGGCCACCAGCCGACACTGTTTGACCAATGGCACCCCGAGGAGCCCCTCTCTGTGGGAGCGTACTGGCTGATGAGAGGCTACTGGTGGCAGAAGGTGGTCTCGTAGGTACCCAGGTCCTAAGCCATGGAGCGCTCTAAAGGTGGTAACCAATACCACCCAGTTGCCTGAATGAAGGTCATCCCAGTTGCCTGAATGAAGCAAACATGCACCTCTCTGGAGCATCAGCAATAGAGGAAAATGCTGGAGAAGGAGGAGGATTACTTTAATGACAACAGCAAAGGCATCATCACATACGCCATGGGAGAAGGCAGTGGTGAACCACTCCTGTATTTTATCAGGAAGACCACAAGGATGGAAAAATATTAAACATGATGGATGATATAGGGCTGGATAATGGGCCCCTCAAGTTGGAGGGCATTCATTGTGCTACTGGGGAAAAGCTGATGAACTTCTGGAGTGTTAACAGTGTTTATGACATGGCTAGATTAAAGCCTTCGTGACAGCTAGTTGGTGATGTTGCCAATACAAAGCTGCAAAGACAGAATCGCAGTGGGAAGATGCAATGTAGGAAGCACAGACATAGGACAGTTCGGTGCAGCGAAAAATGAAATGAGTAGAAATTGATATCTTAGGTCAGAGGTGGGTTTCAGCAGGTTCTGATCAGTTCTGGAGAACTGGTAGCAGAAATTTTGAGTAGTTCAGAGAACCGGTAAATGCCACCTCTTACTGTCCCGACCTCCATCAATTCTCTGCCTCTCGAGTCCCAGCTGATCGGGAGGAAATGGGGATTTTGCAGTATCCTTCCCCTGCCATGCCCACCATGCCATGCCCACCAAACCATGCCATGGCCACCAAGCCACACCCACAGAACCGTTAGTAATTTTTTTTGAAACCCACCACTGTCTTAGGTGTTAGTAAATTGAGATGGATTGGAATTAGATACTTTTTAGCAGAAGATCCCAATGTTTATTCTTCAGGACTGCAGTGACAGAAAAGGAATCATGTTGTTTTTATAGTTAGGAAGGATATAGCAAGGAAAGTACTTGGGCTAAAATGCAACCCATGGCCAAATAATAGCAATATCACTTAGATTTTCAGTACCTACCGCTTTATAGCGCTTTATAGCACTCTCAGCATATTGCACCCAACAATCTGGTCCCTCCTTTTACCAACCTCAGAAAGATAGAAGGCTGAGTCAACTTTGAGCTGGTCAGGATTGAACTGCTGGTGGTGGAATGCAGAGTTAGCCTGCAACACTGCATTCTAACTATTGAGCCACCATGGCTCTTTCATATCAAACTAAACTTCATGGGCAACCCTTTAATATAGGGATAATCCAAGTTTATGTTCCAACCATCACCTCTGCTCCAGTGGTGAAATCCAAATTTTTTTACTACCGGTTCTGTGGACGTGGCTTGGTGGGTGTGGTGTGGCTTGGTGGGCATGGCTTGGTGGGCATGGCAGGGGAAAGATATTGCAAAATCTCCATTCCCTCTCCATTCCAGGGGAAGGATACTACAAAATCTCTATTCCCACCCCACTCCAGGAGAAGGATATTGCAAAATCTCCATTCCCAGCCCACTCTGGGGCCAGCCAGAGGTGGTATTTGCTGGTTCTCCAAACTACTCAAAATTTCCGCTACCGGTTCTCCAGAACCTGTCAGAACCTGCTGGATTTCACCCCTGCTTGTTCCAAAAAAAGTTGTTTGCCAGATCAAGCGATGCTGCCTCCATATTATAACGTGGTCTGAAACCCAACTATTAATCTGTTTCCTCCAAGATTGTCTCACCTGCTGTCCATTAATTTCCACAACATTCTCCCAAAAAGCAAGGTTAGAAACTGGCATGTAATTATCTAGACTGGAATAGTCCATTGATAGCTCATTTGAACTTTGGTGCTAGGGAAGATTCCTAAAAATACCATGGGCTTCCAAGAAAACCAATAGGTAATCAAACGAATTGACCTAAAGCAGCGGTTCTCAACCTGGGGGTCACGACCCCTTTGGGGGTCGAATGGCCATTTCACAGGGGTCGCCAAAACCTTCTCTCACACACCCCCACACCCTCTCTCACCCTCACCCTCTGCCTCTGTTGGATTGCCATTCGCCGTTCGCTTACCCCGCCCACTCCCAATCTATTGCTGCCTCCTGAGTCCCAGCTGATGGCTAGAGGGAAATAAACCGTTTAAATTCTTGCCGCGGGGCTTCAAAGGGTCGCCCTACAGCTGATCAGTGTTAAAAGAAATCAAATGAGAAGACCGGTGCCTGCAAAAATAGAAAAAAACAGCCCCTTTCAGCTTCAGCATAGGTTAATTACCATAAATTGATTTGATCAGCCTCCGGACTCTCAGCTGATTTGCTCTCAGCTGTTTTGCGGAGGGCTCTGTTGCTAGCTGCAAAGAGAGGAGCAGATTTTTTTTCCCCCTAGCTATGCTGAAAAAACAAAACTGAAAGTAAAGCAGGGTCTTTGCTGCAACGTGACAAAATGAGGCAGAGAGAGATTTCTTTTTCTTTTTCCTCACCAAAAAAGTAGGTGCAAAACTGCAAACAATGGGAAATTTAGGGCAAAAGAGGAGGTTCAAGATTTTAAAACACAAAAGAAAAAAAGCTCTATTTAACTAGGGAATTATAATAATTGAGATACTATTAATTGTATATTGTGTTGAAAGCAGAAATGGTTAAGTTGTGGTTTGGAGGAATATATGGGGGAAATTATTTGGTTTATTATTATTGGTAAATATAATTAATTGATTTGTAAGAAATTGGATTGCATGGAAATAATTGGAATATTCATGTTCATATTGATTGATATACAAAAAAGATAGTTATATAACTAATTGATTTATATTAAAATATTGAATTTGTATTAAACAACTGTATTATATAATTAACCAATGTGAGGATGGATATAAAAATAGATGACAATGGGAAGGGGTATAATATAGAATAGAAGGGAAAAATTGAATTTGATTAAGATTAAGGGTAATATTGGTTTTTTAAAAAAATAGATAAGGAATAAATATGGCAAAAAGAAAATATAGAAATTGTAAATTTAATTGAAATGACTAAACACTGGTTAAATTTGTGAACCATCCAAATACTCTTTAACCATCTTAATATCTTTATATTTGTTTGGGGTTGGTTCCCTTTCATCTTTTTTATTGTACAGCAATCTTTCTCCTCAAACCTACCACCTCTCTCTTTTCTTTCCTTCTTACTTTCTCTTCCCCCCTTCTTCTCCTTCCTACTTCCTCTTCCTTTCTCCTTCTCCTCCTCTCTTCCTCCCTCTCTTACCCTCACTCCTACTCTAATTTCCCTTCCCTTCCTTCATCCCTCTCTATTGCTGTATCCTTTTATGCATATGGACTACTCAGAGGGCTGAAAAAGTTATTTTTGACTGGTCCTCGCACTTTTGACCAGTCCTCGAACTTACGACTGTCCTCACATTTTACGTTTTTGCCCTATCTTGTCACCATGGTGAAGAGAAGCAGTTGTGAAATGAGTGACACGGTTGTTAAGAATGCTACAATGGGCATGATGACCAGTCATAAGTGCAAAGACCGGTCAAAAGTGCGAGGACCTGTCAGAAATGACTTTTTTCAGCCCTCTGGGTAGTCCTTTTATGCACATGGACTACTCAGAGGGCTGAAAAAGTTATTTTTGACTGGTCCTTGCACTTTTGACCAGTCCTCGAATTTACGACTGTCCTCACATTTTACGTTTTTTGCCCTATCTTATCACCATGGTGAAGAGAAGCAGTTGTGAAATGAGTGACATGGTTGTTAAGAATGCTGCACGGGCATAAATGTGAGGATGGTCATAAGTGTGAGGACTAGTCAAAAGTGTGAGGACCTGTCAGAAATGACTTTTTTCAGCCCTCTGAGTAGTCCCTATACACATAGCCATGGCCACCCGGTCACATGACCAGCTAGCCACGCCCACCCAGTCACATGACCTCCAAGCCATGCCCACAAAATAAGCCACACCCACAGAACCGATAGTAAAAAATTTTAGAACCCACCCCTGGTTGGGGGTCACCACAACATGAGGAACTGTATTAATGGGTCGCAGCATTAGGAAGGTTGAGAACCACTGACCTAGAGTTTTTGCTTGAGGCACAAATGACCAAGCTCGAATTGCCCTACTTCAGGCACATTATGAAAAAGTTAGTTCTCTGGAGAAGTCTATAATGCTGAGAAAGGTGGAAGGAGAAGGACAACTAACAATAAGGTGCAGAGATGGGTTTCACATATTTTTACCACTGGTTTGCCGCACACCAAAAATGTGAGCATACACACACACATGCTCGATCTGTGTTTGCACCTTCCACGCATGTGCCTGGCCTTCCATACATGCTCTGTGCTCTCACACACGGCTTGTATGCATGAGTGCAGCTTTGAAAACATGGCTAAATAGGACAGCATTAGTAGTAGTGCGTGTCGAGCCCTGCCCAGGGCTCGCTATCTCAGGGACGCTGGGGTGTTTGGGGCTGGACGAGGCGCTCACCTGGCCTCCCGGCACAGCAGCATCGGATCTGTGCAGGAGCTGGAGATTCAGGCGGTGCAGCCGCTGAAGAATCAGGCGATGCAGCCAAAACCTACCAGCGCTGTCCTATGACGTCAGAGCTGCGACACCGGTCGGCATTGAACTCACCAGCTGATGTGGGAGGGGAGAGTTTTGAAATTAGTTTGCCAGATGGTGGTTAGGGAATGGGGAAAAATATAAATAGCGCTGCATGGCGGCTGCGTGCAGCGCTGACTTAAACTGTGTGTTCCGGCCCGTTTTGTTCTTCTTGCTGTGCTGCTGCTTATCTGGAATAAAAGATTGTTAAAGGACGCTGCTTCTGATGATTTCTTGGTGGACACGGTCTGGATGACAGATGGAGCCGCAAGTGCGATTGCCAATACCGGTTTGCCTGAACCGGTCTGAACCAGCTGAATAGCACCACTGATAAGGTGGATGGACTTAATTGTAGTGGTGATGGGTGCCCCACTGGAAGACCTGAAGGACCAGGTTAGAGACAGAGCTTCATGGACAAAGCATATGTGATCACTAAGTCACTGTCTTGATGGCACAAGATCAGTTTTAAATACAGGTAGTCCTCGACTGATGACCACAATTGAGGCCAAAATCTATGTTGCTATGTGAGACATTTGTTAAGTGAGTTTTGCCCTATTTTACAACTTTTCTTGCCACAGTTGTTAAACGAATCATTGCAGTTAAGTAACCTGGTTGTTAAGTAAATCTGGCTTCTGCATTGACTTTGCTTGCCGGAGAATCACAAAAGCTGACCCTAAGACCCTGCAATCGTCAAAAATATGAGTCAGTTGTCAAGCCTCTGAATTTTGATCACAGGACCATGGGGATGCTGCAATGGTCACAAGTGTGAAAAACGGTCATAAGTCACTTTTTCCAGTGCCATTGTAGTTTTGACCGGTTAGTAAATGAACTGTTGTAAGTCAAGGACTACATATATACTTATCTATATTTAATATTGATATGCTTATCTTCTCCCCATCTATTTTTCACTGTGTTCATTTTTTAAATCACATATTTATTTGCATCAGTATTTTTATTGTTGATGAAAAATGTTAAGTTTAAGAAAGTAGCCAGAAGTAAGATATCACCTATGATCGTGAAGATACTGGGAACTAATTGTCTCTATTGCATTGGCCCAACCCAGTGATTCCTACTTCTGCTCCTCTCTTTCTGAAGGAGAGAACAGTATGTTTAGAATCAGTAGCGGTAAGTTATCACAGATCTAAGAGAAGCATCCTGTCATTTCCCCTGAGTCTTCACACCGCCCGGTTTCGGGTCGACGTTCAGGGCTCAGGACCCCGGACAGCACCCCAGTATTCGGGGAGCTGGTTGGATTTTAAAGGAGATTCAGGTTAATGTCAGGGTTCTAAGTAACACTCCCAATGAAAGAAGACTCCGAGGCTTGAGTTTCCTCAAAGTTCCATTTTATTAGAGATGTCATATTGGTACATCTGGGAAAACCCGAATCTGAAAGCTTCCAGGTTTTCCCCACCCAAAGGAAAGTCCAAGTCCTTGTCCAGCACTCACATGTCCATCACATGGTCCAATCCAAGCACAGTCCCAACTGGAGATGCCTCCCAGTTCTAGCCATCCAGGTGCAGGGCAAGATGTCCTTGTCTTTCTGAGAAAGGAATGTTATTATGACTACATATCACCCTTGCTCCATACAATCCCCCCTCCCAGTTTCCCACAGAAGTAAATGTGGCAGGCCTGAAGGCCCAATGCAAAAGATGGCTTCCAGGCCTGACACATCCATTTCTGTCAAGGAGTAGGGGCACATGCATTCAGATGTTCTTCCTTTCCCCAAGATATTTTCCTAGTTTTTAGGCTGAGAAGATTGCACAAATGTGATTTATTTATTTATTTATTTATTTATTCATTCATCCATACTACATGGAATTGCTTTATTAATTACCTGTCTATCTCTAACAAGTGATGCAATTTTCATGGGTATCATTGAAAGCTGTGTTAAGAGCAGATCTAACAGACATTCCATGTATGCTTAGGGATAGACAAGAAATCCATTGCTACAAATGGTATAAGTTGCTAATACAGATTGTATCACAGTAGCTTGGGGCAATAATGCCAGAGTCTTAATACAAAGCAATACACATTTTGGAAAAAATACTTCAAAAATGGATCATTAAAAACGGTGAAGCTATGTTAAAATGTTGTATATCACCCATAACTATGTATCACAAACTAAACATTAGTTTCTTAAAATAGTGTTAATTAGGAAAACCAACAATCAAAATGAATTATGAGAGGAAACTAATCATATTGATGCTACCAATAAAAGTTATTTCCAATTTTTAGAATGGTTCATAGAATACTTAATGGAATGGGATAATGAGTCATTGCAGTCAGTATTGATATGTGCCAGCAGCAGAGTGATCTGTAGGTAGATAGACAGATCCATTTGCAATTCAGCTGTTTTTGTTCATCAGGCTTGCTGAAATTTCATCAACAATCCTTTTGAGCCAATAAAAAAAAATCTGGTGGGTAAACTTGGGTGTTCTAGATGCACATAATATCAGCCAAGCACTACAAATCAGTCAAATTAATAATTATGAACTTCATTGTCCCTATTATGTAGGACAATTATTTTATCCCCTACTAACTGGACGCTCGTGCTTCGCTATGAAACTATGTGCTTGGGCTTGATAAATTGACACTTAAAGCCTGAAACTTAATGTAGAATGTGTACTTCCATAGCATCAGAGCATGGTAATATAAGGCAACTGGCAGTTGGAACAGAGGGGGAGGGGGAGTAGAATGTCCCAGCCCGCAGGCCAGATGAGTCAAGCGCTGGCCACGCCCATGCCCAGTTTAGCGAAGGGGTAGCATCAGAGCGTGATAATATAAGGCAACTGGCAGTTGGGACAGAGTTCTTTTCAGGTGGGGAGGGGGAGTAGAACGTCTAACTCCTTAGCATCAGAGTGTGTTAATATAATACTGTATATGAAGTACTAATGATCTGATGGTCATTTTGAAAAATCCTTTGCAAGAACCTAGAAGCCAAGAAGAACATATGTGCCAAATTTCAAGTTTGTAAGCTTTACTGTTCTGGAGATTTTGTGATGAGTGAGTAGTATTTGGCTTTTATATATATAGATATATAGTAGCTCATTCCTAAATGTTATTTCAGAGAACATTTTATCTTTTGTGCTTTAACAGTGCCTGTCTCCTAGAATTTATGGTGATTACGGTGATCTGCCAAGAAACATACAGGCTAATGGAATTAAAGGCTTGGAGAGGTAGGAATTTTAAGGTACAGTTATATTAGGACCCTCTTGTGAAAGTCTGATTTATCCCAAAGACATATTTCAGACAGCATTTGATTTTCTTTAAATAGCCTGCTGCCAAATGAATTCAAAACCTAAGCAATAAACCCAAGGAAACGTCTGTTAGTGAAATGATGTATAAAGACATTCATTTATTAGAAATGAAGAGGCAATCTACACTAAGGTGACAATTACAGGCAAGGGTTGTTGTATGGAAAAGAAAATCAAAAGGCATTTCTACTCCAGGGGGAAAGGATGGAAATGGGAAGGGAGGGAGGGTTCAAATGCTAAGGGAGAAAAAGGATGTTAGAAGTGAATTTCTAATTTACAATTTCCTGGAGCAAGAAATGAGTCTTAGCACTGTTCAAAGGCAGCTTTCTTCTGACTGGTGACCTCCAAATTTGTTTGGGATATAAATCCTAGAATTTTCAGTGATCATGGTCAAATGTCATACTAGATACAGTAAGAATTCTGGGACTGAGGTCAAACACATCTGTAGAGTGCCAAGTTGTAGAAGACTGTTCTAGAGATGTTTTGTCTCTAGGACAAATACCTAAATGTTTGACAACTACATTTGTCAAAATACAAACTACATTTTAGAAGCCAAGAATTATGTCTGGCCAGGAGCTGCATTTAAAAAAGCTGATAGGATCAAGGCAAAAAGAAAGCAAAATAAATTCCACTTAATTTTAATAAAATTGCAATTATTTAAAAACAGTAATCTGATTTCTTCTTCTTATGAATGTAATGTTTTCCTTTGTTGGTCATATAAAATATTACAGGTGAATGTTCATTTCTGAAAGACCTTTGGTAGCACAGATCCTGTTCTGAGCAATGAGCTTTACTGCTGGAACAGTCATCCAGATAATTTCAGTCTCAAATCTGTTTTATATGAATATAAAAGGTTTGCTTCTTTCTTTAATAAGAGCAAGATCAATGTAAGATAAGGATCAGTTTAGTTGATCACACTTGAAATAGTGCAATGTTTACCGTTGCCGCAATATAAAAAATATGTTGAGACCAGTGGTGGGGTTAACATTATGTTACTACTGGTTCACCCCACACGTGCATGCTTGCTTCGTGCACATGTGCACCTGATTTCCATGCGCTCCTACCTTCCATGCATACACCTGGCCTTCCGTGCATGTGATTTGCTTGTGTGTGCACCTTCCACGCATAAGCCCAACTTCAAAAACATGCCTATATAGGATGGCATAGAGCCGGGGCAGATGGGCAGGCCCACCTGTGATTTCTGTTACTGGTTCAGGCAAACCGGTCTGAACCGGCTGAATATCACTTCTGGTTGAGACCAGGGGTGGGTTCTACTTACCTTTACTACCGGTTCGCAATGGAGCCACGCGCACACACTCACTTTGCTTGTGTGTGCGTGCGCTGTTCTGTGCATGCGTGGAAGCATTCTGATGACATTGGCATCGGTGGGCGGAGCCTCTCTCTGGTTTTACTACCAGTTCTATAGAACCGGTCTGAACCAGGGGCAACCCACCATTGGTTGAGAACCTAGAAAGAGTGCAGAGAAGAGCAACAAAGATGATTAAGGGAATGGAGGCTAAAACATATGAAGATTGGGTTCCAGGAATTAGGCATGTCTAGTTTAATGAAAAGAAGGACTAAGGATGACATCATAGCAATATTCCAATATCTAAGGGGTTTCCCATAAAGAAAAGGGGGTCAACCTATTTTCTAAAGCATCTGAAGGCAGGGCAAGAAGCAATGGATGGAAACTAATTAAGGAGAGCCTAGAACTCAGGAGAAATTTCCTGACAGTGAGAACAATTAACCAGTGAATCCCTCCGGAGGTTCTGGGTGCTCAAACACTGGAGGTTTTTAAGAAGAGATTGGACAACCATTTGTCTGAAATGGTATAGGTCTCAAGTTTCAAGTTTTCTGCTTGAGCAGGGGGTTGGACTAGAAGACCTCCAAGGTCCTACTTAGGAATTATTGGCTGTGATGAGCAAATCCATAGGGGAAGAATAAGGGTTACTCCCCCCCCCCACAATATACTTGGTTGTTTAGAGACAACCTTAAGTGCTTTACAATCTGGGTCTTGTCTATATTCCACTAAATATAATTGGCTTTTACTAGGGAATATGGGGGGCAAAGCACAGTTACCCTCATGCCCCTAGGTCTGGATACTGAGAGCCTCTACAAAAAAGAACTTGGATTCCATTGTATTGATTTAAGGGAGCAAATTTTTCCTACAATCCTTTGAGCCAATGGCATTTTTAAACATGGTTTTGAATATTGTGCCACAGTAATAATTCGGGGAAGTAGGGATTCAAGGGAAATCCCTCAAACTAAAGGAATAAAGAGTCTAACCCAATTTCACAAGATCTCACAAGATCTCAATGGAGCTCACCCCATTACATAGCATTAGGGATTCGAACCGCTGAACTGCCAACCTTTCGATTGACAAGCTTGGTGTCTTAGCAGTGTTTATGTTTATGTTCTAATTTATCTTGGAAAACAGACCTTTCCCTGTACAAGAGTATCTTCAGATGTAGAGATTGTAATATGAATATATATCTGAATGTAAATGTCACAGAATTCTGTAGCATTCTTAGATAAAAATGTAGAAAATTGCACAGAAAAATATCCATCCTGAGTGAAATTGAATAATACTATTAATTTTCAAGATGTTTTATCCTATATTATATTTGATAATATAAAAACCTTAACTAAGCTGCAACAGAGAGAAAATGATATGACCGGATAGAACATTTTTGTTCTATGCAATCTAAATTATTGATTCAGTTGACATTCATTGAAATCATGGAATTAGCTGCCAAAAGACAAATATTTTATAATAGTTTTTCTCTTTAACTATATAGAATAAAATAGAATTAGAATTAGAATTAGAATAGAATACTTTATTTGGCCAAGTGTTTAGACATTAGACATAATCATGAAATTAGTATAATGATTTTCATTTTATGTTTTTTTCAAAAGTTCATTTGGCAGAAACTATTTTTCCCAAAGTTTTACTTACCACTTCACACAATAATATGTGAATAATTTCAGTTTGTTTGGATATAAAAATCTCTTCACTGCAGATTTTTCTTCATTTGTAAGTTCCAGTTACGTCATATCGTCACCGCTACTGGCTCAGCCGAACCGGACCAAACCGGGAGGAACCCACCAGTGCTGTAAAGTGATATATAAGTCTAAGTGCTATTGCTATTTTATTTGGGCAAAAATTATTCTTGTGCATTAAAATTTCTCTTTTTATGCAACATAATTGGAGAGGTTAAATTGAATGCATTCTGGGTTTCTCCTAAAGCACTTTTACTCTTGGTGGAGGAGGAAAAAGCGGAGGGTAGAGAGAAATAGCCAAGAGTAAACAAAAAGACTCCAAAATGCAAGACAAACAGTATTTTTATTGCTTATTCAAACAAATGAATGTATTTTAAAATGCAATGGAGTCAGAATATACACTAGGTGATATTTATAGTGTAATTAACAACTAATTGCTCTCATTATTTTCAAATTGCTAATTCTATTATTTTCTTTCTAATTTTTGCCTGTGTGGGATTAGATTGATGGAACAAACTAAAAGCAACTTTAAAGAAATAAGTAATTCTAACAAATACTTTATTTCTATCAGGTTGTGTGCCCAGTGTTGATGATTTGATAATTTTATATTTGTCAAAAGCCTCCTCCTCCATTCATATGCCTTTGAATGAAGGAACAGGAATGGGCAAAGCCAAATGATTTGACTGAGAATTTTATTTTATTAGTCGTGTTGTTTGCTAATGTATTCATGCTTCAGCAGGTGGCAGCGTCTACCTGTCTGGGCTTGGGGTGTCCAAGAAGCCACCAGAAGTCAAGCTGGACTCAAAGCTAACTTTTAATTTAATGTTATTTTTATTTATTTTTAGAATAGTAGAACCGATATGATGAAATGATGAAAACAGACATAGAAAATAGAGTCGTGCATATCAGCTTTTATTTTATTTTTTGGGGTCTGGGTGCCAAATTGCATGTTCACTTAAATTCTACTGTCAGTAGCATTTGAAGAAATTAGTCATATATATAGCCCCAGGGGCTATCTTCAGACTCATTTGCCTCTTCTGATTGCTCTTGAAGGATGTCATGCTCTTTCTCAATCCTGAGGCAAAAATGGTTGAGAGGGATTCAGGGATTCAGGCCCGGGGTACTTGCAGGACCGTCTCCAGCTGCCTTCCCACCGTCGTGTGCGCTCTCACAGAGTCGGCCTCCTTAGGGTGCCGTCGGCCAAACAATGTCGGTTGACGGCCCCCAGGAAGAGAGCGTTCTCTGTGAGAGCCCCGTCCCTCTGGAATGGATTGCCCACCGAGCTCAGGACAGCCCCCGACTTTCTTTCCTTCCGTCGTGAGCTGAAGACGTGGCTCTTCCGTCAACTCAACTGATCCATTTGGGGGTACACTGTCATAATTTTAAACTGTTTTTAATAGGGTTGCTGATTTTAATTTTATTGCATTGTGATTTGTATTGGAATTTGTCGTTTTGTAAGCCGCCTTGAGTCCCCAGGGAGAAAGGCGGCATATAAATCGCAATAATAAATAAATAAAAGACTCCCTTTTTAGGAGTCTTTGGCGCAGTGGTCTCCAATCTCCAGGAACACCTTGAAGAGACATAATAATGATAGAATAGGTAGAATTAGTGGGACATAATAGTAGAGTCAGTAGAATTGGTTTGACTTGCTGTTTTGCTTCTGTAAGAATTGCTTTGCTAAGAATTGGAATTGCCTCTGCCATTTGCTTCTATCAGTGATCTAACTTCTGTTATTTTGGTTTTTTTGTACAACTCTGTGCCTGGTAGATATCTCAAGAAGCAGGGTATGTCATGGTTTGGCAGAGTTATATCAGGCAAATACCTGTGTTGCTAAGCACCCAGCCCCTCTGTTGCTAAGCACTCAAGCCCCCTGTTCCTTCCTGCACTGCCAAGGAAGGCATGGGCCAGGGGGCTAGAATTGGGTACTAAGCTGTTGGCTCTGAAGGTATAAAAGGATGCCATACCTTCCCCAAGGTGTGGCCTTTCACTGCATGCTCTTTGTCTGTATGTTGTGGTATGGTCTACCCAGTTCTTCTTTGTACAAATTAAAGCCGATATTTTTCCAAGCATCTTCTTGGGTCTCTCTCTTTGGCATTCTAGTGACTCAAGTACATTTTGGGACCTTACAACCTCATCAAAGATGATGAGTGCCAGCTCAGGATTAGCAAGTTTGACACCTAAAACATTCATTCAGCTGCATTAGGCCTCAGGTAATAAATTATTCTTAGGATTGCTAGTTTAGGCAATCCATCTGTCTGCAAATGTGGGTGTTCCATCATTGGAGGTTTTCAAGAAGAGATTAAACAACCATTTGACCAGAATGGTATAGGGTTTCCTGCTTGAGCAGGGGGTTGGACTAGAAGACCTCCAAGGTTCCTTCCAATTCTGTTATTCTGTATTCCTATTACTCATTCTTGTTCTAGGTGCTGGATCATTGAGTGGCATCTTAATTCAGGAGGTTCTTGGTTGAGGCAGAACATCTAGATTTCAGTCATCAGATCTGGTTGGGGTGAAAGGACTATTGATTAGAATAGAATAGAATAACAGAGTTGGAAGGGACCTTGGACGTCTTCTAGTCCAACCCCCTGCTTAGGCAGGAAACCCTACATCACTTCAGACAAATGGTTATCCAACATCTTCTTAAAAACTTCCAGTGTTGCAGCATTCACAACTTCTGGAGGCAAGTTGTTCCACTGATTAATTGTTCTAACTGTCAGGAAATTTCTCCTTAGTTCTAAGTTGCTTCTCTCCTTGATTAGTTTCCACCCGTTGCTTCTTGTCCTGCCTTCAGGTGCTTTGGAGAATAGCTTGACTCCCTCTTCTTTGTGGCAGCCCCTGAGATATTGGAACATTGCTATCATGTCTCCCCTAGTCCATCTTTTCATTAAGCTAGACATACCCAGTTCTTGCAACAGTCCTTCATATGGTTTAAACTCCAGTCCCTTAATCATCTTTGTTGCTCTTCCCTGCACTCTTTCTAGAGTCTCCACATCTTTTTTACATCGTGGCGACCAATGCAGTTTTCCAAGTGTGGCCTTACCAAGGCATTATGAAGTAGTATTAACACTTCATGTGATCTTGATTCTATCCCTCTGTTTATGCAGCCTAGAACTGTGTTGGCTTTTTTGGTAGCTGTTGCACACTGCTGGCTCATATTTAAATGATTGTCCACTAGGACTCCAAGATCTCTCTCAGAGTTACTACTATTGAGCAAGGTACCACCTATACTGTACCTGTGCATTTTGTTTTTCTTGCCTAAACATAGAACCTTACTTTTTTTCACCATTGAATTTCATTTTGTTAGATAGCACCCAATGATCAAGTTTGTCAAGAGCCTTCTGTATCGTGAGCCTATATTCTGGAGTGTTGGCTATTCCTGCCACCTTGGTGTCATCTGTAAATTTGATGAGTTCCCCATTTATTCCCTCGTCCAAGTCATTGTTTGTGAGTGATTAGTTTGTGATTAGTTTGTGAGAGGATCTGTTTCAGGCAGTGGAGTCAAGAATCAGGTGAGAAAAGGCTAGAGTAAAATTCATTATTGGCCTGGAGTAGGTAGAATGCATGAGAAATGAAAAGGAAGATATACAAGAGATAAGGAAGGCAGCCCCACTGACATCTCAGTCTCACTCATGGGCAGATCAGGAATTTTCTAGACCTTTTGCCTTCTCATGAAGAGATGAGAACAATTTCAGGTCTCCAGCTGAAGCTTAGATTAATACTGAGTGCATTATTCAGAACATACTGCTTAGCTTTCAGCAATGCTCAGGGATCTCACTTTATTAATTTATTTTATGTATTTCACTTTACTATTTTTAAAACAGAATTGACATATTTGTGGTATTGTGAAGAGAAATAACCAAAACACTTCATCGAGAAGTATAGACAATACAGCACAGACTGGCATACTTAGGAAATTAAAAATGGCTTCCTGTCTATAGAATACAATAGTATGTGATTAATTTCAGTCTGCTTAAATATCAAAATCTCTAACTGCACAATTTTCTTCTTGTATTATGTATGGGATTTATCAGTACATAAGGAGGCTGTGAGAATTGCCCTCCAAAGCTGTAAATAGATTTCAGAGGCTAAGGTCCATGCTCTCTCGTACACGCATACAAATCACAACACAGATGTGCTCCAGAAACTATTTATACCATGCCCTCACTTCATCTATCTAACTCAGAGATGAGGTGGCTTGAAGTTATTCTTAAGTATCTCAATTTTAAAATAGTGTTCTTCCTCTTCTCTGGACAAAATTTTGGTCGTGGATCCAATTTAGGTTGACACTATAGTTGATGACAAAGGGATCCCCAGATTTCCTACTGATTCATTTTAGCTACTGCAAGTATATCCTTTCGTTTTTAATCTCTGGAAACTGTTGTCAGTTGCCATTTTGGCTTAGGCTGCAAGAGGACTGTATACCTGGTCTCTTCAGAAGCGCAAAAGGATTTTGGTCATCACGATGTAAAAAAGATGTGGAGACTCTAGAAAGAGTGCAGAGAAGAGCAACAAAGATGATTAGTGGACTGGAGGCTAAAACATATGAAGAACCATTGCAAGAACTGGGCATGTCTAATTTAATGAAAAGGACCAGGGGTGACATGATAGCAGTATTCCAATATCTCAAGGGCTGCCACAAAGAAGAGGCAGTCAAGCTATTCTCCAAAGCACCTGAGGGCAGGACAAGAAGCAATGGGTGGAAACTAATCAAGGAGAGAAGCAACTTAGAACTAAGGAGAAATTTCCTGACAGTGAGAACAATTAATCAGTGAAACAACTTGCTGCCAGAAGTTGTGAATGCTCCAACACTGGACGTTTTTAAGAAGGTGTTGGCTAACCATTTGTCTAAAGTGGTCTAGGGTTTCCTGCCTAAGCTATTCTATTCTATAGCTATTCTACTCTACTCTACTCTACTCTACTCTACTCTACTCTACTCTACTCTACTCTACTCTACTCTACTCTACTCTCTACTTACTCTATTCTATTCTATTCTATTCTATTCTATTCTATTCTATTCTATTCTATTCTATTCTATTCTATTCTATTCTATTCTATTCTATTCTTTCCCCTCTGTAAATACCGAAGTGCTTCTCAGTTTTTGTACCAGGGTCTTCATTATAGTGGTTTAAAAAAGAGCATTACATGTTAGACCTGACTATGTTGCTAAGTGGCATGGTCATGTGATGCCACACTTTATTATTGCATCACTTAGTGATGACAGTTCTGGTCCCAACTGCCATCCTTAACCAAGGACTACCTGTATGGAGATGGGCTATATAATAAGCTTGATTGCACTGTACTTCCTTCTCATATGCTGGTGAATCGAAGAGGTATTTGTCCAAACTGTTTCTAAACATGAACTTGTTTCAGCCTCCTTTTCCTAGAGAATGGTTCTTAGATATTTCTCTCATGGTCCTCTTCCTTACTGTCCCAGAGAGAAGCACAAGAAATCTTGGATTTAGAAGATAAAAGTTAGGCAAGAACATTGATGTAAGCTGGCTCACCTTTGTTAATGACCAGAAGCTGATGGGATCTAGTCTTTGTTTCAAGCATAGACTCTAGAACCAGCGCATCACAGACAGCTCTTCTAATCCTGGCAGAATTGGATGTGGGTAACATCCATTTTAAATTTGCTGGCAACTTGTCTCCCCATAGCATTAAGTGATTCAGTTATGGGAAGGATTGTCTTTATACAATGCATGGTTTATTTGCAGTGATGGTTCTAACTTTATTACTGGACATATAATTTCCGTTCCATTTCCTTATAGAATTCATCTAATAACATCAAAGAAAACCTGGTATAGACACAATTAGAAACATAATGTAGCATCCTTTGTTATTAAGACAGCGTTTGGTTCTTTTTTCTTTTTTTAACTCAAAAGTCCTATAGCAGTGATGGCTAACCTTTTTGCCATCATGTGCCAGAAGGAGGGGAGCGCAGGGGGAGTCACACATGCATGTGCCCACACCCATAATTCTATGTGCCCCACCCCCGCGCATGCGTGTGTGACCTCCCCGTGCTCCCCCCACTTTTGGCACGTGATGGCCCAGTGTGCCAGGTAGGCCTGTTTTTTGCTCTCCCCAGGCTCCAGAGCCTGTCTAGGAGCCTGGGTAGGGTGAAAACGGCCTTCCCCACCACCCGGAGGCCCTCTGGAGGCCGGAAATGGCCCGTTTGCTGACTTCCGGTCCCACTTCCCAATTCCGGGCGGGTGGGTGGGCCCAGCCGCTGGCAGTAACTACCGGTTCACCTGAACTGGTCCGAACTGGCTAAATCCCACCCCTGTGTGGCAGACAATTTAAAATAGGGATGTTCAATCTTAGCAATTTTAAGACTGGTGGACTTCCTCAGCCAGCTCACAATTCTGTGAATTGAAGTTCATGAGTCTTAAAGTTGCCAAGGTTGGACAGTCCTGCTTTAAAGGGTCAAATCACTATGAAAATCCCCTGATTTCTTTGTTGGGAAAAAGTGAGGTCCATGTTTAAAAGAACTTGAACTTTAAAAAGCCAGGAAGAATTCTGCTTCTTTCAACACCTGAGTTTCTTACCAAATATTGCTCACAGCAGCAACTTCTAAGAAGCTTCAGAGGAAGTAATTTTTCTTTCAGCTATTGCCCTAGCAACAGCTAAGGCTAATGAGTGTGTTGCCAAGCATTTGAAGACAGCTCCATTGTCCAAGAGTACTGTGGAAAAATTACACTCATCAAAGCAACCCCATCTTTCTTGCTGATTTCTGTACATTGTAGCTTTTCAGCTGCATCAATATGCCAAATGTGAACCCTACCAGGTGCCTTAAGTTAACTTTTCCTGGCACCAAGTTTAAGTGCAAGTGCTTTTGAAGAAACAATGAGTTGCCAGATTAGACTGGGCATGCACTGTTGATCTGACAAATGGGAGCAATTTTCAACTGCCACATTTGAAGTACAATCTGTTAGATGTGCAAGAGTTGGATCTGAAGCTGCTGCCATGCTTAGGTATCATTTGGTTACATACAGCTTGTACTGCATTTAGCCATTGTACAGGGAAGCAACTGGGGCTCTCCAGATAATTTAGAAGACCACTCCCATAATTCCATGCTATTAGAGGATTGGGCAAGGGAGGGGGGTTGCTAGGGTTTGTTTGTTTATATTCCATCTTTAATATTTTTACAAATAACTCAAGGCAGTGAACATATACAACACACCTTCTTCTTCCTATTTTCCCTACAACATCAACTCTGTAAGTGGACAGGGCTGAGAGTGAGTGGTTGGCCCAAAGTCACCCAGCTGGATTTGTGGCTAAAGCGGGACTTGAACTCACCGTCTCCTGCTTTCGAACCTGGTCCTTTAACCACTAGACCAAACTGGCTCATTAACTATGTTATCTGTGAGCTGTGCCTTTTCACATAAACAAGTTGAGATGCTCAGCAATGAACTTGGTGTACCGTTTAAAGGAGAACAACATATTTACATCAGAAGTGGGTTTTAGAAGATTCTGACCAGTTCTAGAGAACCAGTAGTGGAATTTTTGAGTAGTTCGGAGAACTGATAGTAAAAATTCTGACTGGCCCCGCCCCCATCTATTCTCTGACTCCCAAGACCCAGCTGATAAGGGAGGAAATGTGGATTTTGCAGTAAACTTTCCCTGGGGAGGGGTGGGAATGGAGATTTTACAGTATCCTTCCCCTGCCATGCCCACCAAGCCACGCCCACCAAGCCATGTCATGCCCACCAAGCCACATCCACAGAACCGGTAATAAAAATTTTTGAAACCCACCACTGACCATTAAATACCACTTCTGACTGGCCTCAGCTCCATCTATTCTCTGCCTCCCAAGTCCCAGCTGATAAGGGAGGAAATGAGAATTTTGCAGTAACCTTCCCCTGGAGTGGGGAGGGAATGGAGATTTTACAGTATCCTTCCCCTGCCACACCCACCAAGACAAGACAAGCCAAGCCCACCAAGCCACGCCCACAGAACCGGTAGTAAAAAATTTTGAATCCCACCACTGATTTACATCATCTTGTAAGATTCTCAGTAAGGCCCATTCTTCCTCACTCCCACCCGCTAACAGAATCTGAATGCGGAACAGCTGGGCACACAGAATCAGAGCAAAGTTTTTGATTTTCAGGTACAAGTTAATTGATTGCCTTACCGCCAGCGCTAATTGTGTGCTTGACAGTTTACCTCATTAGTGAGCATAGCAGGTACTGCCTTTTTGGCGCTTGGTGCTGGTAAAGAAGAGTTTGGTCACTGACAGCAGCGTAAGGGCTGAGGCTAAGCTCATATCACTGACAGCGCCTCCATTTTATTTCGCTCTTATATCGGTCGCCATTTTAATGGTGTCTGCCTAACGGAAACAACCTGCTATCCTGAAGTACTTCACAGCCTCAAAAGCAAAGCGTTGTGTGGCAGACATCGTTCTGTCCGGTCTACCCTTCACCTCCGGTGTTTGACCAAAGACCTTGGATTCAGGGAAGTGACAATACTTTATACTTTCATTTGTCTTAATTGTATTTCAGTATGGCTGATTCAGCTCTGTCTTCAGACATCGAGCAAGAGGTTTCCCACCCCAGAGCCCCATCTCCCAATCACTTAGTGACCATTTGAAGTTCCAACCCATCCTCCCAAAGGTACTTATGATCTGGTTCTGGATTTCCAACAGTCGCCTCCCCTGCAGTTACATGCCTGCATGTTGGAAACTTGGCAACCGGCTTTCATTTATAGCCTTTTGCAGTGTCCCACGATTATTTATTTATTTATTTATTTATTTATTTATTTATTTATTTATTTATTTATTTATTTATTTATTTGTTTGTTTAAAATTTATATACCGCCCTTCTCCCTGAGGACTCAGGGTGATGTACAGCCAGAATTAAAAAACATAAAATACAAATATTAAAAAACAATTAATATATATATAAATTTGGCCCAAAATTAAAATACAAACCAATTAAAACATTTAAAATTTCTTTTTAAGCCAGCCCGGCTTGCTGGAAAAAGTGGGTTTTAAGGGCACGGCGGAAGGCACTGAGGTCTTGGATTCTCCTTATCTCTGGGGGCAACTGATTCCAGAGGGTAGGTGCCCCCACAGAGAAGGCCCTCCCCCTGGGGGTCACCAGCCTACATTGATTGGCTGATGGCACCCTGAGGAGGCCCTCTCTGTGGGAGCGCACGGGACGATGTGTTGTACGATGTTTTTTTGTGGAAAACATTTAGTCCATTTTTTGGCAAACACGTCTCACAATTAACAATGGAGTCACTTTGCAATCATGGTTGTTTGCATGATCAATCACATGGGTGACCTATTTCATGACTGCCATGACTATAATGGGCAGGCTTCATTATGGTCATTAATCAAGAACTACCTCTACCTATGAGCAATTCTTACCTGCATTTTGTGTTTACTGGAATAATGTTGTTCTTAATAATTTATAAAACAAAGTGAAAAGCCTTATGATACATTTGTACAGCAGATTCATAACCAGATGATCCGTTGTCTTTAAGGGAGCAGTTTCCCCAGTTTATTCTAATAATAAGAAATATATATGCACATCATCCTCTAGGAGTTACCTTAGCTATAAATCATTTAAACTGGATTAGATATCTACACCAATTGAATTGTATTGATTTGATTTTTGATAGCCCATGGGATTAAATAAATAGATCGACATTTGGAGGTTCCTGTGAGTGTTGAAGCATCAAAAAAAACCCGTAGATAATAGAGGTAGAAATTAGGAACAGGGAAAGTATTATTATGTAAGCAAATTGGCCCAGACAATACACTGTTCACAAAGCACTTACTATATTTTTTGGAGTATAAGACACACCTTTCCCCCCCAAAAAAGAGGGTGAAAATCTGGGTGCGTCTTATACTCTGAATGTAGCCCCACCCAGCTTCTCAAATGGAGGTTTCAGAGGCTGAAAAAAGCATCAGAAAAGAAGCTTCAGAAAAGAAGCCCCCAAACAGAGCTTCAGAGGCTTTTTTTCCCTCAAATGTCAGGTTTATCTTTGCACTAAGAGAATATCTTAACCCCAAGGTGCTAAGATTTTCTAAAAGCTTCCTTCAAATCAAACTTGTCATAAAGAACCAGGAATTTCCGTTCTTTCACAGCTGCTATGCACTTAGAAATGAACCTACTGTCTGCTTTTTCGATACTTTATACCTTGTTAATTCACATGTTCAAGCAACAGCAAGGTATTTTAACTAGGCTAGTTTGAATTATGAGGAAGATGCTGTTTAAATGCAATCCTTTGCATACTTAGAATTAGCAAGTCAGGGTTTTCAAGGCTTCTTATATTTATCTTTAATGGTTCTGTTATGAAGGAAAATTGAAGAAAATTCTGCTTCTTGTCCTTTGTTAAAGCTAAATTCTGTTTCTTGTCCTTTGTTAAAGATAATAAGTCCCTATCTTAACTTTTCCTAACTGTTTGGGCCAGTGGTGGAATTCAATTTTTTTTACTACCAATTCTGTGGGCGTGGCTTGGTTGGCGTGACGTGGCGTGGCTTGGTGGGCGTGGCAGGGGAAGGATACTGCCAAATCCCCATTCCCTCCCCACTCCTGGGGGAAGGATATTGCAAAATCTCCATTCCCACCCCACTCTGGGGCCAGCCAGAGGTGGTATTTGCCAGTTCTCCGAACTACTCAAAATTTCCGCTATCAGTTCTCCAGAACCTGCTGAATAGCAGCCCTGTTTTGGGCCTTTTGCAATTTTCAGTCTCCCTTTTCTTTATATTTTTAAAAATCCTACTTGTGATGTGGTCAGAATGGTAAAAGCATTGTAAGTATGGGCATTTTGCCAAATAATTTTCTTTTTTCTTTTTTTCTTTTTTTGGCAATTACAATATTAATTCTTGATCTTTTTTCCTCCCCATGCCAATGTCTACCAAAATTTTGCTTTTTTCACAGTAGTTATACACAGGACTGGTGTGTTCAATTTGCTCAGCAGTTGGCTTAAGGGCCCATCATTGTTTATGCTGGAAAAGCTGCTTAACTCATTTTATAAACGGTTCACAGTAATATCCCTGGGCATGTACAGCCAGCAATTCTTTGCTTTGATTTCCTTGACTGCAGAGATCCATTCTCTTAATGCTGAAATTGCCAGTAAGAAAAATGAAAAACGGCTACCATCTTGGGAACATAACTGTGTGGAAATGTACTTTTCACAACACACCCCACAATAGCCTAATGCTAATTGCTGCAGCAATTATTTTAACAATGCCACATTGAGCAAGAAATCACAGCTAGAAAGCTGTTAATACCAAGACAGTTTCCTAGATATGTGTTATTTTCTGTACTCACATTAATGTGGAACTAAATGGATAGGTGCGTATGTCTGTGAACTTCCTATCTGAGAGGATTAAACTAAAGAAAAGGCACCTGTGTTCCAAATGAGCTTTAGAGTTAGAAGCAGGATTGTAAATGACTGAAGTAAAGATGCTGGCCATTCTTTTAAAATTCTGGCTCAAATTACTCTGTTTCCTCATACATCTGGCTCCTTTGATATTTCAGGATACCTGTTGGTCTTTTAGAAGTGAAATAAAGGAGAGAAAAAAATCCATGCTTTTGTGTT
This sequence comes from Pantherophis guttatus, assembly GCF_059756535.1. Classification (NCBI taxonomy): domain Eukaryota; kingdom Metazoa; phylum Chordata; class Lepidosauria; order Squamata; family Colubridae; genus Pantherophis; species Pantherophis guttatus. The sequence goes on along the minus strand of NC_142068.1, from coordinate 82,278,207 downwards.
TGCTATGAAGTATGTGATGCTGTTAGGATTTATTAATGTTAAGGAAATCAGATTAATCAGTTTATCAGGTACCTAAAGTAATAGCAATATCCCATCTAGTCAAAATAGGATTGATAACTCTGGAGAGGGCTTTACTAAACTAGATTTTTTAAAACCAATCTTACAAGTTAGAAAAGTGTGCATATGTGTGTGCAATTTAATGTACTTCTATTGTCCCTCCTGAACCACAGGTTTCAATGAATACCATACTCAAATTGTATCTGCCTGTGTGATCCTGGTAGAATAAATTGATAGCACATATCCTAGTATCTATTGCATAGAATACTGAGGCATTGCAGTAGCAAATACTGCGCTATAATTTCTAAGTGTTTGTCAATAACTGGATTTCAATTTCTGATTTTTTTCATAAAGCTTCAAATCATTCATATAAAGCAAATGTGAGATTTTATTAACATTTTCTTATTTAATAGTCAAGATTTGCTTTCTTCAAAATCACTGAAATCCTAGCTATGACAAATAATAAGGATGATAATGAGTCACCCTGAAAGATATCTCTCGTAATATTGACAAGCCCATAATTTTCGTTTCCAACTACCAGTTCTGTTTATCTGCTGCTTCATTATTTTTTCTATAAACATTCTAATTTTTTATTGACACCTGTTATTTCCAAATATTTTATGATTCAACTGTATGGTAATGGATCAAATACCTTTTTACAATCAACCCAAATCATATGTAAATTGGTTTTTCAACTTTGGTAATTCCCCAAAACCACTTTTTCAGTCTGTAGTTGATCTTTTGTATGACTGCTTTTTCAATTTATTTCCTTTCTGTTCGACTGGAAGGATGTTATTTTCTTCTAAATAATCTTGGATATTGTCCACTATAATGCCTGTGAATGATTTAAATATTGTAGGCAAGCTTGTTATTGGTTTACAGTTTCATGGTGTTGTTCCTTTGTTTGAGTCTCTTGGAATCAAATCAGAGGTGGTATTCAGCCGGTTCGGACCAGTTCAGGCAAACAAGTAGCTCCGACGATCAGCTGGCCCCGCCCTATCCTGTCCTTTCATTCCTTCTTTCTAGCTCAGCTGATATGTGCAGCACAGCTGATTTCCATGCCTCCACTGTTCTACTTACCGGGGCTGCCTTAGAAGCAGCTGAGCTTCAAATTGCTATATTTTGAACACTGCGCGCAAGCGCATTAGCCACCAAACCAGTTGTTAAACCGGTTGCATCCAATCACTGAATCAAATACATTATGCAATACATTAAGCTGTTTATCTATGTAATTAGTCAAATATTTGAGCCAAAAGCCATGCAATTGCTCATTTCAAGGAGATGTCCAGCTTTTAATCCTTTTCACTTGGTTTTTACAATTTCTACTGTTATTATTAGGTCTTTCATGTGATTTTTTTTTTTACTAAATCATCTTTAAATTATTTTACCCATCTAGCATTGCCCAGCCATAGCTCCTAAGTCCTGTTACCTTCATGGCAACAGATACCCAGGAACCCTAGCATCTGATTCAGCTATATTATTATTACAGTTCATCATATAGTCAGCCAGATGTTCAGACTGCATTTAGCATTTTTATCTTCCTCTGAGTTCTTCCCTGTAATAGGCAGATGTTGTTATTTGATGTATTAAAGGTATCTTCACAAAATGTAAGCTGCTCCGAGTAATTGCATTTTGCAATTGACTAATGGGACATGGTGTCTCAGTGGCTAAGATGCTGAGCTTGTCGATTGAAAGGTCGGCAGTTCAGCGGTTCGAATCTCTAGTGCCACGTAATGGGGTGAGCTCCCATTACTTGTCCCAGCTTCTGCCAACCTAGCAGTTCGAAAGCATGTAAAAAATGCGAGCAGAAAAATAGGGACCACCTTTGGTGGGAAGGTAACAGCGTTCCGTGCACCTTTGGCATTTAGCTATGCTGGCCACATGACCACAGAGATGTCTTTGGACAGCGCTGGCTCTTCGGCTTTGAAACGGAGATGAGCACTGCCCCCTAGAGTCGGGAACGACTAGCACATATGTGGGAGGAGATCTTTACTAATGGTGATTTTGTTAATGCTGATGATGTTCAAGTGATGCTCCGTTTTTTGAGGGATTGCACTCATGATGCCTATTACTATTGGGTACTATCTTTGCTTTCTTTTGCCAGTCATACTATTTCTATTTGCTGGTCTTTGTATTTTGTTATCTTCTCGAGTTCTTTCCCTTCTCTTCTACTATCTCCAGTACTGTCACATCCACTATCCAGACATTTTTTGTCTTTTTTATCAACAATCGTTAAGTTTGGGCTGTTATGTGGCAGGTACCTGTCGGTTTGAATTCTAAAGTCTCAGAGTACTTTAGCTTCTTCATTTTCTATTATTTTCTCCATGTGATGGTCCCATGAGTTCTTGCTTATAAGCCAATGGATATTTGTTGCAGATCTTCCAATGCACCATTGATGCCATTTCTTGTAATCAATCTGTGCAATCTTCTTGCAGCAGCTAAACAGATGGTCCACTGTTTCTTCAGCTTCTTTGCAGAGACGGCACTTGCTATCTATTGCTAACTTCTCAATTCTGGCTTTGTAGGCATATTATTGATCATTGCACAGTCAGCCAGATGTTCAGACTGGTTTTGGCATTTTTGTCTACCTATCGAGTCCTTACCAAGGACCTGCGATAGGCGGATCTGATGTTTGATGGTGTTACAGATATCATCGCAGGATGGAAGCTGTTCCAAGTAAAGCCGCCTTTTGCAATTGACTGATAGCGAATTTGTCAATGCCGATGGTGTTCAAGTGGTGCTCCAGTTGTTTTGGGATTGCACCCAAGGCACCTATTACTATTGGTACTATCCTTGCTTGCCTTTGCCACAGTCGTTCTATTTCTATTTGTAGGTCTTTGTATTTTGTTATCTTCTACAATTCTTTCTCTTCTATTCTGCTGTCTCCAGGAACTGCCACATCCACTATCCAGATTTTTTTTTTTTTTTTTTTGGTCTTCCTTATCAACAATTGTTAATTCTGGGGTGTTCTGTGTCAGCTGCCTGTCTGTTTGAATTCTAAAGTCCCAGAGCAATTTAACTTCTTCATTTTCTATGACTTTCTCTATTTTCTGGTCCCACTGTTGTGACCCAGGCCCAAGTAAGTAGTAGGAAAAATCAATCAGTGAAAAAACAAACAAACTTTATTTGAACAGCTGAGAATTACTTCATTCCCAGCGTCGTTCAACTAAATTAAAGCAAATTGCTCCCAACACAAATTCCTCAGTCCTATTGCAAACCTTGTCCAATTAGGCAAACTGCCAAAGGCCTTTCTTGGCAAACGTTCAGAAGTCACAGATACAAAAATAAATACAAGACGTAGACTAAGAAGAAGACAAAGCTACCAATGTTGTTTTCCGACAAAGCCCAAACGCCATTGCTGGTCTGTTTTAAGCCTTATAGGAGGGGCCAATCATCTCTTTGCTCTACTCCTGAGTTGTCCTCTTTGCTTGAGCTGCTCTTGCCTTCTGGCAGCTCTTCTCATGCATGCATTAGGAACAGGCTCCTCCTGTTCCTCTGCCTCACTCCTATCAGTCTCTGGAGGCTCTGGAGTCCGCACCTCACTCCCTGATAGCCCTGGCCCCATCTCTGCCTCTGACGCAGAGCCCTCATCCAGGCCTTCCCCAGCCTCCAGGACTGGCCCATGTTCTTCCTCAGCCTCATCGCTGTCCGACTCCGCTGCCAGCTCCGCAGGCTGCTGGCGGACCCCAACACCCATCAGTTCTTGCTTGCAGGCAAATGATATTTCTAGCAGATCTTCCAGTGCACCATTGCTGCTACTTTGTCACGCCGCTGCTTGTAGTTGGTCTGTGCGATCTTCTTGCAGCAGCTTACCAGGTGGTCCACTGTTTCCTCAGCTTCTTTGCATAAGTGGCACTTACTGTCTGTTGCTGTCTTCTCAATTCTGGCTTTGTATACATTTGTCCTTAAGGCTTGGTGTTGTGCAGCCGGAATTAGTCCCTCAGTCTCTTTGTTTAACTTTCCTGCTCTTAGCCATTGCCAAATCTTGTTATTATCTGCTTTCCCTGGTATTTTTTTTTTAATGTACTGGCCATGTAGTGCTTTGTCTTCCCATGCCTCCATCCTATTCTTCATTTGGTCTTTCTTGGAGGCTAGTTTGGTCTTTCCAGTAGTCATTAAGCCTTCCTAATATACTAATGTCAGTGCATCTTCATCATCATCATCATCGTTGTTTTCAATTCGATTCACAGTCTGCAATTGGTAAAACTTAACAGTTCAAGTTCTAACAAAGGACCTAAGAGCTGTTAAGGTAATGTTTGAGTTTATAGGCAGTTCTGAGGAGGTGGTTTCTTGCAAGGTCAGGATATTCAGGTCAAAATGACTTTTTTGAGTGCAGAGCACGGTGCATTGTCATTAGTTTTCTTGTCTTTCGATCCAAGTTATCAAGTTGTAGCTGAGTGCAATCAATTATTCCAGCTGAGTATCATATTAAAGGCACTATTCTGGTGTTAAGATGGCCTTTAAGATGTTTCCTCCACTCAGCTTTGATCTCAAGGTTTTCTGGACTCACTTTATGCATTTTGTTGAAGTAGCTTCCTTGACTTGGTTGTGCAACTTGTACACTTCTGGTGTTACTGCTTTTATCAATTCTTCATTGTCAAGTTCGAATCCATCACCTTCAACTATTTTTCCTGCCTTAAGAGCCTTGGTGGCGCAGCAGACTAAACTGCTGTTAAAGTAGCACATAGCTGCCAGCTGCCTGCAATTACTGCGAGTTCAATTCTCACCAGGCTCAAGGTTGACTCAGCCTTCCATTCTGCCGAGGTAGGTAAAATGAGGACCTGGTTTGTGGGGGCAATAAGCCGACTTTGTATAAAATAGAACACCACTTAGGGGGAGCCAAAAAGCCCTACTAAGCAGGTATATACAAAAGTATGAAGGCTATTGCTTAAAGTATTGTAAGCCGCCCTGAGTCTCCGGAGAAGGGCAGCATATAAATCGAACTAATAAATAAATAAATAAATAAATAAAAACAACAATTGTTGTACATTTGTTAATGCCAGATTACATTTCAGTGTCTCTGCTTTTCATCAGTGAGCTCAATTCAGCTTTTGTTTTTCCAAAGAATTTTATTGTTATTTACTTTTATTCATTAAACATGAAGCTCAGTCAACTGAACATTTAAAAATGTATCACAAATATTGTTGACTGGCACTGATGGTTGATACGGATTGCTGCCAGCATCCTAGGTAACAACCAAGTACCTTCTTAAAATGTATGATGTTCTGAGTAGTGCAGTATTTTGCAGTTTCACTGGTGTTATCGCAGGAAGCTGTAATTTCTTGATGTATTTTGTAAAATTCTTGGACATGGTGCCAAGTGCCCCGATGACAATGAGTATCACTGTTGTGTAGTTTTGATGGCCAGGTCACAATATTTTGTGATTTTTTTCCCACTTCTTTTTCTTTGACTCTGGTGTCTCCTGGTACAGTGATATCAATAAATTGTACGTTTCAGTTTTTGATGACTGTGATATCTGGCATGTAGTGTTCTAAATGATGATCCATCTGTTGTTATTATATTTATTTATTTATTTATTTATTTATTTATTTATTTATTTATTTATTTATTTATTTAGACTTGTTAAAGCCACCTACTCCCAAAGACTCTTGATGATTACAACATACAATTAAAAACACAACCAGATATCATAACAGTCTGGACAAAAATAGCAATAACAACAACGTAACATTAACTCACGTCTAGGAATAGAAGCTTCCAGAACCCTAAGAAAATGGGTGCCATCTGAGAGCACTAAATGAGTGGTACTTATGACAGGTCCTCAATGTTCTGGCTATGTAGTGTCCCCACAGTTACCTGATCACAATCTGGGCACTTAGCAACCAGCTAATAATTATTATGTCTCAGTGTCCAATAATCACATGATCATCATTTGTGACTTTCACTGCCAACTTCTGACAAGCAAAGTCAATGGGGAAGCTGGCAGGAGGTTGCAAATAGTGATGGTGTGAAATTGTGCTTAATGACAGCACAGATTCATTCGATGATGGCAACTGGAAGTGCCAGAACTGTCATAGCTAAGCAGTATGATTACCTGATGTTGAACTTTATGAGCAAAGAAATGAGGAGATTCTGATCCCAATTGCTGCCATTAACATCTACAGGACTACCTGTAGATGTTAAAGAGGAGGGGTGAGAGCACTGAATCCTGAAGCAACCATGTAGGAAGGGGTGCCTTGTTTGATCTTTCTTCCCCTTGTCAAGCATGAAAAGACCATCCACAGAGAAAGGAGAACCACTGGAACATAGTGCCTCCACTCCCAATTGCTACAGCTGGTCCAGAAGGATATCATGGTCAACAGTATTGAAACCCTCCAAGAGATCAAGTAGATCCCTGTCCATCAACAAGTACTACTAAGGCCATGTTAGTATTAGGATCCATCTTGAAACCAGGCTGAAAAGGTCTGGACAACGTTAATACTTCAGTACGTTCTGAAGCTGTCACTCAACAGTCTTCAACAAAAATGGAGGCTTCCATTTTGGCAGGTTTCACCATTACATATGGAAAACATTTAAAGATGTATTATATCCTCAAATACCTGAAATATATTTCTACGCTGTACAAGTGTCACTGTCAAGTTTCGAGGTCGTCTCGAATAAAATGCATTTCAAACAAAATCTTTGAAGAAAAAACTTCTATTTATTGAGCACAACATCCTAACCTGACTCCAAACGAAGCCAACACTGACTTCCAGCCCCCAAACCCTCCCTTTCCGTTACCCACTCCCCTGCACTCATTGGCCATCTTCCAAGTCATTCTACCCCTAATCTACTCAAGCTCAAAGGAATTCCCCCCTCCCATCTCATCTCCTCGGAAACATTATCTCCAGAGAAAATAAGTAGGTGAAAAGTCAGCCGTCCCTTTCCAGACGCCTTCGCTTCTCCTTCTTATGTCAGCACTAGAGTAAATGCAAGTTGAAGTGCTGACAGTCACATTCTATAGCCCAGTGGTGAAATCCAATTTTTTTTACTACCAGTTCATGGCAGGGGAAGGATACTGCAAAATCTCCATTCCCACCCCACTCCAGAGGAAGGATACTGCAAAATCCCCATTCCCACCCCACTCCAGGGGAAGGATACTGCAAAATCCCCATTCCCACCCCACTCTAGGGGAAGGATACTGCAAAATCTCCATTCCCACCCCGCTTTGGAGCCAGCCAGAGGTGGTATTTGCCAGTTCTCCAAACTACTCACAATTTCCACTACCAGTTCTCAGAACTGCTCAAAATTTCCGCTACTGGTTCTCCAGAACCTGTCAGAACATGCTGGATTTCACCCCTGCTGTAACCCCAACAATAGTTTTTAACTGTCGCATAATAGCATTAAAGTTAGTTTGACATTTGAGAATTCTCCCTTCAGATTATTAGGATACATCAAGTTAATTTTTTAAAATTGCCACTATTTATTCATAAAACAGTATAAGTATCAAAAACCTGGACTTTTAGGGACTTGAAGCCCTGCTTCTGTTTTTTCCTTTAAGAAAAATCTGATTTCAGAAAAAAAATATGATTGGGTGCTCTTTATGGTAATACTGGATACTGCTAGAATATAATGACTTCCTTACTATTCAGTGCAAATGTGATGTAGGCAATCAGTGTGCATTTCCTCTCCACGTTCCCTGCAAAGTCTTCTCACATTCCTAAAAGCATCCATGAGCAGAGCAGTAAAGTCTTCCAAAAAGTCATTTATAGGAGTTTGTTCTGGCTTGAGCAATTGGCCATTTCCTCCTAAACTTTGATACACATAGCTGACACTCTACTTAGTTGTAAGATGAAATCCCTGCATTTTGATGGGCTTTATTGATTGATGGAATTGATACTGTCTACTCCAGCAAAGCAAAGTACCAGAAAAAGCATTCTGATCAATCAAAAGGAACCAATCAGCAATATAGTTCACCCTTGGTATTTTTTTTATAAATAGCTGCCTATTTGGAGAAAATATATAGGAAGGGAGGGAGGGAGAGAGGAAGAGGGGAAGGAAGGAAGGAAGGAAGGAAGGAAGGAAGGAAGGAAGGAAGGAAGGAAGGAAGGAAGGAAGGAAGTCCTGCATATTGCATAAGATGTTTTGATTTGTTTGTTTCATTGGTGATGTAAACTGGGTTGTTAACCTTGCTCTGGAAAGCTTCATACACTTCAGGGTTTCCTAGAGTTTAATTTCAGAAATGCTAGCATGTAGTCTGTCTTATTTGGCTCAACCCTAATAGATTAAACTCGAAGAACTTAGTTAAAAAAGCCCTGGATGTAGGTATTTTTTCCATGTTTAACTTCAAAGGAGGTGCCAATTTCTATTCATTGACCTAATTCTATATCATCTGTGCCAGAAGTGGGCTGCTGCCGGTTCAGACCAGTTCGAGCGAACTGGTAGTTCCAACCACCGTCTGGGTCCGCCCACCTGCCCTGGCATTATCTCATCCTATATATTTCACATTCTGGCTCACTCACTCGGCCCACACAGCCCAGCTGATTTCTGCGCCTCGCCTGCTGTATTCACCACGGCTGCCCAAGAAGGTGCACTGGAAGCTGCGCACAGAAAATCACCGTATGTTTGAAGCTGCGCGCAAGCTCACATTTTCAGTTCTGCACTAGGTGAACTGGTTGTTAAATTATGTGAAGCCCACCTCTGATCTGTGCCATATCTGGCAAATACCAGTATGTTTCCGATATGGAAACCAATACTGGCACATCAGAAATTCTGCTTGTGTGCTACTGATCAAGATGTCACAAGGTGCAACAGGTGTGTGCTATTCTCAGAGCAATTTAAAATTAGCGCACAGGTGGTAGCTTCAAGTCAATCAAAAGCCTTCAATATTCTTCCCATCTGCAGTTTGTCTTCCATTTTTTCCCCCAGTTTCCTTGTAATTCTCAGACAAAAGATTCTTGCTCTCATCTTCTAACATCCAATCTGCTTTTCTAGGATTATTTGCTCATCTATATTCAAAATGAGAGTGAGACATCTAAAACAGTCACCAGTTATAGTCACTAAGGGCACCGGAGGTGGGGTCAAAAAACATGCAGCTAAGTCAATATAATGTCTGTGCCCATATAATTAAGGTCCTGCTCTTTTGGTACATGTGGTGCATGCATAAGGAAAAATACACAGTCTATACCAGATTATTCAATCATAAGCACTAAATTAAAAATGTAAAAATGAACAGAGGAAAACAATCAGTTCAGATTCAACAATCTTTGCCTCAATGTTAAAGATATATTTATGTATATACATGACGGGGAATATACCTCCCACCAAAAAATCAATATCAATCAGAATATAGCTGGAAGGGGCCTTGGAGTTCTAGTCCAATTCCCTGCTCAAGCAGGAGACCCTATACCCAAGATGGCGAACTTATGGCATGCGTGCCACAGCTGGCACTCAGCCCTCTCCGCGGGCATATGAGCCATTGTCCAGCGCAGCTCCATTGTGCATGCGCATGCGTGCCTCCCACCGGCCAGCTGATTTTCAGGATGCGTGGGGGGCGGGGCGCATGTAGGAGACATGCACGCATGCACAGGGGGGTCGCGTGCACATGTGTGGGGGCGGGGGTCAGGCGTGCATGCGTGGGGGTGAAGGGGGGCACGTGGGGGTGTGGTGTGCCCCCCACAACCCTTTTCTGGGCCCAGGAGGCTGCAGGGAGGCATGCTAGGCCCAAAACGGGGTGTGGGGGAGTCACATGTGCATGCATGGGGGAACAGAGGGAGTGTGTGGGGGGTCACGTGCCCATGTGCAGGGGGGGCACATTGCATTATGGTTGCCGGCACGCATGCGCACTTTCGACACACAATGAGAAAAAGATTAGTCATCACTGCCCTGTACCATTTCAGATAGGTATAGTACAGTGGTGGGTTCCTCCCGGTTCGGTCCGGTTCGGCCGAGCCGGTAGCGGTGACGATATGACATCACCGAACCGGTTCTCCCCCCCGCCCTCCCCCCCACCCCCCCACGTTATTCTTACCTTTTATTTGGTCCCACCCCCAATCTATTGCTGCCTCCTGAGTCCCAGCTGATGACTAGAGGGAAAAAAACTGTTTAAACTCTTGCTGCGGGGCTTCAAAGGGCCGTCCTACAGCTGATCAGTGTTAAAAGCAAACAAATGAGTCAGGTCGTAAGTGCGAGGACTGGTCGTAAGTGTGGGGACCTTCCAGAAATGACTCTGACCAGCTAGCCACACCCACCTAGTCACATGACCCCCCAAGCCACACCCACAAAATAAGCCACGCCCACAGAACCGGTAGTAAAAAAAATTAGAACCCACCCCTGGTATAGTACCTACAACTTCTGAAGGCAAGTTGTTCCATTGCTAAATTGTCATCACTGTTAGGAAGTTTCTCCTTAATTCCAGGTTGCTTCTTTCCTTGATTGGTTTCCATCTATTGTTTCTTGTCCTAACCTCTGGTGCTTTGGAAAATAAGTCGACCCCCTCTTCTTTGTGGTGGCCTCTCAAATAGTGGAATACTGCTATCATGTCACCCCTACTCCTTCTTTTCTCTAGACTGGTGACACCCAATTCCTGCAACAATTCTTCGTATATTTTTGTCCCCAGGCCCTTAATCATCTTAGATAATTGCACAGATCAGAAGACTTAATAAAGACACAATCTTTTCAGATACAGGTCATTTAGTACAGTTAAAAATCACCTAATCAGTTTTCAGATTAAGAATATTTTTCAAAGAATTGCACAAACAAACCAGAATACTTTTTAGATTTGACCAAATTTGAAAAATGCAGAAGAAACAAAATTCAAAATATTTGTTGAAACTTATTTAATGCTGTTATTGAATTACAACTCAGAAGCCAAATAAATTAAAGGTTGTATTATTAAAATAAACAGATTTTAAACAGGTCAATTGATGTTCAACAGCGAGAATATAGATCAGGAGTGTCAAACTGGCAGCCCACAGACCGGATATGTCACGCACAGGCCATGCCCACCCCAGCTCCGCGAAGGGGAAAAACGTCACGATACGTCACGTGACGGCAATGTGACACCAAGAGTTTGACACCCATGATATAGATGAAAGGCAAAAATTAAATATTCTGGGAATATTAACACTTAAACTATTCATTTTTAAAAAACTGTTGTAAATGCAATAAGGTCAGATCATTCTTATGTATTTTGTTGTAGAGCCCAACAATTCTGGAAGATGATTTATTACAGAATGAAACAAATATTAAAGATCAAATTCTTTTTTTCCTGTCAGCTGTTTTTATTTCAAACATTACTGAACTTTATATCCCTACAAAGTATACTGAGGTAGCTTTATATAACAGCTGCAAGAACAGTTTATATCTTTTATTGACAAATCAGACAATTTGCTCCTCAGAAGAATGATAAACTAAGCTGGGAGAGTATTTATCAGTGACAAAAATAATTTCAGGTTTGAAAAACAAGCCTGATGCAAACTTTAATTCAACTTGCAAACCTTTCGTGGGTTATAACTCTACTTATCGACTAGTACTGCATCTAAAGTTTGAGCTTTTCTTAACACAAAGCTTTGCCACATCAACTTTTTCTTTACCAATTTCTTGAAATAGGAATTTCAAAACCTCATACACAAAATACACTGCTCAAAAAAAATAAAGGGAACACAAGCAGAAGACATCCGAGATCTGAATGAATGAAATAGCCTTATTAAATACTTTGTTCTTTACATACAGTAGTTTATATGCTGCTCAAACAACTAAAGGGAACACAAAACTACTGTATGTAACGAACAAAGTATTTAATAAGGCTATTTCATTCATTCAGATCTCGGATGTCTTCTGCTTGTGTTCCCTTTATTTTTTTGAGCAGTGTATATTGTACTAATCCACTGTTATTTTGAAAATTCTTTTTATTTTTATATAGCCTGTCATTTTCTTATGATTTTATGTTTTCTTATTCTTTTTTCAGTATTTTTGGTTATGGTTTTAACTACTAAAAGAAATAACTGTTTAACAATAGGTTACCTTTTGATGGTGATGTGATGGCTTGCTTTTTAAACCCCCTTCGCAGAGCCTGACAAGGTGGCTCAGTGGCTAAGACACTGAGCTTGTTGATCAGAAAGTTCAGCGGTTCGAATCCCTGGTATAGGTCTCCTACTTGAGCAGGGGGTTGGACTAGATGACCTCCAAGGTCCCTTCCAACTCTGTTACTGTTAACTGTTGACCTCTATTTACATGTCCACTTGAGCTAGTTGCAGCTAGTAATGTTGTCGGAATCACCTCACATTCCCTTAGCTTAGAATGCCCTACTGATGTTGGGCTTCCTGGACTGAACTCAATGTATGCAACAGTTCTTCAGTATCACACCCATAACCAAGGCATTTTATGGAACAGAACAGAAAAGTGAAAGATGTAAAAGCCTAATTGTCTACAAGAAATGTTAGAGCATATAATTCCTTCTTACCTGAGCACCGTCAACCCTTATTCTTCAACTTGCTTGTCAAAAACAGATCATGCCAGACTAATCTTATTGCATTCTTTGACAAAGTGACAAAATTAGTGGACCAAAGGAATACTGTCGATATAATTTACTTGGACTTCAGTAAGGCATTTGATAAAGTAGACCATAACTTACTACTAGATAAAGTAGAAAAATGTGGGTTAGACAGCATCACCACCAGATGGACACGTAACTAGATGACCAACTTCACTCAACGTGTAGTCCTCAATGGAACTGCATCTACATGGAGGGAAATATGCAGGGGAGTACTCCAAGGCTCTGTTTTAGACCCAGTACTCTTCAACTTCTTCATCAATGGTTTGGACAAGGGGATAGATGGGGAACTCATCAAATTTGCAGATGACACCAAGCTGACAGGAATAGCCAACACTCCAGAAGATACAGAAGGATCTTGACAGACTTGAACATTCTTGAACGCTATCTAACAAAATGGAATTCAATGGTGAAAAAAGTAAGGTTCTACATTTAGGCAAGAAAAACAAAATGCACAGGTACAGTATATGTGGTACCTTGCTCAATAATAGTAACTGTGAGAGGGATCTTGGAGTCCTAGTGGACAACCATTTAGATATGAGCCAACAGTGCAGCAGCTGCCAAAAAAGCCAACACAGTTCTAGGCTTCATATACAGAGGGATAGAATTAAGATTACATGAAGTGTTAAAACTACTTTATAATGCCTTGGTAAGGCCACACTTGGAATACTGCATCCAGTTTTGGCCGCCACGATGTAAAAAAGATGTTGAGACTCTACAAAGAGTGCAGAGAAGAGCAACAAAGATGATTAGGGGACTGGAGGCTAAACCATATGAAGAACGGGTTGCAGGAACTGGGTATGTCTAGTTTAATGAAAAGAAGGGCTGGGGAGACATGATAGCAGTGTTCCAATATCTCAGTGGTTGCCATAAAGAAGAGGGAGTCAAGCTATTCTCCAAAGAACTTGAGGGCAGGACAAGAAGCAACAGGTGGAAACTAATCAAGGAGAGAAGCAACTTAGAACTAAGGAGAAATCTCCTGATAGTTAGAACAATTAATCAGTGGAACAACTTGCCTCCAGAAGTTGTGAATGCTCCAACACTGGAAGTTTTTAAGAAGATGTTGGATAACCATTTGTCTGAAGTGGTGTAGGGTTTCCTGTCTAAGCAGAGGACTAGAAGACCTCCAAGGTCCCTTCCAACTCTGTTATTCTATTTGAAATGTTAGGGCATAGAATTCCTTCTTATCTGAGCATTCCCACTCCTTATTCTTCAACTACTGTAAGTGTGGTATTTCCAAGTGAAGGGGAATCGGAGTCATTTTGGCAGCTGAAAATAAAATCCATGCATAACTTCTGTCTTTTGTTTTGATGTGTAATATCAAACTATTACAAATATTTATAGTCTGAACTATTTGGCATAAGAGATTACAGTTAATGAGGCAGAATTACCAAAGGAGTGCTTAGCTGCACATTTTATATAATACTAAATTAGGCAACGCTTAAAAGAATAAACTGTAGCCCTTAAATGCCCATTAGGTATTTGACATAGTCTTGTCAAAAAGAGGTGTTCTTATACTTTGAAAGTATTTACATTTCTTATTTAAAAGGCTCCCTTACATTTCTTGTTGTATTTGGGGGTATTTGACATGTTAATTTAAAATTAAGGTACAAAGATGTATTTGGGGAGGAAAAAAAAGGTATGAGTGAATTTGTATTAAAACACAGAAACATATCAGATGTGGCATTCAGGTAATCTTCCTCCATCTCCTATATTACAACAATCAAAAGACAAACAGGATTAGCCCCAAGAAAAACCTGTTTTCACATTATGTTGTTTTTGTCAGTGGAACTTGGGAACTCATAAAATCAGCACTATCTTTTGTAGAACTATATCAGGGGTGAAATCCAGCAGGTTCTGACAGCTTCTAGAGAACCGGTAGTGGAAATTTTGAGTAGTTCGGAGAACTGGCTAGTGTCACCTCTGGCTGGCCCCAGAGTGGGGTGGGAATGGAGATTCTGCAATATACTTCCCCCAGGAGTGGGGAGGGAATGGGGATTTTGCAGTATCCTTCCCCTGCCACACCCACCAAGCCACACCCACCAAGCCACGCCCACAGAACCGGCAGTAAAAAAAATTGAATTTCACCACTGAACTATATATCTTTTTTTAAAGGATGTAAACAAAACTGAATAACGAAAACAATTAACCTGATACAGAATAAAGTATATACAGGTAGTCCTCAGCTAGTAATGATCTCAGACAGAGATTAGTTATGACAGTTATAAAAAAAGAAGTAACTTTGCAACCAAACCCCACATCTACAATCTTTGCAAGTCTGTCTCAGTCACCTGTTCACCATTATAGTCAGTTGTCCTATGCCGGACACATTTTTTTTCCTTCCCATCTCCAACAGAACACAGATATTGTGTAAACAAGTAGTTTCTTCCCAGGCTGCTTTTCTCCACAGCACAGCACACCCCTAAAATGTGCTAATTGCAAGTTAATAAGCTCAGCTGTGATCTCAAATTAGTTTGGCCAGTTTCAAGCTGCTGCCTGAAATTGACAAGACCCTAACCAATTTCATACTAAAAGCTTTTGATTGCTTCCTAACTCTGCAAATAGCTGGCACTAGTGGATTCCTTTCAATGAATGTTCCCCATTGTGTGCCTCCTTACTCTCTTGTAATCCCTACCTCTCCAAGGAATTTAAGATGAACATCAGTTCTCTTCTTAAGAGAGAGAGAGAGAGAGAGTTCCAAAGGGAAAAAGCAGGGATGAAATCTACTTACGTTCCTTACCGGTTCGGAAGTGCATGTGCCACCCGTGCGCATCACATGCATGTACAGACCCTCTGTGCATGCGCAAAATCTTCTGTGCATTCACAGAGAGTAAAAAACACATTACTTCCTGGTTAAAACCAGGAAGTAACAACATCCGGGTGGCTGGGTGGAGCCTCGCGCCGCCATTGCTACCGGTTCTTCGAACCACCTGCCACAATCGCTACTGGATCGCCCAATCTAGTCCAAACCGGAAGGATTTCACCCCTGGGAAAAAGTTTATAGTATAAGATGGTGAGTCAGGTTCTGGAGACGATCCCTGCCAGTTGACCTCACCCAATTGTTTGGGGTTGTATCCAGTGATGGGATTCAGCCAGTTCGCACCACTTCGGGAGAATCGGTTGTTTACTTTCTGAGCAGTTTGGTGAATTGGTTGTGGGAAGAAATCATTAGGACAGAGAACTGGTTGTTAAATTATTTGAATCCCACCAATGGTTGTAACCTTCTGATCCTGTAAACCAAAAACAGCTGAAATAAAATTGTAAGCACAGTTTCACTTATCCTTTTTTCACTTAGCAACCACTTCATTGAATAACAAGTCATTTACCCCAATTATAATTGTTAAATGAGAACAACCTGTATGCAGTGTATATACAATAAACAATGGTGGATCCCCATCCACCCTTAAAATTGTTTCCATAGCTGTTTGTCCCAAAACATTTCCCTCATGATAAATCTATTTTACATGGACATTTCTTTATCATGCATTAAAAATGTCTTCGTTTTGTATTTATTGAATCTGCTGATAATCAAAAATATAGAGATTTCCCTGAAAATGTTAATTTTCTATTCAAGCAGAGTGCTTTCCCTTGTCCTTCATGTGATATGGATGGAAAACAATATTATTTGATTGTTGAATTTTTGACGGTTGGATTTTTTTTCCCAAAATGTCCTGCAATTTTATATGTATGTATGCTTAGGTGAATGTATGTATTAGGTCAGGGGTCAGCAATCCATGGCTCTGGAGCCGCATGCGGCTCTTTCATCCCTCTGCTGCGGCTCCTTGTCGCCGATCAGCTCCACAATTGATAGGGATTTCGGTTAGGACAGGTAGAGGAAAAAGGACACAACGCTAGTAGGAGACTCTATGGTGGGGGAACTGGACTTCCGGTCGGCTCCAGAATTGAATGGGGGGCTTCCAGTTAGGATCTTTGTGGCTCTTTGAGTGTTTAAGGGTGCCGACCCCTGTATTAGGTGATACAAATAATTTATCAAACTCCATTATATTGGAACAAAAGTTAAGGAAAATAGCCCACCTAATTCTGGGCCCATGTGGAGTTAAATATCATCCTAAGGCCTGGGAAGCAGTAGTTCCAACAGGTATTAATTTCCATTCCATGATATAGTTCACTAGGGAAGTCACCTTGAGCTTCCTTGCTTTCCTCAGAAGGTTCCTTTGAAGATATAGCTTCCATAAATCTATGGGCTGTGTAAAATTCCCTGTAGGAAATAAATACACGATATCAGCACTGTTGGTCTATTTAGCTCAGCTTGAGAACTGATAGGGATAGCAGCAGTTCCTAGGAGTTAAAGCAATTTTCTAGAAGTACAGGAGGAGAACCAGGGCCTTTTGCAGGGGTGGGCTGCTGGGGGTTTGGAGGGGTTCGGGAGAACCTCTAGCTAAAATTCTGTGCAGTTCAGAGAACCCCCAAATCCCACTCCTGACTGGCCCCACCCATCCACCCCAGCCTCTCCCAGGAGTCCCCACACAGTCCATTTTGGATGCAGATAAGTGCAGTGCATGTGCGGAGGCTCAGGGAGGACGAAAAATAGGCCTACTGGAAGTTCAGGAGGGCCTGGGGAGGTAGTTTTCACACTCCCGGATGCTCAAGGAAAGCTTCCGGAGCCCGGGCAGGGCAAAAACGCCCCCACCACAACCATGGTGCAGGAGGCCAACTAGGCCACCCCCACCATGGCCACCCCCATCCAGCAACTGGGTGGAGAACCCCTTGCTAAAATTTTTGAAGCCCACCCCTGGCCTTTTGTCTGCCAAACATGTGCTCCACATTGAGCTGCATCTTCTTGTAATCTTCTGGCCTGAGGATCAACTCAAGTGAAACAATTTCCCATTATTTCATTTCCCCATTAAATATGTGTGCCACCAAGTGTTGAGTACTCACCTGGTATGTAGGTTTCAGGAAAATTGCCCATTTGTTTATCCATTCATTACTTCACTTGTTCCTCAGAGGCAGATTGCAACTGACTTAATCATGATTCCATGAGGGCTGAAGGCAGGGGTGGTTTCTACTTACCTTTACTACTGGTTCGCATCGCACCTGCATGCACTCTTCCGCACATGCATAGATCTACTTTGATGACATCCGGGTCAGTGGCAGAGCCTCCCACTGGTTTTACTACCGGTTCTTACAAACCGGACCGAACTGAGGGTAACCCACCACTGGCTGCAGGTCTTTATTGGGGAATTCTTTCCATCTTGTCAAATCATCATAATCTAGACAGGGGTCTCCAACCTTGGCAACTTTAAGACTTGTGGACTTCAGCTCCCAGAATTCCCAGCTTTGCTGGCTGTGGAATTCTGGGAGTTGAAGTCCACAAGTCTTAAAGTTGCCAAGGTTGGAGACCCTTGTCTAGAGCACGAATGTCAAACTCGCCATGCCACTTTGCCATCCCATGATGTTTTGTGATGTTTTCCCCATTCATGGAGCTGGAGTGGGCATGGCCTGTGCATGATACATCCAGCCCACAGGCCACCAGTTTGACTCCCCCCTGGTCTAAAGAAAGCATGACAGTTTTACTCATATATCATCAGTTTAAAATAGCACTAATTTGATTCTATTTTAGTGACCACTATTGGGACTGCCAACTTGGTCATTAAGTGAAGTTGTCACTAAGTGAAACTACAACTGTGTTTACCACCTTACTTTAGCTTTCATTTGCTTTACAAACCTACAAAAGTCATTAATGCAAGCATAAGGTTACTTTTTCGTTACCATTGTAACTGTGGGTGATCATTTAATGAGGCAGTTGCCAAAAGAGGATGTATGGCGAGGCAGAACTTTTTCAAATATCAGAGTGTGACATTTTTGACAATTACATTTTTTGAGTTTGTAGGACCTGCTCTATCAACATGAGTTGCTCAGCCATGACCATTGCTGACTCAGGTCTTCTGGGTGGCTGGCAAAGAAACGAAATGAAGATAAAGTTTAGGTTTAGAACTGAGCTAATACAGCTATTAAATTACCTTGAAAGTGATGACACCAAGCCATTCCCCAGGAGAAGAGGAAGAGGAAGGAGGAGAAGAAGGGGAAGAAGAGGAAGGTTACCAAGCACGGATTCCTTTAGGTATTCTTATATATTGTAGTAGCTGGACAGCTGTGCTTCGCTACGAAACTATGTGATCGGGCATGATAAATTGACACTTAAAGCCTGAAACTTAATGTAGAATGTATAACACCGTAGCATCAGTGTGTGTTAATATAAGGGAACTGACAGTTGGAACAGAGGGGGAGGGGGAGTAGAATGTCCCAGTCCACAGGCTGGATGAATCATGCACTGGCCACACCCATGCCCGGCTTAGTGAAGGGGTAGCATCAGAGCATGTTAATATAAGGCAACTGGCAGTTGGAACAGAGTTCTTTTCAGGTGGAGAGGGGGAGTAGAATGTCTAACTCCTTAGCATCAGAGCATGTGAATATAATAATGTATATGAAATACTGACGATCTGATGGTCATTTTGAAAAATCCTTTTCTAACAAGCACCTAGAAGCCAAGAGGAACATATATGCCAAATTTCCAGTTTGTAGGCTTTACCGTTTTGGAGATTTCGTGATGAGTGAGTGGTATTTGGCTTTTACATAGAGAGAGATTTACCCAAGAGAAAAAAGAGTGAATGGAGGGGAAACATTTATTCTGAGTTTCTAAGGAAAGCAGATCCAGTAGAGGAAGTCTGAAAACATAACCATAAAATCCATAAAAACCTGCAGTAGGATTTTGTGCGCAGAGCAATCATCCATGTTATGGAGTAATTTTGAAAACAGTTTGTTGATTCTATAGGATTCCCTTGGTATTTGGTGAGGATTGTAAGTGAAATGCAATGTGGAACCATTCTTTGTCCCAAGAAAATGAGTGGGATGATTCCATAGCTAGGCAGAAATACACATTTGTAACGCAGGAAAACAAACAAACAAAATGCTCCACCGAGAGCCGTTGAAGTTCTGCAATTTGGGGAAGCTTTATGGAAATTGAGTCTGAACCATTTGCCTTCCAGCCAAATTCAGGCTGACAGGCATTTGTCTCCCACGGTTTTGCCTGACTCTCATTTTTCCAAAATGGGAACAGTTTCAAATCGCTCTGAGAACCAAATGGCATCTTTGAGAACATTTGGGGAAAGGATGTGCCGTTCCCTACTGCTATTGGGATAAATGGTTCTTGGCGGATTTGCCCTCTTGCACAGAAAAGGAGTTTCTGGTTTCATCCTGAATTATTCCTTTTAATTATCCTTGAAAGTTGCTCATAGTCGTGGGTTTCAGATGATGCTCTTTCCTATCCCAGCTTTTTATGACCTACCTAGTCTCAGTTACATCAAAATGCTTCAGGAATAGCACTCAGCTTCATAGCTGGGCCTTGTAATGCAATAAAATATAGCACAGGTAGTCTTTGACTTATGACCAGAGGTGGGCGTCACATACTGTAACAACCGGTTCACCCAGAACCGGAAATGTGAGCGCGCGCACGCTTGCTTCGCTCGCTCACGGTGCCATCTGTGCATGCATGCAGTGTCACAAAACACGGCAATTCGCTTGCGTGCGCCATCCAGACATGCATGCAGTGTCAAAAACACGGCAATATAGGACGGGATTGCACCCAGGTGAGGGAGGGTGGACCCATCCGCAGGTCACAACTACCAGTTCACCCGAACTGGTCCGAACCGGCAGCATCCCACCACTGCTTATGACCTATGATGGAGCCTGCCAATTACAGTCATAAGACATGATGGTCATAAAGCAGGTCATCACTTGATGGGACATGATTTTATGAGGGTTTCTTTTGTGATGGTTGTTAAACAAACACGGCTGTTCTTAAGTGACACCATGGTTGTTAAGAGAACCCATATTTCACTATGGGGGTGTTTTTCCTCTGGAAACTGGAAGTGAATGCCAGTTTCCAGGAAAAAAATATATGATGTAAATCACAGTTAAGTGACCACAGTACATTGCAAATGGGCATAAAGGAAGACTGGTTGCCAAATGCCCAAAATTTGGGCACATGGTGGGGGGAGGGGGGGAAGATGTTGTAACTGCAGACCTAGGTCTTAAGTAGATTTTGGGGTGGCCATTTAAGATTCTTCTCCATTTCCCTCCTGTTCACCCCCATAATATCCTCCCAGTTGCAGCTCTGAAGAAAATCCCATAGAAAAGGGGTCCCCAAACCCCAGGCCGTGGACTGGTACCAGGGGTGCTATTAAGCAGGTTCTGACAGGTTCTGGAGAACTGGTAGCGGAAATTTTGAGTAGTTCAGAGAACCGGCAAATACCACCTCTGGCTGGCCCCAGAGTGGGGTGGGAATGGAAATTTTGCAATATCCTTCCCCCAGGAGTGGGGTAGGAATGGAGATTTTGCAGTATCCTTCCCCTGCCATGCCCACCAAGCCACGCCCACAGAACCGGTAGTAAAAAAAATTGAATTCCACCACTGACCGGTATTGATACCAATGTGTGCCCTGTTAAGAACTAAGTGTTGGGCAAGTGACTGAAGCTTCATCTGCACATGTGTGGGATCTAGGTTGCTCTCAAATCCATCCTTCCCCCAGTCCGTGGGAAAATTGTTTTCCACAAAACTGTTTCTTGGTGCCAGAGAGGTTGGGGCAGTGGTGAAATCTAAAATTTGTTACTACCGGTTCTGTGGGCATGGTTTGGTGGGGGGGGGTAATGTGACTGGGTGGGCCTGGCCAATTTTTTTTTTAACTTTTAAAACCATTTTTTCTACAACTTCTTCGGCGAAGAGGTTGTTAAAAAATGCTTTCAAAAAGCTCTGACGATCCCAGCTGAGTTGCCTCATCGGCAGAGGCTTTTTTAAAAAGCCTCTGCCGATCAGGCAACTCAGCTGAGATCGTCAGAGGCATTTAAAAGAAAAAAACCCTCTAACTCTAACTCTAAAAGCCTTTGACGATCCCAGCTGAACCATGCAATCATCAGAGGCTTTTTTTTTTTTTTTTTACTTTTAAAAGCATTTTTGGGCCGAAGAGGTTGTAGAAAAAATGCTTTTAAAAGTAAAAAAAAAAAGCCTCTGATGATTGTGCGGCTCAGCTGGACATGGGGGGGGGGACACAGGGATTTTTGCTACTGGTTCTCCGAACTACCCGCCTCCATCGCTACCGGATCGGGTGATCCGGTCCGAACCAGGAGCATTTCACCCCTGGGTTGGAGACTGCTGCCTTAGAGGAACTGATGGTCCAATGCAACCTCATTTTTCATTGCAGGTTTTTAATGATTCTCATGCAGAATTCAATTCTTCCTACACATTTCACATAATTTATCAGTAGTATACAGCAGCATACTGCAAATTATTACAGCAATTTCTCTATGGTTTTAAATCAAAAACACGATATTATGTTTTATCTCCAGGTTTTACAATGTTCTCTGCTTTTAATTGACATTCAAGCCTGAGTCACCAGAAGCACCTTTTTTAATCGTTCCACTTGTCTAATTCGCCCTGCGCTCAGAGGAGTTTGAAAAAAGTATAAAGACATTAGCATTTGATTCATTAAACTACTTGGCAGGTGTGAAGGGAATGATTAACACAAAGCATTGAAGCAGAGGGATTTTACAGGGGAAGGGTCAAAAAAAGGACCATTAGGTCAAAGTCCCCGTGACATGAATAAAAAAGGGGGTGAAGAGTCAATTGTGCAATTGGATTAGTTACCAACATAACCCTCCTCAAGACTTCAATCACACTGCGCACACACACACACCCCAAAAAAATCCTTGTTGTCATAGAACTCAACCAGTTGATAAGATATTCTGGACCTAGCCTGTATAGAAGTTATGGCTTTCTTCCATATTCATCAAGACTTCAAAGATGGATTCCAATTATGGCAAGATATACCCCCACACACGAACATCTATCAACAATCTGACCAGTGGTGGGATTCAACTAGTGTGACAACCGGTTTGTGGAGTGTGTTTCAATTAAGCTATAAAATTTACCTTCTACTGCAGCCCCGTTGAGTAAAACAGCTGAGACGCAGCTGTTGTGACCCAGGCCCAAGTAGTTAGTATTAAATACAAACAGTTTGAAAACAAACAGACTTTATTAGAACAGCTGAGAATTAACTCATTCTCAGTGTAGTCCAAACGAAATTAAAGCAAATTCTTCAAAACACCATTCCTCAGTTTATCACCGACCTTGGGATAATTAGGCAAACTGCCAAAGGCTTTTCTTGGAAAAAGTTCAGAAGCAGAAGACGCCGACGAGAAATGAATACAGTGAAACAAGAAGCAAATCTCTCAACGTTGTTTTCCGGCAAAGAAGCCAAGAGCCATTGCTGGTCTTTTAAGCCTTATGGGAAGGGCCAATCATCTCTTGGGCTTACTCCCAAGTCGTCCTCTCTGCTTTAGCTGCTCTTGCCTTCTGGCAGCTCTTCTCATACGTGCACTAGGAACAGGCTCCTCCTGTTCCTCTGCCTCTCTACTGTCAGCCTCTGGAGGCTCCGAAGTCCGCATATCACTCCCCGATGGCCTGGCCCCATCTCTGCCTCCGATGCAGAGCCCTCATCCAGGCCTTCCCCAGCATCCAGGACTGGCCCCTGTTCTTCCTCAGACTCATCACTGTCTGACTCCGCTGCCAGCTCCACAGGCTACAGGCGGACCACAACAGGAGCAATCCATTTGCCACACAGGTCAGTTGGGCTTCAAACAAAGGGAATAAAGGTAAGTAAAGTGCAGGGGCGGGCAAGCCGGCCAAGCTGAACGTTGGAGCGAACCAGTTCACTCCCAGATGATCTTCGGAGCTATCGGTTCGCCCAAACTAGTCCAGACCGGTAGAATCCCACCTAAATCTGACTAAAAATCCATGGATGAAGAGTACCAATTTGACAAGCTGTTGCAGTACCATATTAACATTAATACTTATTAGGTTTCCAACAGATCTGTTGAGGTAACTATGCCGACCATAGGCAAGGGCTGGGTGAGGATCATAGGAAATGCAACTTCGATAGTTCCAGATAGCCTGACATTCTAGGGCAGGAAAGTCATTTCCAAATAAGATGGTCTAGCAGAGAACTTGAAGTAGATTTTTAATAATCATTTGTAATCACGATTACAAAGTGAGACAAGGGAGTTTCATTATTCTCTGCAAATATTAGTATTCCCAATTTTGGACATTTACTGGACTGTACCTAAGTTCAATGGGGATGCGGTGGCTTAGTGGCTAAGATGCTGAACTTGTTTATCAGCATGTCAGCAGTTCAGGGGTTCGAATCCCTAGTGCCGCGTAATGGAGTGAGCTCCTGTTATTTGTCTCAGCTTCTGCTAACGTAGCAATTCAAAAGCAGGTAAAAAAGGCAAGTAGAAAAATAAGAACCACTTTGGTGGGAAGGTAACAGTGTTCCGTGTGCCTTTGGCATCTAGTCATGCCTGCCACATGACCATGGAGGTGTTTTCGGACAGCGCTGGCTCTTCAGCTTAGAAACGGAGATGGGCACTGCCCCCTAGAGCCAGAAACGATTAGCACACATGTGCAGGGGAACCTTTACCTTTACCTAAGTTCATCTTTTCTTACTTTTTAGAAGGTGTTGGAGTTGTTATAGAAAGGCTTGTCCTTTTGGAAAAAAAAAACATTCTGCTTAAGACAGTGCCTTTCTTGGCCTGGTTTCCAACATGTCTCATTAATCACTTTGGAAAGGGAGCTCACCCTTGCAACAAGCATGTAACTTGGAGGCACTTGCTAAATTGGAGTGATTTGCAGCAATTCCTCCTCCAATCCTTTTTCATGTTAGTCTTCTTCTACTACTATTAACATACTTCATGTTTCAGTTCAATGTGCGGTTTGCCCTGCGATTGAACATTTAGTCGTTGAACTGCCGTTCTCATTTTAGCTTCACCCAAGTGTTTTAAAAGAAGAGCTCCATTTTTTTCGTTGTGTATGCGCATAAATTAGATCTCTTTCCCAGGACTGCTGTCTTGGCATGGTAGAGTTAGGAGGATAATTCTTACATATATTATAGACCGACTCCCTTTGAAACCTGAGCTCATTTGTGTTTGCATGATGAATGAGATCAGTTTGCCTGGACTAATCGGAGCCAGTTCTGGCTAGTGTCACATTGGAGGAAAGTCTTCATTTGGAATAAAATACCATTCCTGAAAGTGTTACTTTTATGGCCATTTTCTTAAATTTTAGCATATTACAGCATTTCTTTCCTCTACAAAATATTGCTGAAATGGACATAGCCTTCTCATTTTATCTTCATAACAACTTTGAGAAGTAGAAGTAGGGGGGAAAAAACCCACACATGACTGGCTTAATGCTATCCACTGCATGTCCTAGTCAGAGGTGGGTTTCACATATTTTTACCACGGGTTCACCGCGTATGAGCACGTGCCTTCCACACATGTGCCTGGCCTCGAAAACGTGGCTAAATAGGACGGGGTGGGTGGCACCAGGCAATCACTGCTACCAGTTCGCTCAAACTGGTCCGAACCAGCTGAATACCACCACTGGTCCTAGTTTTATGAAAAGTTGAACTTTAGGGCTTCATAAACCTGGTTGGATGCTCTAACAAGGCCATATTAGGGCTACAGTTCCCAGAATTCCCAGCATTGTCATCTTTCAGGTACCAGATTAATGAATCTGCATTACTATTCTGCTACCGGTACATAGTCCCTTTTTTAAACCTTTTTCCCCCAATATCTTTCATTTCCTGTGTATATTCAATTGCAGTTCAGGATAGATGTGTAATCACTTATACTATTTGTAAAAGCAAGTGCCTTCAATATACCCCTTAGAGAACAATCCGATCCATATTTTTTTTACTTTCAGCGTCTAACTATGGGCATTTTTAGGAAAAGTTGAAAACCCCAAGATGATGGCCATGGCGAGCAGATCATATTGATGGATTTTTTTTAGATCCCCTGCAGAAACCGCTGAGGTTGATATAGCAAATCCAAATGGCAAACTGAAAACACTACTTTATTATTTGCAGCTGCTAGAAAATAAGGTTGTAAGGAGCAACACTTCCATTTCTGAACTTTGGATGTTACCATTTCAGATGTTTGCGCCTGATTCCACATCATGCATTGTGATCGCCAGTAATATAGTCTAGTGAATGTCCTTGAAAAGGAGTGGGATTATTATGAAAGATGAAAAGGCAACTATTTTTTTAAAAAAAAAAAATATAACACCAATAAAAGGAAGTGTTTTATTTATTAAAGTAAGAAGCAGTCCAACTTTTAATAATTTGGTCTCAGACCTGATTACTTTTACATACACGTACCTGCGCTAGTCCAGTTTTAAAAGTCATCTTGTACATCACAGTGGTCCCTGATGCTGAAATTGAACTAGAAATACAATGTCTGCTTGACAAGCCTTCACAAGTGAAACATTGGAGAGCTAATCTAATTTGACATTCACCCACAGACTCCTATATCATTAGTCTGAACTTTTAAAATGCTTTGCTCCAGATATGAGTGTTCCCTGAAGCCATTTAGGGATGAAGGCAGGGAAAATGAGTTTTGTTATGAGTAGCAGAAAGAAAGCTCGAGATCAGCTCTGGATTACTTTCTTTCTTTCTTTCTTTCTTTCTTTCTTTCTTTCTTTCTTTCTTTCTTTCTTTCTTTCTTTCTTTCTTTAAAAAAACAGGCATAAGTAAGCAATAGAGAATGTTATTTGGAAAACACAACAGTGGAGAACATACCAAAATGGATGCGCCACTCAGGAGCCTGAGTGGCGCAGCAGATTAATGCTACTGTTAAAGGTAGTATTTAGCTTCCAGCTGCCTGCAATTACTGCAAGTTCAATTCTCACCAGGCTCAAGGTTGACTCAGCCTTCCATCCTTTCTAAGGTAGGTAAAATGAGGACCCGGTTTGTGGAGGCAATAAGCTGACTTTGTATAAAATATACAAAATTATGAAAGCCATTGGTTAATGCCTTGTAAGCCACCCTGAGTCTCCAGAGAAGGGCGGCATATAAATAAATAAATAAATAAATCTAGATGATGAGTCCCTAGAAAAAACAATGGAGAGCAGAAGTGAAGGGTCAGTAAAAACAAATTACAGTCCATAGACATGTAAAAATATGACAGCCGTGGCCAGGGGGGCCTTTTTTCAGGTTCGCCTGATACGCCAGTTGCGCCCCTTTCTGGATCGGGACTCCCTACACACGGTCACTCAAGCACTCGTCACTTCCCACCTGGACTACTGCAATGCTCTCTACATGGGGCTCCCCTTGGGGTGCACCCGGAGGCTACAGTTAGTCCAGAATGCGGCCGCACGGGGGATTATGGGAGCGACGGGGTGCTCACATATGACACCTCTCCTACGCGAGCTGGACTGGCTTCCTGTGGTCTTCCGGGTGCGCTTCAAGGTGTTGGTGACCACCTTTAAAGCGCTCCATGGTTTAGGGCCGGGTTATCTGCGAGACCGCCTTCTGCTGCCAATAGCCTCCCACCGACCGGTTCGCTCGCACAGAGAGGGCCTCCTCAGGGTGCTGTCGGCCAGACAGTGTTGGCTGGCGACCCCCAGGGGGAGAGCCTTCTCTGTGGCAGCACCCGCCCTCTGGAATGACCTACCCCCTGAGATACGCATGATATCAGACCTCTGGACTTTTCATTGGGCCCTGAAAACATACCTATTCCATCTAGCTGGGCTGGCTTGATCCCATCCTCTCAGTTTTAATTGAATTTGGTTTTAATTGGGTTGTTTTTAATATCTTGGGCCGAAATTATTTAATTGTTTTTTAAATTGTTTTTAAATTTTATATGCAATGTTTTATCTTGGCTGTACACAGCCCTGAGTCCCGCAGGAGAAGGGCGGTATAGAAATAAAATTATAATATAATAATAATAATAAAAATATAACTTTCTCTATTTTGTGATGGAAATTTAATAATGAGCAGGAAGGAGATGCTGGAGGTATGATGGATATCATGGAAATGAAATCCATTATGGATATCTTACAGGAACTGGGTATGGCTAGCCTAGTGAAGAGAAGGACCAGGGGAGACATGATAGCAGTCTTCCAATATCTGAGGGGCTGCCACAGAGAGGAAGGGTTCAAGCTGTTTTCTGGGACTTCCAGTTGACATCGCAGCGGGAGCGGACTGGAAAATAGTGGGCTCTGATGAGCTGCGCGAAATTCAGCTGGACGAACCGCTGCCGAGAGGCTTTCGAGCCATAGCCGTCTTGCAGGGACAATGAAGAAAGGAGAGGCATTTCATGGACTGCGAGGAATTGGCAATTTCCTCGCTGGAACAGAAACAACTCTTCTGAAGTGGCAGTGGGGGTAGCGGCCATCTTATGGTGACCGTCTTTAAGGTGGGACAACCGGACTGAAGAATTGTGCAGAAGTGGCAATTGGATGGAGTGCTAGAACTGGGTGAGTTAAATGCCAATTTATACTAAAAAAGGTGGAAATCAAAGTTTTAAAAGCTTTCCCAAGCATGGATTAGCAGCTATCAGCCTTTTTTGGGGGGGGGGAACACACACACACAGAGAACAAAGAGAAGGCGTGGATTGTGATATAAAGAAGCTAAGAGAAAGCTTTGGATTTGGAAAATTGGGAAAAGCAAAGATTGTTAAAAGGAAAGAATATGATTTTCAGAAGAAAATAAAAATTTATAAGAGAACTTTGGAAAAATCATTGGACTTTTTGAAAACAAATGGATAAAAGAGTCGGCTTTGTAATGGAGTAGAAACGGAGAGTGCCATCTGCTGGAGGAGCAAAAACATTTGTAACATTCTATTCAAATACACAAAACAGAAGAAATAACAGCTGGAAATTTCGACCTTGGCCATATAGAAGAAGAATTGGACACCATGTGAAAAATTAAGGAGTGACTGCATTTTACATCTGGGTGGTTGTTTTACTTTCCGTCTCTTCTGGAAGATATTTTCTACTTGGATTTGACTGTTGCTGAACTGGGGTAATAATTAATAATTTAGAAGAGCATTCTGACTGTAAAGAATAAAAGAATAATTGGAGCAGAAAAGAAGAAAAGAAGAGGAGAAATAAAAATAAATAAATAGACTTAAAATTTGGACTAAGTGTACAGAGATATAATTGTGGGAGGTATTAGTAATCTTTTAAATTGTTATAAAATGGAGTTGTTGATGTATGAAGAGTTATTTTTGATACTCAAAAACATGCATGAATCTCTAATAGGCAAAAAAGAAATGGAAAATTCACCTAAATGTATAGAAAAAGAAAATGAAGGGAAGCTGGAAGAGGGAAATTTGAATGAGAAACAAGAAACTAATAATGGTGAAGAGAAAATATTAAAAAATAGAAATCAATAGAAAGGAAAGGGGGAAAACTCCTCCTAAAAAGAAACAGGAAAAAGGAAAGTAGGGGAAAATTTGGAAAAGACAAGGGAAAGCTTTGGGGAGGGAGGTTCAACAAAAAAAAGATAAATGGAAGCCAGAAGATGAAATGTAACATATTTAAAAAAATAAAAAAGAGAATTGAGAAGTTAGAGCGAGATAAAGGGTCATGCAAAAAATTATTAGAAAAGACGATGCTAAAAAGATTTAGAGATGATGGTTAAAGATGAAGAATGATGGGGTAAAAATAGGCAAATATAAATGAGGTAGATTAATAAATGGGAAGGGGAAAGTAGACAATATAATAATAGTATTTTTGATAGTTTTTAAAAATAGAATGGAATTTTAATTGTTATAGTAGGGTAAAAGAGAAGAATTTTACGATAAATTATGATATTGGTTAAAGGAAAGCATTGAAAATGAAATGATAAAAAGATATGTAAGTTTTTAAAATTAAAATGGAATTTTAATTGTTATAGTAATGGTAAGAGAGAAGAATTTTAGGATATACTGTGATATTAACTAGATGAAAGCACTGAAAATGAAATGGCAAAGAAATATGTAAGAATAATATGGTAGAAGTGGAAAAAATAAGATATGGTGGAAAAGGACTATAAGTGAATATATGAAGATGAATGAATAGAGTTTGTCTACACTAAATTTTAATAGAAATGTGAAAATAAGTAATTTGACAATATTATTAATTGTGATATCAATATAAAAATGTTAATTGTAAAGAAAAAAAAGGCTGAAAACATGAAAGTGACTATTTATGCAAAAAAAGAAGGAATAGAACATGTTTGTGACAATCCACAGCAGATGAAAAGGTGAAAATAAGTAAAATAAGAATATGATTAACTCTGATAATAATGTAAATTAAGATGAAGATTTTATTGTTTATGATTGGGAAGGGAATTAGGGAGACATTTCCAGAAATGAAAGAAGAATGTAAACAACTGGAGTGATTGTAACAGAGAAGAAGCACAAAGTGTAAAGTGATGTTATTTAAAAATAAAATTGAACAGGATAAAAAATGATGGAAAGAAAATAATATGGCAGAAGTTGAAATAAGAAGAGATGGAGAAAAATGATAAATTTGTGACAAAGGATGTTTGATTTTGATTATATATAAGATGTTACCTGGTCAGCATTCTGTTCATAAAAATATGTATGATGAAAAGAAAAATGTTTCAATAAAACTTGTATATATATAAAAAAGCTATTTTCCAAGGCAGCTGAAGGCCAGAGAAAGAATAATGGATGGAAACTGAAGAAGAAGAGATTCAACCTGGAAATGAGGAGAAATTTTCTGACAGTGAGAACAGTCAACCCATGGAACAGAAGTTGCCTTCAGAAGTTGTGGGAACTTCATCACTAGAAGCTTTCAAGAAGAGATTGGACTGCCATTTGTCAGAAATGGTGCAGGGCCGTGATGGCGAACCTATGGCACATGTGCCACAGATTGCACACAGCACCCTCTCTGTGGGCATGCAAGCAGTTGCCTCAGTTCAGCTCCACTGTGCATGCGCATGCACCTCCCTCCGGCCAGCTGGTTGTTGGGTCTCTGCTGCACATGTGCGGGGAGCGGGTCTCATGTGGGGGACCGCGTGTGCATGCACGGGGACATGCAAGGAGCAGGTGGGGGTGCCCATGCGCGGGGTGGGGGACATGCACAGGGCTGCATGCACATTGCATTTTGGGGGTTCGGGCACACGTGCATGCATTCACATGCACACGTGCACACTTTGGGCACTCGTTCTGGAAAAGGTTAGCCATCACTGGGGTAGGGTCTCCTGCTTGGGCAGGAGGTGGACCAGATGACCTACAAGGTCCCTTCCAACTCTGTTAATCTAATCTAATATATGGAGAATTATGAGGGATATTTCGCTTTCTCTATTCACTGCACCCTTAAGGTGCACCTATCAAAATTATAGGCTGTACTACCAATCAGGTAGTATACTGTATATGCTATCCACCACTGAAACACTGTGAAAAGAGATAAGAGAGCTGCAGGATGGAAAACTAGTGACTCAGCTAAAAAACATCCCTGCCTTTGGGCAGTGCCCAGGAAAAATCCAGGCATTTGCCTAGAAGGAAGTAATGGGCAGTAGGTAAATCAGACAGAAACATTTCTGCAGGCACAAGGTGAAAAGAAATCCACTGCTTTCAATTTGGAACAGAGCAAAATGATTGCATTTGCAAAATGGTGGGAAAAGATGAAATTTACGTTGTCCTTTTCTGTCTTCCAGGAATGGTTAGTAGCCCATGATTGTGATGGAGAAACCTGTGATGGGTTATTGACATGGAGAGGTTGTGTGTAAGTAACTTGCCACTTGGACCTATTCTGAACCCAGAAGTACCTGTCTTCTAAAAGACTAGAGACCCTTCTCAGGAAAATAGCTCAGCTGGTAGGGAAATGGGCAGAGAAAGGGGAGAGCTAAGAGTGAGGTGGGCAGAGCTCCCTCCCATTGAAGCTTGGGCCTGGCCTTTATCAAAATGAATGGCGGCCATGGAAAAGTCCTTCTGAAATCTGGTAGGAAAACAGCAAGAACTTATCCAAGCAATTGCCAGGACTTAACATTGACTCAAAGGCATGCACAAATGTATGCGCCCACCCACCCTCACAGAGTCTTCTATGTAAACACTATATCTACCTATATACAAACAAAGGTGGGATTCTACTGGTTCGGACCGGTTCGGGTGAACCAGTAGCTCCGATGATCAGCTGGGAGCGAACCGGTTTGCTCCGACAATCAGCTGGGCCTGCCCACCTGCCCCTGCACTTTTCTTACCTTTATCTTCACAGCTGATTAGCACCGCAGAGCGGATTGTCATGCCTCAGCTGTTTTAATTCCCTAGCACTAACGTGGAAGGTGATTTTTTGTTGAACTGCGAAGCGTGCGATCACCAAACCGGTTGTTAAACTGGAAGGATCCCACCACTGTATACAAAGCACATTTAATGCTAGAATTCACACATATGAATGCCCCTGCAGAAGCCATCAGCCGGTCACTCCCAAAACTCTAGTGTTGTAAGGACTGAAATGACATAAAAACATGCCAAATAAGTATATGCCAAACTAGAGGGAGGGGACCACGCCTACCCTAGGGGAAAGTGGCCAAAGGAAGAAGAATCTCCCTCTGATTCAGTGGTGAAATCAACTTACCTTCCTTACCGGTTCGGAAGCACATGCGCTGCACATCACATATGCACACAGACCTTCTGTGCATGCACAAAACCTTCTGCGCATGAGCAAAACCTTCTGCGCATGTACAGAAGGTAAAAAACACATTACTTCCTGTTTAAAACCAGGAAGTAATGATACCAGGGCGAGTGGGTGGAGCTTTGCTCCGCCATCGCTACCAGATCGCCGAACCACCAACTAAGATCGCTACCAGATCTGGCGATCCGGTCCGATCCGGGAGCATTTTACCACTGCTCTGATTGCTTCATCACTAATATCGTCACTAAGGTGTCATAGACTGTACAAGAAGACTGCATTGCAAGAAAATGAGAAAGAACATTGTGAACTGGAAATAAAGATAAATGTGTCTGCATTGGGCGAGGTATAAGGCAGAGCTTACATCATGAAAACATGTCCTCTAAAAATGATTAGCAGATCATTTTTGTGCTGTAGCTGGCAAAACATGACAATGAATCTTTTGAGAAGAAGAGCTCCAATGATTGCAGTCATTTGGATGAATGAACTGGAAGGTTAGAAGACCAGGGAACTAAGCCGAGGAGTTGAGTCCCACTTGACCAAACAATAATACAGTCCCTCTGACTTGTGAATTCAATCTTTTCTGGATCATTCAATCCACTTCAGGTCAGTTTTTGTGTCATAAGATATGGGATGTAATTGCGGGTTGAAAGCCTGCCTGTTAAGATTTTATGCATGTGAATCTGATGATATAATTTGGACGTCGCAGGACCATAATCCAGTTTGTGGGTGAGGTGGAGGGGTGGGGGAAGGGGAACAGATTAACTTCTGCAAAATTAATGGAACGTAATGGATCAGGGGAGACAGACAACTTTCTAAGAAGCTATGAACATCAGGTTTGCTGCTGGCAAAAATTGATTCTCAGTGTTCCTAAAGTGTACACTGGAGATATT
The DNA here is from genome assembly GCF_059756535.1 of Pantherophis guttatus. Taxonomy (NCBI): domain Eukaryota; kingdom Metazoa; phylum Chordata; class Lepidosauria; order Squamata; family Colubridae; genus Pantherophis; species Pantherophis guttatus. Next base: position 82,245,273 of record NC_142068.1, on the reverse strand, counting down.
ACACCTTGTATTTTTAAAATCGAGAAAGATATCTGTGATTTTCTAATAAAGGGGGTAATTGTCACATGGTAATTTTACCCTGTCTTTAACTCTAAAAAAAACCTGTGGCTTTTATAGAAGTTAAAATAGAATAAATTTTCTTGTAAGTGATGTTTAAATAACAGGTAATAATCTTTACAGCGTAAGTATTTCATTGCAGAGGAGGTGACCTCAGAAAAATTCATTAGTCCTTAGTATTTTAGGGACAGAAACTTGTCACTCTCAATGCCTCTTTAATTTTTATGCCCCCTTCCCCACAAAAGTTTGCAGGTGCCTGTGCACAGAGGTGGGATTCACATAATTTACCTACCAGTCCGCCCAGCACTGAAAATGTGAGTGTGCACATGTGCCCACCTCCGTGCATGCACCTGGCCTTCTGCACATGCACTTTGCTCACACACGCCTCAAGAACGCGCCTAAATAGAACAGCGTAGAGCCAGGGAGGGTGGGCAGGCTCACCCGCAATTCCGCTACCAGTTGGCCCGAACCGGACTGAACCTCCCGAATACCACCTCTGTCTGTGCGCCTTTTAGGTGCTGTAGTCAAAAATGACGTAACCTCTTTGGTCAAACTCACAAAAAGTACTTTGCCTTCATTCTCTGATACAGTGAAATATTCATTCCACACCCCCATAATATATATTTTTTAACTATTCTGAGAATGCGAAAGGCAATCTGTCAGAGTACGTTATTCAGTTAAAGTATTCCTTCATCGCTTGGTAACCACTTTTCACATCCTGTTCCCGCTTGTGTCGGAGGCACCATTTAAGGCATTTCCGGGTTGAAAGGATTAGCCAGTAATTGTTCACATTATAGAGTTCTAGCATTATTTTTACATTCTATTTAAAACATTCCTATCAACTTCTTCTCCACCGCCTGTGGACATGTTCCATAAAATAATAAAATGTCAATAAAAACTAAAATAATAATGGACTTAACATCATCGATCGTGCTGCCATCATTGCCATCGTCACTTTTTGCCCCCTTCTGTGCATGTTCTGTCTTTTGCTCTGTTCTTGTAGTGATTTATCCTTAAAAGAAGATTGACAAAACCAATCTGGCAGACTTTTCAGAAAGTGGACTGCCCTCCTTAAAATAAAATACAGTAGTATTTTTTTTTTATTTTTTTTTGTGTGTGCTTCATCTCTAAATTCCAAACCTTGGAAATTAAGTTTTCCCAAAGACAAATATAGAGCCAGACATTCATGGAATTTCTGCAGAAAGACCACATAAATTTTAAAAAAGAAACCAGCAAGGAATAAAATATATCAGAATTTGTATTAGTGTGTAAGTTTCTGATTTAAATCCTTTAAGTAATGACATAGAGTTATGTCATTACTATGTTTTTTAACTTTTACATGAACAACCCCAGCTTATTAAAAAGGAATCACAGATACCTCTCTTTTTATCTTGTTCTTAATCCCACCAGCCAAAATTTTTATTTTTAATTTGCTGTTTTTTTAATGATTTAAAAAAAATCTAAATTGGCTTATCTTGGCCCATTAAAGACAGAATTTACTTAAGCACCTTAATGAATGCAAACCGACTGCTTTAAAATCTCAGACGTAAGGAAAGATTATTATTTTTTTTAATTTCACATTATACTAAACCTCTTTTAATAAAATAGTCCTTTCAAAATTATTATGGGGTTTCGTAACTTGTTTTAACCTACTTCTGTAATGTGTTGTAATCTGCTAGGGTGACTTACGTAGAGATTCATGGTTGAATATAAAATGATTTTACACACCGAGCGTTAAAGGATAATGACATCTAGCCATGTATTAAAAAGATGATGTTTGACATTTAAAATAAAATCCACAATAAATACAATCGTGAAAAGTGTTTTTAAAAAGTTATTGATAAAAATGTTATGTTGGGAGGGGAAAAGTAGCTCTAGCATGATTCTCTCTGAATGAAAAAGTAGGTTGCGTAGATTGAAGTTCCTGTAATCTGACCTCAGGCTATTATTTCATAGAATTGGAGAAAAGAATTGAGCCTGCAATGGGGAAGGCAGGCAAGCAAGCGCAATGAATCAAACTGAAAGTTTTATCTTGGGAAATAGACACTCTTATGCTATTGAGATCTGGAGGAAACAACTGGAAACTTGTTGCTGATTTGGGAAAGGGCTGGTGGGGGGTCCTGGTTAAGGGTGGGCTTCAAAAATTTCAGCAAGCGGGTCTTTCCCCGGTTGCTGGGTGGGTGTGGCCATGGTGGGCGTGGCCTAGTTGGCCTCCTGCACCATGATGGGGGGGATGTTTTTGCCCTCCCCAGGCTCTATAGGCTTTTCATGAACCTCCAGCAGGGCGAAAATGGCCTCCCCAGGCTCCAGAGGCCCTCTGGAGGCTAGAAACAGGCCCATTTCCCACCTTCCCGAACTTCCAGTAGGCCCGTTTTTCACCCTCCTCGAGCCTCCACGCACCTGCACATACCTGCATCCAAAACAGGCTGTGTGGGGACTCCTGGGAGGGGAGGGATGGGTAGGGCCAGCCAGGCGTGGGATTTGGGGGTTCTCCGAACTGCAAAGAATCTTAGCTAGAGGTTCTCCCAAACCCCTGCAAACCCCCAGCAGCCCACCCCTGGCATGCTATATTAAATTAGAATCTGTGTTGGTACCACCACTGCACACAGTTTTTAAAAACCGCAAACAAGTAGTAGCTTCCCATTTGTAAATATCCAGAAGCTGAAATGCCATAGCAAGAAATCCATGCTGCATTTTTTTTAATGTTTAATAAAAGCAAAAATAAGCCACCTGTCCTCCTAGATTAGAAGAGCAGCATTCGGAAGAATAGTTCCTTCCTAAAATTCAGAAAATTCAAATTTTCTTTGCAAAGTTGGGGGTTCAGAATGAATGATAAAGACATCCGGATGATGTAGTTTCCAAAGCCAGAATAAATCATTCTGCCTCACCCCTGGTACAGACAGTTGTGTTCCATCTATTATCTAAACCCTCGCTTTATAGGCAAGATGGACAAATTTGAAATAATGAGGTAGGTATAACTTCTTTCCCCACTCACAGTGGGCAGACACGTCTCATTTCATGTTTGTAATATTCTTCTTTTTTCCAAATGCACATTCCTTCCATATCATTCCACGTAGTCTGCAATTTAATATAGTCTGCCTCCAGATACTGTTAATGCAATTTCCCACAAAATGCTTGTTTTTGCAAGCAATCCCCGTGTCTTCAGCCAATATTTGTCAGGCTGAATTAGGATTGTCAACAGTTTTTCCTGACAAACTCTTCAATTTTAAGACTGTGTGCAGGCAGTTATCACACATGCTTGGACTTGCTGAAAAACCACTTGCTTCTGGCTAGATCACTAGCAGCATGTATCTCCCGAGGAGGTCAAAAAAGGCAAGATGGTAGTCATGCTGATGTGTCCAATGCCCTGAATCCTTTGTATCATGCATTATACATGCAGATAAAGGCACGAGGCATCTTGCATTTAAATCTTCTTTTTTTTTTGACTCGTGGTCTCAAGTGTCACCATTTCTATGAATTTCCGTTGAGGTTGAACTCAATCTTTTGTTATTAGCTGAGTCCAGTCCCATCTGAGTGAGGTTTTTTTTAAAAAAAAATATTTTTCCCTTCTGTTTCTTAAAAACTGAATGAAAGGCCTAGTATTAACTCCTTCCTTCAATTCTTCCTCCACATAAACATATTTCTACATTTGAGATTCCTCTTAATCTTTTACAATTATGACTTTCTTTTTACCTGGGCATCCCACGAATCTTGGTGTTTTCTTTTTAACTTCAGCTAAAAGGTTGCCAGATTGTTCATTTGTAAGCACAGGTAGTCCTCAACTTACAACTGTTCATTTAGTGACCATTCAAAATTACAATGGCACTGGAAAAAGTGACTTATAACGGGGTCCTCGCACAGCATCCCCATGGTCAACACAATCAAAATTCAGGGGCTTAGCAATTGACATGTTTTTTTTTTTTTAATTTGATTTATATGCCGCCCTTCTCCGGAGACTCAGGGCGGCTTACAATGCATTAAGCAATAGCCTTCATACTTTTGTATATTTATACAAAGTCAGCTTATTGCCCCCACAATCTGGGTCCTCAATTTACCTACCTTAGAAAGGATGGAAGGCTGAGTCAACCTTGAGCCTGGAGAAATTCGAACTTGCAGTAATTGCAGGCAGCTGAATGTTAATAACAGGCTATTAGTCTGCTGCGCCACCAGGCTTTTTTCTGTTCTCTTTTCTCTTTTCTCTTTCGCCATGTGTTTACAATGGTTGCAGCATCCTGGGGTCATGCAATCACCATTTGTGTCCTTCCCAGCCAGCTTCCAATGGGAGAAGCTAGATTTGTTTACTGACCATGTGATTCACTTAACAACTACAATATTTTGCTTCAGAATTGTGGCAAAAAAATTAGGCACGACTGACTTAACAGCTGACTTATTTAGCAACAAAAATTCTGGTTCCAATTGTGGCCCTAAATCAAAGACTACCTGTACTATCACTGCTTTTGCAAAATCACAATATTCTCGATACTTCTCTATAGCCACTTGTTACCTTTCTTACACAAGCGGAACAGTTAAACCACATTTTCTTGTTGAATATCAAAATCTAGGATGAATAGCTCTGATGGTAAATAGCAATAGCAATAGCAATAGCAATAGCAAATAGAATAGAATAGAATAGAATAGAATAGAATAGAATAGAATAGAATAGAATAGAATAGAATAGAATAGAATAGAATAGAATAGAATAGAACAGAACAGAACAGAACAGAATAGAATAGAATAGAATAGAATTCTTTATTGGCCAAGTATTGATTGGACACACAAGGAATTTGTCTTTGGTACATATGCTTTCAGTGTACATAAAAGGAGAAGATACATTCATCAAGAGTCATAAGGTATATGATGATACCTTAATGATAGTCATAGGGTACAAATAAGCAATCAAGAAACAATCAATATCAATATAAATCGTAAGGATACAAGCAACAAAGTTACAGTCATGCAGTCATAGTGAGAGGAGATGGGTGATAGGAACGGTGAGAAGACTAATAGTAATAGTAATGCAGCCTTAGTGAATAGTTTGACAGTGTTGAGGGGATTATTTGTTTAGCAAATTGCATTTGGGGAAAAAACTGTTCTTGTGTCTAGTTGTCTTGTGATCTATAGCGTCATTTTGAGGGTAGGAGTTGAAACAATTTATGTCCAAGATGCGAGGGGTCTGTAAACATTTCATAGCCCTCTTTATACCGCTTTATATATATTTATAGTGCTTTATACCAGTTTACAGTGCTTTACAGCCCTCTCTAAGCAGTTTACAGAGTCAGTATATTGCCCCCAACAATCTGGGTCCTCATTTTACCCACCTCAGAAGGATGAAAGGCTGAGTCAACCTTGAGCCTGGTGGGATTTGAACTGCCAAATTGCAGGGAGCTGGCAGTCAGCAGAAATAACCTGCAGTACTACACTCTAACCACTGTGCCACCACAGCTCCAAGCAAGAACTTCTGAATTTGCAGGCAGCTTAGAAATGCAATTGTTTATCTAGCCATCAGATCTCCTAAATGAGTTGATGTTTCTTATTTCTCTCTTATAAGAAACTTGGTCAAAGATGGACATTTTCTAGATCATTTTAGATCCTGTATTTATATTGTAATAATTACTTCAAGGTGGTGAACATATCTAACAGTTCTTCCTGCTGTTTTCCCCCACAACAACAACACTGTGAGGTGAGCTGGGCTGAGAGAGACTGGCCCAAAGTCAGTCAGTTGGCTTTCATGCCTAAGATGAGACTAGAACTCACCGTCTCCTGGTTTCTAGCAGGGTGCCCTAACCTACAATGGGTTTTTATTGTGCTTATAGAAGGCTTGAGGCAACCTGAGCGTAAAACCCTTCTGCATTCTCTTGCTTTGCTCTACAGCAGAGCTTCTCAACCTTGCAGCTTTAAGAGATCCGGATCTCCATTCTGGCTGGGGAATTCTGGGAACTGAAGTCCAGGCCTCTTAAAATTGCCAAGATTGAGAAACACTGCTCTTTCAGGAGTCTTGTTTCTTCTGTGAATCTACCAGTTTTACCAAAGCTCATCCAAGCTCATAAAGGTAAATAGCAGCTCAGTCCTACTCAGCGATATCTGCAGGGAGGGGTTTACAAAAGTGAAGATCACAGTCCCACCCATGCAATTGAGGCCCATCCTTTTTTAGCAAGCACCCTGACCAGAGGTGGTATTCAGACAGTTCTGGCGAACCGGTAGTGGAAATCACGGGTGGGTTTGCCCATCCACCCTGGCGCTATACCATCCTATTTAACCACATTTTTGAGGCCGGGCGCATGTGTGGAAGACATGCGCTTGAGCAAAGCACTTGCACGGAAGGTGCTCGTGCGTGGCGAACAAGCGGTAAAAATAAGTAAAACCCACTGCTAATCCTGACTAAAAAAAAAAAGGAGCAGGGCTTTAATCACACCGTTGTGGCCACCATCCTGACTTCTTTCAACCCCTCCCTGCAGACCTTCCTGTTTCTGCCTGCTTTGCATTCCCACTTTGACTGTTTGTCAATCTCAGTCTGGTTGATTAACTCACTAATCCCTGTGTGGCATGGGGCTAAGGAAATCATTTTTCTCTTCTGTCATCATATCATTGTCTGCGACTTTATGGGCTTATGTAAAATACACATTTTAAAACTAGAAATGTTTGCTTCAGTAATACTAATACTTGGAGTTTGTCTGCCTGATGCACTCAATTTTTGATATGGAATGCTGGGAGTGATCTTTTTTTTTTTTTTTTTAAATTTGATTTATATGCCGCCCTTCTCCGGAGACTCAGGGCGGCTTACAATGCGCTAAGCAATAGCCTTCATTCTTTTGTATATTTATACAAAGTCAGCTTATTGCCCCCATAACTGGGTCCTCAATTTACCTACCTTAGAAAGGATGGAAGGCTGAGTCAACCTTGAGCCTTGGCGAGATTCGAACCTGCAGTAATTGCAGGCAGCTGGTCTTAATAACCAGCTTAATAACAGGGGGCCTTAGACCACTGTACTACCAAGGCTCTTCACTAATACTTGGGTGTTACCAAGGATCATTAAAAAAAAAAGTTATAAAAATTCTGAATATGCTTTTGTTACCTGCTCTGTCCATATACATGGTATATATTAACAATATATTAACAGCGCTTCCTTACATTGATTTGAGGTTGGAGTCTTTTGGAGGGGGTTTGAGTCATTCTTTGATTCCTGGCAACTGCCTGGATTAGCTTTTTCTTGGCAAGATTTCAGAAGTGGATTGCCATTGCCTGCTCCTCAGGGCTGAGGGAGCAGAGGTGGTATTCAGCCGGTTTGGACCAGTTCGGGCGAACTGGTAATGCCGATGATCAGTTGGCCCCACCCACCTGCCACCGCTCTACCCCGTCCTTTATTTCCTGCTTTGTGGCTCATCTCAATTGTGCAGCACAGCTGATTCTCCCCCCCCCCACTGTTCTACTTACCATTGCTGTCTTGGAAGGTAAGCAGCTGAGCTTCTAAATGCTCCATTTTCAGTGTTGCCTGCAAGTGCGCACTCACCCGAACTGGTTGTTAAACTAGCAGCATTCCACCACTGTGAGGGAGGGTGACTGGTTTAGGGTTCGGGTTTGGGTTTGGGTTTGGGTTCGGGTTCGGGTTAGGGTTAGGGCAGAGGTGAAATTTAAACTTTGTTACTGTGGGCGTGGCTTGGGGGGGGTTCTGTGGGTGTGGCTTGGTGGGGGGTTAATGTGACTGGGTGGGTGTGGCCAACTTTTTTTTTTTTTTTACTTTTAAAAGCATTTTTTCTACAACCTTAAGAGGTTGCAGAAAAAAATGCTTTTAGAAGCCTCTGACGACCAGGCAAGTCAGCTGGGATCGCCAGAGGCTTTTAAAGGCATTTTTTTTCCTACAACCTCTTCGGTCGAAGAGATTGTTAAAAAATGCTTTTAAAAGCCTCTGATGGTCCCAACTGAACCGCGTGATCATCAGAAGTTTTTTTTTTTACTTTTAAAAGCGTTTTTTCAGCCGAAGAGGTTGTAGAAAAAATGCTCTTAAAAGTAAAAAAGAAAAACCTCTGATGATTCTGCAGCTCAGCTCAGCATGTGGGGGGGGGTGGTGCAGGGATTTTTGCTACCGGTTCTCCGAACCACCCGCCACTATCGGTACCGGATCAGGCGATCCGGTCCAAACCAGGAGCATTTCACCCCTCAGTTAGATTTAGGGTTAGGGTTACCCAGCTGGCTTTGTGCCTAAGGTGGGAGTAGAACTCCCGGTCTCCCAGCTTTAAGCTGCCTGCCTGCCTTTACTTCTAACCACTATACCAAATTGGTTCTCTAGTGAAAGTACTTACTCAAGAATTGTTGTAACCAATGATAGGATAGAGTATAAATCTACGGTATTGCAGGGAAGGATTTGGCCTCTGCATGTCATCCAATTCTTGTCAAGAAAGGGATTTTCAGGGAGAAATGACATGCAAGATCTGACCTGCGTAAAGGGTCAAGGCATGAGAAAATCCAGTTCTTGAAGTTCCTTGGCTAGCTCCAAAACTTTGTCGCTCCATTGGATATTATAAAGTTGGATGAGTTTTTGTTGATTTGGATACTTCTTTTCCCCCAATTGATGCAAAAATAAACAAGTGCTCTATGCTGAGTAAAAGAAAAAACAAAAAAGAAAAGTAACTTTCAAGAGAGCTGATAGTTCTCCCTTTTACAATTTACTTATAACAATAAGAGACTGTCTTCTCTCGCTCTCTTTCCTTTTATTTCTTTTCAGCTCATGCACACTAAGGGTTGAGGACCACAAAGCTGAAGAGCATTGAAACTCTCTTCATTTCCCCGAGGGGATCCCCCACCTTGTGACTCGACCAATTTCTTTCTACTCTTTGCTAAGAGCTGTTGCAGAGGGACTGGGAAATAGAACCTCCCTTTAGCCTTTTGATGACTGAACAGCTCTACTTTGAATAGCTCAGTGACAAGTTAGGAAAAGATAATAACTCTCTTGAGACTCCATATCTAGGACTTAAATAGTAAGGCAATTACTGGATTCCAAGGGGATTAGCAGAAGAAGCAAGTTCACATACACTCAAGTGGAAATTCAGTCTGAGAGAGGGCTGAGGCTTTACTGTAAATGAAGCAACTATCTACAACAATCAGCCCTTCCACAATTAAATCAAGCAAGCTTCTAGTGTCATTAGGAAGAGCAAATCCTTTGGTGATAAAACCTACATTTTAAAACTGAGTCTCAGCTGGTCTAGGCTGGCCATGGCTAGGAACAAAGAGACCCAAGATGTGGGGCAAAATTGGGGAAAACTCAACTGTTCTGTCCCCATCCCACACGCACACACACCAACAAACGTTCAAGAGTTAAAGACCAAACCAGCCAACCAAATCATTTTCCTTATGATAACGGAACTTGGCAACAACCTAGTGGCTGCCTGCCAAGAGTTTATTACTTACGAAGAGGAGAGATAACTTCTCCCCACTTCTGGTACATCAAAGGAAACAGCTCAATAATTACAGAGTAAATCAAGTCCAAAGATAATCCAGCAAAGTCTATAGCAAAAGTCCGGCAATGCAGAATGGCGTGGAGGCTTTCAACTTTGTTCGTCACAAGGTTTGACTGGCCACCACGCTCCCTTTTATACCCTGTGGGGTGTGGTCCAGTGACTCAGCCTAATCTTGGGCACGCCTTTTCTTCTGTTGCGCGCGCTTATCTCTGCGACGCTGGCGTGGATCCAGCCAAGACTCATTACTCTCATCACTGTCCACCTGTGGCTGTGTGAACGTGCTTGGCCCCAGCCCTATCTCTTGCCCTTCGGTGGACACCGAAGGCATTGCCAAAGAGGAGGGTCCTGGAGAGGGAGGCCTTGCCAACTCCTCTCTTCACTCTCGGAGTCCTCTCCTGCCGATGACACAGGCTCAGGTAACGGAGCCACAACATCAACTTTATTCCCCACAGAGAGGCCGGAGCCTCAGAACATGATGAGTAAGAAATGAGTCCCGTGCAAAGTCAGTGCTGGGAGCGTTCGCCTCCCAGTGCTTTTTAAGGTCTCTGGGCCCCACCCTTGTGCCATCCAGCTGGCCACGCCCACTGGAAACAACCATCCAGCAACTGACAGTGTGGCCCCACATGTCCGGCCACCATGGTAGCTGCCCTGACTGACGCCTATTCAACAGCAACAATCCTCTTTGCTGCCCAGAACAGCCTGCCAGGTAGTGTGTGGCTGCTGCGAACAGCTGCTGGGCCTGATCAGCTGGGTATCAGGGAGCCGGTGGGGGGACATCGCAGCTCTCAGCTGTTTGATGCCATCTGGATCGGAACGCCACCAATGAGCTGCTGCCTCAGGAGTCACTCCCACCACTCCCGCTGCATCCCCCCCCCAGGTATGGCAAGCCCCAAGCCGGGGCTCGACACAGAGTTTCAGTTAACAAATAGAAACAGTGTTGGAATAAATATCTTTCTCTGATTGAGTACTGTTTTGAGATCTAGATCCTCAGTCTGCTTATCCATTGATAAATGTTGTAATAGTGATAGTAATTCTTTATTTTGGTCATTGCCCAGCAAAATTTAGATCTGATGCTACAATTAAAGCCATCCGGTTATGCCAATAGTTTATAGTATATAGTTTGTCTAGAATAATTGGGATTTAAAGTGCTAGCAGATAAATGTTGGGATGACACGGATGGCTCTCCAGAATGTTCTTCTTCAAGCTGAATCTGCCCAAACTTGTCCTTCACAATAGTTACTCCAAACTATGGTGTAGTCTCTCCTCATAGGTACAAGTGCAGGAAAGCATGGGGGTTTATTTGCATTGAGACATTTACTGATTCCTCTCTGATTCCCCTACAGAAAAATGGTATAAAAAGTGCTCTGGGGAAGGTAGATTATTTTGAGCTTGGTTTGAATTACAGTAGTGGCCAAAATTGTGGAAACCTTTTGGGAAAAGTTTAATTTTGAGGTTTGATGGCTAATAACACCACTTGTTTTTGTTTGTTTTTTGAATTTCAAGATAATCCTATTCCACTGCTGGAATGTCCTGGGAATAGCCCAGACCTTAACCTAATTGAAAATCTATGGAGCCGACTAAAGAAACTTGTTAGTCAGAAGTAACCCAGCAATAAAACCCAGTTAATAGAAGCAATAATTCAATCTTGGTTTCACATTATAACAGCTGCAGAACTAAAAGACTTGGTTCACTCCATGGGAAGACGTTGTAAGGTTGTAATTCATGCTAAAGGTTACTCAACTAAGTATAAACTGACGTTATAACTTTTTTATAACTTGTTTTTTCTATGATGATAATTTTTGTATATCTCATTTTTTTCTACGTGTTTCACTTTTCTACTTTATATTGTAACTGCTATTCTAATTATAAATCCTTCATAAAAGTTATTGCATTACATTCTTGATTAAATTATCTTTCCATTAATATATAATTTTATGGTACTACTCCAAAAAAAGGTGGTGTTATTAGTTAGTTTTAGAAAATACAGTTTTCCCAAAAGGTTTCCACAATTTTGGCCACTACTGTATCTCGTATGAAGAAGTACTAACAGAGAGATGCCTTTTTTTTAAATGAGGGAATCAGTTTTTATTGTTTTTAAGTGTGTTACTGAAAGACAATATTTCTGAGTTATTAAGATTAAGTTATATATTGCCATTCTGCAGTCTGGTGGTATTCATAAATTTATAAATTTCCAAAACAAAGGAATCATTTGGAAAAAAGTTGACATAATCCTCTAAATAATGTTAATGTAAATATGAATGTAGCTATTCTACTATTCTTTTAGATTCCACTGAAAGATTTCTGGTGAAAATAAATAAATCAATCAAATGTGGAAATCTTAACATTTTACCTTATCGAGTGAATTTTCTTCAAGGAAAGGTTCTGCCAAGATGCATAATGTGTATGCTGTGCTGTGGTCTCAATAGTCATTGGGACCAGAAATCCATCATGCTTGCGGTTCCTCCGTGTCTTAGCTGGTAGCTGCAGCCATTCCTTCATGGCTGGTTTATCATAATCTATTATTTGTATTTTTATACTAACTTTTACCTAAACAGGTAAAATAAAACAATGAACAGTGTTTAAACAAAAGACCAAGACAAGTCATTTAGATAGCTAAATTGAAGAAATGCAGCTTTTTGATGATAGATGAAAGATGATAGATAGATAGATAGATAGATAGATAGATAGATAGATAGATAGATAGATAGATAGATAGATAGATAGATAGATGGATGGATGGATGGATGGATGGATGGATGGATGGATGGATGGATGATAGATAGATAGATAGATAGATAGATAGATAGATAGATGATAGATGATAGATGATAGATGATAGATAGATAGATAGACAGACAGACAGACAGACAGACAGACAGACAGACAGACAGACAGATAGATAGATAGATAGATAGTGTCAGCCTCCGCTTTCACTGCTTCAGCTGCCATAAGAAATGGAGGGGGGGAACCAGTCAGGGGGGCAAGGGGGGGGAAGAGCGCAGGAGGAAACGAAACCTATTCTCCAAAGGAGGCATTAGACCAACCGTCACAAATTCCTGATGGATGACGTTGCCAGATGTGATTCCACCTGACCTTTGGGAGACCTTTGGATTGGATGATGGACGATGAACACAGGGGGGGGGGGATGCTATCTAGATGCTATTTCACATGTTTTGCTCACTTCCAGCTGTCCCTGGGTTGCGATCATTTCATATTCAGTAAAAGTACTAATCTCTATAAAATATGGAGTTTGGGTCTTTCTTTCCTGGATTTTGAAGGAAGCATACCTGACAGATAGATAGATAGATAGATAGATAGATAGATAGATAGATAGATAGATAGATAGATAGATAGAGATGATAGATGATAGATGATAGATGATTGATAGATGATAGATGATAGATGATAGATAGATAGATAGATAGATAGATAGATGATATAGATAAATAGATGATAGATAGATGATAGATAGATAGATAGATGATAGATAGATAGATATAGATAGATATAGATAAGTAGATGATAGATAGATGATAGATGATAGATAGATAGATAGATAGATAGATAGATAGATAGATAGATAGATAGATAGATAGATAGATAGATAGGGTAGGTGGGTAGATGGGTAGATAATAGATAGGTAGGTAAGTAGATGGGTAGATGGGTAGATAGGTAGATAATAGATAGATAGATAGATAGATAGATAGATAGTTCTATCTACCTACCTATCAATCAATCAATCAATCAATCAATCATCTATCATCAAAAAGCTGCATTTCTTCAATTTAGCTATCTAAATGACTTGTTCATCACAGTCTTGAAGAAATTGGATGCCACAGTTCCGAGGTGATACAAAAAGACCCTATCCTTTATTTCTAGCATCAGATTCTAAATAACAGAATCCTTGTGAGGGCCTGTCATGAGGCTTTAGGATATCAGATCAGACACAGTGACAAGGATGTTTTTGTCAATGATACACTTTTTATATTTGTTGCCTATCAAGAATAGAACAACATTAAGGATAGATAGACTATTTCAATCAGATAATGTTGCAAGGTGCATTCCATTAATACCTACAAATAGAGCTTCAACTCATTCCTCCTGGCTTCTGGCTTCAAAGAATTGCAACAAATTGCTTTTATGACCTGATTGCTTTACTATTTTGAGATTAATTACTGCATCTCTCTGCCCCGAATAGCAATGTTTCTATTAATAGGATCCTGTCCCTGTCCTGTTAAGTGCGTAGCTAGTACGTGAATAAATTCCCCAGTTAATCAAAAACTTTTATTTAAAACTTTGCTAGCAATGCCTTGTGGCTGGTGCAACTTTGATTTTTTTTTTTTAATGTCTTTGGTTCCTCTTTTCCCAACATAAATAAATCTGTACTCGGTAGACAGGCCTTTCACTGTATTATTATCCTCCTTGATGATTCAATCCACCTGGTCCTATACCCTTTCAGCATCCTCTACTTCGTTCCATCATTTCTTACTAACCAGTTTTCTTCTTGCACTTTGAATTCAATTCTAAACATACCTGGTTTTCTCCCCACTCTTTCTCAACTTTAGGTTATTATTACAGGTATACTGGGTAGGTCTGTTGGGCAGATAGATCTCCATTCTGTCACAGGAACCCTTCTGTTTATATTAACACTTGGGCAGAGTGAAACTACTCTTAGAGCACCTCCACTGGTTGGAGGTTACCAACAGGAGTAAGGTAAAGGTAAAGGTTCCCCTCGAACATATGTGCTAGTTGTTCCTGACTCTAGGGGGCAGTGTTCATCTCCGTTTCAAGGCCAAAGAGCCAGCGCTGTCCGAAGACGTCTCCGTGGTCATGTGGCCAGCATGACTAAATGCTAAAGGAACATGGAATGCTGTTACCTTCCCACCAAAGGTGGTCCCTATTTTTTTACTTGTATTTTTTACGTGCTTTCGAATTGCTATTTTGGCAGAAGCTGGGAAAAATAATGGGACCTCACCCCGTTACATGGCAATAGGGATTCGAACCAACAGGAGTGGTTATACTTAATTGGCTGAGACTGAAGGGACCCTTCTGGCATCTCAGCTTCACAAACTGAGGACTCTAGCTACTGCATTAAATCAGCACTATACATGAGCTACAACATACATACATTAATGTTTTAGAATAGAAGAGAAGAGAATTCTTTATTGGCCAAGTGTGATTGGACACACAAAGAATTTATTTTGGTGCATACATTCTTGGTGTACATAAAAGAAAAGATACATTCCTCAAGAATCATAAGGTACAACACTTAATGATAGACATCAGGAACAAATAAGCTGTTAAAGAGAGGTCCAATTTGGAACTATGGAGAAACTTCCTGATAGTGAGAACCATTAATCAATGGAATGCTTGCCTCTTGGAGTTTGTAGATGTTCCATCACTGGAGATTTTCAAAAAATGGACAACCATGTGACTGGAATAATATAATGTGTCAAACTCGATTTCATTGAGGGCCGCATCAGGGTTGTGTTTGACCTTGGGGGCCGGGGTGGGCATGACCAGCTTGATGTCACTCATGTCGGGGGCATCTGTAGTGGCCTGAGACCTCTTCCAGTGAAAACAGGCTCCCTAGCTCCATTTTCAGCCACGACGGCCTCCTGCTGCCCTCTGCCAGTGAAAACAGAGCTCGGGGGACCACCACCCCCTGAGCTCTGTTTTCACTGGAAGAGGGTGGCAGGAGGCTATTGCGGTTGAAAATGGAGCCTGAGCTCCATTTTTGCTGGCAGAGGCACTACGGGCCAGTCCTTTGCTGTCTCTAGGGTGGCTCTGCAGGCCAGATTTAAGTACCCAATAGGCCGCATCCGGCCTCCGGGCCTTGAGTTTGACACCCCGATGTAAGTCTTCTGTTTTGAGTAGGAGGTTAGACTAGAAGATCTCAGAGGTCCCTTCCAGCCCTATGATTTTATGTTTTATGTAGTTCTATTATATAATTATTTTATTCTGTTCAGGCAGCTCCATAACTTCTTTCCTTATGTCCACTTTTATTCATTCCGTTGGGAGATTACATGGCTTAGGCCCAGGGTACCTGCAGGATCATCTCCTGCCATCATCTCCTACCATCCTCCCATCGTCCAGTGCACTCACACAGAGCGGGCCTCCTCAAGGGTGCCGTCAGCCAGACAATGTTGGCTGGCAACCCCCAGGGGGAGAGCGTTCTTTGTAGGAGCGCCGACCCTCTGGAATGGGTTGCCCACCAGCCTCAGGACAGCCCCTGACCTCCCCTCCTTCCGCTGCGAATTGAAGATGTGGGTTTTTCACCAAATGGGCTGAATCCATAGGGATGATTTTAAATAATTTTAATTAATTTTAAATTGATTTTAATGTTTATGTAATTTTTTGTTCATTCTTGTAAGCTGCCCTGAGTCCTTCGGGAGAAGGGCGGCATATAAATTACATAAATAAAATTAATTAATTAATCTTGTTCTAGCAGAAGAACGAAGCTCAGGGCTGAGTAGGAAGAAACTTTATTTATTGAACAAATGTTCACTGGCTTCCAAACATCAGGGAAAGTGGAGCATTATCACAGAGGGAGAGTGAGTTAAGTAGAAAATGTGAGTTCACTGCAAACTAGTGCAATTGTCGTGGACCAGCTATTTTTAGGATTTACAAGAAAAGTCTACTTTGATTCGATAAGGAACTGTAATGGTAGAAAGTCATTGCTTTGATACAGTCAAATGTGGAAAAGTTTTAGTGGAAAATTCTTGCTTGAATCATTGTTCTTTCAGCAACTATTAGTAAATGCGTAGGATCTTGGAGGGGATAATTATTGCTATAGATCTTAAAACATAAGAGTTGGAAGTGTCTCTGGAAATCATCCAACCTCTTTCCGGGGAAGAATCCAATACTGAAGCATTCATGCCACCCTATTTTCAACTCACCAAGCATCACTGGCCTGCTCTTGAGCTGCCATAGGCAAGGGGGATGGGAAACTGATGAAGCAGCACGGCAGCCAAAAACAGAAGCACATTCCAGACATATCTCTCTCAAGGTTGTTTCCCAGGGTTACCCACAGCGGCCAGAGGGGAGTGATCTCTACAACCCACAAAATTGCTCCATTGGTGAATGTGATTGATGACACACCCTGGGGGCAGGGGGAAAACAGAGTCATGATTGGGGCGTACATTTCATGAAGTCAGAGTTGGCTTCACTTGGAATTTGTCATTCCATTTTCACTCCTTTTTTATTCATTTCTTTCCTTCTCTTCCATGACTCCTTTTCCCAAGATCAGTTCTTTACTGTACCAAAAAATTGTTGTTTCCAATGCTCATAGCCTCTGATTCCCCCACCATTCCCCACTAATTCATCATAATTACAATTTTATTATAAATGGTCAAATCCAACATGCTTTTTTTGCTTCATTCCTCTTCCTTGTACATGTATGAATAGAACTTTCGGTTTAAGCATATATTCAAAACAAGCAGAATTTTCCCTAAGGTCAAAACAGTTACGTACTCCAAACTGTTACCATTTTCATTCATTCTTGGATCCTCAAATAGTTCAGCAGTTCTTATTCTGCAATGTCTTAATTTTATTCCTATCTATCCATTCCTGTTGCCCTACAGGCAATATATATCATTTTCCCTCACCCCATGATCACATTCATTCAGAAAGTTATGTACTTTCCCCCCAGAGCTCATCTTTGATTTCTTGATTATTATCATTCAGTTGAGCATATCACACCATTAAGCTATCATTGATATATGAATTCCTAGTTTTTATATGCATCTAAAACTATGTTGTTTTAACTACTATGTTTTAATTAGCATAATCCAGTCAAAACACATTGTAGTAGAAGGTAAACAAATATCTCTGAAAAAAAAATAATAAAAATCCAGATGACACGAATATATACTTTCTGATCTGCCTTGTAACCATTTTGTTCATAATTAAACTTGCAATTATTATCTCCTGAATATATTCATTAATCCCACTCTACAAGATCTGACCACCTTCATTCAGATCCTTTCCAATAATAATAATAATAATAATAATAATAATAATAATAATAATAATAATACAGATGGATAATAATAATTTGAATACAGACTGATCGTCATTTGGAATGCAACACACTAGATATCACATCGAAAACCGAAATGTACAATTTATTCATATTGCGGTACCGGGAGATGCCAGAGTTGAAGAAAAAGAACTGGGAAAAAAATCATGAAATATCGCAACCTGGCCATCGAAACTACGCGATTATGGATGAAACATATAACAGTGATACCCATTGTCATTGGGGCACTTGGTACCATGTCCAAGAATTTTACAAAACAAATCAAGAAATTGCAGCTTTCTGCAATAACACCAGCAGAACCGCAAAAAATGGTGCTACTTGGAACATCGTATATTTTAAGAAGGTACTTGGTTGATACCTAAGATGCTGGCAGCAACCCGTATCAACCATTAGCACCAGTCAATGATATTTGTGATACATTTTTAACTGTTCAGTTGACTGAGTGTTAGTATATGGTGTAAGCCTAACAAGTTGTCCAGGCAATATATGTGTGCTATAACTTTAAATGTATTCTGTAACTTTAAGATGTAATGCTGAGTAATTGTACTGATGAGTCATTGTAACTGACTGCTGACTGACTGCTGACTGCAATTATCCTAATTGTACTGTTGAGTCATTGCACTGCTGATTTCACTTATCTTAAGTGGATAATTACTAGTGTAAACTGTATATAAGGAGAGAGCCGAGCTATAGCCATTGCTTGCTTGACTTGCTGGTTGGAACTGTTACCGTCGTGTGTGAAGAAGTGGATGGATCTGCTACCATCGTGATTTGTTACCAGCGTTGAATTGCTGTTTATTACCCACTGCTGTTCGTATGGTAAGAAGATATCTGTAACTTCGGACTGATTTGAATGGCTAAAGACTTGGATTGACTAAAAGACTATGCAATTGTTGTTCACTACAAAGTAGTGAAACTACTTTGTTAAAGCTTTGTTAAACCAGCTTTGTTAAACCAGTTTGTATGTATTGTATTCATTGCTCTCAGTACCGTTTCTCTGTGCACTTACTCTGCTGGTTGATAACACAACAATATCCTTAACACTGAGTTTCATGTTTAAGGAATAAAAGAGATGATGATAATAATAATAATATATATGTCTGCTTTTCCATACAGTAATTTGTGTTGTTTATTATTTCCTCCTCTTACATTCCAAGGTGCAATGTTCCATATGCTGTGGTCATCAGCAAATGGGTCTATAAATATTAACCTCTTTAGCCCACCATAGCTTTGATCAATTAAGGCATTAATGCACTCTTTTAGTAAAAGAACAGAAAAGCAAACCAGGTCCCAACCTTAGTCATCTCATGCCACATGCAGCATTCGTTGCTAATAATAATGATAACTCTCATCAGTCTGATACATTTTAGCTTGTACATTACAAGTGCAATAAAAGGTCAGTTTTATTCCAAGCATACTCAGACTCTCTTAGGCAGGCTTGGATCTGTAACCTAGAAATTACTTTTCAAGCCAACATACCGTCTGTGTGACCCACCAACTAGAAGATTACCGTATTTTTCAGAGTATAAGACACACCTTTTCCCCCCCCAAAAAAGAGAGTGAAAATCTGGGTGCGTCTTATACTCCGAATGTAGCCCCGCCAAGCTTCTCAAATGGAGGTTTCAGAGGCTGAAAAAAGAAGCTTCAGAAAAGAAGCCCTCAAACATGAGCCGAGGTGGCACAGTGGTTAGGGTGCAGTACTGCAGCTACTTCAGCTGACTGCTAGTTCAGCAGATCAGCGGATCAAATCTCACCGGCTCAAGGTTGACTCAGCCTTCCATCCTTCTGAGGTGGGTAAAATGAGGACCCAGATTGTTGGGGGCAATATGCTATTTAGTATACTGTCTTTGGTGTAAGCCGCCCAGAGTCCTCGGAGAGTGGGCGGCATAGAAATATGAATAATAAAATAAAATAAAAAAATAAAAAAATTGTTTCAAAGCTTAAAGTAGGTAGATCCTGATTCAAGTCCAGCTCCTAACCATGGAACTAACCAGCAATTTTGGGTCAGTCACAATTCCTCAGCATTGATTCACTGGAAGAGAAAAGACTAACATTGATATGTTAATCTAACAAATGGAGTAAATTGCTTTTAATGAGTGAATAATTTCATGCACAAGCACTTTTATTTATTTATTACACATAAGTATCAACCAATCATTACCTTTGCTACTAACTAATTACTTCAGCTCCATCTTTTCATTAGAGAAAAGGGATGTTGAAAGATATATATGCAAACCCATTTATTTCTTTAGTAGGGATTATAGGCATAATCCATGGAGTCCTCAAGACAACTTATAAAACACTTTCCAATAAGAGGATTAAAAACAGTACATCAAAATGACAAAAGACAAAACAGCTAATTATGATTGCAACAAACTGGTGCCAGTGGAATACGCAAAAGTAGCCCATGTTGTAGCCATTCTCCTCAAAACAATCTCCCCACCCGCCCCAAGCTTTTGAAATAACCAGAGGCTTTACATCTTCTTGGAATACTAATATAGAAAAAAAATACTTTTAGAGTTGGAGGCTGCTACTACCTTCCTGGCAAATAGATGGGGAAGAAATGGAGGTAGTGACAGATTTTATTTTCCTGGGCTCCAGGATTACCGCAGATGGGGACTGCAGCCAAGAAATTAAAAGACGCTTGCTCCTGGGGAGGAAAGCTATGGCAAATCTAGACAGCATACTAAAAAGCAGAGACATCACCCTGCCAACAAAAGTGCGTATAGTCAAGGCTATGGTTTTCCCAGTTGCAATGTATGGCTGTGAAAGTTGGACCATAAGAAAGGCTGAGCGCCAAAGAACTGAGGCCTTTGAACTATAGTGCTGGAGAAGACTTGGACTGCAAAGTAATCAAACCGGTCAGTCCTAGAGGAGATCAACCCTGACTGCTCTTTAGAAGACCAGACCCTGAAGATGAAACTCAAATACTTTGGCCACCTAATGGGAAGGAAGGACTCACTGGAGAAGCGAGTGTGCACATGCACACTCACATTTTCAGTGCGCGGCGAACCGGTGGTAAAATTATGTGAAACCCACCTCTGTACATTATCAAATAATGGCACATGAATTATCGAATTTAAAAACATGTCCAGTAATTTATTCGTATAAATTCTAGTTGTATTATTTCTCTCTCTCTCTCTCTCTCTCTCTCTCTCTCTCTCTCTCTCTCTCTCTCTCTCTCTCTCTCTCTCTCCCTCCCTCCCTCCCTCCCTCCCTCCCTCCCTCCCTCCCTTCCTCTCCATGACAGCTTGTGTTACCTAAGAAAATAGGGGTGGGGGTTTTTTTTGGTCATTTTATCATTCTTGTATTTAGGTATTACTAGCTTAGCTATGTCTTTGATAAAGTTTCTCATTAATTCCAGTCATCTTTGATCTGTGGAACTCAGGAGGAAAAAAAGGGTTTTGTGTACCAAACACTTAATCGTGCAACCAGTAATGAATGATACACGATATATAAAACCAAGTGTTGTATGTGCAGGTTGCTCTGATAACAGCCATCATGTCTGTGGTGGGATTCAAATAATTTAACAACCCTAATTCTCTGCCCTAATGACCAGCTGGTGGTCATGTGACCATATGGGCGTGGCCAACTCAACATCACTCATGTCCATGGGCGCTTCGCCTTAACTGTTACAATGTAATAAGGGTTAACCAGAGAGGCAGTTTCTGTAAGCAGGGCAATAAATATTAGGCTAGAAACAACACCAGAATGTTTCCTTCCTGCCTTCCTTACAGGATTAGCCCTGTAAAGTAGAAAAAACACAAAAGGAGATTTCTTCCAACAACTGGTTCTCCGAACTGCTTAGAAAGTTAACAATCGATTCTCCCGAATAGGTGCGAACTGGCTGAATCCCACCACTGCATCATGCTGGATCTAGCATCTGCTTAGAGGACAGGACTAAGGTCTGGAATAGTATAAGGTCTCTGCTTGAGCAGAGGGTTGGAGGAGAAGACTTCCGAAGTTCCTTCCAAGTCTTTTATTCTGTTAAATAACTTGTGAAAGTTCTCTTATGATTCAGACCTGCTGGGAGAGATAAAAGGGGTCTATAGATCTTCTATAGATTTACAGATTCGACAGATCTCATACAGAATGTCCCTGAGAAGTTGTCAAGCAGGATGGCAGGTTAATGATTGGCAGGTTAAGGATGGCAGTCTTCTCCATTCTGTTCCCCACTTATGGATCATGAGGACCAATCTAGGATTAAGTAAGTTGCAGGAAAAAGAACTGGAAAATGGCTTCCTTCTTTCATTTTTGCCTCTCATGATGAAACATAGGGCAGGACTCTGGAGGTCCGCATGCATGATTTCTGCAATATATCACAAAGTACAGTAGTGGCCAAAATTGTGGAAACCTTTTGGGAAAAGTGTATTTTCTAAAACTAGCTAATAACACCACTTTTTTGGGGAGTAGTACCATAAAATTATATATCAATGGAAAGATAATTTAATCAAGAATGTAATGCAATAACTTTCATGAAGGATTTACTATTAGAATGGCAGTTACAGTATAAAGAAGAAACGTAAAACAAGTAAAAAAAATGAGATATACAAAAATTATCACCATGTCAGTTAATACTTAGTTGGGTAACCTTTAGCATGAATTACGGCCTTACAACATCTTCCCATGGAGTGAACCAAGTCTTTTAGTTCTGCACCTGTTATAATGTGAAACCAAGATTGAATGATTGCTTCTATTAGCTGGGTTTTATTGCTGGGTCGCTTCTGCCTAACAAATTTCTTTAGTCGACTCCATAGATTTTCAATTGGGTTAAAGTCTGGGCTATTCCCAGGCCATTCCAGCAGTGGAATAGGATTATCTTGAAACTCAAAAAGAAAAAAAAGTTGTGTTATTAGCTACCAAACCTCAAAACACACTTTTCCCAAAAGGTTTCCACAGTTTTGGCCATTACTGTATATGAGTAGCCATGTTAAGTTATTGTCAAAGTTATCTGTTTTGTAAAATATGTCTTTCGTATGGTAGTTACTTTCCAGATTTAAGTGTCCACCTCCTCAATCAGCATAGCCAATTAAGGATTTTTATTCAGATGATTTATCCCATCCATTTGTTGCTGGGAATTTAGGATTTCATTTTTGCAAAAAAAAATGTATCAAAATGTTGTAGCAGTGAGAATGAGACAAGGAAATGAGTTACAACAATGTAAGGAAAAAATGCTATTACAAAACTTTAAGAAAACTGCATTCCTTGAGAACTTTGACCCCTGGAAACACTGATATTTGTTATTATATTCAGGACAAAGGAATCGCCCCTTAAGACTGAAATATATATTGTTTAAGGAAACACACTCTGCTAAACAAGCAATTTTCAGGCTGTGACAAATTATTATTTTATTGTGTTATTTTTATCCACTTACAAAAACTGTCTAAGTAAAGAATTGCTATTATGAAACCTTGCATCATTATAAACTGCATATTTAATGTATTGTGCTGCAGTTCCAACCATTTCATTTTTGAGGCTAATTTCTGCCTTCCATAGGGATGGAAAATATTTTTTTATCGGGTTGTATTTCAGGGAAAAAAACTCAGGATATCACAACACTAGAACTCAGGATGTTAACACACAGCCAATTACCCAGGTCGTTAAAACACAAAAGACTAATGGGCACACATCAAGGACCTCCCACACAAGATGTTACGAAACAGCTGACTAATCTGCAAACATCAACTCAACAAGATGTAACAACACAGGCAACCAACCCGCTCACAGCAACAAAGCCAGCACCCCACACTCCCCACCAGTATTTATAGAGAGACGGCAGCTCCAATCACGTTTTCCTCGCACAAGCACAAAGCCGAAGACACCAGCCTGAAGATGACGAGTGGGACCTCATCGAAACATCGCCAAGATACTCTCAATCTTACATGGGAAAAGACCCGAATACACCAAAACTTGCATACCTCTACCCGTGAAAATCTATGAAAATATATATATATATATATCTTCTTAAGTTTTCGCGGGTGTGCATATGCAAAAAATTAAAATCTTGGGTGTTTTTCCGCGTCATTGTAAATAAATTGGTTAAAATATTTAAAATTCTGAAGATGACAGGGTTGTGAGCCTGTCGAAACATTGCTATAAGAAAAACTTTTAAAGTCACTGGTAGGATTTTAGCTGAGGTTTTAAAGACCTTGCAGAGTGCTCTGTAAGGATTTTTAGAAGATTTTAAGCTAGGATTTTAACCAGAATTTTAAATATTTTAACCAATTTTTTTTTTTTAATTTGATTTATATGCCGCCCTTCTCCGGAGACTCAGGGCGGCTTACAGTGCGTTAAGCAATAGCCTTCATACTTTTGTATATTTATACAAAGTCAGCTTATTGCCCCCACAAACTGGGTCCTCATTTAACCTACCTTAGAAAGGATGGAAGGCTGAGTCAACCTTGAGCCTTGGAGAGATTCGAACCAGCAGTAAATTGCAGGCAGCTGTGTTAATAACAGGGTGCTTTAAACCACTGTAGTACCAAGGCTCTTATTTACAATGACGCAGGAAAACACCCGAGATTTATATATATATATATATATATATATATATATGCCATCTTGCCTGATTTCCAGCTCTGTCTCCCTAACCCTAACCAAAGGAAATGGCAGAGACCACCTGCGCATGCATTTAAATATTTTTGGGAAGGGGTTTTTTTGAGGGGGGAGGGCTTATTTTCAGGGGAGGACTTATTTTGGGGGGAGGGCTTATTTAAACAGGCAAAAGTGCTGTGGAGCAGACTTAAGAAACTGCAGAAGGGAAGCTAAAATTGGTACATCTAATTAGACCTAAGCTTTGTGCCCAAACTTAATAGGGCAAATTGATTTTGTGTAGCAGATGAATACCGATATTATTCAAACAACTCCTGATGTCCACTGGTGAAATTCTTGCTTGAATTAAGGTTGTGAAATCACTCAAAACTAATTTGCCCCCCTTTCCCCCCTGAAACTTCAGAATCAGGGGTGCCTCAAGATGCAGATTTGAGCTATTGCTCTCTACGACAGCTAGCAGGACAACATTTCAATATATTTCTCTACTTTCATTTTGTGTCACAGTTACTATTTTGCTTAAGCGAAAGGAATAGAAAGCTGAATCCAAAACTTAATCCTAAAAAAATGAAATCCATGCATTTCTCCCAGGAAACAAACACCGCATATACTATATTAAAAAATATCCTGGTCTATGACTGTAATAAAAAGTGATTTGATTTATATTAAAAAGCTGATTTGAGAAGGTTTGTGCTAGGCTTTTGATTTTTCTTTCTTTCTAGGTTTCATGGCTTAGCATAGATGGCTGTTTCCTAGAGTCATGGTCAGTGGGGTATCCGAGGCCTTCAGGATGTTGCTGATCAATCATCTCCAGCAACTCACTGGCCTGTGTGATAGACAGTGAAACCTGCAATCTTGCAAGCCACAGTTTCCACTTCCCTAGCTGGTGGAAGGGGAGAGATTGATAGTTTGTGACCTCTCTGAGTCCAGTTTTAGAGGTCTCATACAGTTTTAGAGTTTCCTCTAAAATGTTGCCACACAACAAAACAACGGACATAAATATCTGAAAAGAAGGGCAGTGTCAACTCTCTAAACGACTGTAGCTAAAGCCATATTTTTCTTGCTTCGTTTCTTAGTTGCCATGCTTAGGGAGGATGGGGGGCTTATGGAATGTAGAATGTTTCCCTCCAATCTGCCAGATATAACAACGATAAGGCTCCTGAGAACCAAGGCCAAATCAACGTGCCCTAACAACGGCAGGAGGGAGTGCTGAGAAGTTCATCACCTGCTTGGTTTTATCCCCTCCTTTCATAAATAAACCCCTAAATATAAAAACGGTTGCACTCTCGATCCATTTTCTTCTTGACCTATGTTTATATGTTCCTAAGTACTTATCTAGAGTCTTAAGAACAGTGATGTTGCCTATGTCAGCTCAAGTAATATTCATCTCTTGGAAGCTTTATGAATAATGAATGCAATTCTTCTTTCCCCTTTAGGATTCATTTCTTTAGGGGAATGGAGCAAAAGTTTCCCCTTGTGTGGCAAAACCAACAAATACTTGCTTGAAATGTAGATACAGAACAATTGCTCCTTTTTATCCTGCAGATCCAAGGCTGGAAAACAAACAGATCTTATACTGTTAAGGGGCAGCTTGCATCTCAGAAGCTGTGGTTTTGTAAATAAATTTAAAGCATGAAGATGCTGTGTGCCATCCTCTCCCAAAAATTGACTGAGCAGGGACTTGAATAGCCAACCTCTAAATAATAATACTAATTATTATTATTATTATTATTATTATTATTATTATTATTATTATTATTATTATTATTTAATCTTTAGTGAGATTCACAGTCTTTGAGGCTGGTTAATAGCTCAGCAGCTCGAGTCCTAACCAAGGACATAGGAACTGTTAAGGTATCGTCGGAGGATGTAAGCTGTTCCGAGTAAGGTGGTTTTTTGTAGAGTCAAAATGTTCAAGTCCGGCAAATTTAGAATTTCTAAATAGCGGGGTAGCCCTTTGGGTATTGCTCCAAGGGCTCCAATTACAATTGGGACAACACACGATTTCTTTTTCCACAGTCGCTCGACTTCAATTTGCAAGTCCCGGTACTTTGTGATTTTTTCTTGCTGCTTATCTTCAATCTGTGCATCACCAGGTATTGCAATGTCAATGAACCATACTTTTTTTTTTCAACTATTGTTATGTCAGGTGTGTTGTGGACCAAGTGCCTGTCAGTCTGAATCCTGAAGTCCCACCAGATCTTGAGTTTCTCATTCTCTAAAACTTTCTCAACCTGATGTTCCCAGTGGTTTTTGCTGTACTCAAATCCAAACTTCTGGCACAATTTCCAGTGAATGATCTTAGCAACGCGGTCATTGTAGGTTGTCAGTTTGTGAAATTTTGCTGCACCCACTGATCAGGTGGTTGACTGTCTTATCTTTCTCATTACA
This sequence comes from Pantherophis guttatus, assembly GCF_059756535.1. Lineage (NCBI taxonomy): Eukaryota > Metazoa > Chordata > Lepidosauria > Squamata > Colubridae > Pantherophis > Pantherophis guttatus. Next base: position 82,218,783 of record NC_142068.1, on the reverse strand, counting down.
GAAGTGGCTGTATTATTATTATTATTATTATTATTATTATTATTATTATTATTATTATTATTATTATTTCCCTTTTCATCACATTTTAGGCAATGAACCAGGTTTTAGGTCAGTGATGGCTAACCTTTTTGCCGTTGCATGCCAAAAGCGGGGGGGGAGTGCAGGGGGGGAAGGACGCATGCCCACACCCGTAATTTAATGCGGCCCATCCCCCGCGCATGTGCACGTGACTCCCCCACGTATGCATGCATGACCCCCAAAAGTTCCCCCCGCTTTTGGCACGCGATGGCATGGTGGGCCCAGTAGGCCCGTTTTTTGCACGCTCCAGACTCCAGAGGCTTTCTTGGAGCCTGGGGAGGGCGAAAATGGCCTTCCCCACCACCCTGGAGGCCCTCTCAAGGCCGGAAATGACCCGTTTCCTGACTTCCAGTGGTCCTGGAAGGCCCAAAAAAACAGCTGGCCGGTCTATGCATGTGCGCTGGAACTGAGCTAGGGCAACACTTGCATGCCCACAGATATGGCTCCGTGTGCCATAGGTTCGCCATTACGATTCTAGATGCTTCTCAGTATTATTCTTTTTTAATTACAGTATTTTTCGCTCCATAAGACGCACCGGACCATCTTCTAAACATTATTTATTTTTATTTCGGTTATCAATCCACCTGTACCATTTATCCCACACCACATAGTATTCTGAATCCTATTTTCCTCTTAGTTCTAAAGTTAATTTGTTCATTTCAGCACATTCGAATATTTTTTGAATAGTTAATCCCTCTTGTGGTACATTATTTCCTTTCCAATATTGCACATAGGCAATTCTGGTTGCGGTAAGTATGTGTAAAATCAAGTACCTTATTTTTCTGTCGTGTTTGGTTTTTAGTTAATCCAACCTGTCTTTTGGGGAAATGACACTGTCAGTTCGATTATGTATTGGAATTTTGAAAAAGAAAACTATAATAATAAAAATATATTTTAAAAAAAGAAGAAAAAAGAATATTTTTTCTAAAATATTCTAGTCTGCACAGCAGACTAAAGCACTGTTATTAACATCAGCTGCCTGCAATTAGTGCAAGTTCAAATCTCACCAGGCTCAAGTTTGACTCAGCCTTCCATCCTTTCTAAGGTAGGTAAAATGAGGACCCAGATTGTGGGGACAATAAGCTGACTTTGTATAAATATACAAAAGTATGAAGACTATTGCTTAACGCATTGTAAGCCGCCCTGAGTCTTCGGAGAAGGGCGGCATATAAATCAAATTTTTTAAAAAAATGAATCTGGAGCACCATCTCCAAAGATGGGATTCACTTCCCTTCCGGTTCGCAAACGTGAGTGCACACGCACGCACTCACTTCGCTTGCCCGCGCTGCCTCTGCACGTGCGCACAGCCTTCCTCACATGCACAGTGCTCGCGCATTATGTCTGGGCAGGTAGTAAAAAATTTGAATTTCACCACTGATATACGTAGAGATTAAAGAAAGCAGCATGCATTGATCCTCCTTTAGGTTGATTTACACTTAATTTATTATTATTCTTTTTATTTATTTGATTTATATGCCGTCCTTCTCCGGAGACTCAGGGCGGCTTACAATGCGCTAAGCAATAGCCTTCATACTTTTGTATATTTTATACAAAGTCATCTTATTGCCCCTACAAACTGGGTCCTCAATTTACCTACCTTAGAAAGGATGGAAGGCTGAGTCAACCTTGAGCCTGGCGGGATTCGATCTTACTTTAATTGCAAACAGCTGGTTTTAAATTACAGAGCTCTGTCTGTTGAGCTATCTAGGCTAATCTTAATTTTAATCTTAATCTCATCTCGGAATTAAGCCCATTATTATATTGATGCCAATTTCAGGCTGGGATATGTTAAAGATTCTCCATTCCCACCCCTCTCCATGAGAAGGTTACTGCAAAAGCCCCATTCCCTCTCCACTCCTGGGGGAAGGCTATTGCAAAATCTCCATTCCCACCCACTCTGGTGCCAGGCAGAGGTGATATTTGCCGGTTCACCGAACTACTCAAAATTTCCACTACCAGCTCTCCAGAACGTGTCAGAAGCTGCTGAATAGCACTCCTGATGTATATGTGACTTAAAGATGTTTATCAAGACAAATTATAAATATAGGTTTACAGCTGGGTTAGAACAATTGCCAAAGCAACTTTCTGAGATTTTTCAACCAAAAGCTTGTTCCATTTTTCTTTATTTTCTTTTTCATTTGTGAAAAGTCTGCTTTAAACTTCATCTGGGCCAGCTTTCGCTTTATATGCAGTGACATTTATGCCTGTGCCTGTTCTCTGTGCATTCTTCCTCATACATTAATCTCTCCTTGCCTTTTTTGAGAGGCAAACTGCACTGAAAAATTGTGGAAAGCTCCTATTTCAGCATATCTATGCGTTTTGGCTCGGGAGGCATGAAATAGGTAGGTTGCATTTTAAATATGAAGCTGAGGAATGTAGCTGCACTACACCAGCCAACAATAAAGCAGAGCAAACCACTGTGAAGAAATCCCTTCAATCAATAAAGTCTTATGAAGGAACAGGACTTGTAGAGGAAATGATGTTTTATTAAGTTTACTAATTCAAATAATTGCAGCTGGCAGTATAGTAGGAAAAATAGCTTTTTCCCAAATGCCATCACTCTGCTAAACAACTAATTCCCACAACATTGTCAAATTATTTACTAAGATTGTATTACTATTATTCTTCTCATCCTTCCTATGGTAGTAGTACCTTAGTAGTACCTCTTTCCACTTATGACTATAACCATGTTGCTTGTATCTTTACAATTTATATTGTTTTATTTGTTTCCTAGTGTGATTTGATTGCTTATTAGTAACCTATGACTATCACTAAGTGTTGTATCTTATGATTCTTGATGAATGTATTTTATTTTTCAATATGTATACTGAGATCATATGCACTAAAGACAAATTCCTTGTGTGTCCAATCACACTTGGCCAATAAAGAATTCTATTCTATTCTATTCTATTCTATTCTATTCTATTCTATTCTATTCTATTCTATTCTATTCAAAAACAATTGCCTTTTAAAAGAGACACCCAGACTTCCAGTTTGGCTGTCTCAGGAATTCTGGGAGTTTATTTTTATTTTTTATTTATTTATTTTATTTTTATTTATTGTTATATGCCGCCCTTCTCCGGAGACTCAGGGCGGTTTACAATGCGTTAAGCAATAGCCTTCATACTTTTGTATATTTTATACAAAGTCAGGTTATTGCCCCCACAAACCGGGTCCTCATTTTACCCACCTTAGAAAGGATGGAAGGCTGAGTCGATCTTGAGCCTGGTGAGAATTGAACTCGCAGTAATTTGCAGGCAGCTGGATGTTAAATGCTGCCTTAGTAGGAGGCATTAGCCTCCTACGCCACTCAGGCATCCACAGGTTGTAAAAGAGCAACAATTGCCCACTCCTGTCATAACCCATGTGACTTTATTAAAGTACGTGTAGAACTCCTGTGCCCTGGAACTGCATTATTGATAGAGAATCTGTATTGAATTAAATATAAATTAAACATTTAATTTACTAACTCCTGATAGAATTAAGTGTTTCAGTGAATGGATTTTTAGAACATGGGGAAAACTCTGTCGCAAAGTTTACAAGAAAGGTAGCTTGAAATAAAGCTGTGTATGTGTGTGATATTCTCAGAGGGGCTTTTTCGTAAAATTTAGCATTACATTTTTGCACAGAGGTTTGTCTGCAGACACCCTGATGGACAAGTGTTAGCTTTGTGGGAACAAAGGAGGCTTTCGAGCCATACAGAGAAGAATGCAATTTATTTTAATTTATAATCAACTGACTTGTCATGCTCACAAGCATTCAACTCCCTTTGGCAGATCTTCAGATGGGATAAATCAACCAAGCTTTCATAGAAACAAGGTTGTGAGTTATTAACTGCATAGAGCTGGAGGAATCTACAGTGTTAAAATTCAGGCTTCTAGTCAGGGACAATGTCTAAAAATCTTATTATAGGTGGGAGGAGAAAATGGTCCTTTCTCTGTCTACATAAATGTGGGACTGAAGGGGAGTTATGTCATATAAAACTGGCTATACAGGAAGGGGATAATTAAGAAAAAAAGATGGCCATCATTTTTTAGAAGTAATTACTTTCTGAAAGCAGATGCTCCAAAAGCTATTCTCATCTGTACTATTTCCTCAGAATGTGGAGCTCCAAATTACCTGATATATAAAAGCATCCTCTATTATTCCGTATTTTGATTTTAATGCACTTTTTAGATGTTTTCCTCCTCTCTTGTATCAGTTCCAAAATTTTTGAAGACACAGACGCATGAGGTAGGGGAGAAGGGTATTGTGTTTTATCCTTGTAAAAGGAATATATCTGAGGAACTACAGCACTGCACTCAAAAGAATTATAATCACACTTGCACCAAGCTTACTTTTTCCCCCACGTTGTTTTATTAATATGTGTGAATAACTTCAAGGGGATGGAAATGTGTTAATTGCACTAAGCAACTGAAAACCACAACAAACTCTGGAATTTCCAGTTCGGGTTTAATATCTTATAAAAACCAAAATGGGATCTATTTCCCATAAGATGTTTTCTAAGGATCTTTGATCCTTTCTAACATCAAAATCTTATTTAGCGTTCTACTATTTATTTCCAATTCTTAAATTTGGGGTTATTTTTTTTTTCTTTCATTCAGGATTAGAGGCAGATTCACCAGGTATTGTTGTTCCAAAGGTCTGTAATAACTTAGAAGTAATGAATAGAATAGAATAGAATAGAATAGAATAGAATAGAATAGAATAGAATAGAATAGAATAGAATAGAATAGAATAGAATAGAATAGAAATTTTTTATAGGCCAAGTGTGATTGGACACACAAGGAATTATTCTCGGTGCATCTGCTCTCAGTGTACATAAAAGAAAAGATACTTTCATCAAGAATCATAAGGTACAACACTTAATAATAGTCATAGGGTACAAATAAGAAATCAGGAAACAATATAAATATAAATCGTAAGGATACAAGCAATAAAATTACAGTCATAAGTGGAAGGAGATGGGTGGTGGGAACGATGAGAAGATTAATAGTAATGCAGATTTAGTAAATAGTTTGACAGTGTTGAGGGAATTATTTGTTTAGCAGAGTGATGGCATTCGGGGAAAAACTGTCCTTGTGTCTAGTTGTTCTGGTACTCTATAGCGTCGTTTTGAGGGTAGGAGTTGAAATGGTTTATGTCCAGGATACGAGGAGTCTGTAAATATTTTCACAGCTCTCTTTTTGACTCGTGCAGTATACAGGTCCTCAATGGAAGGCAGGTTGGTAGCAATTGTTTTTTCTGCATCTCTATTTATCCTCTGAAGTCTGTGTCTGTTGTCAGGTTTCAGTGTTATCTTAAATAAACTTCATTCTCAAACGCAAAGTCTCTGATGAATCTTTTCTTTATTTAAGAATAAAAACATCATTCCTGAACTCTGGATGCAGCCCAGACTGGCATCTCCTTCCAACCCCCTCCCTATCCGTTCTTCATCCCCAATGTCTCATTGGCCATCATGCAGATCCATCTCTCCGTCCCAAGCACTTTCTATTCACAGGAATTCCCCCCTCCCTCTATCTCCTAAGTAACGTTATCTACCAAGTAGCAGGAAAACTAAGTGAAAGTTCATCTCAGCATTAAAGCAAGGCTTCTCCCTCTCTCATTCATGTCAGCACTGGAGAAGATCATAAATTGGAATGCTGACATCTGTCTTGTTGGGTTGCAGAACCAAACCAGACAGTTATAGAGGTGCAGATGACAGACTCAATAATTTCTCTCTAAACTGTATTAGCAGCTCCTTGGGCAGTTTGAGCTTTCTGAGTTGGTGCAGAAAGAACATTCTTTGTTGTGCTTTTTTGATGACGGTTTTGATGTTAGGTGTCCATTTTTGATCTTGCGATATGGTAGAACCTAGAAATTTGAAGGTCTCTACTGTTGATACTGTGTTATATAATATTGTAAGAGGTGGAAGTATGGAAGGGTTTCTCCTAAATTCTACTACCATTTCTATGGTTTTGAGTGTGTTTAGTTCCAGATTGTTCCAGTGCAATTATGCAAAAATCAATATGCAATTTCCAAACGTAATTAGAAAGTGAGGTTTGTGAACTTAGTGTCCTTTAAAAGTTTCCACTGTGGTGGCAATCAAGATGATGGCTAATCCCATGGCTAATCCCATGGGCTCTTGGCACTCAAATCTGCAGAAAATTGCTGTCCTGTAGTATCCTTGTGGGGAACAACTGTCCAGAGCACATGTGTGCGATAAACCATCCTCTCTTTATCTGAAGAGGTTTCAAGGAACTGGCCTACACACCAGTTCCTTGGCCTTTGCCACAGTCATTGGCTCCGCTTTCACAGAGTCATCTTCAGTTCACCATATCTCCCTCACAAGGTCCACAAGAGACACCTTATTAGGCCAGTTGCATTTGCTGCACTTTGCAAATCTTTCGTTCACCATGGCACACCAAGTATTATTTGCAAGGAGTGTACTTAGCATAGAGATATCACTTCCAACTTCAGCACATGTAAATTACTTGAAAATGTTATCCAGTTCCAATTATTTACAATCAGATATTATTGCACATATTGGCCGTTAGAAATGGGAGATGGACTTAGCATCTTAAAAAATAATATTGTTGATCTCTGATTTAAATAATCCTAGAGCTAAATCTTTCAGACTTGTGCCTGTTTAACGTGGAAGGGTGGAAGTTTAACTTCATCTATTAAATCTCATCTTGCTGTTGTTAGTTGCGAAGTTGTGTCCGACCCATCGCGACCCCATGGACAACGTTTCTCCAGGCCTTCCTGTCCTCTACCATCCTCTGGAGTCCATTTAAGCTCACGCCTACTGCTTCAGTGACTCCATCCAGCCACCTCGTTCTCTGTCGTATCCTTCTTCCTTTGCCCTCAATCTTTCCCAGAATTAGGCTCTTCTGCAGTGAGTCCTTCCTTCTCATTAGGTGGCCAAAGTATTTGAGTTTCATCTTCAGGATCTGACCTTCTAAAGAGCAGTCAGGGTTGATCTCCTCTAGGACTGACTGGTTTGATCGCCTTGCAGTTCAAGCACCATAGTTCAAAGGCCTCAATTCTTTGGCGCTCATCTATTAAATCTTATCTATTAAACCTTATCTATTAAACTGCAGCCATTTCTTGTGTTTACACATAGAAAATGACTGAACCTCACCTGAACTGTATTTGGAAGTCAATGCAACCATTAATCAGGGCAAAAAAAGTAATAGTCAGAACACCATGACTGTACTCATGCCATGTTTAAAATTGATCCTTTAATTATAACCTATCATAAGTATGTATAAGTATGAAGAGATCTCAAAGAGACATGTTTCTTATGACTGATCTTCTTCTTTGAAATTTATAGCCTAATTTAAACTTAGCTAATCTTTTCCAAAACATTTTTGGGGAGATAACAATTATTTCAATTGGACCAGTTGGCCACTGAGTCTTATCAATCTGAGCCTTTCTGACCTGTTGGATTATGATTTCTAAAATTCCTGTTAAGGATGGTCAAAGTCTGGGAACAGTAAGAGATGCCCTATTATGGAGTCACTGGGTGGAACTAAATATAGCACTGCAAGAATTAGCTATGGTTGACTGTCCCCCATCCTCTAAACTTCCACTGTTCTAGTATAAATTTGTCATATCATATTGGCTTCTGTACAGGTGTATCCAGTTTCTGTAATTCACAGATTTTTCATTGGTTTCTATCTCTTTTCAACATATGTGTTCTAAATTAGTTAACAATTTTAACCTGTTTAGAAATATTCACTTTAGTACCATTCATGTATCCCACTGAAATGCAAGTCATAATTCATGTGAAGAGTAACAAAGCATTGAATGCTAACTCCTCACTTGATTCTCTCATCTGCATCAATTTCAAGAAAACCATTATGTAGGGGAAGGCTTAACCTTTCTCCTTGTGCAATGCAATCCCAAATGTGATGTTACATGGATCAGGAGAGGAATTTGCACTCCTGATGTTAAAAAGTGAATTCAAGAAATGTGCTCCCTATTGATTTTTAAAAAAATGTTTTTATATTGTACAGATGAAAAGATGGTGAGGAATTACTATACGGCCTAGGTTCAAGAATATCTGACAGGACATAATTATTTCTCTGTTAATATTATGTGAATCCTTTTTTTCTTTTTTCAATGTTAATTCACTTTAAGCACAATTACCGTATTTTTCGGAGTATAAGATGGACCTTTTTCCCCCCAAAAAAGAGGGTGAAAATCTGGGTGCGTCTTATACTTCGAACATAGCCCCACCTAGCCTCTCATACAGAGGTTTCTGAGGCTGAAAAAAGCCTCTGAAATGGAGCTTCAGAAAAAACCCTCAGAAACGAAGCTTCAGAAAAAAACCTTCAGAAACAGAAAAAAGCCTCTGAAGCTCTGTTTCAGAGGCTTTCAGAAGCAGAAAAAAAAGTTTTTTTCTGAAACAGAGTTTCAGAAGTTTCAGAGGTAGAAAAAAAAGCAAGGCACAGAGCTCACAACCTGTTGCTAAAATTCACCTCTCGGAACAGCTGATTGGGGGTATTCCGGGAGGCCGATCCACCTGCCAATCAGCTTTTTTCTTATTTTCCTCCCCAAAAACTAAGGTCCGTCTTATACTCCGGTGCATCTTATACTCCGAAAAATACGGTATGTATTTATATTTTAAAGTATGATTGTTGGTTTATTATTATGTTTATTTCTTTGGTATATTATATTTTCATTGTTATATTTCACAATGTTTTTTTTTTTATGCCGCCCTTCTCCGGAGACTCAGGACGGCTTACAATGCGCTAAGCAATAGCCTTCATTCTTTTGTATATTTATACTAAGTCAGCTTATTGCCCCCACAACTGGGTCCTCAATTTACCTACCTTAAAAGGATGGAAGGCTGAGTCAACCTTGAGCCTTGGCGAGATTCGAACCTGCAGTAATTGCGGGCATCTGGTCTTAATAACCAGCTTAATAACAGGGTGCCTTAGACCACTGTACTACCAAGGCTCTTGTTACTGTACATTTGTTATAGTTATTATTTGTTTTTATTTTTTGCAAAAGTTGCTATCTTTACAACATTGGCTGATTGTTGTGCAGTTCACTAAATCATCAGTTGGCAGAAAAATATACCAATATAACATTTGCCATCCTCAATCCTCATCAGTGAGGCTGGCAAACAATGCTCAAATCTGGAAGCTCAGGGTGTGTAGCAGGGTCTCCTTAGAAGATCAAACCAGTTGGGTGGGTCCTGGCTGTCCTTAATACACTCTAGATCAGGGGTGTCAAACTCACATTGTCATGGTGGCATCACGTGACATATCAGGACTCCCCCCCTTCGCTAAACAGGGCATGGGCGTGGCCAGCGCATGACGCATCCAGCCCATGGGCCACGAGTTTGACAGCCCTGCTCTAGATCATTTCTCAACCTTGACAACTTTAAGATATGTGGACTTCAGCTCCCAAAATTCCCCAGCTAGCCATATATGATAGGGGAATTTCTGAAGTCCGCACAAAGTTGCCCAGGTTGACAAACATTGTTCTAGATCTATCAAGGTATTTATGGGTCCTCCTGATCATGAAAAGGTAAAACCAAAACAAAGGGCTGGGATACAAGCTGGAGAAACAGGGTCTCACCTGCTATAGCCTGCCCCACCCATCCTCCCTCCCTTCCCTCCCTCCCTCCCTCCCTCCCTCCCTTCCCTCTCTCCCTCCCTCCAGGGGTGATATTAACTTACCTTTGTTACCAGTTCGCAAATGTGAGTGTGTGTGTGTGTGTGTGCACTTCACTTATGTGTGACACTCTGTACATGCGTAGGACCTTCTGCACATGCGCAGAGCATCAAAAATGGGATGTGATGACATCCGGGTGGGTGGGCGGAGCCTTCCACAGCCGCCGCTATCAGTTCGCCCGAACCAGATAGAACCAGCTGAATATCACCACTGCCTCCCTCCCTCCCTCCCTTCCTTCCTCACTCTGCAAAGTGCCACAAGCATCAGCAGTACTCCCTGGATACCTAATGCGTGTGATACATTTGCATGTGGCATTTTCTTGGAGAACAATTGCTGAGAATAATTTTGAGAATTACAGAAGTTGATGTTCCTCTCTTTTTCCATGACAAGCCGTACTAACAATAGGCCTGTTGCTGACAAGCACGCCTGACAATGATTAAAGTTCAGAGCCCTGTTACAATACCTGACATCATCCTCAATGGTCCTGCCTGATTTCAGCAAGCATGTAATCAGAGTAATAGAGAGGAGGGGAAGGCGATGCTGTTCTTGTGTTAATAAATAAAGAAAGCCTAAAAGCGTGAGGGGGAAAATTATTTGCTTATGTTCTTTCTGAGTAAAATATGTTTTAATTTTTTCATCTGCATTGCCGCAGCAGTGATTTAAAAGCCGGATCACGTCCACCCAGTCGCGTTATTATAAAACTGGAATTAAGGCACAACCTACTCAATCCATCTGTATCGTAAAGCAGTCAAGAAAACTGCTGATGGTGGTTGCACACTTGATGGTTTGTCGGGGTTTATGAAATAATGGAGTGTAGATCATCAATTACTAGGTTAATAATGGATTTACAGAACCGTTTTTAAATAAAGGGATTGTGTAAGGAAATGCCCGAATGACTGATTCATAAGGACTATAACTCTTCCCCTAACATATGTGTGGGCACATTGGCACACTTGTGCCTACTGAAAATTCTGAAGGGTAGAATTCACTCAACTGTAGGAAATGGGATATTGAACAATATACAATATTTCACTGAAGCACACCATGCCTAATTGTTATTCTTTGCTTGAAATTAAGCACTTCTCTCTCTCTGAATGACGTATTTGTTTTCTCTGTTAAAGAAGGTGGTATATATTGTGTATGCAGCAGTGAAATCCAGCTGCATCTATCAGGCTTGCGCGAACCTGTAGCGTCGGTGGTGGGAGGCTCCGCCCACCCACCAGGACATGATTACATCCTGTTTTTGACCCTCTGCGCATGCGCAGAAGAGGCATGCACACTCCCATTCCCGAACTGGTAGCAAAGGTTTGTGGATTTCACCACTGTGTGTATGTGAAAAAGAGACAAGGAAAGGCATATAGTCAGTGGTGGGATTTAAATAATTTAACAACCGGTTCTCTGCCCTAATGATTTCTTCAAACAACCAGTTCACCAAACTGCTCAGAAAGTTAACAACCAGTTCTCCCGAAGTGGTGCGAACTGGTTGAATCCCACCGCTGCATATATTCTTAGCTTTCTCTCTTGGGCTGAGAAAGAACAAACTCTTACAAGAAAATTTGAGATGTTGATGATATTTGGGAAAGAGGATAATTAGTGCATCTGCATTCTGACAGGTTAATATAAAGGAGGGATGTTTCAGGCCAGGGCATAGTACAGAGACAGCACCGATCATGCCTATGTGCCACCTGCGATGGAGTCAGAATGGGAAGGTGCCACATTCCTGGTACTTCATAATCTTTCATTGTTTTTCAAGACCCTGATCGATACGGTTCCTCAGAGCTTGATTCTCTCACCTCTCTTATTTAATGTTTACATGAAGCCTCAGTCAGGTTGTCTGTTGACTGGGAGGTCAAGTAGTATCATCAATTACAATAAGGATACTCAATTGTACATCTCATTCCCAGCAGTGGTGACATTCAAATTTTTCCGTACTGGTTCTGTGGGCATGGCTTGGTGGTGGTGGGTCCTGTGACTGAGTGGACATGGCCAACTCAATGTTACTCATGGCCATGCCCACTTAATCACATGACCCTCCCCCACCAAACCACAGCCACAGAACCCGGTAGGAAAAAATGTGTGTATGAGCACAAGAAGGGCTCATAGTGAATTCTGTGGCAGAAAGAATCCTAACTTTTCTCCCTCCATTCACAGTGGAACTGTCAAAGTACCTTAAAGGGACAGACTGCAGCAGCTCCACTGTGAATGGAGGGAGAAAAGTTTGGATTATCTCTGCTGCATTTAATGTTGAATTCTGTAGAATATCAAGCGCTTGGAAGCGGTGAGCGGGCGGGTGTTGGCGGGGCCAACCAGGGGTGATTTTTACCAGTTTGGCAAACTGATTCAAATCATCCCTACCGGTTTGCCCGAGCTGGTCTGATACAGTCGAATTTCACCCATAATCCCCAGGCCAGCCAAGTAATATTGCTGAAGTCATGATCCAGTGCCTGGAGGCTTTCAGGATTTGGAATGGGTGAAACAAGTTCAGAAAAGAACCCTAGCTATACTGATAACTCTTGGTGCTAGGGACCTTCTATTTCTGTTCCTGAATAAGGTTGAATTCAGATCTAGTGTGTAATCTGGGGATCCCTCTAAATTTGTGGCTTGAAAAGCAAGTGACAGCTGTGGCCAGTGGTTCTTTATTTAGGATAATCTTGGGCCCAACTATGCCCGTTCCTGGACTGGGAGGCTATAGTCACTCATTCTTTGGTTACCACACATACAAATGAACTATATATCAAGCTGACCTTGAATACCGTTCAGAGCTAGAACTGCCAAGTACAGAACCCAACAATATGTGCAGTGATGAGTGGACTACACTGTGGCCACAAAACAGCACTGCTCCATGGGCTGCACTGGTTACTAGTTGGCTTCTAGACAAAGTTCAAGGGACTAGTTGCCATTTTGAAAGACCTACATGACATACGACCCGTTATTTAAGAGAGAGAATGTCTCCCATGGTTTCTGTACATCTGGTAAAACCTTGGCTCTTACCTGGTCCCATTAATTAAACAACAGCACACAGAAGGCTTTAGATCTGTGATGGCGAACCTATGGCAAGTGTGCCACAGGTGGCATGCACAGCCCTCTCTGTGGGCACACCAGCCATCGCCCCAGCCCAGATATACCACGTATGCACGCACGCCTCCCACTGGCCAGCTGGTCTTCGGGTCTCTGCCGCACATGCATGGGAGGCAGGGTGCATGTGGGGAACACATGCACACATGCATTGGGGCAGTGGGGCACATGCAAGGTGGGGTGCAGGTTGGTGCAGGAGGCTTTCCAGGCCCAAAATGGGGCACAGGGGGGCCTCGCACTGTGCCCCCGTGCCCCATTTTGGCTTCCAGGTAGGTGCAGAACGCTTTGCAGGCCCAAAATGAGGCATGGGGGGCCCTTGTGCAGCACCCCCATGCCCCGTTTTGGCTTCCAGGTTGGTGCAAGAAGATTTCCAGGCCCAAAATGGGGCACGGGGGGCCGCCCCCATGACCCATTTTGGGCCTGGAAAATCACCTGCACCAACCTGGAAGCCAAAATGGGGTGCAGGGAATGGGGTGCATGCACGGGGGGGCAGGGCACATGCACAGGGGGCGCTCGCATTGCATTTTGGGGTTTCTGGCCTGCATGCAAATGCACGTGCATGTGTGCGATTTGGGCACTCAGCACCAAAAAGGTTAACCATCACTGCTTTAGATGATGGCTCTTCTATGTCACAACACCTGTCCCCCCGAAACAGCATCCCATGCCCTGCCTCCTCACTCTTTTAACATTAAAGCATTAAAGCCTTTTTCCAGGCCTTTGGTTACAAGGAGCTTTTGTCTGTTTTTTTTTTTTTTTCTCCTTCTATTCTTCCATCCAGGATGGAAGAGAGATTCACCCTTTTCTCCCTACAGATGAGTATGTCTTTTTTTGGGGGGGGGAGGGGGGTATTCTGTTTATGTAAATAATTGGAGTTGAACGGCCTAGACCAGGGGTGAAATCCAGCAGGTTCTGACAGGTTCTGGAGAACCGGTAGCGGAAATTTTGAGTAGTTTGGAGAACCGGCAAATACCACCTCTGGCTGGCCCTAGGGTGGGGAGGGAATGGAGATTTTGCAATATCCTTCCCTTGGAGTGGGATGGGAATGGAGATTTTGCAGTATCCTTCAACTGGAGTGGGGTGGGAATGGAGATTTTGCAGTATCTTCTCCTGCCATGCCCACCAAGCCACAGCCACCAAGCCACGCCCACAGAACCAGTAGTAAAAAAATTTGGATTTCACCAGTGGCCTAGACACTTCAAATATAAATAATATAATATAAATAAGTAATAATAAATAAACAAGTCAAGTGTTGGCTGAGGAAAAACGACCCTGTTCACACACTACATCATTTCCCTTTGCTGGCTTGCTTTCTTCTGCCCAACTTCGCATTCCTAACGGTAAATGTTCTAATTCAGTGTTTGTCAACCGTGGGAGGCTGAAGATGTGGGGACCAACTCTCAGAATTTCCCAGCCAGCCAGAATTCTGGGAGTTGAAGTTCACACATCTTATAATTGACAAGATTGAGAAACATGCTCTAATTCAGGGGTGTCACCAAACCTCGTTGTCACAGTGGCATCATGTGACATATCAGAATTCTTTTTGCTAAACTGGGTGTGGGCGTGGCCAGTGCGTGACGCATCCGGCCTGCAGGCCGCAAGTTTGACAGTCCTACTCTAATTCCTTCTGTCTCCTCACGGATGGGATGGAGGGCCAGGCAGAACTGATTGTCCTTTTCAGGCTACATTTCTGGGTCTTTCCTAGGTCTAGATGTAGATCCTAGGTAATTGTCCACCTGGGGGGAAAAATGTAGGGTCAATTTAAGCCTATACTACAAATATGATTTGAAATCAAATTCTTTTATTATCAGAGACAGAGGTGGGTTTCAGCAGGTTCTGACCAGTTCTGGAGAACCGGTAGCGGAAATTTTGACTAGTTTGGAGAACCAATAAATACCACCTCTGACTGGCCCCATCCCCATATTTTCTCTGCCTCCCGAGTCTCAGCTGATCGGGAGGGAATGGGGATTTTGCAGTAACCTTCCCCTGGAGTGGGGAGGGAATGGAGATTTTATAGTATCCTTCCCCTGCCATGCCCACCAAGCCACGCCCACCAAGCCATGCCACGCCCACCAAGCCACACCCACAGAACCGGTAGTAAAAAAATTTGAAACCCACCACTGATCAGAGATCAGCAATAGATAAAACCTGATAAAAATCAGACAGTTAGATGGAAAAAGAAAAGATGGTTGTGTTTGTTGCTGGTTGCTGCCTGGTTTTAACTGCTGCGACAGTAAACTTGCCTATTGGGTAGGTGGTTTCATGCTTTGAGTCAAACAGTAAAAGGTGGGTATTAAAATGTTCTGTTTTCCCAGGTGAACATAGTAAAAAGAAAAAAAAGGGGGGTGTTTCTTCAAAGAGCCTTATAAAAGTTGCAATGAAAAAGGAGTCATAAGAAGAAGTGCGCTGAGCAAGGGGAATCTTGGCATACCTACCTGATAATAACATGGATAGAAGGACCTGATGTCTGACCCTGGAATATCATTTCCTCCAGCTAAGGGGGTGGAGGAAGGGTCTACAAATATCTTTCAAGTCCCCAAAATCCTGTGTCTAGTATTCGCCTGGGGCTCTGAGAGAGTGAGCTGGCTTCAAACTGACATTTGATGTCATCCAGTCTTTGTAACACCAGCTTTCAGCCTGAATGAACTCCAGAGTTAATAAAGAAACTACAGACACTCTGCTGTTTTAATCCAGAGTGAGAAAGAATTGTCAGCTAAGGCTAGCAGTGGTATCCCTGTAGGAAAACATTTGTACTTTAACCCTTATGCCACCACTAGTCTCTATACCCGTGATGCCGAACCTATGGCATGTGTGCCGGAGGTGGCACGCAGCACCCTCTCTGATGGCATACGAGCCGTCGCCCCAGTTCAGCTCGCTGCGCATGACGCATGCCTCCCGCTGGCCAGTTGGTCTTTGGGTCTCTGCCGTGCATACGCAGGGGCAGGATGTGTGCGGGGGGGCGTGCATGCATGCGCGGGGATGGGCTGCAGGGGGCCACATGCATAGGGGCATGTGTGTGGAGGCCGCGCGCATGCAGGGGGATGCACACACATGCAGGGGGCTGCTTGGACATGCACAGGGTGGGGCGGATACACGGGAGTTCACGCATTGCATTGGGTGGGTTTGGGCATGCATGCATGCATTTCTGCACATGCACGCACTTTGGGCACTCAGTCTGGAAAAGGTTAGCCATCACTGCTCTTTACTGTGTATTCATTTCTGGGCATCCCAGTGTTATAGTGAGTGCTATATTGAGGATGCACTGGGGTGTGGCAGTCAGAACCTTCCAATCTTGCTTTTTATTCTCTCTAGGATATTTTGCTTCGTGGGTAGATTAATCTGAGCTGCATGTAGCATTGGGTTAGTGTTTCAATTTCACAAAGACATAAGTAAGCACCATTTCCATTTCATGGAATTGTGAAACCGAGGAGACATTTTCTTGAAATGCAATAAACCCTTAAACATGAAGCATGGTGTGTAAAAATAACGTTTTCCCTTTAATTTCTCAGAAATGATTTTTTTCCTTCTTGTTGAATTAAAATATTCTGAAACTTCATGTCACAGAACCCTTTGTGCATAAAAGAGCAGGGATGCAATCTGGGAGTCTTCATGGACTCACAGTGGCAGCTGTGGCTAGGAAGCCCTTTGCACAGGCCTACCTTGTGTGCCAAGAGTGTCCTTGTGCACCAGTTGTAATCAACCTCTGGATTGAGAGGTTTTATTCATGGTGATTTATGCCTTAGTTACCTGCTAGGCAGGTGGTACAATAAAGATCCATGCACTTTACATCAGATGGCGTTGTTTTATTAACAGCACCAAGAACTGTGCCAACTGAGCTAGACTCTATGGAATGATCAGCAAATATGGAAGACAGGCACTTCTTCAACTAATCAAGAACTATGACTTTTAGACAGCTGGCTAAAAACCAGCTGTCAATCCTAAAGTAAACCTGGCTGAAGCCATCTCGGAGGCTTCAGGGTTGCCACACAGCAGTGGGAGGAGGAAAATAGTGGGGTTTTGTAGCCAAAACAATCACATTTTCCTGTGGGAACCAAGAACATTCTCACAGGTGACCGGCCAGCATCTGGATTGGACAGCGTAGCCAGTGACTTGAGGGGGAAAGGGGAAACTTTTAATTAGGTGAAAGCCGTGGGAAATCTCAGAGTCGGCTTTCACCAGTTTGTGCCAATATGATGTATCCAATAAACTGTTCCTTGAGCAACTCGAGTACCTCCGAGTTTGTTTTCTATGGGTGCGTTACTTGGAACGCTGACACCAGCCCTATGATTTGCACCCTACTGGTAACCAGTGTAGTTCCCAGGGCAGTGATATTAGACAATCATACTGAGACATGATCATAAATGTCCATGCTGCTTTATTTTGGACCAGGTGTAGCTTGTGAGAAGTCTTCAGGAGTAGCTCCATATAAAGTACATTACAACAGTCCATTTGTGAGGTTATCAGACCATGAATAACTGCATAAAAGCCTCCAGGTCCAAATATTTTACATTATTAATTCTCTAGCATACATTATCTTCATATTTTACAATATAGACAGAATTATACATCACAAGAGAGAAAATGGGCTTTGCAGGATGGAAAATGTAGGAATGACACAGAAATGTAGGAAGAAAGGAAACAGAGATGGTTGAAATATGAAGGGGGGGCGTCTCCAGGGGAGAGGGGCAGCATATAGGTTTAAAATAAATGAACAAACAAATAAATAATGGATAAATATATAAATAAACAAACACTCGATGCTTACAGAAAACAGAGTTGCTGCAAAATAAGGTTGTTGAAGAAATAAGCTAATACAAAGCCTGATTTTTGTATACCGTGTTTTTCCAAAAATAAGATCCTGTCTTATATTTTTTTTGAACCTTGAAATAAACGCTTGGCCTTATTGCCATGCGCTCAAAAGCCCAATTGGACTAATTATCAGGGGATGTCTTATTTTGGGGGAGACAGGGTATAAACTATACCCATCTTGCTTTCCAAACTTTCTATGCTTTCATTAAATCAACATTTGCCTCTAGAATGATTTAAAATGGAGATTGAAATCATGGTATCATGGGGCGGTAACAGTGGTGGGCTTCTACCAGTTCGACCTGGTTCGGTAGCAGCGATGGTGAGCTGACAGTGAACCGGTTTGCTCTGACCATCAGCTGGGCCCTCCCGCCTGCCCCTGCATTATACCTACCTATATTCGTTCATTTTTAGCCCTGTTCTGAAATGCAAAGCATGTGCGTGTTACACTGTTTGAAACCCACCACTGGGCTGTAAGGGACCTTGGAAGTCTTCTAATCCAACTCCCTATCCAAGGCAGGAGATCTTATTTCATCCCGGACAAATGGCTATTCAACCTCCAGCAATGGAGTACCCACAAATTTGGGAGACAAGATGTTTCACTGGTTAATTGTTCTTACTATCAGGACATTCCTCCTTATTTCCAGTTTGGGTCTCTCTTTAATGAGTTTCCATCCATTGCTTCTTGTCTTAGGAACTTTGGAGAATAGGTTGACCTCCTCTTCCTTGTGACAGCCATCATTGAGTCAACAATTACTATACCTACTGGATCTTAGCAAAGGTTTTCCTAAAGATTTTTCTGTCTCATTCAAGGGCATTGGCTTCAGTAGCCAGTTTTATCCATCCGTACTTACCTGTCATGGTAACAACCTACCACATACTGTGACAGCAGAGAAGTCTGGATCTTGCTGGAGGTTCTCCAGGGAGACTGCTCTGATATTGACCTTCTTCATATGACCTGAATGTCATAAATTTCTGGGACATTTTTTTCCCTTAGCTATACAAGTCTGAGATATAAAACAAGACTGTCACATTTTGGTCAAGGGACATGATTGGATTAACTAGCAAAGTTTTAGAAGCTGTAGAAAAAAGGAATTAATATGTAGAAAAAAGATATGCAAACAGGAGTTTTTGGTAGGTAAATTAAGCTTCAAACCTGCAGCAGGAAATCTAATATCTATACCTATTTATATATATATATATATATATATATATATATATATATATATATATATATATATATATATATATATATATATATATATATATAAATTGCAATTCCCATCATTCCTCTTTCATTGGCTAGTTTACTGGGTATGATAGCACTTAGCAATAGCACTTAGACTTATATACCGCTTCATAGTGCTTTACAGCCCTCTCTAAGCAGACTTACAGAGTCAGCATATTGTCCCCAACAATCTGGGTCCTCATTTTACCCACCTCAGAAAGATGGAAGACTGCATCAACCTTAAGGCTGGTGAAAATCAAACTTTCAAATTGCAATCAGCCGGCAGTCAGCAAAAGTAGCCCGCAGTACTGCATTCTAACCACTGTGCCACCACGGCTCTTTGATGGAAGTTGAAGCCCAAAATATCTGAAGAGCATCAGGCACATCACCTACTCTTATGATTACTGATCACCTCCAAGAGCATCACTTGCTCTTATGCTTACTGATGTGAAATAACTGGCGATTGTGATGTCACCACGATGAAGTCAAGCTGCATCCATGGCAATGGAACTGGTTTCTAGGGAGATCAACTGCCAATGTGGTTTTGATCCCTGATTAAGACTAACCTCAAAATGAATGATCCTGCTTCAAAACCTGCTCTGATTAAGACAATGAAGGCACTATAGATGAGGATATCTGGAATTAATACCTCTATCTGTTAGCAGAAAAATAGAAGCAACCTAAAAATAAGGAGAAATTTCCTGACAGTTAGAACAATTAATCAATGGAACAACTTGCCTCCAGAAGTTGTGAATGCTCCAACACTGGAAGTTTTTAAGGAGAGGTTGGATAATTATTTGTCTGAAATAGTGTAGGGTTTCCTGCCTAAGAGGGGGTTGGACTAGAAGACCTCCAAGGTCCCTTCCAACTCTGTTATTATATTATATTATATTATATTATATTATATTATATTATATTATATTATATTATATTATATTATATTATATTATTATATTATATTATATTATATTATATTATATTATATTATATTATATTATATTATATTATATTATATTAATCCATGAAAATATTCCAGTAATAGTGTGTGGGCAGATAATCTGATGATTCCTTCTTTCTTAGACTTGCCAATCCTCAAGAAGATGATTCCAGAAAAGTGATCACCCTAAATTCAGAGGAACTGAGAGGTAACTACATAGAAAATATTTGCTTCTATTATTCCCATCGGTTTACCAAATGTAATAATTTCAATCTACAATTACTGGCCTAAGTGTGCATTATGGGAATTGAAATTCTACACATCTGGTGGATGTCAGATTGGGACCGGCTGTTTCACAGATGGCTGACTAAGAATACTTTACAAGCAGCATGATAATGATACAAGAACATTCAATTTTATTTGGAAATAGCTGTCTACCAGCATCTGGAAATTAATAACTTCTTCATTAAAATGTGGCATCTGTAGCTTTTTTTTAACAGTCAAAGGTAATCCTGGGCTTTTTGCAAGGGTTTGAAGATAAGTCTAGTCAGCCATCAAACTTTGAGGAATACATAAACAGCAGAGATGACAGCGATGATGGGGAAATCAAAGGTCTGTGTAGCTTAGTTCTATTTTTTTTTATTTGCTGAACTGATAAATCCTTTGAAACATTTTGTTCTGGCCTACAACTGTGAATAATAGCCAGTGGGAAGCAGATGGGCTCAACAAAAAGAAAGCATTTAGTAATTACAATTTATCCCTTGGGGAAGAGGAAAAAAAGAGAGAGAGAGCTAGTGCTGGTTTAATTTATAATTATCAATATGGGAAATACAAACCCCACATTGACTATCTTAGAGGAATGGGCTTTGAGGTAAAGGCCATCCTAAACTGAGCCTGAATTGAGTTGCTTGCAATGATTGCTTTATGATTAGATTATGGTACTGATAAAAAGCCACAATTTAAAATGCACTTCCTTTTAATACGTTGGGAACAGTGAAGAAAAGCAAATGTTAGATATTTCAAAGTCAACTCCAAACCCATTTTTCTAATCTACATTGTGGGTGATTATGAGTGGGTGGGTTGTTGCAGACAATCTGCTTGCAGAGTGATTAAATATCTGTGTAGGGCACCTCTTTTATCTACAATATACTTACCCTCAGCAGAGACATCATCCTGCCAACAAAAGTGCGTATAGTCAAGGCTATGGTTTTCCCAGTTGCAATGTATGGCTGTGAAAGTTGGACCATAAGGAAGGCTGAGCGTCAAAGAATTGAGGCCTTTGAACTATGGTGCTGGAGAAGACTCCTGCGAGTTCCTTGGACT
The DNA here is from genome assembly GCF_059756535.1 of Pantherophis guttatus. NCBI lineage: Eukaryota > Metazoa > Chordata > Lepidosauria > Squamata > Colubridae > Pantherophis > Pantherophis guttatus. Next base: position 82,197,670 of record NC_142068.1, on the reverse strand, counting down.
GCAAGGCGATCAAACCGGTCAGTCCTAGAGGAGATCAACCCTGACTGCTCTTTAGAAGGCTAGATCCTGAAGATGAAACTCAAATACTTTGGCCACCTAATGAGAAGGAAGGACTCACTGGAGAAGAGCCTAATGCTGGGCACAATTGAGGACAAAAGAAGAAGGAGATGGCAGAGAATGAGGTGGCTGGATGGAGTCACTGAAGCAGTCGGTGTGAGTTTAAATGGATTCCATAGGATGGTAGAGGACAGGAAGGCCTGGAGGGAAGTTGTCCATGGGGTCGCGATGGGTCAGACATGACTTCACAACTAACAACAACATACTAACCCTTATCAACTCCATGTGGAGGGGGATGCAGTAGCACAATAATCATTTATCCCCCTGCAGAGCCTAAGAGCCAAGGTGGTACAGTGGTTAGAGTGCAGTACTGCAGGCTACTTCAGCTGACTGCTAGCTGCAGTTCAGCAGTTCAAATCTCACCGGCTTAAGGTTGACTCAACCTTCCATTCACCAAGGTGAGTAAAATGAGGACCCCCATATTGGGGGCAATAGGCTGAATCTGTAAACCACTTAGTGAGGGCTGTAAAAGCACTATGAAGTGGTATATAAGTCTTAAGTGCTATTGCTATTGCTACAGGTAGATAGACTTATAAAGATGACTAAAAGGCTCTGAATCAGTGGTGAAATGTAAAATTTGTTACTACCGGTTCTGTGGGCGTGGTGGTGGTAATATGATTGAGTGGGCGTGGCCAACTTTTTTTTCTTTTACTTTTAAAACCATTTTTTCTACAACCTCTTTTAAAGCCTCTGACAATCCCAACTGACCTGCCTGATCAGCAGAGACTTTCTTTTTTTTTTAAAGCCTCAGACGATCCCAGCTGACTTGCCTGATCGGCAGAGGCTTTTTTTCCTTTTAAAAACATTTTTTCTATAACCTCTTTGACTGAAGAAGTTGTAGAAAAAACGCTTTTAAAAGCCTCTGATGATCCCAGCTGAGCCGAGCAATCATCAGAGGCTTTTTTTTTTTTTACTTTTAAAAGCATTTTTTTTTTCGGTCAAAGAGGTTGTAGAAAAATGCTTTTAAAAATAAAAAAAAAGTCTCTGACGATTGCACGGCTCAGCTGGGCAATGGGGGTGGGAGGCAGGGATTTTTGCTACCGGTTCTCCGAACCACCTGCCTCCATTGCTACCGGATCGGGCGATCCAGTCCAAACCGGGAGCATTTCACCCCTGCTCTGAATGTTTAGGTCCTGGAAAAAAAAAACCAAAGCCTAATGTGGCTCTACAACAGAGAAATGGGTTGTGAAAATTGTGTTCGCTGCCTGGGCTCTAAGATAAATCAGGGCATTGTTAGCATCACCAAGAAATAATGCTAGGCAATCCTAAGTGCATTCAGTAAGCCATCCAGATCCATCAATACTTAGGCTGGATCATTTTAACTGGTCTTCCATCCTTTCAGAAACATCTGTGGCAGACTAAAATCTACTTACCTTCCCCACCAGTTTGGAAGTGCAGGCGCCACGCAGGCGTGCTCGCTATGCGCGCGCGGGCCCTCTGCTCATGCACAAGCTCTCCTGCACATGCGCAGAGGATAAAAAAAGGTTACTTCCTGGTTAAAACCAGGAAGTAATGACGACCGGGCAGGTGGGAGGACCCTTGCGCTCCTGTCGCTACCGGTTCTCTGAACCACCCGCCGCCATCGCTACCGGTTTGGCCAAACTGGTCTGAACTGGTAGCATTTCACCCCTGATCTGTGGCAGTCAGATGAATACTGATCTGGGAATGGTCTGTCTGTAACAAAAGAGTGGTGAAGATATCCAGTATCCTCAAATTATCAATGTCACCCAAATAGAAACTCAGATCCAACCTATGTTCTTTCTGTATGTGTAAGGCCAGCTAGCAGAGGTTCATGGTTGTTATGGTGTACCTAAGTTGCCTGTACAATTTAGGATATTGAAAACCTCCAGAACAAGAAACCAAGATAAATACAATCCCGGAAGTAAGATAACCCCAGCTTGCTCAGGAAAAGGGCTGCTAGGCAGTGGGATAGCAACCAAGATGATGAGGGGACTGGAGGCTAAAACATACGATGAATGGTTGCAGGAACTGGGCACAGCTAGTCTAGTGAAGAGAAGGACCAGGGGATAGCAGTGTTCCAATATTTGAGGGGCTGACACAGAGAGGAAGGGGTCAACTTGTTTTCCAAAGCACCTGAAGGCCAGACAAGGAATAGTGGATGGAAACGGAACAAAGAGAGATTCAACCTGGAAATAAGGAGAAATTTTCTGACAGTGAGAACAATCAACCCATGGAACAGCTACCCTTCAGAAGTTGTGGAAGCTATGTTTAAACCCTTTCGCCCTCTCACCCTGCTCTGTGGGAGAGATTAAGTCTTCCCTGTCATGTCACGTGCCAGGTTTTCCCTATTTGGAAAACAGATATATTTTTTTTTTTTTTATTGAAAAGGTTTTCAAATACAAATTTTTCCCCCTTTTTCCCCCCCCTCCCCCCCCTCCCTAACCCCCCCTCCCCACCCTTCCCCCCCTGTGACTTCTTCGTAACAAAAAAAAACCCTAATTCATAACAGATTACTTACTCCCTCCTCAAAATACTGACCTTTACTTACTAAAAGTATTATAAATCCCCCTTTATCCATACATTTCAGAAAAGAAGAAGAGAAAAAAAACAAAAAAAAAACAAACACATTATACTATAACTATTATAAAATAACTTCTAATTTAGCATAATAGTGTTTTATATCTATACATTATTGCAACAATTCAAAACCACCTTCCACTTTAAAACTATACGATAAGTCCTACTTTAATAACATTTCAAAGCGGGCTCCCCATAAAATCTAATTTAACATTTATTCCACTCTATCCATTTCCTCCACTCCCCTAAATGTATCACTTAAAAATCCCTTTTCTTAAACTAATCAGTCTGTAGCTAGCTTATTCACCCACTGTCTTACAAATTTACCATACACAACAATTCTTGATATCTTTAATTCACTGCCCACACTACTTAAAAATATATATATATATATATTCCATTATATCTAAATAAAAAAAGAAAAGACAATAACTTTAAATTTATAGTCCATATAATATCTTCTTGAAGTCTTTCCACTGGATTGTTAAAACCAACATCCATAATAGGGTAACATAGCTTGCTGATGCAACAGTTTATTCAAGATCTCCAATCATATCTGCCCCCATCAGTAGTAAACATCTTCTTATATATATAAAAGTAAAAACAACCACCCGAGTGACATTATAATTATATTCCATATAATAATAATTGTGGGTTTCATCAGGATTATTAATTTCCATCATCGTATTGGGTAACAACCCGATCTTCTGCATGTTCCAATGTGATTCTCTTGCCTTATAATTCAAGATAATTATAATATATTTATCAACACAAAAAGAAGTTTCAAAGTAGATAATTCAAAACCATCAATTTAAGGCTCTTTCCATGTCCCAAAATTACGGCAATGCAGAGATCTGCCACTATCCTCAGGATGATATTGACCAATATGTCGCCTCCTCTATGTTTTCACATAATCATTCATATTTTAAAATCACTGGCTTCACTGTTGCTTGGGTTAGAAATTTCTATTTTTGTACAACCTATTTCTTTTTTTGTTTTCTTTTTGTGGGTTTGACTTCCATCCTAATTTTTTGTGTCTCGCGTTTCTTTTTTATCCCTTGTATATCCTCTAATTGGTTTCCATGCTTGTCCTTGCCTTGATAAGTCATCACATTAAAATCAGATGGCACTTCTCTCAAATTTGTAGATAATCCAGCTGGGGTATCCGATAAATCCAAAGGCAATTTATCTGGTACAGTCTCTGTCTTTAATTCCAACTCCTTCTGCTTATCCTGTATTATATCTGAAGACGTTAAATTCATTTTCAACCTATTTTGATAAAATTCTTCCGCTCTTTCAACAGTATTTAACTGGTATCTTTCTCCTTGATATCTCAATATAATACCAACTGGGACGTCCCACCGGAATTGAATATTTCTCCTTTTTAACTCAGACACCAGAAAGCCAAATTTCTTCCTTTCCATTAATATCTTAGGTGGGAGTTCCTTGTAAATCCAAATCTTTCTTCCATACAATTGCAAATTAGAATTGAAGGAATTTTGCACAATTTTATTCCTAATTTCTTTATCTGAAAAATAGATTACCACATCTCTAGGCAATTGCCTTTGCTTGGCAGTCCAGGAGTTTATTCGATAAGCTCTGTCAATCCTACAAAACACTTCCTCAGGTTGAATCTTTAAAATCCCAGCTAGAAATTCAGAAGATATTTTCCTTAAGTCATCTCTGTTATTTTCCTGCAAACCTCTAAGTCTTATTGCATATTCTGTGAAATTATATTGTATCTTTAGAACCTCTTTATCAATCCTCTGTTGCAGATTTTCTACATTACCAGACTTTTGGTCAGCATCCATTTTAAATTTTTCTTCTGAACTATAATCCTGAATATTTAACAAATCATTTTCAATTTTTTGAATTCTATTGTCCAATTTATCTTGAATTTCATCCATTTTTGACTCTAGTAAATTAGTATTTGTATCCAACCGAATCATGAATTCTGACACTTTTAAAATTTTTTGCTGCAAAAAGTCAAACTTGGATTTCACCAATTCCTTAGTTTCCTGCTTAAATTTTTCAAGTTGCTGATTCACAATCTCATCCCTTCTTTCAATCTCCTCTAAGAGAAATTCTATTATATTAAAATCAGGTTTCTGGGACTGAAGAGTTAAAACTTGTTCCTTTAAATTCTTAGTGGGGGAATCCCCCCCACCTATTTGCTTGTCTGACTTCACAAGCCTCAGTGCCATGTTTCCGCCTAAGCAGGCTTTGTTAGAAGAAAAAAAAAAAAAAACAAGACAAAAGACTTCCAGCCAGCAACAAGGGAAAAAGAGAAAAACAAAAACAGGAGCGGAGTTTTATCTACAAATGTAGCCAGTGGTATTTATTCCGCTACATTGTAATAATAAAAAACGGAAGAACTTTCCCTCTCAAACTCTTCTCCAGCCGCGGCAGACGCCATTTTAAAAAGAAACTTTTTTCCTCTTTCTCTTCCTCTATTCTCTTAAGTAATTTTTAAAAGATAAGTAAAATACTTGCGCTTCAGTATTACAGGTCCAGCTCACATTTTCTTTGAGTAATCTGTCAAATTCGCAGGCTTGCTTTTGACGCCTGGCTCTGCATTAGCAGAGGTCTCCCAAAGCCCGGAGCAGCGGCTGGGGATATGGGGCATCTCATCCGCTCCATCCCAAAAGTAAAAGAAAAACTTTTGGGACTCTGCAGAGAGTTCTACCCACCCCTGCCGGCTCTATCTCCGTTTCCTCATGGGAACGGAGTTTTTTCGAGCCGCCGTTCCGTTGTGAAGGCGGCTCTGACAGGCAGTGGAAGCTGACGATCCCAAAGGAACGTCTGGCGGCGGCCAGCAGCAAACAGGAAGTCGGCGGAAAACAGATATTTTAACCAGGGGTGAAATCTACTTACCTTCCTTACCGGCTTGGAAGTGCGTCACATTTGCATGCAAGCCCTCTGCGCATGTGCAAAACCTTCTGCACATGCGCAGAGGGTAAAAAACACATTACTTCCTGGTTAAAACCAGGAAGTAATGACACCCAGGTGGGTGGGCGGAGCCTTGCACCACCATCGCTACCGGTTCTCTGAACCACCCGCCACAATCGCTACTGGATCGCCCGATCCAGTCTGAATCGGGAGCATTTCACCCCTGATTTTAAACCATAACTGTTAAAGGCATTAAGCAGCAGGATTTTGAGTTTGGAGGGGGGGTCACCATTACTAGCACTCTGACCTCTTGGCTAGGCTGCAACCTGGAGGAAGAGAGCTCAGTTGTCTTTTTTTTTTTTCTGAACAACAATCAGATTGCAGCTTCCTATGTATTATCCTCTGATGGTCACACAATATTATTGTTTGCTCCCAGGATGATGGATTTGAATTTCATGAAAAGACGGACTAAATTGAAAGTTTGTCCAAGATACAATATGAGCTTCTGCTATATAGAAATACATAATAATGCCCAGATCTTCTTTGTTGCTAATATTTCCACATCCCCTTCTGTAGGACCTCTACATGCATCTTATCAAGAAGGTTTTGTTCGTGGTGTACTCTTTTTTTTTTCTTAACTTCATAAGCTTGGATGTCCCTCATTTCAAAGAGTCCTGCATTCCTTCATATCTCTTGCTACAGAACGAGATGTTCTGCCATTTATTCTTCTCATTATCACACTCTGCAGCTCCGTGGCTGAACTAGAACAATTCATTTGGCAAGCTCTGTGCTGCACTGTGTATTTCCCTTTTGCTCCCTGCCTTGCTAAGGAGCCTTGTAGAAGCAAATTTCTTACAAAGGTAAGAAAAAGAAAAAACAGATTCATGCAACAGCTATCCTGATATGCAGAAAAGAGCGTTGGTCACTTTTAACTTTCTCCGAGTAATAAATAAATCTCTGCTCCTCAACTTAAAAGCAATCACAACTGGTGTAAAAAAGAAAAGAAAAGAATTAGAAAGAAAAACTCTACTCGAGGTCAAGCACAGCAGTGTCTTTCATAAATATCAGAAATGACATTAAAACTTTTGAATAGCTAGCCATGCTGAAAAGTTTTAGTCTCTTGCTGGTTTATAATCTTATTCTGCAGTCTGTGCGCTTTGGGATGGTGTCAGTGTTATTTGTCAGTTGCAGTGGTGACAAGAAAGGGTCACAGCAACTCAAGAAGTACAAAAAGCCATAAATTTTAAAAAAAGGAATTAGTCTTGTGTCTACGAAGAGTGATTGGGTAGGGATGGATGGATCAGTACAAATCCATTTTGTGTTAATGTCCAGACTAAGGGTATGTTTTATTCAATTTTTTTCCTATGCATTTCTTTTAATATCAGTCCATTGTTTGTGATTTTCCTCTGAAACATAAAGCATTTGCACAAAATAGTCTGTTTTAATGTACTTTTCCACATGATTAAAATATGTATTTAACTAGCATTATATACACTAATTAATCTATATGCTAAAGGACGTTTCTCCCATGAATGTTTTTTTAAAAAAAATAAAACTACCCTTGATTATACCCCTGGAAAGGTAATATATCCTCAGCCCACACCTAAAATTGTTTCAGATATGTATTTCATAGGCCAGTTTTTGTCCAGAGAATGGCAGGTGACGGAAAAGTCCATTACCACCATTCATACCACAGCGAGTGCAGTCCAAGGGTTAAATCCAGCAGGTTCTGACAGGTTCTGGAGAACTGATAGCGGAAATTTTGAGTAGTTCAGAGAACTGGCAAATACCACCTCTGGCTGGCCCCAGGAGTGGGGAGGGAATGGGGATTTTGCAGTATCCTTCCCCTGGAGTGAGGTGGGAATGGAGATTTTGCAGTATCCTTCCCCTGGAGTGAGGTGGGAATGGAGATTTTGCAGTATCCTTCCCCTGCCACGCCCACCAAGCCACACCACACCCACCATGCCACGCCCACAGAACCGGTAATAAAAAAAAATGGATTTCACCACTGGTGCAGTCCATGTGGGGTTGGGCAACCTATTTGACATTGAACAGGCCATTATTGTTGGGGGCAATATGCTGACTCTGTAAATCGTTTAGAGAGGGCTGTAAAAGCACTATACATATATGACGTATGTTTCAGAGTATAAAACGCTCCAGACTATAAGACGCACCTACCTTTTTTGGTGAGGAAAACAAGAAAAAGAAATCTGCCTTTGCCTCTGCCTCTGCCTCCCAGCAATTTTGCCTCGTTGCAGCAAACAGCAAATAGCCTGCTTTACTTTCATTTTCCTTTTCAGCATAGCTTGATTAGCACAAGAAAAAAAAAATCTGCTCCCAGCAATTTACCTCCTTGCAACAAGCAGCAGAGGCCCGCACAGCAATAGACAATGGCAATCCCTGCATCTTGAAACAGCTGAGAGTCGGGAGGCCAATCCACTGGACAATCAACTCGTGCTAATTAGGATGTGCTGAAGCTGAAATGGGCTGTTTTCTTCTTACTGCAAGGAGGTAAATTGCTGGGAGGCAGAGGCCAAAGGGTGGGGCCAGTGGGTGGGCAGGACTACATTCGGTGTATAAGACGCACCCAAATTTTCACCCCCTTTTAGCGGGGAAAAAGGTGCATTTTATACTCTGAAAAATATGGTAAGTCTAGGTGCTATTGCTATTATACAGGCTCAGAACTTTAAGGCCTCCATGATGCAAGATGCAGCACATTCAATTGATAGCTAAAAAAAAAACCCCAAGTGTAACAAAACACCCTGTCCTGATCCAAACTGAGAGAACAGGAGTTAAATCCATAGTTAAATCCTCTATATAGAAATTTGAGTAGCTAGAATGAAATGGCAGATCTTCGTGAATTGAGAAATAACAACAAGGAGACCCAGAAGGCTGCTCCTCACATCCAATACAGCCAGAGTAAGCTTAACTTTTCTTGGAAAATGCATCAATCAAAGCTGATACTGTTGATGCACTGGCAAAAGATCTCTAGGATTACAGCTAGTGCTGCTTCTTAAATTTTACATGGACATAGTTAAAGTTGGGATTTGTTGCTTGTTCTCCAGTTCTATGATGACCTTCCCCTGTTCATGTTGATGGAAGATAGAGCTGTAGGAATAGTCTAAGCAGGGGCGGGCAACTGTGGCTCCTTTATGACCTAAATTGGGAGGAAATGCTTCTTTAATTCAGGCAAGCTTGTGCTTTGAAGAACTGTGAAAACAATCAGGAGGTCTACTTCTATAGCAGGGGTGTCAAACTCAAGGCACGGGGGCCGTATCCAGCCTGCTGGGGGCTTAGATCTGGCCCACAGGGCTGCCCTGGAAACAGCAAAGGATTTGCCCACAGTGCCTCTGCCAGTGAAAATGAAGCTCAGGAGGGCTGCCTATGGCCCTCCCCAGCTCCATTTTCATTGGCAGAGGGTTGCAGGAAGCCGTCACAGCCGAAAACAGCACGGGAGTGCGTTTTCACTGGCAGAGCACTTGGGCCACCACAGGTGTCCCTGACATGAGTGACATCGATCTGGCCATGCCTACCCTGGCCACGCCCCCCCGCCTCCCCCTCCGAGGTCAAATATAATCCTGATACGGCCCTTAATGAAATCGAGTTTGACACCCCTGTTCTGTAACAATGTTGGATGAGCTGTTTCTCTCTTCACTAAACTTTCTTGCAATCTGAGATGTTTGAGGAGTGAGAGCTATTGGATTACTACATCAACGCTTGAATGAAATCCACACTGTTCAAAGGCATGGAATTCTGGAAAATCGGAAGAGACGTGTTGTAGATTTGCTACTTGGACCATGACTACAACAAGGAGAATTGATTGATAAAGTTTAACTGAGGCATTTCATGCAGAAAATAGTGTAGGAGATGACCAGGATGAGCCCAAAGAAGGGGTCAAATATGTCATCAGTCATGAGTCCCTTCACGCCCACAAGAGATCTAAATCCATCCCACCTTAAATTCCTTCTTATCTCCCACTAATTTCTCTTGGCTGTTAGTAGTTCAGATTCTTGTAGAGAGCTTAAACTTCCAATAAATCATTATACCCATTTGAACTGTCTTATTTCCTGATTTTCCTGGCACTTGACAAATGGATTATCTGTACATAGAAAACTAGTATTCCACAGTCTGGCTTCAAATTTATTTTGTTATAAAAATGAAATATTTGATCACACAACACATCCTCAAACAAATGCACACTGATTGGGCAGAGCCCAGAAAAATCTTCACTGTTTGTTGACTGAATAAACAAACTGAATTGACTGAATAAACAAAACTGAAAAAAAAATTCCGAGAGAGGGCTGCCCATTTTAAAAGAATCATATGTTTGAATGAAGAGCCATATGCAAATGAATTTATTTTCCTGAGAAAAGAGGACATTATCTGCTAATTTCAAAACACTGAACTACTGAAGAACTATTGAAATAGATATGGAAACCATCTAAGCAGAGGTGGGATTCACTTACCTTTCGGTTCGCAAATTTCAGCACTTGCTGGCAGAGCGCGGACTGGCAGAGGCTCATTTGACTTGCATGCACCTCCTCTGCACGTGCACATTGCTTTCTGCGCGTGCTCTTTGCTTGTGAATTACATCCGGGCAGGTGGGCAGAGCCTCTCACAGTTGCCGCTATCCATTCACCCGAACTGGACAGAACCGGCTGAATCCCACCACTGCGTCTAAATTGAAATATTCTAAAACAACAGAGCATGGTTTTTTTTTTTCCTGGATTAATGGCACACATTGTCCTTCATAGTTTTGATAGTTAATTAGATAAGTCTAAGTAGCAGAACCAAATTCAAAGGTGCCTATCAGCCGGTTCTAAGTATCAAGTAAAGATTAACACGGGTCGGAAGGTTTCATCTCTTCTTCTTTAGCATGATTGATAAAAGTATCACCCTCTACTTCCCATTGAAAAAAATATGCCGTATTTTTCGGAGTGTAAGAGACACCTTATTTTTGGGGGAGGAAAATAAGAAAAAAGCTGATTGGCAGGTGGATCGGCCTCCCAGAATAGCCCCTGTCAGCTGTTCCCAGAGGTGAATTTTAGCAACAGGTCCTTTGGTTGTGAGCTCTGTACCTTGCTTTTTTTTTTTTTTTGCTTTTTTTTTCTGCCTCTGAAACTTCTGAAACTCCATTTCAGAAAAAAACTTTTTTTCCTGCCTCTGAAAGCCTCCGAAACAGAGCTTCAGAAAAAAAGCTCTGAAGCCTCTGAAGCCCCCTCTGTTTGGGGGCTTCTTTTCTGAAGCTCTGTTTGGAGGCTTCTTTTCTGAAGCTTCTTTTCTGATGCTTTTTTCAGCCTCTGAAACCTCCGTTTGATTTTCACCCTCTTTTTTTGGGCGGAAAGATGTGTCTTATACTCTGAAAAATACGGTATGTTTCTTTTGCTAAAGCTGTTGCAATCCAGAGTGTGTTTATGATGCTCTTTGAGTACCTGAGTCTGTACATTAAAAAGAAGAAACTCCATGAGGAGTCAGTAAAAATGACATATCTCTATATAAACAGGAGATTTTCCATGGCAGGCTGTTAGAGGTTGCAATGCATGAAAAGAGAAATGAAAGTAATCCATTTAGTATCTGTGACAACAACCTTATCTAAAAGGCCAATACACTACATTTTTAAGCTTAAAAGAAAATACAGTGAGGAGGACAGAAAGGACAGTTATAAAATCAAAGACTGGATTACTTCCTCTTTTACTACTACAAAGTCTTCCATTTTGAGCCGATTACATCTCAAGAATATAGATAGCAACAACAAACCCCGTGGAAAAACAGGGTCAGGGCCAAGCATGTGCTTCAAGAATTCTGAAAATTAATCTGATCTCCTATCAATGATTTACTCCTATTGCAGATAAGAGGAGCGACTGGCAGAGAGGGTGAAAACTGAAAGAGAACAAACATGGTCAAGTGGAAGCAAAGTGGAAGCAGCATGAGGCAGATTTTAAGGATTAGAGGGTGTAAGTCAACGCTTTTCAAACTTAGTAAACTTTCAATTGCGTAGATCTCAACCCCAGAATTCCGGTTTGAAAATTCTGGGAATTAAAGTCCACACATTTTAAACTTGCTGAGTCTGAAAAACCCTGGTTTAAGCTATAGAAAAGGGGTGTCAAACTCAAGGCTCACAGGCCAGATCCAGCCCATGGGGTGCTTAGATCTGGTCCACGGGGCTAATCTGGAAACAGCAAAGGACCAGCCCGCAGTGCCTCTGCCAGCAAAAATTGAGCTCTGTTTTTGCTGTCAGAGGGGTGCAGGAGGCTATCGTGGCTGAAAATGGGGTATGGGGGGCTGCATGGGGGCTGTACAGGGGGGGCACATGGGGGGCTGCAGGGGCGCCCCCCCTGTGCTCTGTTTTCACTGGCAGAGGGCTATCAAAACAAACTAAAAACAAAAGGAGAAATGTTTCCCCTTTTGCATTTGAGCATGCAAGAACGGACAGGAAAGGAGAAAGGGAAAGAGGAAAGACAAAGAAAAAGAAGGGAAGATGGGAAGAGAGCAAGGAAGGAAAAATAAGGAAAGAGGGGAAGGAAGAAAAAGAAGGAAGAGGGAAGGAAAAGGAAGGAAGGAAGGAAGGAAGGAAGGAAGGAAGGAAGGAAGGAAGGAAGGAAGGAAGGAAGGAAGGAAGGAAGATTATAATGAGAGTGAGGGAAAGTTTCAGGGAAATTCTGCCCTAGCAATTGGCCACCACATGTGCCCCCGACACATGTGACATCGAGCTAGCCATGCCCACCATGGTCACACCCAGCTCTGGCCACACACTCGCCCCGACCCTCCGAGGTCAAACACAACCCTGATGCAGCCCTCAATGAAATCGAGTTTGACATCCCTGCTATAAAACATGCTTGCAGATGTTTCAGTACATTGGAGAGCTCCTGGGGGGGGAAAAGCAGAAATTTATCTTATAAGACTAGTACCAACTGAACAACCTGTGAGTTTCCAGGATTGTTAGCAGAATAATAGAATACCAGAGTTGGAAGGGACCTTGTAGGTCATCTAGTCTAGACATACCTAATTCCTGCAACCATTATTCATACGTTTAATCCTGCAGTCCCCTAATCATCTTTGTTTCTCTTCTCTAAACTCTTTCCAGGGTCTCAACATCTTTTTTATATTGTGGTGACCAAAACTGGATGCAGTATTCCAAACATGGTCTTATGAAGGCCTTATAAAGCAGGACTAACAGTTCACATGATCTTGATTCTACCCTCTGTTAATGCAGTCTAGGATTGCATTGGGGTTTTGTTGGCAGCTGCAGAACACTGCTGGCTTATATTTAAGTAATTGTCTACTAGAACTCCAAGATCCCTCTTGCAGTTGAGACAAGCTTCACCTAATTTGTAACTGTACATTTGGTTTTTCTTGCCTAAGTGTAAAACCTTAGCTTTCTCTACATTGAATTTAATTTTGTTAGATAGTTCCCAGTGTTCAACTCTGTCAAGATCCATCTGGATCTTGAGCCTATCTTCTAGGGTGTTGGTTATTCCTTGCCAGCATGGTATTATCTGCAAATTTGATCAGTTCTCCTTCTATCCCCTCACCTAAATCATTTGTGAAGATATTGAAGAGTACTTGGCCTAAAACAGAAACTTGGAGTACCTCACTGCATACTTCCCTCCGTATAGATGCAGTTCCATCAAGGACTACACATTGAGTCAGCCAGTTACAAATCCACCTGGTGATAATGCTGTCTATCCCACATTTTTCTAGCTTCCCAAGAAGTAGGTTGTGGTCTACTTTGTCAAATGCCTTAGTGAACTATCCACAGCATTTTGCTGGTCCAATAATTTAGTCACTTTAGACTAAATTAGTGGACCAGTGAAATGCTGTGGACATAGTATACTTGGATGTTATAGGAGTAGAAGCTTGTTTATAGTCATGAATTCCAGCATTTCTCAGTGGCCAACAACTATTCTCTTCTCTGTGTTGTGGCTCAGTTACCTGAGCCTGTGTCATCGGCAGGAGAGGACTCCAAGAGTGAAGGAGAGGAGTTGGCAAGGCCTCCCTCTCCAGGACCCTCCTCTTTGGCAATGCCTTCGGTGTCCGCCAAAGGGCAAGAGATAGGCCGGGGCCAAGCACGTCCACATAGCCACAGGTGGACAATGATGAGAGTAATGAGTCTTGGCTGGATCCTCGACAGTGTCGCAGAGATAAGCGCGCGCAACAGAAGAAAAGGCGTGCCAGAGATTAGGCTGAGTCACTGGACCACACCCCACAGGGTATAAAAGGGAGCGTGGTGGCCAGTCAAGCCTTGTGACGAACAAAGCTGAAAGCTTCCATGCCATTCTGCATTGCCGGACTTTTGCTATAGACTTTGCTGGATTATATTTGGACTTGATTTACTCTGTAATTATTGAACATTTTACTTTGATGTACCAGAAGCGGAGAGATGTTATCTCTTCGTGAGTAATAAACTCTTGGCAGGCAGCCACTAGGTTGCTGCCAAGTTCCGTTATCATAAGGAAAAGGATTTTGTCGGCTGGTTTGGTTTTTAACTCTTGGACGTCTGTTGGTGTGTGTGTGTGCGTGTGGGACGGGGACAGAACACTCTGTTTATGAATCATGGTGCATGAGGATACTGGCAATTTCTGTCTACTAAGTTCCAAGTGAATATATACTTTATAACTATAGTAAGTATGGCATGAAGATACAAAGAAGAAACTTGATCTATCAGTTTTCTCATGCTGCCTTTACTTGTAAGTATTTCATACAGTATATTCTAAATATTAATCCTTTTCTGTATGATTTTATTATAACAAATTTTACCACTGAGAAAGCTGGCAGTAGCTGGAGGGCTACAACTTCCCTACACCATAGAAAGAGTAGCAGCAGATAAGATAAGCTATCCCATGCCAATAAGTAAAAGACAAATGGAATGAGGCCAGAGAATAATAATGTTTTATATCAGATATAAATGGTTTATGGTTGTTGCCTACTTCCTATTCTTCTCTGGCATCAGCAAAAGGTACACTTCTGAGTAGAATCATATAGGGCTTCAAGGGATCTTGGACATCTTCTAGTCTCCTTCTCAGGAGACCTTATTGCATCCTGGACAAATGACTGTCCAGTCTTTTCTTGAAGATCTCCAGCAATGGAGCACCCAGGATTCTGGGAGGCAGGCTGTTCCATTGATCAGTTGTTCATACTGTCAAGAAGTTTCTCCTTAGTTCCAGATTGGATCTCTCTTTAATGGGCTTCCATCCATTGTGTCTCATCCTGCCCTCCAGTACTTTGGAGAATAGGTCAGCCCTCTTCTCCCTGTGACAGCCCCTCAAGTACCAGAAAACAGCGATCATGTCACACCTAATCTTTTTCTTCATTAGGCTAGACATACCTAGTTCCCTTAACCGTTCATCCTACATTTTAGCCTCCAGGCCCCTTATCATTTTTGTTGGTCTTTGCTGTATTCTTTTGAGGGCTTCAGCATCTTTTTTGTATCATGGTGACCAGAATTATATTCCAAGTGTGGCTTCAGTAGTGCAGCATAGAAGGACTATCACCTCCTATATCATATCATATAAACCCTATATCATTTCAGACAAATGGTTGTCCAATCTCTTCTTAAAAACTTCTCGTGTTAGAACATTCACAGCTTCTAGAGGCAAGTTGTTCCACTGATTAATTGTTCTCACTGTCAGGAAATTTCTCCTAGGTTGCTTTTCTTCTTATTTATTTATGTATTTATTGGTTCGATTTATATGCCGCCCTTCTCCGGAGACTCAGGGCGGCTCACAATGCGTTAAGCAATAGCCTTCATACTTTTGTATATACCTTCTTGATTAGTTTCCATCCATTGCTTCTTGTCCTGCCTTCATGTGCTTTGGAAAATAGGTTGACTCCCTCTTCTTTGTGGCAACCCCTTAGATAGATATTGGAAGACTGCTATCATGTCACCCCTAGTCCTTCTTTTCATAAAACTAGACATACCAATTCCAGCAACCATTCTTTATAAGTTTTAGCCTCTGGTCCCCTAATCATCTTTGTTGCTCTTCTCTGCACTCTTTCTAGAATCTCAACACCTTTTTTACATTGTGGTGACCAAAGTTGGATGCAGTATTCCAAGTGTGATCTTGCCAAGGCATTATAAAATGGTATTAACACTTTACATGATCTTGATTCTATCCCTCTGTTAATGCAGCCTAGGACTTTTGGCATGCAAAGGCAAAAAGGTTACTGGTGGGCCCAGTAGGCCCATTTTTCACCATCCCCAGGCTCCAGAGGCTTCTTGGAGCCTGGGGAAAGTGAAAACGGCCTTCCCCAGCCGCCCGGAGGCTCTCCGGAGGCTGGAAACAGCCCGTTTCCCAATTTCTGGTGGGCCCAGAAGGTCCAAAAATTAGCTGGCCAGCACACACATGTGTGCTGGAGCTGAGCTAGGTCAATGCTCGCATGCCCACAGATATGGCTCACATGCCACCTGTGGCACATGTGCCATAGGTTCAGAATCACGGACCTATACTACACTATTATTATTACTATTACTATTACTATGATTACAATTACGATTACGTTTACAATTACAAATGCTATCCTATGCTATGCTATGCCATGCCATGCCATGCCATGCCATGCCATGCTATGCTATGCTATGCTATGCTATGCTATGCTATGTTACACTAGAACCTTATTCTTTTCACCATTGAATTTCATTCAGTGTTCAAGTCTGTCATGATCCTTCTGTATCTTAAGCCTGCCTTCTGGAGAGTTGACTATTCCTGCCAGCTTCCCTCCATGTAGATGCAGTTCCATTGAGGACTATACGTTGAGTGTGGTTGGTTAGCCAGTTACGAATTGATCTGGTGGTGATGCTGTCTAACCCACATTTTTCTATCTTATCAAATAGTAGGTTGTGTTCTATTTTATGAAATGCCTTACTGAAGTCCAAGTAAATTATATCCACAGCATTTCTCTGGTCCACTAATTTTGTCACTTTGTCAAAGAATGCTGTAAGATTTGTCTGGCATGATCTGTTTTCTGAGAGAGAGTGTGACTGGCCCAAGGTCACACTAGCTGGCTTTTGTAATTAAGGTGGGACTAAAACTCACAGTCTCCTGATTTCAAGCTTCGTGCCTTAATCACTAGTCCAAACTGCCTCTTAAAAATCTGATGACATAATAATAATCCCTCCTCCCAAATCCATATCTTATTTCTAAGAAACTCATTGCTCAGGCATTGAACTAAAGGTATTCATCTCTGTTTCAGCTGCAAGTATCCACTTCTGAAAAATGGTGACTGGATTCACACATCATATCAAGATATGGCTAGTTTCACCATTTCTTGAATAAGCAGAATGGCTGAGCTCTCATATAATTCTTAGTATAAACCACACTTTTCTTCCTGCAATAGCCATACTCATACACTAAAAACAAACTGCAATATACAAGCTCTTAGGAAGCCACTGTGGATGTCTATCTATGGATATTGACTCTAGAGTAGTTCAGAACAGCATTAAAATGTGATGCAGATAAAAACTCAACGTGGTATTAAATTTTAAGAAGTCTTTCCATGGTGCTCTGGCTCCAGAGAGATTGGCACTTCATTCTCATACCCACTTTTCTTTTTCTAAAGCTGTTATTCTGCTCAGAAAACACAGCTAGATCTTGATTACAGTCCTTATCATTTCAGTTTTTGTATTGCTTATGAAAAGAAATCTGTCCTCTTAACTGTAATTTATAAAGCATTATGCAATTTACTGCTACGGTGAACATGCAGAAAATTCTTTTTTAAAAAAAAAATATATGAAAGTATGGGACAACTGATTTTTAGATGATTAGTTTTATTCTTTTTTTTCCCCTTTTCCCCTTCCAGTCATTTTGTAGAACAAATTCTTACTCAGTTGCTTTTTTTTTAATTACAAAGTTATAAAAGCAATCTATTTATCAGCAAAAATCTGTTCATCGTAGTATATTTAGTCATTCATGAAATGGCATTTTACCATGGTGGGGTTGATCGCTCGTAAATATTTTAGATTCCATTTTAGGCTATAAATAAAATACACCAAACATTTTTTGATTAACAAAAATGAATCATTTAATAATTATGACAGTGATAGGTAGTATTCATTACTTGCACTGGTTAATACACCATAAGTTGCATTGATTTTTTTTGCGGCACCATATATTTTTTTCTTTTAATTAATTATCTCATAATTCAACTTTTTACGCAATGCAGCATAATACAAAAATGAGTTTCTGGATAGTGAATAGGCTGCTTTGAATGATATTCTGAAATTTCAGTTTCCTGATATTCAAGTATAAGAGCCTTGCTGGTACAGTGGTCTAAGCACCCTGTTATTAACACAGCTGCCTGCAATTTACTGCTGGTTCGAATCTCTCCAAGGCTCAAGGTTGATTCAGCCTTCCATCCTTTCTAAGGTAGGTGAAATGAGGACCCAGTTTGTGGGGGCAATAAGCTGACTTTGTATAAATATACAAAAGTATGAAGACTATTGCTTAACGCATTGTAAGCCGCCCTGAGTCTCCGGAGAAGGGCGGCATATAAATCAAATTAAAAAAAAAAGTATCATAGAAGTATATATACTGTATATATATTTGTCTCCAGAGAAATGGTTTTACGAGTAACAAAGAATTTTTATCCAGCCCTTTACTTTCTTAAATATTATTTTTAATGTATTTGTGGCAACTATCTACATACAGCTGAACCCTAACTACTTATAATCCCTTTCTTTGTTGATCAGATCAAGTAATCTTCACAAACATTGTAAGCACACAAAGAGAAAATATTCAAGTGCTCAAAAGTGGAAAACCCACAAAGACTAAAAGCTATGGGGCGTACATTCTTCCTAGCAACAAAAATGAAAATGTGCTACTAGCATATTATCAGTACAGCAGAGTTGAAAGATTAATAATGGAGCACCAGCCAAAGAAGCTGGTGGGATACATCAACAGAGAGATAATCTCAAGATCATGTGAAGTGATAGTACTGCTTTATAAAGCACAAAGGAGACCACACTTGCAATACTGCATCCAGTTCTGGCCACCACAATTCAAAAATGATGTTGATGATATCTATAGCCAGTGGTGGGATTCAGCCGGTTTGCACCACTTCGGGAGAACCGGTTGTTAACTTTCTGAGCAGTTTGGTGAACTGGTTGTTAGAGGAAATCATTAGGGCAAATTATTTGAATCCTACCACTGTCTATAGCTATTTATCTTCCGCCAGGAACTTTATACTGCCACAAGTCATAAGAACAGTCTTTCCCCAAGATTACTTCTTCAGTTAACATATTTGCAAAAATCAGTGCTGGAAAATAATAAATGATATCTATAGGTATAGCTATACATGATATATACTGTAGCTACAGCTATAGATGGTATAGAATAGATGATATAGCTAGAGCTATGGATGATATCTAGATATAGATAGATATAGATGATATAGTTATAGCTATAGAGGATATAGCTATAACTATAGATGATATAGATATATACAGAAGTGGCCAAAATTGTGGGAACCTTTTGGGAAAAGTGTATTTTCTAAAACTAGCTAATAACACCACTTTTTTGGGGAGTAGTACCATAAAATTATATATTAATGGAAAGATAATTTAATCAAGAATGTAATGCAATAAGTTTCATGAAGGATTTGCTATTAGAATGGCAGTTACAGTATAAAGAAGAAACATGAAACAAGTAGAAAAAATGAGATATACAAAAATTATCACCATAGAAAAAACGAGATGTACAAAAATTATCACCATGTCAGTTAATACTTAGTTGGGTAACCTTTAGCATGAATTACGGCCTTACAACGTCTTCCCATGGAGTGAACCAAGTCTTTTAGTTCTGCAGCTGTTATAATGTGAAACCAAGATTGAATGATTGCTTCTATTAACTGGGTTTTATTGCTGGGTTGCTTCTGCCTAACAAATTTCTTTAGTCAACTCCATAGATTTTCAATTGGGTTAAGGTCTGGGCTATTCCCAGGCCATTCCAGCAGTGGAATAGGATTATCTTGAAACACCACAAAAAAAAAAAAATGGTGGTATTAGCCATCAAACCTCAAAAATACACTTTTTCCAAAAGGTTTCCACAATTTTGGCCACTACTGTAGGTAGATAAATATAGATGATATAGATATATATAGATACAGATGATATAGAATTTCAGGTATGCAGGACCTGGTGCTGGAGAGGATACCCTCTGGTTAGTGTTAAGTGGAGAAACAACTCAGTTGGCCAAGTCCAGAAATTCCAGCCCCAGTAGGAACACCAGAAGGAGAATCCTTGAGGTGCTTGTGAGAGCTTGGAAAGACCAGGAGGGCAGACTGTACTGCATATGGAGAGCCAGATGTTGGTCAGTGAGTTGCAGATTTTGTTTGGCAGCAACAAAACATCTGGAAGAAAACTCACACACGCATCCAGGATCAGTAACTGAGATAAGGAGGGGTAGAAGAAGACATAATAAAGGATAGGCAGAACGTGAGGTAAAAAGACTTGAGAAAAAAAGAAAATTAAGCAGGTCAAAACAATGATTATAGTAAATATTATTATATTTTATATAATATAAATAATATTAATTATATTTACTAGATAAAGTATATAACAATAGTAATATTTTATAGTAATAAAATATTTGTTCTACTATTCTGTACATAGAAACACCTACTGGCTTTGTAACTAGTGTCTTCACCTGTACATATTATTTGATCATACTACTTTACTAAGTGGGTATAGTGTCCAGACCAGGGGTAAAATCCAGCATGTTCTGACAGGTTCTGGAGAACCGGTAGCGGAAATTTTGAGTACTTCGGAGAATCGGCAAATACCACCTCTGGCTGGCCCCAGAGTGGGGTGGGAATGGAGATTTTGCAATATCCTTCCCCCAGGAATGGGGAAGGAATGGAGATTATTCAGTATCCTTCCCCTGCCACGCCCACCAAATCTCTCCCACCAAGCCCCGCCCACCAAGTCATGCCCACACAACTGGTAGGGAAAATTTTGGATTTCACTCCTGGTCCAGACTATAGAATGTGTTTAAGTTCTCTCTCTCTCTCTCTCTCTCTCTCTCTCTCTCTCTCTCTCTCTCTCTCTCTCTCTTTCTCTCTCTCTCTCTCTCTCTCTCTCTCTCTCTCTCTCTCTGTGTGTGTGTGTGCACCCATATGCCATATGTGTGTGTATCAATTCCTATCCAAATGTAAACATCTTTAACTGTTTTATCAAAGCAAATTTAATTATCTATACAGCTTAATGACTTCTGCTCTGTAATTCCATCAACTCTATCGGACAAGGATCATTCAAGGAAGAAGGAAAAGAGATTAAATGGACAGGATCCAGCAAATCCCACATAACCGTTCCAAACTTGATTGCAGAAAATGCGACTTCAGCAACAGAGTGGTCAATGCCTGGAATGCTCTACCTGACTCTGTTGTTACAGCCTCAAACCCTCACAGCTTCAACTTCAAACTGTTTACCATGGACCTCATTCCCTTCTTAAGAGGTCCATAAAGGGGCATGCATAAGTGCACCAGCGTGCCTACTGTCCCTGTCGTACTGTCCCTCATTTATTTGTATTTACTTCCTTTGTTCATGTTTATGTTCATACTTGTACTTGCTGCTTTGAACACATTTGACAAACAAATAAATAAAATAAATAAATATCCTAAGTAGACCTCTGTTTAAGGAACAGTCTCTCACAGGCCTTCTCCAAATTCTTCCAGGTCTGTTCTAGTGAGCCAGGGAATTCTTCCCAGAGAACAGCATCCAAAGGAGCAGCTGCATTAGAGGTTTGTACCCAAACAGCAGATGTTCCAATGGAAACCAAATTATTGCATAAGGTTTTGTGGGTGAGAATTTAATATTCTGCACAGGATTAAGTGGGCAGTGATTCGTAAACATTTCTGGAAAAATTAGGCTATAAATCAGCCAAAGATTTTCAGAAAGTTATTTTTTTTCTCCCAGAATTATTTTTTCTCTCCAGAATAGTCTGGAGGGGAAAGGAAGAATTCTATTGTATTGTATTGTATTGTATTGTATTGTATTGTATTGTATTGTATTGTATTGTATTGTATTGTATTCTAATTCTATTCTATTCTATTCTATTCTATTCTATTCTATTCTATTCTATTCTATTCTATTCTATTCTAATTCCTAATTCTATTCCATTCCATTCCATTCCATTCTCGATAAAGATCCTATCTTATCCTATCCTATCCTATCCTATTCCATTCCATTCCGTTCTCAATAAAGATTCTATTCTATTCTATTCTATTCTATTCTATTCTATTCTATTCTATTCTATTCTATTCTATTCTATTCTATTCTACTCTACTCTACTCTACTCTACTCTACTCTACTCTACTCTATTCTATTCACTAGCCAAAAACGTATTTTCAAGAGCATCCCTATGTCTGTCCATGTGTATATATGATACACAGACCTTCTATATCTAACTTAAAAAGGGGTAAAATAAAGGAAGTTTTGCCCCATTTTGAGTTTGTGTAGGGAACATTCAGCCCCTCCTCTAGAAACATTTCTCAGAGCCTTTTGTCACCAGAAACCTTATACACATATATATGTGTTACAGAGATGGAAGGATAAATTAGCTTAAATTCAGAGATTAGCAGTAGCTCATTTTTGCTTCCAATGCTACACTAATATTAAATGATGAATATATTTAGAAGCAGAATTTGGTGTCATTAAAATTAGGTGTGAGAGGCTCGTTTCTGTTGTCAATAGCCTGGATGGAGCAAGTGACCAACAATTTTTTTTGCCTGAGGTGGTTAATTACCAGGAAAAAAGCTTTTTCTCTTATCTGGAAAATAGTATTACATCATTATTAATGGCCTGTTATGAAATGGGCGCTAGCACTTAATTTGATTAATAGACAATGGAGTTTTTAGATTTGTTTATCAATTTTAGCATTGTACTTAATAAGCTGTGAAACCTTGTCTATTATGAATTTTTAAATTAATCTGATTTATTTTATTTTTTTTTAAGAGAAAAGGAGCTTCTCATATTTTCTAATAACCTACCCTGTTTCCCTGAAAATAAGACCCAACTGGAAAAGAAACCGTAGCATTATTTTTCAGGATGCTCGTAATATAAGCCCTACTCCAAAATAAGCCCCAGTTAAGATCGTCAACCAGACAGAGGTATTTAGTACTGTATTTCCCCAAAAATAAGACCTAACCGGAAAATAAACCATAATGCGTCTTTTGGAGCAAAAATTAATATAAGACCTAGTCTTATTTTGGGGGAAACACGGTATCAACCCTGGCAAGGTCCTGATTATATATGTGATGTGGAACAGTTTTATGTAATGCAATGTTTTTCAACCTTGGCAACTTTAAGATGTGTGGAAATGTGAAAACACCAACATAAACAATTCATATATGACATGTCTTATTGTCTTAGTAAAACCCTCATGGAGTTTTTCAGAAATAATGAAACTTTCTTTAAGAAATATTTAGGCTGCAAACCTGCAGCATGCTTAGCCAGGCAAGGTGCCCACAGTGATTGTTGTGAATTTTCAACTGTCAAGGATAGCAATAGCACTTAGACTTATATACCGCTTTACAGTGCTTTACAGCCCTCTCTAAGCGGTTTACAGAGTCAGCATCTTGCCCCCAACAATCTGGGTCCTCATTTTACCCACCTCGGAAGGATGGAAGGCTGAGTCAACCTTGAGCCTGGTGAGATTTGAACTGCCAAATTGTGTTCTGTCCCCGTCTCACACACGCACACCAGCAGTCGACCAAGAGTTAAAATAAACCAGCAGACAAGAATTTCCTTTGATAACAGAATTGGCAGCAACCCAGTGGCCGTTTGCCAAAAGTTTTTACTTACAAAGGGAGGTTTTTCTCCTCTGACCGAAACATCAAAGTAAATCCACAAAAGCCAAAGAATCCAAGTCCAGTCCAAAAATCAATCCAAGCAGAGCATATAACAAAGTTCCAGAAATGCAGAATGACTTGCTAGCTTTCAGTTTTGTCCATCTCAAGGCTTGACTGGCCACCACACCCCCTTTTATCCCCTGTGGGGTGTGGTCCAGTGACTCAGCTTAATCTCTGGCATGCCTCTTCCTCTGCTGAATGCGCTTATCTCTGTGATGCTGTCAGGGGTCCAGCCAAGACTCATCTCCATCGCTGTCCAACTGCGGCTGCTCTGAAGTGCCTGGCCCCTGGCCTATCTCTTGGCCTTCAGAGGACACCTGAGGCATTGCCAGAGAGGAGGGTCCTGGAGAGGGAGGCCTTGCCAACTCCTCTCCTTCACTTTCGGAGTCTTCTCCCTCTGATAAGACAGGCTCAGGGGTCGGAGTCACAACAAATTGCAGGCAGCCGGCAGGCAGCAGAAGTAGCCTGCAGTACTGCACTCTAACCACTGCACCACTGTGGCTCAGTAACTGGGCAATCACCTCCTGGCCTTTTGTACATTCTCATTATTTAACTGTCCATCAGCACCTGGAATTTGAAGCCAGTTTCCCCTTTGCTGTGGACTTTATTAGAACCAGGTGAATTAAAGGCATCTACACAACATGCTAAACCCGGGATTGTTAACCTTGGTTTGTTTGTTTTTGTTGCTTAGCCTCTATGCAAAGTTGAGGATTTGGCAGTCACAGTAGTTTATTGTTTGGTTGGCAATGCACATTATGGCCTCTTCTGCTCAGTGGATTCCTGGTGATCTGCCCAAAATCTTCCTTTGCCAAATGGGATGGTAGAATTATTGCTGATTGTGGAAGGGGGAAAAAATCTGAGGGTCTTTCAGATAAATGGGTTGATTCCTCAGAGGGGTTCTAGTCACCCATAGTAATAACACACGATTTATTCTATAAATGGAATCCACAGTTTTATATTTAGTCAAAGAGCAGCATGATCGCGAAAGGAGCCTCTGTTCTCTACATACATTTTTAAAGACTACAAATGTGCATATTTAAAAAGCATTTGAACAGAGTTTAAAATTACCATCATTTGGCTAGACAGCTCACCAAGTTGTTTTTTTTTTCTAAAATGTTACTGCAAACACAAATAAGGGCCTGGGTTTGATTTTTTTTTTTTAATGCAATATGCGGCTGATTTTAGAATCCATATTTGCCTAGAGCTCCCTTAATATAACTTCCCATTGCAGTAACTTCTTCAATGAGAATTATTCTTCACTGTAACTTTAGAAAATGACTTGAATGCCTGGAAACAGCAGAAGGGAGTGATGTCTTACAAACGACAGGCAGTGTAGTTAGTAAGTTAGATTGGCACTAAATCAGATGTGGTATTTACCCGGTTTGGACCGGTTCACCCAAACCAGTAGCAGAAATTGCGGGTGATGTGCCCACCCACCCTCCCTGGCTCTATGCCATCCTATTTAGGCATGTTTTTGAGGCCGGGCGCATGTGCGGAAGGCACGCACCAGTGGTGGGTTGCCCCACGGTTTGGACTGGTTCACAAGAACCAGTAGTAAAACTGGTAGGAGGCTCTGCCCACTGATCTGGACGTCATCAAAGTTGATCTGAACATGCGCAGAAGAGCGCATGCAAGAACGAGCAAAGGAAGCGAGCGCGCACATGTGGGTGCAATGTGAACTGGTAGTAAAGGTAAGTAGAACCCACCCCTGGCACGTGTGCCAGCAAAGCACATGTACAGAAGGCCGGGTGCATGCGTGGACAGGGCATGTCCACGCACATTTGCAAACTGATAGGGAAAGTAAGTGAATACCACTCCTGTACTAAATGTATTAACATGTATCACTACTGGAAGGAAAGCTGGGGAAAATGTTTGCTGATCAGGGTCTAGCACAAGGGACTGTTCATCCCTTTAAAATAAGCCTTAGAAATATTCTGAGGCATGGAAGGGAAGGATAAAAAAAAATCAAAATGGCAGCCATGACTGTGCCAAGTTCATGCGCTACATGTACCATAAAAGGGGCAGGGCTTCATTTGTAAGATTACATCCACCATCTTGACTTTTTTGAAGGACACTTCCCCCCCCCTGCAGCTGCCCTATAGATGGAAATAGAACAACAGCTTTAAATTGTTTCTTGCTGTTGTGGTCCGCCAGCAGCCTGCGGAGCTGGCAGCGCAATCAGACAGTGTGGAGGCTGGAGAGGAACATGGGCCGTCCTGGAGTCTGGGGAAGGCTCGGACGAGGGCTCTGTATTGGAGGCAGAGAGAGGGGTATCTGAGAGTTATGCACGGACTCCGGAGCCTCCAGAGTCAGACATCAGAGAGGCAGAGGAACAGGGAGAGCTTGTTCCTAATGTGCGCATGCACAGAGCTTCCAGAAGGCAAGAACAGCTAAAGCAAATGGGATGACTCGGGAGTAAGGCCTGGAGATGATTGGCCCCTCCCATAAGGCTTAAAAGAGGAGCAAAGGCACATGGGCCCTTTGCAGGAAAGCAACGTTATTAATTCTGTTCCCAGTTGGCAACTCTGTTTGATTATGGACTCCGTGTGGCTTTGCCAAGTAAGTCTTTGGCAGTGTGTCAAAGGAGATAAAGGTTGGTGATTATCCCGAAGGACTTTTTGCTACTAATTGGGACTCAGCTGTGAATGAACGTAATTCACAACTGTTGCAATAAAAGAGGTTTTTGGGACTACTCCTGTGTTTTAATGACTCAGGAAGCCTAGATCACACCACTTGCCATTAAAAGGGCAAAAGGAATCAAACCTATACATCAAGTGAAACCTCCAACAAAATACAGCAACTGCGAGTTTTAAGTTTAAAGACTATTCTCTTCTGAAATTTTTCCCATCCTCCAGTTTATCTTTTATGCTATTTGATGTTATTTTGTTGATTCTTCTCTTTGAAAAGTGTGTTTGAACATTCTATGTTGGTTTTGTCTGACGAACTTTGCTCATTGGGGTTTTGAAGGAGATCCACAGGGTGCTTCCCCAGAGACAAAGTTAGCAGGTGTTGGAATGCTTATTCCCCCCACCCAAAAAAAATCTACAATTCTACATTGTCAGCCAGTGTTTCTTAACCTTTGCAACGTTAACATGTGTAGACTTCAACTATCAGAATTCCCCAGCCAGCCATTGTTGAGAAACATGGCTCTAAGCAGTCAAGGACAAATGATTAATTGAGGCTATTTAGTCATTCTTGATCATAACATTATTACGCTATGTTACAAAAACCAATTTTATGCCTGTGCTAGGTTAGCCTTCCTGGATGGCCTGAAAATCTGTTGTAGAGCTTCCAATTGCAGGATCTGTCAAAAAGATGCATGAAAAAAAAACATCTGAACTGCAGGGATTAATAAAATGAAATTTATGAAAAGATAGTTATCATTCTACCCATTGGAAATTATGTCACCAGCTCACTCTACCTACAACTAAAAATGACCAAGAATTCTAATCAGACACAATAATATACACATAATGTACAGATATCGCATCCCTATTGAGCTCAATAATTTTCAAAACATCGAGGAAAAACAAATCAGCCTAGATATCTAATTGAAGGAGATATAAGATAAAAAGGTAAAGGTTCCTCCTCACACATATGTGCTAGTCGTTACCGACTCTAGGGGGCGGTGTTTATCTCCGTTTCAAAGCCAAAGAGCCAGTGCTGTCCAAAGACATCTCCGTGGTCATGTGGCCAGCATGACTAAACGCCAAAGGTGCACGGAACGCTACCTTCCCACCAAAGGTGGTCCCTATTTTTCTACTTGCATTTTTTATGTGCTTTCGAACTGCTAGGTTGGCAGAAGCTGGGACAAGGAACGGGAGCTCACCCCATTACACGGCACTAGGTATTCGAACTGCTGAACTGCCGACCTTTCGATTGACAAGCTCAGCGTCTTAGCCACTGCGTCCCTTGAAGGAGTTACAAACATGTGTAATAAATGTATAATATACACAAGCTATATCTTTCTTGATAAAATACTAATTCCAATCAGAATAGAGCTGGAAGGGACCTTGGAGGTCTTCTAGTCCACCCCCTGCTTAAGCAGGAGACCCTATCCCAGAGATGTCAAACTCCCAGCCCGTGGGCCGGATGTGTCACACACTGGTCATGCCCATGCCCGGTTTAGCAAAGGGGGGGGAATTCCGATACATCACATGAAGCTGCTGTGATGACATGAGTTTGACACCCCTGCCCTATTCCATTTCAGACAAGTGACTGTCCAGTCTCTTCTTAAAAACCTCCAGTGATGAAGCACCTACAACTTCTGACAGCAAATTTACACTGGTAAATTGTCCTCACTGTTAGGAAGTTTCTCCTTAGTTCCAGGTTGCTTCTCTCCTTGATTAGTTTCCATCCATTGTTTTTGTCCTGCCCTCTGGTGCTTCGGAAAATAAATTGATCCCCTCCTCTTTGTGGCAGCCTCTCAAATATTGAAATACTGCTATCATGTTCCTCCTAGTCCTTCTTTTCTCTAGACTAGCCAAACCCAAATCCTGCAATCGTTCTTCATGTTTTAGTCTCCAGCCCTTTAATCTTCTTAGATGCTCTTCTTTGCACTTTTTTTCCAAAGTCTCAACATCTTTTTTTGTAATGTGGTGACCAAAACTGGATGCCGTATTCCAGGTGTGGCTTTATAAAGTGGTACTAATACTTCATGTGATTCTCATTCTATGCCTCTGTTTATACAACCAATGATTGTATTAGTTTTTTTGGCTGCCGCCGCATACTACTAACTCATGTTTAAGTCCACTAGGACTCCCAAGTTACTGTTTTTGAGCCAGGTTTCACCTAATCTGTACTTATGCCTTTGGTTTTTCCTGCCCAGGTGTAAAACTTTGCTTTTCTCCACATTAAATTTCATGTTGTTGGACAGGGCCCATTGCTCAAGTCTATTAAGATCCTTTTGGATCCTGAGCTTGTCTTCTGGGGTGTTGGCTATTCCTGCCTGCTTAGTGTCATCTGCAAATTTGATGAGTTCCCCTTCTATTCCCTCATCTAAGTCATTTATGGAAATATTGAAGAGCACTGGGCCTAAGATGGAACCTTGTGATAATAACCCATTGCTTCCTTCCCTCCGTGTAGATGTAGTACTCTTAACAACCACTCATTGAATACGGTTTGTCAGCCAGTTCAAATCTATTTGGTGATGATGCTGTCTATCCCACATTTTTCTAGTTTACCAAAAAGTAGGTTGTGGTCTATTTTGTCGAATGCTTTGCTGAAGTCTAAATATACTATGTCCACAGCATTTCACTGGTCTACTAATTTACTCACTTTGTCAAAGAATGAAATAAGATTGGTTTGTCATGATCTGTTTTTAACAAACCCATTCTGGCTTTTAATTATAACTTTATTGATTTCTAGATGTTGGCAGATCTGGGTTTTTTTTTTTTTAATGATCTTTTCCAGTATCTTCACAGCAGTGGTGAAATCCAATTTTTTTACTACCGGTTCTGTGGGCGTGGCTTGGTGGGCATGGTGTGGCTTGGTGGGTGTGGCAGGAGAAAGATACTGCAAAATCTCCATTCTCACCCCACTCCAGGGGAAGGATACTGCAAAATCCCCTTTCCCACCCAACTCCAGGGGAAGGATACTGTAAAATCCCCATTCCCTCCCCACTCCTGGGGGAAGGATATTGCAAAATCTCCATTCCCACCCCACTCTGGGGCCAGCCAGTGGCATTTGCCGGTTCTCTGAACTACTCAAAATTTCTGCTACCAGTTCTCCAGAACCTGTCAGAAACTGCTGGATTTCACCCCTGCTTCCCAGATATTGATGTTAGGCTGATTGATCTGTACTTTCCTGGTCTGTTTCCCCCCCCCCTCTTTTTTTGAAGATTGGAACCACATCATCTCTTTTCCAATCCTCCCCGTTGTTCTAGAATTTTTGAAAGATTTGGTACAATGATTTTGAGATAATATCTGCCAATTCTTTCAGAACTCTGGGATGTAATCTATCAGGCCAAGTGATTTATATTCATCAAGATCAGGCAGGTGTTCTCTTTCCATTTTCTTGCTTATTTTAATTTTTATATGAAAACATGATTTGAATGGCTTTTGCAGACTGAGAGAATGAGTGTATTTCCGTTCATATTTTATTTCTTCAAACAACAACTTCTATCCCATTTCCATATTCTATTATTAAATACCTGTCTGAGTTTGTATTTTATTTCTATCTCTTTACATGAAAAAAAAAAAACCCAAAGCATAATACATTTTGGAAATGGTAGATAATTATGTTCTGCTCAGCCCATCAATCTAGAAAGAACAGATAAAGTCAATTTTTATAAAAATTCATGAAATTGACCTTTTTTGAGTATGCTTTGTAAGACATTTGAAAACTGTGTCTGTAAGTACCACTTTACACAATTTGATTCTGAATGCAGGGGGAATGTACAGTATATCACTGTTCCAAATAACTTATAATAAAAACACTATTTTTACACTAACGTAATTTCCAAAAGGAGGGACGCTGTGACTCAGTGGCTAAGATGCTGAGCTTGTCGATTGAAAGGTCAGCAGTTCAGTGGTTCGAATCCCTAGTGCCGCGTAACTGGGTGAGCTCCCGTTATTTGTCCCAGCTTCTGCCAACCTAGCAGTTCGAAAGCACGTAAAAAAAATGCAAGTAGAAAAATAGGGACCACCTTTGGTGGGAAGGTAACCGCATTCCGTGTGCCTTTGGTGTTTAGTCATGCTGGCCACATGACAACGGAGATGTCTGCAGACAGCGCTGGCTCTTCGGCTTAGAAACAGAGATGAGCACCACCCCCTAGAGTCAGGAACAACTAGCACATATGTGCGAGGGGAACCTTTACCTTTACCTTTAAGTTCCAAATGCTATTCTTTTAATATATAATAATCCTAAAACTAATCAAAATACAGTTGGAACAGATATTATTTCCTTTAGAACTCTAATGTACTGTTCCTGTAGGTGAACACACTTCATGTTTCAGTTAATAATGACATACCTATGACAGCGAGATTCTCATTAATTTTTCTGTTCTTCTGAGATCTTTCACATCCTAACTGGCTATTGATTTCCTAGGGAAATACAAAAAGGAAGACAATGTATACAACAGAACAGTTGTTTTAAAACTTGTCAGACCTACCCCAGTCTGATCCCTTAGGGAAGTAAAGCTCTTGACTCCATTTGGTTGAAGTGAAAAGGCTGTCAGGCCTGGAAGTCATCTTTTACATTGGGCCTTCAGGCCTGCCACATTTACTACTGTGGGAAACTGGGAGGGGGGATTGTATGGAGCCTATGTATTATACATAGTCATAATAACATTCCTTTCTCAGAGAGTCAAGGACATTTTGCCCTGCACCTGGAGGGCTGGAACTGGGAGGCATCTCCTGTTGGGATGGTGCTTGATTGGACCATGTGATGGACATGTGGGGAGGGACTTGGACTTTCCTTTGGGTGGGGAAAACCTGGAAGCTTTCAGATTCAGGTTTTCCCAGATGTGCCAATATGACATCTCTAATAAAATGGAACTTTGAGGAACTTCAAGCCTTGGAGTCTTCTTTTGTTGGAGGTGTTAATTGGAACCCTGACATTAACCAGAATCTGCTTTAAAATTCAACCAGCTCCCCAGATCCTGGGGTACTGTCCAGGGTCCTGAGCCCTGAAGACTCAGGGAAGATGGAGGAAAATAAAGCAGCCACGGAGGGAGCCACGGGACAAAGGCACTTTTTACTAAGAGATGCTGATTGCAGTAAAGTCAAGTGGAATCTAAAATTCCCATGTGCCAATAAAGAACTTAACCCATGGTTTCCCTTATGCTTCTTCCGGAGGTCCATCCATGTGTAGCCAATCCAGCACCCCCAAGATGTTTTGGGAAATACTGAGGTATTTGGGTTGGTGAAATTCCACTCTCAGGGCAAACAGCCTTGAAGTTGCTGGTGTGCCAGAATGAAGCAGATTCCCAAACACTCTGTTCTTTCTCAATTGTCAATTTCCCCCCTCCCAATTTCCCATCATAAAGTCATACAGTAGTGGCCAAAATTGTGGAAACATTTTGGAAAAAGTGTATTTTCTAAAACTAAGTAATAACACCACTTTTTTTGGAGTAGTACCATAAAATTATATATCAATGGAAAGATAATTTAATCAAGGATGTAGTGCAATAACTTTCATGAAGGATTTGCTGTTAGAATAGCAGTTACAGCATAAAGAAGAAAAGTGAAATACATAAAAAAAATGAGATATACAAAAATGATCACCATGTCAGTTAATACTTAGTTGGGTAACCTTTAGCACAAATTACGGCCTTACAATGTCTTCCCATGGAGTGAACCAAGTCTTTTAGTTCTGCAGCTGTTATCATGTGAAACCAAGATTGAATGATTGCTTCTATGAACTGGGTTTTATTGCTGGGTCGCTTCTGACTAACAAGTTTCTTTAGTCGGCTCCATAGATTTTCAACTGGGTTAAAGTCTGGGCTATTCCCAGGCCATTCCAGCAGTGGAATATGATTATCTTGAAACTCCAAAAAAAAAAAAAAAAGTGGTGATATTAGCCATCAAACCTCAAAAATACACATTTCCCGAAAAGTTTCCATAATTTTGGCCACTACTGTGCAGCTTTATTGCCCATAGGTTCCTCCCTTCCTTCCCCAATTGGAGGCAGAATGCCGGCAAGGTGCCAAGGTGAAGCTGGTGGATCTGACAAAACCAAATCTAAGACAAATGAAAACAAAGACTCACAAGCAGCTACTTTTATGGCTACCTGATCAAGTAGGGGAATGATTTAAATAATTACTGAAATCTGGTCCAAGTTTCAGTACTTTACTGTAATTTAAAAATATGTCACTCCTGAGTTTTGAACAACAGTCAAGGGAAATCATGCTCTGCCTCTTCCTTCTCCTGTTGTCATTATAGCTTAAACAGAGTCTTCAGGCTTCAAAACCTTCAGAGAGCATCTGAACCATGACCAAGAGACCAGGACTTTCCGAAGACATGGTTTTGATTTATATCATTGTGAAACTTGTGAAGTTTCATTGGATTCAGAGAAGGTTGCTAAAGTACAATCCAATTGAAAGGGCCACCAACATTTGAGAGCCCAGGCACAGAAAAGTAAGAAAAAGGTCTGCTTACAAATAAAAAGATAGTTGAAATGAATCAGTCTGTTCAGAATGACAAATGATTTCCAGATGGGGTAAAGCTGGGAAGAGGCTTTCATAAGTTCCTTTGGATCCCAACAAACCAGCATCTTAAGAGATTGCCCACTTCTCCAGAACCTGACCGCATAACTTCTTCATTCCTAGATCACTTCTGTAGAAAATAACCAGGCTGAGCCCAAGGGCAGAGTCAAGTGCATCATCAGTTTGGAATCAATATCAGTTGAAGGCAATAATTCCTTTTTCATCTCAAGCTATTCTGGTTGGGTGAGGAGCCCCTGGTAGTAGAGAGATCTTTTACAATCTTTTATTACATGTTTGTCCCAGGTTCTGACAAGTACTGGAGAACTGGTAGTGGAAATTTTGAGCAGTTTGGAGAACCAGTAGCGGAAATTTTGAGTAGTTCAGAGAAATGGCAAATACCACCTCTGGCTGGCCCCAGAATGGGGTGGGAATGGAGATTTTGCAGTATCTTTCCCCCAGAGTCAGGTGGGAATAGAGATTTTGCAACATCTTTCCCCTAGAGTGGGGTGGGAATGGAGATTTTGCAGTATCCTTCCCCTGCCATGCCCACCAAGCCACACCACACCCACCAAGCCATGCCCACAAAACCAGTAGAAAAAAAAAGTTGAATTTCACCATTGGTTTGTCCTAAACCTTTGGAACTAAACTGATACCCTTCCTGTGTGAAGGACATTGTCTGATCAGCAATATTAAAATACTGTCCACCTACTGTGTAGATCACCTTCTGACACAGAATTGAAGACGCATTTTCTTGTCCTTTGAGACAAGGGCTGAGATCAGGGCTGAGATCACTATGGGTAAAGCAAAGCAATGGGAATGTCTCAGTAACAGGTATCTACACTAGGTAACAAGAAATGATTGGCAAGAAGATGCATTTGGAGATTGTAAAACGTAAAAATTGTAAAATATTGGCTCATAACCAAGGCTTGTTGAAGCTGCTGTGGAATCATTGGTTCTCTATTAATTGTTTGTTTGGCACCATGCTGCTGGTAAAAGGATTGATAGCACCATGCTGCTAAGTTTCCATTTTAAAAAAGATGGACAGGATAAATCTCTACAGCATGTTTAATATGGTTATACAGATGCCGTTTTTTATTCCATGGCCCCGAGCTCTAGGTTTTCAATTAATCTTCCTTTGTCTATTTTTGGGTTGATCATTTGAACTTCGCCTATCAGTTTGCAACAAAAGTGGTGTTTAGCCCTACTCTGCAGAAACAATAATTGAATGTGCAAAAATTCCATCCGAAGGACTGGATTGGGTGTGCTATGCTCTAGATCCGTGATGGCGAACCTATGGCACGCGTGCCACAGGTGCACATGGAGCCATATCTGTGGGCACACAAGAATTGCCCTAGCTCAGCTCCAGTGCTCATGCGCACACCAGCCAGCTGATTTTTGGGCCTTCTGGGCCCATCAGAAGTTGGGAAACTGGCCATTTCCGTTCTCCAAAGGGCCTCCGGGGCGGTGGGAAAGGCCGTTTTCGCCCTCCCCAGGCTCCAAGAAAGCCTCTGGAGTCTGGGGAGGGTGAAATACGAGCCTACTGGGCCCACCGGGCAATTGCGTGCCAAAAGCGGGGGGGAGCGCAGGGGGGTCGTGCATGCATGTGGGGGGGCAGGGTGCATTAAATTATGGGTGCGGGCATGCACACGCATGACTCCCTTGTGTTCCCCAGGCTTTTGGCACATGATGGCAAAAAGGTTAGCCATCAATGCTCTAGATGTATTGAAAGTGTTGTTAAAACAAGGGGATAGGAAAGTCTTTTCCTTGGATCAAAGAGTGCACCTCACAGAGCCTCTGTCTCTCAGGCAAGCTCATTAAAATCTTATCAGTCTGTAACCGAGGCCTGCTTGAGAACTATCAGTCTGATCCCAATAGGCTAGACTTGGCATGGCTCCCGTGGATTTAGCATGAGCTGTTAAAGAAGGAAGGCACCAAGTTTTATGCAGCTTGATTTTTTGTGTCTTTTGTAGACTCTGAAAAATGAATGGCCTTCCTTAATGTATGCAAATGGAGAGAAAGTAGTAGAACTCTAAGCACTATATTTTATGAGGGCAAGGCTATATTTCACTCTGGTATATATATAAAAAAAACCCAGCAATATTGATAAGGGAGGAACATTAGCAGAATGGATGAACTGCATCTCTTAAATACCTGGCTATACACTTGAGGTATATAACTAAGGTTACTCAAAATTTTTGGCTTATGGTTATTGGATACAACATCCAGTATTGGATACAACCAGAGGTGGTATTCAGGCAGTTCGCACCAGTTCGGGTGAACTAGTAGCAGAGATCCCTGGTGGGCGATCTCTAAACTTTAAACTCTGAACTCTCTAAACCAGGGGTCAGCAACCTGCGGCTCCAGAGCCGCATGCGGCTTTTTGGGCCCTCTGTTGTGGCCCCTTGTCAGGTGATCCCATCACTGGCTGGCCCCGCCCCTCACCCTCCCCTCCCAATCACTCCTCGCCTGGCCTGAGAAGGTAAGGGCGACGGTGGGGAATGGAGAAGCGGCCATGGCAGAGACAGAGAGATACAGAGAGAGGGGGAGAGAGAGAGAGACATAGAGAGATACAGAGAGGGGGGAGGGGGAGGGGGAGGGGAGAGAGAGAGAGAGAGAGATGTCAAAAGGAGTTTGTGGTTCCTGGTGTTTTTTAGCAACTGGTTCTCTGCCCTAATGACAAGCTGGATAGGCGTGGCTAGGGGGTCATGTGACTGGTGGAAGTGAGTGACGAGTTGGCCACACCCACCCAAGTTTTGTGGCTCCTGGTGTTTTCTGTTCTGAGGGAAACAGATCCAAATGGCTCTTTGAGTATTTAAGATTGCAGACCCCTGCTCTAAACTAACAAAACTGAATTCCTTTCAGTTTTGTTAGTTTACAATACCATAATTCCTTGCCAGAAATGGATACTCTTCTGGGAATTTGGGAAGGCGAATTCCACATATTGAGTAGGAACATGGTGGGAGAAGTAAGAAGACTATATTTCAAACAGTCATCACCCAAGTAATGACTTACTTGACAACTTTTTGGCTTAAAAGAACAGATGGTCAACTTTGTGACTGCCCTTAAAACTAATTTGGAAAAACCAATAACATATTTTATTTATTTATCTCGTTTACAAAACACATGCTCATGGACAGCCCTGGAGGAATAATATCTATCCTTTTGCTTAAATTGGGCTGAAGCTTTCAGTAAAGAATGTGAAATCCAGTAAAGTTAGAATATGCAGTAAAAAGTAAGATACATATTATTATATAGTTCAACCATAACTGTATATTTTTTTTTACAAATAATTTTATTAGAGATCACAATAAAAAAGATAAAAGCTATACAAGCTACAAAAATATAAAACATGCAATGTAAAAAAATAAAAGAGAAAAGGGTAATTTTCCTCCTCTATCCAGTGGTGGGATTCAGCCGGTTCTCTCCGGTTCGCGTGAACCAGTAGCAGCGACAGCAGGAGGCTCTGCCCACCTGACCTGACCTGACGTAACACGCTCCTAATGCGCATGTGCAGAAGGCAGTGCACATGCACATGTGCAGACAAGGTGCGTGCGAATGGAGCAAGCGCGTGTGCGAGCACACTCACATTTGTGAACTGGTAGGGAAGGTAAGTGAATCCCACCACTGCCTCTATCCCTATATACCGTTTAAGCAAATTGATCGCCACCCCTTAAATTAAAACACATACTCTCCTCGTCCTGTATCTCATCTCTTAAGTAAAAAACAACACCAAAATCCTCAACATTCATTCCTTATCAGCAAATGTCCAGTAAGGTTTGTCAGACACAATTAATTATCTATCTGAACCTTGATCAAATAAATCAACCTTTTATTCTTTCCCTATCCTTTTTAACAATCTTAATTCTTCACCCCTTCAAATAGCATCCCACAGCTTAATTTCTTATCGTCTTTTTGTACTGTTTCCCAAAGATGCTTCGCCAAGTCTGTTTTGTAAATCCAGTAAGACAAATTCATCTTTTTTTCACTTCTAAGAAAGTCCTTCAAAACTTTGACAGATCTCTTTTGTATTATATATATATATATCCATCTCTCTTTTACAGTTTAACAGTTGTACATCTTCTTTTGGCATTGGAGTATCATCCGCTTTCATCTGAAAGTCCATTTGATCATTTTTGGCATCTTTCTTGTTTCTTGCCAGATTGATATCCACATTCAGATTAATTTCAAACTTACTCTGCGTATCTTGTTCTTCTCCCATTGCATCCGTAACTGTCCATTTATCAATCATTTCTGAGAGCTCAAAGACCATTTGTCATCAACTTTCACAAAATTTTCACAATTTTCTAAGAAACCAAATATTTCCTCCCATTCTTTTGTTATCCTCTAGCTCCCTCTGGTATCTAACATTTGAAGTCCCGTTATCTTGTTATGATTAGAGAAAGAATAAACAATGCCACTTTCTCACGAGAGGTTCCCCCCCTTTCAAAAAAAAGTTAAAATTATAATTCAAAATCAATTCTAATCCCTTTTCTGTTTAATCTGGAAAATAATATTTTTCAAAAAAAATTTAAACCATTTAAAATTATTTCTCTAAGGAAAAGGTGGCTTACATAATGAATGCAGTATGATTTGTTTTCCAAAGAACCTTAATTCTTCTAAACCAACAGCAAAAAAACAAACAAACCTACAAATCCATACTGATTAAGAATTGAGGCTTGGTCAAGCATAATGTCTTTTAAAAAGACTGCATTAACAACTGTGAAATATGGTTGCTTCCTCAATTCATAGCCACTCAACCCATAGGCAAACCATGAAACAGTGATTCCTATGGTTTACTCACAAGAAGCATCAATAAGGAGTCAGGTGGCTGTCAATAAGAAAGAGTGCAGAGAAAAGCAACAAAGATGATAAGACAGGGCTATCAAACTCCTGGCCCACAGGCCAGGTGCGTCATCCGCTGGCCATGCCCATACCTGGTTTAGGAGGGAAGGGGGGGAAAACTCCCGATATGTCACATGACACCGCCATGACGCTGTGAGTTTGACACCCCTGTGATAAGAGGTTGGAAGGCAACCATATGATGAATGATTAAGAGAACTAGGTACATGCAACCTAATAAAGGAGGGTCACAGTGGCTCAATGGCTAAGATGCTGAGCTTGTTGATCAAAAGGTCGGCAGTTCAGCAGTTCGAATCCCTAGTGCCGTGTAATGGGGTGAGCTCCCATTACTTGTCCCAGCTTCTGCCAACCTAGCAGTTCGAAAGCACGTAAAAAATGCAAGTAGAAAAATAGGGACCACCTTTGGTGGGAAGGTAACAGTGTTCCATGCGCCTTTGGTGTTTAGTCATGCCGGCCACATGACCACAGAGACGTCTTCAATAGTGCTGGCTCTTCAGCTTTGAAACGGAGATGAGCACTGCCCCTTAGAGTCGGGAATGATTAGCACATATGTGTGAGGGGAACCTTTACCTTTACCTTTAGCCTAATAAAGAGAAGGTTTAAAGGTGTCAGGATAATTGTCTTCCAGTACTTGAGGGGCAGACAGAGAAAAGAGAGGATTGATGTATTCTCCAAAGCACCATGAAGCATAGAAATAAGGATAAATTTTCTGACAGTGAGAACAATTAGTCAATGGCATGGTCTGCCTTTTGGAATTGTGGGTGCTCCATCACTGAAGGTTTTCAAAAATAGACTGGACAACCATTTGACTGAGATTGTATAAGGCTCCTGTCTTGAGCAGGGGGTTGGACTAGAAGTCCCGTCCAGCCCTATGATTCACAAAGACCTTGACTTAAGGTCACTGCGATGTAAAAAAGATGTGGAGACTCTAGAAAGAGTGCAGAGAAGAGCAACAAAGATGATTAGAGGACTGGAGGCTAAAACATATGAAGAACGGCTGCAGGAACTGGGCATGTCTAGTTTAATGAAAAGAAGGACTAGGGGAGACATGATAGCAGTGTTCCAATATCTCAGGGGCTGCCACAAAGAAGAGGGAGTCAAGCTATTCTCCAAAGCACATGAGGGTAGGACAAGAAGCAATGGGTAGAAACTAATCAAGGAGAGAAGCAATTTAGAACTAAGGAGAAATTTCCTGACAGTTAGAACAATTAATCAGTGGAACAACTTCCCTCTAGAAGTTGTGAATGCTCCAACACTGGAAATTTTTTAAGAAGATGTTGGATAACCATTTGTCTGAAGTGGTGTAGGGTTTCCTGCCTAAGCAGGTGGTTGGACTAGAAGACCTTCCAAGGTCCCTTCCAACTCTGTTATTCTATTTTAATCCAAAGAAAAATTTGGCAGCCAGGATCCCGTACCCCCACCAATTCTCCCTCATCACGTTGCCTCACTGCAAAAGGGACATCTAGCTCACTACAGCTCTCAACAGGAGGTCTCTCAATATTTGGATCAACAGGATATCAGCTTATGATTATCTCTGCCCTGTTTGTGGGCTGAAGAATTAGTGAAGGCATTTTAATCTAGAAGGGAGAATATTCTTGAATATAATAATGCAGGAGAGACAGAAAGGAAGGAAGGAGAAAAAGCAAATGATGAACGCTGTGATCTGCTATGCTAGGATATTGATAGCAGCTGAAGAGAGGTGGGGGAGGGGCAAAGTAGATGAAGGTGAGGGGGTAGGAGTGGGGAAGCAGACTTACGTCCCTTCGGATCCTCTGGATTTCGCTTTGGCTGAAACTCAGATTCAGACACCAGGTTAGAAACCAAATGATTGTAAGTTCTAGGCTCACCT
The DNA here is from genome assembly GCF_059756535.1 of Pantherophis guttatus. NCBI lineage: Eukaryota > Metazoa > Chordata > Lepidosauria > Squamata > Colubridae > Pantherophis > Pantherophis guttatus. Next base: position 82,158,431 of record NC_142068.1, on the reverse strand, counting down.
TAAGCATGAAAGCTGACTGGATAACTTGGGGCCAGTAACTATTTCTTAGTCCAACCCACCTCACAGGATTGTTGTGGTAAAACAGGGGGAGGGAGGAATATTAGGTATGTTTGCTGCTTTGAATTACATATAAAAATAATAAAGATGGCATAAAAAAATATCTAAACAAATGTTTCTGGGTTTTGTTTTTACCAGACCATACCGATCTGAGACTTGAGCAGAGCTCTAAACATCACAATAGCTTGCTTGGGGTTTGAAACAAAATATTTTTAAATACTTAATCATCATTGATTTACTAATGAAATCACTAGTATAATATGAAATGTACAAAGTGTTAATGTAAAATATCATAAAATCTTTGCCTTACTGACATATATTACTCCTTACTTTGATTAGTAGAAAATATTGTGTTTCCCAAAATTGATAGTCACACATTTCCTACAACCATTCCTTGACATCTAGAATCACATACCGTGCAAAATATATTTTTATTTGGCACCTCTATCTCCATCTCCATCTCTATCCAAAGAATAGGACAGGTCAATTGAGAAGACAGGATTCGTGCCATGAAATATTTGCCCTGCCGGTCATAAGATACCCTGCTGGTATAGCAAGCTGGCAAAAGGAGGATATGGAAGTTGCTGAGGTGAAGACCCAGAATCTCTTCAATGTTCAGAGTTTCCACTCTAAGTCCAACAGCCAGAGACAATACACCAGAGGTGAGTTTCAGCAGGTTCTGACCAGTTCTGGAGAAGCGGTAGCGGAAAGTTTGAGTAGTTCGGAGAACCGGTAGTAAAAATTCTGACTGGCCCCACCCCCATCTATTCTCTGCCTCCCAAGTCCCAGCTGATCAGGAGGAAATAGGGATTTTGCAGTAACCTTCCCCTGGTTTGGGGAGGGAATGGAGATTTTACAGTATCCTTCTCCTGGAGTGGGGTGGGAATGGAGATTTTACAGTATCCTTCCCCTGCCATGCCCACCAAGCCATGCCACACCCACAGAACCGGTAGTAAAAAAATTTGAAACCCTCCACTGCTATACACCAAGCCGAAGGAGAGTGGGTGGAGAATGGTGAGTATGAAAGCCACTGTCCTGGACAATACCTAGAACATCTGGGAGATCAATAAGGTGGCACCCAAACATGAGCTGCTCAGAGAACACCTGAAGCAGCAGGAGACATGGGAGAAAGATCAAACAGAGGAAGTGCCATGGCAAGACAAGACCCTGTATGAGATGTACCATCAAGATCGATATGGCAGACATTTGGGAAATTCTACCAGTGTCTGGAAAGGGCTGGATTAAAAGACAGCACTGAAGCACTAATCATAGCACCACAAGAACAGGCACTAAGCACCAGATCTGTAAAAACAGGAGTCTACCACACTATACAGGACCTGAAGTGCAGATTATGGCAGTGGTGAAATCCAAATTTTTTCACTACCGGTTCTGTGGGTGTGGCTTGGTGGGCATGACTTGGTGGGTATGGCAGGGGAAGGATACTACAAAATCTCCATTCCCACCCCACTCCAGGGAAAGGATACCGCAAAATCCCCATTCCCTCCCCACTCCTGGGGAAAGGATACTGCAAAAATCTCCATTCCCACCCCACTCTGGGGCCAGCCAGAGGTGGTGTTTGCCAGTTCTCCGAACTACTCAAAATTTCCGTTACTGGTTTTCCAAACCGCTCAAAATTTCCACTACCGGTTCTCCAGAATCTGTCAGAACTTGCTGGATTTCATCCCTGGATTATGGAGAGAGAGGGAGGGAGAGAGAGAGGGAGAGGGAGGGAGGAAGGGAGAGAGAGAGAGAGAGAGAGAGAGAGAGAGAGAGAGAGGGAGGGAGGGAGAGGGAGAGGGAGAGGGAGAGAGAGAGAGAGGAGGCCCTCACAGAGTGGCAAAATACATTGAATGAACAACAGTTTCTGACAAGTCCAAATGGGAGATTCCACAGAAGGTTGTGGAGAAAAGCAGAGTTTAGATCCTGTGGGGCTTCCAAATTCAGATGGACAGGGTGGTGCTAATTAATCAACCAGCCACAGACCAGAAGACAGCCATGATGATATATGCAAAGGTGCCAAGTGGCAGCAACATCAGGAAGGAGTATGAGAATCTGGAGAAGTGTCAGAGTCTGAAGGAGGAACTAGAGAGGATGTGGAAAGTAAAGGCCAAAGTAGTTCCAATCGTACTTGGGGCTGTAACTCCTAAGCTGGGAGAGTGGCTCCAACAGATCCCAGGAACAACACTGGAGCTCTCTGTCCAGAAGAATGCTATGCTAGGAACAGTTACGATATTATGCAGAATCCTGGACCCAAAATTGAGGAAGACACGAAATACACATAGGGGTGAGAAGGGCACTTTATTGCCAGCCTAGACTGATAGCTTACAGTGTGAATGACAACTCACATGAAATAGCTGTAGTGAACTATTAAGAGTAATTGACTGGTGGGAAAACATCCCTTGAAAAGCAGGGAGGGTTTTGTTTCTAAGACCTATAATTTTCTAAGATCGTTCTAACAAAAAAATAATAATGATGCAACTGGAACACAAATGAATATTAAACCAGATGAATATATTTTATATTGCTGGAATGCTTCGTAATGACAATATCAGCAATAGCAAACAATTTGATTAGAGGCTAACAAAGAATTCTCATTATGTCAAGTTATTTATGTAGGAATTTGTACATTCTACTGAATAATCTGCTTCAGGAACCACTTGTCCTTCTGACAATAATGATTTTCACCTTTTATCTTTTAGTGAAATTGGCTGATGCATGGCTTGTGGCTCTTGTAACAGAACTAAAATTCAGAGGCTGTTTTCTCAGCATTCTTATTGTGTTCCAAAGAGTTTGGAATGAGTTTAAGGTTGCTAATGGTGTGACTCAAATTTTTTTAAAAAATAGTTTTTATTAAACAGTTTTCTTCATTTTATATCACAATTTCGATCTTAACAGCGCTCCGATATCAGTATATTTCCTAAGTACATACAAATTATTTTCGCTAGTCTTCCTTTCCTTTTGTGTACGTATCTATTCTATACAATGCATCGATATTGCAATTACATACTTATATATATTAGCCTTTATTGTCACAACTTAATTTAGTTTTACATCCTTATTCTTTGCTTCTATTCTCTAACCAATTATACCATGTATCCCAAATCAGATAGTATTCTGTTTCACCTCTTTCTTTTATTTCCTTTGTTAGCCTGTCCATCTCCGCACATTCTAACACTTTTTTTATCACCATTTCATCAGAGGGAGTACTATCATTTTTCCAGTATTGTGCGTAGATGATTCTAGCTGCTGTTATTATGTGTAATATGATACACTGAGTTTTTTTACTATAATTTCCCCTTAATATACCTAATAAGAATAGTTCTGGTATTAGATCTATTTGTTGTTTAGTAATTTCCTCTAGCCAATTTCTTATCTTTGACCAGTATTTCCTTGCATCTGGGCATAGCCATCACATGTGGTAATATGTTCCTTGCCTCCTTTTACATTGCCAGCATTCCGCTGGTCTACTTGGGTACATTTTTGCCAATCTGGCTGGGGGCATATGCCAACAATAAAACATTTAATATATATTTTCTTTGTATGCTGCTGACATTGTCAGATCAAATTAGACAGAATACAGTCTGCAGAAGACATGGCAGCACTGAGGGTGCTCCAACACTGAAGGTTTTAAAGAAGAGATTGGACAATGTACAGTGATAGGGTATCCTGCTTGAGCAGGGGATTGGTCTTGAAGACTTCCAAGGTCCCTTCCAACTCTGTTATTCTGTTATCTTCTAAAGCAGTGCTTCTCAAACATGACAACTGTAAGACATGTGAACTTCAACTCAAACTTGTCAACTTGATATATGTGGACTTCAACTTTTGGAATTCCCCAACTTTGAAAAACATATTCTAAGAATGTTCCTTCAGAGATGAGTTTCTTCTAACACATATCACCCTAATTCTACAATGAGTAGTATATAACCCTTTATAAGCCTTAATAAATTAAATCAATCAACTTTAGCATAAATCAGTTTTCATTGCAGCATGGAATCCAACTGCAATGACTGCAACTGTAGGTTGATTTATTCCTTAATTAGCATTTATTTTAGGCACGTGAGAGAACTGCAAAGCAATTATTTATTATAACTATATGGCACCTATCAGGCTACCAATGACATATCTCCAAAAGAATGCATGCAGCCATAAGCATATGGTGAAAGGCAAATTATGTAAATGATATCAGATGAAGGATGCAATACAGCATCATGGAAAACTACATGATTTGCATTGCCCATGTGAGTGACATGATGTCACTTGTCCTCTTGCCACCCTCTTCCCATAGGTGCCTATACCTGCAATCCCAATTGAAGTTTTCCTTTACTAAGTTTTCCTTTACTACTACTTTTTCCTTTACAATCTGCACCTCTGTAAATGTCTGGCTTGGTTCTGCAACCCAACAAGACAGACACAGACTTCAGAGGATAATTAGAACTGCAGAAAAGACAATGGCTACCAACCTGCCTTCCATTGAGGACCTGTATACTGCATGAGTCAAAAAGAGGGCTGTGAAAATATTTACAGATCCCTCGCATCCTGGACATAAACTGTTTCGATTCCTACCCTCAAAATAATGCTATAGAGCACTGCACACCAGAACAACTAGACACAAGAACAGTTTTTTCCCGAACGCCATCACTCTGCTAAACAAATATTCCCCTCAACATTGTCAAACTATTCACTAAGTCTATATTACTATTATTATTAATCTTCTCTTCCTTCCTATCACCCATCTCCTCCCACTTATGGCTGTATGTCTGTAACTTGTTGCTGTATCTTTACTATTTATATTGATTGTTTCCTAATATGATTTGATTGCCTATTTGTACCCTATGACTATCATTAAGTGTCATACCTTATGATTCTTGACAAATGTATCTTCTCTTTTTATGTATACTGAGCATACGCACCGAAGACAAATTCCTTGTGTGTCCAATCACACTTGGCCAATAAAGAATTCTATCTATCTATCTATCTATCTATCTATCTATCTATCTATCTATCTATCATCTATCCGAATTGCATCTCCAAAAAATGCAGTTTCAGCACTCTCACATAAGACTTAGCAAAAGTTTGAGTGGGACTGCCAAAAGCCTCAATATTTAGTATTTTCTAAGAATGGGGATGAATTATGTAGACCCCGGGGCTTTTACACAAGAACATGTCATAGCTCCAGACAGGGAAGTCTGCAAGGAATGGTCAAGAAAATTAATTCAACCCTTCCTTTATTGCATTATGGAATGTCCAAAGCGGTGAACTGGTTTAGCTTCATGTCATAACATCTCAGGTTTTCCAGCTCAAATCCTGAAGCACCCAGCTCCAGAACAATTTCTACCTTCTTTTCCACTTATCCACATATTTTTCTTGTTTACTAAATGGAGTGGTTTAATCAGAGCCAAGATGGTTCATCTCCAAATTAAAGGCGAAAAAAGATGAGGAGAAGGAGCTACAGCACACACCCTGTTATATTTAGGGATATCTAGCTACAATTCTGTGCAAATGTATGAACAAATAACAGTGGCAAATAGGAGCAGTTGCAGCTGCTGAAGCATTTGGCATTTCTAAAGGTGAAAAGCCGTCAAGCAAATCCACCCGCTTTAAAATAGGATTTGGACTGTTGATTAAAAGAACTCTCCAAGTTGGGTTGGTGAGATGACATCTAGGACAAGACATATCATGCATTGATTGACTACTCAGTGTTCTGGGTTTTTTTCCTCCCTTTTGATGGCTGATCAGATTTTTACAAAGCAAGATCATGCCCAGCATTTCAACAGTAGTATACTTACCAGTATACTGATATAAAAACTGGATAGGTTTAGCCTTTGTTATAGAAAATATATTTATGGTGACAAAAAAGGTTACATCAAGTGGGATTTAAATATAAATCAGAACAATAGGCACAATACTGAAGAGTCCATTCTGCTATAAATTGGGGGGGGGAGTAACATTATAGTAGAATACCAAGTGCTCATCTTGACTGGATTCAAAATGTATTTTATGGGACTCCACTAAACTGTGTAGAAGTGTCATATGATATAGAGGGGGAACGTATTCTCATCTTTGCCATTCGTTGCTTCAGGGATATCATTTCATGCAGAGGTGATATTCAGCCAGTTTGGAAAGGTTCGCCCGAACCGGTAGCGGAAATCACGGGTGGGCCCACCCATTCTGCTGCTATTCCATTCTATTTAGGCACATTTTGAAGCCATGCGCATGTGTGCAAGCCACATGCGTGAGCAAAGTGCATGCATGGAAGGCCGCGCACATGCGTTGGAGGCGCGCGCTCACATTTGCCAACCGGTAGGGAAAGTAAGTGAATAGCACCTCTGGTTTCATGTGATTAAAAGGTTCCATAGGAGGTGTTTTAAAAAAAGTCAAGATGGCAGCCACAACAGGATGTTGAAGCTTTTTTTTTTTAATGTGTGACCCTAAATAACAGGCGGAGCTTCAATCAACCGTTGCTGCTGCCATCTTGATTTTCTTGACCAGACCCTGAAGATCAAGGGTGAGTTCTACTTACCTTTACTGTCAGTTGGCAACAGGGCCATGCGCATGCGCTTGCTTCGCTCATGCGTGCACGCTCTTCTGCGCATGTGCAGAAGCTTCTGGACCTGCGCAGAGGCATTCTGATGATGTTGGGGTCAGTAGGCGGAGCCTCCCGCCAGTTTTACTACCGTTCTCTAGAACCGGTACGAACTGGGGGCAACCCACCACTGCTGCAGACACTTCTGATCTCTTCCTGATTGGACCTGGTATTTTTTTAAAGAACTACCACTGCAGATCTGCAGGGAAGAAGCAATTACAATGGCAGTTTGCAGGAGGGGAAGGGGGCGGATTATTAATTTATTTTTCAAAATTCAGGCAGGCTTGGATTTTGTTTCGCTCTGTTTCCTTTCCTCAACTTATCCTGTTTCCTTCCCTCAACTTTTAACTAGGCAAAAATGAGTCTTACTGCTTCATTTCCTTTGGAGGATTTGGGGATATTAAGAAACATTTCATTGATACTGAAAGCATCTGGGACCACTTTGGGTATTTTAGAAATCTGTTTCTAATGTTTTTTCTCTTTATTTATCCATCTTTGCTTTTCTTGCTATGTTTATTATGACTCTTTGGAGGCCATTAACAACTCTCAGCTGCTGAAGCTCCATTTCTAAATGTATATATTCAGTTGCTGGATATTATAGATAAAAGGGGCTTAATAGTTATTCCTGAGTAAAAATCAGATGCATATTCAGTAATAGACTTTTAAAGTACCTTTCCAATTGGGATAATAAATAAATATGATCAATACAATTTTAGATCAGAGCCAATTTCTATTTAGCATTTTGTTGTTTATTTCAGACTCTAAATTTTCAAGATTACAATTAAAAGCTTCTTTCATTCAGGATTGAAATCAGACTCACCTGACATTTTCAAACTTGCCATTCCAAAAGTTCCTAATAGTTTAGAAGCAGTTAATGGACAATTTCTGAAAGTGATTAGAGAGTGAAATTTGTAAACTTAGTGTCCTTTATAAGTTTTCCCTGTGGTTCAGTAGTGGATTTCAATTTTGTTGGCTACCGGTTTGCTTGTGGGTGCATGTGCGAGCGATGCTTCTGTGCATGCACAGAGATGTCCGGGCGGGTGGGCAGAGCTTCCCCCCACCGCCGCTACCGGTTCGCCTGATCCGGGGCAAACCGGTAGCACCCCACCACTGTTGTGGTTCCAAGATGGCTAATCCTGCCATCTCCTGGCACTCAGATCAACAGAAAACCACTGCCCTGTGATCTTCTCATGTGGACCAAGTCTCCAGATCATATGTAGGAGATTTCCCATCCGCTCCTTATCTTATCCAAAGAGGTTTCAAGGAACCAGTCTACTTTCCTGTTCCTTAGTCTTTGCTGTGGTTATTGCAGTGGTGAGTTCCTCCCGGTTTGGTCCGGTTCGGCTGAGCCGGTAGCGGTGACGATATGACATCACCGAACCGGTTCTCCCCCCCCTGCCCTCCCACCCCCACATCCCCCCATGTTATTCTTACCTTTTATTTGGTCCCACCCCCAATCTATTGCTGCCTCCTGAGTCCCAGCTGATGACTAGAGGGAAAAAAACTGTTTAAACTCTTGCCGCAGGGCTTCAAAGGGCCGTCCTACAGCTGATCAGTGTTAAAAGCAAACAAATGAGTCGGGTCGTAAGTGCGAGGACTGGTCGTAAGTGTGAGGACCTTCCAGAAATGACTCTGACCAGCTAGCCACGCCCACCTAGTCACATGACCTCCAAGCCACACCCACAAAATAAGCCACGCCCACAGAACCGGTAGTAAAAAAAATTAGAACCCACCCCTGGGTTATTGGATCCATTTCAGTTCACCATACCTTCCCTGGAAGTCCAAAATAAATATGATACAGGACTGATCTCTATATTTGCAACAACATATAAAAAGTATGGCTTTTTAAAAAAATATTATTTAATGTCTATTGTTAGAAGCCAGATTTTGTCATTGTAAAACTCTGGAATAAAATACATCTATCCCTGCATTAATGGATTTTAAAGCATGATTTTTTTAAAAATGGGCAAATTAAATGAGCAACAGCAATGTTGTTGAAAAATAGCAATAGTACTTAGACTTATATACCGCTTCACAGTGCTTTACAGCTCTCTCTAAGTGGTTTTACAGAGTCAGCATCTTGCCCCCAACAATCTGGGTCCTGATTTTAGCCACCTCAGAAGGATAGAAGGCTGAGTCAGCTTTGAGCTTGGTGAGATTCAATCTGCCAAATTGCAGGCAGCCGGCAGAAGTAGCCTGCAGTACTGCACTCTAACCATTGCGCCATCTCAGCTCACCTCAGCTCACCTCAAAAATTGAATAAAAATATATTTAATCAAATCTATATATTATTACATCTATTTTTCTGATAGGATGTCCCTTAGTGACACAAATATAATTTCAGGTATATTAAAAGTTGATATTAATTTGTGTACTTTTTTCAATTGTATTTCAATTAACAATTCTTCACCCCAAGGTGTACGCTTTATTTATTTTTTTCTGATTCTACTTTTGGGTTGGTTTGTTTTAGTTCATTTCTTATTATTGTACTTGTTTAACTTAAAAAAATATATAACAACAGAATAAAGAGTAAGATTTTATTAGATTTTTAGTCCCCATTTTTGGTCAAGGTGACAAACACACTAATTCTCCCATTTTTCTCCACAACAACAACAACCATGTGAAGTGAGTTGGCTGAGAGAGAAAGAACAGCCCAAAGTTGTGCAGCTGGTTTTCATGCCTAATGAGACTAAAATTCACAGTTTCTAACTTTATACCTAATCCACAACGAACTGAGTCTCTAGATTATGTTAGGAGAAAAGAGGTTGTCCTGAACAGATAGACCTGTGTAATTTGTATAATCTGTGTAATTTCTAGCATATCATCATCAGTTAGGATTGCCAAATCCTAATTGTTTCCCTCTTCATTTTAGTAGATCAGAAATGAACCACTTGTAGCATCCAGGAAAACAGGGCCCCTTGTATCCCTTCTGTCAGAGATCCCTGGAAAGGAAAAGCATAGTGTTCTGTCTTTTTGAGGTTGGAAATTACAAGGTTACAACTCTAGTGGAAGTTGTAAAAGAGAGTATCCCTGTTGAATAGAATAGAACAGAATAGAACAGAACAGAACAGAACAGAACAGAACAGAATAGAATAGAATAGAATAGAATAGAATAGAATAGAATAGAATAGAATAGAATAACAGAGTTGGAAGGGACCTTGGAGGTCTTCTCGTCCAACCCCCTGCCTAGGCAGGAAACCCTACAGTACTTCAGACAAATGGTTATCCAACATCTTCTTAAAAACTTCCAGTGTTGGAGCATTCACAACTTCTGGAGGCAAGTTGTTCCACTGATTAATTGTTCTAACTGTCAGGAAATTTCTCCTTAGTTCTAAGTTGCTTCTCTCCTTGATTTGTTTCCACCCATTGCTTCTTGTCCCACCCTCTTGTCCTACCCTAATGAAAGACCCCAAATGCCTCACCCAAACTCTGAATGCCCCACCCATTTTTGAGCAGTGCCGTCCAATGTTGTGTGCCTATGGACACCGAATAATTGCCGTTCCTATTCTAACATGTACTAATGGATTTGAAGAGAAGCTAAAGGAATCAGGAATGCATTTTTCATTCTAACTAAGCTCTGTATCCTATGCATTAAAAAAAATCTCTTAATTACTAGGCTGCAGTTAGTGGTTTTCGTTCTACCAGAACCAAGCAAATAACCAGATGTCCACATATTCCAATGCTTCTAGAATACCTGTGTTGGAAGAAATGTCCATCTGGGTTCAATTCCAAGTGGGGAGAAAGAGACTGGAAACATGGAGACTACTTGGAGACTACTTGGAAGGATAATTTAATGGTGGACAGGACCAGATGGGTTTGAAATCCTGGGTAGCTGACCACATGGAAGAGAGAGAGAGAGAGAGCTTTATACCTTCTCTTGGGCTTTGAAATTGAGCTTTTCCTATTGGTTGCAGTCAGACTCCCATGGGACTATGCAGTCATAGTTGAGGCTGTCTGTGTCTCAGACTTGGTTGAATCTTGCTGGGTAATGCAATGAAGGGCAATTTCCTATTGTGGCTGAATAGCTTTGCCCTGAAAGATAATCCTATCATCCTGGAGCTGAGGTCTTTTGTTTTGTAGCTAGACTGGCCCAGTCTTTTGTCTTGTAAATAAGCTGGCACCAAAATATCTGCTGGGGGCAGGAAGCTGGGGTCTTTTATTTCTGTTTCCTTTAAGATTTTTTATTTCTCTTTTAGGGGAAATATTCTGCCTTTTTAATATTTCCTAGAATATTTCATTCTTCTAGGAGAGGGGCGGGTGCTAACTTTCTACACTTGGCAGGTTTGTTTGTTTGTTTTTTGGTAAGAAGATAAATAGCAACAATAACGCTCCAATATGTAGCTGAGAATCCAGGGAGCTGTGTTTCTTCTCCCTCATAATCTTCTACCTCACAAGGCTACCACTGCAGAACAAAAAGGTTGCTGCACACAGTCTCACAACATTAATATTTCAATCCATACCGCTCTAGCAGCATTTACACCTACAAGATTACATGAATGGGGAGCCGAAGGAGAATATATGCAGCAAGTTCATGTTAGATATAATGCAGGCCTGGATACCTTCTATTTTTCCGGACTATTACAGCCATTATCAAAACCTTGACCGTTGTAATCATCAAGAGAAATGTTATGATTTCTCAAGCCTGGTAATGAGCATTTCAGCTACCTGTTCTCCACCGATGCACTCAATAAGCCTTTCCTTAATGTTGAATGCGCTTATATCTTTGTGGCGAATTATAAATTGGAATAACACATGTTGATGGGAGATATCAGGAGTAACACCAATCTGAAGTAATAATGAAGGCCTTTCTCCTTCCCTTAGAAGAATGGCCTTCTACACATTTTCAATAAACTCTTATTTTCATAAAAGAGATAAGGAGCTCATCCTTCCATCAGGTTGGCCTCTGCTTCTCTTTGACATTGGCAAATGCTTATGAGTGATGCAATGGTGGGATTCAAATAATTTAACAACCGGTTCTCTGCCCTAATGACCAGCTGGGTGGGAGTGCCCATGGTGGGCGTGGCCAGGGGGTGGCAGGCAGCAGTTGGCCAACACTATCCCCCTGAGAGCAAGAATGGGCCATGGGGGAGGGGTGCCACACCCTCCCACACCCAATTTTGGGCCTAATAGGCCTCCCTGCACATACCTGGGAGCCATTCTGGGCCTTGTAGGCCTCCCTGCAGAGTCCTGGGAGCAAAAATGGGCAACCGGGCGGGGGGGCGCCACACCCTCCCACACCCAATTTTGGGCTTAGTAGGCCTCCCTGCACTTTCCTGGGAGCCAAAATGGAGCACTTGGGGACTCCTGGAAAGGGCGGGATGGGGCAGGGCAGGGCCAGCCAGTAATTTAACAACCAGTTCGCCTGAACTGGCCCAAACCGGCTGAATCCCACCACTGGAGTGATGCCATCATAATAAACTATTAAGAGTTTCAAGGAAATGGCCTTTGTGTGGGTTAGAAAGATTATCAGATTATTGTTTTGCAAGAAATACTAAACCTCTTGAAGCAAGATAAAGTAAAATATATTCAATATTTTTTCCATCTCACTGCTTCTCTAAAGATTTGTTTTTGAACTTCAGTGTCCTTCCCATGATCATCTGACCATGGATGGTGCAATTCGTTCCATTAGCAATGTCAGGTTTTATCATCTGTGCTCTTTTGTCATTCAGAAAATTTGTTACATAGCCAATGTCCTTTCTTTACATTTGCTGCACATTCTTCCTTCTTCTTCTTTTTTTTTGCCAGCTGCCTGCTGTATTTGCTTCCATCAGGAAATAACCAAGATCGGAAACAATACTTTTGATTGATTGGTGGAACAGTAAAAGAGTATATTTGGAGCTCAGGTTGAAATAAGGGTCCTTGATGCTCTCTGAGCTTGATGTTTTCTTGCAGATGTTTCATTACCAAACTACGTAATATCAGTGCACCAATGATGTTACCTAGTTTGGGTAATGAAACATCTGGAACCAAACAATTAAGCTCAGAGAGCACCAAGGACCCCTGACTGGTGGGACTGCAAACAAGCCATTCTCAGTAATTGTTCTATACCAGGGGTCTCAAACTTAATTTCATTGAGGGCTGCATCAGGGTTGTGTTTGACCTCTGGGGGCCGGGGTGGGTGTGGCAAGGGTGGGCAGGGCCAGCTCAATGTCACTCATGTCGGGCGCGCCTGTGGTGGCCTGAGCGCTCTGCCAGCGAAAACGGACTCCTGAGCTCAGTTTTTGCCTGCGACGGACTCCTGCAACCCTCTACCAATGAAAATGGAGCTTGGGAGGGCCACACACGGCCCTCCTGAGCTCTGTTTTCACTGGCAGAGGCACCACAGACCAGTCATTTGCTGTTTCCAAGGCGGCCCTGCAGGCTGAATCTGGCTCCCTGGCCTTGAGTTTGACACCCCTGTTCTATACTGAGAGCCTTGCTTTTAAGAAATTCTAAATAGCATCTTATGGAGTTGATTTTGCTATTTTCTGCAGTTCTTCAAGTGTCAGGATATCAAATAGGGGTATTCAGGTTGGACAGGTTCTATTTTCAGTTTAAGACACAAGCCATGCAGCGTAGGTCTAGGTTGTCCTGGATTTTGCAAGTCTTCTCGGTGACGGTAGAAATGGCAATGCTATTGACTATCTTTTGAAAGCTATAGGTTAAAGCCATATTGTCCATCTGGCACCATTTTTCTATTGACAGTGCCAGAGACATTATATATTAAGATAATTTCCATCTTGATTGTTCTTGTGTTCCTTCCATCTCACTTAATTTGGAAAGGTCTTGCCTGATTTGAAAAGCAGGACTGAACTTTTTTTAGCTTCTTGGAGTACCTATTATTTTGCCTGCTTTGGTTTCTGGCTGTCAGCTTTGAATTTTGGTTTCTGGCTTGCCAGACATTATGAATGCAAGAAGAATTTTGTGCAGCTGTTTCTGAGATCAGTTTTCCTTGTAATGTGATTGCTTGTTCCTCTCCTGTTTCCAAATGCACAAGGGACCCTGAGATTTTTATTTCTTGAGATAGCATGACACATAAGGAAGCCTTAATTTCTTTCTCTCCTACCACATCCTAGATTTTTCTCTCTCTGTGTGTGTGTAGGAAAATAGAGATGTTACTGCACTTAGTATAGGCTACATACCCACAGAGGTGGGTTTCCAATATTGTTACCACTGGTTCACCCCATGTGTGTGCATTCCGTGCATGCACCCAGCCTTCTGCGCATGTACTTTGCTTGCTTGCGCGCCTTCCACGCATACACCCAACCTTGAAAACGTGCCTAAATAGGACAGCATAGAGCCAGGGCAGGTGGGCTAGTTGGCAGGCCAACCCGCAATCTCCGCTACTGGTTCGGCCAAATCAGTATGAACTGGTTGAATACCACCTCTGCTACATAGCACAGTAGAGGTAAGTAAAGTACTTAGTACATACTGTTGTGGTCCGCCAGCAGCCTGCGGAGTTGGCAGTGAAGTCGGACAGTGAGGAGGCTGTCCTGGAGTCAGGGGAAGGCCCAGATGAGGGTTACAGGCCCAGTTTTCTCAGGTTCTCAGGTTCTCTATTATTATCTGTCTGCTGTAGAGGGGAAAGGATTCTGGTAGGCATCACAGCATCCTTGATTGTTAGTTGAGATCTCAGTCTGTCTTCTGGCTCGATCCTCTCTCTCTCCCTATTGCTAGCCACCCTCTGCAGAGGGGGAAGAATTCTGGCTGGCCTTGCAACACCACTGGTTGCTTGTTGGAATCTCTGCCTCTCTTCTGATGTTAACACTCGAGTTTCTCTCAGTGCAGGTCCCCAAATACTTGATAACCTAGAGGCGTCGTCTCGTCTGTTCATATTCTGCAGCCTCTTTTCAATTTCGATAGACTCCCTGATTATTCTTTTGTTGAGATGTTCCTCTTTCGCCACTGTTCTGGTTTTATTAAAATCAATATTGTGTCCCGTGGCTTTCATGTGTTGTACCAAAGAAGAAGTTTGCTCTTCTTTCCTCACTGCATTTTTATGTTCTTCTAAACGCGCACTTATTCGTCTATTTGTCTGTCCAATATAAAATGACTGACAGGAGGCACATGGCACTTCATATTTCCCCTGATTTTCCAACTCAATTTTATCCTTAGGGTTTCTCACCATCATCGATATTTTTCTATCTGTATGGAACACTGTTTTGTACAAACAGAGCTGTACAAACAGAGCTTAAGACCCTCACAGAAGTATTAATGGAAAATGGGTTCCACAAAAATAGAATTAGAACTATAATCCAGCAAGGGACAGTAGGACAGAGCAAAACCCAAGAAGAAGAACAGAATATGGGAACTGCCATCCTGCCCTATATAAAAGGGACCACCGATAAAATTAGTAAGATATTACGGAAACAAAAAATAAAAAGGTGAAAGGCGAAAGGAATGCAGTATGCTTCCTCCCACATGCTGGGGTAGACCAGGTGTCTTGATAGAAAAACACTTAATCTCTCCCCTGGCTCAAGCTGATGAAGGGAGGAGAACTTGTGGTTCAGAGGTTAATACAACTGCCTAACATGTAGGCAGCCAAAGTTTGAATCCAAGTAAGGGTATGGCTAGCTGATGAGAGCTAAATAGCTTGAAATAGATCTATACTAGTCTCCCTTTATTTCTTTATCAGCGAAATATAGAATATATATATATATATGTATGTATGTATCCAATCTTAGGATAAATATTTATTTAACACAAATGTCATTCTGTTATTTCACCCAGATTTTGAATTTCATTTCTTTCTTCCAATGATATTGGATATCTCACTCACTGATATCTATTGTCATCCGCACACTACACCTTTGCATCCAAGTTATTAATTTTAAAAAATTGAATGCATGACCCCAGTCAGCATCTTACTCCAGTTTGATGAGAAATTATTGACAAGCATTCTTAGGTATTATTTCTGAGCTCCTGACATTCCCCATAATTATGCCATTAATTAGCCCACACTTAATTAGCTTGCTAATCAGGATGTCATGGGGCATTTTGTCAACTCTTTTGCTGAAATCAAGATACATTACATGTGCAGCAGCCCCATATTTTTATTTGAAAGTTTCCCTGCCAATGCATGGGAAAAGATTAGTCTGGCAAAATATATGTTTATTGATCTGGTAATTATTATCATGTTTTGAAGGTATTATTGATAGGTCTTTTTTAAAGTTTTGCTCTTGAATCTTCTCATGTATCAACGCCAGCTTGGTCCATAGTTTCCTGGATCTTCCTTTTTCTTCTTTTAGGAGAAAGTATGTGCTGTTTGCCATTCTCCAGAATTTTTTAAATTAATATATAAGTTTGTGGCCAGAATACCAAATAGATCCTTTAGTACACAAGAATGCTGTTCATCTGAGTCTGAAGATTTAAATTTGGAACATAGAATAACAGGATCTGAAGGGACCTTAGAGGTCTTCTAATCCAACCCTTGCTCAAGTTGGAAACTCCATATCATTCCGGACAAATGGCTGTCCAAATTCTTCTTAAAAACCTCCAGTGATGAAGCACCCACCATCTCTGAAGGCAAGCGATTCCACTAATTCAGGGGTCGGCAACCTTAAACATTCAAAGAGCCATTTGGACCCATTTCCCACAGAAAAGAAAACACCGGGAGCCACAAAACCCTTTTGACATCTAAAATGAAGATAACACTGCATATATATATATATATATATATATATATATATATATATATATATATATATATATATATATATATATATATCTTTATGCTACGTATTAAAAAACCTATAACGTGTTGCATTTATGAAATCAATGAACTGCTACAGAGAACACAAATTTTTATTTCTGCATGCAACAAAAGCATTTTGAACTCCGGGAAAAAAAGATGGGTCAAAAAGCTCAATAAAGCTTGTCTGCTGGCGGATGTCGCACGTTGGCGGTTGTGATGCATATCTTGAGCCACAGGGAGCCGGAGCAGAGGGATGAAAGCACCACATGTGGCTCCAGAGCTGCAGGTTGCAGACCCCTGCACTAACTGATTGTTTTCACTGTCAAGAAATTTCTCCTTAATTCTGAATTGGATCTCTCTTAGCCTAGATCCCTCTCATAGTTGCTATTGTTGAGCCTGTTATCATTTATTCCATAAATGTGCATTTGATTCCTGAGCATGTTTTTCAAACATCAATCCTGTCCTTTCGTCAACTTATTACCATTGCTTCGTGAAATGCCTACCCTCTTCTTGGAGAAAATAGAATCCAAATAGAAATGGAATAATTCTACTTTATCTTTGTGTGTGCCTATTAACATTTTAGCCCAGGGGTGAAATCCAGCAGGTTCTGACAGGTTATGGAGAACCGGTAGCGGAAATTTTGAGCAGTTTGGAGAACCGGCAAATATCACCTCTGGCTGGCCCCAGAGTGCAGTGGGAATGGAGATTTTGCAATATCCTTCCCCCAGGAGTGGGGAGGGATTGGGGATTTTGCAGTATCCTTTCCCTGGAGTGGGGTGGGAATGGAGATTTTACAGTATCCTTCCCCTGCCATGCCCACCAAGCCATGCCCACCAAGCCACACCGTACCACACCCACCAAGCCACACCCACATAACCGGTAGTAAAAAAAAATTGGATTTCACCACTGCTTTAGTCTCTTTACTGACACACCTCCCTTCTGTTTACTTTGGATTCTCCTACAAAAGGCCTTTTGGATTTTGTTAGCATTAATCAGCTACCTATTCTCCTATTTCTGCTCTTCTCTTGATCTTCTATGGGTGCAGGGGTGGTATTCACTTACCTTCGCTACCAGTCTGCAAATGTGAGCGCATGTGTCACCTCCGCATATGCATAGAGCCTTCCGCGCATGCGCAGAGAGTCAAAAACAGGATGTGATGACGTCCAGGCAGGTGGGCGGAGCCTCCCATAGCAGCTGCTACTGGTTCACCCAAACTAAATAGAACCGGCTGAATACCACCACTCTATGAGTGGCTTTGTTTTTGTTTTTAAAGTTTTTTATTAATAATTCAAATTTAAGAACAATGGACATGGTTTGACATCTCTGGTTTCTAACATTTCAGTCTAATTCAAATTAATAAGTAATATATTCTTTAATCTATATACAAATTGATATATATATTACTTCATTACATGTCAAGCATACTACGTAATTCCTGCTAAACAGCTATATCCCTATCCAATAAACCTATATCTCACTCACAAGTTCAGTATACATTGACATATACATTTCTAGACATTCACTACACCTTCTTCTTGGCATTCTTCCTCTTGTCTAACCATTCATAACATTTAGTCCAGATTTCATAATACGTTGATTCATTTTTATTTTTGAGTTCCAAAGTGAGTCTGTCCATTTCTGCACAATTGAAGATTTTACATAACACTTCTTCCTCTAAAGATGTTTCTGTACTCTTCGATTTCTGAGCAAATGCTATTCTTGCAGCTGTTAATATATGTAATATTAGGTAAATTACATTTTTATTATATTTACCGTCTGTCATTCCCAGTAAGAAAAATTCTGGTTTGACTTCTATTTTAACCGTTAAAATCTCTTCTAGCCAGCTCTTTATTTGATGCCAAAAACGTTTTGCTTTTAGGCACTCCCACCACATATGGTAATAGGACCCTGGGACCACCTCACCTTTCCAACATATTGAAGAATATTTTTTGCTAATTTTTGCCAATCTTGTGGGTGGGAAGTATGGGTAACTTTGTTAAATGAATATGAACATGAAAAGTTGGTTATTTGCCAGCTTTCACATTGCCTAAATGTATTGTTAAGCATGTCTCAGCTAGAAAGAGAAAGAGATGTGAAAGAGGGAGATCTTAAAATGTAAATGATGATAGAAAAGAATATGCATTTATATCACAATAGGCCAGTGATGACTAACCTTTTTGCCATCGCGTGCCAAAAGCGGGGGGAGCACAGGGGGGTTGCATGTGTGTGTGCCCACACCCATAATTGAATGCGCCCCACACCCCCATGCCTGCTCATGCTCACCCCCCACTCCCACTGCTTTTGTCATGTGATGACACGGTGGGTCTGGTAGGCCCGTTTTTCACTCTCCTCAGGCTCCAGAGGCTTTCTAGGAGCCTGGGGAGGGCGAAAACAGCCTTCCCCACCCCCCTGGAGGCCCTCTGGAGGCTGGAAACAGCCTGTTTCCTGACTTCTGGTGGGCCTGGAAGGCCTGAAAATCAGCTGGTTGGCACACGCATGCGCGCTGGAGCTAAGCTAGGGCAATGCTTGCATGCCCACAGATATGGCTCCGTGTGCCACCTCTGGCACGCGTGCCATAGGTTCGCCATCACGACAATAGACTATACTTTTAGAAATCCATATTCTGAAAAAAATGCAGCACAGACTTCAAACTTATTGATAATAACTTAGGCATATTCCTGTTGCACACAAAATTTCCCTCAGTGACATAACCATATTATCCTTACAAAAGTGGAACTACCATGCAAGCCCATTTTAATAAAGACAGAAAAATTACAGAAGAAATACAGAATTTCTCACTCTTCCCACATTGACTGAAAAGTCACTTTTATGCACTAAAATGTTGAATTAATGAATTGGCTAAAAATGAACCAAACAAGTGACAGACTCAATATAGTAATTTTAGATTAAGCAATTGGGACTGAAGTCCTATTTCCCACAGCAGATTTAGACTCTTTTGACCCTTCATTTTCTTTAAAAAGGGAAGGAAAAAAAAACCCTGCAGTAACAAAATACTAAATTACCAAGATACAGTGTAAATGATTACAAATAGTAATATTCTGGTCAGTCAATATAAACGTGTGGAAATATTAATTTACCCAAACAAGCAGATCAAAATATTAATTAAATAAGACCGAACTTATATTTTAACATGAATGCCAGTATGATTTTGGAAAATTAAGAAATGGTTGAGGGGAAAGTCCATATTGATGTACCTTGTGAAATCAGTTTTATTTACAGTTTTAAAAAATACGGTCTTAAATATCAGCTGGATACATAGATGGTATTATTGAGAAGAATTTGGATTCCATGATAGAAGAATATCTCTGGGATGCTTTTTAAGGTCTTATGGTAAGAGAGAGACTACAGTTTCTGAAGGATCAGAAGGAACTGTATGGCAGGCACCTCTCACCAGGAGAATACAAAACTAGAACAAAAAGCCTAAAACTGAATATGAGTTATCAACTGTGGACAAGAAAGAAGAATATAAATGGAGAAGAAGGAGGTCAGCGTGAGTACTCAGAATTTTGAGGAAACTACAATGATAAAGTTGGTAAATGATGCCACTCAAATATTTGGATTTTTCTAAACCAATAAACAGAGTATGGGAAATAAACATGGAGTATTAAAAATCCTAACCAGGAATGAATGAATGAATGAATGAATGAATGAATGAATGAATGAATGAATGATGGATATACTGTATATTTAGATATGGATATATATGTATATGTATATATATTTTCTGATAATAAGCACATAGAAGTAGAAGGAGGTCTACCTAAAAGAAGTATTTTTAAAAAAAACAATATATGGGTTGCGAAATTACACTGTATATAGAGCTGAGGTGGTGCAGTGGTTAGAGTGCAGTACTGCAGGCTGCTTCAGCTGACTGCTAGCTGCAGTTTGGCAGTTCAAATCCCACTGGCTCAATGTTGACTCAGCCTTCCATCCGTCCGAAATAAGTAAAATGAGGACCCAGATTGTTGGGGGCAAGAGGCTGACTCTGTAAACCACTTAGAGAGGGCTGTAAAAGCACCATAAATCTAAGTGCTATTGCTATTGTTATATAAATAAAATGTACTTGCACAGAAAATCAGGAATCACATTATAGAAATTATATTCAAAGTATTTGGGTTATAATAAACAGAGAGAAAAATAAATGTGAAACTATTAATTGTATTTTTTATAGACTGCCTGGCAAATGACCAGTTTTTGAAAGAGGCAGGCAATATAATTATAGGGGATTTCAATTATTTTGACATCAGCTAAGGAGCTAAGTCTGCCAGGGGTCAGAGTTCATGCAATCTCTTCTCTTGCTGACAAGTTCATTTGTCATAAGATGGAAGAAAGAACGGGGGGGGGTGTCTTCTGTTCATGATCCTAACCCTCAACAATAGAGAAAAATTGATTAAAGAGGTGAAGGTGGCATCTTGGAGGAAAATGACCGTTTTATCTTTGAATTCATGATACCCAAAGAAAGAGCAATTTACAAAGAAGAATCAAACACGCATGGCGAGCTTCAGAAAAGTAGATGTTGAAGAACTCGATTAGGAAGATGTCAGATCCAATGGCTTGAAATCCCTATAGGCCAAGGCTGTCAAACTCCCGGCCCGTGGACTGGATGTGTCATATGGTGGCTACACCCACACCCAGTTTAGCGAAGGGGGGAAAAGTCCTGATACGTCATGTGATGCTGCCATGACGCCATGAGTTTGACACCCCTGCTATAGGTAAAAAGATGGGGGAAATCCAGAAAGATGGGAAATCCTACAAAATGAGATTTTCAAGATAGGTATCTATCTTGAACCGAGGTGGTGCAATGGTTAGATTGCAGCACTGCAGGCTATTTCAGCTGACTGCTAGCTGCAATTCGGCAGTTCAAATCTCACCGGCTCAAGGTTGACTCAGCCTTCCATCCTTCCGAGGTGGGTAAAATGAGGACCCAGATTGTTGGGGATAATATGCTGACTCAGTAAACTGCTTAGAGAGGGCTGTAAAAGTACTATGAAGCAGTATATAAATTAAATGCTATTGCTATTAATCCATCATCCAAGTAATTTATAAATACATTAAACATCACAGACCCTACAATGGAACCTTGTAAAATGCCTTTTAACCCTTCCACCCACCTTCCTTCCTTCCTTCCTTCCTTCCTTCCTTCCTTCCTTCCTTCCTTCCTTCCTTCATCCCTCCCTTCTTCCCTCCCTTCTTTCCTTCTTCCGCTAAATAAGACAAAACTGCTCATGTTACAGAAACTGTGATTCTATGAATGCTGCTTTAAGTGACACTAATATTTTTCCACTGCATCAGCAGATAGAGATGTAGTATATATATATTTCTAATATACTTTATTAAGCAAAAGGAACAACAACAATAATGCATATAGAATAACAAATGTCATATTTAATGTGATATCAAAATAATCACAAACAAACATGGCTTCCAGAGGTTTTATGACACATCCAGTAGCCTTTTCAGCAAACATAGTGATTTGCACTGGCTTCTTCCAAGATATTCTGCAACGTTTCAATTGAATCCACATCCCAGCTCACATTCACTGATGGTCTCCCATCCAAGTACTGAGCAATCTAGATTCTGTTTAGCTTCCAGTCCAGAGAGCTTTGACCTGATGTCACCATCTGCTGAGATCATCTAAATCACTTTGTCAAACTTCTTTGCTTAAAACAGTGTGGATTTCAGCTCCCAGAATTCCCCAGTCAGCATGTGGAATTGAAGTTCACACAGCTTAAAGCAGCCAAAGTTGACCATGGTCTAAATGAACAGACTCTTCTCTTAATCTTATAGTATATATGTATTGTTTTTAATGCTTGTCAATCCATATGCATGTGCTCAAAACAGGGGAAGGAAAGAGAAAAAGTATCTGTATACCAAAGGTGGGCTTCACATATTGTAACAACCAGTTCACCCAGCACTGTAAATGTGAGTGTGCGCCATCCGCACATGTGTGCAGCATCACAAAACACGGCTATTGGCTCACTTGCGCTGTCCACGCATGTGTGTGACATCAAACAATATGGCAATTCACTCACATGTGCCATCCATGCATGCATGCGGCATCAAATCTATCCCTAACCCAGGGGTGAAATGCTCCTGGTTCGGACCGGCTCGGGCGAGTAGGTAGTGATGGCAGCGGGCAGTTTGGAGAACCGGTAGCAAAAATCCCTGCCCCCGCCCCCCATGCCCAGCTGAGCCACGCGATCATCATGCTCTCTACATGGGGCTCTCCTTGGGGTGCACCCGGAGGCTGCAGTTAGTCCAGAATGCGGCCGCGCGGGGGATTATGGGAGCGATGGGGCACTCACATATGGCACCTCTCCTGAGCGAGCTGCACTGGCTTCCTGTGGTGTTCTGGGTGCGCTTCAAGGTGTTGGTGACCACCTTTAAAGCGCTCCATGGCTTAGGGCCGGGGTATCTGCGAGACCGCCTTCTGCCGCCAATAGCCTCCCACCGACTGGTTCGCTCGCACAGAGAGAGCCTCCTCAGGGTGCTGTCAGCCAGACAGTGCCGGCTGGCGACCCCAGGGTGAGAGCCTTCTCTGTGGCAGCACCTGCCCTCTGGAATGACCTACCTCCTGAGATACGCACGATATCAGACCTCCGGACTTTTGTCGGGCCCTGAAAACACACTTATTCCATCTAGCCGGGCTGGCTTGATCCCATCCTCTCAGTTTTAATTGAATTCGGTTTTAATTGGGTTGTTTTAAATCTTGGGCCGAAATTATTTAATTGTTTTTTAAACTGTTTTTAAATTTTATATGCAATGTTTTATCTCGGCTCTACACTGCCCTGAGTCCTGCAGGAAAAGGGCGGTATAGAAATAAAATAAAACAAATAAATAAATAAATAAATCAGAGGCTTTTTTTCTTTTAAATGCCTCTGATGAGCCAAGCTCTGACGATCCCAGCTGAGTTGCTGATCAGCAGAGGGTTTTTTAAAAGCCCTCTGACGATCAGGCAACTCAGCTGGGATCGTCAGAGCCTTTTGAAAGCCTTTTTACATGGTTTTACATGTAAAAATGGTTTTAAAAGTAAAAAAAAATTGGCCACACCCACACAGTCACATTACCCCCACCACCAAGCCACGCCCGCAGAACCGGTAATAATAAATTTTAGATTTCACCACTGCCCTAACCTAATCCTTCAGGTGATCCAAAGGTGCATCTCTTGTTACTGTAGCCAAGTCCATCCACCATGCTGCTGGTCATCCTCTTCTTCTCTTTCTTTCCACCTTTTCCAGCATCACAACCTTCTCTAGGGAATTAGGTCTTCATTTAATGGATTAAAAATATGGTAATTTGAGTCTCAAGGCTTGTGTGCCTTGAGTGAGAATTCTGGGTTCTTGTTCTATGATTTATTTGTTTGTGGTTTTGGGCTGTCTACGGTATTCTCAAGAGTCTTTCCAACTTCTTCAGAAACATCAGTTTTGCTTTTCTCTCGCTTCTTCAATGTTTGCTTCTGCAGAATGTGACAGGGAACATTCAAAACACTGCACAGTTCTGAACATTGTAAGTCTTGGTGCATCACAAAAGTTTTTTCCAAGGCCTCAGTGGCCAGTTATCCTACCAAATGCTAATCTATAGGGCAGGGATGGCTAACCTTTTTGCCATCGCGTGCAAAAGCTGGGGGAGTGCAGGGTAGTCACATGCGCGTATGCCCACACCCATAATTCTAGGTGCCCTTCCCCCCCATGCATGCACGTGCGATCCCCCCCCATTCTCCTCCCCCCACTTTTGGCATGTGATAGCATGGTGGGCATGGTAGGCCTATTTTTTTGCCCTCCCCAGGCTCCAGAGGCTTTCTAGGAGCCTGGGGAGGGCAAAAACAACCTTCCCTACCCCACCAGAGGCCCTCCAGAGGCCGGAAACAGCCCGTTTGCCAACTTCCAGTGGGCCCAGAAGGCCCAAATATCAGCTGGCGAGCACACACCTGCATGCTGGAGCTGAGCTTGGGCAACGCTTGCGTGCCCATCAATATGGCTCCATATTGCCATATTGGTGGGCCATAGGTTCGCCATCACGGCTATAGGGTATTTCTTGACTGCTAGTTTCTTTACTATTGGTGGTCAGTCCTAAAATATAGACATGACTCATCACTTAAATATATTCATTATAAAGAATGCACTTAGGCACATGCAAACTGCTTCACACGTATATGAATTGACGTATATTTAGAAAATGTTTGGTTATCATGTAGAAAAACAAAGTGTGGTCTTCATCTATTTCTTTACTTAGTTTCCACCAACCTATTCATATTATGTTACTTGGGAGGTGAAGATAGCAATAGCAATAGCACTTAGACTTATATATCTCTTTACAGCCCTCTCTCTGAGCGGTTTACAGAGTCAGCCTATTGCCCCCAACAATCTGGGTCCTCATTTTACCGACTTTGGAAAGATGGAAGGATGAGTCAACCTTGAGCCTGGTGAAAATTGAACTGCCAAATTGCAGGCAGCCAGCAGTCAGCAGAAGTAGCCTGCAGTACTGCACTCTAACCACTGTGCCTCCGTGGCTCATGATGGGGGAATTGCAGTTCTCCAAATCAGCAGGAAGTTCCTTCTACATTCAACCATACCCATTCTTCAAACATAATTACCCAGGAATTAGTTTTTAGATTGGATCAGGAGTAAAGCACGTTTAAAAAAAAAAAGTACACAAAGGACATTTGAGTGAATTGACTCAAATAAACAAAAAGCTCCTCTATTGGGTAACCATTTCATAGCATAATAGTCACCCCGAGAAGGTACATGTGCCACAGCAAGCAGTGGAGAGTTTCAGCAAAAGAAAAGGAGGCAACATTAAACAGCTCTGCATTCATGGACACTGCAGTTGGCTTTGTTTTATATGCCTGGCCTGTAGTTTGGTGATTGCACAATCTCCAAATTTCTTTTTTACATTCTGAACAGAGGAAGAGTTTAGGAGGGAGAGGGAAATGGCTGGGGATTCAGAAAACGGCCAAGAATCCTGATGTGATTACATTCACAAATGTCCGTGTTAGTTACTGATGCTGGGAAATCTCTGCTTATGCTGCTCAATGTGGCTTTTCCGGAACAACCACAGAGTTGGAATGTCTGTTAAACAAATTGATGTGGCCTATTTCCATAGCTCACCAAGTGACATCTACCATGAAAGAACCATGTGAATACCAGTGGTGGGATTCCAAATCTTTTCCTACAGGTTCTATGAGACCATGCTTCATGCGCACACGCGCAGCACTCAAACACCACCCTCGGTGTCAGCGCTGGTGAGCTGAGCTGTTGTTTAGCTCAGCTGAGGCGTGGCAATCTGCTCTGCCACGTGAATCAGCTGAGCTAAAAAACAAGGGAATATAGGACAGGGAATGGCAGGGGCAGGAGGGTGGGGCCAGACAGAGGTGGTATTTGCCAGTTCTCCGAACTACTCAAAATTTCTGCAACCGGTTCGCCCGAACTTGTCCGAACCAGTGAATACCACCTCTGATGAATACAGTTCATAATATTCATGACTAATATTAAGGTACTAATGGAATAGCACCCTGTACTGCAGATGAAGGAGGTTTATCTTTCAAAGGTTAAACTGATTTCCCTGTGTATTTTAGGCTCTGGAAGAATCTACTTACTCTATTGATAAAGAGAAGAGAAAAACGAATAGACAAAATCTTACCATGTGGATGAAAAGGCTGTGATTTGGAGAAATGTACATATGCCTCAAGGCTTTTTTATATGGCTCCTATCCATATTTACTATTGAGTTTTAATCAATAAATTGAGATGTATCTCAGTGATTAAGATGGTGTTCAATGGCAGGTGAGGTTCTCTCCTCTTTTTGAAAATATATATGCTTGGGAAAGAGTTTCCTGGACTCCTGGAGGCTAAAGCATATAAAGAACGGTTGCAGGAATTGGGATATCTAGTCTAATGAAAAGAACATTGATATAATAGGAGTCTTTCAATATCTAAGAGATTGCCAAAAAGAAGAAGGGGTCAACCTATTCTCCAATATATCTGAAGGCAGAACAAGAAGCAGCGGGTGGAAATTAATCAAGGACCTTGGAGTACTCATCTGTAAAGATCTAAGTGCCGGAGCTCACTGTAACAACATTGCCAAAAAGGCATTAAGAGTTATTAACTTAATTCTTCTCTGGTAATATTATAGTACTAACTAGAGCATACAAAACATTTGCTAGACCAATTCTCGAATACAGCTAATCTGTCTGGAACCCACACTGCATATCGGACATTAATACAATAAAGAGAGTCCAGAGATATTTCACAAGAAGAGTCCTCCACTCCTCTGCTCGCAATAGAATACCTTATGCCACCAGACTCCAAATTTTGGGCTTAGACAACTTAGAATTATGATGCCTTAGGTCTCACCTAAGCGTAGTACATAAAATTATCTGCTACAACATCCTACCTGTCAATGAGTACTTCAGCATCAACCACAACAATACAAGAGGTCACAACAGATACAAACTTAAGGTAAACCGCTCCAAACTCGATTGCAGAAAATACGACTTCAGCAACAGAGTGGTCAATGCCTGGAATGCACTACCTGACTCTGTGGTTTCTTCCCCAAACCCCCAAAATTTATACTTAGACTGTCTACTGTTGACCTCACCCCATTCCTAAGAGGTCTGTAAGAGGCATGCATAAGCACACCAATGTGCCTACCATCCCTGTCCTATTGTCCCTTTTTATTCATATCCATTTCATGTATTCATAATCATGTTTATACTTTTATCTGTTATCTTATATATGCTTGACAAATAAATAAATAAATAAATAAATAAAAATAAAATAAATAAATAATCAAGGAGAGAACCAATCTAGACCTAAGGAGAAATTTCTTGTCAATAAGAACAATAAGAACAATAAGAACAATTAATCAGTGGAATGGCCTACCTTCAGAAGTTTTGGGTACTTCATACCTGGAGGTTTTTAAGAAGAGATTGGACAGCCATTAGTCCAGAATGGTATAGGACCATGATGGCGAACCTATGGCAGGTGTGCCACAGGTGGCACATGCAGCCGTATCTGTGGGCATGTGTGCGTTGCCCTAGCTCAGCTCCAGCACGCATGTGCATGCTGGCCACCTGGTTTTCGGCCTTTCAGGGCCCACCGGACATCAGGAAACGGGCTGTTTCCAGCCTCTG
Source organism: Pantherophis guttatus (assembly GCF_059756535.1). Taxonomy (NCBI): domain Eukaryota; kingdom Metazoa; phylum Chordata; class Lepidosauria; order Squamata; family Colubridae; genus Pantherophis; species Pantherophis guttatus. The sequence continues at coordinate 82,130,967 of NC_142068.1, read as the reverse complement.
GATGGCCTCTGGGGGGTGAGGAAGGCAGTTTTTGTCCTCCCCAGGCTCCTAGAAAGCCTCTGGAGCCTGGGGAGGGTGAAAAACGAGCCTACCAGGCCCACTGGGCCATTGCGTGCCAAAAGGGTGGTAGCACGGGGGAGTCATGCGCGCATATGTGGGGGGCATGGCACATTGAATTATGGGTGTGGGCATGCACGTGCGCAAACCCCCTATGCTTCCCCCGCTTTTGGCCCACAACAGAAAAAAGGTTAGCCATCACTGGTATAGGATCTCCTGCCTGAGCAGTTGCTTGGACTATAAGACTGACAAGATCCCTTCCAACTTTGTTATTCTGTATTCACACAAGTTTTCTGTTTGATTTTGTTGCCCCCTTTTGAAGATGAATAACTATGAATCAGTCTAAAAAAAACAGAGAACACAACTGACTTCTAAACCAACAGTTATTAGGTGGCTTCTTGTAGCAGCAAAGACCCTGTTTGACCCAAGCAGGAGTCAGGAGAGTTCATACTCAGACAGATGTCACTTTCACCATGCTTCCATGTCTTGGTTGCATAATCAGAGACTCCTCAAATGCTAGGAACTTGCTGTTCAGAGAAAGAAAGTTTGATATCTAAAACTTACCTTCTACTACAACCCCAGTGAGTAAAACAGCTGAGTCATGGCAATCCACTCTGCCGTGCCTATCAGCTGGGCTTCAAACAAAGGAAATATAGGTCAGTATAGCACAAGGGCAGGTGGGCGGGCCCACCTGATCATCAGAACAAATCGGTTCGCTCTCAGCTGATCGTCAAAGCTACCGGTTTGCCCAAACTGGTCTGAGTAGGCTGAATCCCACCCCTGGCCATTCCCTATGGGCCAGTAGGAGTATTAAATTTCTCCTTCCTATCAGTTATCTCTCCAATTTTCACACCAACTCTGCCAGATCTGACAGCAGATTCAGGACTTGGGACAATGACCTAAAGTGAAGGGAGAAGGAACTTCTTAGCTTCCAATTCTCCTACCCCATAGAGAAATTGTGTGGGATCAGAGAACTTTTAGTGGTGGGGGATGGGGAGGAACCATAGTTGTCATGTGAGAGCCATAACAGAGAATTCCTGGTTTTTGTTCAATCCATTACAATTCAATCACAAATTTATTCAGCCATTAAAGTGGAAACTATCTGGATATTGCTTTCAAAATGTATATCAGTTTTGGTGCAATATTGATTTTCATCACACTGATTAATTTATCCCTTGATATCCTCTTTCACACAGATAATATAAATTGAACATTAGATCAGATAGCTTCTTAAGCAAATTAGAGCTTAATGTTTTATTTATATCTTTAAGGATCTTTTTATCAATAAACACACTTGTCGCACTTGTTCCAGTTTATTGTATATCCAGTTTATTTGCCATGTAGCTGTAACATTTCTACATATTTAGATAAAGATATTTGGGAACCAAGGAAGACAAATAACAAAATAATATGATTTTCATACAACGGCAACTTATATTCAAATTCAGTTGAATGCATTCCCTAGATATCATCAATTTGTTTTGTTAGGCATGCCAAGAGTTCCCACAACAAATGGAAAATTCAGGGTGATAATGTGTATCCTTGACATGTTCTGTGTGACATTTTAATTACCAGTGAGCTAATCTCACTAGTATTACACAAACAGAGGGATTGGAAGAGTAAAAAGGTATCCAAAAAAGAGTCTATAAGCATCCTCACTTGAACTAAACATGTAATTTGCACCAAATTTAGGGTTTTCTCTGCAACCAACTGTTGGAAGGAGAATCCCGCTGATTCAGTTCCAAGCCGGGAGAAAGATGCTGGAAACAAAATGGAGGCTGGAGGCTGGTTGGAAGGAGGGTCCATTTATTGGTGAACAGAACCACCAGGGTTTGTGGTTCTGAGCAGCTGACAAAATGGAGTTTAGAGTGGGTGGGTTTTTATACATTCTGGATTCCTACCAGGAATCACCCATGTAGTGGTTATGTAGCTGGCTCTATAGGGAAAAGAGGAAATGCAAATCCTAGGTGCTTGTCTGAGCTAATTTTGTCAATCTTTTGTTTGTTGCTTATCTGGAGTTTCTATCTTTTTTTTTTTTATTTATACATTTTTCTTTAATTTATGTAGGTATTTAATAAACTGTGTATTGTCTGGGTCATTTTATATATACATAATACTAGTGATAACAATATTCTTTGCTTATATACAATAGTATTCTCCCAACTTCTAATTTCTACTTTAATTATCTAACCATTGATAAAACAAATCCCAAGTTGAAAAATATTCTGTATCTTCTTTATCCTTTATCTTTAATGTTAACCTATCCACAAGTAAAATAAACTATAATAATTTGGGCTAAGAATTTTGACTATACAATAAATTTTGAGAGGTGGCAGAAATTATGGAATAGAAATCATAAACTCACAATGTCAACAGCGTATAAAGAAAATCTCTATAAAATGTTTTATAGATGGCATTATTCACCTGCAAGATTAGCGAATATGTATAAAAATAAATCTGTTAAATGTTGGAAATGCAACCAAATACCAGGCTCATATTATCATATGTGGTGGACATGTCCCAAAGCAAAAAAAAAAAAAAAAAAAAAAATACTAGAAGAAAATACACATAGTGCTGGAAACTATGACAAAACAACACACAGATTTGAAACCTGAGACATTCTTGTTGGGCGTGCTTCCAGGAAACAATAATAAGGGTAGCACATATTTAATTTTACATGTCCTAACAGCATCCAGAATTGTATATGGAAAATACTGGAAAAATCCAGAAACCCCTACAGATGATATTATAATCAAAAAAATTCTGGAATTTGCAGAAATGGATAGGTTATATCTAAAAGTCAAAGGAAAAGAAGACTCGGAATATTTTATAACATGGGAACTATTCTACAAATGGTTATTTGAGGTTAGAGGAGTGGATTTATGTGAAATATGGACTACATGAGAAAGAAAAACTGATGAGTAAATATGTTGATCGTTATATAATCAATACTATTTTTTTTTTAAATTTGATTTATATGCCGCCCTTCTCCGGAGACTCAGGGTGGCTTACAATGCACTAAGCAATAGCCTTCATTCTTTTGTATATTTATACAAAGTCAGCTTATTGCCCCCACAACTGGGTCCTCAATTTACCTACCTTAGAAAGAATGGAAGGCTGAGTCAACCTTGAGCCTTGGCGAGATTCGAACCTGCAGTAATTGCAGGCAGCTGTTCTTAATAACAGGGTGCTTTAGACCACTGTACTACCAAGGCTCTTGGTATATAATGGAAGACAGTAGACTTTTCAGTAACGATTGATATTATCGCATATATGTTTATGTATATATGATTATAATGATGATGTTTATATGTTAACACTTTGGACACCTAGGAAACACACTGTTTAACATAGAAATGGAATATGTCATATAAAACAGTAAAAAATATTTAACAAACCTATCCATTTCCGCACAGTCTAATATTTTTTTGATTACATTTTCATCTGTAGGAGTTTCCTCATTTTCCCAATGTTCTGTAAATACAATTCTCGCAGCCATCAAAACATGCAATATTAAAAAGACATTCCCTTTATTATTATTTTTTTCTGGCAAAATACCTAAGAAGAATATTTCTGGCTTTAAATCTATCTGTTGCTTTATCATTTTCTCTAGCAATGTATGTATTTTCATCCAAAAATGGGCAAGTCTACCACATATGGTAGTATGAATCGGGTATCTGGTTGCATTTCCAACATTTGGCGGACATGTTTTTAAACATCTTTGCTAGCCTTGCCAACAATGTCAAAATTTCTTATTCATATTTATCAGTATGTAAAGCAGTGGTGAAATCCAATTTTTTTTTACTACCAGTTCTGTGGGCATGGCTCGGTGGACATGACATGGCTCGGTGGGTATGGCTCAGTGGGTGTGGCATGGGAAGGATACTGCAAAATCCCCATTCCCTCCCCACTCTTTGGGAAAGGATATTGCAAAATCTCCATTCCCACCCCACTCTGGGACTAGCCAGAAGTGGTATTTGCCAGTTCTCCAAACTACTAAAAATTTCCGCTACTGGTTCTCCAGAACCTGTCAGAACCTGCTGAATTTCACCCCTGATGTAAAGGTATTATGAAGACAATCAGTTTGATGTAGTCGTTAAGATATCAGTCTGGAAACTAGTAGACTGCCTCCTTCCTAGGGATAAAAGAAAATAACAAGCCAAAGGTCATCCATCTGGCTTTGTGCCTAAGGCAGGATTAGAACTCATGGTTCCCAGTGTTTAGCCTGCTGCCTTAATCACTACATCGAGCTGACTCTCTAATTAAAAATCAGTTGCATCCTAATCACTATGAATTATGCCCACAGAAATGCTCATCATGAGCAATATTTGTTTTAAATGTTTCAAATGAGAAACCAGTAATTTCCCAGTAGTTTTTCCTTCCTGTTCACAGTGCATCTGCTAAGCTTCATTTGTTTTAGAGAATGATTTTTATTCAGAGCATATAACTGATCAAGCTGTACAGATTAACAGAGTTGGAAGGAACCTTGTAGATCATCTAGTCCAACCCCCCACCCAAGCAGGGGACCCTACACCCGTGATGGTGAACCTGTGGCACATGGAGCCATATCGGTGAGCACATGACCTCACCTCTGGCATGCATGCGTGTGCCGGCCAGCTGATTTTCGGGCCTTCTGGGCCCACCAGAAGTCAGGAAACATGCTGTTTCCATCCTCTGGAGGGCCTCTGGGGGTGGGGAGGCCGTTTTTGCCCTCCCCAGGCTCCTAGAAAGGCTCTGGGGCCTGGGGAGAGTGAAAAATGGGCCTACCAGGCCCACTGTGCCATCGTGTGCCAAAAGCAGGGGGAGGGCGGGGTGCATAGAATTATGGATGTGGGCACGCGTGCGTGTGACCCCCCACACACATTCCCCCCGCTTTTGGCACGCGATGGCAAAAAGGTTAGCCATCGCTGCCCTACACCATTTCTGGCAAATGGCAGTCCACTCTCTTCTTGAAAGTCTCAAGTGATGAAGCTCCCACAACTTCCAAAGGCAACTTCTGTTCCATTGGTCCATTGGTTGAAGCTCCACGTTAATTGATCCAAAAGCATCCAAAATCTGATTTCTAGCATATACATTTGTTTACTTCATTTTCTAATTTTCTATGCTTTAATTCATATATTTTTCTGGAGGAAGCCTGTGTTATTACCTCAAACAACGGATTTAAACACATTCCAAACAATTCCCAATTAATGTCTTTGTCTATTTCTCACTTTATCTTCCTTATTCAATAAACTAAGAATTTTAAACTAAGAAAAGAACCAATTCTATTAGTTTTTATTAGTTTGTTTCTGCAAAAACAATATTAGTACTGAATGAACAGAAATTAAAGAGGTACCAATATTTCCTTCTGAATTAAATTGGTCGTTGATTGAGAGATTAGAAAATATTCCAGTCTTGAGCACATGTCACATGATAATTGCAAAATTATATGCTTGCATATATGGATTAAATTATCCCCATACATAAATGGAGAAATAATAAATTCCTGATGTACACATGGAGAACATTCCAATTTTTAGTTGTTTTATTTTTAAACTTGAAGTAAATCCAATAATGGATCCAAAATTAAATTAAAATCACTAGCAATTATCTGGTTAAATTATAACTCAAAAAATAATTACAAAACATTTAGGACAAACATAAGATTTATTTCTAGTTGGGCCATAAAATGTTTCCATACAGCCCAGCAACTTCTCTTTTTAATACCAGAATTATGTAATATTTTCTAGAAACTAAAATCTCATCTTCATTTCTAATTTTAGACATTTTAAATAAAATCATAATTCCTCTGGCAAATTTTTATTTTCCACTGGTATTAGATCAATTTATATTGAAAAGATATTTTTTCTTCAGAAATAAAATGAATGAAAATAAAAGTAAATATCAGTTGCATAGTCTTCATCTTATTAAAACAACTATGTTGCTCTCTGGTCTTTAACCAGGGGAAGGAAGGAAGGAAGGAAGGAAGGAAGGAAGGAAGGAAGGAAGGAAGGAAGGAAGGAAGGAAGGAAGGAAGGAAGGAAGGAAGGAAGGAAGGAAGGACGATAATGGGGTGTGGGGGGGTGGCACATCCTCCCCCTGTGGCCCGTTTTTGCTCCCAGGGGGGTGCAGGTGGCCAAGTGCTGCCTGTCACACTCCCTGGCCACACCCACCAAGCCACACTCACAGAACGGTAGTAAAAAAAATCGAATCCCACCACTGGGCACATCCTCTCTGTCTTTGCTAGCTGTTTGATAGGTAAGAGCTTAATCCAAATTTATAGACCAATTGGGAGGTTTGGCAGAGGATATCTAAGATTATTTTGTAGGAAACAAAGTGTTTTGATGCAAACCAAGATTCAGTCTTGCCGTTCTGCATGAGACATTTCAGCACTTTGCCATAAACAACTTTTATTTATTTTTCTGATAGCAATTCTGCCTCTTGGTGCTGTTCCTGAATAACAAAGTAAAGTATCTTAAATATCTGCTCCCTTGTTCAGTAACAGCTTCAAAATCAAAGGAGATGACAGTCAAAATACAGGTAATCTTCAAATTATGACCATTCGTTCAGATACTTTTTGAAATCAGGGTGGTGCTGAATAAAGCGACGTAGGGCCAGTCTCTGAAGTCATGACTGTTGTGATGCTCACACAGTCACATGATCAAAATATGGGTGCTTGGAAGCCTGCCCACATGATTGCGTAGGCCAGGGGCGTCAAACTCAAGGGCTGAGGGATGGATCTGGCCCATAGGGTGCTTAGATCTGGCCTGCGAGGCTGCCCTGGAAACAGCGAAGGACTGGCCCTCAGGGCCTCTGCCGGTGAAAATGGAGCATGAGGCCCTCCTGAGCTCTGTTTTCACTGGCAGAGGGTTGCAGGAGGCCGCCGCAGCCAAAAACGGAGCTCAGGAGCCCATTTTCTCTGGCAGAGTGCTCGGGCCGCCACAGGCACCCCTGACATGAGTGATGTTGAGCTGGCCACACCTACCCTGGCCATGGCCACTCTCCCCCCCCCCCCGAGGTCAAATACAACCCATGGCCCTCAATGAAGTCGAGTTTGACACCCTTGGCATAGGCCCTTCAAACTCACCCTACTTGCCTATCTCCTCCTCCATCCCATAGCTCAACCATCTCAGTTGACCTTTCCTGTCTTATTGCTCCTGCTGCTGACCAAGTTTACCCTTCATGAGGCAGCTGTTGGCAGCATAGGGCTTTCATCCACAGGTCATGCATGGTGGTTTCCTCATAAGACTTGAGGAAAATGGCCTCGCACAGCCAACAGCTGTCTTGCAAAGGGCCAGGCTAGGCACGTCTTGTCAGCAGAGAAAGTAAGAAGACAGTGAAGGTCAGCTGGGACAGTAAAGGACAGAGTGGCAGGAAACTTGGAGTGTAGGGGCCTTGGAGGGGGATGGTGGCTGAGACTGAGCTGGTGTGGCTACAGCCATGTGGCATACTACTGGGCAAGGCTGGACTGGGCTTCTTGTAGTCTCAGATTTAGTGCATGCTAAAAACCCCTCATCTGAAGCATGGGAAGCTGCCAATGAGCTATACGGTTATAGGGCTGTTTGCCACAAGGCAGGGTATTGGGCAGCCAAAAGGGCAGAGATGGGGAGAATAGGCAGTTGGGGGGAGTTGAAGGGGAGGCAGCCATTTATCTTACCTTAGACTTGGGAGTGGAATAGACCATGTCAAGAATGGGTTGAGTTGGGATGGATCCTTGGCTGACAACCAGACCACTTTGGTTAACGATGGCAACTGGAAGTGCTGGGATTGCCATCACTAAGTGACTAAATGATGCTTTATGGCTTTATCATTTAGCAGTGGAAATTCTGGTCCCAATTGTAGTTGTGAGTCAAAGACTACTAGTACTGACACTAGGAATGAAGTCCATTGTTTGCAGTAACATGCAAGCTTTTTATTTATTTATTGCAATAGATAAATTACTGTCTTCCCCAAATCTCAAATCATCTTATGAATAGTAAAAGGATAATATAAAATTGTAACACAAACCAAATAACCAATAATAATAACACCCTCCAATAAGAAAACTATTTCAATAACAACCATCACCTCCTTACAATTGAGCATCCATCCAATTACCAATCTGGAAAATCTTTCTAAAGAACAAAACAAAACAGGTTTTAGCAGTTCAGCTCTAAAGTATAACACTGCCATCCACCAAAATGCCCTTTAAAAATGCCTTTTTTGAATGCCATGATCCAGTGGGCTAATAACATCTAACCAGGGTTTACCCACTAGAGCAGTTTATGAGCTGGGACTCCTTTTTATTTTTATGTAACTTCTACCATCTCTAGCAAAGCAAAGCTGTTAAATGCGTCATACTTTATTAAAAGAAAGTATATTGCATTATTGTAGGAGCCGGTACAAGAAGTGCAAATACAATTCCCACTAAATGCTGTCTATAAGTCTGGGGTTTATTCAGTTCACTTTAATTCTGCACAAAAATTAAAGCTAAAAATATAGTAGGGATCAGCGGTGGGTTTCACATTTTGTTATCGCTGGTTTGCCGCGTGCAAGCACGCCTTTCGCGCATGCACCTGGCCTGTGCATGTGCTTTGCTTGTGCGCGCGCCTTGTGTGCATGCGCCTTGCCTCAAAAACGTGCCTAAATAGGATGGCTCTCGGCTTTCCCTAAATGCCTGTCCTGGCGCCGGGCAAGTCAATCAAACCAAGAACAACACAGATGATGCAAACCCAGTTTTAATGTCAGTTACTCGACAGCGTATGGTGAAAGCCGGACTGCTAGAATGAAATAAAGTCAGAGCTGAGGGCGTTTGCCCTTCAGCCCGCTTTATACTTTCTTCCCTGTTCCCAATTGGTCTCAGCTGTTGTTTGAATCCACCTCAGAGATGCTGTAAGAGATGCGCCTTTATCACATCATCTGTCCGCGCTGCTCAGTCTGCCCGCAGTCTGCCTCACTGCCCCACTAGTCATCCATCACCAACACCTGAATGACCTAATGCATGTAGCCCAGCCATGTCGCCACCACCAACACCCGTGCTCATTGTCGTTTCTTTCGGCATTGCCTGTCATCATCTTCGGCATTGCCTGGCATATTTCTCTGGCTCGCCTCACATTCGACCACCTCCCTCACCCCCACCCCCCATCTGTATGGTGTTGAGGGATACTTTGACACTTGAAAATGGCATAGAGCCGGGACGGTTGGGCGGCTCACCCGTGATTTCTGCTACCGGTTCAGGTGAACTGGTCCAAACAGGCTGAATACCACCTCTGCTAGGGATATGTAAAGGATTTTGAGTGGCAGTTCGTAAACTATGTTGGCACAAATATCCCTCACTCAAGCACAGTAGCAGATGCATCTTCTGCAAGAAACTTTTCCAGATCATTTCTTCTTGTCTGTTTCTGCCCAACACTGCTTCCTGTTCATACCAAAGTAATTTGCAAAAGCTCTGAGCAGCAATAAAACATATTGTGCTATTAAGCACTGCCTTACGATTCCAAAACTCTTCCCATCCTGCCAAGAGCCGGAGCATATAAAAAAAGTGAATATTATGGATGTTCGCATCTTACAAATAATGCAACATGTTGAGGATAGTTTTCGTCAATGTTGATTTTAATCCCAGAAACTCCTTCAGGGTGTTTTTATGTTACAAAATGCATTGGGGAAAATTACTTTATTAAAGTAAGGTAAGAAATTCACATTAAATGAAGGATGCCAATAATTTTTTCCAGTAAAAAAAAACATATCAAGGCAAATTGAGAATAAATAAATAATAATAATAATAAATAAAATTGTAATAAAATTGTTACCCACTAAAACTTTATGTTGATTTTCACTTTTCTGAAATGTTGGTATGAAGAATGTGTTTTATTTATTTATTTTCCAATTTATATATTTACCTGTCTCGCTTATGTGATTCTGAGCAGCTCCCAGGTTAAAACAAATTAAAACAATTAAATGAAACATGACAGAGCATCAACTCACAAGCAATTGAGTCCTCTTGCAGCCTCTACATTTTCATGGACTGATGGCACAGTTTTGTCTTAAGAGACTGGACGAGGTTAAGTCCAGTCTAAACTCGGGGGGGGGGGGGTGAGAGAGAGATTGCAGGTACCACAGCTGAAATGGCTCACCTCCCAAGTGCCAGCAGATGGAATTCCTATGAAGATGAGATTCATAAAATGACTTTTCTGCCAATCCTGATATGATGGGTAGATGTGATTGGGGAGGGGTGGTTTCTCAAATACCCAGGCCCCATGCCAAGTAAGACTTTGTAGGGGAGGGGTTGGCTGGCAGAGTGCTGTAGGAGGCCATCCAGACAAAAACGGGGCATGGAGGGCCGCGCGCAGCCCCACACGCCCCATTTTGGCTGCCAGAGGGACCACATGCTGGTCATTTGCTATTTCCAGGCCAGCCCCGCAGTCCAGATTTAAGTACCTCGTGCAACCCTAACCCTAATACCCACCCAGCCAGCCGGCCCGCAGAGGAGAACTACAATGCTGATCTGGCCCTTGAAGAAATCCAGTTTGACACCTCTGATCTAGAGTCCTATATATCCTAAACAACCTACAGATTGCAGCATTAAAGACCACAAAATTTATATAGGCTTTAACAGAAGTGGTATTCACTTACCTTTGTTCCCAGTTTGCAAATGTGAGTGCATGCACCACCTCTGCGCCTGCACAGAACATAAAAAATGGGACGTGATGATGTCTGGGTGGATGGGCGGAGCCTCCCACCCTCACCGCTACCGTTCGCCCGAACTGGATACAACTGGCTGAATACCACCAATGGGCTTTAACTTCACTAATAAAAATCTGCAGACAGTATGATTCATGATGGGAAAGCTTTTTGCAAATGAATTTTATCTCCTGCAAAGGCAACCTTATTTCAGGCATTCTTCCTAGTGTGAAGGGAATAAAATGGGAGACCGTCACCTTTTACGTAATTGAAAAGTGCTGAGTTCTGACAGCAGAAACTCAGGATCTAGAGTTTTGAAAAAGTAAAACTTTCCTGGGTTCTACTTTGAAGAGTAGTTGGGAAGGTGAGGGATGCATGTTTATTGTACCCTTCTACATCAATAGCTACAGTCCTTTTCCCAAGAAAACATAACTGGGTTAACAGAAATGCACCTGGCAGAATTCCATTAATTCAATTGATTAACTCTCAAGAAGTTAAACTGAGGCCCAAATAATCCAGTTCACTCAACCAACAATCCAGTGGTGAGTTTCAAAAATTTTTACTACCGATTTTGTGGGCGTGGCTTGGTGGGCGTGGCTTGGTGGGTGTGGCAGGGGAAGGATACTATAAAATCTCCATTCCCTCCCCACTCCAGGGGAAGGTTACTGCAAAATCCCCATTTCCTCCCGATCAGCTGGGACTTGGAAGGCAGAGAATAGATGGGGGTCGCGCCAGTCAGAATTTTTACTACCGGTTCTCCGAACTATTCAAAATTTCTGCTACCGGTTCTCCAGAACTGGTCAGAACCTGCTGAAACCCACCTGTGCAACAGCCTTGAAAACACTAAGTGGTCATGCAGATGTTTGCATGTCAGATCTGACAGCTCTATCATATAGAATATAGAATAATAGGGTTGGAAGAGACCATGGAGGTCTTCTAATCCAACCCCAGGCTCAAGCAGGAGACTCTATCCCAGAGCTGTGGTGGTGCAGTGGTTAGAATGCAGTACTGCAGTCTACTTCTGCTGACTGCCAGCTTCCGGCAGTTCGATTCCCACTGGCTCAAGGTTGACTCGGCCTTCCATCCTTCCAAGGTCAGTAAAATGAGGACACAAATTGTTGGGGGCAATATGTTGATTCTGTAAACTGTTTAGAGAGGGACTGTAAAGCACTGTGAAGTGGTAAATAAGTCTAAGTGCTATTGCTATTGCTATTCTGGACAAATGGTTGTCTATTCTCTTCTTGAAAATATCCAGTGATGGCGTACCCACAATTTCTGAAGTCGTTAATTATTCTCACTGTCAAGAAATTTCTCCTTAGTTCTAAATTGGATTTATTTATTTATTTATTTATTTATTTATTTATTTATTTATTTATTTATTTATTTATTAGTCCAATTTATATGCCGCCCTTCTCCGTAGACTCAGGGCGGTTTACAATGCATTATAGCAATAGCCTGCATACTTTTTTGTATATACCTGCTTATTAGGGCTTTTGGGCCCCCCTACGCGGTGTTGTTCTATACAAAGTTGGCTTATTGCCCCCACAATCCGGGTCCTCAATTTACCTACCTCGAAAGGATGGAAGTCTGAGTCAACCTTGAGCCTGGTGAGATTCGAACTTGCACTAATTGCAGGCAGCTGGCAGCTAAGTGCTAGCACTTAAGAGCACTTTAGTTCGCTGCACCACCGATTTCTCTTTAATGATCTTCCGCTCCTTACTTCTTCTCCTGCTGTCAGGTGCTTTGGAGAATAAGTCTACCCTTTTTTTTTTTCTGTGACAACCCTTCAAGTACTGGAAAACTGCTATCATATCACCCCAGTTTTTCTCTTCATTAGACAAGACACACCTAGTTCTCTCAATCGTTCATCATATGAGACCGCCTACTACCACCAATAGCCTCCAACCGGCCAGTACGCTCCCATAGAGAAGGGCTCCTCCGGGTGCCGTCAGCCAAACAATGTCGACTGGCGGCCCCTAGGGGGAGAGTCTTCTCTGTGGGGGCTCCTACGATCTGGAATGAGTTCCTCCCGGAGATACGGAGGATCCCGGATCTGCGCACCTTCCGTTGTGCGCTTAAGACTTTTTTATTTCATCAAGCTGGCCTGGCCTAAATCTTCTCCCCTTTTTAAATGTAAATTTTAATTTGTTTTTAAATTGTGGGGCATTTTAAATTTGTTCAGCCAAATTATTTAATTCATTTTTTAACTTATTTTAAATCATTGTATTTATGTGTTTTATCTTGTGGCTGTTCACCGCCCTGAGTCCTTCGGGAGAAGGGCGGTATAGAAATTTAATAAAATAAAATAAAATAAAAATATGGTTTTGCCTCAAAAAGCCCTTATCTTCTTTGTTGCTCTTCTCTGCACACATTCTAGGGCAGTGATGGCGAACCTTTTTGGCACTGTGCCCAAACCGGAATGCGCACATGTATGCACGTGCATGCGCCAGATCACTGGAAACCCAAAGACCAGCTGACCGGCACATGCATGCACACCAGCCAGCTGGTCTTTGGGTTTCCAGAGCTCCAGTGTGTGCAAAGACCAGCTGGTGATGGTGCGTGTTTCCACAGAGAGGGCTCTGGGTGCCACCTTTGGCACACGTGCCATAGGTTCTCCATCATGGTTCTAGGGCAGTGATGGCTAACCTTTTTGCCATTGCGTGCCAGGAGAGGTGGGTGGGGGAGGGTCACGTGCGCACGTGCCCACGTGCATGCGTGCGCAACCCCCTCCCCCCTCCTCCCCCCCGCTCCTGGCACATGATGGCCTGGTAGGCCCGTTTTTCTTTCTTACCTGGTTCCAGATCCTCTCTGTGTATCTGGGAAGGGCTAAAACAGCCTTTCCCACTCCCTTGGAGACTGAAAGGGCCCATTTCCCAACTCTCGGTGGGACAGGAAGTGACATTTTTTGCTGTTCCCAGCCTCCAGAACCTCTCTAGGAGTCTGTAGGAGCCTCTCTAGGAGTCTCTGGAGGCTAGGGACAGGAAAAAATGTCACTTCCTGTCCCACAGGTAAGAAAGAAAAACGGGCCTTCCCCACCCCGCCCCCAGGCCCTCCAGAGGCAGGAAACAGCCTGTTTCCCTACTTTTGGTGGGCCCAGAAGGCCCGAAAATCAGCTGGCCGGCGCACGCATGCGCCCCACAGCTGAGCTGGCATGCCCACTAATATGGCTCTGCGTGCCACCTGTGGCACGCGTGCCATAGGTTCGCCATCACGGTTCTAGGGTCTCAGCATCTTTTTTGTATGATGAACTGGACACAGTATTCCAAGTGTGGCCTCATATAAAGTGGTACTATCAGTACTGTAATATTGTATATATATCCTGGATTGCCAGAAAAAAAGGAAAAATACATAACTAATTTCTCCTCTGACATTTTCAGACTATGCTATGTGCTTCTGTCAGATTCCTCTACAAGAAAAGTTGAGGGTACATTGAAGAAAAAATGCTTGGCCATTGTGACACTATTGTTTCTGTATATATAAACTCCTTTTGAAAGCTGTGATATTCAGAGGTGGTATTCAACCAGTTTGTACCGGTTTGGGCAAACCGGTAGAGACGACTGTGTGGGGAGCCTGCCCTCCCAGCCTCCCTGGTGTAATGCTGTCCTATTTAGCCACGTTTCTGAGGCTGGGCGCATGCACAGAAGGCGCGGGCACAAGCAAAGCACATGAGTAGAAGGCCGGGCGGATGCGTGGAAGGCATAGATGCATGGTAAGAATTTGTGAAACCCACCGCTGGTGATATTGGTATGACAGTTGCATTTTGTGACCAAGGGCTTTTTCCCAACAGTTGCAACCAGGATTGTAGGTGTCAATGTACAACCACTTGGGTGGGAAGAACAAAGGGGAAGAATGGCTCACTTGAGCCCAGAGGCCGGGAGGCAGGCTAAAGCAGGAGTTCATGCAAAGTGCTGATAGTCCATGTGTCAGCGTTTCGACGCTGGCATAGAGAGCAGAGGAGAGAGAGAGATAAGCTCTGAACTTTTGCCTGCTAAATCCCTTTGAAGTCGGGTTGTTGTGGAAATGAAGGGGGGAGACATTCCTGGGAAATGACGAGGCAAGAAGTCTGAAGAATGACTTGGAAGATAGCCAATGAGAAGCAGAGATTTGGGGATCAGAAAGGGAGAGATTGGGGGGCAAAAGGTCAGTCTTGTCCGCATCGAGTCATGATCCGGTGGCTGTGCTCAATTAAAGAAAGGATTTCCTTAAAGATTGGCAGTTTGGAAATTCATTTATTTTGGGATAGCATCGAAGTCTGACACCATGTACTTCCTTGCACATGGAAATCAAACCCAGCATCTTTTGTACAGGAACTGTGACACTGATGAGAAAGATGAATCTCATTGGTAAGGAAGTTAGAAGAGAGCATCAGGGTAAGGCAGCAGAAGGACAACAGCAAATCATACGCACAAATGAAAAACAGACAGCATTTGGTCCCTGTGGAACTCCGGCACTGCAATAATCTGCTAAAGTTTAGTGGTCCAAGAAGGAGGCCATTGTAAAATCAGCACACATACCATATGCCGAGGTGCAGTGAGATGGTGTCTCAGTCCATGAACATCTACATTTTATGTAGGTTTCGTGCCTAACAGCCAGTAAGACTTTTCCCTTGCATTTACATCCAGTTTTAAACATCTAATATGATGATCACCACCACTTTGGACAGCTAATTCCACAAGCTAATTACTCTTCCTGTCTCGGTTTTCACAGACAAGAAATACAGACTCTGCCTGGCTTTGTAATTAAAACAAGAAGGGCTGGTGGGCAATTCCTATTCTGAAACTATTCCCTTGTCTTTCCAAAAGGGACAAACATTACTTGGCATTCTGCAGAAAAGTGGGAATAAAATAAAGGGCTTTGATGTTAGGACAGAGCAGTCACTTTTAATCATTTTACATTCCAAGGATTTAGATTTTAGCCCTGTGAGTTTTATCTGAAAGTAACAAGTTTGGCATTGTGTCATGGTTTTAGAAAGTCCCAGGGCAATTGCATTTAAGGCAGATCTTTTATCTCACATACTTGCCTAAAGCCTGAAGGAATCAGTCACGTTTTTCAGCTTTAAAATGGAATTTTAGAGCCAATGTTACATATTGTGTGGCACATAGTGGATAGTGTTCCCTTTTATTTTATTTCATTTAGTTAGGCAAGGCAGTCAAGAGGAAGCATGCACACACAGAGAGAGGGGAGAGAGAGAGAGAGAGAGGGAGAGGGAGGGAGGGAGGGAGGGAGAAAGAGAGAGAGAGAGAGAGAGAGAGAGAGAGAGAGAGAGAGAGAGAGAGAGAGAGAGAGAGAGAGAGAGAGAGAGAGACTGCTTTTACATGATATGAGTGACACAAAAGAGTTTCATTTACCAAGAATGGCTATTTCAATTGGAAGCAGGCATATCAGAGGTGGCATTCAGCAGGTTCTGACCAGTTCTGGAAAACCGGTAGTGGACATTTTGAGTAGTTTGGAGAACCGGTAAATATCACCTCTGACTGGCTTTGTCCCCATCTATTCCCTGCCTCCCGAGTCCCAGCTGATCGGGAGGAAATAGGGATTTTGCAGTAACCTTCCCCTGGAGTGGGGTGGGAATGGAGATTTTACAGTATCCTTCCCCTGCCACGCCCATCTAGCCACGCCCACAGAACCGGTAGTAAAAAAAAACTTGAATCCTATCACTGAATATGAATAGATATATTTGCAATCGATACTCCTGTCTCCCATGTGCTGTGATGCCCCTCCTTATATTTCCATAGCGATTATTATTTTGAACAACATTATGCAATAAATATAATAACAGCCCTTAATTCTTTAAACTGAAAGACCAGGATCAAAACAAACTTTCTCCAGATCTGAATAACCACCAAACTGAATTGAGATCAGTTGTGATTCTGATAGCTTTTTAAAATTTATTTTGCTGTCGGTGGTAATGGGGATGCTTTGAGTCCTGGCAACTACTTGGACAAGTCCCTGAAGTTTTCTTGGCAAGATTTCAGAAGTGGGTTGCCATTGCCTCCTTCCCAGGGCTGAGAGAGAGTGACTGGCCCAAGGTCACCCAGATAACCTTGTGCCTAAGACAGAATTAGAAACCATGTGTCCCATGATTTCTAGTGGTGAAAGCATCATGCTTTCATCAAATTGGCTTTCAAACTCTGAGGCCCTTTGAAATCCACAGCCTCACTAGTCATATCTCTGTCCTCTTTGCTGTTCCAACTATGGCTTCATCTCCTTCTTCCTGCTGCTGAATATTAAATACATAATTCCTTTATTATATTTTTCTGGTATGATACTCAACAGAAATATTTCTGGTTTTAAATCTATATGTTCCTTTATCATTTTTTTTATCCAAGTATGTATTTTTGTCCAATATGTTTTTGCTTTTGGGCATGCTCACCACATGTGGTAGTAAGAGCCCGGAGTCTGAGTACATACAACTTCTGAAGGCAAGCTGTTCCACTGATTGTTCTTAACTGTCAGGAAATTTCTCCTTAGTTCTAGATCACTTCTCTCCTTAGACCAGGAGTATCAAACTCAGGTTGTCATGGTGGCATCACGTGACGTATCGGGACTTTTTCCCCCTTCGCTAAACTGGGTGTGGGCATGGCCAGCGCGTGACACATCCAGCCCACGGGCCAGGAGTTTGACAGCCCTGCCTTAGACAATTTCCATCCATTGCTTCTTGTTTTGCCTTCTGGAACTTTGGAAAATAGGTTGACCCCCTCTTCTTTGTGGCTGCCCCTCAAATATTGAAACACTGTTATCATATCATCCCTAGTTCTTCTTTTGAATAGACTACACACACTCAATTCTTACAACCATTCTTCAAATGTTTTAGTCTCCAGCCCCCTAATCATCTTCAGTCTTCAGAATCAAGTGCACTTGGAAAAAATCTCTTGCTTGATGCTGGTGGGCACATTTTGATTTGAGGAGATTCCTCATCTACTCAATAGCCTAAAAAAATTGTGATAAAATTGCCATCTAATTTATACTGTATTTATACATCTATAAATTTTTATCAAAATTCTATTAAAGATATAAAATGCTTTTTTTAAAGCTGTAGTTGTTTTAAACGATAAAAGTTACTATTTTTTTTACTGTTGTGAGTTGCTTAATAGATACACAACATTGCAGTCTGGCTAGTTCTTTTGGTCATTTTAGCTAGCCTTTGTAGACATTGCAGGGGTGAAATCCAGTAGGTTCTGAAAGGTTCTAGAGAACCGGTAGCAGAAATTTTGAGCAGTTCGGAGAACCGGTAGCGGAAATTTTGAGTAGTTCGGAAAACCGGCAAATATCATGTCTGGCTGGCCCCAGAGTGGGGTGGGAATGGAGATTTTGCAATATTCTTCCCCCAGGACTGGGGAGGGAATGGGGATTTTGCAGTATCCTCCCCTGGAGTGGGGTGGGAATGGAGATTTTGAGGTATCCTTCCCCTGCCATGCCCACCAAGCCACGCCCACCAAGCCACACCACACCCACCAAGCCACGCTCACAGAACCGGTAGTAAAAAAAAAATGGATTTCACCACTGAGCCATAGGTAGGTATGTAGGAAGATGATATAGAGAGATGATAGATAGACAGATGGACAGATGTTTGATAGATGATAGATAGATGGATGATAGACAGACAGACAGCTAGAGATAGATAATGATAATACTGTAGGTGGAGTCAATAGATGATGTGTGTGAGAGAGAGAAAGATGGAGAGGGAGAAAGAGAGAGGCAGAAGGAGAGGGAGAGAGATAAAGAGATGATATAGACAGAAGTCCATAAAATCGAGGCATTTTATTTTAAAATGCAGACCAGTAAAATAACAACCAAACACAGCCTAGAAAAATCCTAGTTTAATTTATTTCATCTAAAAATTGCTCCAAGGAAAATTATCCATGTCTATAAAATTTTTTAGTCCTACAGCAACGTTCTGCTCCTTCGTATATTTGTATCAAATTTAAATAAACGATTCTCAAGAAAGACTATATTCTTCTGAAGCATAGTCTCAAAACGTGGGGGTACCTGTGCAGGAATGCCATTTCAAATAGGGCATTTCATAAATCCATTGAGGTTATAAAAATAGGGAAAAAGATGACGCAGAAGAATACGTATCTTCGCTGGGTATAGCCAATAATTGGAAAATGAAAAGCCAACTGGATTTAATAATTCATTCAGTGGGGCCCTTAAGATACTTGTGTTTGCCTCAATGTAATATAGCAATTACGGAAGAGATACAATAAGCGACCATTTTAAATGTCTTCGCCTAAGGAGTTTTCTCAAAGATGTTATTTTTAGGCTCTGTGCATTCGATACACCCTCATATGAAAATAAAATAATTTGCTAATGACTCAGAGGTGAACCTCTCTTAAAGGGAACCTTTCATTTATCCAAGTCACTATGCTTATATAAAATATTTCAGCGTTCTGCTAAACTAAGAAACAGATGGCTCATAAAAAAGAGGTTAATAAACTCACTTTGGTCATTTTGCATCAGGGTAAAAGATTTAAAGGTAAATATGGATTAAATAAGGGACGCGGTGGCTCAGTGACTAAGATGCTGAGCTTGTCGATCAGAAGTTCAGCAGTTCAGTGGTTTGAATCCCTAGCGCCGCATAATGGAGTTAGCTCCCATTACTTGTCCCAGCTTCTGCCAACCTAGCAGTTCAAAAGCACGTAAAAAATGCAAGTAGAAAAATAGGGACCACTTTGGTGGGAAGGTAACAGTGTTCCATGCGCCTTTGACATTTAGTCATGCCGGCCACATGACCACAGAGATGTCTTCGGACTGTGCTGGCTCTTCAGCTTAGAAACAGAGATGAGCACCGCCCCCTAGAGTCAGGAACGACTAGAACGCATGTGCGGGGGAACCTTTACCTTTATGGGTTAAGAAAGCAAGATTTTTGCACCATTATAAACATTTTAAAAGTGAGCAATGGACTTAGCTTAAATTCTGAATTATAAATTCTTCTTTTGCCAGAAATTTAGCAAGCCATTAAAGGCAGATCTGGAGAATTCTGCAGAGATGCTCCATCAGTGTACTTGCTTCTCTGATCAGAGAGATCCATTAAAAGTTCCCTTTTAAGAAATCTTTTTTTTTTCCTGCAAACGCAGTCGAACAATTTTTTCTCACCCTTCCCTGCACCAAGAAGGGATGAGTTTCATTTCCACCACTGCCAACCTCCTTGCTCTGCGTATTGTGTATTCTTTTTTAAAAAAAAAACAAGAAAACTAAAAGCTATGCTATGCATTAGAAAGCCTTTGAAAGGAAGCATGCAGGCAGCAGAAAGTTATATATGTTTATATATGCTTTATTTAATATTTAACGTGGAACTGAAATTATTGGCGCAAATGTTAATGCATAAAGGAATAATAATAATGAGAAGAAAATCATAAACAGTGGGAATATTGAAAACTGATAAGGATGGAGATATAGATAATAGTGAAGGGACACGGTGGCTCAGTGGCTAAGACGCTGACCTTGTCGATCAAAAGGTTGACAGTTCAGCAGTTCGAATCCCTAGTGCCGCGTAATGGGGCAAGCTCCCGTTACTTGTCCCAGCTTCTGCCAACCTAGCAGTTCGAAAGCCCATAAAAAATGCCGGCAGAAAATATAGGGACCATCTTTGATGGGAAGGTAACAGCATTCCATGCACCTTTGGCATTTAGTCATGCCAGCCACATGACCTTGGAGACATCTTTGGACAGTGCTGGCTCTTCAGCTTTGAAACGGAAATGAGCACCGCCCTCTAGAGTCAGGAATGACTAGCACATATGTGCGAGGGGAACTTTACCTTATAGATAATAGCATTTGTTCTTGAACAGTTTCTGTATATGAGAAACTTTATTATTATTTGCCTGTTTGGAAAAAAAATCCACAGGATTAAAGTGAATAGGCTGGAATAGTTGAATGGGTTTTGTATGTACAGTATATGAAATTGAGTCCTGCTTGTGGAATGAAATAAAAGTAGCTTTGCTTGCTTGCTTGCTTATGTGCCAACAAGTTGTTTTTGACTCCTAGTGACTACATAGATTGATTTTCTTGATTGAATGACCTGGTCATTGAAGTCTTCCAACAATGTACTCATTGCCTCTGTAAATGAGTCCTTCCATTTTACTGCTGGTTCTCCTCCATTTCCTTTTCCTTCTGTTTCCTATCATTAAAGCCTTCACATAATGTGTCTAAAGTAAGATATTTCAAGACTGGTCATTTGTACCTCTAGGAAGAACTCTGGATTGATTTATTCTATGATCCATTTGTTTGTTTTCCTGGCTGTCCATGTTAGTCTCAGGAGTTTTCTCCAATACCAAGAAAAGGTCAAAAGCATCAATACTCTTTCGATGCTGTTCCTTTAAAGTTTTCACCTCCACAGACTATCATAAAGGAATACCATGATTTGCACAATTCTGATGTTTGTAGGTATTAAAGCAGTGCACGATGGAAATAAATAATGCAGCAGAAGAGATGAAATGCTTAGCAAATGATTCAACACTGAACAGAGAGAAAGACAATAACGTGTGTTGCATTCTGTTGCTTAATTATGAATACATATATAGGGAGCATTTGTAGTGACACTTGTATGTGTCAATCATTAGAATAGAATAGAATAACAGAGTTGGAAGGGACCTTGGAGGTCTTCTAGTCCAACCCCCTTAGGCAGGAAACCCTACACCACTTCAGACAAATGACTATCCAACATCTTCTTTAAAACTTCCAGTGTTGGAGCATCTACAACTTCAGGAGGCAAGTTGTTCCATTGCTTATTTGTTCTAACTGACAGGCAATTTCTCTTTAGTTCTAAGTTGCTTCTCTCCTTGATTAGTTTCCACCCGTTGCTTCTTGTCCTGCCCTCAGGTGCTTTGGAGAATAGCTTGACTCCCTCTTCTTTGTGGCAGCCCCTGAGATATTGGAACAGTGCTATCATGTCTCCCCCTAGTCCGTCTTTTCATTAAACTAGACATACCCAGTTCCTGCAACCGTTCTTCCTATGTTTTAGCCTCCAGTCCCCTAATCATCCTGGTTGCTCTTCTCTGCACTCTTTCTACAGTCTCCACATCTTTTTTACATCGTGGTGACCAAAACTGGATGCAGTGTTCCAAGTGTGGCCTTACCAAGTGGTATTAAATATATGTATACTTTTATATGGAGATAATGACATGAACTCTAATGATTTATAAAAATAAATATACTGAAGCTCAAAGTAGTTGTGTTTGACAGGGAAAATTGAGTGAATAATTATGTCTGAGTTATGAAGAATTAGAACAAGTAAAGGAAGTTTTGTACCTTGGTAGAATGCTTCCTAAAGGATAAGAGGTGTAAATGCCAAAGAAAGATAGGCAGTATGAGGTTTGCTGTAAGGAATGAATGTTTGTCAAAAGAAGTGGCTTTGTACAAGATGTATTTCTGCCCAGTTTGTAGAAATGAGGGTTGGTGAATCTAGAGATACATGTACATTGAAGGCCATGAGAATTTAGGAAGTGTGCAAAGTATAAACAAGTAAAAAAAAAATTAAAAATGTATAGTCTGGACTGAATATTTTCTGAATATATAAGTTAAGGATGTTGAAGTGATTTAGTCATGCAAAGGATTGTAATTTGAAAAGATCAGATTACAAAGGGGAAAACCGACTCATGTCTGAATGGACTTGACGTGATTGTTAAGCTTGCATAAACTTGGCAATAATTAAGCCTAGAATGTCTGAACCGTAGATGTATGGATAGCCAGTTGAGGGCAGCAATAACTTTCCTGTAATTCTTTGCTACCACCTAGTGGTCATGAGAATCTTTACAGGATATGTAGATTAGTAAAGTGTTGGACAAGGCTAAGGGAATGATCAGGTGATGTCCCCCAGAATGAGCTGAATCAAACCATATACGGTAGATAAGTTGACCACTTGGGCAAAAGTTTTCCTCTGCAAAAAACATATGAAGAACGGTTGCAGGAACTGGGTATGTCTAGTTTAATGAAAAGAAGGACTAGGGGGAGACATGATAGCAGTGTTCCAATATCTCAGGGGCTGCCACAAAGAAGAGGGAGTCAAGCTATTGTCCAAAGCACCTGAAGGCAGGAAAAGAAGCAATAGGTGGAAACTAATCAAGGAAAGAAGCAATTTAGAACTAAGGAGGAATTTCCTGACCATTAGAACAATTAATCAGTGGAACAACTTGCCTCCAGAAGTTGTGAATGCTCCAACACTGGAAGTTTTTAAGAAGATGTTGGATAACCATTTGTCTGAAGTGGTGTAGGGTTTCCTGCCTAAGCAGGGGTTGGACTAGAAGACCTCCAAGGTCCCTTCCTATTCTATTCTATTCTATTCTATTCTATTCTATTCTATTCTATTCTATTCTATTCTATTCTATTCTATTCTATTCTATTCTATTCTAAAACACATTCCCTTATCTAAATATGAACGCCTATACTCAAAAGCCCATCTCCCTGACTTATCTTCAGTAATGCCAAAAGAGAGATTTAATCAAATCCCAAAATCTCAAAGGCGATAACCATTTGTGACTGGATAATAGAATCTATACAGCATGGGGTATTTTAATATATTGTGAATTTTATTCTGGCTTGAGACCAAGGCTGCTTTGACCTTTAATAAAAAAAAAAAATCCTTGTTTTTATGATGGATTTTACATAACTTATCTTCTAACAGATAGAAGCCCTAAGGCTACCAGTAAAGTCACAAAAATTTTGCATGCTAGGAATAAAAGTATAATAAGCTCACTCTTCTGCCAGAGAAATAATTAATACATACAAACAGAGAGAATATATTTGAAATTGGGTGCATGTAAGTATGTGATCATAGTATTTGTTGACTGCGTGTAATGGTTGTTTATTTAAATTCTAATCTATAATAACATTTTAAAATAATAATTTTATTAAGTGTTATAAATGAAGACAATAAAAATTAATATAAATTGCAAAATATACAAACAGAAAAAATACAAAAGGAATAAAAAGGGATGCTAAATAGAAGAAGAAGGAAAAGAGGAATGAGAAAGGAAGAAAAAAACCCAGTAGCTTCCTGTTTCATCCCATCAGGTAAAAACATTTTAATAACTTACCACCATCACTAAATAAAACATTATCTTTCTTCTCCCCAAAACTCAGAAGGAAAACAAAGTCCAAATGTATCAATCAATCAATCTTAGTCAGCAAAAGTCCATTAAGGGCAACTAGATGTAATTATTTTCATCTTTTAACCCCAGTTGAATAAGCCGATCTTATAAACCTTCTCTGATTTTGTTAAAATTATTCTTTAACCTCTTAAAAAAAATTAATAAAGTCCCAGAATTAGTTTGCTACTCATCTTTGTTTCAAAGTGAAAATCCTTGGGAACTTTAGCAAATTGTCTTTTTTTTTTTTCTCAATAAAAATTTATTCTTTTGTTTGTCACTTCTAAAAAAGTCTTTCCAAATTTTAGACGAGCTCTTTCAAATATCCAGAAGAAAAAAATAATAATATCCAAATCAGTTTTTTTGGTTTAATATCTATTTATATCCTTAAGGGAACCATCCATCAAATCCATTTATATAACATTTAAATCAGCGGTGAAATCCGGCTGGATTTATCCAGCTCGTGCGAGCCAGTAGGGCCAGCAGCCGGAGGCTCCGCCCACCTGCCGGAACATCGTCATGTCCCATTTTTTATCCTCTGCGCATGCACAGAAGAGGTGTGTGCGCGCTCACATTTCCAATCTGGTAGTGAAGATAAGTGCATTTTACCACTGATTTAAATCCTTCTTATATTAATTTCATAGACATCTATTGCAGCTTGTTCTTGTTTTATAATTTCATTAGATCCTGTTCTGTCAATTTTATCAAGCATTTGATTCATTCTGTCCACTTGACTGAAAAGTATTCAAAGGTTTTGCATTAAGGATTTCTATTCAATTTTCAATATACCCTGACTCTAATTTCCAGCCTCCTATTTCTCCTTATCAGAAAAAAAATCCACCAAAATACAAAAGCAATCTCCATTTTCCCAGGAGAAAATATCATCTAAATAATTCAAAACTACAATTTCAAATCCCTTTGGGGTTTAATCTGCTATTAACTTTTCAAAATCCATGTAAAGGTATAGGAAATGTGTTCCCTTTGCACATATGTGCTAGTCGTTCCCGACTCTAGGGGGCAGTGCTCATCTCCGTTTCAAAGCCGAAGAGCCAGTGCTGTCCAAAGACGTCTCCGTGGTCATGTGGCCGGCATGACTAAACGCCAAAGGCGCATGGAGCGCTGTTACCTTCCCACCAAAGTGGTCCCTATTTTGATACTTGCATTTTTTACGTGTTTTCAAACTGCTAGGTTGGCAGAAGCTGGGACAAATAACGGAAGCTCACCCCGTTACGCGGCACTAGGGATTCAAACTGCTGAACTGCCGACCTTTTGATCGACAAGCTCAGTGTCTTAGGCACTGAGCAACTGCATCCCAGTTAGAATCCATATACTAAGCACTATTTTGCTACATAATCCAAAAAAAAACCCCTAAAAAACCCCATACATTTTGAAAAGTTTTAAAACAATTTTACACCATCATTTTTAAGGCAGTTGCAAGTCAGCCAATGATTACAGAAAAAACCTTGCTGGTCTGAAATGCCTTAATCTCTCCAGTAAGCAAAATTAACAAAAGATGCAAAAAAGTGACGTGAGATATGAGTTATAGGATGTGATGATAGAACAGTGATGAGTGATATGATATAAAATATAAGGCTTGGTGAAGCTTAATGTTTTATAAAAGCTGATTTGCGAATGTGAGCATGATGCAGTCCCAACACTCAGCCACTCATAAGCTGACCATAAAAATTTCAACGGTCCACTCATGAGTAGCAATTGTTCAGAGTCAGATGGATGATCTTTAGTTCCGGAGAGATTACATGACTACACAGCTCAGATCTAGCATCTAGATCTAACAATTCCCTTGCAAAAGCAGTCTTGTTAGCCATCAAAAGCCATCAAAGCATCAGCTCACCATGGCGCTTATAGGAAGTGTGTCTGGCTACAATAAAATTTCACTGTTTTGATGCATTGCCATTTGTCTGTTACATACTGTATATGAAATGCATATAAAAAATATTGGCTAAATTTATATTCCCCCTTTCTTTTAGATCAGGGGTATCAAACTCAAGACCTGGGGGCCAGATCCAGCCCGCAGGGTGCTTAGATCTGGCCCAGGGGTGAAATCCAGCAGATCTGACAGGTTCTGGAGAACCGGTAGCGGAAATTTTGAGTAGTTTGGAGAACCAGTGGTGGAAATTTTGAGTAGTTTGGAAACCGGTAATGGAAATTTTGAGTAGTTTTTTTTTTTTTTTAATTTGCTTTGTATGCCGCCCTTCTCTGGAGACTCAGGGCGGCTTACAATGCGTTAAGCAATAGCCTTCATACTTTTGTATATTTATACAAAGTCAGCTTATTGTCCTCACAAACTGGGTCCTCAATTTACCTACCTTAGAAAGGATGGAAGGCTGAGTCAACCTTGAGCCTGGTGAGATTCGAACTTACAGTAATTGCAGACAGCTGGTGTTAATCACAATGCTATCAGTCTGCTGAGCCACCAGGCCCTAGTTTGGAGAACTGGTAGTGGAAATTTTGAGTAGTTGGGAGAAATGGAAAATACCACTTCTGACTGGCTCCAGAGTAGGGTGGGAATGGAGATTTTGCAATATCCTTCCCCAGGAATGAGGAGGGAATGGGGATTTTGCAGTATCTTTCCCCTGTAGTGGAATGGGAATGGAGATTTTGCAGTATCCTTCCCCTGCCACACCCACCAAGCCACGGCCAAAGAATCGGTAGTAAAAGAAAATGGATTTTACCACTGACCTAGCCCATGGGGCCACCCTTGAAATAGCAAAGAACTGGCCCACGGTGCCTCTGCCAGCAAAGCAGGCGGCCCTCCTGAGCTCCATTTTCACTGGGAGAGTGCTCGGGAAACAACAGGGGCCCCCAACGCAAGTGACATCGAGCTGGCCATGCCCGCCCTGCCCCCTCCAAGGTCAAACACAACCCTGATGCGGCCCTCAAATGAAATTGAGTTTGACACCCCTGTTTTAGATTATAATTTGTATTACTCCTCCATTTTCTCTTCACAACAACTTACCAAGCAACCTGGCTGAATGAATGACTGATGTAAAGTCATTGAGTGTACTTCTGTGGCTGAGGATGATTTGATGTTGAGTTTCCTTGGTGCAAGTCCAACCTTACTACAAAACTAGGCTGGCTTTCTTTTTTTTAAAAAAAAATGGTTCTAGAAGAACATGAAAACACATCAGCTCATTGTTAGATGCGTCTCCAGCTTGTCAAGTTAAACCAATGAAAATCCTATGTGAACATAAAAAGCACTCGCAAATCTTTACAGTTTTCAATCAAATAAAAAGCAAATGTTAAGGAGTATAAAGTGCAACACAATTGCATTCTTCAAAGATCTGAAGGGCTGTCATGCAGAAAATTGAGCAAAGTTGTTTTGTGTCGCTCCAGAGCACACAACTGGAATCAGTAGGTGGAAATTGCAAGGAAGCAAGTTTCAGTTTATGAGAATTTCTCTATTGCAAAAAGGGTTCAACATGGAGACAGGTCCAGCGGACATATTAAAATAGAGGCTGTTGGACAGCCACTTTTGAGTGATATTGCAGCACTGATCACCTCTGCACTCCCATTTTAAGGTCCCTTCCAATTCCATTTCTATATGAGGAAAAATGTCAATAATCTTCTTGTTGTTTTTTTAAATGAAACAAAACAAATCACAGTACTTCATTCTTAACTGCTAAAACATTTGCAATTTTTTTTGGTTTGGTTTTCAGAAATGGTTTGAAAAATAGGTGTCTTTCCTGAGTGACCAAGAAGGAAATCATGAAGATCATCAAATATTGTCTCTCCTGAATTCCTGCTGATTTTCCCTTTATGAAAATCTAAGTTCTTCTAGAAGACATCCAAGGTTTTTTCCAATTCTATTCTATGTTGCTAGGTCTGAAAATTTTAGCCTTTGTCACACAATTATATTTATATAATCCAATACTTTCTTCCAAATCTAATAAGGGGATACAATTGTAAAAACATATTTTAAAGAAGTATTACCCTTGTTTACATCTCCAACAAAATGGTGTTTTTGACAGTCCTGAATAGAATAGAATAGAATAGAATAGAATAGAATAGAATAGAATAGAATAGAATAGAATAGAATAGAATAGAATTCTTTATTGGCCAAGTGTGATTGGACACACAAGGAATTTATTTTGGTGCATACGCTCTTGGTGTACATAAAAGAAAAGATTTGTCAAGAATCATAAGCTACAACACTTTTTTTAAAATTTTATTTTCTATATAAACATAATAGAGTCCAATACATTCTAAACTTTTTATTGTACAAGTCATAATTTGAGGTCCATCACACATTTTAAAGAATGTTATTAAAATTATCAAAATATAAAATACAACTGGAAATAAAGATAGGAAAATCAAAAATGGGAAGAAAGGGGGACGAAAGGTGTGCATACAGATGGAATGAGGCGGGTGGAAGCATTGACTTCTCTCAATTTTTATATTACCAACTTAACAAGTACTAGCAATGCCTATAACAGCAGAATGTATTAATCTGCAAAACTCAATGTCAAGAGTTCATTTTTTTTCTGTTTTGAGCACGTAGTCCAGAAGTGGTTTCCAAGGAGAAACAAAGCTGATATGTATTTTTTCTAATTAAAATAGGCAATGTTGCCATTTCTGCTAGCTCCATCACTTTTTCCATCCATTCTTTTCTGGGGATTGCTGTATCTTTCCATTTCTGTACATACAGAATTCATGGTGCAATCAATATACTGTATACAATAACAAATTTTCACCTTGGACCTTTTTTTTCCAGTCCATTGGCACTCTTGCCATAGAAGTTAAAATACTCTCACATTATCTAGGCCTGTGACAGTGAACCTATGGCACGCGTGCCAGAGGTGACATGCAGAGCCCTCTCTGTGGGCACACTTGCTGTCGCCAGCTGCTCTTCCGGTTTCGGGCACGCAAATGCATGCCAGCCAACTGGTGTTCACGAGTGCTGGAGCACCAGAAAACGGCCCGAAAAATGGCCAAAACCAGCCAAAAAACAGGCCATTTTTGGGCTGTTTTACTGGCCTTTTCCAGGCCATTTTTTAGGTTGTTTTCCAGGCTGTTTTTGGCTCAAAAAATGGCCTGAAAAATGGCCAAAAACCCGGCATGCATGCACCGGCCAGCTACTTTTCGGTTTCCGGTGCTCTGGTGCATGCACATGCACACACATTCAAGTTTGGGCACTCAGTACCAAAAAGGTTCGCCATCACTGGTTCTAGGCAATATACTGGTACATATAGTCCTAAATGTACAAGTACGACACTATGAAATGATGTCAAGGAAGTTCACGGTGAAGTTTGACTTAAGGGAAATACAGTGATTTTACTTATTGCATAGACCTTCTGCAATGAGAGAAACTCATTCATGTCTATCATTCCCCACTCAAAAATGTATAACTGAATATATATATTTGAGAAATTCCTCCAAAAACCATGTAAATTGGAGAAAAAGGGTCAAGGGCAGCCTTGTCTTGTCCTCTATTAATAATTAATATATCAATTATTATTATTATTATTTATTAATATCAATTAATTAATAATAAATTAATATTTTTGTGACAAATGTTGATCTACTAATATATATATATATATGCTCTCAATCATGTAAGAAAGTTTGTGCCACAGTTCATCATCTTCAAGGCTGAAAATCTACAAGGCCATTCTAAATTATCAAAGGCTTTCCCTATATCTAGAAAAAAATATAACCCCTTGCTTTTCTGATTTATATTATGAATAGCATTCAAAATATATTTAGTGTTATCTCTTGGGATTAGTTCAGTCTGATCAGGATGTATTAATGCAGTAAAAAAGCTGATTAATCTCTGTGCAAATGATGCCATTAAAAAAGCTTGCCATCTACTGTATATTCAATTAAAAAAACTGGATCATAGCCCTGTTTATAAATCAAAGAAATAAAACTTGTCAAGACAGAGGGAGTACTTGATATTGTTGAATGTCACTCATTACTTTTTATTTATTTATTTATTTTCAATTTATATACTGCCCTTCTCCCTGAGGACTCAGGGCGGTGCACAGCCAGAATTAAAAACATGAAATACAAATATTAAAAACAATTAAAATCTATATAAATTTGGCCCAAAATTTAAAAAACCACAAACCAATTAAACATTTAAAATTTTTAAAAAATTTCTTCATAAGCCAGCCCGGCTTGCTGGAAAAAGTGGGTTTTAAGGGCACGGCGGAAGGCACTGAGGTCTTACTTGAGATAATTGCTTAACAAGTACTTGAGATAATAGTTTAATTCATTTAATATCAAAATTATATTCCAGAATATAAGGCAGCTGGCCTTCAATTTCCATTTTTGCACTGCTTCTTTTGGTTCATCTTTTGAAATTAATTTGTTAAGGGCTTCCTGTTGTTAATATGTATATATCTGTAAGATATATTGTATGCAACTTCCTTTTGATCTTTAATGTCTGTTTACTGTATAATTGAGAGTAATCTTTAACAAATTGATCCCTTATGTTCTCCACTATTCAAAATATTCCTGTTTCTGTCCAAACATAATTATTTTCTCTTGTTCCTTTCAGAGTTGGTAAGCCAAAAGCATATCTGGTTTAGTACCAATATTTATTGCAAGCAAAATTCTTGTTCTTCAAAGTTTCACATTTCCATTACTATAAATCCAGTTGATTATGAATCAGTTAAATCTTTTGTTCTACATCAAAGACTGGGTTCTTTTTAGGTTTTAATTCTAGTTGCTTCAATTTATCGGTATTCCTTTTGTCTTCCTAAGGGCTTTCTTTCTCTTGAACAGACTTCTCATAAATGTTTTGCTTGAACCCCATACTTTGGCTAAGGAAGCATCAGGAGCTGAGATGATACTGATGTGGGCCAGATTATCATTCTTTAAAACAATGGTGAAGACCATTGTTTTAAAGGGAATTCTGAAGTCTTCTAGGAATTCTTCTAGGAATTCTGAAGTCCTGTTAATTTCAATAGTAGACAAGCACGTACTAAAAACTTCCAATGAATTGGCATTTCAGCTGGGTTAGATTGACGGTGTGCAAAAATAGTGGTAAGGTAAACAGATTCATTTTTATTATGTTCTAGTATTTATTTTCTTGGTATTGTAAATTTTAATACACAGGTATATGTCACTTTTCAGGAGCGTGGTAGACATACATATGTGAGTATAA
Source organism: Pantherophis guttatus (assembly GCF_059756535.1). Classification (NCBI taxonomy): domain Eukaryota; kingdom Metazoa; phylum Chordata; class Lepidosauria; order Squamata; family Colubridae; genus Pantherophis; species Pantherophis guttatus. The sequence goes on along the minus strand of NC_142068.1, from coordinate 82,100,061 downwards.
GTATGAAGAAGTGAGTGGGAACAAAAAGAAATATGACCATCAAAGCATCTTTTCTTTGGGTTTTGATTGCCAGTACATCACTTTTATAGCTGCCTATAAATCCTAGTCTGAAAAAAAAGCTGAATAATGTTTTATCTGCTCCATTCTATTGATGTACAGCTTAAAAAAATAGGCAGAGTTGATGTAAATACAAGATGATGAATACATGCCACTCAGGTTTGCACTGGCACTGTCCAAAATACTAAATAGGATATCTATTCCTATTCAATGCTAGACTTGTTCCCACTCCATTTGTGTCTTTGTAAGAGCTTCAGGTATATAGGCTTCCTGGCCAAACTAAATGATGATGATCCCACTGGCTGAGAAGAGACGCTGCCTTAGTTGAGATGGTTTTGAAATGGACCATCGATGTATTTGAAATTTGGAATTTGCAAATGGTTGATGAGAACTAAGCTATCCCATTTCCTTGTGGAATCTCACATCCCCAGAAATTCTGTCTATCCAATATGTCTATCCAATATGTATTTGCGGGACCGCCTTCTGCCGCCAATAGCCTCCCACCGACCAGTACGCTCCCACAGAGAGGGACTCCTCAGGGTGCCGTCAGCCAGGCAATGTCGGCTGGCGACCCCCAGGGGGAGGGCCTTCTCTGTGGCAGCTCCTGCCCTCTGGAACGATTTGCCCCCAGAGATATGAAGGATATTGGATCTCCGGGTCTTTCGACGTGCCCTAAAAACTTTTCTTTTCCATCAAGCAAGGCTGGCGTGAAACTCCCCCCCCCCTTTCTAGCTTTTTTAGTTTTTTAAATTGTCAATGGGTTTTAGTTTGAATGTTTTAAATTTTGGGGCCAAAGTTATGAAATTCTTTTTAAAAAATTTAAATTTTGTATTGGTATGTGTTTTAGTTTTGGCTGTGCACCGCCCTGAGTCCACCAGGAGAAGGGCGGTATACAAATTGAATAAAATAAAATAAAATAAAATAAATGTCAAAACTCTGTCTATCCACTGGCGATACCAGGTTTTCCACAGTTTTGGTGGCTTAATAGGCTACAAAATAGATATTGAATGTATATGAATTTCAGCAATTATATTTTTGATGAAGGCAATGGATGAGCTCTAGGAGAACTCTAAAATGATTGCTTTGGTTATTTATTTATTTATTTATTTAATCAAATTTCTATACCACCCTATTCCCGAAGGACTCAGGGTGGTGAACAGCCAAGATAAAATACAGACAATACAAATATTAAAAATCCCTTAAAATTATTAAATATTTCGGCCGAAACACAGATTAAAACACCCAATTTATAAAATCACGAATTATAAAATTTAAAATTTAAGAATTTAAAAGAGGGGAGTTAGGCCAGGCCAGCTTGCTGAAATAGAAAAGTTTTGAGAGCACGGCGAAACGTGCGCAGGTCCGGGATCTTCCGTATCTCTGGGGGGAGCTCGTTCCAGATGGTAGGTGCCCCCACAGAGAAGGCTCTCCCCCTGGGGGCCGCCAGTCGACACTGTTTGGCCGACGGCACCCTGAGGAGGCCCTCTCTATGGGAGCGTACTGGTCGGTGAGAGGCTATTGGTAGCAGAAGGCGGTCTCGTAGATACCCCGGTCCGATGCCATGGAGCGCTCTAAAGGTGGTAACCAAAACCTTGAAGCGCACCCGGAAGACCACCGGGAGCCCGTGCAGCTCGCGCAGGAGGGGGGTCACATGGGAGCGCCATGTCACTCCCATAACCACCTGCGCGGCCGCATTCTGGACCAGCTGGAGCCTCCGGGTGCTCCTCAAGGGGAGCCCCATGTAGAGAGCATTGCAGTAGTCCAAGCGGGAAGTGACAAGAGCATGAGTGACCGTATTTAACGAGTCCCGATCCAGAAAGGGACGCAACTGGCGAATCAGGCGGACCTGATAAAAAGTCCCCCTGGCCACGGCCGTCATATGCTCTTCTAAAGACAGCCGTGAGTCCAGGAGGACACCCAAGTTGCGAGCCCTCTCCGTGGGGGGCAATGACTCGCCCCCAATAGTCAATGATGGCGCCAACTGACTATATCGGGATGTCGGAAACCACAGCCACTCGGTCTTGGATGGGTTGAGCCTGAGTCTGTTTCTCCCCATCCAGATCCGCACGGCCTCCAGGCACCGGGACATCACTTCAAGGGCATCATTGGGGTGGTCCGGGGTGGAGATGTACAGCTGAGTATCGTCAGCGTACTGGTGGTACTTCACCCCGAAACCACGGATGATCTCACCCAGCGGCTTCACATAAATGTTGAACAGAAGGGGCGAGAGGACCGACCCTTGTGGCACCCCACATACAAGGGGCCTCGGGGTCGACCTCTGCCCCCCTGTCAACACAGACTGCGACCAGTCAGAGAGAAAGGAGGAGAACCACCGTAGGACGGTGCCCCCCACCCCTAACTCCTCTAGCCGGTGCAGCATGATACCATGGTCGATGGTATCAAAAGCCGCTGAGAGGTCTAATAGGACCAGGACAGAGGAACAACCCCTGTCCCGAGCCCTCCAGAGATCATCAACCAACGCAACCAATGCCGTTTCCGTGCTGTACCCAGGCCTGAAGCCCGACTGGAACGGATCCAGATACGACGATTCATCCAGGTACTGGGGGAGCTGTCGCGCTACCACACTCTCAACAACCTTCGCAATGAAGCGAAGGTTGGAGACTGGACGATAATTTGCCAACACTGCCGGGTCCAGGGAAGGTTTCTTGAGGAGAGGCCTCACCACCGCCTCTTTCAAGGCGGCAGGGAAGACACCCTCACTCAAGGAAGCATTTATAATCCCCTGGAGCCAGCCTCGTGTAACCTCCACTCACTAAAAAAAAAAAAAAAAAAAAATCAACTACTGTAAGCGAACCTCTTCACATGGCCTTGCTGGACATTAACTGCACTACCAAATATTGGGACCTTGGTATTCTCTAGTACAGTGGTCCCCAACCTTTTTATCGCCGCGGCCCGCTGAGCGCGCGCAGGGGTGGGGGCACGGCCCAGGAGCTTTTGCGCACGGCCCATTGCGCACGGCCCAGGAGCTTTTGCGCATGGCCCAGGAGCCTTTGCGCTGCAGCGTTCATGTCCCCCGGCCGCTGCGTGGCCCAGTGCCAGGTACTCCACGGCCCGGCACCGGTCTGCGGACCGGGGGTTGGGGACCACTGCTCTAGTATATTGATTGTAATATGATAGTTTATTCTTTTAGGCCGGGAGTGTCAAACTCAAGGGTTTGGTTGGATCCAGCCCACGGTGCTGTCCCAATGCGAAGAGGAAAGATCTGTCCAACATAGCTTCGGCCCTGTCTACCCAGTGCGAAGAGGAAAACTGGCAGCAGTTTGGGGAATGGCGTCAAGCTGGCCACGCCCACCCAGTTGGCTACATCTACCCAGTCAACCAAACCTGGCCAGCCCCTCCAAGGTCAACCACAGCCCTGATATGGCCCTCAATGAAATTGAGTTTGACACCCCTGTTGTAGGCAAACATAAGAACACAGCAAATGATTGAAACTGCAGCCCATTCAGAGATGATTTCAACACTGTACAGAGAATTGCCTTAGGAAATAGTAACACAAACATCACTGGGCATGTGTTGATGGCTTGTTGCATATAAATAATGTTAAGCTTGGCATATGTAAAATACAATTTGAGTGATATCATCACGGATTCATCTTGTATCTTATTATAAGAACAACATTTTGTGATAACTGCAGCCAAAGAAAAAATAGTAAGTCAATGACTAAAGAAGAGCCTTGGCACAGAGATTACGTGAGAAGAAAATTGAAGCACTTACTCCCAAAGAATAAGAAAGAAGCTGAGGACATGACAAATGGACTTTATCAGACGTGCATTGAGGCAGAGAGACACAGTTTCTAGGACCTCATCTGGAAACATGGACCTTAGAAGAATTGGTAAAGTGATGGACATGACCAGAATTTTGGATGGCACCTGAGGAAGCCAATGGGGGTACCTGGAGAAACACTGATTTGAAAATGAAGATTTGGCCCTGTTCTCTTAGAGCTTTGTTTTGACTTCAAATTTCTACATATATTAATACAATTTTGGGGAGAAATACTTTAGTTATCAAAATATGCTGTTAAAACAACAATTTTGTCATCTCATAAAGACCTTTAGCTCCACTGGGTCAGGGGAAGTTAGGATAATTGTATATAATTGGAAAGAAAATTATTTTTTGATATTAAGGAATGGATCCAAGATACGTATTCAATATCCATTTTCAAAAAGTCTCTGTGTTTTAAGCTTGATGTTTAATTTATAGTTATTATATGAATTTTTCTGTTGATTAGGTTTTATTTTAATTCCTATAATATAGTTGCTGCTATTATTATTATTATTGGTTAATCTTTAGTGAGATTCAGAGCCTTTGAGGCTGGTTAATAGCTCAGCAGCTCGAGTCCTAACCAAGGACCTAGTAACTGTTAAGGTATCGTCGGAGGATGTAAGCTGTTCCCAGTAAGGTGGTTTTTTGTAGAGTCAAAATGTTCAAGTCTGGCAAATTTAGAATTTCTAAATAGCGGGGTAGCCCTTTGGGTATTGCTCCAAGGGCTCCAATTACAATCGGGACAACACACAATTTCTTTTTCCACAGTCGCTCAACTTCAATTTGCAAGTTCCAGTACTTTGTGATTTTTTCTTGCTGCTTATCTTCAATCCATGCATCACCAGGTATTGCAATGTCAATGAACCGTACTCTTTTCTTTTCAATTATTGTTATGTCAGATGTGTTGTGGACCAAGTGCCTGTCAGTCTGAATCCTAAAGTCCCACAAGATCTTGAATTTCTCATTCTCTAAAACTTTCTCAACCTGATGTTCCCAGTGGTTTTTGCTGTACTCAAATCCAAACTTCTGGCACAATTTCCAGTGAATGATCTTAGCAACACGGTCATGGCGTTGTAGGTAGTCAGTTTGTGAAATTTTGCTGCACCCACTGATCAGGTGGTCGACTGTCTCATCTTTCTCATTGCAGAGGCGGCATTTGCTGTTGGTGGTAACATGTTGAATTTTTGCCTTCATGCAGTTTGTGGCTAGGGCTTGTTTTTGAGCTGCCAAAATAAAGCTTTCTGTTTCTTTTTTCAGTACTCCTGATCTTAACCAGTTCCAAGTTAGTTTCTGGTCAGCTTTGCCTTCAATACTTTTCAAGTATTGGCCATGCAGAGCTTTGCTTTTCCAATTTTCAGCTCGCTGCTCAATTACTTCTTTCTTATATTCTGCTTTTGTTTTAGTTGTCTTTAAAAGGCCTCTTTTATTTACTTCCTTAATCATTGGTTCTTCACTTTTCTGGATATAATCATTCAAGCTGCGTTTTTCTTCTTCCACAGTCTGCTTTACTTGTTGGAGTCCTCGACCACCCTCTGCTCTTGGTAAATATAATCGGTCAACATCACTTTTAAGGTGCAAGGCATGAGTCATTGTCATAAGCTTCCTTGTTTTTCTGTCCAAATTGTCTAACTCCATCTGGGTCCAGTCAATTATTCCTGCAGAGTATCTAATCACAGGTATAGCCCAGGTATTTATGGCTTTTATTATGTTTCCTCCACTCAGTTTGGACATTAATATCTTACGAATTCGCCGAATGTACTTGGCTGAAGTTGATTCCTTGACTTTATTATGCATTAAGTCAGAGGCTTCTAAAATCCCCAAGTATTATTATTATTATTATTATTATTATTATTATTATTATTATTATTATTATTATTATTATTATTATTAACTTTATTCATTAAACATGAAACTCAATCAACTGAACATTCAAAAATGCATCACAAATATCATTGACTGGTGCTAATGGTTGATATGGGTTGCTGCCAGCATCCTAGATATCAACCAAGAACCTTCTTAAGATGTACGATGTTGTTATCATCATCATCATCATCATTATCAATTCTAATTGTTATTATTGTTACGGATGTTCAGTAGATTCTGAGTAGCTCACAAAATTTAAAAAAGCATTAAAATATATATCTAAAAAATAAAAAAGAACATTAAAATATAAAACAACAAAGCCAGGCAGGCCTAAAACAGCCATAAGAATTGCAAATAAAACATGCCAGATATTCCACAGATACATTAATGCAAAACCTAGGACCAGAATCATGTCTTAAGGACTTTCTGGGACCCCAGGAGAGTGTCATCCTTATCTTTGTGGGGATGCTGTTCCAGAAAGCAGGGCCACCACACAGAAGGCAAGTTTTCTCGGTTTTGCAAACTGTTGTTATTGTTGCTGTTGTTGTTTCTTTACTGTATTGCCTACTCTTGAAACTGATAGATATACTGTAGATTTCCATAGGAACAAGAATCCAGCAATATTGGAACTCCGGCTTGCATAGACATCTCTGTATAGCAATAGCAATAGCACTTACTTATATATCACTTCACAGTGCTTTTACAGCCTGCTCTAAGTGGTTTACAAAGTCAGCCTATTGCCCCCAACAATCTGTGTCATTTTTACCCACCTCGGAAGGATGGAAGGCTGAGTCGACCTTGAGCCTGGTGAGATTTCAACTGCCAAATTGCAGGCAGCTGGCAGGCAGCAGAAGCAGCTGCAGTACTGCACTCTAACCACTGTTCATATATGGCTCATATATGGCTGCATACATGGATATCAAAAAGAAGATCTCTCTTACCTGTACAAAAGAGAGCACAGCGATTCATTGCCAGGCCTTGCACTTGGCACGAAGTCAGATCTGCCTGATTCTTTTCTTGGATGGGGATTATGCAATACTTTGTGAAGTTTTGTGTGATCATCATTGTTGGGGATTGTACCTTGCATTTCTATAGCTGAAGGGCAGCAGGTTATAGGACGTAAATCTAAGTAGATAGGGTAGGAATAACTGAACAATTTTATCTAAAAAATTTTACTTTCAAATTCTAGTGATTCCATTGCCTTAAGTGTGGCCACAATTTGTCATGTAAGTGTCAAGCCCTAGTCTGGGGCGTGCAATACCTGGGAGGGGATGCAGTGGGAGCAACGGGAGCAACGAGCGAGGTGGTGGCGCGGTGGCAACAGCCAGACTTCTGGCAGCGCCAAACAGCTGAGGTGTTCCTTGCCGGACCCATGCCACCCAGCTGATCAGTCCCAGCAACTTTCCACAGCAACTATGCGCCACCCGGAGGGTCGTTCCAGGTGGTGAGGAGGACTGTTATAGTGGATGGGCGTCAGCCCAGACAGCTACTGCAGAAGTCGAACATGTGCAGTCCCGACAATACTGGCTGCCGGATGATGGTTCCCATCGGGCATAGTTGGCTGGATGGCCAAGGGGTGGAGTCCAGGGACATTAAAGGGTGCTGGGAGGCGGACGCTCCCAGCACTGATTTTGCAAGGGACACGTTTTCTACTCATTGCATTCTGAGTCTCCGGCCTGTTTGTGGGGAATAAAGCTGAGTTTTGCCGTGTGTCTTGGCTCCCTTTGTTCCTAACCAGGTTTCGCCTAGACTGTCTGAGAGTAAGTTATAAGATGCACAGCAGTCTGACTGACCTGTTTATATAATTGGATAATCAATATTATCTACATGTATGCAATATGTTTTATGGGCTGGACATTGACTGAAGTAATTTTTTTTTTTTTTTTTGCCTTTGATCTGGGTAGAAATACCACCAGGGTGGTATGAAATGATTTATATTTTTTGTTTCTTTTGCATTAGTTTGGAAGTCCACCTATGGTGTAGCAACTGTCAAGAGGACTTTTTTATTATTATTGAAAAAGTTTTTCGAATACAAATTTCCCCCCCTTTTTCCCCCCTCCTCCCTAACCCCCCCTCCCCCTCCCCTCCCCCTGTGGCTTCTTCAAAATAAAACCCAGATTCATAACAGATTATATAATACTTTACCATCCCCTTACTCCATCCCCATATACTGACCCTTTCTTTCTAATAATATTATTATATCCCCCTTATACTATACATTTCAAAATGACATTCTACTATAACATTATATAATAACTCCTAATTTAACATAATAATGTTATTATATCTCCCAATTTAGCGATTTCTGCTCATAATCTACCCTTTTTCTACCCCCCATACATATATCTCTTAAATCAAATATTTTATATATATTAATATAACATTTCAAAGCAACCTTCCGCTATAAAACTATATAATAAATCCTAATTTAACATTTATTCAATTGATAGTCTACCCATTTCCTTCACCCCCATCGATATATCTCTTAACTCCAATCTTTTACATATATTCATATCTAAACATAATATCCCTTTTCTTAAACTAAACAATCAATAAACTAACTTGTCTCCACCCACTTTCCTACAAGACTACCATACTTAATAATTCGTAATATCTTTATTCTTCTGCCCACACCACTAAAAAATATTCCCTTATGTAAATAAAATCCTCTTAAAAAAGACTTTAAGCTTGTAATCCATATGATATCTTCTATAATGTCTTTCAGATGGATTATTAACTCCATCACCCATGTTAGGGTAACATCACATCCTAATCCCAACAGTATGTTCGGTATCTTCAGTTACCATCTGCCCCCATCAAGAGGACTTTTTAATTCCATTAATCCAATCTTACAGTCTGTCAAACTTCTTACAATGGTATTTATCGGACTGAGGTGATTCCGAGAATAAAGCTACAATTACTCAAATTATTGTGGCCATTTTGCTCTTGTTCTCTTCATTTTTGTAGACCATTGTTGTGTGGCTAAAGGCAATAATTGAAGGAAATTATATTAATCAAGATTCATTGTACCAGTTCTGCTCTCCCTCACCCTCTAGCATCTGCTTTTGCCATACTTGCCTTCAGTATGTGTGGTTGACAAGAAAAATATAATTGGAATGTCACAGCCAAGTGGCGGGAGGTTAAACGTCTTAAGTTGTTCCTATGTGCAAAATAGGAAATGGGAGAAATAGAAATAAATAAATAAAAACTTATAGATACTGAGATAACCAGCTTATGAAACTAGACAAATCTAAATTTGATTTGAATTATTCTCTCATCTTTTTTTGTGTGTATGTGTATGTGGTTGGTTGATTGGTATTGTTTGGTCTTGGCAAAAACTAATTTAGCAGTATTGCTATAGAGCAGGGGTGTCAAACTCAAGGCCTGTGGGCCAGATTTGGGCCGTGGGTTGCTTAGATCTGGTCCATGGGGCCTCCCTGGAAACAGCAATGAACCAGCCCATGATGCCTCTGTCAGTGAAAATGGAGCTCGGAATGGCCATGGGCAGCCCTCCTGAGCTCCTTTTTCGCTGGCAGAGGGTTGCAGGAAGCCATTGCAGCCCAAAACGGAGCTCAGGAGCCCATTTTCTCTGGCAGAGGGTTGCCGGAAGCAATTCTAAAGCATATTAAAGTAAACATAAATTCAAAGTTTCCCTCCTGCCTAGCTATATAGATGGATAAATGAATAGCCTAAATGAATAACTTCAAGAAGATGAAATGCTGCTTCTGGAAACACTCAGAAAACGATTTCTTGCTACCTTGGTGGGATTTGTGAGTATACTGAAAAGCATCATTTCAACACACATGACCAAATATAAATCATGGCAACTCATGCTTTCTCTATAAACTTTGCTCTGCCTTGATTTCAGGTATTAGGATCGAATTACAGTAAATTATTTTTAAAATAATGCCTTTAACAGTTGTCAGGAAGAAGACATTCCAGATGAGCTACATGTGGTAATATCCTTCTTGAAGTGCAGATGGATATTAAAATACGGGAACAGAGGTGGTATTCAGCAGGTTCTGGCCAATTCTGGAGAACCGGTAGAGGAAATTTTGGGTAGTTCGGAGAACCGGTAAATACCACCTCTAACTGGCCCCACCCCCATCTATTCTCTGCCTCCCGAGTCCCAGCTGATCGGGAAAAAATGGGGATGTTGCAGTAATCTTCCCCTGGAGTGGGGAGGGAATGGAGATTTTACAGTATCCTTCCCGTCACCAAGCCACGCCCACCAAGCCACAGCCACAGAACCGGTAGTAAAAAAATTTGAATCCACCACTGTATGGGCACCTAGCTGCAATTTAGCTTTGAAAGCTTAATTTTAGTCTAATCTGTAGCCAAAATTACCACACCGAGTTATTATTGTGGAAAAAGATGGAGATGAGAATGCTATGTTTGTTGAGCTTGAGCTCTTAGAGGAAAATCAGATCATACATTTATTGAATAATATATGGAATATAATAATATGAAATTTATATTATATTATCATATTATAATTTTTATGTTATTTGTAAACATAAGCATCATAGGTAATAATTCATAAGTTCAGGAGTCTGGTTGCTAGTAGTTGTTTCCTCTCCCAGAGTGGTTCCAGCAAATTGATAACTCAAGATATTTTAGAAGGGAATATGCTGGCAGAGAGCTAAAATGGAAACCATTGAGTTTAAACACAGTTCCCAGAAGCCCATGTTAAAAAAAATAAAAAATTCCAATTGCCAGTGTTTCTAGCTACTTAGGTTGCTGAGAAAATTAGCTTCTGGGGAGTCCACCTTCAGCTCAACAGCTGGCAATCAGATGTTAAATTGCAGTAGATTAGTGCATTATTAAATGCCGGATCATCAAGTTTTGCAAAGTTCAGACTAGCTCCTGTGAATATGTGCAAACATCTATTACCTCCCAACACCGACAGTCACATACTTGGTCTACTCACCCTTCCCTATATTTGACTGAAATATCAACTGCCACCATTTTAATGTTATGTTTTAACAATTATTCCAACATTTGAGATTCTGTAGAGTCTTTGGCATATTTATCCTCATATTGCTAATTTGCTACCTTTAGCTTGAATACCCCCTCCTCTTTGGGGATTTATTTTATTTTTGAGCACTAAATATTAGACCTATAGAATATTGATAGTGTTGTATTATTTATTTCTGCAGGTTTACATTCATGGTGCTTGTGGGGGATGCTTCTTGCTGTGTTTTGTTTGTCTGCATTATCTTTTTCTGGTCATAACTTCATTGGCACAAGAACAAAATTTCATCCATGCATCAAAACAAGAGCTATAGGTTTTATAGGGCATGGAAACCAACATATTCAGCTGTGTGTCTTGTGTTTGTTTACAGCTTAGCCTCTAACCTTCTTATACTTGTTCTTCCATCTCCCTGAGGACTGGGAAATGCTCATGGAAATCGGAGGTCAGGTTATCTCACTGTCCCAGAGTGCATCAGCAATTTCTAGAAAGTCTTTACAGTGAATGATGTATCTGTCCATATATTTGGGGTGCTCTGGAGCAGCGTTTCTCAACCTCAGATCTTTAAAATGTGTGGACTCTCAGAATTCCCCAGCCAGCATGCAATGTAAATCAGAGTCATGTGAATCTGTTCACCTCCTGAGATTATTGGTGAAATGTCAATTAAATCCAAATATACCATAAGAATCAATGATAATAAAGATCCCTATACTGCTTAAAGGTAAAAGTTCCCCTCGCACATATGTGCTAGTCGTTCCTGACTCTAGGGGACAGTGCTCATCTCTGTTTCAAAGCCGAAGAGCCAGCGCTATCCGAAGATGTCTCCGTGGTCATGTGGCCGGCATGACTAAATGCCAAAGGCGCACAGAACACTGTTACCTTCCCACCAAAGGTGGTCCCTATTTTTCTACTTGCATTTTTTACCTGCTTTCGAACTGCTAGGTTGGCAGAAGCTGGGACAAGTAACAGGAGCTCACCCCATTAGGTGGCAATAGGGATTTGAACTGCTGAACTGCCAACCTTTCGATCAATGAGCTCAGCATCTTAGCCACTGAGCCACCGCATCCCTTCTATATTGCTTAGGTACAGATAATTGGGGATTTGATTTAAATTAAAATGGAAATAACTGAGGGAACATTTTAGAAAAATAGAATTTGTAGAAATTAAAAGGCATTAAGAAGATGCAAATCTTTGTTTCCAAGGATCAAAACTCCAACAATTTCTAATATTGTTCCCTGTGGGGAAATTAAGAAAGCTTGAAACAAGTCCCTTATTCTTTTGTTTTTCACTCTGTGACCACAAGAGGTGTTGGGGTGAGAGATCATGCTGACTACTACAGGCCAACAAATCTGTAAAAAATAAATGGTCAAAGAGATGGCTATGCTGCCACTCAGGAGACAGAACCCTATAGAAATAACACAGTCCTATAGAATAACAGAGTTGGAAGGGACCTTGGAGGTCTTCTAGTCCAACCCCCTGCTTAGGCAAATGGTTATCCAACATCTTCTTAAAAACTTCCAGTGTTGGAGCATTCACAACTTCTGGAGGCGAGTTGTTCCACTGATTAATTGTTCTAACTGTCAGGAAATTTCTCCTTAGTTCTAGGTTGCTTCTCTCCTTGATTAGTTTCCACCCATTGCTTCTTGTCCTGCCCTCAGGTGCTTTGGGGAATAGCTTGACTCCCTCTTCTTTGTGGCAGCCCCTGAGATATTGGAACACTTGCTTTCATGTTTCCCCTAATCCTTCTTTTCATTGAACTAGACATACCCAGTTCCTGCAACAGGTCTTCATATGTTTTAGCCTCCAGTTCCCTAATCATCTTGGTTGCTCTTCTCTGCACTCTCTCTAGAGTCTCCACATCTTTTTTACATCATGGTGACCAAAACTGAATGCAGTATTCCAAGTGTGGCCTTACCAAAACATTAACCAACCCGTTAATCAAAAACCCCTCACCCTTTCTTCTGTGACCCAAAGCATCTTGTAGGCTATAGATTTTGAATGACACCATAAATGAAGCAGTTAGCCAACAGCTAGAAGTATATTTGCCCAAAGCTACTTTCTGTTGTTTTTGATTCAACTTGGAGGCAAATTTCACTTCATGTTATTATATAATGGACAAGCATCCTTCTCGCCTTGGGCTAAACCTGTTAACTGCCACCTTCCCCCTGCTCTCCGTTATCCAAGATTTCAAGAAGAGATCTTTCTTCATAGGCAGATCTCTCAGTTTTGCTTCCCATTGTTGTTCCAAACCCACAAACCTCAACAAATGCCTTTCTGTCAGGCAATGTTTAATTGTAAAATCATTTACATTTTACCTCACAAACCCCAGAAATGCCGTGCCTAAAAGAAACACAAGGGGCCGGTGCATATGTGCCAAATAATATTTATTATACCTGATTAGAGACTGTTTTATCACACGGAGTTATTCTATGACTCATAAATATCAAAGTGGGAGGAAATAAAGGTCTTCCCAAGAGAAATCCAAGACTTTAAATAAAAGGACCGAACAAGATACAGCAGATGCTTCCTTGTGAAATTCTAATGTTTGTATGATTGCTTGTACACATATTTGTTCCAGAAATCACCTTCACTCCCCAAAAAATGATGCTGAATTGTTTAAATCAGGGATCTCCAACCTTGGCAACTTTAAGACTTCTGGACTTCAACTCCCAGAGTTCCTCAACTCTGGGAGTTGAAGTCCACAAATCCTAAAGTTGCCAAGGTTGGAGATCCCTGGTTTAAATGATATCTCTGCATGATCCCAAGCAAGTCTGAAATCAGGAGAGAACAATCCCCATAAGACCCATTGATGTTCCCCTTGTGTCTCCCTTATTAAATAATTTTGACCATCTGATCAGGGAGCCATTCTGATCCAAGTATTCTCCAGCATCAGAATTTGCGGCTTGCTCATCTAACCAGGAGCCCACCTGAGGTATCCTGCCAACAATTTCTCCTGACCTGGAAGCCAATCTCCAGCTCCATGAAGTCAAACACCTTTCAGCAGTAGTTCTATGGAAGATCAGAAGTTGGGGTGGCAACTTAACAAATAAGATGGTGTGGCTATCTGGGGGGAACCCCTGCTCTTCTGCTGCTTTCTCCTATGTAATAAGAGTCATATTTCTGTAAACTGAAAAGTCAGCACCAACTTTTCATTTATCCTAACAGTCTCATGGGGTGGGAAAGAGGTATGGGAGGAAAAATGAAACGTGTTCCAATGACCTTGACACAATACCTTCCCCTCCTCTCCCCCTTTCTCCCATGGCTGGAAGCAGCTGATTTAATATTTCTTCAGTCCCAACCAACTTCTACTGGCTGCTAACTAATCACAGGAGCACTGAGGGCCAGCAAATCTATTACAATTTCTAGAATATTGTTATCAGTTTCCTAGCAACCACTGTAACAGATATAAAGCTTTGTTGTGTCAGAGACTTAAAAACTCAAAGGTAAGTAAGTGTTCCTGTAATCTGCTTAAATTGGGGAAGGTAACTATTGTATTCTGCCATCCATACTATTTTAACCTTCACCCTGTGGTATGTAGTGTAATGAAGAATCTGCAAAGAGGCATCTGCCATAGGATAAAGACACAGAACAGATGAGATGAGAACAGTCATCATTAAACAGAAAAATCAGGTAAGCCATTAGTCTTTCATGCTAAAATCAGTTATGCAGAAGTTATGGGTGTATTGCTGGTAGGGGAGTGAATTAGGTATAGTTAGTGCCAAACTCTGACATTCTCAGCAAACGTTTCTCATGGAATATTTCTCTTCTCTCTTAGAAAATGGATACTTTTGCTCTGATTCTTTCCACAATTTGTTTTTTCTTATAGAAACAGGGGTGGGATGTGTGTATCAAAAAAGTGAAGAAAATGGTGGCCACAACCACATAAAGTAGTGGCCAAAATTGTGGAAACCTTTTGGGAAAAGTGTATTTTTGAGGTTTGATGGCTAATAACACCACTTTTTTTTTTTTTTGGAGTTTCAAGATAATCCTATTCCACTGCTGGAATGGCCTGGGAATAGCCCAGACCTTAACCCAATTGAAAATCTATGGAGCCGACTAAAGAACCTTGTTAGTCAGAAGCGACCCAGCAATAAAACCCAGTTCATAGAAGCCATCATTCAATCTCGGTTTCACATTATAACAATTGTTTCCACAATTTTGGCCACTACTGTAATTGAAGCCTTCTTCTTTTCTTATGTTTTCTGTGCCTGTCGCGTGGATTACAACAGGGTGGGGATCACAGAGTCATAGCTGCCATGTTCAGTGTTTTTTTTTTTTTTAATGACTCCATCACTACCACCAACCCAGATTTTCCCCAAGCTGCAGAAAACCTCGCATTAACAGAAATCCTCTTGCCTCCATTGCAGAGAAAAGGGGGCTGGAGTCCCCTAACCTGGCCCCATTGCACTTAGGGTGTTGGCAAAAGGAAGGTGTGTGATATTGACAAACTCTTTTCCAATGTACTCCCTGTTCCTTTCTTCTAGCTCTTGCAAGGATGACAAGGCCAGGCAGCTTTAGAACTTTGCAGCTCTCTCTAAAGCCCTAAAGCTCAAGAGGGAAGAGAAGAAGAGCCTGGTGGAGCAGCAGACTAATAGCCTGCTATTATCATTCAGCTGCCTGCAATTACTGCTAGTTCGAATCTCCCCAGGCTCAAGGTGGACTCAGCCTTCCATCCTTTCAAAGGTAGGTGAAATGAGGACCCAGATTGTGGGGGCAATAAGCTGACTTTAAATATACAAAAGGATGAAGGCTATTGCTTAACGCATTGTAAGCTGCCCTGAGTCTCCGGAGAAGGGCGGCATATAAATCAAATTTAAAAAAAAGAAAAGTAAAAGTGGAGCCGAGACTTCTCTCCAATGGAAAAACTGAGTCACAATCTCCCATCCCCAAAGAACAATCACCTTTAAAAAAAAAAGAACAAATTAATTTTACCTTAGATTGGAATAAATCAGCTTTCTTCTTCAACGTTACTGACATTCACAGTGATGAGCTACAGCATCTTCATAGCATCACTCAGTCATTGTTGAAGTAATATAAACCCAGCCTCCATTACTATTGCTTTGGCACAATAATGGTTGCAAGATACTATAGGGCCTAGTGCAGAAATGATAATTATGGAACCCTGAAACCTGACTCTGCTTTCCAACTGGCTTAGGATCATCATGGGAAAATGCCTTTAGGTCGATCTTGGTGATGATCCAACAGGATGGTTGGTATTCACTAATGGCCCATCCAGGTGAGGCAGGGCAGGAGAATGATAAACCTCAGCTCAAGATCTATTTCTTTGTTTCTTTCCATACTAATGTCAACTCACAAAGCATCTCTGGCCTACTCTCAAGTTTCCATAGACAAGGAGGGTGGGAAAACGAACTTTGCAGCTGCAGCAAGGGAGCACTTCAGTCAAAACAAAAGCACATTCCAGCCATCTCTCTGTCAAGGCCATCTCCGTGGTTACCCACAGTGGCCAGAAGGAAGTGATCTCTACAATCCGCGAAATTGCTTTGTTGAATGTGTCTGATGACACAGTTGGGTGGAGGGTGGAAACAGGATCAGAGCCAAGACGTAAATTAAGTGAGGTCAGAGTTGGCTTCACTTGGAACATGCCAAAATGAGCTCCTAATAAATAACTGGATTTCTTTTGAAGCTTGGCTCGAGGCTTATGATTTAATTAGGGAATCAGTAGGAGCCCTGACAGCTATGTTCAGAAAGTCATCTCTCTGGCTTCAGAATGTTACAGCAGTTAGTAACATGGTGGAGGTATTGACAATGAAATCTCTGACTATTTCAACTACAGTATTGAATGAAGGATTTTAAACCGTTTCATCTTCAGTAAATGCTTTGAAAACACATTCATCTAAACAATTTCATTTTGCAAACTGTCAAATTTTGACAATCAGGACACCCACCTCTGGGATGTTATATTTTCAAAATGTTAAGAGGTTATTTTCATGTACTTAAATATATTTTGGAATCACAAATAATGATCCCCCCCTTTTAATGCTCTGTGTATGAAAATCAGTGCAAAATAATCATATTTTTTTTTAATGGAAGGAATTTAGAATTGAGGAGGAAAAATTACAGTTCCAGAGATGGTGGTACTACATTTCAATCAATCAAAAATACGTTGATGCTGAAATGAATAATGTTTCTTTAGTAAATACTAATTTGTTATCATGACGGAATTGGAATAGAAATTTGGTATTTTGGAGATAAGAAAGAGAGCTATAGAATATCACATACTTAGCAACTGGATTGTGTAACTAATATCTACAACAATTCTTTAGTTGTTACGATGTGTGACATAATCACTGGGGATGGAGAAAATCTAGCAGGAAAACAGAAAAGAAACCTACTTTAAATTAAAACTGTATGTTCATGCTTTTAGCATCTATTATAGTAATATAGCATCACATTCAGTTGTTGAGCTCAGGTTGGGAAGATGCAATCCCCATGCAGTCATGAAAGCACAATAGAAGGTCTGGGGATTAGTCATGACACCCAGCATTCAAACGCGCTAGTTAAAAAGTTTGGTTGGCATTAGGAAGACCAAGGTTCAAATCCACCCTTGGCCATGGAAACACCTTGAGTAGTTTTGCACCCCATTTCTTCTTCCCTGCTTTAGTGTGCAGAAGATAAAGGAGGGGGAGCACTCTGTGCTATGCTTTGAGATTTCAAATGTAAAGTGTTATATAGGATATCTAATTGCATCTTTGAATGGGATGTATCAATGGTTAATCCTATATACCCGTGATGGTGAACCTATGGCACGTGTGCCAGAGGTGGCACGCAGAGCCCTCTCTGTGGGCATGTGCGCCGTCGCCAGCTGCTCTTCTGGTTTCAGATACTCACATGTGTGCTGGCCAGTTGATCTTCACAAGCACTGGAAAACTGCCCGAAAAACGGCCAAAAATTGTCTGTTTTTTGGGCCGCGTTTCAGGCCATTTTTTGGCTGTTTTTCAGACCAAAAACAGCCCAAAAAATGACCTGAAAACAGCCTGAAAGCAGCCTCAAAACAACCCAAAAATGGTCAAAAAACAGGCATGCACACGCCAGCCAGCTGGTCTTCAGGTTTCAGGCGCTCCTGTGCATGCACATACATGTGCATGCACGCGTGGACCAGTTTGCGCAATAGGTGCCGAAAAGGTTCGCCATCCCTGCTACAAATATAATCCTATATATAATTGTTTGTTTGACTTTGAGAAAGACAAAGCTATTTACATGAAATAATTCTAGAAACCTTCTAAAAACAAAGACGAACCAAAATTTCAGGAGGGGAATGTCTCTAAAGACCAGTTCTTCTTTCTGATCTTGAAGCCCTACAACTTCTGTGCCAGCATCCATTACCAACATTTGAACAGCTGGACTAATTACACAGGAAGCTTGTTGAGTTTTTATCTTCTTCTTTTTTTTCTTGATGTGGGATTGCAGCAATTCAACTCAGCATTGAAATAAATTGCTGGTGAGGAGAACCAATTTGTCCCTAGGAAGGAGAACCGTGGAACAGGAGGATGTCCACAGCATCCTTTAGGAAGCGAACAAAAAGATTTTTTTTTTTTTTTTTTGCTGGAGATGGTTCAGCCTAGGAATGGAAGGAAGAGAATTTTTAATGTGAATATTGTGGGAGCAGAGAGAAATGGAAATAAAACCCAGACATGGACTGTCCTGGAAGGACATCATGATGGAATAATGACTGTCACAAAGAGATGGATCAAGGTCAGAGGTGGGATTCAGCCGGTTTGGACCAGTTCAGGCGAACCGGTAGTAGCGACTTGTAGATGGGACCTGCCACCCAACCCGCTGCTATGCTATCCTACTTAGCCACGTTTAACCACGTGCAAGCCCCCCACATGAGCAAAACACATGTGCAGAAGGCGTGCACACACTCACATTTTCGGTGCTGGGCGAACCAGTTGCTAAATTATGTGAAGAGGTGTCTGATCAAGGTAGCTGTTTTAGAGAAGAGTCTGAGGTTTTACTGCTTTTTCCCTCCTGGTTTTTATCCTTGAGGGAGGAAGAGTGAAGGTCCTTCTCCAAGATCTTGGCTCTAGATAAAGTCTCCCATGGGACCATAAAGTAGAATTGAAAGGGAGAGTCTCAAAGAGCTTGTTTGGCCAAGAGAGCTCCCAATCAACTAATGATGGGCACCCCAAGACCACTGAGGGTACAAGATAGAAGTGCTATATCCATAATCCCTTTAGACAGCTAGGTTTTTTTTTTAAGCACTCAGTAATGTTCCACTTAGTCAATATTTAATAAAATGAAACAAAATCAGTCGGGTGTGGTAATTGTCTGCTTATGTGCCATCAAGTCAGTGTCAGTTTTTTAGAGGCTACAAAGAAAGACCTTCTCCACAGGATAATCTTTTCCCCAATCTAGTGCTTAAAGTTTTTTTTTTTTTTAATGGAGCATCCATTCCTACCGTAACTGAGTCCATGTATCTTGCTGTTGGATCATTTTCTTCTATTTCCTCTCACCATTCCCAGCATTATAGACTTTTCAAGGGAACAGGTTTTCACATAATGTGAAATGTGTCCAAAGTAGTTTAATGTTTGCCTAGTTTTTTCTGCCTCAAGTGATAACACTGGATTTATTTTTCTACCACGCATTTATTTTCTTGCCTAATCATGGTAGCCCCAGGAGTCTTCATTAACACTTGTTCAAAACCATCAATGATCAAAATCATCAATCAAATGCAGGAACTGGGTATGTCTAGTTTAATGAAAAGAAGGACTAGGGGAGACATGATAGCAGTGTTCCAATATCTCAGGGGTTGCCACAAAGAAGAGAGAGTCAAACTATTCTTCAAAGCACCTGAGGGAAGAACAAGAAGCAATAGGTGGAAACTAATCAAGGAGAGAAGCAACTTAGAACTAAGGAGAAATTTCCTGACAATTAGAACAATTAATAAGTGGAACAACTTTCTCCAGAAGTTGTGAATGCTCCAACACTGGAAATTTTTAAGAAGATGTTGGATAACCATTTGTCTGAAGTGCTGTACGGTTTTCTACAGGGCAGGGGGTTGGACTAGAAGACCTCCAAGGTCCCTTCTGACTCTGTTATTCTATTTCTATTTCTATCTTGTTATCCTGCTCCTTCAGAATCTAACCTTTGATTCCATACAGCAGTGTATCTCAATCTTAGTAGCTTTTAAGATGTATGGACTTCAATTCTCTGAATTCCCCAGCCAGAGTATCCAGGAGTACACTAGAAAGATGACACCCAAAGATGACCTGCAGAGAGAATGGCTGAGGCAACAGCAGAAATGGGAAGAAGATCAAACAGAGGAAGTGACATGCAAGACAGTGTACGGGCCAGACCCTCTCAGATGCGACATTCCACAGAAAGTCATAGAGAATAAGAAGGCAGTGGTAGAAATGGACCAGAATGTCAATGTATGAGAAATTATGAGCTGGGATAGCCATAACGACAAGTCAGCCAATGAGAACTCTTTGGTGACTAAGAAACAGGATCTATTGTGAGCCATGGGAAATGGCTCAGAGCCTGGGCATGGCTTATCTTAACCGTTCTGTGTATATAAGCTTGCTTCTAGTTCTGGTCCTCTTGTCCTTGTACTTGCTACCATGTTGAAAGAGCTGCATGGGTATTGTATACATGCATCATGTTTTATATTATTGTATATAAAGAAGTTTCTTCTATAAATGAATCCTGCTGAATTATTTACTTGTGTGCTGGTTGGATCGCTGCAAACTCTAACAAAGAAGACAATGGGTATGATAGATGTAGTAGTGCCAAGTGACAGGAACATGAGGAAGGAGTATGAGATGCTGGACAAGTACCAAGGCCTGAAAGGGAGAAGTGGAGGATGTGGAAAGTAAAGGCCAAAGTGGTCCCAATGGCACTTAGGGCCATGATTCCTAAACACGGAGAATGGCTGAAACAGATCCCAGGAACAACTTCAAAGCTCTCTGCCCTCAAGAGGGCATGGCTAGAAATAACTAGGATACTGTGCCAAACTCTTAAACTCCCAGATCTCTGGTAGAGTAATGAGATTAAGGAAGACAGATACCATCCATAGCGGTTAGACATGACCCTTTTATGTATCTATTCCCGTGATGGCACGCGTGCCCAAAGTGGCGTACAAAGCCATGTTCCCCAGCATGCGGGGCCTTGCCTGTTTGTCTTCTGGGTTACTGGTGCACATGCGCGTGCGATGATCAGCTGTCCTTTGCTCACATGGCAGTGCCAAAAACCAGAGTGCACATGTGTGCTGGCCAGCTGATTGTCAGGTGCGCATGCGCACCAGAACCCGGAAGGTCAGCTTTTATGGAGCAAAATCCTTTTGCGCCCGCGGCAGTGCCAAAAACTGGCCTGCACATGCACGCCGGCCAACTGATGGTTGCGTGCCCATGCGTGCTAGAACCCAGAAGTTCAGCTTTTCCGGGGCATGGCCTGACGAGCACGAGCGACGTTTCCGCATGACCTTTTCATCACTGATCTATTCCCTTCTACAAAATGTCAGACTCCCAACCAGACTTTTGCTGACAAATACTGAGATATGATACATGTGAGCAGCTTTAAATTTTGAGCAACACTTCACATGACTAAACCTGGCATATTATGATCAATTAGTAGCGCAACATATGTCAATATTTTTATGGCGTATGCAAAATGGGGAGATGCCAAACACACCAGTGAGTGATCAATACAAAAACACAGTTAAACGTTTCAAATAATGTGCCGAAAGCTCCTCTTAAACTGGGTGGGAAAACTCGCAGATCCTTCATCACCTACAAATGAAGTGACTTCATGTAACACACTGTTAAACACACACCCATGTGAAATGTTAGTGCATTCGTGGCATTAAAGTAGTGGGAAAAGTAAGGTTTTGATCTCAGCAGCCTCCTCATCTAGGCAAGCTGTGCAATGAACAGAATAACAATTTCAGGGTATTTCTCTCCCTCTGAATTCACTCATGATTTGAATGGGGTGGATCTTCTTCTTAGCTGAACCTCTCCTGACGGCTGCATAGATTTCCTCTGGCTTCTCTTTCTTAATCAAAGGTTTCTTTTCGGGAGCCTTCATCCGCCACATCACCACAGGATGTCGCGGGCCAGCAGGACTCTGAATTCGGATAATCTTTGTGGAGGCAATGTAGGACATTTTCACCGTCTGCACCACAGCATTCATCAGGTTTTTGGCAGCTTGAATCAGCGAAGTCACACTGTCTAACTGTAAGCAGAAACACAACTATTATAATCTCAGAAATGCCTGTTGTTTCCTCTTGTAGTACACTTGAATACGCAGAACATAAATTTTATCGTGTCAAAAATAGCATGCAGTGCTGGATAACAGAGATAAGGAGGGGGGGGGGTCACTTTAATGAGGTCCAGCTTAGAGTTTCTGAAAGTCTTGTTAACAGGTCAACCTAAACACAATACCGTGTTTCCCCAAAAATAAGACCTTGTCTTATATTTTTTTGAACCCCGAAATAAGCACTTGGTCTTATTTTCGGGGAGGTATTATTTTGGGTCATGTGGAGCAAGATGGGCCTCCTCTTGCCGTCTTACCTGATTTCCAGCTTTGCGTTTAAATATTTTCAGGGAGGGCTTATTTTCAAGGGGACGCTTATTTTAGCACATGCGCTCAAAAGCCCGATTGGGCTTATTATCAGGGGATGTTTTATTTTTGGAGAAACAGGGATAACATAATTGAGAGCTGCAAAAACAAGTCACCAAATTTTTGTAACAAACATGAACTGGATTATACTTTTGTTTAGAAGTAAAATTTCACATGTTGCAATCCCAGATTTTTGCAATTCCAAAAATCTGTAATTTTGGCAAGACATCCCAACAAAATAGTGTTGCTCAGATAGCTGTCAGTCACCTACCTGAAGAAGACAGAAAACATGAAAGAATTGGAGATAATAATTGGATCCATGCTTTTTTTTTAAAAAAAAAAAATCTGAATGCTTGAGAAAATGTTTAAGTGTACTACTTTCAGTTTCTGCAGTGGCAAAAAATGCAACTATCTGAAAGACATTGGGAATATTGATATCTATTAGAACAATTCACAGGCTGGAAACAGTTCAGCTTCAAGACAGAGAACTTGGTGATGCAGTGAGTTATTACAGATAGTCCTTGGCTTACAAACCATTCATTTAGTGATTGTTCAAAGTTACAACAGCACTGAAAAAGTCACTTATAACCGGTCTTCACCTTTACGACCATCACCGTTTTCCAATATTTTACTTAAAATACTAAAGGTAACTGTTGTGACCTAGGCTTACCGAGTCATTAAAACACATGAGTAGTCCCAAAAACCTCTTTTATTGCAACAGCTGTGAATTACTTTCATTCATAGCTGAGTCTCAATTAGTTGCAAAAAGTCCTTCGGGAGAAGTCCTTCGGGATAATCACCAACCTTTATCTCCCTTGACACACTGCCAAAGACCTACTTGGCAAAGCCATACAGAGTCCAGAATCAAACAGAGATGCCGACTGGGAACAGAATTAACAACGTTGCTTTCTGCAAAGGGCCAACGTGCCTTTGCTCCTCTTTTAAGCCTTGTGGGAGGGGCCAATCATCTCCAGGCCTTACTCCAGAGTCGTCCCTTTTGTTTTAATTATTCTTGCCTTCTGGCAGCTCTGCACATGCACACACTAGGAACAGGCTCCTCCTGTTCCTCTGCCTCTCTGCTGTCCGACTCTGGAGGCTCCAGAGTCCGCACATCTCCCAGATGGCCCTAGCCCTATCTCTGCCTCTGATGCAGAGCCCTCATCCAAGCCTTCCCCAGACTCCAGGACTGGCCCATGTTCCTCCCCAGCCTCCTCACTGTCCAACTCCGCTGCCAGCTCTGTAGGCTGCTGGTGGACCACAACAGTAACATGCATTTCTTTTTGTATAAATGTTTTGCTTATTAGTGATGGTAAGATTTCCCCTCTGATTGTTCAATGTGAAACAGGATGCTTGAGTAGATGGGCTTATGATCTGATCCACTTTAATTCTTTTCACGTACTTGGGCTTAATACTTTTTATTATATGCAAGACAGATGGAATTCTGGAAGTGTTCTTAATATATAAGGTATCAGTGTAAAAGGAATCGTATGATGTGTAACGTAGACTGCATTGCATTTGAATTGTATCATATTTCATTTTGTGTATGGCCCTCTAGGTGAATGTTAAATTCTTTAGCGTTCCTTTCCTTGTTCATCTACAGCTTAAGCTTCCTGTGCTGTTATTTCACATTGAAAAAATTGAAAAAAGGATAAATATACTGAAATGTGGACCGGTGGCTTGAATGAATAATTTTCTCGCTTCTAAGAGTCTCTGTGCTCCTATTTAATCACAGGGCTGACCATTTCAATTTAGAAACGCATTTCCACTTCAAATTATTTTAAATAATGCCATATGCTTGGATTTATATATTCCCAATCTTCACACGGGAGCAAGCGCACAGACACACATCAAAAATAGACCTGATTATTCTGATCATCCTCTGAACTTTGATGGAGAAAAAAGAGATACCACGTGCAGCTCCTTGACGTATTATTTTTTTTTCCAAAAAATCATTCAGTGTAGAATTAAGACTAAGAACACCTTGTGCTGAATTGAAAATAGATTATCGAGATCATTTTTGTCCTGCTTGAAAGGTTCAGAATAGAATAATAGAATAGAATAGAATAGAATAGAATAGAATAGAATAGAATAGAATAGAATAGAATTAGAATAGAAATAGAAATAGAAATAGAAATAGAAATAGAAATAGAAATAGAATAACAGAGTTGGAAGGGACCTTGGAGGTCTTCTAGTCCAACCC
This sequence comes from Pantherophis guttatus, assembly GCF_059756535.1. Lineage (NCBI taxonomy): Eukaryota > Metazoa > Chordata > Lepidosauria > Squamata > Colubridae > Pantherophis > Pantherophis guttatus. Next base: position 82,075,609 of record NC_142068.1, on the reverse strand, counting down.
CCTGCTCAGCCAGGAAACCCTACACCACCTCAGGCAAATGGTTATCCAACATCTTCTTAAAAACTTCCAGTGTTGGAGCATTCACAACCTCTGGAGACAAGTTGTTCCACTGATTAATTGTTCTAATTAATTAACTGTTCCATGTGGCTGGTTCTTTCCTGCTGTCTTATGATCCAAAGCAAAGTCAACAGGCCCAGGACTCACTGCAGGTAAAGTTGACTCCAAAGCAGCTAGAGCAGATGCTCCCAAATATATCTAGCCATAATATTATTATGGGGGTTTAGACTCCAGATTTGAAAGACACCTCATCTTCCCATGCCTACAAATACTTATTTCAGCACTCCAGAAGCCTTGCCAAGCCTTCTTCCTGGTTAGAGTTTAGACTGGACAGGAACATTGGAGGGCTGCAACAAAACCATAGATTTGCCACAATACATTTATTAATATAGGTAGTCCCCAAGTTAAATCCAGTTGTTTAGCAACTATTTAAAGTTACAATGGGCCCTCTCAAAAGTACTTAAAATCTAGTTCCAAAGTTCTGACAGCTAGCTCCTGCCCGTGGTCATGAGAGTGCAGGTTGGGCGCTTGGCAACTGGCCAGTATTTGCAATCATTTGCCGTGTCCATGGTCATGTGATTATGGTTATAGTCAAAAACTGGGAAATAAACCAACATTTACTTCTGGGCAGTGGTGAAATCCAAATTTTTTTTTACTACCGGTTCTGTGGGCGTGGCTTGGTGGGCGTGGTGTGGCTTTGTGAGCATGGCAGGGGAAGGATACTGCAAAATCTCCATTCCCAGCCCACTCCAGGGGAAGGATACTGCAAAATCCCCATTCCCTCCCCACTCCAGGGGAAGGATATTGCAAAATCTCCATTCCCATCCCCACCCTGTGGCCAGCCAGAGGTGGTATTTGCCGGTTCTCTGAACTACTCAAAATTCCCGCTACCAGTTCTCCAGAACCTGTAAGAACCTGCTGGATTTCACCCCTGCTTCTGGATTTTGGCAAAAATACCCCATAGCAAACAATATGTTCACTTTACAATTCCACACTTGCTTTGCAACCATCAGGTTTGCTTAATGACGTTTGCTGCAAGAAAGGTCCTAAAATTGGGTCAGTCACTTTATGACTGTCATAACTTAACAACCATAAAGGGCAGGCTCCATTACGCTTGTAAGTCAGCGACTACCTGTAGTAAGGCAAATTTGCGTTGCATTATTTTTTTACGTTCTTGTTGTGAAAAAAGAAAGAAAAATGCAAACCCCCAAAATAGTAGTCTATATATATTTGACCTTTGAAATGAGTCCTGACTCTATGAAATAATATTAATCAGTGTTTCCACGGTGTTGCTGCAGTGCCAATTTATAAAAAGAAATTATTACGTATCTCTAACCATCACTGTAAGTAAATCTTATATTTCTAGCACTTGAAAAGTCTTCTTTCTCTGCGAATCCACATGCCATAACATAGCCATATTTTTTTTTATCTCAAAGACAGTCCAACATTTCAGTACGTAATTTAATTAGATTTGCAATCTTTAAACCACAATGATCTTTCGAATACCATTAAAACAATTTTGTGAAAGCAGCCCAGGATGGGATATTCATTTTAAAAAGACTGTATTTGCAAGGTAACTGTTCCCTCATCTATGCACAGTCCTTGTCAACTTAGTCCCCCAGTCCCAAAACAGTCTCAACTCATTGAGGTTGGCAAATCAGTCCCTAAGTGAAGAGGTCATTAAGTGAAAATACAATGGTGCTTACAACCTTACTTCAGCTCTCCTTTGCTTCACTGACCAGCAGAGGTCATGAATATGAGGATTGGTTCCAATGTTCCTTTTTCATCCCCAACTGCGAGAGTCGTGAAATAAGAATGTTGCTAAATGAGTAGTGCAATGCACTTGCAATATCCTGACATTGGCAAGCAATAGCAGCAATAGCAATAGCGCTTAGACTTATATACCGCTTCACAGTGCTTCACAGCCCTCTCTAAGCGGTTTACAGAGTCAGCATATTGCCCCCAACAATTTGGGTCCTCATTTTACCCACCTGGGAAGGATGGAAGGCTGAGTCAACCTTGAGCCTGGTGGGATTTGAACTGCCAAATTGCAGGCAGCCGGCAGTCAGCAGAAGTAGCCTGCAGTACTGCACTATAACCACTGCACCACCGAGGCCCTTAATTTAAAAAAATAAATAAATTAAAAAATTAAAAAAGCAATCCCTTTTAAACATTCTGTGAGGAATGTGACAGACAAGGTTAAGAATATTTTGTTGCACGAAATTGATCTTAGGGTCTTAGGAGAAACACACAGTATTTTTAAAACTTAACAGGTTTAATGTATAACCAAACCCTCACTCACTTAATAGCATTCTTTGGCATCCATTTGCTCCACGACTGACTACAACACCAATGGCCATACCTTGAGATGCTTCCCGTCCTGTCCCCCGCTTTTGGCTCTAGTGCAGTGATGGCTAACCTTTTCAGCACTGAGTGCCAAAACAGGAGCACACATGGGTGCTGGAGCGCCAGAAGCCAGAAGAGAGCAGCTGGCTGATGCGTATGCGCACGCGGCACCCAGCTGCTGTTCCGGGTTTTGTTGCGTGCATGCACACCAGCCAGCTGCTCTCTTCTGGGTTCCATCATGCGCATGCATGCCAGACAGCTGGTCTTTGCACAAAGACCAACTGTCCGGCACGCATGTGCATGACGGAACCCAGGAGACCAGAAGGTGACTGCGCACGTGCCCACAGAGAAAGCTCTGCATGCTACCTCTGGCACACGTGCCATAGGTTCGCCATCACGGTTCTAATGGATGAAAGCCAAAGGACAAACCTTCTCACCAATTGTTGAATGGACCCCCCTGGTCTAGTGGGTGGCAAGGAAATTCACTTCCAGAACTAACACTAGAAATTCACATTCCAAAACATTTAAATTCTCCTACAGCCATGAAATATTCCTTCTAGGAATAATCCGTCATTATTGAAAATACCGTTCAGAACTTTTGTGCCATAATCATAGCTTGTTGTAAGTGGAGATGGAAGAGAGAGATGAGATTTATTCAGTCCCCTCTCTTTGTGGGGGAACTTTGCGCCACAAAGAAGAGGGGGTCAATTTATGTTCCAAAGCACCTGAGGGCAGGACAAGAAGCAATGGGTGGAAACTAATCAAGAAGAGAAGCAACTTAGAACTAAGGAGAATTTTCCTGACAGTTAAAACAATTCATCAGTGGAACAGCTTGCCTCCAGAAGTTGTGAATGCTCCAACACTGGAAGTTTTAAAGAAGAGATTAGATAACCATTTGTCTGAAATGCTATAGGGCCGTGATGGCAAACCTATGGCACGTGTGCCATAGGTGGCATGCAGAGCCATATCTGTGGGCACGTGAGCATTGCCCTAGTTCAGTTCCAGCGCGCATGCGTGCACCAGCCAACTGATTTTTGGGCCTTCCAGGCCCACTGGAAGTCGGGAAACAGGATTGTTTCTGGCCTCCGGAGGACCTCCAGGGTAGGGAAGGCCATTTTCGCCCTCCCCAGTCTCCAAGAAAGGGTCTGGAGCCTGGGGAGGACGAAAAACAGGCGTACCGGGCCCACCGGGCCATTGTGTGTCAAAAGCGGGGGGAGCACGGGGGGGGGTCGTACACGCATGCATAGGGAGGCAGGGCACGGGGGCATTGAATTATGGGTGTGGGTACACGTGCGACCCCCCTCCCAGCGCGACCCTCACTTTTGGCACACGACAGCAAAAGCCCTATAGCCATCACTGCTATAGGGCTTCCTGTCTGAGCAGGGGGCTGGACTAGAAGAACTCCAGGGTCCTTTCCAATTCTGTTATTCTGTATTCTATATTTCCCAATTCTTCACTTTCAACACATATAAATATTATTTCTTTTTGATGAAAAATCTTTTGTGACGGCTTCTGTTTTGTAACCCCAATTACTGCAGATCAACACAGTTGCTATTTTAAGTTCCCTTTAATTACTCGTTGCTGGCCTCTATTTATGACTTTTTAAATATTAGTTATTATATTTAATACCAGTTTTAATATCCCCCTTTCCTTTTTACTTTGAAGTATTTTGTTTAGAATATATTGCATTTCTTTTCATTAAAAATAAATGCGTAGCTTGAAAAACATTCATTATAAATCTAATATAATAAAGAACAAAAGCAGTACAACAATGCAAAATCATAAAACCAACAATTTAAATATTAAAAGGACAGTCAGGAAGGCAACTAATAAAATCAGCCACAAGCTAATAAATATATGTTCAGTTTCAGATACTCCATTTTGTTTACAAGTTGAGCATCACTACATAAAGTACCCACATTTACCATAGCTTGATAAATTTTGCTTATAAACTACTAGAAATGTATTGTTACTTTTGACTTTATTCTTCCCCTTTAAAAAAATCTGAATACAAAATTAGATGGTGTTTTTGCCAGTTAGGTTTCCCATGGAAATTAAAATAGAATAGAATCATAGGGTTGGAAGGGATCTTGGAGACCTTCTAGTCCAACTTCCTGCCCATGGTGGAAAACCTTATTCCGTTCTGGACAAATGGCACCCACAACTCCAGGAAGCGAACTATTCCATTGATTAATTATTCTCTCTGTCAGGAAATTTCTCCTCAGTTTCAGGTTGGATCTCTCTTTAATAAGCTTTTACTCTTTGCTTCTGGTCCTATCCTCAGGAGTTTTGAGAATAAGTCAAGCCCCTCCTCTCTGTGGCAGCCCCTCATGCGATTGTGGGATCCAAATAATTTAACAACTGGTTCTCTGCCCTAATGACCAGATGGGTGGGCGTGGCCAGGGTGGGCGTGGCCAGGGTGTGTGACAGACAGCACTCGGCCTCCTGCACCCTCCTGGGAGCAAAAACAGGCCACGTGGGAGCGTGCTGTACTCCCCATGCCCCATTTTGGGCCTAGTAGACCTCCCTGCACTTACCAAAACAGGGCATGTGGGGACTCCTGGAAGGATCGGGGTATGCGGGGCGGGGCCAGCCAGCAAATTAACAACCGGTTCTCCCAAACCGGCCTGAACTGGCTGAATCCCACCACTGCCTTGATGTACAGAAAGACAGCTGTCATATCATCCCTAATTCTTTTCTTCGTTAGGCTAGTTCCCTTAATAATTCCTCACATCAGTTATCCTGCACATATTAGTTGAGTTCTAGTTGCTCTGTAGGCCATTTCTTAATTCATTCTTTAGGCATTTCCATTGTTCAATGGGCCTTGCTCTAATATATAGAGCTTAATGTTCTGCTATGAAACCTTTATACTCAAGGCAATGTTCACTTAGACATTTTGTTTTGTTTGCACTACAAACAATACCTTTGTTTCTACTCTTTTCTATAGGTTCCTCAAGGCTGTCTACCTCCATAAGCATGGAAAACTCATGAAGTAAGAATCTATGCTGCAGCTGCCAAAAAAGCCAACACAGTTCTAGGCTGCATAAACAGAGGGATAGAATCAAGATCACGTGAAGTGTTAATACTACTTTATAATGCCTTGAGAAGGCCACACTTGGAATATTGCATTCAGTTTTGGTCGCCATGATGTAAAAAAGATGTCGAGACTCTAGAAAGAGTGCAGAGAGGAGGCTAAAACATATGAAGAACGGTTGCAGGAACTGGGTATGTATAGTTTAATGAAAAGAAAGACTAGGGGAGACATGATAGCAGTGTTTCAATATCTCAGGGATTGCCACAAAGAAGAGGGAGTCAAGCTATTCTCCAAAGCACTTGAGGGCAAGACAAGAAGCAACGGGTGGAAACTAATCAAGGAGAGAAGCAACTTAGAACTAAGGAGAAATCTCCTGACAGTTAGAACAATTAATCAGTGGAACAACTTGCCTCCAGAAGTTGTGAATGCTCCAACACTGGAAGTTTTTAAGAAGATGTTGGATAGCCATTTGTCTGAAGTGGTGTAGGGTTTCCTGCCTAAGCAGGGGGTTGGACTAGAAGACCTCCAAGGTCCTTTCCAACTCTGTTATTCTATTCTTCTTATATGGGTTAAAATATTTGAAAGCCTAGATTTTTATCTTTCGAGAATGTTTCCTTAGATGATGTCAGCCCCCAGCAGAAGAAAATGCATACCTCTTACATCTCTGCTTCCAATATCAAAGACGGGAAATTATCTCATGCATTCAAAAGGGAAGAAAACTCTTGATTTGTACAAGTTTGACATTTCAAGACTAAAAGTCAGTTATTTAATACCTTCTAATATTGAAACATCATCAGGGCATTTCTGGAGTTATAGTATATGTGGTACAATTGATGTGGATGTGGACAAACCCTATTTTTGGAAGCTTATATTTTTAAACCTACAAAACAGAATTGAAAGAAGGAAGCTGGGAAAGGATTGACGGTTCCACTTAAACCTGTTTAGGTGGAAAGAACTTCCAAGAGAAAACTCCTAATCTGAACATTCAAACGTCACTTCATAGGCCTTTTATCTTTCTGACTTTAGATATGTTTTCCAGGTATGAAAAAGAAACAAATTGCACAGAATTTTAAATGGAAAACAGCATTGCTTAGGCCCAATCAGTCCCAAGGGTGAAATCCAGCAGGTTCTGACAGGTTCTGGAGAACCGGTAGTGGAAATTTTGAGTAGTTCGGAGAACCAGCAAATACCACCTCTGGCTATCCCCAGAGTGGGATGGGAATGGAGTTTTTGCAATATCCTTCCCGCAAGAGTGGGGAAGGAATGGGGATTTTGCAGTATCCTTCCCCTGAAGTGGGATGGGAATGGAGATTTTGCAGTATCCTTCCCCTGCCATACCCACCAAGCCACGCCCACCAAACCACACCATGCCCACCAAGCCACACCCACAGAACCACTAGTAAAAAAAAAATGGATTTCACCACTGATCAGTCCCTAACATTTTTGTGAATGAGATAGGACAAGTGCCCAATAAAAGTTGTCCTGAGGTTCCCCTGGAGTTAATTTCAAACAAATTGGGGTTGGATCCTTATTGCAATATAATGAATTTAACAGGATAACAAAAGGAAAATTCTATTTTCTGGTTCTGCATTCTCGTCATTTCTACCTGGCTGTAGAAAGACATCCTGTGTCTTTAAGAAAATGGTCGCCTGGTTCATATTACCATATGTGGTGGACATGCCCAAAAGCTACAAAAATATTTGACAAAAATATATACTTGGTTGGAAAAAATGATAAAACAACACACAGACTTGAAACTAGAGATATTTTTATTGGGCATGTTACCGAAAAAAATATGATAAAAGGACTATACATTTGATTTTACATGTACTGACTTCAGCCAGAATTATATTTGCAGAACTATGGAAGAATGACGAGATCCCGACAGATGAGTGTGTAATTAAGAAAATATTAGAATGTGCAGCAATGGATAGACTAACGCTTACTATTAAGGATAAAGAAGGAACTGAATATTTTTTTGATATGGGACTTATTTTATCATCAAAAGACATCAAAAGAGGAAATGTTAAAATGGAGAGTTGTTAAAATAGATAATGTTGAATATTATTGTTATTATATTATCAATGTTATTGTGATGAATACTATTGTAAACATTTGGATTATGACTGTTCAAAACAACAACCACAATTGTACCCAGATCACACACTGTTTGATGGAAATTGAATTTTTATGTGTTATATAAATAATGTCAAGTTTCGAGGTCGTCTCAAATAAATTGCATTTCAAACAAAGTCTTTGAAGAAAACTCCCATTTATTAAGCACGACATTCAAAGCCCGACTCATCGTAGCCAACACTGACTTTCAGACCCAAAACCCTCCCTTTCTGTTTCCCACTCCCCTGCACTCATTGGCCACCTTCCAAGTCACTTTACCCCTATATACTGCTCCAACTCAAAGGAATTTCCCCCCTCCCATCCCATCTCCTAGGGGATATTATCTCCAGGGAAAATAAGTAGGTGAAAAGTCAAACGTCCCTTTCCAGACTCCTCTGCTCCTCCTTCTTATGTCAGCACTAGAGTAAATGCAGCTTGAAGTGCTGACAAATAAAATAAATAAAACAATAATAAAGAAGAAGAAGATGGGAGACCACGAAGAAATTTTAGAACTATATATTAGACTGAAAAGCACTTTTCAAGAATCCTGAGAGAAGACAGAGGCAGTATTTCCAAACTGTTGAAGAAAAATTCTTTAGGAATATGTCTACCAGAAGCTGAGGTCAACTCAAAGGAGGACTGACTGTCACTGTATGATTCACATGGTGGCAACCCAACCAAACGTCTCTCTTGCTTTAGCATCAAATTTTGAATATACAGAATGTATTGTGCAGTTCTTTATACTGGGATCCTGAGTGGTATCAAACTTCGTTGAGTGTCAAAACATACTGAAATATGTTAGTAAACATACAACCCTGGGATCAACAAATATCTAAATAATGTCAGAGAGCAAGCAGTATTAATCTTGCTTTGGAAACAACTTTATAGTACTCATAGCAGAAGTATTGCCATACTCTTTTATGCTTCATATACCCTGTGAAGAGTCAGGAATCTTTTATATTTTACATGATTAAAAAACAAAACAAAATACCAAACATTTTCAATCATTTTAAATACTCTACTTAAGTTCTACTGAGTATCAGTTCCAAGACAAGGAACATTTCAATCTAGTAAGGAACTCTAATATAGATCTCAAAGTAGCAATCATGAAAAAAAGGAGATAACCCCAGCACAGTTGAGTGGGAGATTGCTGAATTCACATACATTAAAAGTTTTCAGGCTATCTCAGAAGGTCTCAACAATCCCATGGATTTTTAACATATTATGATTGATAAGGTAATTTTTATCTGTGTCACCCCTAATCTACAATCTCACAACCATCTTGTTTTCCCTTTTCTCCCGCCCACATCACCCACCGCATGGTTTAAATTTAACATCTGTCCAGCCATTTCTAGATTAGATACTTTAACAACATTTGTTAGTTGGGAAAAGTGCCACCTGATTTTCAACTCCAAAACTGAATATGGAATATGGCAAGGGAAATTGTTTATGCAAAACTATCAGAATTTTGCTATTTGCATAGGATAATTATAATCCAACATTTTCACTTTTCTAAATGTTGCAATGGCATTGAGTTTAACAGTTTTATCCCTCCCATGTGACCAGGTTGACTCAATACTCTAAAAAAAAAATCCTCCATCATCTGAATCTGAAAGTTACAGCACAGTTTCCCTCAATTATTCAGAATATACAAGTCAGGGGGATTCATGTTTACATGGATGAGAAACTCTCTGAAATTGAACTGGTATGGTAGAGAGAATGGGTACCCAAAGGTAAATAAATGTTCAGTTTTGTTGTCTGCCATGTCTGTTTCAAAAAAAATGAAGCTCGTTCTTCATCTTGCGAAGAAAACGATCAGTTTTGTTAAATAGATAAAATTCCTAGGTGTGAATGACAAACACAGTGAACAAAAGTGACCTTTGTAGAAGAAATTATGTTCGGTTTATATGGGTAGCCCCAGAGGTGGGCTGCTGCCGGTTCGGACTGGTTCAGGTGAACTGGTACTTCCGACCCGTGGCTGGACCCGCCCCCCCCGCCCCAGCGCTATCCCGTCCTATATAATTGCCATATGTTTGATGCGCGCACGCTCACATTTTCGGTTCTGGGCGACCAGTTGTTACATTATGTGACGCCCACCTCTGGGTAGCCCAGTTGGTGGTGAAATAGCTAATACTGTTAGTATTAGGGCCTGATGGCTCAGCAGACTAAAAGCATTGTGATTAACACCCGCTGTCTGCAATTACTGTAAATTCGAATCTCACCAGTCTCAAGGTTGACTCAGCCTTCCATCCTTTCTAAGGTAGGTAAAATGAGGACCCAGTTTGTGGGGGCAATAAGCTGACTTTGTATAAATATACAAAAGAATGAAGGCTATTGCTTAACGCATTTTAAGCCGCCCTGAGTCTCTGGAGAAGGGTGGCATATAAATCAATTTTTTTTAAAAAAAATACTGGTTGATGAAAAAAAAAAAAACCCACAGATTTGGACCTGATGATATTTGGATGAGAAACCACCAGATAATCCAAGGTTTGCAAGCTACCCAGAAAGATGAAATCCCATCACAGAAGGCAGAAGCAAACCACATCCATGTCGTAAACTTCATGGAACAGTTCATGGAACTAATCAAGGAGAGAAGCAATTTAGAACTAAGGAGAAATCTCCTGACAGTTAGAACAATTAATCAGTGGAACAACTTGCCTCCAAAAGTTGTGAATGCTCCAACACTGGAAGTTTTTAAGAATGTTGGATAACCATTTGTCTGAAGTGCTGTAGGGTTTCTCTTTCCTGAGAGCTGAACTGGGGTGACAGCTCGCATGCCATCAGAGAGGGTGCTGCGTGCCACCTCTGGCACACGTGCCATAGGTTCGCCATCACGGCACTAGAATCTCCAGCTCTCTCTTTAGAAATTGTTGACCATGCCATAATTGCTGGGTTAAAACAGAATAGCCTTCAGAAGAAGTTATTATATTTATGGAGTAGATAGTTAAGATTAGAGAATGGCTTCATTTTACAATTTGCTTTATTCCTGTCTTGTTCTCACTCATTCATTCACGAGGGGTTGGTTTTGTTTTGAATGTGTACGTGTTCTAGGCAGCAAATTTTTGAGAGCCCTTTTATAGAACTGCGACAGAGGTAGTATTTAGCCGGTTCGTACCAGTTCAATACTGGAGATCATGGGTGGGCCTGCCCACCTGCCCACCTGCCCCGGCTCTGTGCCATCCTATTTAGGCACGGTTTTGAGACTGGACACATGCGCAGAAGCCGCGCGTGTGAGCAAAGTGCAGGCGAGGAAGGGCGGGCGCATGCATGGAAGGTGCACGCGTGTCAGGTTTCAGTGTCGTCTCAAATAAATTGCATTTCCAAACAAATAGTCTTTGATGAAATCTTTCATTTATTAAGCACGACCCTCTGGCCCCGACTTCGTCGTAGCCAGCACTGACTTCCTGACCCCAAACCTTCCCTTTCCGTTCCCCAATTCTCTGCGTCTCATTGGCCATCATCCAAATCACTCTCCCCATATCTACTACTTCAGCTCCCAGGAATGTCCCCCCTCCCATCTCCTAGGGGATATTATCTTCAGGGAAAATAAGTAGGTGAAAAGTCAAATGTCCTCTTGCCAGCTGCCCCCTCTTCTCCTCATTATGTCAGCACTGGAACGAATGTAGTTTGGAGCGCTGACATTGCGCATGCAAAACATGTGTGCGTGCGAGGGGTAAACCTGTGGTAACAAAATGTGAAGCCCACTGCAACTACACAGCTTGGGAGTGGCAGGTCTTGAGAAAGAAAGAGCTTTCAAATAAAAGAACCTCTCTTATGATGCAGTTGACATTCTAGTCTTAAAAAGATGATCAGAGCCTTTCCCTTCATTTATTTTTCCTTCCAGCAAAAGCTCACAAGTCTGAAGATCATGTCTTAAACTCTGGCGTCTTAAACCTGCTCTCGAGAGCAGATATTAGCTATGCAACACTTCAAAGAGAAGGGAAATCTCAGTGTGTTAGTATGCAAAGGGGGAAAAAAACCACCCCTGATCTCTGTGTGTGTTTGTGTGTCTGTGTGTGTCAGGGTATGTAATTGGGAAGAAGTGTAGAAGAAGATGGAAAGCTCAGAATACCGACAGAGCTGCCTGAAGTAATTTCTCCTCTCTTCCCCCTTGCCTTTTGCCTGCCAAATTGATTTTCTGTCCAATATTCTCTTCTGTTTAGCAGTTCATTTGTCATTCTGCCAGTGGGGGGCATTTAGAATGATTATGAAAAGCTGCCGAGGTTATCAGTTTTCTATTTACTTTGCAGCCTTATAAGAACTTTATTAGAGGAACCTGGGAGGTGATTGGAAGGGGCAGGAGGAGGAAGACGGCTCTCAGCTTCGCGTGGTCAAGATGGCTTCCAAGTAACTTGGCTCAGCCCCCTGCCCCATCCCCTTCCCCCTTGACCATGAAAACAAGCATGATTAGTTTCTCCATGCAGAGGCCTAATCTGATTCAGCATTAGCATTCCTACACCAGCATTCTAGGCAGAGGTGAAATGCTACCGGTTCGGCCGAACCGGTAGCGATGGCGGGTGGTGGTTCAGAGAACTGATAGCAATGGCAGTACGAGGCTCCACCCACCCGCCTGGTCGTTGATACTTCCTGGTTTTAACCAGCAAGTAACCTGCTTTTTACCCTCGGCGCATGCGCAGAAGGGTTTGCGCATGTGCAGAGGGTCCATGCACGCACATGAAGGGTTTCCGTATGTGCAAAGGGTCCGCGCATGCACTTCCGAACCGGTGGGGAAGGTAAGTAGATTTCACCCCTGATTCTAGGCCGACCTTGCAAATAAACTGATACAGAAAAACAGAGCTGGAAGGGACCTTGGAGGTCTTCTAGTCCAGCCCCCTGCTCAAGAAGGAGACCCTATGCCATGTCAGACAAGTGGCTGTCTAGTGTCTTCTTAAAAACCTGCAGTGAGGAGCATCCACAATTTCTGAAGGTAGGCCATTTCATTGATTAATTGTTCTCACTGCCAGGAAATTTCTCCTTACTTCTAGGCTTGAATATGTGGTGGGATCATGCCGGTTTAAGAACCAGTTCGGTGATCGCATGTTTTGTGCACATGCACAGTTTTAAAAAAACTAACTTTCCACGTTACTTCTGGGGAGTAACACAGCTGAGGCACGGCAATCTGCTCTGCCACATGAATCAGCTGAGAGGATAAAGGTAAGTAAGGCGCAGGGGCAGGCAGGCCCACCTGATCCTCAGAGAGAATCGGTTCACTCCCAGCTGATCATCAGAGTTACCGGTTCGCCCAAACTGGTCTGAACCAGCTGAATCCCACCCCTGGCTGGATCTCTCTCTTTGACAAGTTTCCATATGCTACTTCTTGTCCTGCCCTCAGGTGCTTTGGAGAATAGCTTGACTCATTTTTCTCTGTGACAGCCCCTCAAATATTGGAAACCTGCTATCATGACCCTCCTAATCCTTCCTTTCATTAGATTAGACCAGGGGTGTCAAACTCAAGGCCCAAGGCGGCCCTCCCGAGCTCCATTTTCGCTGGCAGACGGTTGCAGGAGGCCATCACAGCCAAAAATGGAGCTCGGGAACTCGTTATCACTGGCAGAGTGCTCGGGCCACCACAGCCCCCCCAACACAAGTGACGTCAAGCTGGCCACCCCTACCTTGGCCATGCCAACCCCGTCCCCCTGAGGTCAAATACAACCCTGATGCCGCCCTCAATGAAATCGAGTTTGACACCCCTGGATTAGACCTTCAAATCTATGCCATCCTCCACTCCCTTCTATAAAACTTGATCTATGTTCTGTCCCCGTCCCACACACGCACACAAACAGACAGTCAGGGGTTAAATAAACTGGCAGACAACCAATTCTTCCGATAAGACGCTTGGCAGTAACCCAGTAGCTGCTTGCCAAGAACTTTTACTCAATAAACAAAATACACACAGTGTATAATAAATAAATCCAAGGCCGATAATGTTGTTTCCAGAGATGCAATGTGACTCGATAGTAGTTAGTTTTGTCCGTCACAGAGTCTGAATGGCCACCTCACTCCCTTTTATATCCTGTGGGGTTTGGTCCAGTGACTCAGCCTAATCTCTGGCACGCCTTTTCTTCTGTTGTGCACACTTATCTCTGCGACGCTGCCGAGGATCCAGCCAAGACTCATTACCCTCATCACTGTCCACCTGTGGCTGCATGGACGTGCTTGGCCCCGGCCCTATCTCTTGGCCTTCGGCAGACACTGAAGGCATTGCCAGAGAGGAGGGTCCTGGAGAGGGAGGCCTTGCCAACTCTTCTCCTTCACTCTCGGAGTCCTCTCCAGCCGATGACACAGGCTCAGGTAACGGAGCCACAACAATCTAAGGCTTTCCCGTGTAAACAAAACAAAGGAAATGTCTCACTTCCCTGCACACACACACAGCTGCTAATGTCAGGCAGCAGTTCATGAAGCTTGGATAGGTGAGATGCAGCCATGAGAGATAAGTAGCAAGCAGAAAAAGGTTGAAATTAATCATCAAGATTTTTTTTATGGTGAGTAAATGCAAATAGATAACAAACCCCACTTGCTATTATGTGAAATGCTGCTTACTACATTCTCGAGGTCAGGTTTTTTTCCCCCCCCTTCCTTATGCACAGTTCATTTCCCAATATGGCAGAGCCAGAAGTAATGTGGCACATCTTGCCATATTGCAGCTTAGCATTCTTTTTTTTTTGTTTTTTTTCAAGGACAGCAGATTCTGTCACTTTATTGGCAAGATTTGTTTTCTCTAATGAATTTTCACTGAACAGATTCGCCAAGTATTTATTACCATCACAAATGACAGGAGCCCTTAAAGCAAAATGTCCTTTTTTTTTTTTTTACATTTTTGATTGCGGGGGCAATTTGTCTGTTTCAGTTCCTGGAGCACTTGAATATTTTTCCTGATGAGGATGGTTTGCTTATTTAAAAGACATTGTTTCCGTGGACTGAGCTTGATTCCTCATTGTCCTAAAAGTGCTTTGCAAAGGCAAGTGGATCTCCTCCTCCTCCTCCTTTTCCTTCTTCCTCCTCCTCCTCTTCCTCCTCTTCTTCTTCCTCTTCCTCCTCCTCTTCTTCTTCCTCTTCCTCCTCTTCCTTCTCTTCCTCCCCTTCCTCCTCCTCCTCTTTCTCTTCCTCCTCCTCTTCCTCTTCTCCCCTTCCCCCTCCTCTTTTCCTTGAAAACCTTTTGCTTCTTATCCAAGAAGCTTCTTCAGTTCTGACTGCATGGTGCGGGATGGTTGATTCCTGGTGATTTCATGGACATAATCCATTCTCTTGTAAGTTTTGTATGTTTTGCTGATACATTTTAATGTGTGGTTATGCATCCAGAGTCCCATTTGCAAGAAGGGTAGCCTATGCTAAAGTAAATTACTTTAATAAATACAACAAATACAACAACAAAGTTTTATTGAAATAATGCTGATTGGTATTGCCTTCTACTGCAAGGGTATGTGATTGATTGATTGATTGATTATATATTTATTTCCCAGTCTAGCTGCTCTGCTTTTTTCTCTCAAGAATTGAGAAAGTCAACAGTAACATAGTTGGAAGGGACCTTGGAGGTCATCTAGTCCAACCCCGTGGCTCATGCAGGAGACCTATACTAGGGATTCGAACCACCGAATTGCCGACCTTTCTGATCGACAAGCTCAGTGTCTTAGCCACTGAGCCATCTAGCCAGTCAGGTGCTGAGCAATTGCCAAATAGAAGCCACCAATTATACAACAACGTCACTTCAAATAAAAATCAAGATAGGATCATACGTCTTAAAAATTTTAATTAAATTTGAGTATCACGGTTTTGTTCTTCTATTCTGATCCTATACTTTGCTGTGCCATAAATCAGCCAGATCTGAGGCATAACTGTGCTGGCAGACGGTGCTAGCTTCCAAAGATCAAAGGAAACCAAGCAATATTTCTTTTAACAAAAAGAAGCCATGCATATTATTGTTTCTTTTTTCAAAAAAAGGAAACTAAAATTAATATTGAAATAAAGGCATATTCTTTGGTCTCTTTTAACATTTAATAGAAGGGGGAAAAAAAATCCTCTTCAAGATATCTCGGCTCCCAGTGACTGTGATATGTCACACCCATGCACTGCTCCTGGCAGCAACAATGGAAGAATTTTGACACCACTCTCTTTTGAAATTTTTTCTCAGCTTCTCACTTAACCTGAAGAGCCGAGGTGGCGCAGTGGTTAGAGTGCAGTACTGCAGCTACTTCAGCTGACTGCTAGTTCAGCAGATCAGCGGATCAAATCTCACCGTCTCAAGTTGACTCAGCCTTCTATTCTTCCGAGGTGGGTAAAATGAGGACCCAGATTGTTAGGGGGCAATATGCTATTTAGTATACTGTCTTTGGTGTAAGCCGCCCAGAGTCCTCGGAGGGTGGGCGGCATAGAAATATGACTAATAAAATAAATAAAAAATAAAACCTTCAGTTCTAAGATCTTCTGATGCACAGGATGTAATTTATTTATTTATTTATTTATTTATTTATTTATTTATTTATTTATTTATTTATTTATTTATTTATTTATTATTTTTGCGATTTATATGCCGCCATTCTCCCGAAGGACTCAGGGCGTCTTACAACAACCATCAATAATACAAATCACAAAATCACAAAATAAGTTAAAAACCCCTTAAAAACCATATTTAAAATTATTACAGTTTGTGCAACCCCTAGCAGGTCAAGTTATTTGACGGAAGAGCCGTGTCTTCAGGTCGCGGCGAAAGGAGAGGAGGTCAGTTGATTTGGTCCAGGCTGTAAGACCAATTTTGCACATTGGCAGCGAAGACAAATACTGGTTTTTTTTTCCTGCTTTCCAGGAAAATCTGCAGTGCATTTGACAAAGAGGAGGTTTTGTACGAACAAAGAGAGGATTGCATACTAGCCATTTCGCCCTGATATAGTAGGTAAATGTATTTCTTTTTCCTGGGTTTACAAAATATGTCGAATTAATCAAATGAGCTGGGTTTGCACCACATGATGAAGTATGATATTAAAAAAAAGCTAGCCAAAGCTAATTCAACTTTGAAATGTACTAGAAATATATCTACTGGATCAGTGAAGGCTAACCTTTTCTGGACAGAATGCCCAAAGGGCGCGCGTCCATACCCCCAAAATGCAATGTGCACGTGGCCCCTGCATGCACCCCCTGCATGCTCGCGCCCCCGTGCACGTGCACACCCCACACCTGCCCTGCACTCATGCATGAGCGCACCCCATGTGTGTGCCCCGTGCATGTGCCCTGCCCCCATGCATACGCACACGGCCCCTACACACACGCCCTGCCCCTGCGCTTGCACGGCAGAGACCCAAAGACCAGCTGGCCATCAGGAGACGTACGCACATGCGCAAGCGGAGCTGAAATGGGGTGATGGCTCACATGCCATCAGAGAGGGCGCTGCGTGCCACCTCTGGCATGCGTGCCATAGGTTCGCCATCACAGTACTAGATCTTGAACTGACCGAATTAAAAATATAATGTGGACACCGCTTTAGAGGTGATGTAATATTCAGCCTTTTCAGTCTGTTTTAGTATTTGATCCTTGATCTTAGCTCTGTGAGTGTTGAATATGTACTTTCACAAGGGTATGTCATGTATTTTTGTTCATCTGTCAATGAAAGCGCATAAGAGAGAAAAGGCAATCTGAAGGAAAAGTCACTAGAACCTTCAGCACCATTTTTCTTAAAGCTCGCACTCAGTGTCTTTGTGTGTGTGTTTTAATTTTTGTGTTTGATGATAGAGCTGCCATCATCGTTCCTTCCCTCACAGATACATACCTCAATGGATCAACACAGAGACACAACACTTGAATCTCAGAACTAGTCAGAGAACACTGTGGTTCCATAAAATGTATTTTAGGAGTCCCATTATCCCTTATACTCACCTGGGGTTCTTTTGGATCGACACAACTTTTGAGCTTGGCACAATAGCTGACTGGGGAATTATGGGAGTGGAAGTCCATACATCGTCAAGTTGCCAAGGTTGAGAAGCACTGGTCTAGACCAGTGATGGCTAACCTTTTCTGGACCTAGTGCCCAAAGCGTGCGTGCCTGAACCCCCAAAGTGCAATGCATGCATTGCCTCTGTGCATGCACCCCACCGCGCATGTGTGCACGGCCCCCTGCATGCACCTCCACATGGATGTGTGCACCCCCCACACCTCTGTGCATGCACGTGCAACCCCTGTGCACACACCCTGCCCCCCGTGCATGGGCACATGGGGCCACCCGCATGCACCCCTCTCACTGAATGTGCAGCAGAGCCCCAAAGACCAGCTGACTGGCGGGAGGTTGCGCACATGCGCAGCAGAGTTGAAATGGGGTGATGGCTCGCGTGTCATCAGAGGGGGCGCTGCGTGCCACCTCTGGCACACATGCCATAGGTTTGCCATCATGGGTCTAGGCCATTACAACTCAAGCTAGTTTACATGCACATTTTATAGTTAGATTCTGTGGTGGGCTGCTGCTGGTTTGGACCGGTTCGAGTAAACCAGTAGTTCTGATAATCAGCTGGCCCTGCTCACCCGCACCCGCCCTATCGTGTCCTATATTTCCTTCTTTCTGGCTCAGCTGATTCACACAGCACAGCTGATTTCTGCGCCTCTGCTGTTCTACATATCAGGGCTGCCTTAGAAGGTAAGCAGCTGAGCTTCAAACTGCTGTACTTTGAACGCTGCGCACAAATGCGTTAGGTACATGCGCAAAGCACACGCTCACCAAACCAGTTGTTAAACCGGTTACCGCCCACCACTAGTTAGGGTCCCTATATTATCAGAAACAGAACAGACAGTCCAACCAGATATTGCAAGGATGGACAGGAGCCGAAATCCACAACATATGTAGAACATTAGAGTGTCTGTTCCTTATACTACCCGTCCCTACTGGTCCAACTAGTCTGAGCAGAATTTGCATGGCATTAAAGACTGTCAGTTGGAGGGGACCAGAAGGTGAGTTTTTTTCCACACTGGCCCCTCTTCTATGGAACATCCTACTTTTGGAGATTAGAATGGCCCTAACCCTGTTAGCCTTTCATCAGCTCCTAAAAAATAGTGCCCGGGGTGCTGAATATATCAAGGGCCTCATTTTCTGGCTGTATTAACTGGCCAAGTATCTTGTATATTTCATCTGGATGTTTTTAGTGTTTTAAAATGTTTTAGTATTTTTAACTGTAATATATTTTTTTGAATTGTAAGCCATTCTGAGTTATTGACTGAGATAGGCAGCTTACTGAAATTGAATGAATGAATGAATGAATGAATGAATGAATGAATGAATGAATGAATGAATGCTAATACCTGTCTCTTTTTAAAAATGTAAATATTTAGTTCATCATTGTAGTTCATCATGTAGCTGAAAAAGAAGGTAGCTGTAAACTTATTGGAGATAAAATGTTTGCAAAAGTGCAAAAATCTTTTATAACCCATAACAGCAGGTAATGATAGTAGCTATGGGGGGAAATAGAAATTGGGAGGGTAAACAGACCTGAATGAAATAGCCCAGAATAATTAAAAAAAAAAAAAACCCAGATCTGAACAGGGATAATATATATATCAGCTTCTTGTTACAAGACCCACTTATTAGTATTATAATTTATGTAAAGAAGGCAAAATCAGAAAATAGGGACCTACATTTTTATACTATACAGAGCAGCCTTGCAAATCCCTTTATTTCCATAGTTAATCATATAATTCTTCAATCGTGCCAGGATGATAGAAATGTAACTTCAATTTTTTTTGTGAATGGAAATGCGAAAATGAATAATAAATATGTGACAATTTACAACTATATTAAAACTCTAGCATTCATACCCACAATGAACTTGTTCTTGCAGGATTTAAACTGGTTCACCCACAAGAGGCTTATATTTCATTTCAGAGACCCATTGACTCACTGGAGAAGAGCCTAATGCTGGGAATGATTGAGGGCAAAAGAAGAAGGGGACGACAGAGAATGAGGTGGCTGGATGGAGTCACTGAAGCAGTCAGCGTGAGCTTAAATGGACTTTGGGGGATGATAGAGGACAGGAAGGCCTGGAGGAACGTTGTCCATTGGATCACAATGGGTCGGACATGACTTCGCAACTAACAACAACAACCAGGGTCCAGGTTGTACCTGGAAGAGAACAGAATCATGTAATACATTGAGGACAGTTTTCACTTACTGCTGACATGATGAGCTCTCCGCCTAAGTTCTGGATTTCAGCTTTGACTTGGCTGCAGATTTTGAGTTGATGGGAGTAGAGCTTGATTTGTTCCAGGTAAGCGAGTAAGTCTTGCTTACATGACCAGTCTGGACACTAAAAAATAAAAGCAAAAATGCATGTTGAGCTAACTACTTTTAACATCAGGGATCCCAGGAAAAGTGAGCTAAGAGGGTGCAATAACTCCTCCCCCATTTTCCTTTCTTTTCCCCATTTTTCCTTTTCCCATTTTCCTTTCTTTTTCCCATTTTCCTTTTTTCCCATTTCCCATTTTTCCTTTTCCCATTTTTCCTTTCCTTTTCCCATTTTTTTTTCCAATTTCCCATTTCCCATTTTTCCTTTTCCCATTTTCCTTTCTTTCCTTGTGGTGTAACCTTGTGGTGCAACCGGAACAATCTTGAACTAAACACACTCAAAAACCGTAGAAATGGTGGTAAATTTTAGAAGAAACTCTCCTGTACTATCACCTCATACTAGACAACACAGTATCAACAGTAGAGACCTTCAAGTTTCTAGATTCTATCATATCTGAAGACTTAAAATGGACACCTGACATCAAAAATGTCATTAAAAAAGCACAACAGAGAATGTTCTTTCTGCACCACTCAGAAAGTTCAAACTGCCCAAGGAGCTGCTGATTCTACAGAGGAATTATTGAGTCTGTCAGCTGCCCCTCCATAACTGTCTGGTTTGGCTCTGCAACCCAAGACAGACACAGACTTCAATGGATAATTAGAACTGGAGAAAAAACAATTGCTACCAACCTGCCTTCCATTGAGGACCTGTATACTGCACGAGTCAAAAAGAGGGCTGTGAAAATATCTACAGACCCCTCACATCCTGGACATAAATTGTTTCAACTTCTACCCTCAAAATGATGCTATAGAGCACCAGAACAACTAGACACAAGGACAGTTTTTCCCCGAATGCCATCACTCTGCTAAACAAATAATTCCCACAACATTTGTCAAACTATTTACTAAGACTGTATTACAGTGGTGGGTTTCAAATTTTTTTACTAGTACTAGGGTTGCCAGGTCTGCTTCCAAAAAATAGCGGACAAGCGGGGGAGAGGGGGGTTAAGTAGTAAAAAGAAAATTACAATTAAATTATATATTTTCTTACAAACATTTTAACACGTATTAAAATAATCACTTCAAAACTTTACTTAAAATTCAAAACATCAAATATATTATAATAATATGTAAAATATTAAATTACATTTTAATTTCATCATAAAGCTTTTGAATAAAAAAAAGTCCACTATTTTGTGAAAAAAAAATAGTGAACATAATGTGAAAAAAGCAGACTGTCCGCTCAAATAGTGGACATCTGGCAACATTATTTACTACCTGTTCTGTGGGCGTGGCTTGGTGGGCGTGGCATGGCTTGGTGGGTGTGGCAGGGGAAACATACTGTAAAATCTCCATTTCCTCCCCACTCCAGGGGAAGGTTACTGCAAAATCCCCATTTCCTCCCAATCAGCTGGGACTTGGGAGACAGAGAATATATGGGTGTGGGGGCCAGTCAGAGGTGGTATTTACCAGTTCTCCAAACTACTCAAAATTTCCACTACCGGTTCTTCAGCACTGGTCAGAACCTGCTGAAACCCACCTCTGCTGTATTACTATTATTCTTCTCATCCTTCCTATTACCTATCTCCTCCCACTTATGACTATAACCTTGTTTCTTATATCTCTATGATTTATATTGTTTGTTTAATTTGTTTCCTAGTATGATTTGATTGCTTATTTAGTAACCTATGACTATCACTGTTATATCTTATGATTTTTCCCTTTTCTTTTTACGTACACTGAGAGCACATGCACCAAAGACAAATTCCTTGTGTGTCCAATCACACTTGGCCAATAAAGAATTCTATTCTCTCTCTTTTTTTTAAACAGATATCCATACTATTTAAACTGATTTCAGAAGAAGCTCTTATGCATTTCAGAAATGGCTTCTTGGTGCTTGGAGGGAAAGGTCAGGGAAATTGAAATGAAAATGAAATATTCCTGGAGGGTGAGCAACTAATTGTGCAGTCCTCTGGGTTTTGGCCATCTCACAATCCTGTTTATGCCTTTCCGTCTTTCCTCCAGGCATCCCAAATCTCTTACTTTCTTTATCAAGATTTATGTAACAAAGCACTGCTTGCTCGAACTCAGATGCTGGGTGAGCCTCATAAATTTACAGTTGCTCTTTTGTACTGCTGCCAGTTTACTTATTTGATAGCGCTCAGCTGTTTTTGCAAGAGGTACATAATAATGAACTCCATGTTGTTTTATGCATCTGATACCTATGTGGTGGTAATGGTGTTGTTTCAACTTCTTGTTGTTGTTGTTTTATGTCTGGAGCAGCAAATACAAATGTCCCCTTCAGGAATAAAATATTATGGAGCTGAATAATCACCCTTACTTGTCATTCTGCAAAACATTATGAATAGTATCTTCAGTGTGTGCTCTCCTATTTCAATGAGTGAGTTTCTGTGACCTGAATATGAAAAAAAAAAAGACAACTGACAGCGTTTTCACATGCAGCTGCTTCCACTACTCGATCTCTCCAAGATAGTTTGAAACTGACCCTCCGTTGTCTTCAGTTCTGCTGAAGTCCCACAGAAAAAAAGGGAGATATCACCATGAGGTCCTCAGTACTTCCTCCAACTGATCCGTGAGAGGGTGAAAATTAATGAAAGAAGCAAGTCATTCCAGGAAAACATCAGAGTTGCCTTCCCCTCATTCCTTGTTAAAGATAAAAAAAAATCTCTCTGTGAGCTTCCAGGCCCGAATAGAATAGAATAGAATAGAATAGAATAGAATAGAGTAGAGTAGAGTAGAGTAGAGTAGAGTAGAGTAGAGTAGAGTAGAGTAGAGTAGAGTAGAGTAGAGTAGAATAGAATAGAATAGAATAGAATAGAATAGAATAGAATAGAATAGAATAGAATAGAATTTTTTATTGGCTAAGTGTGATTGGACACACAAGGAATTTGTCTTTGGTGCATATGCTCTCAGTGTACATGAAAAGACAAGATACGCTCGTCAAGAATCATAAGGTACAACACTTAATGATAGTCATAGGGTACAAATAAGCAATCAGGAAACAATATCAATATGAATCATAAGGATAAAATTACAGTCATACAGTCATAAGTGGAAGGAGATGGGTGGTGGGAGCAATGAGAAGATTAATAGTAATGCAGACTTAGTGAATAGTTTGACAGTGTTGAGGGAATTATTTGTTTAGCAGGGTGTTGGCATTTGGGGAAAAATGGTTCTTGTGTCTAATTGTTCTGGTGTGCAGTGCTCTATAGCGTCGTTTTGAGGGTAGGAGTTGAAACAGTTTATGTCCAGGATGCGAGGGGAAATGCGAGAATATTGACCGTTCTAGAAGCTCAGGAGCTGGTGGAGAAGAGAAGCCAGAGATTCCACTAGTGCTCTGCAGCCCTGAAAGGATGTAGGAAGTTAGCACCTACCCCTCTCCTAGGAAAATGAGATATTTTAGGAAATATTAAAAGGGCAGAATATTTCCCCTAAAAGTGAGGCAGAAACTCACCCCCCCACACACACCTTTGTCAATGTGCCATTAAGGCCTGAGCTAGTCTATTTTGCATAACAAAGATTTACCTCCTTCAGGCAGAGCCATAGTAGGAATTGCTCAAAGCCCTTTCAATACATCATCACCCAGCAAGAGTCAACCAAGCTGGGATTCAAAAGACAACCTACAAAGTTACTCCTGCTTGGCCCCATGGGAGTCTGACAACCAATCAGAACACAAGCTCAAATTCAAAACCCAACATAGGGCATAAAACCCAGGCACTCTCAGCATCTCGGCCCTTTTTCTGCCCAGGATCTCAAGCCATGTGATCCTGCTCATCAATAAACCTTCTTTCCAAGCAACTTCCATGAATCCAGTGTCTTTTTCCCCACTTGGAACTGAACCCAGAAAGATATTTCTTCCAACAAGGAAGCATCAGCTTTGATTTCCTTTCTCATAAACTGCTTGCATGATTGGTCCGATCTGGAGCTGGTTTGGAATCAGCTCAAAGGGCTCAAGGACAAGTTCCTTGAATGCAACTTTCATTGGAAACGGGGGTGGGAGTGGGGCAGAGAAGCGCAGATTTAACATCGTCAGTACAGGCAGTCCTCAACTTACGACCACAATTAGGATCAGGATTTCCATCGCTAAGTAAGGTGGGTTGTGAGTTTTCCCCCTGTTTTATGATCATTTTTATCATGGGAAAAACTGCAGTTGTGAAGTGAATCATGCAGTCGTTAAGTGAGTCTGGCTTCCCCTCGATGACTTTGCTTGTCGGAAACCAGCTGGGAAGAGGCTAAATGGGGATCATAGGACCCTGGAAATGCTGCAACTGTTGTAAATACATACAGGTTGCCAAGCACCCAATTTTAAACACAACCTTGGGAATGCTGCAGTGGTCATAAGTTACTTTTTTCAGTGCTGTTGTAACTTTGGTTGCTAAATGGATAGTTGTAAGTGGAGCACTACCTGTAAAAGGTTTTAAGACAGGGGTGTCAAACTGTTCTGTCAGGGTTCCGACAGATGCCCTAATTAAATCATGAGCCTTGAACCAAGCTTCAAAAGAAATCCAGTTATTTATTAGGAGCTTCATGCCGGCGGGGTTCCAAGTGAAGCCAACTCTGACCCCACGTAATTTATGCCCCCGGTCATGACTCTGTTTCCCCACTCTCCCCATAGTGTGTCATCAATCACATTTGCCAACACAGCACTTTCACGGGTTGTAGATATCACTCCCCTCCGGCCGCTGTAGGTAACCCTGCGAGACAGCCTTGAGAGACATATTTCTGGAATGTGCTTTTGTATTTGGCTACCATGCTGCTTCATCGGTTTTTCCCATCCCCCTTGCCTATAGCAAATCGAGAGCAGGCCAGGGATGTTTTGTGAGTTGACACTTGCGTCGTCACATCATCATGTGATGTATCGTGACTTTTTCCCCCTTTGTTAAACCAGGGGTGAGCGTGGCTAGCGCGTGACGCATCCGGCCCGTGGGCCACCAGTTTGACACCCCTGATTTAAGAGATAGGAAATATTACTTCATATATGGATTGCGTTTCTAAAATCATTATAATTTTGTATATTATATTTTCCTTTGGATTAATATATATTTTCCTTCCTTTTAATGGGTATCACAATTGAAACAGAATTAGCGATCTTATCTTTTTCACAATATTAGGTAATGAGCTGCCATATTTTCTAAAGGCTGTGGCAGAATAATTTGGGAACAGACCGAGATCCAAAATTCAGAGCTTTACATACACTTTTCCTACAGAGGAGGCATCTCAAAATATTGTGATCCTCTATTGAGACTGAAAGATCCCTGATGAGAATAAAGATATGCACCATGCAGCTAGTTTGAGAAAAATCATATTTGTGCAATTGCTTCCTTCATTTTTCCCTCACTAGTAATTATGCAGAACTAAAAATTGTTTACATCGCTAAAACGTTGCACATGTTTTTATAGTAATACACTCCATTGAATCAATATGCTTTGTCCCAAGTAATTTAGTTGCACCCGAACAATGCAAGTTTCCTTCATTTTTCAGAAAAGAAATCTATATACAGCATATTCCTCTCTCTCTCTCTCTCTCTCTCTCTCTGTATGTGTGTGTGTGTCTCTCTCTCTCTCTGTGTGTGTGTCTCTCTCTGTGTGTGTCTCTGTGTGTGTGTGTGTCTTTATGTCTCTGTTGATCTGTCCCCGTACCCATACACACACACACAGCCAGTCGAGGGTTAAGGAAACACTTTGGAACGCACCCAGTTCTTATCTCCGACTTGGCAGCGATAGACACACCGTCTGCCAAGGGACTTTATTTGCACAAACAGACAGATAAAATACGAACGTTCAAGAAAGTCCAAACAGAAATAATATTCCTCCCAGCAGTTCCGGACGAGGCTTTAGTGACTCCAAGGTTTTGCTTTGTTCGTCACAAAAGATCCTTGACCACCACTCTCTATTATATAGTCTCTGGGGTGTGGTCTCTGGGGTGTGGTCCAGTGACTCAGTGCTAATCCCTAGCACGCCTCCTAAACTGCTGCAAACGTTTATCACGCCTTCGGAGGCGTGCGTCCAGGAATGATGTCTCATTATCACTTTGACTGGAATCAGCTGTCTCCTCTCCCTCGACCGGCACTTGAGACAATGCCAGAGGGGAGGGGCCTGGAGAGGGAGGCCTGGCTGACTCCTCTTCCTCATGCTCGGAGCTTTCTTCCTCCGATGGGACAGGCTCAGAGGGCGGGGCCACAACACTATCCCCCACCGCAGGGCCCTTCCCCCGGGTCTGACGGTCGGGATGGGGTCGGGACGGGAACTGTTCGTGGAAAGCCCGCACCAGGTCAGGGGCCTGAACGGCAGACGCATCCACCCAGGTGAAATCCTCGGGCCCGTACCCCTTCCAGGCGATGAGGTATTGGAAGCGCCCCTTCAGCCAACGGGAGTCCCGGATACTGTCCACCTCGTACGTCGAGGCGTCGTCCTCGTCGGCTGCGGCTGGGGGGGCAGGCGTCGGCGGGCGGCGGAGATGGCTCGCGGGGGCCTCAGGGACCAGGAGGGACCAATGAAAAACAGGGTGGAGCCGCATGGAGCGGGGTAGAGTCAACCGGTAGGCCACCGGATTGATGACCGCCTCGATAGGGAAGGGACCGATAAAGCGTTGGGCTAGTTTCCGTACCGGCCGGTCCGTGGGGAGGTGTTTCGTGGACAACCACACCCGATCTCCTACTTCCAGCGGTGGTGTCGCCCGGCGGGCGCGATCGGCGAACCGTTTATAATCCTCTTTCGCCCGGATCAGCTGCCGCCGCACCAGTTGCTGCACCGCCTGCAGCTCTGAGAGGAAGTCCCGGGTCTCGGGAACAGGGGAATCCATGATGGTCAACGGGAAAAGCCGTGGATGGTATCCGACATTGGCATGGAACGGGGTCATCTGGGTGGAGGTGTGTTGGGAGTTATTAAAAGCGAACTCCGCCAGGGGAAGGTACTCGGCCCAGTTGTCCTGCTGCTGGTTGACAAAACAGCGGAGGTACTGCTCCAGTATGCCGATGACCTTCTCCGTGCCCCCGTCAGTCTCCGGATGATGTGACGACGACAGGCACACCTGCACCTCCAGCGCAGCCATCAGGCTTTTCCAGAAGCGGGCCGTGAACTGGGCCCCGCGGTCCGAAACCACCCGGTCCGGCAGGCCGTGGAGGCGGAAGATATGTTGCAGGAACAAGCGAGCCGTGGTGCGGGCCGAGGGCAGGCCGCGGCACGGGATGAAATGTGCCATCTTCGTGAGCGCATCCACCACCACGAGGACGGTCGTGTACGTAGCGGACAGGGGCAGGTCTGTCAGGAAGTCCATGGAGATGGCTCCCCACGGTCTCTCCGGTGTCGGCAGCGGCTGGAGGAGTCCGGGAGGGGGACCGGACGCGGCTTTGGCCTGTCGGCACGTCACACAGGACGTCACGTAGGCGTGCACGTCGTGCCGTACCCGAGGCCACCAAAAAGTCCGCGTCACCAAGTTCAAAGTCTTAAAGAAGCCGAAGTGCCCCGCCGCGGGGTTGTCATGGCACTGGTTCATGACGAGGGCTCGGAGCGGACTCGTGGGCACGTACAGCCGACCCCGGTGTCTGAGCAAGCCCTCCTCCACGGTCCATGGGGACGCGGGACCGACGTCCGCTCTCCGCTGCTGCGACCAGTCATCCTGTCGCTGCGCTTCCAGCACCTGAGCCCGCAGGTCCACCGGTTCCTGGACCGCGGCCAAGGAGTCCGCTGGCAGCACCGTCCGGGGGGGAAGGGAGTCCTTGGGGCAAAAGTATTCCGGCTTATGGGATAGCGCGTCCGCCCTCTGGTTGAGGTTGCTCGGAATGTATGTGACGTGGAAGTTGAACCGGGCGAAAAACAACGACCACCGGATCTGCCGCTGGTTCAACTTCCTGGCCGTGGTGAGGTGCTCCAGGTTCCGATGGTCCGTCTGCACCTCCACCTGGTGTCGGGCCCCCTCGAGGTGATGTCGCCAAGCCTCGAACGCGGCCTTGATGGCCAGCAACTCCTTTTCCCAGATGGTGTAGTTGCGCTCGGAAGGGTTGAGTTTCCGGGAGTAGTATGCGCAGGGAAAAAGAGTGCCGCCATCCACCGGAGCCTGTAGTAGCACCGCCCCAATCGCCACGTTGGACGCGTCCGTCTCCACCACGAACGGACGGTGTGGATTGGGGTGCCTCAGGACTGGCTCCGTGAGGAAGGCCTGCTTGAG
The DNA here is from genome assembly GCF_059756535.1 of Pantherophis guttatus. Lineage (NCBI taxonomy): Eukaryota > Metazoa > Chordata > Lepidosauria > Squamata > Colubridae > Pantherophis > Pantherophis guttatus. The sequence goes on along the minus strand of NC_142068.1, from coordinate 82,047,617 downwards.
GACCTCGAAGGCCTGCTGCTGTGGGGGCCCCCACTGGAACGGGACCTTCTTCCGAAGGAGCTGGGTCAACGGCAAGGTCAGGGTGGCGAAGCCCGGGATGAAGGTCCGATAGTAGTTGGCGAATCCCAACAGACGCTGGACGTCCTTCACCCGACGCGGGGGTTCCCAACTGCGCAAGGCCTCCACCTTGCGCGGGTCCATCGCGATGCCCTCGGGGGTGATGATGTGCCCGAGGAACTCTATGGAAGTCTGGAAGAAGTAGCATTTCTCCAACTTCGCATAGAGCTGGTGCTCCCGCAGGCGCTGCAGGACCTGGCGGACATGCTGGAGGTGACTTTCCGGGGTCCGGGAATAGATCAAAATGTCATCCAAGTAGATCACCACGAACCGATCCAGCATGTCCCGGAACACATCGTTCATCAAGTGCTGGAAGACCGCGGGGGCGTTGGTCAATCCGAACGGCATGACGGTATACTCGAAGTGTCCGTACCGAGTGCCGAACGCCGTCTTCCACTCGTCCCCCTCTCTCACGCGCACCAGGTTGTAGGCCCCTCGGAGATCGAGCTTAGTGAAGATCGAGGCCTCCCGCAACCTCTCCATAAGCTCTGGGATCAGCGGCAGGGGGTAGCGATTTCGCACTGTGATGGCGTTCAAGCGCCGGTAGTCGCAGCACAGGCGCAAGTCCCCCGTCTTCTTTTTAACGAAGAGGACCGGGGCCGAGAGCGGGGAGGTCGAAGGCCGGATGAACCCACGGGCCAGGTTCTTTTCCAGAAAGTCCCGTAAGGCGGCCAGCTCGGGCTCCGACATGGAGTACAGGCGTCCCGAGGGCAGGGGTGCATTGGGCATTAGGTCCACCGCACAGTCGTAGGGTCGGTGCAGGGGCAAGCGGTCCGCCTCCTTCTCGCTGAACACGTCGGCGAAGGGCGTCAGCTCCGGAGGCAAGGAGGCGTTTGGGGCAGAGACGTCCTGGCCGGCGCAGGTGTGGCGAAGGTGGTCGACACACTGCAGGCTCGGGAACGAGATGGCGTTTCTCGACCACGCCACCTGAGGGTCGTGCGCCCGAAGCCAGGCCATCCCCAGGACCAAGGGAAAGTGCAGATCCGCCGTTACGTAAAACTGGATCGCCTCCTCGTGGTTTCCAATGGCGAGGCGCAAGGGCTGGGTAGCGGTTTTGATGGGTCCCGCCACGAGTTCCCGCCCATCTATAGTTTCGACCCTCAACGGAGGGTCCACTGGAACCAAGGGGACTTTGTAATGGGCCACAAAGGCCTGGTCCATAAAGTTCGTGGTGGCCCCCGAGTCCACCAGCGCGTGCGCCTGGAGCCCCTCCGACCGGTTAGCCAACAACACCCGGGTGTTCAAAATCAGGTGCCGAGGGGGCTCACAGTCCACAGCCGCCGACTCCGGCGGGGCATGGTCACGTGCCTGACCCAGAGTTTCCCCTAGGCCAGGCCTGGCCCGTTTCCCGGCTGGTCGCGTCGAGACTCCGGAACAGGCTTGAGCGGTCCACTCCGCTTCCGGGGACACGAGGCGGCAAAATGTCCCGCCTCGCCGCAATAGAGGCACAACCCCCCTTGACGTCTCCGCATCCGCTCCTGGGCCGTCAGTTGAGGTCTGGCTGCTCCGAGCTCCATGGGTTCCTCAGCCGTCGCCACAAAACGCTGTGCGGTCCGGAGCGCTGTCGGTGCGAAACGCGGGGGTGCCGACGCTGTCGGTGCTTCCGGAAGTGCCCGACGGGGCCGTCGCCGTTGCAGGCGGGCGTCGATGCGCAGGCATTGGGTCACCAGCGCGTCGAGGGTCGGTGGCGCCTCCACACGAACCAGCTCGTCCTGCATCTCGTCGGAAAGGCCGTCCTGGAAAGCGTCCATCAGCGCCACCTCATTCCAAGCCGAATCCTGGCCTAGCAGTCGGAACTCTGCAATATAGTCCTGCAGGGGGCGCTTGCCTTGGCGGAGGTCCTTGATGCGCCTCGCTGCCGTCTGCACCCGGAGGGGGTCCTCAAACATGGTGCGCAGGTGTTGTAAAAAGCCCTGAAAGTCCAGGAGCAAGGGGCTATCTTGCAACAACAGGGGCGTGGCCCATCGGGCGGCAGTGCCAGAGAGGGAGCTGATAACAAATGCCACCCGAGCCCGGTCATCCGGAAAATCCTCCGGCCTCATCGCCATAAACAGTTGGCATTGTCCCAAGAAGGCCGGAAACATCTCCTGCTGCCCAGAAAACCTATCTGGCACGTTCACTGGGCATCTCGGACGGGGAGGGGGAGGAGGTGGAGCTGCAGGAGCATTTCCCAAAGCAAGTTGGGCAGTTAGCTGTGCTACTTGCTGTTGCAGAAGCTGATTGGCCTCCAGCATCTGCTGTATCTGCTGCTGCAGCTGTTGGTCCATCGTGGGTTAACGATGGAGTATGGGGTGACGAACAAGATGATCTGTCCCCGTACCCACACACACACACACAGCCAGTCGAGGGTTAAGGATACACTTTGGAACGCACCCAGTTCTTATCTCCGACTTGGCAGCGATAGACACACCGTCTGCCAAGGGACTTTATTTGCACAAACAGACAGATAAAATACGAACGTTCAAGAAAGTCCAAACAGAAATAATATTCCTCCCAGCAGTTCCGGACGAGGCTTTAGTGACTCCAAGGTTTTGCTTTGTTCGTCACAAAAGATCCTTGACCACCACTCTCTATTATATAGTCTCTGGGGTGTGGTCTCTGGGGTGTGGTCCAGTGACTCAGTGCTAATCCCTAGCATGCCTCCTAAACTGCTGCAAACGTTTATCACGCCTTCGGAGGCGTGCGTCCAGGAATGATGTCTCATTATCACTTTGACTGGAATCAGCTGTCTCCTCTCCCTCGACCGGCACTTGAGACAATGCCAGAGGGGAGGGGCCTGGAGAGGGAGGCCTGGCTGACTCCTCTTCCTCATGCTCGGAGCTTTCTTCCTCCGATGGGACAGGCTCAGAGGGCGGGGCCACAACATCTGTGTGGCTTTGAGTCTGTGTTGACTCCTGGCAACTGTCTGCACTGGTCCCTGCAGTTTTCTTGGTCAGGTTTTTCAGAAGTGATTTGCCATTGCCTGCTTCCTAGGGCTGAGATGGAATGACTGGCCAAGGTCACTTAGCTGGGTCTGTGCCTAAAGCAGGACTAGAACTCACAATCTCCTGGTTTCCAGTCTGGAACTTTAACCACTACACTTAATTGGCTCTCAGACTTGAGGTGGCGCAGTGGTTAGAGTGCAGCACTGCAGGCTACTTCAGTTGACTGCTAGCTGCAGTTCGGCAGTTCAAATCTCACCAGCTCAAGGTTGACTCAGCCTTCCATCCTTCCGAGGTGGGTAAAATGAGGACCCAGATTGTTGGGAGCAATAGGCTGACTCTAAACCGCTTAGAGAGGGCTGTAAAAGCACTATGAAGTGGTATATAAGTCTAAGTGCTATTGCTATTGCTATAGCCTATTCCTAGATCACTACAGACATCCTATTCTGTGGAAAGGGTGAGATCCATCATCAGTGACATAATATTCAACACAGAAGTAATGACAATAGCAGGAATTCGAAAAGAGATCTCGGTGCTCTTCTACAATAAACAACACAGGCAGGCACTAAAAACATTAAATGGATCGTAATTCCACGCTTATGGTGATTGGAATCTATAAACTACTAAAACCTGCTCGTCTATTTGTAACCTTCGATTAGCTGAAATGGTATGTCACAGGATAACAATTTTTGAATCAAGGTAGCTCAAATCTGCTAGCTTTACAGAATGTGTGGAAAATCCAGGACCCATTAATCCTGCGTGATTTAAATTTCAAGGACCTTCAGATCCAGTTGTATTTGCAAATTTGTGACTGCTTCAGCCCCGCTAGTCAGCTATGGTCATAGGATCATAATTTCCAACACTCTCTGCCAGTTTCCCACAAGCAAAGCCAATGGGAAGCTAACAGGAAGTCAGATCCTACTGATTCTCTCAGATTCACCCTGCTAGGTGGCTCAGTGGCTAAGACGCTGAGCTTGTCAATCAGAAAGGTTGGCAGTTTGGCGGTTTGAATCCCTAGTATAGGTCTCCTGCATGAGTAGGGGGTTGGACTAGATGACCTACAAAGTCCCTTCCAACTCTGTTACTGTTAATTTGTCCCAAAAGATACAGAGGTTCTACTGTTAAAGGTCCGGTCCCACTGCTTTTTTGTCCAGCTGGGGTCATCCTATTTATCTCTTTCGGTAAGGAAATATTGACGAAAGAAGATCCAATAATAGATCATAGGTTGTCTGGTTGGAGCTAAGTGAGAAATGCTATTGTCATTTAACACTTTGCAATAAATAAGAGAAAATTTGCTACTTATTCATAATTCAAAACGTTAAACAGAAAACTGAAAAACAATAGAAAATCCCTCTAACTGTATTTATTTATTTAAGAAAAATTTTATGGCCGCTCAACTCACTCTCAGTGACTCTGGGCAGTTTACAAGGATATACTGTTATTAAGTAAATCTTTCTTCAGTTTCACCTCAGCAATTTTCGAAGGAAATACATTTACTTCCCTTGTTCTACTGATTTCAGAATTTACAACACTAAAATTCATGTTCAATAGAGTGAAATATATATTAAAAAAAGCCATGGAAATCTAGATGGATTTGACTGCAGCACCAATTTCAGTGGGGTCTCACTAAAGAGCAGATAAAGCGGAACCAAATTTATAATATTCTAAACAGCCAGACGAGTATCTTAATTGGCCTGATTGTACTTATCATAATCATATTACTGTAATTTTTGTCTCAATCATCTTAACATATTTAAAATCTTTTTAATGGTAATTTACTGATATGCAATAAGACAGAATCCTAATAAAAATAATGTCTTAATTAGAATTTGCTTTGTAAGTTTCTGACTTCTTACAGTTTTGTAACATAAGCAAAAAATGGATTTTTATAACATTGTGTGATCAGCTTTTTTTTCTTCCCCAAACTGATTTCTAGTTAACATTAAGGAAGACGGTTTGATGTTTCTTCAACAGGCACTAATGTGTGAAAGTTTTCTTCCTAAGTATATAATTGAGTTGAGGGAATGGGGGATGGGAGGTGAGAAAGCATTTCATGGGAAAATAAGATAGCCAAAAATTCTGCATTTGGAATCCATTTAAATTACTGAATTGAATGGCATGCCACACCATAACCAATTGGATATGCAATTCATTGCAAGCTGTTCCCTATGGAGGAAAAACATCTATATGGATCTCAACAAATGTGGAGTATAAACTACTTTCCTGAACTTCCAGAAAGAAGAATAGGAAATCAACCTTCCTGGTCCTAAAGCCAAGAAACGTGCCTTAATTTAATTTAATTGATTTAATTTATTTATATGCCGCCCCTCTCCGAAGACTCAGGGCGGCATAAAGCTTCCTCCTGGTACAAATGGTATATGATGAAAAGAACAAGAGATGAGAATTATATTTAAAGTAAAATAATAGTATCATGTACAATAAAACAGGTGCTATAGAAGAGAAGAGAAGAGGAGGAGAGGAGAGGAGAGGAGAGGAGAGGAGAGGAGAGGAGAGGAGAGGAGAGGAGAGGAGAGGAGAGGATAGAATTTTATTGGCCAAGTGTGATTGGACACACAAGGAATTTGTCTTTGGTGCATATGCTCTCAGTGTACATAAAAAGAAAAGATACATTTGTCAAGAATCATAAGGTACAACACTTAATGATAGTCATAGGGGACATATAAGCAATCAGGAAACAATATCAATATAAATCGTAAGGATACAAGCAACAAAGTTACAGCCATACAGTCATAAGTGGAAGGAGATGGGTGGTGGGAACGATGAGAAGATTAACAGTAATGCAGATTTAGTGAATAGTTTGACAGTGTTGTTTTTTCTGCAGTTATAGGAAGATAGTCCCTAGTGCCATGATGGCAAACCTATGGCACGCGTGCCGGAGGTGGCATGCAGAGCCATTTTTTCTGGCACATGAGCTGTCGCCCAACTCACCTGCAGCTGTGCATGTGCACGTGCCACAGCTGGTGTTTGGGCCTTCGGTGTGCATGCACGCAATTCAGGGGACCCAGCTGGTCTTCGGAGCTCTCCTGCATATGCGCACATGTTTGTGCATGCGCGCAAGAATACTTGTGCACAGCACACGCATGCGTAGATGGCTTTCGTGTGCGAGCATTGCACGTGTGAAAGCCGCACACATGCACAAATGGTGCGATTGCACATGCAGTGCACAGGGGAGCCGCGCGAAACCTGCGTGCATGCGCAGATGGTGTGGTTGCACACGCATGGGGGGGCCATGCACGAAAGCCGTACGCTTGCGCAGATGGTACGGTTGTATGCGCAGCGCACAGGGAGGAGCCGCACATTAGCACAGATAGCACGCGTGTGCAATGCACGCAAAGCGCGTACCTGTTCGACACTTGGTGAGTAAAAAATTCACCACCACTGCCCTAGTGCAATCAATCTTGTTTCCCTCCATTAGAAAAGAGACAGGGAAAGCAGCAGGAAAATATAAAAGAATTGTGAAAGTCAGACCAAGCTGTGTGAATTCCCCCAGAGCTGGCCAGTAGAACTCCATGCTTCAGACATGGAAATTGCATAACAAAATACAGCTTTGAGGCAGGAAGGGAGGTTTGTGTATAGTTTTATTAACTACTGAAACATTGGTATCTTGCCTTTCAATCAAGGTAATCATGAGCCTTTATTAGCTTAAGGAAAAGGACAAAGAGTTTATTAGTGAAATTATTCTCGATTTTAATGTCTTTTGGCTATAATAACAACAATCCAGAGAGGAAGAAGTGAAACAGCAAAAGGCCCTGGTGTTTTCTCAATGAAAACAAGGCCTGTGGCTGTGCTGCCAAATGTCTTACTTCCTGGGGCGGTGAAAAGCATCGAAGAATATAATTAAAACAAGAAATTGGCAATATAATTTGAATGTAGAATAAACGTTGGTTTCCAATGTATTTTAAGTGATTTGAGGGAGGCTGCATGATTCTGTAAAAATTATGGTGGGGTTTCTTCGTTCATGTAGAAGTTGGAAGAAATTAAAACCCCACAAGAAAACAATTCTACCGTGTTTGCCTGAAAATAAGACCCTGTCTTATATTTTTTTTGAACCCCGAAATAAGCGCTTGGCCTTATTTTTGGGGAGGTCTTATTATTTTGGGGCACATGGAGCAAGACGGGGCTCCTCTTGCCATCTTACCTGATTTCCAGCTCTGTCGCTCTAACCCAACCAGAGGAAATGGTGGGGACCGACTGCACGTGCATTTAAATATTTTTGGGGAGGGATTATTTTCAAGGGGGGATTATTTTAGCGCATGCGTTTAAAAGCCCGATTGGGCTTATTATCAGGGAATGTTTTATTTTAGGGGAAACAGGGTACCTGCTTGCTTGCTTGCTTGCTTACATATTTTTGACTAAGAGATTTTAACTGTTGAAGTAGATTGGCAATCAAAATGAAAAATAATTCTTTTCCCCAAAAACATTTAACATGCGCTCAAAAGCCCGATTGGGTTTATTATCCAGGGAGGTCTTATTTTCAGAGAAACAGGATATGTTACAGAGAAATACAGCCAGAAGACATCAAATAGTAAAATCTGTACTTGTCGAATTACTATTGACAGTTATATATGGAAGCAACCTCTATCTACGTATGGCTTCCCATGGATTTCTAATTGGATTTGCACAGTCCAAGTAGGGGGAAAATCAAGTAACTCTAACTTTATTGTCACCAAGAGATGAGGATTATATTTAAAGTAGGAATAACAGTCCAGGCACAATTTTGCATGGAAAGTGATATAGGAGGACAATTTCTAATGTGATCAATTTTGTTTCCCTCCACAAGAAGAAAAAGAGAAAAAACCATAAGGAAAACGTAAGAGAATTGTGAATGTGAAACAAACCATATGGGAACTTTCTCACCACACCAATAAAATTCTGGATTTGAGACAGGAAAATTATATAATAAAAGCCTTATTTTGAAACACTTATGGGTTATAAGGTAGGATGAAAGATGGCTTTTGATATGTTGGAAGAAATATCCTTCTGGGTTCAGTTCCAATGTTGTGGTCCACCAGCAGCCTGTGGAGCTGGCAGCGGAGTCGGACAGTGAGGAGGCTGGGGAGGACCCTGGACCATTCCTGGAGTCTGAGGAAGGCCCAGACGAGGGCTCTACGTCGAGACAGAGAAGGGGCCAGGGCCAACTGGGAGTGATGCGCGGACTCCGGAGCCCCCAGGGTTGGACAGCAGAGAGGCAGAGGAACAGGAGGAGCCTGCACAGAGTTGCGAGAAGGAAAGAGCAGCTAAAGCAAAAGGGACGACTCGGGAGTAAGGCCAGGAGATGATTGGCCCCTCCCATAAGGCTTAAAAGAGCAGCAAAAGCTCTTGGGCTCTTTGTAGGAAAGCAACTTTGCTAAATCTGTTTCCAGTTGGCATCTCTTGTTTCTGAACTTCATGGGGCTTTGCCAAGAAAGGCCTTTGGCAGGGTGCCAAAGAAGATAAAAGTTTGTGATAAGCCTGAAGGACTTTTTCTGAAGGACTTGTTTTGGAATTAATTTGGACTAAGCTGGGAATGAAGTAATTCTCAGCTGTTGCAATAAAATAGTTTTGTTTGGGACTAATTGCGTCTTGTAATGATAAAGTGAGCCTAGGTCACAACATCCAAGTGGGGAGAAAGACACTGGAAACAATGGTGGCTGTTTGGAAAGATGGTTTTTAATGGTGGACAGAACCACATGGCTTGAGGTCCTGGGCAAAAAGACACATGGAGTAGAGAGAGGGAGAAAGAGATTTATACCCTCTGTTGGGAGTTGAATTTGAACTTGTATTCTGATTGGTTGTCACACTCCCATGGAGCCACACAGGGGTAACTCTGTAGGTTGCATTTTTGAGTCCCAAGTTTGGTTGAATCTTGCTAGGTGATGATGTAATGAAAGGGCTTTGGGCAATTCCTATTATGGCTCTGCCTGAAGGAGTTAGATCACTGTTATGTAGAATAGACTGGCCCAGGCCTTAATGGCCCATTGACAAAGGTAAGGGGGGGCTGAGTTTCTGCCTTCCCTTTTGGGGAAATATTCTGTCTTTTTAATATTTCCTAAAATATTTCATTTTTCTAGGAGAGAGGTAGGTAACTTCCTACAGATACATCTGTATCTTGCCTTTTAATTCTGGTTTATTCTGCAAGCCCTTATTACTACAATTTTGTAGTGAAATTATTTCAATAATTATTTCACATGGAAAACAGTGGGAATATTAGAAGAAGCCGGACTGAAAAATGCAAGGGAATTTTAACAGGAGACTTCAACCAAGTATTGACCAACAGACTCATAGGCTTACTTTCTTGATGGACCTATCAAAAGACATAAGCAAAGACCCAGTTTGAATTCATCAGTTCAGTTCAACATACCACATTTTCCCCATTGTGCAACAATCAATCAATTCAACGATCACAGGGAAAGAATACCATCCATCAGACATCAATGTTAGCCATCATAGAGAAAGCAACCAATACAAAGATAGAACAGCCATCTTAGCAGCTGAATAAATAATCTATCAATAATTAGGTATCAGTCACATTGCAAAGCAACATCTGCTCACAGAATCACTTATCAAGAATGTTCAAAGCAGGCAAGACAGAAGAAGAACGGTTGCAGGAACTGGGTATGTCTAGCTTAATGAAAAGAAGGACTAGGGGAGACATGATAGCAGTCTTCCAATATCTCAGGGGCTGCCACAAAGAAGAGGGAGTCAATCTATTCTCCAAAGCACCTGAAGGCAGGAAAAGAAGCAATAGGTGGAAACTAATCAAGGAGAGAAGCAACTTAGAACTAAGGAGAAATTTCCTGACTGTTAGAACAGTTAATCAGTGGAACAACTTGCCTCCAGAAGTTGTGAATGCTCCAACACTGGGAGTTTTTAAGAAGATGTTGGATAACCATTTGTCTGAAGTTATGTAGGGTTTCCTGCCTGGGCACAGGGTTGGACTAGAAGACCTCCAAGGTCCCTTCCAACTTTGTTATTCTATATAAAATCCCCACATCTGCAAAACTCCTGCACTGATGATGCCACCTTGAAGGTTAATGAAACATTAATATTGAAAAGGCACCTTTGGGACATTAATGAAAGATCTGCAATCCTCAGATCAAGCTTGGAGAACTCAACAACAACTCAACAAACAATTACATCAAGTCAATTCTGTACCACACATTCAACTACCATGATACTCGTGAATTCGAGTCAGATTTCTTTAAACAGTAATGTTGTCCCTGTATATTTTAAATGTTTTAATTGGTTTGTATTTTTAATTTTGGGCCAAATTTATATATATTTTAATTGTTTTTTAATATTTGTATTTCATGTTTTTTAATTCTGGCTGTACACCGCCCTGAGTCCTCAGGGAGAAGGGCGGTATATAAATGTAAAAATAAATAAATAAATAAATAAATAAATAAATAAATAAATAAATAAATAAATAAATATATTTAAAATATATCCTGCTGAAGGAAATGTCTTCTATGATAGAGCTAATGTTAAATCACAACATATCCCACCCCCCCAGGCAACAATCCATATTGCCTAATTCAATGGTTTCACATTTTGATGGTGTGAGATGGCACGAAACCCAAATAAAAGTCATTCATTAGAAACTGTTCTACTTTATGAACTGGAAAAGGTCAAAGATATGCAACACTGAATCTTCATTACAGACTGATTGCTTATTTCAGGCACACTTTCACATTAGAGCGGGGGGGGGAATGTATTTTTTTTTAAAAAAAACTTGTTTTATGATGGAGGTGTTGACTGGAAGGTGGTCTCAGGCTAACAGAGCTGTGCTTTGAAAGGTACTGTGAATGATGAACTGTGTTCCACTGAAATGACATTATTAGCTTTGGCAAGAAGCTAATTCAGCTATCTCCCAGTTTTGCCAACCATAAAGAAAATCTTTGAAAAAAGATGTGTCCAAACTGCAGAATAATAAAGCACCTAGCCCACAGTTCACTGGCAGGCAACAATCGTTGTTATGGAAAGGTGTGCATATAGTGGGAAGAGATAATCGGGAACGATGCCAAGCAGCTATTTCAGCAGACGTCTCTGTACCCTTGGCTGCTGATTTGGCGCTCTCAGTTTTCTGCCAGGCTACCACGTTCAACACGAGCAGCTGGATCAGGGTTGCAAAGACACAGGGTTGAAAGAGCCTTGGTGGCGCAGCAGACTAAAGTGCTGTTAAATAGCACCAGCTGCCTGCAATTACTGCAAGTTCAAATCTCACCAGGTTCAAAGTTGACTCAGCCTTCCATCCTTTCGAGGTAGGTAAAATGAGGACCCGGATTGTGGGGGCAATAAGCTGACTTTGTATAAAAAAGAACACCACTTAGGGGGAGGGGGTAAAAGCCCTACTAAGCAGGTATATACAAAAGTATGGAGGCTATTGCTTAACGCATTGTAAGCCGCCCTGACTCTCCGGAGAAGGGCGGCATATAAATCGAACCAATAAATAAATAAATACATAAATACATAAATACATATGAAGGAAACTCTAGTCCAAGGCTGTCAAACTCATGGCCCGTGGGCCAGATGCGTCGTGCACTGACCACGCCCATGCCCGGTGTAGCGAAGGGGACACTGCCGTGACAATGTCAGTTTGACAACACTGCTCTAGGCCATTATTAACATGTACACTTATAGCTTATTTTACTGACACACTTTACAAAGCAAAAGAAACCATTGAAGTCCAGACAAGTGAGTTAAAGGTACCCCATGAGTTAATTTGTCTTTAGTAAGAATATACTCAAAATGATATTTAGTTATTTAATTATTTAACAATACCTATCGCCCAATCCACTCCAAATGGACTCCAGATGGGATCTACCCAAGTCCAAAGATGTGCACTAAAAGGCAGGGGTGAAATCCAGCAGGTTCTGACAAGTTCAGGAGAACCGGTAGCAAAAATTTTGAGTAGTTTGGACAACCGGTAGGGGAAATTTTGAGTACTTCGGAGCAAATACCACCTCTGGCTGGCCCCAGAATGGGGTGGGAATGGAGATTTTGCAATATCCTTTCCCTGCCATACCTACCAAGCCATCCCACCAAGCCACACCACACCACGCCCACCAAGCCATGCCCACAGAACCGGTAGTAAAAAAAAAAAAAAATTGGATTTCACCACTGCTAAAAGGTATATGGATAACTAAAGTCAACAACAAGCAAAGAAACCCAAAAGCATCAAAGGCACAATTTAATTAACTCTAAAGGGCTAAATCTCCAATGCTTCAACTTGTCAGAAAGCATATACAATACAAACTATCCATACTACTAACCTATCTTCTCCTTTGTTTTGTTTTATCACAGTCTTTTATGTTTTGTCCACCCAAACAGGTAAACTAGATTAAGAAACAGACTGTGTAGACCTAAAGCTACTTTTGTTCGAATGGTTATAATCAGAGGTGGTATTCAGCCGGTTCATACCGGTTCAAGCAAACCGGTAGTGGAAATAGCAGGTGGGCCCGCCTGCCCACCCACCCAGGCTCTATGCCGTCCTATTTAGGCACATTTTCGAGGCCAGGCGCATGCGTGGAAGGCATGCGAGCGAGCAAAGCAAATGCATGGAAGGAACGCACATGCATGGAAGGCACATGCGCGAAGCAAGCGTGTGAGTGTGGGGCAAACCAGTGGTAGGAATATTGGAAACCCACAGCTGGTTATAGTAACATAATTTTGCAAGTATGAATGAGCTTCCTTACTCTGCTGTTTAATCTTCCTGTGAATTAGGAGGAGGGGAGCCGAGACATTTTCCTAAGGCATTTTCTTGGCCTGGATTCAATATTCATTTATCTGATTGTTGCTTTGGTAATGCACATTTCCACTTTAGCTAAATTTCAGGATCAAAAACAGTCTTGGAGTCACAAGGCAGAAAAGTAAAATAGACAGCCAAGCTCTTGTCTCTACTTTATAGGCAAACAAACCAATGCAAGTTTAATAAATATTTGTACCTCATTTGGTCTTGTGCAGGGTTTTGTGTTTAGCCAAGACTGATTATAAAAGGGCATTTATTTCTTGCTATACTACACAAAATAATATAGCATTTTTATTTTATTTTATTTTTATTTATTTAAACACCCTCTTACTCAGGAGTGAAATCCAGCAGGTTCTGACAGGTTCTGGAGAACCAGTAGTGGAAATTTTGAGTAGTTCAGAGAACCGGTAGTGGATATTTTGAGTAGTTCGGAGAACTGGTAGCGGAAATTTTGAGTAGTTCAGAGAACTGGCAAATATTACCTCAGGCTGGTCCCAGAGTGGGGTGGGAATAGAGATTTTGCAATATCATTCCCCCAGGAGTGGGGAGGGAATGGGGATTTTGCAGTATCCTTCCCCTGCCACGCCCACTCAGGGGTGAAATCCAACAGGTTCTGACAGGTTCTGGAGAACCGGTAGTGGAAATTTTGAGTAGTTCGGAGAACCGGTAGCGAAAATTTTGAGTAGTTCAGAGAACTGGCAAATACCACCTCTGGCTGGTCCCAGAGTGGGGTGGGAATGGAGATTTTGCAATATCCTTCCCCCAGGAGTGGGGAGGGAATGGGGATTTTGCAGTATCCTTCCCCCCCTGGAATGGGGTGGGAATGGAGATTTTGCAGTATCCTTCCCCTGGAGTGGGGTGGAAATGGAGATTTTGCAGTATCCTTCCTCTGCCACGCCCACCAAGCCACGCCCACAGAACCGGTAGTAAAACAAATTGGATTTCACCACTGGTCTTACTTGAAAAAAAATAAGATAGCATTCTTGTGAAACCAGAGGTTTTATTATGAAGCCAATTACGGGGTTTGAAATGCAAGTTACCAAGATAATTTTAGAATGGTGACAAATGATGAACTGGTGCATCTGGTTTAATAATTCATTCTCCAAGAGCTGTAGTAAATTTTTAGCAATCTGCTTGACAAAGAAAATAGGCACCTGACAAAGAATATAAAATATATAATAGTATTTGGAGCATGGGGTCAGTTGTAACACAAGACGTGTTATGTTCTCCCTGTTTTCTTACCTGATTAGAAATGAGCCTTGCAAGAACATCCATCCTAGATCCTGACTCTGAGATCATTTTAGCTGCATTAATCACATCTGATGTATTCTTCAGTGGTCCTCTGCCCCTTTAATTAGAACAATATATATATGATGAATATTAAACATCTGGTACAATCTTAGAATAAATATGAGCATACAATTTCTTTTGGTCTTCTAAGAATGTCTCTGTTGCATTGGAAAAGAAGAGATGTCTCTGCAACCATGCGATCACATTTTATCTATTGCATGTGTGATGACTCTGATTCTCAAGGTGGCCTACAATCAGAGGTGGATTTCAGCAGGTTCTGACAAGTTCTGGAGAACCGGCAGTGGAAATTTTGAGTAGTTCAGAGAAACGGTAGTAAAAATTCAGACTGGCCCAGCCCCCATCTATTCTCTGCCTCTCAAATCCCAGCTGATCAGGAGGAAATGGAGATTTTACAGTATCCTTCCCCTGGATTGGGGAGGGATTGGAGATTTTACAGTATCCTTCTCCTACCACGCCCACCAAGCCACACCCACCAAGCCATGCCACGCCCACCAAGCCACACCCACAGAACCAGTAGTAAAAAAATTTGAAACCCACCACTGCCTACAATCCACTATAAAAATATTTTAAATCAACTTCTAAAAGGTAAATTAGCAACAACACCCAAGAACTGTGCATGCTGTCTGGATGAACAGGAAATGAACAGAATTATTATAGCTACACACACACACATCTAATGAAAACAAATAATCAAGATAGCTGCACAATCTTCTCGGAGCAATAGCAATTGAAAGAAATTTGGCAACCTTTCAACAAAATTTGCTGAGCTGCTAGTAAAGGAGACAAGCAACTTCCTCATCAAATCTTGCATGACTCTTAAGACCAAACGAGGTGTCATAAATTCAACACGCCTCACCATTTAAAGACACCTTACCTTTAGGAGAAACCCTTCCATACTTCCACCTCTTTCAATATGAGACAACACAGTATCAACAGTAGAGACCTTCAAATTTCTAGGTTCTACCATATTGCAAGATCTAAAATGGACAGCTAACATCAAAAACGTCATCAAAAAAGCACAACAAATAATGTTCTTCTGCACCAACTCAGAAAGCTCAAACTGCCCAAGGAGCTGCTGACACCGTTCTACAGAGGAATTATTGAGTCTGTCATCTGCACCTCTATAACTGTCTGGTTTGGCTCTGTAACCCAACAAGACAGACACAGACTTCAGAGGATAATTAGAACTGCAGAAAAAAACAGTTACTATCAATTTGCCTTCCATTGAGGACCTGTATACTGCACGAGTCAAAAAGAGGGCTGTGAAAATACTTACAGACCCCTCGCATCCTGGACATAAACTGTTTCAACTTCTACTCTCAAAACTATGCTATAGAGCACTGCACGTTAGAACAACTAGACACAAGAACCGTTTTTTCCTAAATGCCATCACTCTGCTAAATAAATAATTCCCTCAACACTGTCAAACTATTCACTAAATCTGCACTATTATTAATCTTCTCATCGTTCCCACTACCCATCTCCTTCCACTTATGACTGTATGACTGTAACTTTGTTGCTCGTACCCTTACGATTTATATTGATATTGTTTCCTGATTGCTTATTTGTGCCCTATGACTATTGTACCTTATGATTCTTGATGAACGTATCTTTTATGTACACTGAGAGCGTATGCACCAAGACAAATTCCTTGTGTGTCCAATCACACTTGGCCAATAAAAAATTCTATTCTATTCTATCTATTCTATTCTTTGAAAAGGGCATTGAAAGAACATGTGAACAGTTCTATTTTCTTTAAGGAGCAAAACCAAAGACATTCTTGAATGGGAATGGGAATCAAATATTGATGTTGAAAAGGAGGCAAAACATTAAATCTGCTTCGGATGTCAAGGGATGTTGGCTTAGTAACTTGCATGAGAGAATGGGCTTCCAAACAGATACCCGATGTACCAAATAAGGTGGTTATTTTTTGGAGGCAGGGAGGTGGGTTTACAAGTCCTGCTCAATATCTGCATTGAGGATTATTGTGAAAATGTTAAAACCACCCTGTCTTCCGATTTAAAATGGAAGTTTTACAAAATGATGTACCATTGATGTATGATGCTAGAGAAATTATCTAAGAAGAATAACTTCAAATCTCTGTTGGAAATGTGAAATAGAGAGATTTAAAAAATTTAAAAATGAATCAGATGCAACTGGACTTTTGTTACATGCATCAAGCATGCAATGTGGTGGTGGAAGAAATGCCCATCTGGGTTCAGTTCCAAGTGGGTAGAAAGACACTGGAGGCTGTTTGTAAAGATGGTTTAATGGTGGACAGGACCACATGAGTTTTTTGGGTCCTGGGCAAATGAGCACATGGGAGAAAGAGAAAGAGAGGTTTATACCCTCTCTTGGGATTTGAATTTGAACTTCCTGTTCCTGTGGCAAGGGCATGTATTCTGATTGGTTGTCAAACTCCCAGGGGGCTATGCGGGGGTAACTTTGTAGGCTGTCTTGAGCCCCTTGGTTGAACGTTGCTGGGTGATGCAATCTTCCCAGGTGCCTTGTGGTGAGATGGGTACAGGGCTAATCCTATTATGTCCTGAGGGTAGGTCTTTTGTTTTGCAGATAAGCTGGCCCAGCCTTTTGTCTTGTAGATAAGTTGGCACCAAAATATCTGCTGGCGGGGAGGGTGGGGGGCAGGGAGCTGCGGCTTTGAGTTTATGTCCTAACATGTTTCTCCTCTAGGGAAAATATAATATTCCTCCTTTTTATTATTTCCTAGAATATTTCATTCTTCTAGGAGATGGGTGGGTGTTAACTTTCTACAGTGTGAAATAGGCTAGGACTTATGGACAGTCAACTAGAAAAAGCCTGTGGATTATTGGTTTTATATATGACAACTGCAGCAAGGTTATTATAAGCACAAAGATGGGAGAATACAGAAATACCTATCATGGAGGAAGGGATTGTGAAGATGGCAGACCTTGCAGAATTGGCTAAACTGACTTATTTGATGGACAGAACAACAAATACTTTTAAAACAGAGTGGAAACCCTTATGGACTTTTTGCTGAAAGTGGATAAAATGAACTTATGCTTTCAGGGTTTATTAGTTAAAAATATTTATGGGTAGAAGCAGGGTGAAATCCAGCAGTTTCTGGCAGATTCTGGAGAACGGGTAGCAGAAATTTTGAGTAGTTTGGAGAACTGGCAAATACCACTTCTGGCTGGTCCCAGAGTGGGGTGGGAATGGAGATTTTGCTGTATCCTTCCCTTGGAGTGAGGTAGAAATGGAGATTTTGCAGTATCCTTCCCCTGCCACACCCACCAAGCCACGTCCACCAAGCCACACCCACAGAACCGGTAGTAAAAAAATCCAAATTTCATCACTGGGTGGAAGAGAACTAAATATACCATATTTTTCAGAGTATAAGACGCACCGGAGTATAAGACACACCTACCTTTTTTGGTTGTTTTTTTTTAAACGGTTTTTTTAATTTTTTAGACAAACACACATACAAACATACAATGTATTTTCTTTGAATAGAGTATTTGGCTGGTTCACAAATTTAAACAGTGTTTAGTCATTTCAATTAAATTTACAATTTCTATATTTCCTTTTTGCCATATTTATTCCTCATCTATTTTTTTTTAAAAAAAACAATATTACCCTTCATTCTCATCTCTAATCTTAATCAAATTCAATTTTTCCCTTCTATTCTATATTATACTCTTTTCCATTGTCATCTATTTTTATATCCATCTTCACATTGGTTGATTATTTAAGATTACAATTGTTTAATACAAATTCAACATTTTAATATAAATCAATTAGTTATATAACTATCTTTTTTGTATATTAATCAATATGAACATGAATATTCCAATTATTTCCTTGCAATCCAATTTCTTACAAATCAATTAATTATATTTACCAATAATAATAAACCAAATAATTTCCCCCATATATTCCTCCAAACCACAACTTAACCATTTCTGCTTTCAACACAATATACAATTATTAGTATCTCAATTATTACAATTTCCTAGTTAAATAGAGCTTTTTTTCTTTTGTGTTTTAAAATCTTGAACTCTCCTCTTTTGCCCTAAATTTCCCATTGTTTGCACCTACCCTTTTTGGTGAGCAAAAAGAAAAATAAATCTCTCCCTGCCTCATGTTGCAGCAAAGAGCCTGCTTTATTTTCAGTTTTGTTTTTTCAGCATAGCTAGGGAAAAAAAATTCTGCTCCAGCACTCTTTGCAGCAAGCAGGAGAGCCCCGTCCAAAACAGCTGAGAGCAAATTAGCTGAGAGTCGGGAGGCTGATCTAATCAACTTGTGCTAATTAACCTATACTGAAGCTGGAAGGGGCTGTTTTTTCTTGCTGTTTGCTTGCAAGAAGGTAACTGCTGCGAGGCACAGGCCAAAGGGTGAAGACCAGTGGGTGGGCAGGGCTACATTCGGTGTATAAGATGCACCTAAATTTTCACCCCCTTTTGAGGGGTAAAAAGGTGTGTCTTATACTCTGAAAAATACGGTACATAATTTGGGAGGGAGGAAATGTTAATTTCTGTGTTTGCACTGCAGCAAAGAAGATAAGAAGTCACTTCTTTAAACATTTATTTTTGTTTCTCTTTTTGTTATCTTTCAGTTTTTCTTTTGTTTTTTCATATTTCTTTATTTTTTTTTCTACTGTTACTTTGGAAATAGAAAGTTATGTAAAGTTTTCTTTTAACAAAAAATATACCTTTAAAAAAATTATATTGAGGGTGCATAGTCTTACATCCCGGCAAATTCCTTTTTGGGCCAAGGGAAAACAGAAAGAACAATGATTTCTAAAAGATACTCTGATTTGCCTATTAAGATCATTTGTCTCCAACCTCTGTGCCAGTGATACCATTGATCCTTGCTTATGTCCAGAACTGATTAACTCCAAATTGAAAAGAAAAAAAAAAGAAAGAAAGAAAAAAAATGTGGGGTGTTGCCCCCTCACATGTCTTTTTTTCCCTAAAAAAATATTTTTAGTAAATGACTGGTCCCCAAAGCACACTGAATTAAGGTTTGGTTTTAGCCGTTCTTATCATTCCTTTGGAGGAAAGAATTAAAATTTTCTTTGCTATATTTAAAAGCAAACATTAGAGCTTGAATTTCCAGCAGCCAATTACTTTACTGAAAATAATCCTGTAAAATAAATTTGGTTAGATCATTTCATTCTCAAACAAGCCCGTTTTTAAATTAGATAATTTACATGTCTTGAATTCAGTCTTTACAATTGGGAATAATACTTAAAATGATTCTCTTAGTAATACCCAACACATCTGGATTTCTCACAATTCTTCAACTCAAAATTTTTAGAATACAATTTTAACCCAACATTAAGATCTTTAACATAAATGTTTTGTATAGTTTTTGATACAAATATGTCAGAGTTCGTAAATCCAGAAAGCACACACAGATAAACTGATTCAGCAGGATACATTAACTTCTTTATATGCACAATGATACATGAAGTAAGTTTATAATATCAACATATAGAGCTGGCAGTGGAGTCGGACAGTGAGGAGGCTGGGGAGGAACATGGGCCAGTCCTGGAGTCTGGGGAAGGCTTGGACGAGGGTTCTGCATCAGAGGCAGAGATGGGGCCAGGGCCATCTGGGAGTTATGTGCAGACTCCGGAGCCTCCAGAGTCGGACATCAGAGAGGCAGAGGAACAGGAGGAGCCTGTTCCTAGTCCGCACATGCGCAGAACTGCCAGAAGGCAAGAACAGCTAAAACAAAAGGGACAACTTGGGAGTAAGGCTTGGAGATGATTGACCTCTCCCATAAGACTAAGGAGCAAAGGCATGTGGGCCCTTTGCAGGAAGCAACGTTGTTAATTTTGTTCCCAGTCAGAATCTCTGTTTGATTCTGGACTCCGTGTGGCTTTGCCAATTAGGTCTTTGGCAGCATGTCAAGGGAGATAAAGGTTGGTGATTATCCCAAAGGACTTCTCCCAAAGGACTTTTTGCAACTAATTGGGACTAATCTGAATGAACATAATTCACAGCTGCTGCAATAAAAGAGGTTTTTGGGTCTATTGTGTGTTTTAATGACTCAGAAAGCTTGAGTCACAACACAACAGTAGATTCACAGCTTCATTTCAGCTGAGATCAGCAGACAAGTTCACACACACTGGTTTCAGTTTCCAGGGCCGGATTTTCCTATAGGCTAACTAGGCTTCAGCCTAGGGCCTCAAGATCAAGAGGGGCCTACATTCAAATTGTTAGCAAAATTAAAATTACACTTTCACTATAGGTGAAAGGGCCTCATAAGTGGAATAGCCTAGGGCCTCTTTTCATCTAAATCCGGCCCTGTCAGTTTCTCTTTTCTGCACAGAATCAGAAGCTGCAGACTAAGACATGCCCTGGCTCCAGTCTGTCTCAGTTCCCAATTGGCTGACTTAGTTGCTATGCTTATTCATTGGCTGACCTTGTTACCATGTCTTCCCAGTCATGAATATTTTGAGAAAATATGATGTGGAATTTAGACATTAATTCCATCAGAATGAAAGCACCTCTGGGTTTTTTAGAAGCAGCCAAAGCTCCTGCTTCATACTGAACTCCGGGACGTGCTTGAGTTGATTGTATTATCACTGTGGAGAATTAGGTTGGCAATATTCCATCTGAAGTCTAAGGAAAAAAAAAAATCTTTACAGCAATCGTTGCAAAGTAATTGATTTTAAATTGATTTCAGATTCCACCTGGTTTTCAATTGAATGTTTTTCGCTCTATTTTTAAACTAGAGTTCTTCCATAGTTAAATATTCATGGGGCAGTTGATATCCACAGGTCAGATAGATGTGCAACAACCTTACATTTGCAAGCCTGAGACCTCTTCCGTGTATGCCCTATTTCTCCAACACATGAGATGCCAGTGCAATCTTATAATAAGTCCCATCAGAAATGCCACGATCCTATTTCATACATAATATTTCATGAATCAAGAAAGAAAAGGTCTTTCAAAAAAAAAAATCTGACATCACATCTTCTGCATTTCTGAAAGCAATTAGCACCCACACAGTTGCTTTGGTAGTTCCACCTTGCTGCTCAGAAGTTTGTGGAAGCAAATGATAACATAAGAAGAAGATTATGCTTTGCCACCCACCTCCAGTTGGAGAGAAAAGAGGGGGAAAAATCAATCAAATGGACAGCTTAAAACTGTTAAATGTTTTTAGCTGGGAAGCCACAAAAGAGAGAATACTAATTTCCTTCAAATGTTGAATATGGGTATAAAATACTTGGCTTTGTGGAAATGGATATTTACTGAAAAACATAGCTTTGGAGGAATTCTAGGATTCTATCCAGGGGTGAAATGCTACCGGTTTGGACCGGTTTTCCTGAACCGGTAGTAAAAAATGCTACCAGTTCAGCCAAACCGGTATTTACGATGATCAACTGGGCGACGATCAGCTGTGACATGCGATTTATATTAGCTAGAATCGTCGGATTTCCAGCTTTCTAGCTAATCTAAATCGCGTGGTACAGCGGATCCCCCCCCTCACTACCTACCTTTGGAGACTGGAAAGCTTAAAAATATTCCTTTTTTAGCGTTGCGCAGGTGCGCCTCAGGCAGGCATGCACGCACAAAGTGTGTACTTGGTAGCAGACTCACAGTACCGGTAGCAGACTTCAGTGGATTTCACCGCTGGTTCTATCTAAAGTATGGCTCAGCCTTTGAAATGAATGGCTTAGTGCTGAGATTTCAATTCAGTAAAAGTGGCCATTTAAAATGAGCCAGTTTGGTATATTGCAGTGATGGTGAAGTGATGTGTGGAAACATTGTGTGCATGTGCATGCGCTCATCGGGACCGCGCTCTGGAGAAGCCAAAATTCCGGGTTCTAGCGCGCATGCATGCCCAACAATCAGCTGGCCGGCACATATGCACAGGCCGGTTTTTGGCACAGCCGCACGTGCAAAGGGATCGCGCTCCAGTAAAGCTGAACTTCCGGGTTCTGGAGTACATGTGCACTTGACAATCAGCTGGCCTGCATGCATGCACCAGTTTTTGGCACTGCCATGTGCGAAAAGAACAGCTGATCATTGCATGCACATGCATGCCAGAAACCCGGAAGAGAAACAGGCAAGGCCACGCGTGCCGGGCAACATGGCATCGCGTGCCACTTAGGGCACGCGGGCCATAGGTTCGCCATTACGGGTATAGTGGTTAAGGCAACAGGCTAGAAACAAGAGAGCATGAGTTCTAATTCTGCTTTAGACATGAAACCCACTGGGTGACCTTGGGCCGGTCCCTTACCCTAGGAAGAAACAGACAATGGCGATGTCAGCGTTCCAATTTATGATCTCCTCCAGCGCTGACATGAATGAGAGAGGGAGAAGCCTTGCTTTAATGCTGAAATGAACTTTCACTTAGTTTCCTACTCCTTGGTAGATAACGTTACTTAGGAGATAGAGGGAGGGGGGAATTCCTGTGAATAGAAAGTGCTTGGGACGGAGAGATGGATCTGCACAATGGCCAATGAGACATTGGGGATGAAAAACGGAAAGGGAGGGGTTTGGAAGGAGGTGCCAGTTTTGGCTGCATCCAGAGTTCAGGAATGACGTTGTTTTTATTCTTAAATAAAGAAAAGATTCATCAGAGACTTTGCGTTTGAGAATGAAGTTTATTTAAGATAACACCGAAACCTGACAGGCAAACCACTTCTGAAAAACGTTGAGAAGAAAACTGCAGTAAATTGTCCAAGGGAATTCTTAAAGTTGCCAAGATTGGACAACCCTTTCCTTAAGATACTTCAGTGCTTAGTGTCTCCACTCAAGACTAATTTTCTGAATAAAAAAGAATGGAGGAAGAATTACAATGATAGAAGAAACAATGAAAAGACAAGATCTGTAATGGGTGGAGAAGGGAAGCCACAGGAGCCTTCTGTCCTTCAGGCCATTTGGAGTTCCTCTGACAGCTCCAGTGGCAGAAGATGGAAAATAAGAGTCAGGGGAAAGCACATGCAGTAGAAACTCCGTGTCAGATATCATCTCTTCTTCTATTTTTGCCAAATGTCAAGGGGAAAAAAAATCCATTTCCAGCTTTGTCACTTGCAACTTTGAATGATTACTCTTCAGCTTTTCATTACAATTTTAATGTCAATTTCATTCTAGCCTCATCTTGTTTTATTTATTTTTATTTTTCTTCTTGTACACATCACCGATCACACATCGCAACAGTCCATCTTGCTGGGTACTGAGAGCTGCACAGTTTTTTTCACCTCCCCCACATTTGGAAGATTTGCTTGATCAGCTATTTTGGCAAGAGAAGATCATTTGACTGCAAATTATCCATCCTGAACAGCATCCCTGGCATGAAGTAAAATAAAGCTTCTTTTCACCATCCCAGTGATAATTTTGAGTATATGTGTAGGAATCAATGTCTGCATGCACAATTCTTAATTCCCAACAAGGAAAAAGCTGAAGTATTTAGAGTTGAAAAGATTGATCACTTCCACAAGTAAATAAATAATTTCTCTTAAGAACCAGCTGATACCTTTGAATTTACTACAGTGATATATATTCATCCAAAACATATCTTCTTATTGCCTTAAGGGTATTGTACTGACTTTGAATGACTTAAACAAAAGAACTAAAGAGTGCATTTTCTGCTAAAGAGCATGTTGACTGGGAGTATGGTGAGAACGTATTATATATAGATTTTCATTTATTGGCTGTTTCTTTTTTAAATGTCATTTAAGCTGTCATATCGTGAAAGCAACTTCTAAATTAAAAATCTTATTCTGAGAAAAAGATATCACATAAAATATATCAGAAAAGATTTTGGAGAAAGCGTGATGCTGAAAATACTGTTAATCATTTTCCTTTGAATCAAAGACAAAGAAAGAGAGAAAGAAATTATAATATAAAAACATGATGAAATAGAATTCAAAAGTTTAAATGTTTTTGGGGAAAAGACTTATTTTTCATTTTGATTGCCAATCTACTTCAACAGTTGAAATCTCTTAGTCAAAAATATGTAAGCAAGCAAGCAAGTAGGTACCCTGTTTTCCCTAAAATAAGACAGTCCCTGATAATAAGCCCAATCAGGCTTTTGAAAGCATGTGCTAAAATAATCCCCCCCTCTAAAATAATCCCTCCCCAAAAATATTTAAATGCATGTGCAGCTGGTCCCCGCTATTTCCCTCTGGTTAGGGTTAGGGAGATAGAGCTGGAAATCAGGTAAGATGGCAAGAGGAGTCCCGTCTTGCTCCACCTGCCCCAAAATAATGAGACATCTCCGAAAATAAGGCCAAGCACTTATTTCGGGGTTCAAAAAAAATATAAGACAGGGTCTTATTTTCGGGCAAACACGGTAATATGTAAGTAAGTAAAACATGCTTGTGTTGTAAGATAACTGTGAGAAGCTGGAAGAATTATCGGTCCAGGTATAACCTTAAAAACGTCTGCTACTAGTTTCTCTCTTTCCTAGGAAAGAGTGAGGTGGCAGACTTACTTGATGAAAAACATCTTGAAAAAAGATGACAATGGTAAAACACTTCTTTGTTGTTGCCAACAAAACTATGCAGTTGTGTTCATGAAGACAGCAGGAATTGAGTTTTTTTTTTAACACACCAGTGTCCTTACTTGGTGCCCTGCTGATGAGCTGAGGTGCACCACCGCTAACCCTAGTCTAGAAAGTCATTGCCCCTAGCCTGTACAGCAAGGGTGTCCAGCCTTGGAAACTTTGAAGAGCTGTAGATTTCAACTCCCAGAATTTTCCAGCCATCTCCCAATTTTGGGAGCTGACGTCCACAAGTCTTAAAGTTGCCGAGGTTGGACACTCCTGCCGTACAGACTCATTGCACGATTTAGAATCCTGAACAGTTCCAAATTTGCAGAACATCTTCATGGAGAGGGAAACTCTTCACTGTACAAAGTTATCTGCTATTTATGAAGGAGAATGAGAGCAGAGGAAAATTTTGTTAACATGCTAATCTTAACATGCTAACATGTTAACATGCTAACTAGACACAAGAACAATTTTTTTCCCCGAATGCCATCACTCTGCTAAACAAATAATTCCTAACACTGTCGAACTAGTTACTAAATCTGCATTACTATTACTATTAATCTTCTCATCGTTCCAATTACCCATCTCCTCCCACTTATGACTGTATGACTGTAACCTTGTTGCTGGTATCCTTAAGATTTATATTGACTGTTTTCTAATAGGATTTGATTGCTTATTTGTTCCCTATAACTATCATTAAGTGTTGTATCTTATGATTCTTGATGAATGTATCTTTTCTTTTATGTACACTGAGAGTGTATGCACCAAGACAAATTCCTTGTGTGTCCAATCACACTTGGCCAATTACAAATTCTATTCTATTCTATTCTATTCTATTCTATTCTATTCTGTTCTGTTCTGTTCTGTTCTGTTCTGTTCTGTTCTGTTCTGTTCTGTTCTGTTCTGTTCCCTTTTTCTGCAGGTAGAGTTTCCCTAAATTTGAAAGGGTTAGGGTTAGGGAGGATTAATGAAGCAGACAATATTGACAATAAAACTATTGGTTAGTGCTGTGCTATTACCACTTGCTCTGAGGTATAAGCATACTGCTAGCTAAAAACAAACCAATATATAAGCAATGCTTATTGAAGATAGTGTCTGCCAGTTCCAGAGTTTCAGCATTTAGAGAGGAACACATTGGAAAGTTTTTATTTGCAGGTGTTTTATTTATTTATTTGTTCAATTTGTATGCCACCTTTCTCCGAAGACTCATCGTTAAGAACAATGTAAGAGATTGTGGCTGGGTTTCAAAGTTATTTGGGGATGTTAGAAAATGGAAAAGATGTGGCAGGTTTCATGATAACTTTTATAACCGATAGAGGCTATTGGATTTCATAGAAATGGCTGCAACAGTCATTGGATTATGAACAGTACTTAAGCTACTAAAATAGTGATTATTTTCTATTCAGCTTGTAGCAAATAACATAAAATGTAATTTTAGACCTCTAGAGATAATAGTAGCTCTCTTTTTGCTTTCAGTGAAGGAAAGACCTCTGAAGACAGTAGGAAAAATGATCTAGCCATTTCTGCATCTATGGAATTTGTACTTATGACACAGAGTGACCTAAAGATAATACTATAGATAATACCAAAAGTGATATTAAAAGGGTGAGGGGTGAAGGAAAGCTAAAGTTAGATGCTATTGCAAGGCAAAAATAAGATGTACAAAAATTGGATACAGTGACAATTGGAAGAAATAATTAGTGCGCAATTAGATAACTAATTAAATAACTGGATAAATTAGATAATTAGATCAGAGGGATACGGTGGCTCAGTGGCTGAGTTTGTCAATCGAAAGGTCGGCAGTTCAGCGGTTCGAATGCCTAGTCCCGCGTAACAGCTCCCGCTACTTGTCCCAGTTTCTGCCAACCTAGCAGTTCGAAAGCACGTAAAAAATGCAAATAGAAAAATAGGGACCACCTTTGGTGGGAAGGTAACAGCATTCCGTGTGCCTTTGGTGTTGAGTCATGCTGGCCACATGACCACGGAG
The DNA here is from genome assembly GCF_059756535.1 of Pantherophis guttatus. NCBI lineage: Eukaryota > Metazoa > Chordata > Lepidosauria > Squamata > Colubridae > Pantherophis > Pantherophis guttatus. The sequence continues at coordinate 82,021,042 of NC_142068.1, read as the reverse complement.
ATGTCTTCGGACAGCGCTGGCTCCTCAGTCTTGAAACAGAGATGAGTACTGCCCCCTAGAGTTGGGAACAACTAACACATATGTGTGAGGGGAACCTTTACCTTTACCTAGATAACCAAGGAGCCAGCAACACCAAATCTCAAAACTTTTAAGTACAAATATCTTCATATTTTCTTTCTGGAAAGCCAGAGTTCTTTTCTGAGTTCTTAAAGTAAAAAAAAAGTCCATTATAAAAGTACACCCTGGATGAAAGCTAGATTTATCACTCTTCTTGCTAGCGTTTTCCACTTATGGACAGCTAGGGAAATGGACGAAAAAAAAGTCCAACACATTGAAAATAGAGAGGGCAGTAAAAACTTCTTTTCATAGCTCTGATCTCAATGTTGACCCTTGGAATCAGTTTCAGTTACCTTGGGCTGCTGCAAGTCCATTGAAACTAAAACTTGTCTGAATCTCCCAAGTTCATTTAATGTTGACTTAGATTTGTGTTTTGTCGGAGGTACATAGACAGGTAAATGGTGGATGGTATATGTCCACAGCAGGAGAGAAAAAGAGTAAAAAAGAATAAAAACCTGGTGCTATCTATTAAACTGGACTGGAGGAATATATACTTTATAGTATAGACTCCATGGCTACTCAAAATAGCAGGATGAAAATATTTTGCCACACTGACAATCTTCGATTGTGACTTCAATCTAACTCTTTTTTTTTTTATTTATTTTGATTTATATGCCACCCTTCTCCGGAGATTCAGGGCGGCTTACAAGGCATTAAGCAATAGCCTTCATACTTTTGTATATTTTATACAAAGTCAGCTTATTGCCCCCACAAACCGGGTCCTCATTTTACCTACCTTAGAAAGGATGGAAGGCTGAGTCAACCTTGAGCCTGGTGAGAATTGAACTCGCAGTAATTGCAGGCAACTGGAAGCTAAATACTACCTTTAACAGTAGCATTAGTCTGCTGCGCCACTCAGGCTCTTCTAACTCATGGAAGCCAGAACAGAATTTGTAGGTGAGATCATCGTTGCTGGAATTTTTCAGCTTAGTAAATTATCTATTTTAAGTTCTCTTTCATTAGATTGAATGGGGAAATTAGATACCTATTCCAAGCTTGCATGACCTAGGGCCCACTCTTTGTTTTTCTCATGATAAAGGATAGGCTTCTTCCATTTGATTCAAAATTACTCTTCCTCTTTAATCCTCAAAATATCTCACTTTAGGATTCATTACCACAGACATAGCAAGAGGTAGAAGAAAATGGCTTATCTGACTTGTAATCCTTTTAGAACCTGGTAAATTACCTGCAGGGCTCAATATAGACAGAATATAAGATGGAAGATGAAATTCATTGATCTCATTGTTTATATTGCGGCTAAGCAGTAAAAATATTTTATGACAGAAAAACAGGACAATTACTAGAGCATTCATTAAGAATGACAATTAAAGCTTAGTTTAACCTTACCATTAGTTATCCTCTCCCATGGAGTAGAAGTGTACATCAAAGATATGAGGAGGGAAGAGAAAGAGCTAGAAAAATATTCTATTCTAGATGAGGACAGAGTTGAAGAGACAGCTAAAAACCAATTGAGAGCATGGGAAAAAAAACATAGGACATAGTTTAAATTTTAATGAATGGGAAGAAGCTTGGAATAAAAACTACAAATTGACCAGAGCTGCGACGTATAAGGAGAATCAGTATAAAATGCTCCACAGGTGGTATCTAGCACCTGCCAGACTAGCTAAGATGTTCCCCAATATGCACCCAAATTGCTGGAAATGTGGCTATGGTCAGGACACCTTCTATCACATGTGGTGGACATGTCCCGAAGCGAAAAGATACTGGAACAGAATTCGGAGATGGCTACAAGAAATAATTGGAGAAGATATAGAATTGACACCGGAAATATTTCTCCTGGGAATAGTAAAGAAGGGGTATGGAAAGAAAAAGATTCACCTGATAATACATATAACCACAGCTGCTAGACTGGCTTATGCACAATTCTGGAAAGAGAAAACCCTGCCACCAGAAGAACTTATAATTAAGAAAATACTGGAGTGTGCAGAGATGAGTAAATTAATGTATGAAATAAACAATGATGAGAACTCAGAGTTTTATACCGTGTGGGAAAGGTGGTATGAATGGATGAATGATAGAATTAAAGAAGGAATATAAGATGCGTTAAATAAATAGCAACAAATAGCTTAAGTGACACCAGATATATTCTATGTATATATGTATAAACACTTCATAGCCGATATTAATAGAAATGAGATTTTTTTGTATGTATATAAAACTCAATAAAGTATATTTTTTTAAAAAAATATTCTTTTCCAGCATTTATGCAAAACTAGAAATAATTTGAATATTATTTCAAAATTGAAATAATATTTGAACACAAATATATATGTTTCTGAGATTTTATATAACTTAATCAACAGTATACAGTACTAACTTTGAGTGTATATGGGGAAAATAATTTTCAGAGATTGACTGGCAATTTTAGTTAATTTATTTACATAACCATTACCTTTTATTGTCAAGGGAGGCTGTTTAAGCCTTCAAAGAAAGAACATTTTAGTTAGGGTAAGTAGAAACACATAATTTAAAGTTTCTATTAACAGCTAAAAGAACTCTGGTTTTTTCCCTCAAGCTTACATAAGTGATCAGCATGAAACTGCTGTGACAAGCTAGTAGAAAGGAATATATTAATGAAAAGAGTGTCATTATACCTATTTCTTAGCTTGTAAAACAAGAATTAAAGGCCTTAGGAAGGTTGACCGTTTCCATTTAGGATTTCATAGCTCATTTTGTTGAACAATTAAGAAAAATCCTGCTGGTGGGATGATTAAAAGAAACCTTAATGCCTCTTCTTGAAAAGAGAAAGACGATCAGTTGAACTGAAAGCAGTGGGCCAGGGCAGTTACCATTTCACTAGACAATGGCAAACCAGGGATCTCTCTACTCTCCACATTATTCATCCTTAGAAATATTAAATGAAATGAAATAGTATGCAGCAGAGGTGGATTTCAGCAGGTTTTGACCAGTTCTGGAGAACCGGTAGCAGAAATTTTGAGTAGTTCGAAGAACCGGTAGTAAAAATTCTGACTGGCTTCACCCCCATTTATTCTCTGTCTCCTGAGTCCCAGCTGATCGGGAGGCAATGGGGATTTTGCAGTATCCTTCCCCTGGAGTCGGGTGGAAATGGAGATTTTACAGTATCCTTCCCCTGCCACGCCCACCAAGCAATGCCACGCCCACCAAGCAATGCCACGCCCACCAAGCCACACCCACAGAACCAGTAGTAAAAAAAATTTTAAACCCACCACTAGTATGCAGGCAAACTTTAATTGTATTATTGCACCACAGCTGTCAGGCCTGAGGCTGGGATACAAAAGGCTTTATCTATTTTGGATTAGGATATTTATCACTTTGCTTATGAACTGACACTGCAAGCAGATAAGCATGACATAGTATTTGTTTCCTGTGAGGAAAAAAAACCTATCCTAGGACTTTGACATGGCACATGATTTGCCCGATCAGCTGAAAAGCTGGGGAATGGGTGAGTGAGGTGAAAACATTTGTAAGGAACCTTGCTCTGAGCCCCAACCAGCTGCTAACTCTAGACTGAGAATTTGCCAGAAATTATTTTGTTCTCAAAGTCATACTCCAAAGACTTTTCAGCAGTTTTCTATCTTGTCTGTATTTCATTTCATCTTCAGTTTTTCCTAACCATACTTTTATTTGGACTGTGAAGCTAGGTTTCCCTTTTCATAGCCTTTGTCAGTTTGTTTATTCAGTATGTATCTTCCTTCCTTGAGCCTTAAATCTTCTCCATCAGGGAAGACTCCATCAGCTGGTGCATCTTTGATGGGGGTTTCCAAAACTGCCATGGAAGTGTTGAGTGTGTATATTCTACTAAGAACAGGGGGGAGCTTGGCTCTTTTTCCACCTTGTCCTGCTCAGTTATGAGTTGCTCCAATAGCAGGGGTTCTGGAGAACCTCTAGCTAAGATTCTGTGCAGTTCGAAGAACCCCCAAATTCCATTCCTGGCTGGCCCCGCCCACCCTGCTCCTCCCCTCCCAGGAGTCCCCACACAGCCTGTTTTGGATGCAGGTAAGTGCAGGGTGCGCATGGAGGGTCGGGGAGGGCAAAAAAACGGGCCTACCGGAAGTTCGGGAACTTTCTGAGGGCCTCCAGAGCCTGGGGAGGCAGTTTATGCCCTCCCAGAGGCTCAAGAAAAGCCTCCAGAGTCAGGGGAGGCAAAAATGCCCCCCCACCATGGTACAGGAAGCCAACTAGGCCATACCCACCATGGCCACACCCATCCAGCAACCAGGCAGAGAACCCCTGTCTAAAAGTTTTGAAGCCCACCCCTGCCCAATAGATATTTTCTCATCTGTCCACCACCTTCTGATCTCCCTACCTCTACGTGAGACACGTACTCCAAGTTGAATTTGAGGGCAAACTGCCTTTCTTTCCTTGTCATTAGTGCCCCACTTGCCATCTCTGCAATCAAGTGACCTCCTTTCGGAAGTACCTGCCGAGAATTGATTTTTTTTTCTAAGCTTGTATGGTAACAGTGCCTATTATTTTTTCAGCTACTTGCCGTCCGTCAGATTATCTCTCAAAGTGAGCCCAGTTCTGGCAGGCCCTTCCTATTAACCTCTCTCTGTGCTGTATTTGGGATAATGCAATTATCTCTGTTACCTTTTCTGCTTGGTCAATTTGAGCTATGCTGCACTGCTGTAGTACTTATTTTCCAATATTCTTCACCTTCTGGTTACTGTTTTGTTGCCCACACTCTATGGCTTGGTTCACTAAGCAGAGAGGCCACTATGCCTGCCATGTGCTATAAATTGGGGCCTATTTATTTTTTCTTGTTTGAAACAGCCCAGAAAGAAAGAGGACTATGTCCTATAGAAACATTCATGCTACATCAGTGATGGCTAACCTTTTCTCGGCTGAGTGCCCAAAGCGCACTCAGTGCCTGAATCCCCAAAAATGCAATGCCCGCGTTGCCCCCGTGCATGCACCCCACCCCCTTTGCATGTGCGTGCGGCCCCCTGCATGCACCTCCCAGTGCATGTGCGTGCCCCACTGCACCTGCCCCGCCTCTACGCATGTGCACCCCCCACACATGTGCCCTGCCCCCTCACATGCAGTGCACCCCCCTGCACCCCCCCCTGCTCTTGCGCATGCACATACGTATGCGCAGCAGAGCTGAACTGGGGTGACAGCTCGTGTGCCATCAGAGAGGGTGCTGCATGTCACCTCTGGCACCCGTGCCATAGGTTCGCCATCATAGTGCTACACCATAATTCATCATTCAAATAAAAAAACCAAAACATTACAATTAACATTTAAAAAATAAAAGCCTCTTTGATTTATACAGAAAGGAGGCAAAGGGGATATAACATAGATCTGACATAAACCTCAAAGGCAGTTGATCAACCTGCAGTGAAAATAAGACCGGTAAGATCCCACAGAGTCGGTCTCCTCCGGGTCCTGTCAGCTAAACAATGCCAGCTGGCGGGCCCGCGGGGGAGGGCCTTCTCTGTGGCTGCCCCGGCTCTCTGGAACCAATTACCTCCTGAGGTCCGGACCGCCCCCACGCTATTGGCCTTCTGCAAAGCGGTGAAGACCTGGCTCTTCCAGCAGGCCTGGGGCCGTTGATCTCATTATAATGATCTTGCGAGACCTGGCCATGAATTGGAATGCATGTGTTTTAACATTTTTAAAGTTTTAATTTTCTTTTAACATTTTTTATGGGATTGTTCGCATTGTTTTATTCTTTGTTGTAAGCCGCCCAGAGTCCCTTGGGAGTTGGGCGGCATAGAAATGCAACAAAATAAATAAATAAATAAATAAATAAATAAATAAATAAATAAATAAATAAATAAATAAATAAATAAATAAATAAGACAGGAAATAAGAACATTGTTACTGTTATTATTTTTCTAATCTCTTCTTTTGTTCTCTTAATTTCTGATTGATTGTAAAACAATAACAACCACAACACAAACCCTCTGCTCTGTGGTATTCTCTCACATGCTCTTTTGCCTTTCCAAAGACACATTAAAGCATGCCAAATTATTTACCTGCCACTTCACTAGACTTCAGGTATATGCATGATTTCAATATAAGTAGCTAACTTAACTTAATGGAAATAAAAATATCGGCCTTGCAATTAATTGCCTTGCAATTAAAGTGTACAAGTGAATTTAAAAAAAAAGTTCTTAACTAAGATCTAAAATGATGCATAGTTTTAAAGTAGTAGCCTTACCTGACTGAATCCTAAAGAGCAAACCACATTTTTAAATCTAAGGATCTATCCACAAGTTCCTCTGATTGTAAGGTCCTTGGTACTCTCTGAGCTTGGTGGTTTTCTGGCAGACTTTTCATTACTAAATTAGATAATATCATTAGTGCTAGAAGCTAGGATCCCACTTCTTTCTAGCACTGATGATTTTACCTAGTTTGGTAATGAAATGCCTGCAAGAAAACCACTAAACTCAGAGAGCACCTAGAACTCCACAGTTCAACCCTGAGTTACAAATATTGTCTTCTGTTGGTAACCGTACATGGCCATCGAACACTTCAGAAAGCATGAAAATAGGAGAGAGTTGCATGTAGGCACATTACCACCAAGGAACAGCTATTTTCCCTGTACATATGCCTACAACAGCATGCCCTGCCCACCAGTTTCAGATTCAAACCTCCAATAAGCATCCCCATGGTCACAAGTGACTCATATTTATGATGGTTACAATGTTCCAGGGTCGTGTGATCACCTTTTGCGACCTTCCCACAAGCAAAGTTCATGGGGAAGGCAGATTCACTTAACAGCCATGTTACTAATTTAACTGTGGTAATTCATTTAGCAATCGTGCCAAGGAAGATCATAAAATAAGGCAAAATTCACTTAACAACTGTCTCACTTTAGCAACATAAATTTTGGGCTCCGTTGTGATCATAAGTTGATGACTACCTACATTGTACCATTATTAAAGATTTAAACAAGAACACGTATACCAGGGGTGTCAAACTTGATTTCATTGAGGGCCGCATCAGGGTTGTGTTTGACCTTAGGGGGCTGGGGTGAGTGTGGACAGTTTGACATCACTTCTGCCGGGGGTGCCTGTGGTGGTGCGAGCGCTCTGCCAGTAAAAACGGGCTCGTGAGCTCTGTTTTCGGCTGCGACGGCCTCCTGCAATCCTTTGCCAGCAAAAATGGCACTCTGGAGGGCAGCACGTGGCCCTGGTGAACTCCATTTTCGCTGGCACTGTGGGCCAGTCCTTGTTGTGGCCCGTCAGCAGCCTGTGCAGCTAGTAGCTGATTCCAACAGCGAGGAGGCTGGTGTGCTGCACCAGCAGCCTGTGTTGCTGGCACTCAAGTCAGACAATGAGGAGGCTGGAGAAGATGTGGTGCCAGAGGTGGGGATTCAGCCAGGGCCTTCAGAACCTCCAGAAGCTTCCATAAGTGAAGAGGAAGAAGAGGAGAAGCCTCTTCTCGATGCACGGGCGCACAGAGCTGCCAAAAGGCAGGAGTGGCTTCTCAGGAGGAGGTCTCCTCGAGAATAAGGCTTGGGGCTAATTGGCCACTCTCTTAGCCTATTTAAGGAAGGACGACAACTGAGGCAATTTGCAGGGAACAACTTCGTTCACTCTCCTTCGCGTCTTGTTTGTTTGTTTGTTTGTTTGTTTTATTAGATTTATATACCACCCTACTCCCGAAGGACTCAGGGCAGTGAACAGGCACAAAATAAAACACATGGATACAAAAGTTAAAAGACATAATTAAAACCAGATTAAATAATTTAGCCCGAGACAATTAAAAAATCCCAATAATTTAAAACAGATTAAAATTTTGATTTAAAAGAATTTTAAAACAGGGGAGAAAATTAGGCCAGGCCAGCTTGTTGGAATAGGAGAGTCTTAAGAGCACGGCAGAAAGTGCGCAAATCCGGGATCCTCCGTATCTCTGGGGGGAGATCATTCCAGATAGTGGGTGCCCCCACAGAGAAGGCCCTCCCCCTGGGGGCCACCAGTTGACATTGTTTAGCTGACGGCACCCAGAGGAGCCCCTCTCTATGAGACCGTATCGGCCGGTGGGAGGCTGCTTGTGGTAGTAGGCGGTCCCGTAAATAACCAGGCCCTAAGCCATGGAGTGCTCTGAAGCTGGTGACCAAAACCTTGACGCGCACCCGGAAGACCACCGGGAGCCAGTGCAGCTCGCGCAGGAGAGGTGTCACACGGGAGCGCCATGTTGCTCCCATAACCACCCGCGCGGACGCACTCTGCACCAGTTGGAGCCTCCGGGTGCTCCTCAAGGGGAGCCCCATGTAGAGAGTGTTGCAGTAGTCCAGGCAGGAAGTGATGAGGGCATGAGTGACTGTGTGTAGATTGAGAAAGGGACGCAACTGGCGAATCAGGCGAACCTGATGAAAAATCCTCCCAGTCACGTCCGTCAAGTGCTCTTCTAAAGACAGCCGTGAATCCAGGAGGACATCCAAGTTGCGAGCCCTCTCCGTGGGGGCCAGCGATTCGCCCCCAATAGTCAGCGGTGGCATCAACTGACTATATCGGGATGTCGGAAACCACAGCCACTTGATCTTGGATGGGTTGAGCCTGAGCCTGTTCCTCCCCATCCAGATCCGCACGGCCTCCAGACACTGGGACATCACTTCAAGGGCATCGTTGGGGTGGTCCGGGGTGGAGATGTACAGCTGGGTGTCATCAGCATACTGGTGGTACTTCACCCCGAAACCACGGATGATCTCGCCCAGCGGCTTTACATAAATGTTGAACAAAAGGGGCGAGAGGACCGACCCTTGTGGCACCCCACATATGAGGGGCCTCGGGGTCGACCGCTTCCCCCCTGCCAACACAGACTTCAACCGGTCGGAGAGAAAGGAGGAGAACCACCGTAATACAGTGCCCCCCACCCCTAACTCTTCCAACCGGTGCAGCATGATACCATGGTTGATGGTATCAAAAGTCTTGATCTTAGTTCTCTGCAAATTGCTTCTGGGCTTTCTGCCAACCATAGTAAGATTACAATTATTTATTCTTTGGATTTTTGTAGGCCATTAAGAAAGTTAATTAACAGTCTTTGTTTGAAAAATACTGATTTAATTTAGTAAATTAAGGTTTATACAGACTTTGTGTGTGCTGTGTTCTTTGGGGTCCGTAGCTGGGGCAGAACAGTCCTTTGCTGTGTCCAGGGTGATCCTGGAGGCCAGATCTAAGCACCCCGTGGGCTGGACACCCCTGATGTATACCATTTTTTTTAAAAAAGATATGAAGTGCATAATATCCATTCTTCATCCAAAGGGGATAGACTATTTTATATAAAGTGAGTTTACTGCATTTATCACCGGAAGATATTACCAATTTTACTTCTCCTTTTCATGTCAACAATTGTCACAATTAAATTTATGCAGTTAGAGAAGACTGCTTTCCATAATACTTCCAGTGGATTGGTATAAAAAGTATATTAGGATTTTGTGTTTTATATTATCCATTTAGAAAACTTCTGACGAATTTTTTTTTTAAAAAAAAATGAATAAAATTGATTTATCTCAGAGTGCTCATTGGCAGTTTATTGAACTTAAGCATTTGTTATTTGATTTACATGCTCCAAGTGCTATCACTGCTTATGAAGTTCCATACCGATAGAAGTTTTGGAGGAATTAACTGGCTCCCAAACCAATACATTCTTTTTATAGGACTCTGATAAAGGAAGGTGATGGAGACACAATATTAACTCATTTATTTATTTTGGACTTATCGTGTGATTGCCACATTTGCGGCTGACATCAGTTAGATTGATAATACGACACTGAATCAATCACCATGGGTTAAAAATGTAATGCTCTTACATTTGTTCTGATTTGAAAACCCATGGACTTTTCAGACATGGGGATCGGCTAAAGGAGTATTCATATAACACTGGAAAGAAAAAGTAACACATGGTTTGCATTAATACCCTGTTTCCCCCAAAATAAGACAGATAGGCCAAGTGCTTATTTCAGGGTTCAAAAAAAATATAAGGCAGGGTCTTATTTTCGGGAAAACACGGTAGGTTGTTGATGGGTATCAACATGAATGTATCTACAAAGGCTATTAGATAAATGGTGATATATGGCTGATAACATAATATCATACAAATACTGCAAATAACATTATTGGGTGAAATGCAAGTAGCTAATGATGCAGTTATCACTTCTGTATGGCCATTTTTTGTCACTGGGATTTGCTGTGGTTGGTTGCTGCATTTTATCAACATTTAAATTGTGATGGCATTTTTGTTTTACAACAAGGTAAGAAAGAAGACTTTAAAAGTAATATGGTTGAGGCTTCTGTTTGTTTTTAATATTTTACAATTCCTTCCCTCAGGATTTTTTTTTATTATTATTATTTTCTGACTTTTCCACTATCATGGTTGAGGCTTTGTTATTGTTTTGTTGAATTTCATTTCATTTACCGTGTTTCCCCGAAAATAAGACCCCGTCTTATATTTTTTGAACCCCAAAATAAGCACTTGGCCTTATTTTCAGGGAGGTCTTATTATTTTGGGGCACATGGAGTAAGATACTCCTCTTGCCATCTTACCTGATTTTTTTAAAAAAAAAATGATTTATATGCCGCCCTTCTCCAGAGACTCAGGGTGGCTTACAATGCGTTAAGCAATAGCCTTCATACTTTTGTATATTTATACAAAGTCAGCTTATTGCCCCCACAAACTGGGTCCTCAATTTACCTACCTTAGAAAGGATGGAAGGCTGAGTCAACCTTGAGCCTGGTGAGATTCGAACTTACAGTAATTGCAGACAGCTGGTGTTAATCACAATGCTATCAGTCTGCTGAGCCACCAGGCCCAGCTCTGTATTTAAATATTTTCAGGAAAGGCTTATTTTGTGGGGGGGGGAGGCTTATTTTAGGTCATGCACTCAAAAGCCCGATTGGGCTTATTATTGGGATGTCTTATTTTCAGGGAAACAGGGTAGTAAGATTTGTATGACCACCCATTTTAAACACCACTCGATGTCACTCCTGTCGGGGGGCACCTGTGGCGGCTCGAGCACTCTGCCAGAGAAAACGGCCTCCCGAGCTCTGTTTTCAGCTGCCACAGCCAGAAGCAGAGGGTTGCAGGAAGCCATGGCAGCTGAAAAAGGAGCTCGGGAGGCCGTTTTCTCTGGCAGAAGCACTGCGGGCTGGTCCTTCGCTGTTTCCAGGATGGCCTCATGGGCCAGATCTAAGTACCCTGTGGGCTGGATTCGGCCCTCGGGCCTTGAGTTTGACACCTCTGTCTTAGTATATCAAATATGCCCAATGGCCCCAAAAGGAAAGGGACTTCTGGATATAATAATAATAATAATAATAATAATAATAATAATAATAATAATAATAATAATAATAATAATAATAATAATAATACCTTAACAGTTCCTAGGTCCTTGGTTAGCCATTTTCTAAACATTAACAATTTTAATCTCCTGAAAAATAAATAAATATCATGATTCATTTGTATGCTAATACTCTGAATCTATCTGTTTTGAGTGTTCCCTTACCTAAATCTGGATATATGTCTGTGAATATTTCCAATTTGTCCCTCATTTAAAAACACCATATGCTCTCTATTTGGAAGGGCTGCCAGAAGTCACATATCATACTCTCATGAGCCAACTATCCAGAGACCCGCATTTATGATCATGGTAAATTACATATATATTCCAACTCTCTCTCTGTTTTTCTTTGGGGAACTATTTTTATTTATAGTCCACGGAGCAGTGTTTTTAGAGGCTGCTGTTAAATTACCTAGTCCAGAACGCCTTTGTTCATTTAAGAGATCATGAGAGAACAGAATGATGGATGTGATAGGCCAAGACACTGACTTTCTATTCTTTACCATTCGTTCTTTTAAATCACCTATCCATGAAAGTTTAAATAAACTGAAATATTTCCAAATTCTCAATTAGTATTGATTGTCAGAAATTAGCATCCATCAGAGGTTGAGAGCAAGCATTCAATAAGAGCTACACCAGGGGTGGGTTCTACTTACCTTTACTACCAGTTCGCAATGGGGGGCGCACACGCGCAGAAGCTTCCTGATGACGTATGGGTCAGTGGGCGGAGCCTCCCGCCGGTTTTACTACCAGTTCTTGCGAACTGGTCCGAACCGAGGGCAACCTACCACTGAGCTACACCCTGTTTTTGAGTACACGGTTCATAAATTCTGATCATTATGATTGTGTGTTAAAAATTATGGAAATCGTGGAAGACATTAGCTCCCTTATCTTACAAAACTTCTGGCATGGCAGATTTTGCTGTTCTAAAACACTTAAGTATACCTCAATTATTTTTTGCTATACTTGCAAGGATGCTGGGATGTAGTTAGCAACTGAGTGTCACTTGTTGCCAATTCTAGCATAAGGTATCACAAAAGCCCTATATTGGTAAATTCTGTGAATGTACGTGTGTGTGTGTGTGTGTGTGTGTGTTATTAGCTTACTGATCCATCTGTTAAACTTATGTTTCACAACTAATCAACCAATTAATGTTTTTCACTGCAATAACCAGGAAGTGTGAAAGCTGCCAGTCACTGGCTAATTTCCATGAACATTTCTGTACTGTATCATTTCCCACTGCCAAATCCTCAGAAGGCAGTATGAAATTGACCAGTTTTTCTCTTCTCTTCTCCTAGCCTTGAAATGCTGAGATAAATCAGGGAGCACCACAAGTCAGTCAACATTCACCTACAGCTAGCCAACAGCATCAGCTACTGAGGATCCTGGAATGACAAAAATCACTTTGTTCCTTACTCACACGAGGAGGAAATACTATAAGTGAATTGTTAGCACCTTCCATATCTTTGTATCTATTGGGTGCATCTGCAAAGTCTTGGGGGTGGGGGTGGAGAATTGGCTGCATGAGGAAAATTTTCCAGCTGCAAAGTTCTCTTCTCCAGGGCATTTAATGCCTCTTTCAAGTTTTGCCAAGTTTTGCCAGTTAACTCAGAGGTGCTTTTTTCAAAGGCAACTGGGATTTCTGGTTTTTCTTTGAAGACGTCAGTCAGTCGCCTGATCCGCCAGTTGTGTCCCTTTCTAGATCGGGACTCTCTACACACAGTCACTCACACCCTCGTCACCTCTCATCTGGACTATTGTAACGCTCTCTACATGGGGCTCCCCTTGAGGTGCACTCAGAGGCTCCAACTGGCGCAGAGTGTGGCCGCGCGGGTGGTTATGGGAGCAACGTGGAGTTCCCATGTAACACCTCTCCTGCGCGAGCTGCACTGGCTCCGGTGGTCTTCCGAGTGCGCTTCAAGGTTCTGGTTATCACCTTTAAAGCGCTCCATGGCTTAGAACTTGGTTATCTATGGGACCGCCTGCTACCACCAATAGCCTCCCACCGGCCAGTACGCTCCCATAGAGAGGGGCTCCTCCGGGTGCCGTCGGCCAAACAACGTCGACTGGCAGCCCCTAGGGGGAGAGCCTTCTCTGTGGGGGCACCTACGATCTGGAACGAGCTCCCCCCGGAGATACGGAGTATCCCAGATCTGCGCACCTTCCGTCGCGCGCTTAAGACTATCCTATTCCATCAAGCTGGCCTGGCCTAAATCTTCTCCCCTTTTTAAATGTAAATTTTTAAATGTAAATTTTAATTTGTTTTAAATTATGGGGAATTTTAAATTCAGCCAAATTATTTAATTCGTTTTTAATTCATTTTAAACTTTTTGTATTTATGTGTTTTATCTCGTGGCTGTTCACCGCCCTGAGTCCTTCGGGAGAAGGGCGGTATAGAAATTTAATAAAATAAAATAAAATAAAATAAAATAAAATAAAATAAAATAAAATAAAATAAAATAAAATAAATAAATAAATAAATAAATAAATAAATAAATAAATAAATAAATAAATAAATAAATAAATAAGACGTTTCACTTCTCTTCCAAGACATTTCTTCAGCTCTAAATCTTCGTGGATGAGAAGGGAAAACCAGAAAGTCCAGTTGCCTCTTGAAAAAGCACCTTTGGGATAACTATGACCTGAATGACTGAGAATCTCCATAGATATTTTGCCAGTGAAATGATAGCATCTTAGTGTATCTGTAACAAAGGCCCTTTTCCTGATCTCATGGCTGCATAATTGCTCCAACAGCTGGAGTGGAGGGGGCATATTCGAAACATCTCCTACAGCCACGCACAGGGAACAAATTCTGAAGCTCCTCGCCAGGTGACTTGAACTCCTGCTGAAGCTCTGCGGAACTGTGCCATTGCAGTAAATGAGACCAGCTTTGTTCTCCTCAACATTTGATTTCTGTGAATACATGGCAGAAATCAATGTTCTTGCAGTCTCTTGCAAACAGCTGTGAATTGCAGGTCCCATTGTGCTCTGAGCTGTAAATGCAGTCTTTTATAGATTCAAGAATTGATCAAAACCTTATCTTTTTAATCACAATTTATATTTTGAGACCTCCCAGGTAAACTAGAAAGCAAACATAATAAGATGAACTGACTGTACTTTATTATAAGGGTATATTAATAATATTAATAAGGGTATATTAATGGAATCTTGAAAATCTAAAGACAAAAACTTCTCATGGCCAGTTTTAACTGTTTAATCCAGGGGTCACCAATTTTTCGGACCTCAGGGGCCACTACATTCATAATTTTAAATCCCGTGGACCACTAATATCATCTGCCTAATGACTGGCTGGCTGGGCATGGCTAGGTGGTCATGTGACTGGGTGGGCGTGGCCAACTTGATGTCACTCACGTCGAGGGGCGCCTCGCTGCCCTCTTTTCACCCCTTCCCTCACAGCCACTCCTCGCCTGCCCACCCGGGCTCCTTAGGGCCCCAACAGGAAGCAGTTGTTGGAGCTAAGTATCCACCATGAGAAAGAGTTGGCAAAACAGCTGGCTCAGTCCAAATTGGATCTGACCAAGAAGAAGACTCAGCAGAAGCACCTCACTGAGGACTACGAGTATAGGTTTTCCAAGCAGAGGAAAGACCTGCGGGAGTGCAAGGCCAGGTACCGGCGCCTGGAGGCTCACCGGGCTGAGATGATCAGCCAGTTCCAGGTCATGATACAGTCCCACTGGAACAAGGCCCTCTGGCTCTTGGTGGCGCTTCCCTCCAGCCTTTGCCCAAAGCCCCGCACCAGGAGGCTGAAGCAGACTCCAACTTGGAATTTCTGCCCCCCCCGACCCACACAAAAAGACCCCAAAGAGGAGACTCTCTGCAGTAACACAAGTGTTCATTGCACGTATCCAGCCCAAGGGCCGTAGTTTGAGGACCCCTGATTTAGTGCAATATAAAAAATGTAAATAATTTTTCTGCGGACCACCAAAATTTTCTCATGGACCACCAGTTGGTGGCCGCTGGGTTAATCTATTAAGGCAGGTGCTTCCTAAATTTCTTTCTCTGATTGTTAAGAAACCGCCTCTCTTGATGGTTTCCTATGCAGCATTTCTTCCCCTCATTTCCACATTCCATTGTGACTGCCTCTTTACCCCAAGTCTCCAAATAGCTGGGGGAGTTTTCTTTCAATCTGTTTAATAAAAAAAGAAAACTACCTCTTTTCAGTTTTGTAAGATTTTTATTTTCCTTTTGTAACTTCTTGCAACATACAACAAAGCGGTGGCTCTAGAGTTGTTTTTCAAGCGTTTAAATACTTCGTGAATCTGATTTAAAGAAAGATTTTGAAACTAATTAGAAAGATCCTCTAGAGTGGGAAAAAATTGTTTTGCTTACATTTCAGTGCAAAACAAGACTTTGAAGGGCGAATAGAGAGCACCCCATAGCTTTAAAGCTTAAAAGTTTTAAAGAAAACTTTTAAACTATGGGCATAAGAAGTGCTTGAGGAATTTAACTTTTCACTGGAACTAAAAGTTATTACTGAAGATGAACAAACCCCTTAGAACACAATTGAAAGGGACTTTAACATGGACTTACAAATTATAACTTACAAGAAAGAGATGGAAATACTGGATTTACAAGTGGAATTGAACAATTATTTAAAAATCAAAAACATAGGAGTAATGTACTCAAAGAGCAAAGGGGAGCATCCTTTTAAATTGAAATACAAGAGATTTATAGAGTGAACTTAGATAAAGATAATAACTTCAAGAGAAGAGGAAAAGAGACTAGAAGAAAATAGGAGTTAGAATTTTATCTCTGAGACGAAATAATGGGATGCTATTTTTGGTGATATTTAATGGTTATCTGGGTTAAATAGCTTCTCTTTTGTAAACGTTCAGTGGTATAATGAATTAGTTTGTAATATTTACATTATGGTTTTTGGATATTTAAATAAGGAGTTATTTCTGGTAATGTTCAATAGCTTTCAACTTTATATATCTTGGTAATGTTTAATTGTTAAGAGAGGATTAGGGTTTTAGACTAAATGGAAATAGGGGATTATATACTTATGTTGTTAGGTATTTTTATTAATTTTCATTGGATCTTTGTTGATTACTAAGGAAAGCTGAAGATTCAGAAATGAGTTTATAGAAAATGGGATTGGGTATGGAATGAAAATGCATCTCAGGGGTGAAATTCAACAGGTTCTGACAGGTTCTGGAGAACCGGTAGTGGAAATTTGAGCAGTTTGGAGAACCAGTAGCGGAAATTTTGAATAGTTTAAAGAACCGGCAAATACCGCCTCTGGCTGGCCCCAGAGTGGGGTGGGAATGGAGATTTTGCAATATCCTTCCCCCAGGAGTGGGGAGGGAATGGAGATTTTGCAATATCCTTCCCCTGGAGTGGGGTGGGAATGGAGATTTTGCAGCATCCTTCCCCTGCCACACCCACCCAGCCACGCCCACCCAGCCACACCACGCCTACCAAGCCACGCCCACAGAACCGGTAGTAAAAAAATTTGGATTTCACCACTTATGCATCTGGTTTTATTTTAAGAGACAGGGATAAATTGTTAATATTTATATGCTTACTGAGGATGAAGAGAAAAGTTTCTTTTTCTTATTATCTGCCTTGTCCTGTTTTTTCCTACTTCCTTCCCACCACATTTTTCCTTTTATATATGTCTATGTTCATCTATTAGGTTTCTTTGTTAGTTTTATCTTTTAATAGAATTCTTAATAAAATTATTTTTTAAAGACCTCTTGATGAACTTTTAAGGATCCTGGTGGATGTTTTAAATTTCCCCTGTAAGCCAGAGAGAAATATCTATCGGTTTAAGAATCCAAATTGTATAGAAATACATAGACGAGTTGGAGAGGAGCTTGGACAGTTTTTTTAAAAACATCTGTATCTTGCCTTATTACAATAAAGTATGTTCCAAGTATCTGTGCTGTCTGTTTCCTGAACTGGCCTACTTCAAAAAACCAATATCAATCTTGAAAGCCACTTTACTTTCTCATATCTTTCTCAAGGTCAGCTCTAAGTTCTTTTACAGCACCCAGCAGAATATTTAAAGGGGAACAGCGCTGGGCAAAATGTTTAAATCAATTTCAATTTACAAGTCAATACATTTATTAAAGAATTTAACAGACAGAATCAGAGATGGCCAGTTGTTATTTAAAATAATATAAAAACTAGCCTTTTCTCTCGAAAGTTAATAGGATTCTGATTTCTGTAACTCAAAACAACTTCAAGGCAAATCAGATTAACCCAATGATTACTACTACTAATGGGTTGCCTGATTACAATTACTTTCTGAGAGGATGATATAAAAGCGGAATATAAATAAATGAATAATAAAATTATCCACAGGGTCTTATAATTAAAAGATTGAGTAGGGACTCTTTCTGTCATGCAACACTTTATCACCCATAATTAGTGGTGGGATCCAAATAATTTAACAACCAGTTCTTTGCCCTAATGACTGGCTGAGTTGGGGTGGCCATGGTGGGGGTGGCCAGAGGGTGTGACAGGCAGCACTCGGCCTCCTGTACCCCCCTGGGAGCAAAAACGGGCCATGAGGGGGCCACGCCACACCATCCATGCCCCGTTTTGGGCCTAGTAGGCCTCCCTACAGCCTCCCGGGAGCAAAAACGGGCTATGGGGGGGGGGGTCCGCACCGCACCTTCTCATGTCCAATCTTGGGCCTAGTAGGCCTCCCTGCACTTACCTGGGAGCCAAAATGGGGTGCGTGAGGACTCCTGGAAGAGGCGGGGAGGGACGGGGCCAGCCAGCAATTTCACAACTGGTTCACCTGAATTGGCCCGAACCGGCTGAATCCCAGAACTGCCCATAATCCTCTCAATGATGCATGGCTAAGAATTCCACCCAACTAGCCTACAACAACCTAGGTGATGTTGGCATAATTTGAGAAAGCATGCTGAGATGATCAGAAAAGTTGAAGGTAACAGCAAACCACTTCTGTAAACCATGGCTGGGAAAAAAAACCTACAGCATCCGAACACAGCCATATTGTCAAGGATCACTGAATGCATTTGAAAATGTACTTTTAGCCAACTCTTCCATATGACTTCAAAGATAGAAGTCGCATGAGAATAAGTAGAACCTACCCCTTTAAGTGTCAGCCATTTTGTTGAGAAAGGTCAGTTCAATCATAGTTTCAATGTTTGATGCTTATCATTTTCTTTTTGGTTGCTGACAGTAACTAGATAAAGGGGATTAGGATTTCCAGTTGATTTTCATTGTTTAAAAGAATTTTAATTTCAAAAGGCAAAGGAACTCATAAAAGGGATAGAGGAATTGCCACTTTGGCACTGACTATCCATGCCCATGCTCACCAGCTTCCAGGGTTGAAGACCTTGTGAGTAAGAAGACATAAGAAGAAAGATGTTCAATTTGAAGTCATTTGCAAGTCATGAATTCAAGCCACAAATACTGTAAAAGCAGTTCGGATGTGCACTAGTTAAACTTTCAGAAATAAAGAATTTTTTTTCTCCCCCAAAAGCGAACTTTCTACCTTTCCCAAAATATTTCCATTTTTTCATAAAACCTTTGAAATAGAACAGAATAAAAAATAAATTGCATGATACATAATGTAATTAACAACACCATGAAATATCTTATAAATTTGCATTTGATACCTTCTTGGAACATCTGTTATAGAGTTGTGACAGGTGTTTATTAATATGGATGTCTAATTACATTTCAAAGTTCCTAATACCTTAGTAATCCACTGTTCAAATATATGTTTTCATTATATATTACAATCACTTACCCAAATATTTCAATCTGTCTTTTTTTCCCACATACTTATCTCTGACCCACCAGGAAAATATCCTCTTCAACAATATTTCAAAGGCTAATGTGTTCTTTTGATTATATTTATTTAAATCAATTTAAATGACTGCCTATCTTACTAATGTGACTCTGGGTGGCTAATGAAGATTTTTAAAAAAGTACAATATAAAACTGTGTATCGAAAATGACATATCAAAAACAAAAAGGAGCTACCATGCATCACCAAGAAGGACCCAATTAGTCTCCCTACTGTAGCTAGGAAAACAGCCAGTTCTTCAGGGCTTTCCAATAGGTGAACAGGGTTAGAGCCAACCTACCCTCAGGTGATCCTGTGTTCTAGAAGGCAGATACAGCTGCAGAAAAGGGATGATCCTGGGTCCCACTAGTGACAAACCCTGATAGAAGGGACTCGTTCTGACCTAGGCTTCCCCAGCAGCACGAAGCTGAGTCCTCGTCCCGATAAACCCCTTTTATTTAATTTACAATGAATTCCTCGCCACCAATTCCTCTCCCACAGTCTTTCAAGATAGTTTACAATTACCGACCTTTATCAGGCTTGGAGAGTGGCCAGGCTGATATCTTTCAGACACCGCAATACTTGGCAAGAATGCAGAAATGAACTAATTGTCGCCTGCAAACACCCCTCCCCTTTCGCCCTTCTTTTGTTCCCTATGGGAGGGACCCTTCATCATCTACCTGTGGCCTTACTCCCAAGTCGACCCTTGTTCCTTAGCTGTTCCCTTCATCTGGCAACTCTGCGCGTGCGCACACTGGGAACAGATTCCAGTTGTTCATCTGCCCCACTGATATCTGACTCCAAAGGCAACTGATAACTGTCAGACTGCCCTGGCCACCATTTCTGCCTCCGATGCAGAGCACTCATCAGAACCTTCCCCAGACTCCAGGACTGGCCCATGTTCCTCCCCAATCTCCTCACTATCCGAATCTGCTGCCAGCTCCGCTGGCCACTGGCGGGCCACAACAGGACCCAGAGCAAAGAGGAGGAGAAAGTATAATATTAGGCAGTCCTTCAAATACCTTGAGTCCATGCCATATAAATATTTACAGCATGGCTATCAAACTCCTGGTCCATGGGCCGGATGAGTCATGTGTTGGTCACGCCCATGCCTGCTTCAGTGAAGAGGGGGAAAGTTCCAATACGTCACGTGACGCCACCATGACGACATGAGTTTACCCACAGTTGCTCACACTGCTGGATTATGGACCAAGTGAAGCTTCTGGATGCTCTTCAAGGTAGCCCCAAGTAGAGTAGATTGCAATAAACCATTCAGGAGGTAACCAGAGAATGGATCACTATGCCCAGCGCCTCCTGATCCAGGAAAGGGCAGAATTGGTGCATAACATGAAACTATGCAAATCTCACATATACCCTTACTCGTCCATAACTGCCACCTTCTCTTCAAACAGGAGTTGAGCCCCACATTGTGTACTGGTTCTGTCTTGGGGTAGTCTTGTCTTTGATCCAAACCAGGACCGGAAAAAGAAAGAACCTGGATCCATCCTAGCCACACTAGTTTGCTGTGGTTAAGCTGATACTTTTTCTTCCCTATCTGGGCCTCCACAACAAACACTGTGTGATAGAAGGTGAACCTGGAGGTCAAACTGGGGAGAACTTTAACAACACAAAGCTTTTCTAAAGAGGCCCTGGTTAAGAGACTGCACAGTCCCAACTTGGCTGGAGAAGGGGAGGGAAGAGGTTCAGGGAAGCCACATCTTAGAATCTCTCAGGATCTATCACGTAGGTAAGAAATGGCTTTAGTCTGGCAAAATTCTGTCCATTGGGTGTGTATAAAGGACTGGAGTTGACTGGATTTTGCAACATCGTCTCTGGGCTTAGGCCCGACTTGAACCTCCTAGAACCTCCACAGCATCACTTGGTTGGATTTATTGTTCCTATGGGAAAATATTTAATAATGTGGACCCATGGCTATTATTTCACAGAGATTTACATTGTAAATATACATCTCAGGAGATGTGAAACTTTGCATAATTATGACAATTATTCACTAAGAGTGTAGAAAATATGTGGAATCCAAATTGTTTTAAGTTTGAAATAGGCTGTTCCGATCTCAAGTAAAATATCCCAGCTATACTGGAAGTATTTCAAGCTTGAAACAGAGACACTCTGAATTTGGAACATCTCTGACGTGCGTTTGTGTACCACTGCAATATTTCCCACAAGCCAGAAAAGAACTTCCAAGCTCAGAAGGGAAATTTTGTCTTTGAAAATTTCCTATCTAAAATGTTTTATCTATCATGATTACCATATTTATGTCCAAAGTGGGAAGATTCTGTCCTCCCAAATGGTCTCAATATTATGTTACCAAGATTTAGTGGCAAATTCCTGAACTATAGAGCTTCAAAGTTCTGTTGTTGTTGTTTTTAGAATAAGCAATAAAATAAATGTCTTCAATAGCCACAAAAGAGCCTTGATAGTACAGTGGTCTACGCACCCTGTTATTAACACAGCTGCCTGCAATTTACTGCTGGTTCGAATCTCTCCAAGGCTCAAGGTTGACTCAGCCTTCCATCCTTTCTAAGGTAGGTGAAATGAGGACCCAGTTTGTGGGGACAATAAGCTGACTTTGTATAAATATACAAAAGTATGAAGGCTATTGCTTAACGCATTGTAAGCCACCCTGAGTCTCCGGAGAAGGGCGGCATATAAATCAAATTAAAATATATATATATATGCCTGTTATATCCAACTACTGTGAAAAGGAGAGTCAAAAATTCTGCCTCTTGCAGATTCTGGTAGCCATAAATACCAGAATAAAATGGTATATTCTGGTATATAAATACATAAACAAACAAACAAACAAACAAACAAACAAACAAACCAGCCACAAGCAGGGAATAAGCCGGAATGACCTATAAATTGGCTTGACAACGTGGATAGTTTCACACAGATTTTAAACACTCTACTTTATCCTATTCTCCAAACCTAAATGTAGTTTATAAGCAAATTCTTGCTTTATTAATTGGGTACATTATTTAATAATTGGGTACCTTAATGTGAATATGTTCATTCTTCAACATTAATGCCAACAGTGTTTGCTGGGGGATTAAAATAGTTAAGATGGTAGCCATGATCATGTTAATATAGTTGCTATTATGGGGAAAATGTGCACTTAAGTGCTCAATAGCACAAGAAACTTTATTTAAAGAAAGTCTCTGGAGCCTGGGGAGAGTGAAAAACAGACCTTCCGGGCCCATTGGAAGTTGGGAAATGGGCTGTTTCTGGCCTCCGGAGGGCCTCCGGGTGGGGCGGAGACAGTTTTTGCCCTCCCCAGGCTCCTAGAAAGCCTCTGGAGCCTGGGGAGAGTGAAAAACAGGCCTTCTGGGCCCACTGTGCCATTGCGTGCCAAAAGCGGGGGAGAGCACAGGGGGTCGCACACACATGAGTGGGGGGGGTCACATTGAATTATGGATGTGGGCATGTGCATGACCCCCCCCAAGCTCCCCCCCACTTTTGGCACGCGATGGCAAAAAGGTTATCCACTGCTTTATCAGCTTAGTCTCCTGCGCAAGCTGCACTGGCTCCCAGTGGTCTTCCAGGTGCGCTTCAAGGTCTTGGTTACCACCTTTAGAGCGCTCCATGGCTTAGGACGGGGATACTTACGAGACCACCTTCTGCCACTAGTAGCCTCTCACCGGCCAGTACGCTCCCATAGAGAGGGGCTCCTCAGGGTGCCGTCGGCCAAACAGTGTCGACTGGTGGCCCCCAGGGGGAGAGCCTTCTCTGTGGGGGCACCTGCCATCTGGAACGAGCTCCCCCCGGAGATATGGAGGATCCCAGACTTACGCACTTTCCGCCGTGCTCTTAAGACCTTTTTATTTCAACAGGCTGGCCTGGCCTAACCTCCTTTTTAATTGTTAATTTTAAATTTGTTTTAAAATAGGACTGTGTTTTAAATTGTTTGGGCCAAATTATTTAATGGGCTTTTATATTGTTTTAAAATTTTGTATTATGTGTGTTTTATCTTTTGGCTGTTCACCGCCCTGAGTCCTTCGGGAGTAGGGCGGTATATAAATTTTAATAATAATAATAATAATAATAATAATAATAATAATAATAATAATAAGAAGAAGAAGAAGAAGAAGAAGAAGAAGAAGAAGAAGAAGAAGAAGAAGAAGAAGAAGAAGAAGAAGAAGTAGTAGTAGTAGTAGTAGTAGTAGTAGTAGTAGTAGTAGTAGTCGTCGTCATCTGGACATATTAAAAAAAACCTATAAAACTAATACAGAGAAAACAGTAGGACATATTCATAGTAAATCTCACCCTTACAGTTAACCGCAGTCTGTTAAATAGGTAGTCTGTCCTTTTTGAAATTGTCTTTGATATAAAAACTGCAGTCTTTCTAGTAATGTACAGATTCATTCCCTTCAACTCAGGGAATGAATGCCCCAGGAGTTGTTGATAGTTTTACAGAGGAATCATTAAGTCTGTCATTTGTACTTCTATAGCAGTCTGGTTTGATACAGCAACAAAACAAAACAGGACAGATACAGACACCAACAGATCGTTAAGAACAATTGCAACCAGCCTGCCTTCCATAGAAAGACTATATTGCACAGGTCAGAAGGAGGGCCGAGAAAATATGTACATATGGCTCACACTCAACTCCTCCCCTACGGATGCCGCTATAGTAGGGCCTATCAAATTTTTCAACTTTCAATTTCCAAACATTAGGAGTGCTCAAAAGTTGTGACATGCCTAGGGGATTGTAAAGACATTTTGGTTAGTTTAATATAATGTACCAGTAGGTGTGATTGGTAAATAACTACATACAGTAAATATCATAACTTTTCAGACCAGCAATTCCCCAGCAAACAATTCAGACCAGCAATTTCCCAATACCATCAAAGAAGAACGTTATTCTGTGTGCAGTGAGCCGGGTGGAAGATGTCATTTCACTCCTGAGAAAGGCTCAGAAACAAAAACCTGTCCAAGTAATTGCAGATAATCCCGTTCTCAATTGTCCAAATCCCCAGGCCTTGCGAACACAGAAACAAACATGCTCTGGAACCATTGGATACAGGTTTATTCAAGCCTGAAGCTTGGCACAAATGAGTACGTAGCAGTCCGTTGTAAAGTCAGTGCTGGGAGCTATATAGGCAGGACCACGCCCCTCAGTCCCACCCATGAAACCATCATCTGGCATTGGCATCTAGTTCCGTGTTAGCAGTCCACTATCCGGTGCTTAGGCCCCGCTAGCACGCCATTGCATCTGACGCTAACCAGCTGGGTCCCGGAAGGCCACCAGTCAGCTGTGTGGGCAAGAATGCCACCACTGCCTCCCTCGCTGCCGCATCTGCAGCAGTTGGAGCCGACGCTGCCCCAGCGGGCACCTCATCAGCACCCAGGCCACGACATGATGTACTGCCACATGGCTGTTCCTGCCGCCGTGTTCTCCAATTCCCCCCTCCCCCCAGGTATGGCAAGCCGGTTGGGGCTTGACAGTGATGTATTTCATGAAGAAGAAAGGCATTGACAAAAGCTTGAAAGCTATTGGAGGAGATTCTACAAATATGATTACTGGCTGTGAAGGTGGTGCCATGCACTGGGTAGAGGTCAAGCCAGAGCATCCACTCTGCTGGACCTGATTGACTAAATGTATATGAGCCAGTTTTGACGTGCAAACTGACTACAGCAGAAATAAAGAAGTTCATTGACGAACCAATGCAAGTACCACAATGGCCCAATCAAAAGAGAGATCTGTGAATCAGGTCACAGAGGCAGCAAGCAGAGCAGTGGTGGTTTGCCCCCGGTTCGGACCGGTTCACAAGAACCAGTAGTAAAACTGGCAGGAGGCCCTGCCCACCGCCCTGGATGTCGTTATCAGCGAGCTGCGCATCCGTTGTGAACCAGTGGTAAAAGTAAGTAGAACCCACCCCTGAAGCAGATTACATACACATGAGAAGTATGAGGGTTATATCAGAGACCAAGAAGCAGGTTGGTGGCTGATGTCGAAGAACAAATCAAAACAGGACTTGATAAAACTCACTTAAACATTTTTGTAACTCAGACAATTGCTTTCTGATGTTAGTTTATGGTTGCATGGATCTTTGCTTAGCTAGATAACCTTCATGCAGAAAAAAACTTAATTTTTTTGTAGCACAAGGTGTAATTTTGAGAAGGTAAAGTTAACAGTGTTTGTGGGGCATATGATCAGATGTGGATTTTTACCATACCAAGCTAAACGTTGTACAATTGCAAAAATAACAGCAGATTTGAATTCTTGGTTTAAAGACACGTATTTTAGAACCCCTTTGAAAAAACTTGCAAAAATTAATTCTCACCCCATTTAAATGACATGTCCTACTTCTATAGGGCATTGTTTGACAAAACAACTACAGTAAACACAGAGACAGTTTGTTCCTTTGTGCCATCCATCTGCTGAAAACCTAATTCTCCCTGGGCTGTCTAATGTCTAATGCCGTGATGACGAACCTATGGCACACGTGCCACAGGTGGCACACGGAGCCATATTAGTGGACATGCCAGCTCAGCTCTGGGGTGCATGCATGTGCCGGCCAGCTGATTTTTGGGTCTTCTGGGCCCACCAGAAGTAGGGAAACAGGCTGTTTCGTGCCTCTGCAGGGCCTGGGGGCGGGGTGGGGAAGGCCTGTTTTTCTTTCTTACCTGGCTCCAGATCCTCTCTATGCATCTGGGAAGGGCGAAAACAGCCTTTCCCACTCCCTTGGAGGCCCTACGGAGGCTGAAAGGGCCCATTTCCCGACTCCCGGTGGGACAGGAAGTGATGTTTTTTCCTGTCCCCAGCCTCCAGAGACTCCTAGAGAGGCTCCTAGAGTTGGGAAATGGGCCCTTTAAGCCTCCGTAGGGCCTCCAAAGGAGTGGGAAAGGCTGTTTTCGCCCTTCCCAGATGCATAGAGAGGATCTGGAGCTGGGTAAGAAAGAAAAACGGGCCTACCAGACCATCATGTGCCAGGAGCGGGGGTGGGTGGGGTTGCATGCACATGCACATGGGCACATGCGTGCGCGACCCTCCCCGCCCCCCCCTCTCCTGGCACGTGATGGCAAAAAGGTTAGACATCACTGGTCTAATGTCTAAGTATATTTACCCATATAGTGTGGCTGTTGTATTATCATCTATCCTTCTTATTATTTTCTTTAATCCCTCCTCTTATTGGTATGATGATGGTGGTGGTGGTGGTCGTGGAGGAGGAGGTGGTGGTGATGATTCCATTGCTTTGCATGAATATTGAGAGCTTCTGCTTTGGAGACAAATTCCTTGTGTATCTAATCACCTTGGCCAAATGAAGTCTTCTTCTCTTCTCTTCTCTTCTCTTCTCTTCTCTTCTCTTCTCTTCTCTTCTCTTCTCTTCTCTTCTCTTCTCTTCTCTTCTCTTCTCTTCTCTTCTCTCCTCTCCTCTCCTCTCCTCTCCTCTCCTCTCTATTCTATTCTATGTACTATGCCCCCCCCCCAAAATGCAAAAGAACCCTAAGCCTGAAAGGTTATAGATCATATGTGCTCTGAAATAATAGAATAGAATAACAGAGTTGGAAGGGACCTTGGAGGTCTTCTAGTCCAACCTCCTGCTTAGGCAGGATACCCTACACCAGACAAATGGTTATCCAATCTCTTCTTAAAAACTTCCAGTGTTGGAGCATTCACAACTTCTGGAGACGAGTTGTTCCACTGATTAACTGTTCTAACAGTCAGGAAATTTCTCCTTAGTTCTAAGTTGCTTCTCTCCTTGATTAGTTTCCACCCATTGCTTCTTGTTCTGCCCTCAGGTGCTTTGGAGAATAACTTGACTCCCTCTTCTTTGTGGCAGCCCCTGAGATATTGGAACACTGCTATACCTAAGACAATGCAAATGATAACATGACCTTTATAAGGGGGATGTTGAAGTTGATAACAATATGGGCTGACCTTACCGTAACTGATCCGGTGCCTCTCGAGTCTTTTTTTTCTAAGAAGGCTTCACACTTGCCATTTCTACTGATAACTAGCATCCTCAAACATAAACTGTGCCTTTTATTGTATTTCTCTGCACAACACCTTTTTTTTTTTTTTGTTATCTATCGTTTCCTCCTCTAGGGTCCTCAGGCAGCTTGCAAATTGCCTGCTCTGGCTAATACGCACTTCAGAATCATATATGCAAGGAGAGGATACATTTTTTCCCCCCACTAAAGGAAATTATGGCAGGATTTAGCCAGTGGGACTTCATGCAGATGGCCACTCTACCTTTAATGAGTGATACAGACATTCCAGAAAAAAAAAATGACAGCATGATAATTATTTTGTATGTATTATCAGGTCCCAAAGAAAAAAAGAGGTTAACTGCTTTATTAATTAAGCAACTGCTTCTGTCTGCAGATGTAGTAACCGTTGTGTTTGGCTGCTAAGTCTTCGGTAGGAAGCCTCTTTGCCTCATGCACTTTCGCTTACTCTTTAGTTTGTTCTGGAAGGTAGAACTTTCATGCAATTCCCCCAATGAAAATAATAAGTTCACCTCTGCTGTGTTTTTTAAGGAATCTGAAAGGAAAGGTGGATGTCATCTCTGCAGGAGGCAACAATTTTCTTCCTAGTCTTGTGCCACAGTTCTAACAACTGTAGCTTGCTGCGTTGACAATAGAAATTTCTCAGAGTCTCGTCCTGTATGGTTGATCCAAACGCATTGGGGAGGGCGCTTTTGAAATCCAGATATAGTTTCAATCATCGGTTACTTTGATGTGAACACGGGAAGTGAATCTATGCGTCCATGTCATCAGCTTCTAGCAATATCTTTCCCCTTTTAGATTTAGATTTAGATTTATTAAATTTGTATACCGCCCTTCTCCCAAAGGACGCAGGGCGGTGAACAGCCAAGATTAAAATACATACAATATAAAAATTAAAATAAATTAAAACAGAATTAAATCAAATTGGCTTCCCAAAATTTAAAACCCTTTGCCCATAAAATAACCCATTAAAATTTTAAGCCAGCCCGGCTTGCTGAAATAGGAAGGTCTTCAAAGCTCGACGGAAAGTACGGAGGTCCGGGATCAGTCGTATTTTCCTTTTAAGTAGGCAATACCTGCACCGCTCTTGGAGTTTAAGGCTGAATTGATGCAGTGTTATTATTAGCTTGAAGGGAAAGCTATCGATATAGCTTTAAAATTAGAGACAACAGAAGACAACCTCATCAGAACTTTCATAAAAAAAAGAAAAAGAAAAACATGTTTATTTATACAACAGTTTGCATATTTTCCATCTCTTTTTTGTTATTTTTTAAGTGTCTGATCAAGTAAATATTGATTAGAATCCCAAGGTAATTACCGTATTTTTCAGACTATAAGACACACATTTTTGTCTCCCAAAAGGGGGTGAAAATGTCTGTGTGTCTTATAGACCGAATATTACAGAAACCCCACTCACCTGCCAGCCATTTTTTTGGCCTCTGCACGGTCTATTTTTGGACTTTTTTTTTTTACCTTTTTCAGGCTTTTTTCAGCCCATTTTCAAGGCTTTTTGGCCTGTTTTTTTTTAAAAAAAAGGGCCAAAAAAAGCCTCAAAAATGGGCAAAAAAAAAGCCTTGAAAACAGGCCAAAAAAGCCTCAAAATGGGGAGAAAAAAGCCCCAAAAATGGGCTGAAAAAAGGGCTGAAAATGCGGCATGCTGAGGCCAAAAACTTTTTTTTTTTGTTATTTTCCTGTTCTAAATTTAGGTGCGTCTTATAGTCAGGTGCGTCTTATAGTCTGAAAAATATGGTATTGTCTACTCCTGCTCTGTATAAGACAGATTGCTCTATCTGAGGAGAAAGTTTGAGATGATCTCCTCCCCATCAGCAATTCAAGAAAACATGAACTCATAGAGACATTGTCTGTATATCACACAGAAGGAAAAGCCATAACTGTCCCTGGAGACACATCGGAGCTCCACATAACTGTTTACTATTCATCATTGACCTATGAGAAATAGTACAACAGATCTGGCTGCCTTACAAAGACTTGTTCCTTACAACTGGGTCCCTGCCTCAAGTTTGTTGACGCAAAGCCAGTTTTTGCTTTGCAGTTGGAGAACCTGAGCCTACTTCCGAGTTGTAGACCCTCTGAAATTCAGGCCGTGGCCTCTTAACATCCACTAGTGAAAGTGTCACAGAGGCAAACCAGGTTGGCTTAGTTCCACTGGGAATCTTTTGTGAAACCATTATTTACACCAATATTTGGCATAAGGTCTCCTGCCTTGAACAAGGGGCGGACTAGAAGACCTCCAAGGTGCTTTCCAACTCTGTTGTAAATCATAAGGCTGTAGCAGGGGTGAAATCTATTTACTTTCCCTACCGGTTCGGAAGTGCACACGCCGTCACATGCGCACCAGTGGTGAAATCTAAAATTTGTTACTACCGGTTCTGTGGGTGTGGCTTGGTGGTGGTGGGGGTAATGTGACTGGGCGGGCGTGGCCATTTTTTTTTTAAACTTTTAAAACCATTTTTTCTACAACCTCTTCGGCGAAGAGGTTGTAAAAAAATGCTTTCAAAAGGCTCTGGCGATCCCAGCTGAGTTGCCTGATCGTCAGGGTTTTTTTAAAAAAAACCTCTGCCAATCAGGCAACTCAGCTTGGATCGTCAGAGCTTGGATTGTCAGAGGCATTTAAAAGAAAAAAACTTTTTTTCTTTTAAATGGCTCTGACGATCCAAGCTGAGTTGCCTGATCGGCAGAGGGTTTTTTAAAAAGCCTCTGCAGATCAGGCAACTCAGCTTGGATCGTCAGAGCCATTTAAAAGAAAAAAAGCCTCTGATGATCGCACGGCTCAGCTGGGCATGGGAGGGGGGGCAGGGATTTTTGCTACCGGTTCTCTGAACCACCCGCCTCCATCGCTCCCAGATCGGGCGATCCGGTCCAAACCGGGAGCATTTCACCCCTAATGCGCACGAAGACCCCCTGCACATGCACAGAGGGTACAAAACAGGTTACTTCCTGGTAAAAACCAGGAAGTAACAACGACCAGGTGGGTGGGTGGAGCCTCATGTTGCCATCACTACCGGTTCTCCAAACTACCTGCCACCAGACGAGCCGGGCCAAACTGGTAGCATTTCACCCCTGGGATGTAGTGTGTCAATGCTTTTTGAGAAAGAAGGAAGGCATTGTCCCTGTATGCTTAATTAGCAGCAATCCAAATTCTAACAATTGTTATCCTCAGTGCTGTGGGTTATATTCCTTTTAAAGTTCTGTTATGTTGCAGTGTGATAGAGATAACTGCCTGAGGGTTATACACTTAAAGTGACAAGTTTCAATATTTACTTAAATCCTGAATCCATTCCTCATTTTGTAACAATTGTCTGTGTAATTTATTACTATCATTATATCCAATCTTCTGTCTTACTGAGTTCTTTGAACTGTATGTATTTTACTTAATCTTCCTTAATATGTTTATTTTACTTACGCATATCACTGAGAGCGTGCTGCGGCACTTTTGCTGTTAGTAATGAATCCAGCTGGTTTTTCTCTGAGGGTCCAGATGCTACTCAATTCGTCAGCTAGAACCAAACTCTAGATGATTCCATCACAAATGGGAAAATGTGCACCCTTCATCAAGAACATATCACAGATCTCTAGGGCCAGCTATTATATTACTTATAAGGTACAGAGTAGCCACTGTGATGTCAAATTTGTAAAAAGCAATCTAGGAAATATTGCAGAAATGACAATATAAATTATATATAAGAGCCAGAGAATTAAACGTTTTGAAAAGTCTGTGGAAGGAATTAATATGGCTTCATTAATTAATATAGCTTCAAGGTAAGTCTTGATTCACTAATCTTTTGGCATTCTTTGCAAGTGTCAGGAAGCATAGAGACTAGGCTGCTCAAAATGCTTTAAAATGTTCCAGGAAACAATGGGAATTGTCTCCTGGAATACTTTAAATGCTTTTTATAAATTTCTCACATACAATACTCAGCAAATTCAAGAAACTTGAGAGTGGTAGGTAGTTAAAAGAATAAATAATATAAATAATGTTAGCAATATCACTTAGACTTATATACTGCTTCACGGTGCTTTACAGCCCTCTCTAAGCAGTTTACAGAGTCAGCATATGGCACCCAACAATTTGGGTCCTCATTTTACCAACCTTGGAAGGAGGGAAGGCTGAGTCAACCTTGAGCCGGTCAGGATTGAACACCTGGCAGTGAGCAGTGAGTTAACCTGCTATACTGCATTCTAACCACTCCACCACCACGGCTCTACCAAATGCCGGTAGTCAGTGGTGAGATTCAAATAATTTAACAACTGGTTCTCTGCCCTAATGACTGGCTGGGTGGGCGTGGCCATAGTGGGCATGGCAGGGGAAGGATACTGTAAAATCTCCATTCCCTCCCCACTCCAGGGGAAGGTTACTGCAAAATCCCCATTTTCTCCTCATCAGCTGGGACTTGGGAGGCAGAGAATAGATGAGGGGCTGGGCCAGTCAGAATTTTTACTGCCGGTTCTCTGAACTACTCAAAATTTCCACTACCGGTTCTCCAGAACTGGTCAGAACCTGCTGAAACCCATCTCTGGCGCACACCGTCCACATATGCATGCGGCATCAAACCACACAGCAATATGGGGTGGGATTGCGCCCAGTCCGAACCGGCAGCAGCCCACCACTGGTTATCCCTCATATTAGCAAGATCATCTTATGTGCCTGTATTATCTGCAGAACAGCCTGTCACCCCGGTGCTGTTTACCTGTTGTGGCCGCACCAATATATTTACCTACCTAAATTTAAGCACATTTACTTTCCAACCTTGTTCGACTTAAAGGCAAAGCGCATAATTCCTTGCAGGGTTTGTTTACTTTGCTTCATACAAATGGCTTATATCAATTACGCAGATTAAAATGTGATCCTAAATTAAAAAATGGAGTAGGAACAAGATGAGATTTTTGTTTCTCCCGAGCTTTGCTGAAGAAGCTATCAAAGGGGGGGAGGGGGAATGGCAGCTACAATATTCTAGAACATTTGTCCCTTCCAACACCTGCTGCTCTTCTGAGGAAAAGAAATGGCCATCGTGACTCGTGTCTTCATCATCTCTCATTTAGATTGCAATGGACACACTTTACAAATGATTACCTTTGCTAAATGGAAGTACAGGTAGTCCTCGATTTATGACCACGTTTGAGCCTGGAATTATAGTTATAAATTGTTGTGGTCTTTAGGTGTGGCATCTATGAGATTGCCTCACTTAATGACCACGATCCTGGCTCTCCTCGTTGCAGAATGAAGGTGGGTTGTTGAGGCCAAGCTCTGTAGTGCGGCATTTCCCCAGTCACTCATGGCCTGCCCTCGGCCTCCCAGGGTCTCCCTCACCCTCGGAGGCAGCACTGGGACGGCTTCCTCCCCATTGGGTCCCACCCTCTTGGGCCTCCTCCCCCATCATGCCTTGCTCCACTTATCTTTCCCGAATGAGAAGCCTCGCATGGCCTTCCTAGTCAGCTTTGTGCTATTCCAAGTGGGCACCAGTTTAGGAGTGGCCACAATTCCTCCAAACGGAGAATTGTGGCTGCTTTCAAAATGGCAGCCACTTCTGGGCACCACACGGCCTCTATCTAGAAAGACTGTATGGCACATCGGCTGCTTCTCCTTGAGAAAGGCAATCTTTGAAACGCATTATGATTTCCACTATTAAGTTGATAAATAGTTTAGTTAAATTGCAACAATTTCAGCAGTTGATGGTGGAGATGAAACATTAATGCAAAACCAGAATGTTTCAAAATGTGAAGTCATTTGCTCTGCAACAAGATGTTATTAAAACATACCTTATTTCATGAGATAAAAAAAAACACTATTGCTATTTGAAATTTTAGACTTATCAACTATATTTTTATTTGTTCCCAAAGGGGCTAAATATTCACAAGATGAAAATGACAAATTTTCAGTTCTCCTTATATAGCTTTTAGATTTTAAAACATCTAAAATACATAAAATATGCATTACATTTATCTTTTTTTTTCTTAACCTTGTATGATATGGATAGCATTTCTATGAAATATTTTCTTTTCTCCAGTATACTAGATTACAAAAAAAAAAATCCTTTTATTAACCCAGAAGAAAGAGAGGGTGCTATTAGTGGGCAACTTCAACCTTTTACCTTAAAAAAAAAAATCTGGAATTTTGGAACTCTCGAATCAAGAGGAGATCACATTGCATTAGTGCCAGAAGCACCAAGGCTCTTCTGGGTTGAAAGCAGTGGTGGAATTCAGCCGGTTTAGGCCGGTTTGAGCAAACCGGTTGTTAAAATTCTGACTGCCCCTTCCCCTCCCCTCCTGATCTGTCCCCGTCCACACACACACACAAACACAGCCAGCCGAGGGTTAAGGAAACACTTTGGAACGCACCCAGTTTCTTTATCTCCGACTTGGCAGCGATAGACACACCGTCTGCCAAGTGCCTTTATTTTCACAGAAAAACAGACAGATAAAATACTCAGCTTCCAAATGTCCGACAACAATAATTATTTCTCTCCGCAGTTCCGAACGAGGCTTTAGTGACTATCCAAGGTTAGTTTTGTTCGTCACAAGGATCACTGACCACTACCCTCTATTATATAGTCTCTGGGGTGTGGTCCAGTGACTCAGTTCTAATCCCTAGCACGCCTCCTAAGCTGCTGCAATCGTTTATCACGCCTTCGGAGGCGTGCGTCCAGGAATGATGTTTCTTCGTCACTCTGATCCGAGCCACCTGTCTCCCTGCTAATCTCCTCTCCCTCAGCCGGCACCTGAGACAATGCCAGAGGGGAGGGGCCTGGAGAGGGAGGCCTGGCTGACTCCTCTTCCTCATGCTCGGAGCTTTCTTCCTCCGATGGGACAGGCTCAGAGGGCGGGCCACAACACCTCCCTGCCCCTTCCAGGAGTCCCCACACACCCTGTTTTGGTTCCCAGGTAAGTGCAGGGAGGCCTACTAGGCCCAAAGTGTGGGCTGTATGGTGCAGCCCCCCTGCGGCCTGTTTTTGCTTCCAGGAGGGAGGCCTATTAGGCCCAAAACGGGGCACGGGATGGCGCTCCCCCCCCGCAGTCCATTTTTGCTCCCAGGGGGATGCAGGAGGTTGAGTGTTGCCTGTCACATCCTCTCGCCATGCCACGCCCACCATGGCCACGCCCACCTAGCCAGTCATTAGGGCAGAGAACTGGTTGTTAAATTATTTGAATCCCATCACTGGTTGAAAGGATTAGCCAATGACATCATTGTTTCCTGGAGGATGCCCAGTTGGGGGCTCCTTTCATATCCCTGGCAGGAGCTGGAGTGAAGGACAGGAGCTCAACCCTGCCCCACAGCAGCACTTGAGTCTCAAATGTGGGCTTGCTAACCTCCATCCCAGCATCCTAACCACGCAAGCTGCTGTGCTCCCCAGGAGGTCACATGAAACAAGGCTCCTGGAACGCTATCCTTGGATGCAATGATGGTGGAGAAATATTAAGATTTCCTCACCTTACTGCCATGAGATAGGCCCTAAGAGCAGATCAAACTTGGATTCAGTCAGATTAATTCTTCATCATCCTCCAGGAGTGCTCCTGATGCCTCTTCACCTGCTTCATCTAAATCTTTTTTTTTTTGCTTTTGTTACGCAACCCAGGTATTTATGACATAAAAAGATGTAATCTTCTTGTGCCTTTTTCATGTACCCTCCTTTATTACCAGAATTATCTTTGATGTGATAGCACAGTCAAGATGGTGGCCACACCAGAGCAGGGGTGGGATTCAGCCGGTTCGTACCGGTTCAGGCGAACCAGTAGTTGTGACCTGCAGGTGGGCCCGCCCCCTCCACGGCGCTATGCCGTCCTATTTAGCTGTATTTTTTAAGCTGCACGCAGGTGTGCAAGTGCATGTACAAGCAAATCACATGCATAGAAGGCAGTGTACATGTGTGGAAGGCATACAAGCGAGCAAAGCGAGCGTGCCCGCATGCTCACATTTTCGGTGCTGGGGCGAACTGGTTGTTAAATTATGTGAAGCCCCCCTCTGCACCAAAGCCCCTATTTTACAACATACATATAACATAGCACAGTTATGGCTACCGTCTTGACTTTTGAATATCCCATTTGCGACAATCAAAACTAAAAAGATCTGAGCAGATTCTGAACAGATCCAGCCTAAACTACAATTAGCTTGCGCTGAAATCAATGCACCAAATCAGAGTTAATTGTCCAGTAAAGTCCAAGGCCATTGAAGTTCGTGGCCACTTAAATACAGTTTATTATGGATCAAAGTCTGCTTCAAATCACTCTGGATTGAACATATTGCCCTTTATGTAATTGAGTGATAAAAAGTGTTTGTGTATCCTAGTATTTATATATAACTGATTAGAGAAGACCAAGCAGGGAAAACGTTTACCTGAAAAATTCACATAGGTGACTACTGGTATTAGTTCAGCAGTAGCCTTTTGCAAATGAGGAAAAAGAGCCTTTTACAAATCTCCTTCCTCCTTCGGTTAGAGTAGAGTAGAGTAGAGTAGAGTAGAGTAGAGTAGAGTAGAGTAGAGTAGAGTAGAGTAGAGTAGAGTAGAGTAGAATAGAATAGAATAGAATAGAATAGAATAGAATAGAATAGAATAGAATAGAATAGAATAGAATAGAATTGAATTTTTTATTGGCCAAGTGTGATTGGACACACAAGGTGTCTTTGGTGCATACGCTCTCAGTGTACATAAAAGATACATTCATCAAGAATCTTAAAGTACAACACTTAATGATAGTCATAGGGAGCAAATAAGCCATCAGGAAACAATATCAATATAAATTGTAAGGATACAAGCAACAAAATTACAGCCATACAGTCATAAGTGGAAGGAGATGGGTGATGGGAACGATGAAAAGATTAATAGTAGTGCAGTAGTTCCCTTCATATTCCAAAAATCTGTTCTGGAGAGTTTGGGAAATTTGTAGATCAAGGTGGGAAATTGCCCTGCAGCTTGGATTGTGTAAGGCAGGGATGTCCAACCTTGGCAACTTTAAGCCTGGCGGATTCAAACTCCCAAAATTCCCCAGCCAGGTTGGACACTCCTGTTGTAAGGGGAATTCTTCCTGACAAGAAATGTCGTGACTGCAGCATAAACCCACGTCCATTTCCCTACTTCCTTTTCTGTCAGCACCATTAAAAGCGATACAGGCAGTAGGAGAGAGGTTCCAAGATTCTGCTTGTGAAAACTAACTATATTTTGTGAAAACTTTTTAATACAAGAATCCTTTCTGGATACCCTTTAGTGACTTTGAATATTAACAGATGGGAAAAAAATGTTTACTGTATATACAAACGTATTGATTCAGGCTATGTATTACACAGCCTGTAACAGGTTATTGTTTTTTTTTTTTTAATTTGATTTATATGCCGCCCTTCTCCGGAGACTCAGGGCGGCTTACAATGCGCTAAGCAATAAACATTAGCTGTGATGTTTTGGGTTTTTTTTTTGCAATAGACCAAAAATTTAGTGTGAAAGTGTTTGGCTAGAGAGCAGTGGTGGGATTCAAATAATTTAACAACTGGTTCTCTACCCTAATGATTGGCTGGGTGAGTGTGGCCATGGTGGGCGTGGCCAAAGGGTGTGACAGGCAGCACTTGGCCTCCTGCATCCTCCTGGGAGCAAAAACGGGCTATGGAGGGGGCGTACACCCCCCGCCCCCCATTTTGGGTCTAGTAGGCCTCCCTGCAGACTCCAGGGAGCAAAAATGGGCTTTTTGCCGCATTAGGGTTCTCTACCCTAATGACTGGCTGGGTGAGCATGGCCATGGTGGGCGTGGCCAAGGGGTGTGACAGGCAGCACTTGGCCTCCTGCATCCCCCTGGGAGCAAAAACGGGCTATGGAGGGGGCGCACCGCACCCCCCATGCCACATTTTGGGCCTAGTAGGCCTCCCTGCACTTATCTGAGAGCCAAAACAGGGCGTGTGGGGACTCCTGGAAGAGGTGGGGTGGGGCCAGCCAACAATTTAACAACCGGTTTGCCTGAACCAGCCTGAACCAGCTCAATCCCATCACTGGTCTTAAGTATCCGTCCATGAGACGTTCAGAAGAGGCAGAAAAAGGGTGTTCTAAGCCATTTTGTTTTTCTTAGGGAAAAAAAGAAGCTCTGCGTGCACCCATATTTAGGACTATGTGGTTAGATTTTTCTTTTACCAGAATTATTTTCAGAAAGCTGACAAATAGTTAGGGGTGTCCCCAGGGTAGGGTCAAAAAAGCCAAGGTGACAGGAGCTGTTTTGAGTTCCTCTTTTAAAAAGAGGACCAGAAATTCTGGGGGTGGGGAAATCTTCTAGCATAGTTATGGTAGGTAGTAAATCTATAAATCCTTGTAAATACAAATGTGCTGAAATGGAAGCTTCCAGAAAAGTACTATGATACATCATTGTGTGACAGAATAGGTTCAATTTCTAGAGAGAGAGAATGTTTCCTTGTCACCTTTAAATGATTATTTTTATTTGATAGGTGGCTGAAGAGCACTGAATGCCTACAAAATAAGGACATCACATCTTTTTGAATCAATTATCAGCAACAGGGAAAGGGAAACAATTTTAGTAATTTCACTATCATCATCATATTAGTCTCTTGAATCCCTTTCTGTATTTCTCCAATCTTCTAAATAAAATTAGGGATTGATGGAGATTTATAAAAACTTGCCATTCTCTATACTGCATCAAAATTGGTATTGTATCAAAGAATATGTCAACTCGCAAAGCATCCCTGGCCTGCTCTCAAGTTGCCATAGGCAAGGGGGATGGGAAACCGATGAAGCAGCACAACAGCCAACAACAGAAGCACATTCCAGACATATCTTTCTCAAGGCTGTCTCCCAGGGTTACCCACAGTGGCTGGAGGTGAGTTATCTCTACAACCCATGAAATTGCTCCGTTGGCGAATGTGATTGATGACACACCCTGGGAGGAGGGGGGAAACAGGGTCATGATTGGGACATAAATTACGTGGGGTCAGAGTTGGCTTCACTTGGAACGTGCCAACATGAAGCTCTTAATAAATAACTGGATTTTTTTTTAAGCTTGGCTTAAGACTCATGATTTAATTAGGGCATCTGTCGGAACCCTGACAGAATATTTTATACAGATGGATACAAACCATTATTTGCAGAAGCTATTACTAGCCATGTGTTAGTTTCAATATGTTATCTTTTGATAGTCTAGTGTTTTATTTAGAACATCAGAATTGTGAGAAGCTCTAAACAAAAACCATATCTACACAACCTATTAACATTGCTTGAATGTGCATTTCCTCCCCCTTTTGAACTGAAGTGTTATTTCGTCCTAGAGACCTCCATGCCTTCCACTTGCTTTCTTCATGGTTCATTGAGAAAATCCATGGCATTTCAATTAGTGCAAAATTGATTTGGATTTCTAAGACAGACATGGTCAAAGATCACAATGAAAAGCACTAAGTGAGTAAGTTCCATGTTTTTCAGTTGTCATATAAATTATTTCTTAACCAAGGGTCTTCTTTGTCTTAGATCATTTTGTTGTGTATCCATCATAAGAGGGTCACCCAGAGTAAATAATCATAAGCAAAATAGAAGGGAATCAACAAGGACAAACATCTCACTGTCTTTCTCCAAACCAGCATATACTTTTAAAGCAAGGGTATCCAACTTTGGCAACTTTAAGACTTGTGGTCTTCAATGACTCCCTGGGAAATTCTGGGAATTTAAAGTTCACAAGTCTTAAAGTTGTCAAGGTTGGACAACCCTGCTTTAAACAATCATTGTGACACTTCAATATTTTACAGTGAACATTTCAATTTGCAGTTCTATTAGTTTTGACACGCACTTGTCACCTATCGTTATAAAACCTTTTCTCTTTTCCATTTTGAATGTGACAATGATTTCCAGTGCTCAGAAATATATATATTTCTTTTAAATTCCTGCTTTTACCTTCTTTTAAATTACCTTGTGAAGTCTGTCATCTCCATCATAATCACACACATCCTTTTAGCGAGAACGATGATGTCATTGCTGGTGTCATCCCATATTTCAATCTCCTTATCAAGCTCACTCTTGACTTTCTTAAAATCAGCTACTTGTTCGGCTATCTTTTCTTTCTCCGCCTCTGGCAACTGAGTCATCTTTGCCTGCAAAAATCAAGATAATTTGATCTGCAAAACATCTGCCTCTATCAGAGGACATCCTCCTTTTACAGATTGGAAGGGACTTTAACAAATTATTGCTGTATAGGAAGTTAGGACCCACCCCTCTCCTAGAAAAATGAAATATTCTAGGAAATATTAAAAATGCAGATTATTATATTTCCCTGGATGAGAAATGGGGAAACATGTTTTTTTAGGCATGAAGCAGATTCCCACCCTGCTCAATAGCCCACAGTGGATGTCAGCACTTAAGAGAGAAAGAGATAGCTAGGTCTATTCATAAGCAAATGCCCTCACCCAAGATCCAACAAAGATAAGATTAGCCCTCTACCCATCTAGCAACAGATCTCATCACATGGCACCTGGAGAGATTGCATCACCCAGCAAGGCTCAACTAAATCTGGGACTCAAAAGGCAACCTACAAAGTTACCCCTGCATGGCCCCATGGGAGCTCCCATTGTGAACCAGTAGTAAAGGTGAGTAGAACCCACCCCTGACAGGGACGGTAGACACGCTGGTGTGCTTATGCACACACCTTAAAGACCTCTTAGGAATTGGGTGAGGTCTACAGTAGACAGTCTAAGGTTAAAGTTTTGGGGGGTTTGGGGAAGAAACCACAGAGTCAGGTAATGCATTCCAAGCATTAACCACTCTGTTACTGAAGTCATATTTTCTGCAAACAAGTTTGGAACGGTTTACCATAACTTTGTATCTATTGTGTGCACATGTATTGTTGTAGTTGAAGCTGAAGTAGTCATTGACAGGTAGGACATTGTAGCAGATAATTTTATGTACTACGCTTAGGTCGGACCAAAGACGGCAAAGTTCTAAGTTGTCTAAGCCCCAAATTTGCTTTTATTTCTTCCTAATCTGGCTATTTAACTCGTGTATTGAATTAATCAAAGGCAACTTCCTGGTGCAATTGTACAGCGTAGCAGTTAGACTGCTAAGTAAGGTGTGGTAAGGCATTTCTCTTCACTGCCATCTAGTGGTCATTCAGGCTTTTCTTCCCCAAAGGGCTCCATTATCTGAAATATGCGTGTGCAAAGCCCGCGATCACCAAACTGGTTGTTAAATCGGCAGCATCCCACCGCTGGTCTCACCCATCGTTTCATGTCACTGAACAGCATAACTTATTTCTCTGAAATGCATTCATCCAAAATGTTGTACAATTTACAACATTGTAAATGTTGTACAAGGGCTACTTCTGTTTTTTTCCATTCACTGGAACCTAACATGCAACTATTACCAATCTATACATTTTTACTTTCAGATCATGTAAATGGTATGTGGTTGTATACCACTATACCAGGGGTGAAATCCAGCAGGTTCTGACAGGTTCTGGAGAACCGGTAGCGGAAATTTTGAGCAGAGAACCTACAAATACCACCTCTGGCTGGCCCCAGAGTGGGGTGGGAATGGAGATTTTGCAATATCCTTTCCCCAGGAATGGAAAGGGAATGGGGATTTTGCAGTATCCTTCCTCTGGAGTGGGGTGGGAATGAAGATTTTGCAGTATCCTTCCATGCCACGCCCACCAAGCCATGCCCACAGAACCGGTAGTAAAAAAAATTGGATTTCACCACTGCACTATACATTCTAAAAACAACATAGATGCTACCAGTTCATACTTTCTGATACTTTAGCTTATTTGTTCATAACTCAACCAAAATGTTCAGTTGAAATATTTCAACTTCCCACTTTCTTTTAGTTTTACAGATACCAAACACAAGTAGTTTATTTTAGTTATTTGTAAATGAATGCTCCATTCCATGTCTTCCTTTTACCATTACAGCAGCAATCTTCCATATATTGTATACTTTGGTGAATATCAATTGAGTCTTTAGATAATGACCTCTGCTGCCCGTTTTAGTTTTGGAAAACAGAGACTTTCCCTAATTTTGCAGTCAGTGTACACATAGAGCTGCTGTAATGTTGTTGACTATGGTATTGAACTAGGATGGGAAACTTCTCACTCATACAATCTCACTTAGTGATGCTGGACCAGGTATTCTTTCTATATTCTGAGCATGTCCAAGCCCAATTATCCTAGTTCAGACACATTATGCAAAGATCCAGCACTCTGGGAAAGCAACTAATGCTGAGGAAAGTGGAAGGAAAGAGAGGAAGATGATCAGAGGTGGATTTCACATATTGTTGCCACCGCTTTGCCATGCGCACATGCGCCCAGACTTCCGCATGCTCACTGCATGTGCACCTTCATTGCATGCGCCTGGCCTTCCCCACTGCACTTTGCTCATGCGCACGCCTTCCATGCATGCATCGAAAACATGGCTAAATAGGACGGCATTACGTCCAGGCGGGCCCACCCGCAGTCGCCGCTACCAATTCACCCGAACCGGCTGAATACCACCTCTGAAGATGATGATTAGCAGCAAAGGGGATGGATTTAATTACAATGGTGATGAATGCACCATTGGAAGACTTGAAAAAAAAATCTACCTACAGTATGTGGTCTCTATAAGTCAAAAACAACTTGATGGGCACATGACCAAGCAATCCACCAAATTATTAAATTTATATACTGCCCTACTCCCGAAGAACTCAGGGCGGTGAACAGGCACAAAATAAAATACATAGATACAAAAGTTAGAAACATAATTAAAACCAGATTAAATAATTTAGCCCAAAACAATTAAAAATCCCAATAATTTAAAACAGATTAAAATTTCAATTTAAAAGAATTTTAAAACAGGGGAGAAAATTAGGCCAGGCTGACTTGCTGGAATAGGAGGGTCTTAAGAGCACGGCGGAAAGTGCGCAGATCCGGGATCCTCCGTATCTCTGGGGGGAGCTCATTCCAGATAGTGGGTGCCACCACAGAGAAGGCCCTCCCCCTGGGGGCCGCCAGTCGACATTATTTGGCTGACGGCACCTGGAGGAGCCCCTCTCTATGAGAGCGTACCGGTTGTCCTTTTGGTATAATGTGCTCTTAGTTTTTGTTCTGGGCTAATTATTTTCCATCTCCTGAATTCTAGCCCTGAAATGTGGAGTGCTGAAGACACATTCTTCTAAACGCCTTTTAGAAGAATGAAATATACTCCTCATTTATAGAAGGAAAGTACTCCAGATGGCGAGACAGAGACAGGAAGGGTGCAGTGGAAGCTGGATCCACAACTACTTTGTTCTATTGCCAAGCAGACTACCTTGAATTTGAATACCATCGAAGGAATAACTTATATGAAGACACATTGCGATTGTTCCCCAAGGCATGACATATGAATATACTAGTCAGTCATTTTTAAGGTCCATGTTCAATTCTCCCTTCTAGTTATGCTTTAATTTCCAGGAATTGCCTGGAAGCTCCTTTTTAATGATCACCCTCTTCTTTGCAGCTGTCAAGGATTATACCATCTGCCTTGCCAAAAGGCGATCAGAATGAATTGCTCTGAAATTGCAGTGGAACTGTTCAAAATTTTAAAATAGTAAAAATGCCAATGTTTGACATGTTCAGAAAGAAGATGGTAGCTTGAAGATAAAAAAAAAAATAATAAAAAAAATCAGTTGTTCAGTTTACTGCCCA
Organism: Pantherophis guttatus; assembly: GCF_059756535.1. NCBI lineage: Eukaryota > Metazoa > Chordata > Lepidosauria > Squamata > Colubridae > Pantherophis > Pantherophis guttatus. The sequence continues at coordinate 81,978,224 of NC_142068.1, read as the reverse complement.
AAAGCAAGCTCATCACAGTCTGGAACTACAAAAGAAAAAAACCCAAAAGAACATGACCTCATTCTCACTTCTAAGTTTACTAGAGATAGGGAGCAACTAGCTCTTTTCCGAGTGGTTTCCTAAGGGCACTACAATAAATCCAATATTTGAGGGGCTGCCACAGAGAGGAGGGGGTCAAGCTATTCTCCAAAGCACCTGTAGGCCAGACAAGGAATAATGGATGGAAACTGATCAAGGAGAGGTTCAACCTGGAAATAAGGAGAAATTTTCTGACAGTGAGAACAATCAACCAATGGAACAGAAGTTGCCTTCAGAAATTGTGGGAGCTCCACACTGGAAGCTTTCAAAAAGAGACTGGATTGCCATATGTCAGAAATGGTGTAGGGTCTCCTGCTTGAGCAGGGGGTTCTACTAGATGATCTACAAGGTCCCTTCCAACTTTGTTAATCTGTTAAATCCTCTAATATAAGCAAAGAACTGTCCTATCAGGGATGTTATTTAAAGCAGACAACAACCTCAAGAGCCTACATTCTTGAGCAAGCAAGACCTAGAACAAGCCAAGTATCAGAAGGCAGAGCTTGTGGGTTCAACATCCCTTCATGGATGGTTTCCTACATTGGAAGAAGTCACCTCTGATAATTGGCTTTCTGCGCAATGGGAAACTGTGCCCATCTCATGCTTAGTTCGCCATGCTTCTGGATGTTCACTGGTGATAAGGATTGCCATCACCTTTAACAATTCTAAGCACATTACAGCATTTCCCATGATAGGCCATTCAGAGCAGGGCCCCATTCTACAGTAGTGGCCAAAATTGTGGAAACCTTTTGGGAAAAGTGTATTTTCTAAAACTAGCGAATAACACCACCTTTTTTTTTTTTTTGGAGTAGTATTATAAAATTATATATCAATGGAAAGATAATTGAATCAAGAATGTAATGCAATAACTTTTATGAAGGATTTGCTATTAGAATAGCAGTTAACAGTCTAAAGAAGAAAAGTGAAACACGTAGAAAAAAACGAGATATACAAAAAATATCACCATAGAAAAAACAAGATATACAAAAATTATCACCATGTCAATTAATACTTAGTTGGGTAACCTTTAGCATGAATTATGCCCTTACAACGTCTTCCCATGGAGTGAACCAAGTCTTTGAGTTCTGCAGCTGTTCTAATGTGAAACCAAGATGGAATGATTGCTTCTGTTAATTGGGTTTTATTGCTGGGTGGCTTCTGACTAACAAGTTTTTTTAGTCGGCTCCATAGATTTTCAATTGGGTGAAGGTCTGGGCTATTCCCAGGCCATTCCAGCAGTGGAATAGGATTATCTTGGAACTCCCCCCAAAAAGTGGTGTTATTAGCCATCAAATCTCAAAAATACCCTTTTCCCAAAAGGTTTCCACAATTTTGGCCACTACTCTAAAATAATAATAATAATAATAATAATAATAATAATAATAATAATAATAATAATAATAATAATAATAATAATAATAATAATAATAATTTTATTTCTATACCGCCCTTCTCCCAAAGGACTCAGGGCAGAGTACAGCCTATTAAAAGCACAAGACAAACATCAATTAGAATAATTTAAAATTATTAAATAATTCAGCTCAATTTAAAACCCCAGAAATTTAAAACACCCAATTTAAAATTATTATGTTGATAGCCTGGCCTGGCAGAACAACAGGGTCTTGAGTGCACAGCAAAATACTCGGAGGTCGGAGATCTTATGCATTTCCAGGGGCAGTTCATTCCACAGGGCTGGGGCTCCCACAGAGAAGGCCCTCCCCCTGGGTGTCGCCAGCCGACATAACTTGGCCGATGGCACCCTGAGGAGACCCTCTCTGTGGGAGCAAACTGGCCGGTGGGAGGCTATTGGTGGCAGAAGTCGGTCTTGAAGGTACCCGGGTCCTATGCCATGGAGCGCTTTAAAGGTGGTGACCAACACCTTGAATCGCACCCGGAAGACCACTGGGAGCCAGTGCAGCTCGCGCAGGAGGGGTGTCACGTGGGCACAACGAGTTGCGCCCATAACCACCCGTACGGCCGCATTCTGGACCAGTTGGAGCCTCCGAGAGCTCTTCAAGGGGCACCAATGTTAATAACATTAACATTGGAACAATGGCATTTCCATCCCTCTCTTCTGTTCTGGACTATTAAATTTTTCTCTTGAAGGATTGGGGACTTTCACAGGAAGACCTGGGTGTAGTTCAAAAGACAAAAGATAATAACTTGAGAAGGTTGAAACTCTTCTCCAAATCACATCTCATGCCCGCTTTGAGGTTTTCTAGGAACCAAAAATATGTAGGTGAAGAAGACAGAATTTAACCTATTTGTAGATTTAGGTCCAATCCTGCTGTTCTAATTTTAATAGTACTGGTAAGTTTAAACATTATTTCCTTCATATATTTTGCAGTTTATTATTTGTTGTGTTTCTAATGTGTTATAATTTCTTCTTATATCCCTTGGACTATAATAAAATATCTATCCACCTATCTCTCTGGCACTGGATGTGAATTAATATTGCAACGGGAGGCAAAATTATACTCACAGTTCACCAGAGCTAGTTAAAAATACATTAAAATACACTTTCCTTGGTTAATTAGCTGATTAATTTGAACACAAATTTCATTTTTATTTTAAGGGATCATGTTTATAAAACTGTGTATGATGCTTTCTTTTTTTCTTGCTACTATTTCCAATTTTTTTTTTTAAATTTGATTTATATGCCGCCCTTCTCCGGAGACTCAAGGCGGCTTACAATGCGTTAAGCAATAGCCTTCATACTTTTGTATATTTATACAAAGTCAGCTTATTGCCCCCACAAACTGGGTCCTCATTTTACCTATCTTAGAAACGATGGAAGGCTGAGTCAACCTTGAGCCTGGCGGGATTCGATCTTACTTTAATTGCAGACAGCTGGTCTTAAATTACAGAGCTCTGTCTGTTGAGCTATCCAGGCTCCTACTATTTCCAATATTTGCCCATGTACGTACAATACTTTGTGGGCAGAACCAGTGGTGGGATTCAGCCAGTTCGCACCACTTCGGGAGAACCGGTTGTTAACTTTCTGAGTTGTTTGGCAAACTGGTTGTTGAAAGAAATCATTAGGGCAGAGAACCGGTTGTTAAATTACTTGAATCCCACCACTGGGCAGAACTGTCCCAGAATTACAAACCTGGTAAAAAACAGAAGGAGCCCACTCACCTTATGATGGAAAGCCTCTTTAGGAACACAGGGGGAACAGCAGTACAATTATAGACAGAAATGGGACCCTTGCAGGAGAGATTTTTGAGTCCAGGGGAGAGGAAAAGCAGGAGACAGAAATTCAAAATAAGTCAACCTTAATTACACTAATTTTTGTAAGAGAATCGTTTTGGCAGGATTTCAAAATGTTGTTATTTTATGCTATCAGCCAATGGTGGGATTCAGCCGGTTCTGTCCGGTTCGCACAAACCTGTAGCAGCAACTGCGGGAGGCTCCACCCAGACTTTATTTATTTATTTATTTATTTATTTATTTATTTATTTATTTATTTATTGTCATATTTATATGCTGCCCTTCTCCCGAGGGACTCGGGGCGGCTCACAGAATAAAACATCCCAATAATAAATAGAATTAAAATATTAAAATCTGATTAAAAAACCCCAAATCCCCCAAACTAAAATGCATGGCAGATCAGGGAATTTGCTGAAAGAGCCATGTCTTTAGGTCGGCGCGGAAGGTGCGGAGGTCGGGGGCCATCCGGAGCCCACTGGGTAAACCATTCCAGAGGGTCAGTGCGACCACAGAGAACACCCTGATCCTGGGGGCTGCCAGCCGACACCGACTGGCCAATGGGACCTGGAGGAGGGCAGTCCTATGTGAGCACACTGGGTGGTGGGAGGCCAATAGGAGGTAGTCCTGCAAGTAATGCATGTGCAGAAGGCCATGCACATGTGCAGAAGTGGCGCATGTGAGTGAAGTAAGCACGTGAGTGCGCGCGCTCACATTTGCAAACTGGTAGGGAAGGTAAGTGAATCCCATCTCTGCTACCAGAAATAAAAATCTTTCCAGAAATCCAAGTGACTCTTGTTCCATGAGTTTGCCAGTCTCTTAGAACTTGACATTAATTTTGAAAAACCACTGGCATCAGAGAGACATCAGTTGCTGCATTCTGGATCGAGACATTGGCTTCTTCTGATCCTCAGAATTCTCCACTGTTGGTAAGGCAAGTGGCAAATGGCAGCAGAGTTAGGGTTAAAGGTCATGGGTTTGCACAATGCCATGATTTATGTCCTTCAAGATCGGCCAAGGTCAAGGAACAGGCAGGGCAGGAGTTCCAATGTTGTGAAATACAGTACAATAACAGAATCTTAAAACCTGTCCAAGTTTCTCCTGCCCCACTTTATAACCAAACAAAATTAAGGGGAGGCATTTCTCGTGTTTCCATCTATGTAGGGTGTGCGTAATCTTTTCTGCATTGCTTGCTCAATCTACCCCTTTAATGGCTTCCTCAATCCTTCTTATTCTCAGCCAGGCCTGAGGAGAGGGGGCTTCAGCCGGTACATTGTTCCGGGGCCCATGGAGCTCAAAGGGGACCCATGAAGGGGAATTTAAAAAAAAAATTACGAAACCAAATTTTTAAAAAGAAAAACAATATTGGAATATATTTTATATTTCATTTCAGTTTATGAATGGTTAATTTGTGTAGAAATGGTCTTTGGGTCTCTGCCGCACATGCGTGGGGGTGGGCATGTGCATGCAGGGGGCATGCATGGGGAGTGCATACACATTCATGAGGGGCGGGCGGGGCATATTAGTTTTGTTCCAGCACTTAAAAATCCTATTTGGCGGCCCTGTTCTCAACACCACAATCCTTCAGATCCTGACAAAGAAAGATTGTTGTATGTGGCAGCAGACATATACGTGCCACACTTTGTTTCCCACTTCCCAAGGAAACATGACAGTCACTCACCTTAATTACTCTCATAATTACTTAATTACTCTCTATATAAGATGCGTTGGGCTATTATTTTGATAGGCTTTCAGCACTATAAGGTATGCAAAAGCTGGCACAATTAGAGGCATAAAGATGTATCAGCATCTTTGGGGCAATTTGGCAACTCACTCACTTGTGGTCCGAAAATTATCCATTCAGTCTGGAAAAAAAAAAACCAGCTACTTATGTGTGGCTGTCTATCCTTCCTCCATGATGCATGTGCCAAGCAGATAGGTTAGGGATTTGCATCCTGTTCATGTATCACTGGAGCCAGAGGTGGTATTCAGCCGGTTCGGACCAGTTCAGGCGAATCAGTAGTGGCCGGGCGCAATCCAGTCCTATACCTTTGATGTCACATGTATGTGTGAACGGCGCGCGCGAGCGAATTGCCATGTTGTTTGACATCACATGCATGTGTAGATGGCGTTCACGAGCGAATTGCTGTGTTTTGTGAAGCCGCAATCATGCGCTCACATTTCCAGTGTTAGCCGAACCGGTTGCTACAGTATATGAAGCCCACCTCTGACTGGAGTGCTGATGTTTACAACCTCCATTGACAACAGTTGCTTTATCTGATCAACCATTGGCCAACTTGTTCCAACAGTAATTTTGAAAGCTTCCTCTTGTCTCCCAGTCCTGATAGGGTTATAAAAATAAGTTCAGGATTATCTAAGTAGCCCAATAAGAAGAATTCTTCCTCATTGGAATCTTACCTTGATTCTTTTATGTTGCTGTCTAGATTCATAATTTATCAAAATTTCGGGAACAACTTCTGGAGACACATGGAGACACAAAATTTGTGGCTTCTAATACAAAATACACAGTCTGCAGCCCTATTAATACATGTGTTCCCCTCTCCATCAGCCAAGTCTTTGGCATGGCTTCCAATCTCCTGCTCCTAAATTGTCATCAAATAGTAATTCTTAAAACAATGGAAAAGGAAAATACCAAATATTTGAGATGTAATTATATTGCTGTCAGCAGTGATCATAAGATTGTCAGATGTCCAACTCAAAATGAGAGATTTTAATGGTGCTTTATTTAATCTAGATGTAAATGACGTCAAATATTTTTATCTTGGTCCCATCTGCTTCGTTCTCCTACTCTTTTCCACGTTTTAGAAGGCCAAGGATTGCATATCCTTGCCATGTGAGAAAAGTGGACGGAATGTGAAGACATACCATACTGTTGTGACCCCGACTCCCAAGCCTGTCCTAACAGAAGAAGAGGACTCAGAAGGTGATGGGGAGGAACTGATAAGGCCTACCTCTCCAGGACCCTCCTCTCTGGCAATGCCTCAGGTTCCATCTGAAGGCCAAGAGGAACAGCCTGGGATATGCCAGGAGGAATGCATATTGAAACAACAACAGATAGGGAGCAAGGATGATGAATCCTGGCTGGATCTCAGGCAGCGTCAGAGGGAGAAGCATGCACAGCAACGAAAGAGGCATGGGAGGGCCAGAGATTGAGCTGAGTCACTGAGCCACACCCCACAAGGAATAAAAGTGGGTGTGATTGCTCTTCAGGCTTTGTGACGGTCAAAGTTAAAAACCTGAGAGTCACATCGCATTACCTGAAATCTGGCTTGTGCATATTTGGATTGGACCTTGGCTAACTCTTGCTTCATGGATTACTTTTTGCTAGTGAACCGGACTGAGGATAAACTCTCTCTTGCTGACTGTGAGTGAAAACTGACTTGGCAGGCATTTCACAGTTTACTGCCAAAACTCTTATCTGCAAGGGTTTCTAGTCTGATTGCTTAATAAAATCTTGGCAGGAGTGCCTGGTTATGTGTTTGCCTGTGTGGGGAAGGGGGACAGAACACATACTTGTTTGCCCCCTCTGTTTATAGTATGCTCTAACCTATATGGTTATGGGTCCAGCAGAAGCTATGATGGCATCATGCGTGTCATGATGTCATTTCAAAGATTATGAATGTTCTTGTCAAGCACAAACAACCAGAGTCATTCGTAAATAACTGAAGCAAGCCACTTTAAAGGAGAATATTTGTAGCTCAGGGTTGAAATGAGGGTCCTTGATGCTCTCTGAGCTTGCTTGTTTTCTTGTAGACGTTTCATTACCCAAACTAAGTAACATCATTAGTGCTAGTAAGGAATGCAATTTGCTGTCAGTTTATTTTCTAGTTGCTCGCCCTGTCAGTGTTGGTGTCGATGATCTTAGAAATTTCTCGGTTGGGCTGTTTACTGTTAGCTTCTTTGGCAGTTTCTTGATTGGGGCATTGTTTACTTGATTGGTGGTCTAATGTTAATCGGACATTAATACAATTGAGAGAGTCCAGAGATATTTCACGAGAAGTGTCCTCCACTCCACTGCTCGCAGTAGAATACCTTATGCCACCAGACTTGAAATTTTGGGCTTAGACAACTTAGAACTACACCGCCTTCGGTCTGACCTAAGCGTAGTACATCAAATTATCTGCTACAATGTCCTACCTATCAATGACTACTTCAGCTTCAACCACAACAATACACAAGCACACAATAGATACAAACTTAAGGTAAACTGCTCCAAACTCGATTGCAGAAAATACGACCTCAGCAACAGAGTGGTCAATGACTGGAATGCACTACCTGACACTGTGGTTTCATCCCCAAACCCCCAAAATTTTAACCTTAGACTGTCTACTGTTGACCTCACCCCATTCCTAAGAGGTCTGTAAGGGGCGTGCATAAGCGCACCAACGTGCCTACCGTCCCTGTCCTATTGTCCCTTTTTATTCGTATCCATTTCATGTATTCATAATCATGTTTTATACTTTTATCTGTTATCTTATATATGCTTGACAAATGAATAAAATAAATAAATAAAATGAAATAAATAATCTTGGCGTTTATCTATGCTGATCAGGGTGCTGATTGCTGGTGGAGAGGTGCTGGAGTCTTTTTATTTTCTTTTTGCTGGTTGATTGTCTCTTTTGCATAGTCTATATACGTTGTTAATGTCTAGCAACTTTATTGTTCTTTATTGTACAGAAATCTCCTCAGACTATTTGCCTTTTTCTGGGAACGACCAGATAAACCTTCATGATTCTTGGGAGTGTGCAAGTTTGTGTTTTTTGCAGCACAATGACTCTAAGCTAAGCCCATGCTTGACCCCCACTTCCAATCTAGATGGCAGTTTCCCAACAATTATATTCACATTAATTGCATGTTATGATGTGAGTGACTTCATTTGCTACCTCTGGCACCCCTCAGATGTTCGTATTTACAGAAGCCAATATCTATTTGTCAAACCTATGAACCTGTTATACCCTGTTAATGGAAACTGGCCTCATTTAATATCATTTACATTTTAAATAACCTTTTCAATTCTTTATTAATAAGGGGAACTTTAAAAATCTGAAAAGAGTAAAGTGAAAAAAATAAGGCTGCTGAAAGCCACTGTCTTTTTTTATTGCACATTTAATTCCTCCGCAAATGAGGGTAGTTTATGTGAATGAAAAGGTAAACGCAGGTAATTTTCCAATGAATTCTGAATATGTTCTATACATACGATAGATTAATTATTTCGCCTGATTCGCCAGTTGCGTCCCTTTCTGGATCGGGACTCTTTACACACAGTCACTCATGCCCTCATCACTTCCTGCCTGGACCATTGCAACGCTCTCTACATGGGGCCCCCCTTGAGGAGCACCCGGAGGCTCCAACTGGCGCAGAGTGCGGTCGCGCGGGTGGTTATGGGAGCGACATGGCGCTCCCACATAACACCTCTCCTGCGCGAGCTGCACTGGCTCCCGGTGGTCTTCCGGGTGCGCTTCAAGGTTCTGGTTACCACCTTTAGAGCGCTCCATGGCTTAGGACCTGGCTATTTACGGGACCGCCTACTACCACAATCAACCTCCCACCGGCCGGTACGCTCTCATAGAGAGGGGCTCCTCCGGGTGCCGTCGGCCAAACAGTGTCGACCAGCGGCCCCCAAGGGGAGGGCCTTTTCTGTGGGGGCACCTACTATCTGGAATGAACTCCCCCCAGAGATAGTAGGATCCCGGACCTGCACACTTTCCGCCGCGCTCTAAAGACCTTTCTATTTCAGCAAGCCGGCCTGGCCAGACCTTTCCCCCCTTTAATTTTTTAATCTTTTAATTTTAAATTTAAATTGAATTTTAAATATGTTCTAAATTTTTGGGATGTTTTAAATTGTCTTGGGCTCAAATATTTAATTTGGTTTTAATTATGCTCTTAACTTTTATATCTATATGTTTTATTTTGTGCCTGTTCACTGCCCTGAGTCCTTCGGGAGTAGGGCGGTATACAAATTTGATCAAATAAAATAAATTTGATCAAATAAATTTAAAATCATGCAAACTGTGGAGTAGAATATACTGGTAGCTTTAGAATTCCAATTAGCTTTAGGCAAGAATGCTAAATACAGTATATTGCAAAACATGTGCTATACATTGGGGCAAAGGTGGTATTCAGCCAGTTCGTACCAGTTCGGGCAAACCAATAGCAGAGATCGCGGGACTGCCTACTACCACAATTAACCTCCCACCGGCCGGTACGCTCTCATAGAGAGGGGCTCCTCTGGGTGCCGTCAGCCAAACAGTGGGCCTGCCTACCTACCCTGGCGCTATGCCATCCTATTTAGGCACATTTTTGAGGCTGCAAAACATATGCGTGGAAGGCCAGGTGCATGCACAGAAGGTGTGCATGCATGGCAAACCGGTGGTAAGAAAATGTGAAATCCATGTGAAATCTAGAAAAATAACGATATACCATTAGAAGACAATGTGATTAGAAAAATTATGGAGTGTGCGGAAATGGATGAGCTCACGAAGGAGATACAGGAAAAAGACAAAACAGAATACTATCTAGTCTGGGAGAGATGGTATAAATGGTTGGAGGAAAAGGGAGGGGGAAGGACAAGGGAAGAGTAAATAATGGTTAAATTAGGTGGAGAAATATAGGAAGAAATGGGAAGAAATAAAAATTGTGGAAAGGAAATTAGGTACATGTTTATGTCAAATGTAAATAAAATAATTAGAATAATATAATATATTATAATGGTATATATATGATATATTAGAATTATATATATATAAAAGATATATTAAGATAAGAAAGAGAAAATGTATAAATATGGATTACTGACGCAAAACTGTTGAAAAGAAAATGTAAATATCTGTTTTTGTTTGTTTTTTAAAAAACTGTTTAATAAAATATATATTTTTTTAAAAAATGTGAAATCCACTGCTGCATTGGGGGCATTTGAAAGATTCATGACCTTTTTTTGTTCTACAATTACTGAGCTGTACATTTAAGAACCTAACAAGCAACACAGTTAGAAGCAACTTTCTTTAGGTCAAGTCATTCATTCTCACCTATTTAATAGCGCTGGGCCTTCCTGCTCATAAATCATACATGATAATCAGACTCAGGAACTGATCTCAGCGGTAATCTTCTCTGATGTCTAAGTCAGAGGTACAAGGACTTTTCAATATAAAGAGGATAATGTGAAGACTATTTTCCATAGAAAAAAAGAGCTGAGAACCTTTTCAGCTACATTTGACTGAAGTTTAAATTTCAGCTAAAAGTAATTTTCTAACCTCCTATTGTTCTTTTGGTCTTTTGTGTACTTTAGTAATGAAAATATGTTATAAAATTCTGTGGCTAAAATGGATTGACAAATCAGTTTATTGGTCCCAAAATAAGATTGGATTCATCATAAATCCATTCCATCCCATTTCTTTAAAAGATTTGCAACACATATAAAATATTTTTTTTATCATTTCCAAAGTTTAACATAGAAACGTTCAATCTTTTCTAACATGTTCCTATATGTACAGAATGGAAAATATGTACAAATTAGATCTCTTCAGATAAAAAGTAGACTAAATTAAACATTCTTTCATTTCAAGCTGCAAGTTATGATTTCCCCCTTTTTTAAATTTTTGACCACTGCTTCAGCAGCTTGGATGTAACATAGAACGTTATCCAACGTATCTTGTCTTTTATGTACACTGAGAGCATATGCACCAAGACAAATTTGTTGTGTGTCCAATCACACTTGGCCAATAAAAAATTCTATTCTATTCTATTCTATTCTATTCTATTCTATTCTATTCTATTCTATTCTATTCTATTCTATTCTTTTGCTCAGTTGTTTTCTGCTCTGCAGTAATTTCTATTCAGATGGGCGACTTTCCTGTAATCGTGAAATTTAACCTGGATCCTTAGCATGCAATGAGAGCACATTTGGTGTCGTGATTTAATACACCAAACTAGAAAGTAGGAAAAGATAAGTTCTAGTCCCTTCTTAAGCACAAAGCTGGATGGATAGGTTTCCAAGTAAAATTCAAAATGTTGGTCATTATCCAGAAAACCCGTACAATAAAATTTAATACAATGCACTTTAAATCCATATACAATGTGCATGTATCTATTTTTCAGATACAAATCAGAGTCCAGATCAGTGGTGGGTTGCTCCCGGTTTGGACCGGTTCTCAAGAACTGGTAGTAAAACTGGTGGGAGGCTCCGCCCACTGACCTGGACGTCATCATAGCTGATCTACACATGCACAGAAGAGTGCGCGCATGATGCGAACTGGTAGTCAAGATAAGTAGAACCCACCCCTGGTCCAGATGGAAATGGATGCTTACCTATTTCTTCCTGTTATATATTAATTGCAGAATTTCCTACACAGAAACCACATGGAGAATCCTGCGCAGAATCTATGGGCTAATCTATTGCTAGGGCTCTGCTCTCTGAGAGCCACAGAATCAGTACCGATGCACATTCCTGATCCATCCCATGACTTAGATCTTATGGTCCACAAGTCTTTGGCTGTGCCAATGTTGCTTCAAATGCTGAAGTGCAGTGGTCAAGGGGAGCATCTAACTCTTTATTTTTAAAATGAAGATGAAGAAAAATAGCCAAAGGTAAAAAAAAAAAAAAAATCCCTATGGATTGGCTCCAAAGTTACTAGGCAAATTGTTTTTGAAAGAAATCAAGATCCTGGTGGAGTTGCCAGTGGCATTTAAACCAGCTGTTAAAATTCAAGGACAAATGGAGTATTTGAGGACTACAATTATTATGATGTTCACAAGGGAGGGCAAGCAGAAATTACTATGAAATACATCATACATCTTTTGCTAAATAAACAATTAATTGAATTAAAGAATTCACGGCAAAAACAGTCCACGTTTCATAAGAAGCCTGCCTGTGAATTTATCTGTATCTCCATGTATGGCAGATCAACTCTGAATGAAGGACAAGAAAAATCTTGAAATAATATTTTATTTAATTACTTATTAAATAAATTTAATTATTTAATTACTGCAGTAATTTATGTAATTACTGCAGAAAAAAAACAGTTGCTACCAACCTGCCTTCTATTGAGGACCTGTATAATGCACGAGTCAAAAAGAGGGCTGTGAAAATATTTACAGACCCCTCGCATCCTGGACATAAGGAGGTTTCAACTCCTACCCTCAAAACGACGCTGTAGAGCACTGCACACCAGAACAACTAGGCACAAGAACAGTTTTTTTCCCGAACGCCATCACTCTGCTAAACAAATAATTCCCTCAACACTGTCAAACTAGTTACTAAGTCTGCACTACTATTAATCTTCTCATCGTTCCCACCACCCATCTCCTTCCACTTATGACTGTATGACTGTAACTTGCTTGAATCCTTAGGATTTACAGATGAAACTCGAAAAATTAGAATATCGTGCAAAAGTTCATTTATTTCAGTAATGCAACTTAAAAGATGAAACTAATATATGAGATAGACTCATTACATGCAAAGTGAGGTAGTTCAAGCCTTGATTTGTCATACTTTTGATGATTATGGCTTACAGCTCATGAAAATCCCAAATTCACAATCTCAGAAAATTAAAATATTGTGAAAAGGTTCAATATTCTAGACTCAAACTCTAATCAGCTAATTAAGCCATAACACCTGCAAAGGGTTCCTGAGCCTTTAAATGGTCTCTCAGTCTGGTTCAGTAGGAATCACAATCATGGGAAAGACTGCTGACCTGACAGTTGTGCAGAAAACCATCACTGACACCCTCTATAAGGAGGGAAAGCCTCAAAAGGTATTTGCAAAAGAAGTTGGATGTTCCCAAAGTGCTGTATCAAAGCACATTAATAGAAAGTTATGTGGAAGGGAAAAGTGTGGAAGAAAAAGGTGCACAAGCAGCAGGGATGACCTCAGCCTGCAGAGGATTGTCAGGAAAAGGCCATTCAAAAGTGTTGGGGACTTTCACAAGGAGTGGACAGAGGCTAGAGTCAGTGCATCCAGAGCCACCGCACACAGACGGATCCTGGACATGGGCTTCAAATGTTGTATTCCTCTTGTCAAGCCGCTCCTGAACAACAAACAACATCAGAAGCATCTTACCTGGGCTAAAGAAAAAAAGAACTGGTCTGTTGCTCAGTGGTCCAAAGTCCACTTTTCTGATGAGAGCAACTTTTGCATCTCAATTGGAAACCAAGGACCCAGAGTCTGGAGGAAGAATGGAGAGGCACACACTGCAAGATGCTTGAAGTCCAGTGTGAAGTTTCCACAGTCTGTGTTGATTTGGGGAGCCATGTCATCTGCTGGTGTTGGTCCACTGTGCTTCATTAAATCCAGGGTCAACGTCTACCAGGAGATTTTGGAGCACTTCATGCTTCCTTCCACAGTGGTGGAATTCAATTCAATTTTTTTTTACTACCGGTTCTGTGGGCGTGGCTTGGTGGGCGTGGCAGGGGAAGGATACTGCAAAATCTCCATTCCCTCCCCACTTCTGCGGGAAGGATATTGCAAAATCTCCATTCCCTCCCCACTCCTGGGGGAAGGATATTGCAAAATCTCCATTCCCACCCTATTCTGGGGCCAGCCAGAGGTGGCATTTAACGGTCCTCCGAACTACTCAAAATTTCCGCTACTGGTTCTCCAGAACCTGTCAGAACCTTCTAAATAGCAGTGTTCTGCATCATATCCAATGGGTGGTGCATCATACCCAATGGGTGGTGAAGACATTGTAAGGCTGTAATTCATGCTAAAGGTTACCCAACTAAGTATTAACTGACATGGTGAAAAATTTTGTATATCTCATTTTTTCTACGTCTTTCACTTTTCTTCTTTATACCGTAAGTGCTATTCTAATAGCAAATCCTTCATCAAAGTTATTGCATTACATTCTTGATTAAATTATCTTTCCATTGATATATAATTTTATGGTACTACTCAAAAAAAAAAAAGTATTATTCGCTAGTTTTAGAAAATACACTTTTCCCAAAAGGTTTCTACAATTTTGGCCACTCCTGTAATTATTCAGAGAAATATCCCTCCCCATTGGCCCTTCCCCAAAGAAGATAGCTTTGGGATTAGTCTCTCCTCCTTCCATTCTTCCTCCCTTATCCAATCTTTCTATTATGAGGGAAATGGCATTTCCTCCCTCCTTTTTCTAATCTGGTGAAAAAGTTGGAAAATAGTTTGCATCATTGTCCCCTATGCTGCAATTTGCACTATTAGCCAAGACTAGGGGTCAGCAACCCGTGGCTCTGGAGCCGCATGTGGCTCTTTCATCCGTCTGCTGTGGCTCCCTGTCGCTCAAAATATGCGTCACAACTGCCAATGTGAGACACCCAGCTATGCACAATTTATTAAGCTTTTCGACCCCCGGAAGGCCAACCATGGATAAATCCAAGAAAAGAAAAGAAAACAGAATCCTTAATTCAACTATATATGCTAGTTTTGTGGCTGCTCGGGAAATAGTCAGGCACAGGAAGGGTTTTGCGGCTCCCGGTGTTTTCTTTTCTGTGGGAAAAGGGTCCAAATGGCTCTTTGAGTGTTTAAGTTTGCAAACCCCTGGCAAAGACTCATTCAATAATAAGTTTATCCTCAGAACCTGTTCCCTGGCAGAAAAGATCAGAAGTCAAACTACAATGTAACCTTTTCAGAGTATCATCCCTTAGGCGGGAAAATGTAGCGGGGGGGAGGGGTCCTTCAAAGCACTCCCCCGTCCATTTGAGCTCCATGACTTCCATGCAGTGGTGAAATGTAAAATTAGTTACTTCTGTTCTGTGAGTGTAGCTTGGTGGTGGCGGTAATGTGACTGGGTGGGCTTAGCCAACTTTTCTTTCTTTTTTTTTTTTTACTTTTTAAAAGCATTTTTTTTACAACCTATTCGGGCAAATAGGTTGTAAAAAATGCTTTTAAAAAGTTTTTAAAAAGGCTTTGACGATCACAGCTGTGGCGCGCGATCATCAGAGCCTTTTTTCTAACCTTTTAAAAGCAGGAAGTAACGACACCCGGATGAGTGGGCAGAGCCTCACGTGCCATCGCTACCAGTTCTCCAAACCACCTGCCACAATCACTACTGGATTGCCTGATCCGGTCCGAACCGGGAGCATTTCACCCCTGCTTCCATGTGATTAAAAAAACCAATGTGGTAGCTGCAGGGATGGGATTCAGCTGGTTCGGACCGGTTCGGGAAAACCAGTAGCTCCAATGATCAGCTGAGAGAGAACCGGTTCGCTCTAACGATCAGCTGGGCCCACCCGTCAGCCCTGCGCTATACCGACCTATATTTCCTTTGTTTGAAGCACAGCTGATAGTCCTGGCAGGGCGGATTGTTGCACCTCAGCTAGTTTACTCACCGGGGCTGCAGTAGAAGGTAAGTTTTAGAGCTGTTTTCAAACGCACTGCGCGCGTGTGGAGCAAACCGATTGTTACACCGGTTGAATCCCACCACTGAGTGGCTGTGACCATCTCTGGAGAAATCAAAATGTAACAGCCATTAAATAAACTTTGGTTTATCCATGGAAAAGGAGAGAGGGTGAGAAAGAAACACAATTCTGTCTTAATTCTCTTTGACAGAAGAGTGGACAAATTTGGCAGACATTCAAGGTTCTGTTATTATACTTTACAATAATAGACTTCCAGTAATTCTTACGGTGTCTTTTCCTGACATGGCCTACCCCAATCTTGAAAGCTTCACTACAGCACTGTTTAATAAAAAGAGCCTGCCTTTGCTCGTGGAAATGGCATCAGTTCCTCAGGGCATCCTTCCACCAGCAGAATAACTTGTTTAGTTTAGTTTATTTGATTTATATACCGCCCTACTCCTGAAGGCCTCAGGTATAGTTACAACATTAACAGGAAAAGGGATATAGAAATAACCTGTAAAATGTCATGCTACAGCTAATCAGCGTTTGGGACTAGGGATACTTCATCCAGCGGTTCAGCAGCCTGCAGCCCAGTCAATATGTCTTTCTTTTCATGGGAGTTCCAGTGGGGAGTTTCTACCGGTTCATACGAACCAATAGTGGTGGCGGTAGGAGGCCCTACCCACCGGCCTGGACGTCATCATGGGTGCTCTGTGCATGCGCAGAAGCACCGCACGTGTATGGTCAAACTTCCAAACTGCAGGGTTGGATTCTACTTACCTTTACTACTGGTTCGCAATGGGGCCGTGCACGCTCTCTCGCTTCGCTTGCGCACGCTCTTCTACGCATGCACAGAAGCATTTTGGTGATGTCAGGGTTGGTGGGCGGAGCCTCCCGCTGGTTTTACTACCGGTTCTATAGAACCGGTAGCGAAGGTAAGTGAAACCCACCACTGGGGAGTTCACCAGAAAAGTTTGCGGACTTTTGCAACTCACTGTGAACGGTTCATGGTGGATCAGACAGCAGGATTTCTACAGCCAAAGTGGCTTTTATTCTGAGTCTGCTGAAAGAAGGAGCAGCCAAATAAGCCGTGCCCTTCATCAAGGGCAGTGATCCATTACTGAACAATTACCAGAACTTCATGCAAAGATTTAGAGGTACATCTAATGATTTGGTTGGGGGAGCAGCAGCAGCAGCAGTAGTTGGAGAGGTTTGCAAGCTGAAACAAGAAACCACAGAGTTCATGAGTACTTATTGGATTTTCAATTAAGTGCCAGACTGGATGATCTTGCTCAGATTTTAGGAAGGACTGGCTGATGAACTTGAGAAGTGGGTCAGAGAGACAAGGAACGCCAGCGAATTTGAAAGAACCTTTCCAACTTTGTATGTGAATTGATGGAAAACTGGAAAAGTTTGAGGCACAGAAGAAATATTAAGGTTTTACAGTCTCTCTCCAGCACTGCTTCCCCCTGTGTCTTACTTGAACACTAGGTTGGAAAACCCATGCAAGCAGGATAAGTACAAAGACCCTAATCCTCAACAGAAACAGACTTCAGTTGATGTTCCTATTGTGGATCCCTGGAACAATAAATCAAGATTGGCACAACTAAAGTATAGATTTCTGAATCAACTGCAGAGTGCAGCACAGTGCTGGGATTCAGCCGGTTCGGGCCGGTTCGAGTGAACCAGTAGTTAAATTGCTGACTGGCAATGCCCCTTCCCACCCTGCCCCTTCCAGGAGTCCACACATGCCCCACTTTGGCTCCCAGGAAAGTGCAGGGTGGCCTCCTAGGCCCAAAACGGGGGGTGGGGGGCAGTGTGCCTGTCACTGTGTTTTTGTATTTACCAGATGAGCTCATCTTTTTGGATTTTCAGACTTTCCGTAGCTTGCCAAGTCCTTATCTCTGATCCACTACGCATGTCCGCATTCCTTCACTTTTTTTCCTTCTAACTTTCTTTGTTCTCCTGCCAGGAGAGGTCCGGCCGCAGAGAGGTGGCCGGCAGGAACGTTGCCAAAATGTAATTATTTAGATAGTGAGATGTTTTATTTTTTTTATAACAAATAAATGAATTTTTCTTAGAAGATATTATCTTCGGGTTTATTTTCTTAATGTATACTTGCAAGGAAAAGTCTCGATCCACGTCTCTAAATCAAGGTGCGATTACCCAAAAGCAGAATGGGATTAATTAGCACCCTGACACCCCTTTTTTGCTCCGAGGAGGCTTCAGGGCGGCCTGTTAGGCCCAAAATGCAGCCCATTTTTGCTCCCAGATGCAGGGAGTGCTGCCTGTCACACACCCTGGCCACACCCACCCAGCCATTCATTAGGGCAGAGAACCGGTTGTTAAATTATTTGAATCCCAACACTGGTGCAGCACCTGTGGAACTGCAGACATGTGCCATGTGGCAAACAAGTGTCTGAACTCCCCCCACCCCAAAGCTTTGTCATTAAGAAACTTCCCAGGCTTTCCTCTGCACAATTCAGCAGGAGAATCCTCAGACAGTTAAGAAGAGCTCAGACAGCAGACAACAAGCTTTAAAGCATAACTCTGTTCTGACCCAGCTCCCCAAGTGAGTTCAAAGATTCCTTTAATGAGGAGTGCCGGCAGGCCCAGCACAAAGTTTCTCTTTCACCGCAGGCTAACAAGTCCGTCCGGCTGGAAGATGAATAGTTGTCTGCCACATGTGCTACTCATCTCCGCCCCCCTGCCTTTTATCCCCAGAGCTAGGGTAGGGCTTCACTACAGTGGTGGGTTGCTCCTGGTTTGCACCGGTTCGCAAGAACCGGTAGTAAAAATTCGTAATAATTCGGAGAACCGGTAATAACATTGGCTGGCCATGCCCTCAAGCCGGTCCCTGGCCCGTTCACCGCTCGCTTACCCCACCCATCTCATCAGAGGCTTTTTTTTTCACTTTTAAAAGCATTTTTTCTACAACCTCTTCGGCTGAAAAAATGCTTTTAAAAGTTTTTTAAAAAGCCTCTGATGATCGAGAGGCTCAGCTGGGATCATCAGAGGCTTTTAAAAGCATTTTTTCTACAACCTCTTCAGCCGAAGAGGTTGTAGGAAAAAAAAATGCCTTTAAAAGCCTCTGACGATCCCAGCTGAGTTGCCTGATCGTCAGAGCCTTTTAAAAGCATTTTTTTCTGCAATCTATTAAGGTTGTACAAAAAATGCTTTTAAAAGTAAAAAAAAAAAGTGGCCATTTATAAATTTAATAAATAAATTAAATGAAAATAAATAAATAAATAAAAATAAATGCCCACTCAGTCACATTAACCCCCCACCAAGCCACACCCACAAAATTAACCACACCCATGGAACCAGTAGTTAAAATTTTTAGAACCCACCCCTTCTTCACTAGCAGTGGTGGCTCTTCCTTCCCAAGGATCGGCCCATGGATTTCCACTGCTCTCCTCTCCTCTGCCTTCTGCGCATCCGTACATCAGACACTGGACCCAGCTGTTCCTCCCTTCCTCAACAGCCACCTCCAGCCCTGAAGGCTGTTGACTCTCCATCTGAGGTCTGATGGACAGCTCAGGCTCCGTCTCTGTCTCTCTCTCTGCCAGCTCCACTCCCTCTTCCCCCTCGGAGCTCTCAGGTTGCCTTGATGCTGATCCTGACTCCCACGCCTCCTCCTTTTCTGATTTGGCTGCTGGGGGCCAGTGGCTGATAGGCCATAACAAACTCTCTACTCTTTTAAATTCATAGATGAATGCAACAAATTAATTTCCTCATACATATTTGTTAGAGAAACCTATGCTGGTATAAACACTCAAGAGACAAGCGCTTTGAAGTGGTTCTGTTGTATGACACACAACTCTCTTGCTATTGACAATAAACAATCATACATTCTTGATATTTTATGTCACAGCTTGCTCACATATCCTTATTGTGCTAAGCGTTGATTGTCTGCAAACTTGTGATTCAGTTTTTCATCGGGAGCGAGGAAGGGACAAACTCAAACTGTCAACAGCCACATTTGCAAGCCTCCCACTCTTCTCTATCTCTGTCTCCAGCTTCATGTGTTGAATCCAGAAAAGTATTTAGAGTTTGTGGATGTATTTGGAGAAGAGGAAGCAACTGCATTGCCTCATCAAACAGGAGACTGTACTGTCACTGGAAGCTGACAGCTTAGATCCCAGTTAAAAGACAAGGTCTCAGGTCTACCTGAGAGTTAGCGACTTTAAAAATATTTCTAGGTGACAATGTGAAAAAAAGATTTCATGCATCATCTCCTTCTGCAACCTTCATATATATATATCTCGTAGGGTTTATGTGTGTTTTTCCTCTAGCCAGGTTTTCCCTACGTAACCAAGGTTTTTCTGCAGCCCCAGCTCAGTAGAATCACATCCACTCGATTCTGGATTCCAGAGCTGGAAATAGATCTATATAGGTCTCCCACCTAGCAGGAAGAGCTTGCTGGCTGCTAGAAAAGAAAAAAGCCCAGAATCGAGTGGATGTGATTCTACTGAGCTGGGGCTGCAGAAAAACCTTGGTTACGTAGGGAAAACCTGGCTAGAAGATAAACACACACACACACACACACACACACACACATGTATGTATGTATGTATGTATATATGTATATATAAAGATATATTCTTCTTCAATGATTATAGACTATAGAAAGATGGCCATGAATATTTAACTGCCTTTGATCTCAGGCTTCTTACTATAGCAGTTTTGAATAGCTGATCAGGTGATTGTGGAGCAGTCTTAACTCTGATTGTGATGCTTTCAACTGAAAGGAACTGTGGCATCTTCACTAAAGATTGCTTTTGTGATAAAAACGGTATTCCAGCAGTTTGGAACATCTACAAAGGACACGATTCCCCATGCCTGGTCAGGTCTGACAAGCCCATTTTTTTTTTCACCATTTAATTTTTTATCACATATATTTCTGGTCTACAAAACAAGCAACCAGATGCACTAGAACCTGAAGGTGAGCTTGCATACTCTTACTCCATACAACTTGGCCACACAGGCAGGAAAATATTGCAGTAGGGCAAGGGTGTCAAACTCAATTTCATTGAGGGCCGCATCAAGGCTGTGGTTGACCTCGGGGGGCTGGCCTGGCGTGGCCTACTGGGTGGGTGTGGCCAGCCTGACACCACTCACTGGGGGTGGCCAACTGGGTGGGTGTGACCAGCTTGACACCACTCATTGGGGGTGGCCTACTGGGTGGGCGTGGCCAGCTTGACACCATTCACTGGGTGTGGCCAACTGGGTGGGCATGACCAACTTGACGCTACTCTCCAAACTGCTGGCGTGTTTCCTTTTTGCACTGGATAGACTGGGCCTCTGTCAGAGTCTGACTCTGAGATGGAAGAGGAACAGCTGACAGAGAGCGAGAGAGTGGGTCCGTTGGTTGTGGAGGAAACTGGGAAAGGGCAAAGTCATGCTGGGCAGAGCAGGGGAAAGGTAGAACAAGGGAAAGGGGGTTCTGATGAAGACCAAGGCCCAATTCCCTTCACAAGATAAACCTGGAGCTGGAGTTTAAAAGGGAGGCAAATGGGGGAGACGGTTGTCGGGAACAAACACTGAGTTAGTGTTCGCTTTATCTGAGTTCCTGGCATCCTGCCAACTGGTTTGATTTACTGCCGTGCTACTTCAAGTCTGGACTTCTTATCTTGCTTGCCCTGCCGGATTAATTACCTTATCTTGCCCTGTTGGATTTATAGTTAGAAGTTCTGTCTGCTTACAGGTTTGTGGAAGAGTTTTTCTCCAGACCGGAGAGTAAAGGGATGTTGGGGATCACGTTTGGAGCTAATAAAGGGACTTGTACTTATTCTCTGGCTGTGTTGCCTTTGTGCCATGCCCTGGGTCATCACACCATGTGGGCTGGGCCCTTACATTTTCCAGGATGTCCTTATGGGCTGGATCTGACCACATTGCAGGCCGGATCTGACCGCAATCCTTGTGTTTGACACACCTGCAGTAGGGAATCTTTAAAAACATATTTCCATTAAGTTTTCACCTTCTGTCCATATCTATCTAAAAAGATGGACTCGAAACTTATTGCCCTCCCCCCAGTTATCAAGAAAATGATCCCAATGACCTTTCATTTTAAATTGCTTGCTTCAATAAAGTCTCATCGAGTCTTCCATTTGGTGTTGCTTGTTTGTGAGGAGTTCCCGGCTGTTTATCTTCTAAAATCTATCCCTTCCTCTTCTACACTTGACCTACCTTGAAGGACTGACACTACCGTGTTTCCCTGAAAATAAGCCCTGCCCCGAAAATAAGATCTCCTCTGAAAATAAACCCTCCCCAAAAATAAGCTCTCCCCCAAAAATAAGCCCTTCCCGAAAATATTTAACTGCATGCGCAACTGGTCCCCTCTGCTTCAAGGTGCTGGCTCTCGCCTATAAAGCCCTACATGGCACGGGACCGGGGTACTTGCGGGACCACTTTCTACCGGCCTCCCACCGCCCAGTGTGGTCACATAGGGCTGCCCTCCTCCGGGTGCCATCAGCCAGACAATGTCGGCCGGTGGCCCCCAGGTTGAGGGCGTTCTCGGTGGCTGCGCAGACCCTCTGGAATGAATTACCCACCGAGCTCTGGACAGCCCCAATCTCTGTTCCTTCTGCAAAGATCTTAAGACCTGGCTTTTTACTCAATCACCTGATCTGGTTGGGTTTTTTAGTTAACTGTGGGATTTTAAATTGGATTTTTAATGCTATTTAGTGATATTGTTTTTATTGGCATTTTGTACTTGTGAGCCGCCCGAGTCCTTTCTGGAGAAGGGCGGCATATAAATTTTAATAAAATAAAATAAAATAAAAAATTTCCTCTGGTTAGGGTTAGAGAGACAAAGCTGGAAATCAGGTAAGACGGCAAGAGGAGCCCCATCTTGCTCTACATGCCCCAAAATAATAAGACCTCCCCGCAAATAAGGCCAAGCACTTATTTTGGGGTTCAAAAAATATAAGACAGGGTCTTATTTTCGGGGAAACATGGTATGTGATGAATACTCTCCCTTTTTTTATGTGCATCATATGAATGACATATCACATGTATGACACAAAGGACTTTGTGTGATCATGACTGACATCTTCATTTGCTTTTACATTCCTTCCACCTTGGCTATCGCTTGAGGTTCTCCAGATGAAAAGGGCCTTCCAACTCATATTCCCCATCCCAAATGAATGTTTGTGACTTGTGAGGTGCTTATTTAATGATCCCAAAAGCAATAGCACTTAGACTTATATACTGCTTCACGGTGCTTTACAGTCCTCTCTAAGTGGTTTACAGAGTCAGCATATTGCCCCCAACAATCTGGGTCCTCATTTTACTGATCTTGGAAGGATGGAAGGCTGAGTCAACCTTGAGCCTGGTGAGATTCGACCTGCCAAATTGCAGGCAGCTGGAAGTCAGCAGAAGTAGCCTGCAGTACTGAACTCTAACAACTGCGCCACCGTGGCTCATATCAATATAATGTGTTAGGATTTAATGTTTTTACAATAAACATTTCAGAGAGTGCCAATATATTTTCTGCTTGAAAGCCAAAGAGCTTAGCAGAGTCTTCTGATTTTTGCTATCTGATCATTTTTCTTATAAAAGGCTTCAGCTAGGGTTAATATATAAAAACAAAGTATGAGAGGTTAGATTTGGATTCAAAATGTCCCAAGATACAAATAAGCATGATTAAGTGCCTTTATTCCATAAATATAGCTACAGTTTTAGCCTGAAAGCATTTTACTATCCCATTAATATATGAACGTGATTTGGAGCAGTGAAAACTGCTTATAAATAATTATGATCCATCTTCAGTTTTATTCTATGTGGGGTTAAAATTAGAAAGTATTATTAACTACTTGAGAGGATAGCAAGCCAGTTAGCTCTTGTATATTAACTAAGATACATTCTATGATCCCAAGAGTTTATATAAATAACATGATTATCTCTGTAGATTTCTTAAAGAGTTGCGATAGTTGCATTGTATTGGATACAAGATATATTCTATAAAAGGTTTTTATAAATAACATAATGTCCCTGTAGGTTTCTTAAGGAGTTGTAGTTGCATTATATTGAATACAACATTATTATACAGGGTTTTTTTTTAAAATTCTGTCATGAACTAATGCAAACACATTAAACCAATCAACCAATTGACTAGGGACAATTGTTGAAGGAATGCTAACATTGTGTTATTCTTTTTGATGCTGAATTTTCTGGTAATTTTCTGCACTAAGGAATGGATCTGAACTGCATCACACACTATGTTCCACCACAATTTTTTTTCTTATATTCATTGTCATATATGTACTGAGGAACTATAGAAGCTAAATAAAGCCAATTCGGATGATACATCCATAGGGTTGAATTACATTGTTTATCAAAGGACATTAAGGTCAGATTAAAATGTTTTTATTTTAGTTCTGGTATTTCATTCTATCTGCAAGAGTGGTGACGTGGCTTAGAGGTGAGGCTCTCGCCGCACAATCAGGAGGCTGTGAGTTTGATCCTAGGTAGAGGCAGATATTTCTCTCTCTCTGGGCACAGTGAGAATGTATCTGATGAACATAACTCCACATTGGCAACAGGAAGAGCATCCGGACATTAAATACTCTGCTAGCTCCATTGCCCAGACTCTATCCCACAAGGGATTATGGGAGCATTAAATGATGATGATGATTTCATTCTATCTGCAGCCTGAATAGCCCAATCCCAAGCACAGTCACAAGTCAATTAGGATAACTTTTAGGAAAAAGTTTCTTTAGAAACCATTTAAAAGATTCCCATTTATCTATAGCCAACTGAGGAATTCTACCTGCTAAGTTAGGGAAAGTCTGAGGTAAAATGAGTTACTTTACAAAGGCTCGTGTTTGCAGAACAAAAAGCTTTTCCTCTTTCAGATATATATTTCTTTATTTGAACAGGCTCCCTCCTCCCTCAAAAACCAGGATTGGAATTCATTTTCTCCCTTTCAGCTTTGCATCTGGAGAAAGGATCTACGTATTTCTGGTTTTGCCCATGGATATTACACGAACAAAGACAGGAAGCTTTAAAACATCAAAAGGCGTTAGGAAGACTTTAAAGAATCATCTCACTTTCTGCCTGTTTTGAGCTATGAGATCAAATGGCCAAGAACGGTGCCGTTTTCCTGAAGGAGGGTCTCTATTTCACAAGGGGATTTTCAGCTATCCTGTAGCACCAAGACATCAGAAATTCCCCTTCAGGGAAATTATGCAGTCTTATTCTGCCCATTTCCTTTCTTTCAATGTACTTTGTGTTTTATTATAATACTGCAGGAGGCATGAATTTTTAGTGAAACAGACTTTTTTTCTGTTTTCCCCAGTATCAATTCCATGTCCTCTATTCTAGATTTTAAAGTCAAATGAATAAAGACGATATCCGATTTCTTCTTCTCCTGAAATTGCCAGCACTACGCACTGTGGGGAATTCCCCATACCAAATCAGATTGATTTAATGATGCTAACAAGATGAAAATCACACAAGCAATGACCAAATACAAACACGACGCTGTAATGATCATATAAAAGCTAAAAAATTTAAGTCTTAATAAAGGGATAGCTTTTCAAGGACATCGTTGCAGATGGAAACTTAGTAGCTCAACCAGAAGCATTTGTCTGAATCTCATTTCTATAATCACAAGTATTCACTGATAATTATTACCATGCAATCTATATTATTTGAATATGCATAAATACATATAATAAATGCCATGTAAGTATTGTGGACTATGAATGGAGGAAGTGGGGGGGAAATTATATATAAAACTCTATTGAGAAATTAGTCATTTGGAAAGCTGAAAAGCAGAAGCAATAGGTAGGCTCTGAGTTGTCAAAAAAGTAATAGCAGCAACACTGGTATCTCAAAAATAATGACTTCTCTTTTGTTGTTGTTGTTGTTGTTAGTTGCGAAGTCGTGTCCGACCCATTGTAATACCATGGACAATATTCCTCCAGGCCTTCCTGTCCTCTACCATCCTCTGGAGTCCATTTAAGCTCACACCGACTGCTTCAGTGAGTCCATCTAGCCACCTCATTCTCTGCCGTCCCCTTCTTCTTTTGCCCTCAATTGTTCCCAGCATTAGGCTCTTCTCCAGTAGTTCCTCCTTCATATTAGGTGGCCAAAGTATTTGAGTTTCATCTTCAGAATCTGGTCTTCTAAAGAGCAGTCAGGGTTGATCTCCTCTAGGACTGACCAGTTTGATCGCCTTGCGGTCCAAGGGACTCTCAGGAGTCTTCTCCAGCACCATAGTTCAAAGGCCTCAATTCTTTGGCGCTCAGCCTTTCTTATGGTCCAACTTTCTTATGGTCCAACTTTTACAGCCATACATTGCAACTGGGAAAACCATAGCCTTGACTATATGCACTTTTGTTGGCAGGGTGATGTCTCTGCTTTTTAGTATGCTGTCTAGATTTACCATAGCTTTCCTCCCCAGGAGCAAGCGTCGTTTAATTTCTTCTGTGGTGATCTTGGAGCCCAGGAAAATAAAATCTGTGACTACCTCCATTTCTTCCCCATTTCTACAAACCAAATAATTTGCTGAAGGTTGGAAAGACTTATGATATGAAACAGCTCAACTGACCAACACTAGGCTTCTGGAGCTCCTTAAAGCATAGAACTTGAGGAGAAATCTGTACCTCCATCGATAGATATAATGCTGTCAAGATAAGTAAATTGTTGGACTTGTTCTATAACCTGGCCACAGACTGTCTAGACGGACCATTTAAAAATAGAAAACCTAACCTATTCAGGCTATTTGCAAGATACCCTTCCACTTCTCAGTAATCTGAGATTATGCACGACATTGTATGTGTGCGTGTGCGCGCATCTGGTTGTTTGTCTATATCAGGGGTGTCAAACTCAATTATATTGAGGGCTGCATCAAGGTTGTATTTGACCTCAGTGGGATGGGAGGGGCCATGACCAGGGTGGGGGGCGTGGCCAGCTTGACATCACTCATGTCAGGGGTGCCAGTGGTGGCTCGAGCTCTCTGCCAGCGAAAACGGGAGCTCAAGCTCTGTTTTTGGCTCTAATGGCCTCCTGCACCCCTCTGCCAGTGAAAACGAAGCTCTGGGGCTGTGCACGGATCCGGCCCGCAGGCCTTGAGTTTGACACCCCTGGTCTATATGTATGTGTGTGGGTGGGTTGCAACTTTAATATAATAATTTGTTGATTATTAATGCAACTTTTCCTAATGTACGTATTTTCTGCATTGCAGAAGAGTTAATTCAGAGACTGCAAGTTGATCAGTCTCCTTAAAAACCCACCCCAAACGGACTTCTTCCTTCCCACTGATATGCACTTCTAACATTAAAATCATTTCAAACTCATTTAAATTGGTAGCAGGATATGAAGCTCCTTAATAGTAATAATATCCAATTTTTTTAGGCTGGCTAGTTGAAGTAAAACTCATGGAATAGAACAGTTCTGTATTTTGAGCAGACAAATTTAATTAAACATTTAGTATTTAGACTTTCAATCTTTTTCCTGTTCATTATGCATCTATTTTGCTGTAACAATATGTTATGCTGTAACTGGTGGAAGAAGATAGCAATATATTGGCATTCTGTTCAGCTATTTTCCGTACTTACCCTATCAGTTTTTCCTTCTGTCTGAATACTGGTGCGACTGTGGGCATCATGGTCTTCTTCAAGGTCAGATACATCTTCTAACTCTTCTGGGCTCTGGAAAAGAAATATCACATTATCATTCAATTCTGCCATGGAAAGTATCTAGTTGGTGGATTATTTCTTTTGGGCATCTTTTATTATCACTTAACCACATTTAGTCCAGATCAGGGGTCTTTGGGAGTTGAAGTCCACAAGTCTTAAAGTTGCCAAGGTTGGAGACCCCTGGTCTAGATTCGCAAAAGGAATTGGAGAGGTTGTTCTAGGCTGCTTCTGCTATCTAAGAAGCATGAATATTCTTTATCCCACAGCCAGTGGTGGGTTCCAACCGGTGTTACCACCGGTTCTCTTCACTCACGCGCTTTGCGCACAAGGGCCACTCGCATGTTTGCTTCGCTCGTACGTGCGCCAAACTTGCACTCCGTGCAAGGGCATTAGGTTTCTGCCCAGCTGAGGTGTGGCAATCCACTCTGCTGCGCCTGTCAGTTGGGCTATAAAATGAGAAATAAAGGTAGGAATAACACGGGGGCGGACGGGAGAGCCCAGCTCCCAGTCAAAGAGAACCAGTTCGGTGACATCACATCATCACCACTACCGGCTTGCTCGAACCGGGCCGAACCGGGAGCAGCCCATCACTGCCCGCAGCATTTTAAAGATTTAGAGTACAGTAATAATAACACGTGTTAGGTTTCTCATAATTGTACAAGTTTTGTATCTACTTACCTTCCCAACTGGTTTGGAAGTGCATGCGCCCCACGTGTGGACCCTTTGCGCATGCGCAAATCCTTCTGCGCATGTGCAGAGGGTAAAAAAACAGGTTGCTTCCTGGTTAAAACCAGGAAGTAGTGATGACCAGGCAGGTGGGCGGAGCCTCATGCCGCCATCGCTACCGGTTCTTCGAACCACCAGCCACCATCGCTACCGGTTCAGTCGAACCAGTCTGAACCGGAAGCATTTCACCCCTGGTTTGTATGCTGATATTATCAAACATTTCATCATTATGGTATTGCAATATATTTATGGATATAGAAATTTAATTTTATTGGCTAAGGTATGAAATGTACTATTTCACCAGATTTTTCCAAAAAAAAAAAAAAAATCAAAAAAACCTTCTAATTCATTCTTGTATGAGCTCTTGTTTTTCTTCCCCTACAAAATATACAAAATGACATTTCCTAAAATCAAAATGTGGCTTGAAATGTGCTGGTTTTTTTTTTATATATTTAGAGAATTATGTAAGACATTTTTCAAAGCAAAAAATACATATGAGAATAGTGCTATAAAAATGATTGTGTTTGTGGGAGAGGCCCATACAAAACAATGCTATGTTAATCTATTCAGAAATGAATAGATTAGAAAACTTCCAGAAAACGTGAAAGCCTATTTTAGATTTCTTTCAGAGTTGGGTGTTTTTTAGGAAAGGAAACAAAACAAATGTAAAGGAGGAATAAGGACATGCAAAAATGTATAGTTTTTGTTACTCCTAGCACAGGGGTCCCCAACCCCAGGGCCACTACTAGACTGTGGCCTATTCAGAACCAGGACGGATAAAAAGTGGGTGACAGGCCTAAAAGCCATCTTTTTCATTGGATCTTCAGACCTGCCATATTTACTACTGTGGGAAATTGGGAGGGGGGAATTGTATGGAGCATGGGTGATATATAGTCATAATAACATTCCTTTCTTAGAAAGTCAAGGCCATCTTGCCTTGCACCTGGAGGGTTGGAACTGGGAGGCATCTCCAGTCGTCACGGTGTTTGGATTGGACCACATGTGGGTCAGTGGGGAAGCGGTGGCGGCGGCGGTGGGAAGCTCCGCCCACCCACTCGGACGCTTCTGCGCATGTGCAGAAGGGGCGCGCATGAGCGCGAGCAAATGCACACCCACGAGCGAACTGGTAGCGACGGTTTTTGAAAACTGCCCCTGATGTGGGTGTTCGGCAGTGTCTTGAACTTTCCTTTGGGTGGAGAAAACGTGGAAGCTTGAGGTTTTCCCAGATGTGCCAATATGACATCTCTAACAAAATTGAACTTTGAGGAAACTCAAGCCTCAGAGTGTCCTTTAGTTAGCAGTGTTACTTGGAACCCTGACAGTGGGCTGATGTGCACGCACCATTCGTGCGAGTGGCGCCCCAAAGACTTGACTTTTGTCTTGCATGAGTGGAGCTGCATGTGCGTGCCAGCCCACCTCTTGGGCAGCCTGGTTCCCCTCTCCCCTCCCCCAGCCAGGCCACCAAGCCACCTGCTCCCAATGTAGACCAGTGAGAGCAGAGGCTGAGTGGGATATCCAAACTTTGCTCAGCTTTGCTGACTCAGCTTTGCTGACTCAGCTTTGCTGACTTTGCCTGCACAGGACACCCAATCCGTTTTTGGAGCATCGGGCAGCAGCAGTGAGTCTAAAAACCATGAGACCATGCCCCCCGAGGCTTCTTTTCTCCACGCCAAAAGCTTCTGCAAACGGCCGAAAGACTTTGGGGGAGCAATCTCACACTGCTTCAGGCCTTCCGTCCTTTTGCAAAAGCTTTTGGCATGGAGAAGCCTGAAAAAGCGTGAAACTGTGGCCCAAAGGCTTCTCTTCTCACTTACATGAGCGGAGTTGCACTTGCATGTGTGCACCCACTAGCTTGAGGAGGATGAACAGAAAAATCTGTTCATCCTCCTCAAGCCTCAATAAGAGTTTATTAATCTTCAAAGCACTGGTCATGTTCTGATACCATTTTTATTGCTGTTTGATTTTTCAAAACAGAAATAGAAAAATCATTTTTTTTTATTGTAGAGCAGTGGTGTCTTTGTGATGCTGTTTCTTTTTCTCTATTCTCCTGAGTCAGAAATCCCTCCCCTCCCCTTTGCTTCTCCTCCCCTGCAGAGGTGGTATTCAGCTGGTTTGGACCCGTTCGGGTGAACTGGTAGCGGAAATCACGGGTGGGCCCGCCCACCCAGCCCGACTCTATGCTGTCTTATTTAGGCACGTATTTGAGGCCGGGTGCATACGCAGAAGCCGGGGTGAAATCCAGCAGGTTCTGACAGGTTCTGGAGAACCAGTAGCGGAAATTTTGAGTAGTTTGGAGAACTGGCAAATGCCACCTCTCGCTGGCCCCAGAGTGGGGTCGGAATGGAGATTTTCCAATATCCTTCCCCCAGGAGTGGGGAGGGAATGGAGATTTTGCAGTATCTTTCCCCTGCCACACCCACCAAGCCATGCCCACAGATCAGGTAGTAAAAAAAATTGGATTTCACCACTGCATGGAAAGCACGCGCACTCACATTTTCGGTGCTGGGTAAATTATGTGAATCCCTTCTCTGCTCCCCTCCTCTCCTTTCCTCTTCTCTCTTTTCTTGGTCTAATTCCTTTCTCTTTTTCTCTCCCAGGAAGTTACACATATACAGTATAAGAGATGGCATTACCTCACTACAATAAGTTTTAAACAGCAATTAAATGAGGCAGCAAGAGTTCATGCAGGGTCATGTTAATAGGCTGCCATCTTGCTTCTTACTCCACTTTATTACTGTTATAACTTATATCCTATATACTAAATTATTACTATATTAATTTATTTTTATGTAGTGTTATTGCATTTTAAGTCTATTTTTTAGCTTTATTAATAATTACAAGTTTATAGATTTTTTTAAATTATAGTTTTATTTTATTCTCTGCCCTAAAGGCCACAATAAAGTTTCATTGTGTAATTGTATAATTTTACTTCTATGGAATGATTACTCATGAGGAAGTGCTATATTTTGAGCTAACAGGAAACTAATTTGATTACACTATTTTGTGCCTACTCAATTGTAAATTTCCTTTATAAGTGCTGAAGAACAAAACAATGGATCTGTTTTCATAAGAGCATTAAACGATGTTTGAATGCACCTCTCACACATTTTGCATATGCCACTTAATGGAAATCCAAAAACACATTAGTACAAGATTACTTACCACATATAAAAAAGAACCTTTTTTAAAAAAGGTTGGTTTATGCAGTGATTATTATGTGTGGCATTTACCAAAAGTTGGCCACAATACCTTCCAATAGCAATGAAATTCTAATGGCATCAATTTGTTGAAATAGGGGGTATAAGCAGCAGCTTGTGTGTGTGTGTCTTAAGAGGCAGAAATAGCTATCTGAGTCTCCCAGAGAGCAACACAGAGTTGCAGTTTGTCAGCAGAAAAAAAGGCCCAGAAACTTGTGAATGAGATTTCACAGAACCTAGGGCTGTAGAACAACTAAGTTTACGTAGGTAAAACCTGGCTAGAAACAATAAGCATATATATCTATATCTATATCTATATATCTATATATCTATATATCTATATATCTATATCTATATCTATATCTATATCTATATCTATATCTATATCTATATCTATATCTATATCTATATCTATATCTATATCTATCTATCTATCTATCTATCTATCTATCTATCTATCTATCTATCTATATAATTTTTCATTACATTTTAAAGTATGTAGGACTTACATTTTTAAAGGATACTTAGCTACTCTCTATAATATGTATATATTTGAAGCGGATCTATTATGTATCATTCATAAAGAACATAATCTGAGTCTTTAAAAACAAAATGGAAATATTATTCTCACATGTTTGCTCTGTTTGCTTTTCAAAATATATTTGATGACTAAATCTGAAGCAGCTTTTTCATATGCTAGTATGTTTGTAACTTTTACTGTTATCTGTCCCCTGGACAGATAGCTTTCTGCAGGAGTCCTAGTCCACAATGAAAAGAGTTTAGCATTATCAGGGATTATGAATACGTTTGAAGCAGAGGTGTCCAGGATGAGGAAGGGGTCAAAAGTCAGGATAGCACCTGTGATCATGTGATTTGGCTCAAACTCAAGCTCAAACTGCCCAAGGAGCTGCTGATCCAGTTCTACAGAGGAATTATTGAGTCTGTCAATCTGCACCTCTATAACTGTCTGGTTTGGCTCTGCAACCCAACAAGACAGACACAGACTTCAGAGGATAAACTGGAGAAAAAAGAATTGCTACCAACCTGCCTTCCATTGAGGACCTGTATACTGCACGAGTCAAAAAGAGGGCTGTGAAAATATCTACAGATCCTTCACATCCTGGACATAAACTGTTTCAACTTCTACCCTCAAAATGATGCTATAGAGCACCAGAACAACTAGACACAAGGACAGTTTTTTCCCCGAATGCCATCACTCTGCTAAACAACTAATTCCCACAAGACTGATAAACTATTTACTAAGACTGTATTACTATTATTATTCTCATCCTTCCTATTACATATCTCCTCCCACTTATGACTATAACCATGTTGCTTGTATTTTTACGATTTATATTGTTCTGTTTGTTTCCTATTATGATTTGATTGTTTATTAGTAACCTATGACTATCACTAAGTGTTGTATCTTATGATTCTTGATGAATTTATTTTTTTCTTTTTTCTTTTTTTCCCTTTTATGTACCCTGAGAGCATATACACCAAAGACAAATTCCTTATGTGCCCAATTGGCCACACTTGGCCAATAAAGAATTCTATTCACTGAGCTTGTTGATCAGAAAGGTTGGCAGTTCGGTGGTTCGAATCCCTAGTATAGGTCTCCTGCATGAGCAGAGGGTTGGACTAGATAACCTCCAAGGTCCCCTCCAACTCTGTTGCTGTTAAACGGTTGTCAACATCAGCTTCCCACATCATATCATATGTGCAACATGTATAAAAAAGAAGTGGGAGCCCTGTCATGGAGTCAAGACAGCCAACATTGACTTTTTCGACCTACATCTCCCACAACATCTCTTACTCACTGAGAAGAATCAGGAAAACCATAGTTCCCATCTTGTGCATACCAAAGATCCCCTTGATCTGTTACAAAAGAACTGGATAGTTCTGAACTTATTAGTTGAGCGGCTTTTAAGTCACTTGAGTGGATCCCATTCCCCAGAACTAGAGGAACGCATCCATGTTGTTCCCTCTGCAATAATAGGAATGTGGTTTCCTCTTGCATTATTTTGGGAAGATTTCAGGGGTTTTTGGCCCTAGTGTAGTGTTTCAGGGTACTACTAAGTGTGACATTTTTGATAATCAGCCATGTGATGTTTTATATCTGTGTTAATGGTGCCTTATGCAATAATCCTCAGTCTCTTCTGTTACAGAATTTAGGAAGGTTTGCTTCCCATGGGATGGGTTTGCATATGATGGTCATTGTGATTTTTAAATTATATTGGGATAACTGCTGAGTAAACAAACAGTTAAGCATGTGATTTTCCATAATAGGGAATAGAATAGAATAGAATAGAATAGAATAGAATAGAATAGAATAGAATAGAATAGAATAGAATAGAATAGAATTGAATTGAATTGAATTGAATTGAATTGAATTGAATTGAATTGAATTGAATTCTTTATTGGCCAAGTGTGATTGGACACACAAGGAATTAGTCTTGGTGTATATATATATATACACACACACCATGTATAATTATAATTTGGGGGGCATAAATGTTCCTGTTTTACGTTGCAGAATCCACTTTACACTCTCTTTTTTTATTTAAGTAAGAAAAAAATAAATTCACTATTCATAGTGAAAAGTAAGATGATCCTCAATGTATCCAAGAAATGAAGAATCTTCATACCCAGAGCCACAGCTGCCATACATGTAGTGTAGAAATAACTTGAGTAATGTAAACCTAGAATTTGGCTGGACTGCAAGGATGTTTAAGTTTCATTGTGTTTTTCAAAGCTGACTTCAGTTCAGAGGGCACAGTCAAAGCCAGCAGACAGAGATATAAAACATAGATGGGGGAAAGTTGTTGGAGAACATTGTATTTCACAGCTACCAGTTATCAGGTAGCTATGTGACATACAAAATATGCACATACAAAAATGACAACAATACATATAAAAAGCAACTCCTAAGATGCTTTCATCTCTTTGAAACCATCATTTCTAGAATGGAATAGATCATTTTTGCTAAGTATAGCAATGGTGGTCTTTTGGGGTATGGACAGAGAAAAACACAGATTGCACAAATATTTACCTTTTCCATTTTTAAAATTATAGGGTATGCTCAGAAATTGTAAAGCATGCATGGGTTTCTTCTTAACTGCAGAATATTTCTTTGCTTTAGACTTGCTAGGATGAAGATCCTCCAGAATACCTTAAATTTCTGGTTGTCTGGTGACTGGAGTAGGCTTTTCTATAAATGTGTGAGTGTGTGGAAGAAGACACTGACTGAGCCTCTCAGTTCAGATCCCATCATGGGGCTAGAAAGGACATAGGGCCGTGATGGCGAACCTATGGCACGCGTGCTACAGGTGGCACACAGAGCCCTCTCTGCTGCCACTCCAGCCGTCGCCCCAGCCCAGCTCCACCGCGCATGCACGCATGCCTCCCACTGGCCAGCTGGTCTTAGGATCTCTGCCATGCATGCATGGGGGTTGGGGCACATGCAGGGGATGCACGCTCATGTGCAGGGGGTGGGGCACATGTGCGGGGTGCAGGTTGGTGCAGGAGGCTTTCTAGGCCCAAAATAGGGTGTGTGTGTGGGGGGGGGGCTTGCTCTGCTCCCTATTTTGGCTTCCAGGTTGGTGCAGGAGGCTTTCCAGGCCCAAAACGGGGCCTCATTTTGGGCCTGGAAAGCCTCCTGCACCAATCTGGAAGCCAAAACGGGGTGCGAGGTCCTGGGGCGCATGCGTGATTGACATGTGTGCATACACGGGGGCGGGGTGCATGCACGGGGGGGCACTCGCATTGCATTTTGGGGGTTCAGGCACACGCACGAGCATTTGTATCAAGTTTCGAGGTCATCTCAAATAAATTGCATTTCAAACAAAGTCTTTGAAGAAAACCTCCTATTTATTAAGCATGACATTCTAACCCGACTCCAAACGAAGCCAACATTGACGTCCAGCCCCCAAACCCTCCCTTTCTGTTCCCCACCCCCCTGCACTCATTGGCCATCTTCCAAGTCATTCTACCTCTAATCTACTCTACCTCAAAGGAATTTCCCCCCTCCCACCCCATCTCCTAGGGGATATTATCTCCAGAGAAAATAAGTAAGTGAAAAGTCAAACGTCCCTTTCCAGACACCTTCGCTTCTCCTTCTTATGTCAGCACTGGAGTAAATGCAGGTTGAAGTGCTGACAATTTGCTCACAAGTGCGCATTCTTTGGGCACTCGGCACTAAAAAGGTTAACCGTCACTGACATAGGGCATTTTCTGTCTGTAAATCTTGAATCTCCAGTCCTGTGATTCTGAAAAACACTCCAAAACCTTTCAGCTTAAGGTAGTGCTGGCTGGGTGGGATTTTTTGGAGGAGTTGAGGATTTGCTTTTTAAAAAAACAGCATGAAGTATTTGTTAGAAAAGCATTACAATTTGTGTAGGTTCTTATTCAAAATGGTGGAAACTGTGCCATGAAACGGATTTTCAGGAACTGCAGTCAAAAGTACTCCATGGTGTAAAAAGGGAGGTCAGAATCCATATGACGTCCTGAAGCTTCATCTTGCTGACCCAATATTATTCTATGCGAAAACTTACACTCGCTGTTCCAGCCAAGAGTTTAAAATGTTTAATGTTATAGCCTCAGCAGAAGAAAGTTTTAGTAGTGGGCTCCAGTGGTGGGTTTCAAATTTTTTACTACCAGTTCTGTGGGTGTGGCTTGGTGGGCGTGGCTTGGTAGGCATGGCAGGGGAAGGATACTGCAAAGTCTCAATTCCCTCCCCACTCCAGGGGAAGGTTACTGCAAAATCCCCATTTCCTCCCGATCAGCTGGGACTTAGGAGGCAGAGAATAGATGGGGGTGGGGCCAGTCAGAATTTTTACTACCGGTTCTCCGAACTATTCAAAATTTCCGCTACCGGTTCTCCAGAGTTGGTCAGAACCTGATGAAACCCACCTCTGGTGAGCTCCAAGATTTGCCTAAATACAAAACCAAAAGAGGAAACATGGGGAGAAAAAAAACAGGGCAGGGCAATGAAAACTATATGTGCCTCACCAGTCACAAAACTCTTGGGAGTCCATTAAATAAGAAATGAAAAAGGGTGTCCCCATATAGGAGTGTTAGAAAGGAATAGTAAAGAAAGTTCAGTTGTGACTGTGCAAATGAAACATTGCCCTCCTTTTACATACATCTTGGCCAGTGGTAAAATTCAATTTTTTTTACTACCGGTTCTGTGGGCGTGGTGTGGTGTGGCTTGGTGAGCGTGGCAGGGGAAGGATACTGCAAAATCCCCATTCCCTCCCCACTCTGAAGCCAGCCAGAGGTGGCATTTGCCAATTCTCCAAACTACGCAAAAATTATGCTACCGGTTCTCTGAAGTACTCAAAATTTCTGCTACCAGTTCGCCAGAACCTGTCAGAACCTGCTGGATTTCACCCTGGATCTTGGTCATCCCAATTGACAGTTTCACCCTCCCCGAGATGCCTGTGCCCCCACCATAACATTTTATTGTGACCCTTGTTCACTTCCACTATTGGAGGGACGTGAACATTTGTTTTTTTTCAAATTCATTGCCATTCATTCTCAAAAGACTAGAGCAGTGTTTCCCAAACTTGACCCGTTGAAGATGTATGGACTTCAACTCCCAGAATTCCTCAACCAGGCATACTGGTTGGGGAATTCTGGAAATTGAAGTCCATGCATTTTAAAATAGCCAAGTTTGGGAAACACTGGACTAGAGTAAGTAATTCTTATGCAGCATGTAAACGATTGGCCTCTTCCAAAAAAAACCCCCACCTGATTTATATAAATACAATAGCACTCTCTACAAACAAGAGAGAAGAGTGCTTGGGATATGCTTAAAAGTTCATCCATTTTTCCCTATATAGGGAAAGGTACACACTTTGTGGTGATATGATATTTTTTATTATTATTATTATTATTATTATTATTATTATTATTATTATTATTATTATTATTAATTTATTTATTTGACTCTCTCCAAAGGACTCAGGGCGGCTCACATCAGCGAAACAATCCCAATTAGTACACATTAAAACATACTAAAACAGACTAAAACCAATTTAAAACCAATTTAAAACCAATTTAAAACATTTAAAACATTTAATAGCTTGAATGTGGAACATCTTCACAATATGCAACTGAAGTTTTTAGAATATTGTCATTGTAATCATTTTAGCCATTGTCTATCCCAGTGATGGCTAATTTTTTCGGCACTGAGTGCCGAAACTGGAGCGAGTGCGAGTGCCGGAATCCGGAAGAGAGCAGCTGGCCGGTGCACATACGCACTGCGGCCAGCTGCTCTTCCAGGTTCCGTCGCGCGCATGCATCCTGGACAGCAAATCCGGCATGCATGAACACGAGCCAGCTGCTTTATTCTGGGTTCTGGCAGTGGCACAAACCCGTAAGAGCAGCTGGATGGCGTGCATGCGCGCAACAGAACCAGTGGTGAAATCCAAATTTTTTTACTACCGGTTCTGTGGGCATGGCTTGGTAGGCGTGGTGTGGTGTGGCTTGGTAGGCGTGGCTTGGTGAGCGTGGCAGGGGAAGGATACTGCAAAATCCCCATTCCCTCCCCACTCCTGGGAGAAGGGTATTGCAAAATCTCCATTCTCACCCCACTGGGGCCAGCCAGAGGTGGTATTTGCCAGTTCTCTGAACTGCTCAAAATTTCCACTACCGGTTCTTCAGAACCTGTCAGAACCTGCTGGATTTCACCCCTGAACGGAACCCAGAAGAGAAGCTGTCGAAGGCACGTGTGCCCACAGAGAGGGCTTTGCGTGCCACCTCTGGCCCACGTGCCATAGGTTCGCCATCATGGGTCTATCCACTGCAGGATGAAAGTATGGTTCCAACCAATACGGTCATGAGCTTTTGCCAATTAGGCCCGCAATACTTGCTGATGTCATCGATCATCAATTGTTTTAGGTCTCTTTCGTGGACGCTTTTGATCAAGTGGGGTCCATTCTATGACTGTCTTGGTTCACCTGTTCTTCTTACTATCTGACCAATCCATTTTCATTTCAATTCTTTTACTCTCTTGAAGATACGGTACACTTTCTTTTGTTCTCTAATCCACGTGCAGATCTTTCTATCCTGTCTTGTAATGCTGAGCATGTATCTTTCCATGACTCTTTGCTCCACTCGTAGCTTTTGTATCAATTGTGAGGTTAGTGAATGAAGGAATTTCAATACATTTATAGTTGGTCATATCACATTTGATCAGTGATGGGATGCTGCCGGTTTAACAACCAGTTTGGTGATTGTGTGCTTTGCACATGCACACGCGCACAGTTTTACAAATACTAACCTTCTGTGTTACCACTTGGGAGTAACACAGCTGAGGTGTGGCAATCCACTCTGCCGCGCCAATCAGCTGAGAAGATAAAGGTAAGTAAAGCACAGGGGCGAGTGGCGGGCCAACCTGATCGTTGGAGTGAACCAGTTCACTCCCAGCTGATCAACAGAGCTACCGGTTCGCCTGAACCGGTCCGAACTGATAGAATACCACCCCTGCATTTGACGTATAAAATATTTCACTGGACTTGTATTTCAGAGGTGTTTTTACTGAGTCCCTCAACATTTCATTGGTAAGGTTTATCCCTGCCCTCTACCCTTTAAGCCAGTGGTTCTCAACCTGTGGGTCGTGATCCCTTTGGGGGTCGAACGACCCTTTCACAGGGGTCGCCTAAGACCATCAGAAAACATATTTTCAATGGTTTTAGGAATAATTTTATGGTTGGGGGTCACCACAACATGAGGAACTGTATTAAAGGATCGCGGCATTAGGAAGGTTGAGAACCACTGCTTTAAGCTATGATTTCTTGGCACCACTAGAACATGTCTACGAGTCTTGGGTGAAGAAGTAAAAATGTCGTTATTCTGAGAAGTTCAAAATTACTTCTAAAGAAATGTGAATATATTTTATATAGGATTCTTGAGCTTGAAATAAACACATCATGTTATAAAAATGTATTTTGCTAATTCATCACCTTTATATGTAAGAAAATCCTGGTGGATAAATAGAGGATGAATTAAAATACAATGAAGGAATTTTCTGTAGCTATCAGGTACTTGAGTGGAGATGTGTGTCTAATTTCTATGCTCAATTCATGAGATTAATATTTGTTAAAAGTTGAGTTTGAATCAATTATGTGTGGAATTTTGGTGCCAATGTATTTTTCTGACAGGTTTCTCACC
Source organism: Pantherophis guttatus (assembly GCF_059756535.1). Classification (NCBI taxonomy): domain Eukaryota; kingdom Metazoa; phylum Chordata; class Lepidosauria; order Squamata; family Colubridae; genus Pantherophis; species Pantherophis guttatus. The sequence goes on along the minus strand of NC_142068.1, from coordinate 81,938,866 downwards.
TGTTGAAAGCTATTGTTAAAAAACTACATTTAGTGATGTACAAATGAGCAAGTCTATTAAAATCTGCTAATTCCTTTATAAAGAGATAAGAAACAACTTGAATGAGGAGAAAGACTTTTCAGGCCATCCAAGAAATGGACTCCATGACAACTGTTGGCATTCTACTTTTAGTTTGCAGAGCATAATTACAGAATTTATGAAAAATGATGAGGGGGGAATTATGACAATTCCCCCCCTCTTCTTATAAAGAAGAAAATCAAGGTGGGTCAATTTTGAGTGTCTTTTTCTCCAGCTCATCTCTTTAATGGTTGAGCAGATATTTATGTAACTACCCTTGCATTCTTTCTCCAAGGTTATGTTCACACTCATCTGCAGGATGTTGTTGATTTCATCTCACTTCTCATTTCTTCTTCATTTGTTTTTTTTTTTTAAAGAAGAGATTGGACAGCCATTTGTCTGGAAAGGTATAGAGTCTCCTGCTTGAGCAGGGGGTTGGATGAGGAAGCCTCCAAGGTCCTTTCCAATTCTGTTATTTTCTATTCTGTTCCTTTAGCCCAGTGATGGCTAACCTTTTTGTCGTTGTATGCCAAAAGTGTGCACATGCAACAGCATGCGCATTCCTGCACCCATAATGCAATGTGCGCATGACCACCACCCCACGCTCCCAGCACATGAGTTCATGACCCCCTGTGCTCCCCCACCCCCTCACGCATGTGTATGCGACACCACCACCCCATGGCCCTGTTTAGGGCCTAGTAGGTCTCCCTGAAGCCTCCTGGGACCAAAAATGGGCCACGGAGGCCTGTTTTTGGTCCCAGGAGGCTGCAGGGAGGCCTGCTAGGCCCAAAATGGGCCACGGGGGCGAGTGCTGCACCCCCTGTGCTCCTCCTGCCCACTGCGCATGGGCATGCGACCCCTTCCCGCTGCCCGTGCCGCAGAGACCAAAAATCAGCTGGCCGGCTGAGCTGGGTGATGGCTCACATGCCCGCAGACAGGGCTCTGTGTGCCACTGCGGCACGCGTGCCATAGATTCACCATCACAGTTTTAGCCTTTCAGGCACTAAAGAATTGAGCATCTGCACTGGAAAACCTTTGTCTGAGCTGCATCCCCACCTAATTTTGAAATCTCACACAAGATTCTAAACCAGACAGGAAGTCTAAATGAGTAAAAGAAAAATAATAATAATCTTCCAACTGTGAAGACAGATGCCAAGGAGGAAACTGAGGCTATAGATCTGACAAGCTACTTTCCCTTTTCTCCCACAGGTCTCACTTTTTTTGTGTGGGATGATTCTTCCAAACAGACTCAGACAATCTGCCAATATAATCTCAGTGCAAATCATCAAAGTGACATAAGTAGAGTGGAATAAACTTTCAAACAAGCAATATCAGATTTTGGATGTAGAGGATGCTGTCAGACAACAGACTTAATCTGATGATTGAATAGTCCATTGCCTAGGATAGAACAATGCACTGAATCATACACAACCGGTAATCAAACAGCTGAGTTCACACTACACACTAAACTACAAATCAAAATGCAGACCAAAATAAAACAACCATCCCACCCCCTAACCCTAATCAAACTTAGCTCTCAAGTCTAAGGGTCTGAGGACCCAGTTTGTGGGGGCAATAAGCTGACTTTGTATAAATATACAAAAGTATGAAGGCTATTGCTTAACGCACTGTAAGCCGCCCTGAGTCTCCGGAGAAGGGCGGCATATAAATCAAAATAAAAAAAAAAAAAAGTCTTTGCTCTTTCAAGCAAATTTACAAACACAACAATTTTAAGGAAAAAAACGAGGAAGCCTAATTAATGAGACCACTGAGCTAAGTGATTTCTACTTCTTGTGCATTTCTTAACAATACCCCATACAAGACTTTAGTAGCAAAATATGGCAAACCCCACCCCCCAAAGTGCTGTAAGTATGGGTGTTAAATTAGGGCCAGAGCAGTGTTTCTGTCAGGAACAAGAAGTCAGGAATCAGAACAGAGTTCAAAAATATTTTTTCGTGCTACCTATACACAATAAACTAAATTCCTAGCAGCCAAGGTGAATTGGCATGAGAGAAGAGTCAACTGACTTGACCAGGCTTAGGTTTCTTATGAGGGGAGCTGCCTAAGGAATTCTTGGAGTTGAAGTAGTCCATACAATGGTGCAGGCATTGGTTTTCTCTGTGTTACTTTATAGAAGTGAAAGTGAATTTGGAAAAAGCAGGACTGAAAGAGTATTGACATTTTTTGAATTCTGCTGTTGGAGAAGACACCTGAGAATATACCATGGAACATCAAACAAACAAACAAACAAAAAATTCCAAGGCACCCGAAGACCAGACAAGAAATAATGGATGGAAGCTGATCAAGAAGAGATTCAACCTAGAAATAAGGAGAAATTTTCTGACAGTGAAAACAGTCAACCCATGGAACAGAAGTTGCCTTCAGAAGTTGTGGAAGCTTCATCACTGGAAGCTTTTAAGAAGAGATTGGACGGCTGTTTGTCGGAGATGGTGCAGGGTTTTCTGCTTGGGCGGGGGTGGGGGTGGGGGGTTGGACTAGATGACCTACAGTACAAGGTCCCTTCCAACTCTATTAATCTGTTAAATCTTCCAGTTATCAAGTGTTGAGATACAATGATCAAGAGCATCATATGAACAACCCCAGATAAGGTCACATTAACTATTATAATCGTAATGATGCCTCTAAAACAGTGGGTCTCAACCTTCCTAATGCCGCAACCCTTTAATACAGTTCCTCATGTTGTGGTGACCCCCAACCATAAAATTATTCCTAAAACCATTGAAAATATGTGTTTTCCGATGGTCTTAGGTGACCCCTGTGAAAGGGTTGTTCGACCCCCAAAGGGGTCCCGACCCACAGGTTGAGAACCACTGCTCTAAAACAAACACAAGGTCCCTGGGAATATCTTTAGTTTTGATTTTGCTTGCCATCTTCACGTGATCATTGATTCCTATGGAAGTCCCTGCATTCTTATCATAATATGAGAATATTTATATTTAAACCTAATACTGATGCATTTCCATCTAGTTCACATGTTATTTACCATTACCATACGTCCCTGATTATAAAGATCAGTTCTTTAGTTCAGAAAGATTTATTTAAATTTATTTATTTTTCAAAAACTTGCTTTTGTCTTTCATTTTGGCTAATTAACTTTTCCCATACAAACAGTATCACTTAATGCAGTCTTTTTCATTCATGTGAAAGATCAGGAAATTGAATTGTATTTCAAAAATAAAATGACATACATTGATTTTATATACGATATTTTTCAGAGTATAAAATGCACTTCCCCCCCCAAAAAAGAGGGTGGAAATGTTGGTGCATCTTATACACCAAATACAACCATTTTTGGCCTCCCGAAGCCCCGCCCCGCTTGTCCCATTTTTGCAAAAAATGGGCCCGTTTTTCACAAAAACAAGGTGTGCAGAGGATTTGAGATGCCTGCAGAAAGCTCTTGGGGGATGAGGAGGGCAAAAACGCTCCTGTTTTTGCAAAGAAAAGGGCAAAAAAATGGGCCCGTTTTTTGCAAAAATGGGGGCATTTTTGCCTTCCCCCAGCTCCCAAGAGCACTCTGCAGGCCTCCCAAACCCTCTGTGTGCCCCATTTTTCACCCATTTTTGCAAAAAACTGGGAGGCCTGCAAAGTGCTCCTGAGGGCCAGGGCGGGCAAAAAGCTTTTTTTTTTCCTTATTTACCTCTTTGAAATCTTGGTGCGTCTTATATACCAGTGCATCTTATAGTCAGAAAAAATACAATATTTTTATTAGAATATTCATGCTTCTATTGTTTTCTAGATTTTGCTCATGAATTTTCCTGTGTAAAACCAAGTTCTAAATAATAATGATTATTAATACTTCTATTTTTATGACACAGATTTGCGCCTTTTTCAAGTTTGTCCTTTATTTTTTCCAAGAAAATATGGTCATTGTAATTATACTCTAAGCTGATATAGCCAGTTCAGCCATGACACACATAATTCACATCTACCTATGAATCAGCCTTGGCTGAGTCCTTATTTCATATCCTCAGAATTTGATTTACTAGTAGCATTTGAATAGCACAACCATGAAAACTGCTTAAGGCTGGGCAGCTCTTGTTCCAGTTAAATTTCAGGAAACATGATTGCTTATTGATATTGTCTAAGGTTGTTATAAAAACGTAGAAAGCTGACATAAGCAAGGCCAAAGCTCAGGAACATTGTTCTGCATGGAAGATATCTCAGCTGCATTATCAGCAATTCTAAATAAACACAGGGAATATATATATATATATATGTAAGTTTTCACGGGTATATATGTATGTACAGTTAATATCCGGGTTTCTTCCCGTGTAATTGTAAATATATCCCTAAAAGGGTAGTAGCGACGTTTCGACGAAATCACATTCGTCATCTTCTGGCTGAAGTTCTCGGTTTGGTGCTTATGGGCAAACTGTGTGAACGTAACTGACGTTTCTCTATGAAAAGAGGCAAAGGTATATTCTGATTGGTCAACAGTGTTGTTGTATTCTGATTGGCTGATGATGTAGCTGTATTTTGATTGGGTGGAAGCATCAGCACTTCCACCCAATCAAAATACAGCTACGTCATCAGCCAATCAGAATACAACAACACTGTTGACCAATCAGAATATACCTTTGCCTCTTTTCATAGAAAAACGTCAGTTACGTTCACACAGTTTGCCCGTAAGCACCAAACCGAGAACTTCAGCCAGAAGATGACGAATGTGATTTCGTCGAAACGTCGCTACTACCCTTTTAGGGATATATTTACAATTACACGGGAAGAAACCCGACATATTAACTGTACACACACACATATAGATATATATTTCCTGCTTAAGAACGTGATCCAAGAAGGATGATCAACAGTTAATGCATCAGGAGAGATTTGAAAAGAAATATAAGCATGAAAACTTGTGATTTATGTTTCATGATTAAGATCAGGGGTGAAATCTACTTACCTTCCCTACCGGTTCAGGAGTGTGCATGCGCAGAGGGTCAAAAACAGGTTACTTCCTGGTTAAAACCAGGAAGTAACAATGTCCAGGCAGGTGGGCAGAGCCTCGTGCTGCCGCCGCTACCAGTTCTCTGAACCATGCACCAGCACCGCTACCCATTCAGCTGAACCAATCCAAAATGGTAGCATTTCACCCCTGATTAAGATCCCATTGTTAATATCATAACAGGCAGTTCCAGGAAGCCTGCTCTCAAGCAAATATTCTTGACATTGTTATTTCGATTACTCAGAAAGCTAGGATTCACATTTTATACTTGTCCCAGAAGGTGAGAAATAACAGTGATCTGCCTTATGCGGTACCCTTTACAGAAAATATAATATACCACAATGTGAAAAAAGCAGTTCTGCATTGCACAGTTCATTGCACACCTATTGCAGTTCATTGCACACGTATTGGACCGACAGCCTTTGGATTTTGCGCTAGTTCTGTTCAGCTAGAATAGAAACATATCCATAGTCCTTCCTTTTTAGATCTTTTTCATCTGTGTTTGTTAAATTTTAGATTATGCTTTAAAATTTGAAAATCAAAAGCATCTGTTAAGAGAGACATAAAAAAACTCCTATGCCGCAATTTTCAAAAGTCGTACATGTGTGTTGCACCACAAAAAACGAAACAAAGACACTTAGAAATAAGGCAAGGGAATTAAGTAGCAAGTAAGGGAGACTGTTCTGAGTCAAATGCAGAAGCTAAGTGAAAGGTAAGAAGATCAAAGGGAGATTCCTAATATAATTTTTCTCAAGAGAAGGAGCAACTCTTTTAAATCCACTTAGTCACACTATAAGTATATTTTTAGTTCTGTAAGAGAGGAATGTAGCAAATTCAGTATCTCAATAACACTTTAGCAAAGATGTTCCATTCATCTGGGACAAATCAATAGCTACACCTCAGTAGTACCAATGAGTCAACCTCTAGGATGTATTAGGTACCACAAGCTCTGTTTAGGCCCCATATTAACACTTTGCTTCCTCTTAATCCAGATACAGTTCCGTCTATCTATTCAGAGAGATCCAGATAAATTGTCAACTTACAAAGCATCTCTGGCCTGCTCTCGAGTTGCGATAAGCAAGGGGGATGGGAAACCGGTGAAGTAACACGGCAGCCAAAGACAGCACACATTCCAGACATGTCTTTCTCAAGGCTGTCTCTCAGGGTTACCCACAGCAGCCGGAGGGGAGTGATCACTACAACCCGCAAAATTGATTGATGTGATTGATGACATACCCCAGGGGAGGGGGGAAACAGGGTCATGATTGGGGGCGTAAATTACGTGGGGTCAGAGTTGGCTTCATTTGGGTACATGCTGATATGAAGCTCCTAATAAATAACTGGATTTGTTTTAAAGCTCAAGGCTCATGATTTAATTAGGGCATCCGTCAGAACCCTGACATAAATATTCTAATGTGTCTCAACCTGAGGCATGCATCTCTACCATCTTTATATAGAGATATCTGTTCCTACAGATGAGGCTCTTACTTGATCAGGGCAACTAAATCATGAGATTAAAGATAATAGCTTTAGAATTGTTACTCTTTCTTGGTAAGAAAGTCCAGTTGCCTTTTGGAAAAACACCTTTGGGACAACCATGACCTGGATGATTGGGAATCTCCATAGACATTTAGGTTTGGAATTGTTTTTTTAAAAAAATCAGTAACCTCACCATAGCAGTAGGATAGCTCTAGTTTTCTGTAATCTCTATTTTTTTAAAAAACAATTTGATTTATATGCCGCCCTTCTCCGGAGACTCAGGGCGGTTTACAGTGTGTTAAGCAATAGCCTTCATACTTTTGTATATTTATACAAAGTCAGCTTATTGCCCCCACAATCTGGGTCCTCAATTTACCTACCTTAGAAAGGATGGAAGGCTGAGTCAACCTTGAGCCTGGCGAGATTCGAACTTGCAGTAATTGCAGGCAGCTGAATGATAATAACAGGCTATTAGTCTGCTGCGCCACCAGGCTCTTATTTAGCTCTCATCAGCTAGCCATACCCTTACTCAGATTCGAACTTGGGATGCCTGCATATTAGGCAGTTGTATTAACCTCTGAGCCACAAGTTCTCTTCCCTTTAAATTATGTGTGTATATATATATATATATATATATATGGTAGCTCAGTGGCTAAGACGCCAAGCTTGTCGATCAAAAGGTCAGCAGTTCAGCGGTTCAAATCCCTAGTGCCGTGTAATGGGGCGAGTTTCTGTTACTTGTCCCAGCTTCTGCCAACCTAGCAGTTCGAAAACACGTACAAAATGCAAGTAGAAAAATAGGAAACACCTTTGGTGGGAAGGTAACAGCGTTCTGTGCGCCTTTGGCGTTTATTTTTAGCCGGCCACATGACCATGGAGATGTCTTTGGACAGCGCTGGCTCTTTGGCTTTGAAATGGAGATGAGCACCGCCCCCTAGAGTCTGGAATGAGTAGCACATATGTGCGAGGGGAACCTTTACTTTTATATCTATATCTATATCTATATCTATATCTATATCTATATCTATATCTATATCTATATCTATATCTATATCTATAAAACTTTTAATTCATCTAAAATCTTAATCATTTTTTCTTTGCCTCCTCAAGTTGGTATGTATGCGCTTCATCTTGTGGAAGAAGTACCGTAATTTAAAATATGACACTCCATTAAAATGTTCTTTGGAGGTCTGTAAACATTCCAATGATCTTTCCATTAATTACATATAAGAAGATGTTAATTCTAGCACACTTTGATAAACAGGATTTTTGTCCTTCCGCACAGTCGGAAGAATTTTTAAAATTTATTTTTATGTTCCATTTGCCTTATGTTTCAGATGATGGACATGTGGATCTCGAGAACTTTGGTTAAAAGGCTTTTTATTAGTAATGCTGAAGGCTCTCTGCAGTTCCATATCTCACTAAAGTATTGACATAATAATGAAATCATGTTTCTATCCTGCTAAACAACACCTGAATGACACTCCAATAGAAGGTAGCATTTGCACAATTAAAAATGGGAATGAGTCCAGATTCGACGCTTGCTTGCTTTTTCCAACAGGTACATTGTTATGAATGCTCATATTACTCTGATCCTTATGTAAATAATTTAATCAATTTGTGGGATGGAAATTGGGTTACACTAACTGGTATTATACCATTGAATGGCTCCTGATTATATACATGCACGTTTAAACCATTGAATTGGACGTATTCTGTCAAAGCGCTGGCATTATGTTCCCAAACAGGAGTGCTACAATTTGGACCAATGATGATGTCTGAATCATCTTAAAAGGCAATGTCCTATACAGTCTGTTTTCATTTATATGGGTGGTGATCACTGTCACCAACTTTTTCAGTCTAGGAAAGGTCACAATTGGTATGCCATCTGAATCTGGGTCAAGGCCTTCCTGGCCAAAATCTGTATTCGATGCTTGAACAAGTGCCATGAGTCCATAGCACTAGCTCTGAATGAAGCCCCATTCAAAACTAACACCGGAACTAAGGGAAACCAAGATGTCGCCAAGTAAATAGTAAGTCTGTTTTGTTGGGATTCAGTTTAGGCCTAATCTATCCCATTCAGTTCCTCACTCTCTGTAGTTATAAAATAAAGACCATTTTGTGGTTCCCCACATCCCAAAATGCCTTTCCTAGCAGCCACAGACTTGACTACTCTCCACCCATAACAACTGACTGGAAGCTACATTTGCAGCAAATAGCCCAGGAAGATACCAGAGATAGCAAGTTCAATCAGTGATGGATTGCTCCCGGTTCTGTCCGGTTCTATAGAACCAGTAGTAAAATCGGCGGGAGGTTCCGCCCACCGGCCCAGATGTCATAAATGGCAAACTGTGCATGTGCAGAAGTGCATGCATGCACACGAGCGAAGCAAGCGCACGCAGCCCCGTTGCGAACCGTTAGTAAAGGTAAGTAGACCCCACCCCCTCAGTTGAATGCTACTGAATGTCTAACAAAACCAAGTGGAGTATATGGCATCCCTCAGATTCCAATGAAGTGTATCCATCATGAACAATGCTGTTTCCATTCTATGACCAGGCCTCATTTTTGACTGAACTCTCAACATACAAGAAATAAATTAATTAATCGCATTAGGAATGTAAATAAATCATTCTATTCTGTAGCTGGAGGCTAACAAAATATTTTTATTCCTTTCTAATGGTCTAAATCTTTTATTTCCTATATTAACTGTTTGTTTGTTTGTTTGTTTGTTTGTTTATCTATCTATCTATCTATCTATCTATCTATCTATCTATCTATCTATCTATCTATCTATTTATTAGTTCAATTTATATGCCGCCCTTCTCCGAAGACTCAGGGCAGCTTACAATGCACTTATAGCAATAGCCTTCATTCTTTTGTATATACCTGCTTATTAGGGCTTTTGGCCCCCCGTAAGCGGTGTTTCTACAAAGTCAGCTTATTGCCCCAACAATCCGGGTCCTCAATTTACCTACCTCGGAAGGATGGAAGGCTGAGTCAATCTTGAGCCTGGTGAGATTTGAACTCGCACTAATTGCAGGCAGCTAGCAGCTAAGTGCTACATAACAGCACTTAGTCCACTGCACCACCAAGGCTCTTGTCTGCTCAGTGAACTATTTTTTAAAAAACTTAAAATTAGAAATAGATAATTTGCATGCAAAGTCACACAGCCAACAAATCTCACTATAAATTTATTGAGGTACATTTATTTATTTATTGAATTTATTTGCTGTCCATCTCATAGCAAATGACTTACATATACCTCCAAACTTTGGATGTTTTGAAGTTCTGAATTATGTGGTAAAATAAGGGATGTGTTGACAACGTTAAGTCTGATGCCACAAATAAAACAACTGCAAATAACTACTCAACAGAGGTCAAGAGCAGCCACCATTTTTTCAAATTCTTGTTTTTCAGAAGCTCTGAAGAACATTTTTCAAAATGTGCAATTTGCTTGACCTTATTCGAATTCTATAGAAAATTCATCTATGCTTCATGGACTTAACTTTCAAAATATATTTGGATTTCGGCTATGTCTCTTTGTTCCTGTGGAAAAAAAAATATTCTAAAATTTGGTCCTCTGAAAGCACTTATATCAACAAAGCTTTGGAGATGTGATTGTTTAGATGCTACATATTATCATATATGGTGGACCTGCAAGAAAGCGAAGGCTTTTTGGATAAAAATTTGGTGGGTTATGCAAAATGTTTTGAAGAAAAAACTTCAGTTTTCTCCACAACTGTTTTTATTGGGTATAGTTAAGGGTTTTACATTGGGTGAAACAAAGCTGATATTGTATATGGTGACAGCAGCGAGATTATTGATAGGTCAATATTGGAAAAATGATGCTATGCCCACTATTGAAGAATGGACTTTGAAGATGGCCAGTTTTGCAGAGATGGTGAAGATTTCAGCATATTTAAAAGATCGAACTCAAGAGACTTATGTATGGGAGTGGAAAAAGTGGATAGATTATGTGCAGAATAAATATCAAACTAGGAAATATCAGATAGCTTTTAGCTGAATGTATTATGTAGGGATAGATTAACTGAGTTCTATGAAGATATAAATAGTTCACAGGGGGTGGAGGGGTTTAAGTTTCAAAAAATGTAATTTTGATTTGGATTGTATCCTGAGGAAGTCATGGGGGGAGGGGAGGGCTAGGGAGGGTTTGGGGGGGGAATTTGGGGAGAAAATATATTTGTAAAACTTTTTAAATTAAAAAAAAAAAACAAAGCTTTGAGGGATGATTAATATTTTAGAGGACAGAGAATAGATTCAACAAATAGATGATTTTGAACCGAGAGCTGAAATGAGTAAAATGGAATTTAAATGTAATGTAAAGTAAAACACAAATATAGAATGGGAGAGACCTGGCTTATCCATAGTAGTTTAGCAGTAGTATGTGTGAAAAGAATCTGGATTAAGTTCTTGTTAAGCATGTCTTGAGAATCATAGGAAGTAATTATTTTCCTGTACTTTGTCCTAGTCCGATTGTGTTTGAAATACTTAATCCTATTTTTGGCACTACAGTTAAGGAAGGACAGTAACAAACTGAAATGAGGTCAGAGGAAAGTTACCAAGACTATGATAAATCTGAGAACCAAGTTCTATCAGGATCAGTTAAATAAATGAGTATATAGTTTGCCTACAGAAGAGAAAGCTAAGGGCCAGTGATGGTATTCAGCCAGTTCTATCCGGTAGCGGCGGCTGAGGGAAGCTCCGCCCACCTGCCAAGACATCATCATTTTCTGTTTTTGATGTTCTGCGCATGCGCGCGCACTCACATTTGTGAACCGGTAGCGTTGGTAAGTGAATACCCACCCCTGGCTAAGGGGATAGGTAATAACACTCTTCCAATATCTCAAAGGGCTGCCATACAAAAGAGAGATCTGGGTTGCTCCAAGGATAGGACCAAACCAATTGGTTAAAACTACAACAAAGTTGGTTCAAGTTAGACATCAGGAGGAATGTCTATGCTGTTTATCACTGGAACAAGTTGTCACAGGTGAGAAGATTTCCTTCACTGGATCTGGATGGTCATCTAAGAGAGATGTTCTAGAACAGGGGTGTCAAATTGGCGGCCCAAAGGCCGGATGCAACACATGCAGGCCACGCCCACCCCGGCTCTGCAAAGGCAAAAAAACCCATCATGATCGAGTTTGACACCCGTGTTCTAGAAGATGTTGCATTGAACTGGGGATTGAAAAAGATGATTTCTAAAGTTCTTTCCTATTTTGCAAACATTTTGCTCAAGTACTCGACTGAGAATGTTTTGCTTTGTGATTTCTCTGCTGCAAAAAATATATACAAGGAGAGGTGCTTGAAGAATTCACACTGTTTTTGTTTCTTTATGAATTCTGATGCAAATTGATGTAAGCTAGGGGTGTCAAACTGGATTTCTTCAAGGGCAGGATCAGCATTGTAGTTATCCTACGTAGGCTGGCTGGGGTGGGGAAATGGGATGGACGCCTCCTGCCAGCCAAAATGGGGTGTGGGGCTGTGTGTGCCCCCCATGCCCCGTTTTAGCCGGCAGAGTGCTGCAGGAGGTCATCCAGGCTGAAAATGGGTCACTGGGACACCCACACCCACACACCATTTTGGCTGCCAGAGGCACTGTGGGCTGCTCCTTTGCTTTTTCCAGGCCGGTTCTGCAAGACAGATTTAAGCACCCCTGATGTAAACTAATATATGGATTGGAATATAATTGATTGATTGAAGCCCTACATGGCATGGGCCCGGGGTACTTGCAGGACCACCTCCTACCGGCCTCCCACTCCCCTGTGCGTTCACATAGGGCTGCCCTCCTCCGGGTGCCATCGGCCAGACAATGTCGGCTGGTGGCGCCTAGGATGAGGGCGTTCTCTGTGGCCGCACTGACCCTCTGGAACAGGGGTGGGTTCTAAATTTTTGTACTACCTGTTCTGTGGGCATGGCTTATTTTGTGGGTGTGGCTTGGAGGTCATGTGACTAGGTGGGCATGACTAGCTGGTCAGAGTCATTTCTGGAAGGTCCTTGCACTTACGACCAGTCCTCGCACTTACGACCCGACTCATTTGTTTGCTTTTAACACTGATCAGCTGTAGGACGGCCCTTTGAAGCCCCGCGGCAAGAGTTTAAACAGTTTTTTTCCCTCTAGTCATCAGCTGGGACTCAGGAGGCAGCAATAGATTGGGAGTGGGACCAAATAAAAGGTAAGAATAATGTGGGAGGGCAGGGGGGAGAACCGGTTCGGTGACGTCATATTGTCAACCGCTACCGGCTCGGCCAAACCGGACCGAACCGGGAGGAACCCACCACTGCTCTGGAATGAATTACCCACTGGGCTCCAGACGGCCCCCGACCTCCGCTCTTTCCACACTGGCCTGAAGACATGGCTTTTTCAGCAAATCTCTTGATCTGCTGGCAGTTTTTAGTTTTAATTGTTGGGATTTTTAATTTTGTAATTGGACTGTTTTAGCATTAATTTGTTGCCTTGTGTTTTATTGTTGTGAGCTGCCCTGAGTCCTTTGGGAGAAGGGCAGCATATAAATGTGAGTAAAATAAAATAAATAAAAATAAAGTAATTTTCAGCTTCTAGTAATCACATAGACAGATAGATATAATTATCCTTCCAATATTCTATCTCTCCAGGTTTGAAATTCAAAGTTGCCAAAAAGATACATATTGTACCTCAGGATAAAGTTTACAAATGGGTGCTTCTGAATTTTTAGAGTTGAGTTAATTTTTATCAAGCAGATTGTTCAAAGATTCTTCTTAGAAAATATCTTTTGGCCAGAAAAAGAAACTATTGTGCAGATTTTTTTTTTCCTGCAAATTTTGGGAGGGAACTGCCATTTTCCTCTGACAATGCACTAGAATGATTTTATATCTGGAACATTATGAAGATTGCTAAGTGATGAATAAATTGGTAATATAATTACTGTGGATATTGTTTGCGATAGCTATAAGGGGCAAAAAAAAAACCCAAATTGCAAATACAAAATATATAAGAAAAAATGATATGTTATTGCAAATGCTTATGGGTCCCCACTCACAAAAACAATTGGGATAAATTCCCTTTGCCCTGAAAAAAAATATGACTGAAATTCTTCCTCTCCCTTGTTTGTCAGTAATTTTTCCCATGCATAGAAAGGAGAATTTTGATGCCTTTAGAGATTTTAAATAAAATTAAAATAAAAAGAAATGTTCAGAACTATTTCTGTATGGTTGCTTTTTTAAGAAATGCAACTGGTAGTGCATAAAAAGATTAATACAACGGGTCCCGTAGGCAACTAGTACAGTTTGCACTCCTCCGTTTTTAATATTTTATTTTCAAGTTAAGCCTCTTACTGACCCCAATCCTATCTCTAAACCTCTCTGCCTCTTTTTACCTTATTGCATATTCTCTTCTACTCGCTTATTCCACCATATACAAAACATATGAATGTTTTTACTCTCCAGGTTTACGTGCCACTTTCAGATGTTGAAATTGTTTCACCGGTATTCTGTCACAGCAACCTTGAGAAAAGCTCTTAACTAGGCAGACAATCATTTGTTTCACAGTCCCCTCACAGCCTCCATTCACTCTTTGAAAGCACACTTGCAATTTATGCCTGTACATGTGAACAATGATTGCACACACAGAATAGAATACAGAATTCCAGAGGTTGGAAGGGACCTTGGAGGTCTTCTAGTCCAACCCCTTGCTCAAACAGGAGACCCTGTACGATTTCAGACAAGTGGCTGTCCAATTTCTTCTTTAAAAGCTCCAGTGATGCAGCACCAGGAGTGAAATGCTCCCTGTTCAGACCGGATCGCCCAATCCGGTAGCGATGGTGGCAGGTAGTTCGGAGAACCGGTAGCAAAAATCCCTGCCCCCCTCCCTCCATGCCCAGCTGAGCTGCGCAATCATCAGAGGCTTTTTTTAAAAAAAATTTAAAAGCATTTTTTCTACAATCTCTTTGGCCGAAAAAAATGCTTTTAAAAGTAAAAAAAAAAAAAGCCTCTGATGATCATGCAGCTCAGCTGGGATTGTCAGAGGCTTTTAAAAGCATTTTTTCTACAACCTCTTTGAGGTTGTAGAAAAAATGCTTTTAAAAGTAAAAAAAAAATTGGCCACGCCTACTCAGTCACATTAGCCCCCCCCAAGCCACGCCAACAGAACCGGTAACACCACAGTGGGGGGGGCAATTTTGCTCTCCCCGGGCTCCGGGAGGGCGAAAACAGCATCCCCAGGCTCCTAAGGCCCTCTGGAGGCTGGAAACGGGTCCGTTTGTGCTAATTTCTCTGATGTTTGACTGTGCTATACAGTCCAACATGGACTGCTTTCAAAGCAGATATATCTCTGAACATTTACCTGAATTTTTAAAGAAATTACCAAGGACATTGGAAGCTCTTCAATTGTTGAAGGCATTGAGGAATCTGTTAAGGAAATATTTCTGAAATAATGGATTATGGATTGTCTAGTATCTCATTAAAAACTTGCTTGGCTCTGCAGTCCAGTCGAGCTGTGCTCCGACTAAAACAAGATAATAACAGGTCTCTCATGTTATACTTCTATATAATTAGAATGTTCTGGTAAACATCTAACAAACCAGCCTACAGAGTTATAGCAGCTCACAAGAAACTCATAAAATGCTCTAAAATGGGGGTGTCAAACTCAAGATGGTGGAGGGATCCGGCCCATGGGATGCTTAAATCTGGCTCGTGGGGCTGGCCTGGAAATAGCAAAGGACCGGCCCATGGTGCCTCTGGTAGTCAAAATGGGCCACAGGTGGCCGTGAGAAGCTCCCCCCACCCACCCGTGGCCTGTTTTACCCAGCAAAGTGCTGCAGGAGGCCAGTTGTTCTGTCTCCCCCAATTTCCCCCCGGCCGGCCCACGGAGAATTACAATGCTGATCTGGCCCTCAAAGAAATCCAGTTTGACACCGGTGCTATAAAGGTTCTCCTTGATCTCTGAATGCGTGTTTATTTGGTTGATTAAAATCCAGGGCTGTAACAATATAAACATTAGTCAATCTTTGTTATTCTCTAAAGCTTGGCTGTTATTTTCAGTTGTATGAAAGCTGCTGAGCTACCATACAGCTGAAAATAACAGTCAAGTTTTAAAGAGTAACATAGATTGACTTCTGTTTTCATCATACAATTGGGTCTGCTAAAGTACAAAACTACTGATGACATTACAATATCAAATATGTTCTATTTGTACAAGGACTATAAATTTAAGTTCATTTCAGTATACATTAGAGCACTATATGAGTTGTAATGCTAATTAGATCCAGTAATTATTATTCTTATTTTCATTATTGCTGCATATTGTGACTTTCCTCTAGGACTTATTATTGGTTAAAATAGAAAAAGACATTTTAATTCACAACAATGCTGAAAATTCATTCTTCTATGATCAAAAATTTTACTGATAATGTTATATGGTTCACATCATAAATTTGTCCATCAGCATCAAGAGCCATGTTGGCACAGTGGTTAGAATTCAGTACTGCAAGCTACTTCTGCTGACTGCCAGCAGTTCAGCAGTTTGAGTCTCACCAGCTCAAGGTTGACTCAGCCTTCCATCCTTCCAAGGTCCATAAAATGAGGGCCTAGATTGTTGGGAGCAATATGCTGACTCTGTAAACTGCTTAGAGAGGGCTGTAAAGCACTGTGAAGCAGTATATAAACCTAAATGCTATTGCTATTGAGTATTTGATGAAGGATTGGTATTATAGTATTCACAATTAGTTTGTTGCATCTGATTGTAGGCCAGAGTATTTAGAGGAATACTATTTTTAAAAAAATATATATTGTTCACTTCTTTTGTGATATTTAGTTTAATGCTGAGTCTTTATTGACAAGTAATGAGACAATGTGCAAGGCAAGACTGTATACTATTTATTACAGTTAGTGGATATTACTATTATAAATGTATATGCCCCAACTATAGACATAACAGTGGAAGATATTTAGGTATTCTTCAATTAATGGATGCTGCTAAATACAACCTTAAAAAAGATAAATGGAACGCAAAATTTGGAATAAAGGAAGAAGCTGGAATTACAGGAAGATTTGATTGGATAAAGGCAATACAGTAATGCAGAAAATAGATTAGTAACATTTTGTGAATATTGTTTTCTGTTTATTGATTACCTCGTAATTATTAAATGGTCAACTTAGCTTCCAGTGAAGCTTGTAAGAGAGACCATGAATTAATTTTTGGCCTCAGATACATAGCAGGTAAGCTTAGAACTTTTAAGAGAGTAACAGCAAGATTGACCTCAAAGATGCCCAGTCAGAATATAAAATCAATGTAATTAACAGATTGGTATACTCATGAAGATGAATGAATGAATGAATGAATGAATGAATGAATGAATGAATGAATGAATATGATTTTGTAGCATGTTTAACTCCAGTTAATTTCTGAGCTGCATAGGCTTCATTGGTATTCAGCAACTTAAGTGTAACTCTTTTTTTCAAATATCTGTTTTACTGGTCAGTGGCCAAAATAAAATGACTGACTGAATAAATAAATAATTTTTAAAAACTCCAAGGAGCCACATGAAGAAATAAGATCTTGTGAAAGCTGAAGCAGGAAAAAAAAAATTCCCGCAATTTCAAAAATGCAAAAATCCACAGAGTTTTCAGAACAAGTAACCCAATGGCATAGGGCTATATATCCTTCTAATTGGTAAGAGACAGTTAAATTGTTAAGGCATTTTTAATATTTAATTATTAAGATCATGTACAGCTAATAATAATAATAACTTTATTGTCATTGGATGGATATACACAGTATACCCATACAACGAAATTCACTTAACACCCAAAGACCAGGTCCAACACACATAACAATCCCCAAACACCCATCCACCCACCACAAATTCCCCACCCCTAAACCACTCAAACATCCACACAACAGACCACGTAATGCTGTCTAACAGCTCACTGATGGTGGCCCTTTAGTTCATTGTTGAGTGCAATTATAGCTCTGGGATAAAAGCTATTCAGAAAACGTGTAGTCCGAGTTTTAATTGTTTTGTATCTTCTGCCAGAAGGCAACAGTCCAAAACGATTGTAAACAGGATGGGAAGAGTCTCTGAGAATGTTATGCAACTTCCTCAAACAGCTATGATACAGCGGTGGGTTTTCAATATTCTTACCACTGGTTCGCCCCGCGTGCGTGCCTTCTGCATATGCGCTTTGCTCGCTCATGCACCTTCCACAGATGTGCCCAGCCTTGAAAACATGCTTAAATAGGAGGGTATAGAGCCAGGGCGGATGGGCAGGCCCACCCGTGATTTCCATTACCGGTTCGCCTGAACCTGTACGAACCGGCTGAATACCACCTCTGCTATGATATTAACCTTCTACTGCTAATTAAATATTCAAGGAGTTTTTTTCTTGAAGGAAGAAATGAGAGTGAAGTAGTTATTCCACACAGCACATATACAAGTTAATCTTCGGTATACAGTAAATAATGGTTGTATTATCCCCTATCCAAGTAATCTGCAGAACACACAGCTTTCAACTGCACACCATACGACATCAGCATTCTTTTCCTTCTCTTCTCTGTTTGAGCCAAGAAGCTGGACTGTAAGACACTTGGTGCCAAGCAGCCCAGCAATTTGCTGCTGCAAATCTTTTAATTCATATCCTTGACGTCTTAGGGTATACAGCTTTATCAAGGGAGGAAAATGAGTTGCCAGAATGGATAAATGTCCATTTACACTCTAAAAGACATAATGCAGCCACCTTCCCATCGACATTGCTCAAGTAATTTTCTGACCTTTTTCTTCGTATGAATTATTTTAGACATAAACATCTGACACAGGAGGATGCATATCCACAGTGTACGAGCTTCATTCTGATGTTAAAAAAAAAAAAAGCCAGATAATTCTTTTACAGGTTCTCTTACACACACACACACACACACACACACACACACACACACACACACACACAAAGGGGGGAGGGAGGGAGAGACAGAGAGAAGTTTGCTATTTTTCCATGTTATTAAGAAAATGGAGCAAAATTCTCCTTCCTTAATTGTGGAGGTACTAGCTCTATTTCTTGAAATCTCTCCAGTTAAATAGCATTGCAACTTCAGAGTGCCACTGCTAGTAGGAATATAACGACATTAAGATAAACAAAATAAAGATGTAGATATCAAAGATCTTGATATTTACTATCTTCTACTATTTAGACAAAGATATCTTGTAGGCCAGTATGCTATGGGAAGCCTTAAAAATATGTTTTGCTAGGATCATTATCATCATCAATCATCATCATCATCATCATCACCATTTCAAAATAGTGACTTTGTGTTGGCTGTTAAACTCCATTAACTCAAAAAATGGAGGAAGAGAAATCATGTATTTCCATCTAGGATAGGGTAGGGTAGAGTAGTGTAGTGTAGTGTAGTGTAGTGTAGTGTAGGGTAGGGTAGGGTAGGGTAGGGTAGAGTAGAATAGAATAGAATAGAATAGAATAGAATAGAATAGAATAGAATAGAATAGAATAGAATAGAATAGAATAGAATAGAATAGAATTTTTTATTGGCCAAGTGCGATTGGACACACAAGGAATTTGTCTTTGGTGCATATACTCTCAGTGTACATAAAAGAAAAAAATAAAATATATTCGCCAAGAATCATAAGATACAACACTTAGTGATAGTCATAGGATACTAATAAGCAATCAAATCATACTAGGAAACAATAAAAACAATATAAGTTGTAAAGATACAAGCAACATGGATATAGCCATAAGTGGGAAGAGATACAGTAGGTACTAGTAAGTATGAGAAGAAGAGTAGTAATACAGTCTTAGTAGTTAATTTGACAGAGTTGTTTAGCAGAGTGATGGGATTTGTGTCTTCTTGTTCTGGTGTGCAGAGCTGACTTCGGGATGATTTGCAAACGATGATGTCGTTTTGACGGTAGAAGTTACTGAATATTTGAATATTACTCAAAATTTCTGCTACCGGTTCTCCAGAACTGGTCAGAACCTGCTGAAATCCACCTCTGCCTAGCCACCTCCTCCTAGCACAGAAAAGGGGTGCTAGCAGGGCAAATCCCAACCAACCCAGGCAGAAAGACAGGGAACTTGATAAGTGCCAAAGAACATTCTAGCAGGCAGGTGGTTCCCTGGAGGTCAGGCAATGAACAAAGTTTCTGATTATTTTACCCTTACTGTCCTAAAGCTAATGAGATAGACAAATTAATAATGAAATCATAAGTAGTCATGCCTAATTAATTTTCTTTTTGCTTAGCAGGCAAGCTTACTGCAACCCCAAATCGTTTTAGAAAACGTGTCTGTGAAACAGCATAGTAAATGTGAATTCAAATTTTGTTTTAAGTAAATGTATACATCAGTGATTCACCAAACTCTCGCAGTATTAATCTTATATTAATCTGCTTGTCTCATTAAATTATCAATCAAAGCATAATATGAGTGAAAGTTAAAAACAAGTTTCCCACTGAGTCCAGAGATAAGGAAAGAGATACTTCTGGCTTGCAAACCAGAAACAGATTAATCTTCATTAAAATATATTAGACTGTCATATCATGTCACACCATGTGTGATAGTCCTATAAAATTTAAGACCACAGTGTTCTAAACTTATGTCAGGTAAACAGGAGGCTTAGCAAAATAGTTTTTGGAGGATTGAAGGTATGCTGAGATTGTAATCAACATTGCAGCAAACACTTATTTAGGAATAAATCCCATAAAAACTGAATTCAAATTATTTTTTAATAAATCTGCAAAGGATTGAACTGAATATTATAGTAGATTAATACATATAAATTCTAGTACCTATGAGATCATTCAGGGGAAATGCCACAAGCATGTAAATAAATGAACACTACTTAGTAGACATAGAATCAGTGGTGGGATTCAGCCGATTTGTGCCAGTTCGGGCAAACTGGTAGTTAAATTGCTGGCTGGCCCCTCCACTTCCTGCCCCATCCCTTCCAAGAGTCCCCACATGCCCCATTTTAGCTCCCAGGTAAGTACAGGGAGGCCTCCAAGGCCCAAAACTGGGTGTGGAGATGGTGCGGGCCCCCCCACAGCCCGTTTTAGCTCCCACAGGGGTGTAGTAGGCCGAATGCTGTCTGTAACACCACCTGGCCACGCCCACCATGGCCACACCCATCCAGCTGGTCATTAGGGCAGAAAACCAGTTGTTAGATTATTTGAATCCCACCACTGCATAGAATCATAGGGTTGAAAGGGATCCGGGATGTCTTCTACTCCAATGCTCTGCCCAAGGCAGGAGATCTTTTTGAATGAATACCCAATCTTTTCTTGAAAACCTCCAGTGATGGAGCATCCAAAACTCTGTGAAGTAAACTATTCCGCTAAGAGTAATTGTTGTTGCTGTTAGGTAATTTCTCCTTAGTTCTGGGTTGGATCTCTCTTCGATGAGCTTCCACCCATTGCTTCTTGTCCTGCCTTCAGGTGGTTTTAGGAGAATACGTCAACCCTCTCCTCCCTGTGATAGCTGCTCAAGTACTGGAAGATGGTTATCATGGCGCCCTAATCATTTTCTTTGATAGCCTAGAAATACCTAGTTCCCTTAACTATTCATCACACTTTTTAGTCTCTTAGACCCTTTATCATCTTTGTTGCTCTTCTCTGCACACCTTCTAGAGCAGGGCTGTCAAACTCAAGGCCCAGGGGCCAGATCTGGCCCGTGGGGTGCTTAGATCTGGTCTGCGGGATGCCCTAGAAACCGCAAAAGTGCCTTTCCCAGTGAAAACGGAGTTTGGGGAGCTGTAGGCGGCCCCTGCAAGCACCGTTTTCACTGGCAGAGGGTGGCAGGAGGCTGTCGCGGCTGAAAATGGATCTTGGGAGCCCGTTTTCACTGGCAGTGCATTCGGGCCACCACAGATGCCCCTGACATGAGTGACGTCAAGCTGGCCATGATCACCCTGGCCACACCCAGCCCACCCCTGAGGTCAAACACAACCCTGGTGCAGCCCTCAATTAAACTGAGTTTGACATCCCTGTTCTAGAGTCTCAGTATTCCAAGCATGGTCTTAAGTATAGTACAAAGCAGCACTATCATTTCTCGTGATCTTGATGCTGAGAAATCTTGATCTGTTGATGCAGCCTAGGAATGCAGGGGTGGGCTGCTGGGGGTTCGCAGGGGTTCAGGAAGACCTCTAGCTAAGATTCTGTGCAGTTCGGAGAACCCCCAAATCCCACTTCTGGCTGGCCCCGCCCCGCCTATCCTGCCCTTCCCAGGAGTCCCCATGTGGCCCATTTTGGATGCAGGTAAGTGCAGGGCGTACACGGAGACTTGGGGAGGGCGAAAAACAGGCCTACCAGAAGTTCAGGAAGGGCGGAAACGGGGCCATTTCCAGCCTCCAGAGGGCCTCCGGAGCCTGCTGGTGCAGCAGACTAAAGAGCTGTTAAGTAACACCAGCTGCCTGCAATTACTGCAAGTTCAAAACTCACCAGGCTCAAGGTTGACTCAGCTTTCCATCCTTTCGAGGTAGGTAAAATGAGGACCTGGATTGTGGGGGCAATAAGCTGACTTTGTATAAAAAAGAACACCGCTTAGGGGGGGCTGAAAGCCCTACTAAGCAGGTATATACAAAAGTATGAAGGCTATTGCTTAACGCATTGTAAGCCGCCCTGAGTCTCCGGAGAAAGGCGGCATATAAATCGAACCAATAAAAAAATAAATAATAAATTTCCGCCCTCCCGGAAGCTTGAGGAAAGCCTCTGGAGCCCGGGGAGGGCAAAAATCCCCCCCACCATGGTGCAGGAGGCCGACTAGGCCACGCCCACCATGGCCACGCCCACCCAGCAACCGGGCAGAGAACCCCTTGCTAAAATTTTTGAAGCCCCCCCCTGTAGGAATGCATTGGCTTTTTTGGCAGCTGCAGCACACTGCTGGCTCATACTTAAGTGGTTGTCCACTAGAACGCAAAGATCTCTCTCATAGTTACTACTGTTGAGCCAGGTACCGCCTATAGCATATCTGTGCATTTGGGTTTTCTTGCCTAGGTGCCGGACCTTCCTTTTCTCACCACTAAACTGTATCTTGTTGGACACCGTTCATCAGGGATGAGTATACATCTTTTATTCTACCAAGGGAGTCACATAAGGCAGTTCCCGTTCTTTTTCAGATGAGCAAAAATCCCTTAGCATTCCAGGTTATCTGCCTATGCCAGGCTCGAATGCTTTAATATTTTGGCATAGTTTCAATATATTAATGAATTCGGTTTACAAAAAAATAAAACTTCACTGAAGCTGATTGCAAAGAGATTTTCAGGATCATTTCATGTAACCACACTGGGTTTATACTGTAATTATTCAAAATGTCTTTGAATCCTTTTAGCTATTGTTAGAATAAAGACACGAATGCACACCATGAAAAAGATGAACTTTTCTGCATAATAGGATGAAATGAAAGAAAGTTTCTCATCATATTTTGAATTACACAAAAGAAAAAAAAATGACGGATGAACCAGAAATACATATAAAAGTATGGAGTATAGATACAAAAGGCACCTAATACATGCATACATTTTCCTGCCTGCTTTTTGAACATGCCAAATGGCAACTACTGGAATGTACGTTTACATATTTTGAGTAATCTTAATTAAATTAATTAGTCTTTCAGAGTCTTAGGACGCAGTATATAATTTATAGACAATAGAAGATATAATTTAATTACCCACTTTACATATAAAGGTGGATTGATGAAGTTTTCAGAAAATGTGTCTAGATGCAATATTTCCACCTTAGTTTTCTTCTTCTGCTGCTAATGTACAAAACGCCTATGGTATATGTGGTATAATAAATTCAACAATGATCCCCATTCAAAATGTATGAATATTTTGTGTTAATGAAACGGAAATGGCAACTATCATAATAGAAGCACGTATACATTGAAGTTGTTTTTCAACTAAATGCTTAACATGAAGAGGGAAAACATTTATTGCACTTCTCATATCCCTTTCATTTTAATGTAAATTATATTGAAGCAAATGAGCATCTAAAGTCATGCCACATGCAAGATATCCATAAATCAGTAAGAACGCCAGTAAATCTACTTTACAGTAATTTTCATTTAAGAACAGTAAAATGAGAACTGCTGCTTTTGCCATTCTCTTTTGCCATTCTTTCTTTCTTTTTTTTAAACCTACTTAAAATTCACTGCTTTTGCCAGGACCCCCAAAACAACTGCAAATGTTCTACTTGCCCAAGAAGATTTTGGATCTTGGTTTAATAAACAACAACTGGAGGCTAAAACATATGAAGAACGGTTGCAGGAACTGGGTATGTCTAGTTTAATGAAAAGAAGGACTAAGGGAGACATGATAGCAGTCTTCCAATATCTCAGGGGCTGCCACAAAGAAGAGGGAGTCAAGCTATTCTCCAAAGCACCTGAGGGCAGGACAAGAAGCAATGGGTGGAAACTAATCAAGGAGAGAAGCAACTTAGAACTAAGGAGAAATTTCTTGACAGTGAGAATAATTAATCAGTGGAACAACTTGCCTCCAGAAGTTGTGAATGCTCCAACACTGGAAGTTTTTCAGAAGATGTTGCATAACCATTAGTCTGAAGTGGTGTAGGGTTTCCTGCCTAACAGGAGGTTGGATTAGAAGACCTCCAAGGTCCCTTCCAACTCTGTTATTCTGTTCTGTTCTGTTCTGTTCAATGTACTTCAATGTAGTTCGGTGGATTGCCTTTTGATTTCCAGGGTAGTAAGCAGGAGTGAAATGTAAAATTTATTGCTACCGGTTCTGTGGGTGTGGCTTGCTTGGGGGGGGGGTTTAATGTCACTGGGTGGGTGTTTTTTTTTTTAACTTTTCAAAGCATTTTTTCTAATGCTTTGAAAAGCCTCTGCCAATCAGGCAACTCAGCTGGGATTGTCAGAGAGGCATTTTAAAAAATACCTCTCTGCCGATCAGGCAACTCAGCTGGGAGTTGCCAGAGATTTTTCAAAGCATTTTTTTTACCACCTCTTCGGCCAAGAGGTTGCAGAAAAAAATGCTTTGAAAAGCCTCTGATGATCCCAGCTGAGCCGCGCGATCATCAGAGGCTTTTTTTTTACTTTGAAAAGCATTTTTTCTTCGGAAGAGGTTTTAGAAAAACTGCTTTTAAAAGTAAAAATAAAAAAGGCCTCTGATGATCGTGTGGCTCAGCTGGGCATGGGGGGGGAGCACAGGGATTTTTGCTACCGGTTCTCCGAACTACCCGCCACCATTGCTACCGGATTGGGCGATCCGGTCCGAACCAGGAGCATTTCACCCCTTGTAGTAAGCCAATATTAAAAATAGCACAGTAAGATCAGCAAGAAGCTTCCATTCCCTTCCACAAATTGTGTAAAGGAATGTGACCCTTTAAATTATCAAGTGCAAATCCAGAGAAGCAGCAGGGTATAATGGTGTATGTCCTCTACACAGATTGAGGAAACTGAAAGAAAATACTACACAGGACTTGGGGAGGCAATCAAGAAAAGGAAGAAGAAAAAATATACCCTTTGCAGACACATACCAAAAAGGCTAAATGTTCTCCCACCACTTTAGGATCTCTATTGCGTTACTTCATTCTAACATGGTGAGACATGTTGGACTGAAGATGCTGTAAAGTGAAGAGTATTGTTTGTGTTACTGCTCTGTGATGTGAAAAGATCCCTAAATAATAACTTACAGCATAAGAGCACAATAAAAGTTTCTCTATGTTGTGCTATCTTGGTATCTGCAGGAACAAAATGAGATGTGTCATAAAACAAATAACCTGTCATCTACCATTTATAGTGGTCCAGGTCAGAATCCTGGTTACTCGTTCTGCGTGGTAATGTTAACATCTGAGACACCACCAAGTTCAAGGACAATAACCTTGAGATATAGGTTCAAGAAAAGAATCTACACGTTACTCAGATGTTGAAATAAATTATGTCACCAGCATTGCTTGCAAGTCTTCTAGAGACCTTTCAAAGGGTATAAACCATTTGTGGGAAAATGCTACATTAAATTCCTCCTGTGCCTCTATAATTTCACAGCTTGAGCTCCTGAGCTGTTGCTTCCAAGATAGCTTGGCGCTCCTCTGCCAACAGGCTCATCAATCATATCCTAATAGGGCTCATTAGTGCCCACAGACACAGTCAATACCTGTGCAAAGTTGAAGGGCTACTTGTTCATTGGTGAGCACCTGCTCCCATAATTGATGCATTACTCTACAGAATGGAAAGTGTTTTTTTGGAGAATTATGAGGAGCAGTTACATTGAGCGAAAATGATTATTTCACAGAAACCAACTAGTAGCAGCCGTGGCCTTTTTCCTGATGCTTCTGGCTGGGACTGTCAACATTTCTTTGTACAGACAATTCATATTTTGAGAATGAAATTAATAAGAAGCCTCTGGGATTTTAGAGGGAAAGGATTCATTTATATCTAAATAAATTTTCATAATTTTTCATAAATAAATAAATTTTCATAAATTTTCATTATTTATTAATGTAATCTGCATACAAGGGACACAGTGGCTCAGTGGCTAAGACGCTGAGCTTGTCGATCGAAAGGTCAGCAGTTGAGCGGTTCGAATCCCTACTGCCGCGTAACGGGGTGAGCTCCTGTTACTTGTCCCAGCTTCTGCCAACCTAGCAGTTCGAAAGCACATAAAAAATGCAAGTAGAAAAATAGGGACCACCTTTGGTGGGAAGTTAATAGCATTCCATGCATCTTTGGCATTTAGTCATGCCAGCCACATGACCACGGAGACGTCTTCAGACAGTGCTGGCTCTTCGGCTTTGAAACAGAGATGAGCACCGCCCCCTAGAGTCAGAACCTTTACCTTTACCTTTACTAATCTGCATACCCAATTTGCTGCTGTTTCATACTGTTAAAGTATGCTGGATAAGTTCAGCAAGATACTCAAAGATGTATATGCCTATACTTCCTTTGTTGAAGTATAGCACAGTCAAACACCAGGAACTGACCCCAGGAAAGACTTATGACATTTTCTATTATGTCACAAAATATTTTTCTATTAAAAAAATGTTTTATACAATTTAATTCCTTGGGAGTCACGAGTCCCAGATTTTGAAGGCAGTCTGTAAATTAGTCCATCTGAGGTACCTTGGCTGAAAAAGTTTTGCCCTGTGATGTACTTCTTCACCCAGTTAAAGGTTACACAGAAAGAGGAGAGTTTTAGTACATAATTATATAAATTGTAGGAGAGAGAGATAGAAATCAGAATTGATTTTCTGTGGCCTGGCATTAAGGAACATGTCAAAAATGGGGGAAACAGCATGAGGAAATTGGCCTGGTACAAATACACTGAAGTAATAATAATCATCAAGAGAACATATGGTGACAGGCCTATTTCGTGGAAAGGAGGGCAGGACAATGACATGTCTCACTTCCTTTCAGGTTGCAGCCTAATTAAAGAAGTCAAGGTGACAGAGATGGTGGCCCCCGAACCTATTGATCTGATGTGATATCCTGGAGACCAAGCTGCCTCAAGTGTGGAAACTCACTCCTCTAGTTTAATTTGCCAGGCTACTCTGTGCTGCAAGGTGTCAATTGTCCCACTGGGTTAGATAGCAAAAGAAACTCCTGGGACATTTTTTTTACCAAGAGTATACCTTTACTGAAAATGTATGTACTCTGTTACTGGTCACTTCCCTTGCTTCAGGGCACAGATACAGGCTTACACACACTGGGCCACCATAGGGTCTTCAAACCGCTCTCACAAGGCTTACATGAAGGTGTTGAGGTCATCCAGCTCTGGAGCATTTTCATCATGCACCTGTTGTGGTCCGCCAGCAGCCTGTGGAACTGGCAGCGGAGTTGGATAGTGAGGAGGCTGGGGAGGAGCATGGGCCAGTCCTGGAGTCTGGGGAAGGCCTGGATGAGGGCTCTGCATCGGAGGCAGAGATGGGGCCAGGGCCATCTGGGAGTGATGTACGGACTCCGGAGCCTCCAGAGTTGGACATCAGAGAGGCAGAGGAACAGGAGCAGCCTTTCCTAGTGTGCGCATGTGCAGAGCTGCCAGAAGGCAAGAGCAGCTAAAGCAAAAGGGACGACTCGGGAGTAAGGCCAGGAGATGATTGGTCCCTCCCATAAGGCTTAAAAGAGAAACTTGGGCCTTTTTGCAGGAAGGCTTGAGCCAGGAAATGGGCTGGGGGATTGAGCATCCATCAAAGGGCGGGTGGCTGGTTCTCCTCCCATACCAGGACAAACCCCTGGGGCAGAACACTGGCTGCTGCCACTAGTGCCAGTGCTGGGATTCTAGCTATGGCTGCTTGTGCCAGTGCTCCGACTGTAGCCACGGCTACTGGTGCTATTGGCTGCAATGGAGGTGGAATAGAGAAGCTCACTATCACCACCATCTATGCTGGGGCCTTAACCACAGCCAGGGACATTGGTGCTGCCGGCTGAAGAATAGGAGGGGAAGGAGTAGCCAGGACCACTGGGGGTTTCATGATTCCTGGCCTGCCGATGAATCTCCATCCTCCCGAACGTCTCCCTCAACTGTTCCAAGTTCAGGTTTTGGATGGAGTTTGGGAGCTTCAACTCAGTGGGGTCATTCCATTGGGCTAGCCACCCCGTTTTCAACTTGCTACCTCCCAATTTCCTTCTCAAACCTCCTTTAGATTCCAATGCATTCCCTCCAATGGTGGGTTGCCCTCGGTTCGGACTGGTTTGCAAGAACCAGTAGTAAAACAGGTAGGATGCTCCGCCCACTGACCCGGACGTCATCAAAATAGATCTCTGCATGCGCAGAAGAGCGTGCGACCCCGATGCGAACTAGTAGTAAAGATAAGTAGAACCCACCCCTGATTCCCTCCCCCCTCCCATTACTTTTGTCTGGTTGTGAACGGGGCTGCATAGCAAATCAACCATGAGACAAGGTAAAATTGGGAGAGAAAACAGTAGAGTTGATATAATTTGTAGAAATTCTGTCTCACTGACCAGATACTCCATTCTGCAAGCCACAAGTTTTGTGTAAATCGCGCTGTATATATGGATGGACAGGCCAGCACAAGGCCAGCATAAATGTACCGTCCACCCCACAAGCTAGATTGATTTTAGTATGATGCAAAATTGCCCTGGAGAATGTTCAGTCATCAATGACTCAGGCTTTCCCATCCTCCATGATAAGCATGGAGTTGTCCCAACAAATATTTGATCTTGATTTCATAAATGAAGTAGAGCAATGGTTTTCTGCTCTATTTCATTTATGAAATGTTTTCTGATTCCATTGTCATGAAGAAATCATCTCTAGTCAGCTTTAGATTGATGGCCGGTATGTACTCCTACAAGACTGGTGGGTAACTTGCTCTAGGGCAACAATCAGGAGGACTGGATACACCGAATGCAAAACCTGATAAACTTTCTTCAAGATTTTATTGAAAATATAAAAGATATGAGTAATATCAAAGGCAGATGGATAGAATGAATGACAAATAGAACTTAAATTCTTTCAGCCATTAGAAACAGCAGATGTACCTCGAAGCTGTCTTGGGACCAGTCCTGTTTCAGGGTCTCTGTTTAGACAGAGTTTATCTCTAGGGATAATTTTAAAAAAATATGCCTTTCCATCTGAATCATTTCTATTGTTCTGGGAAAATATAAGATTGTCTGTTTTCTAGGTAATATATACTATGGGCATGTGTATGTATAGTCAGTTGAGCTCTTTACACCAAAGTGCTATCACTGAAGTTAAGGTTTAAGATCATATAAAACCCATACAGAAACTACTGGTTTACAGCCGACATATACTCCTTACATCAGGGGTGTCAAACTCGCAGCCAGTGAAGCATCATGTGCTGGCCATGCCCACGCCTGGTTTAGCCCAGTTTAGAAGGGGAAAAAAAGTTGTGATGTCACGTTACGACACCATGATAACGCGAGTTTGGCACCCCTGCCTTACATGAAGGGGAATATTCACACATGTAGCAAAAGGGGTGCATTCCAGTAGTTCCTCATCTTTCTTCTACAATTCCATTACAGAGGACTAATTAAGAGGATTTAGGGAGTTTACCATATGAATGGGTCTCATACAACTTCTCCCTTCTTGTGGAACCAAGCCAGCTCCTTTATTTCAAATGTTGTCGATGTCCCCCAGAGCACATATACAGGGGCTATATTGAGTAAATATATAATTTGGTTGCTTAAGTTTCTAATAAAAGAAACACAATTTTATTTTTTTTAAAAACTGTCCATGCAAAAGCCATGAAAAAGAAACCTAAATATTTTCACTTCTCTAATTATGTAAGTGCTACTAGAAAATAAGAGACACTAGAATTTAGTTCAGTAAATGCGTCTTTCAGAATCTCTAGTGAATGTTAACTGTAGCTGAAAATCAAGTAGTTTAAATTCTTGGACTCAGTAAATAACCCACATTTACAAGTAGCCTTCCAACAGTTTCCGTCGTTAATGCTAAATCCCAGAGAGGATCTTTTCTCTTGCTTTGATTTCCCTGATTAGATTTACAATTTTTGCATTGTTTTACTGTCTGTGGCCACACAAAACTGCTTACACAAACAAAAAATAAAATATTAAAACCAATACAATAATCATGGAAGCAGTTGTTTAGTGCAGGGGTAGAATTCAGCCGGTTCAGACCGGTTCAGGCAAACCGGTAGCTCCGACGATCAGCTGGCTCCGCCCACCCACCTCCGCCCAATCCTGTCCTGCTTTCTAGCTCATCTCAATCGTGCAGCACAGCTGATCCCCCCCCTCGCTGTTCTACTTAACGTTGCTGACTTGGAAGGTAAGCACCTGAGCTTCTAAATGCTCCATTTTCAACGCAAAGCGTGCACTCACCAAACCAGTTGTTAAACCGGCAGCATTCCACCACTGGTTTAGTGGCTAAAAAACAAAAGGACTATTCTTTCTCTGAGTGATCTCTGGCGATGGTCAAGCTAACTCCTAATTGAAAACAAGAGTTTTAACAATGCAGGCTTTCTGATAAGGATCAAATTCTCTCCTCTGTCCAATCATCCGGTATTTGATTGGAGAAAGGTGGCTTTAAGTCCATTCGAGTCATAGGATTACTCTGGCTCTATCAATATTTAGGGCCATTTAGTGCATGGCATTAGACAGCTATTATTTTTATTCATGGAAAAGGAGGCAATTAACACAATTTCTTTTTCCATATTTGCAGTTATGACAGTGAATTAAAATATGAATTTAAAGTTAATAAAAAAAAAACAGGTGGGATCTTTATACCATCATGGTTGCTACCTTGTCTTCTTTCTGATCACTTTCAGAAATGGCTCATTAACTACTCCTAAGCTATTAGAGACCTTCCGACCAACAAGTGTGAAACCGCCAGGTGAGTCTGCTTTCAATCCTGGGTAAAGAAACATTGTGCAATATTTCTAAATTATGACAGATGCAATGACATCTCAAAGGAAAGTGCTCTCCCTCTGACATTGATTTATCCAATATGACAAAAAAAAAAAAAACTTTCAAAAACCTGCTCCCCTGCCCACCCCGCCAAGAAAAAGAACTTGTAACTTGAAGTACATGAGAAATTTCAGCTGCTGTTAAAAAAAAAAAAAAAAACTGAGGGAAGTTGTTAAGAAAAAGAAAATTGCATAGGTTAGGGTACAATGTTAGAAGTCACAGTGTGACATTCATTTTTTATCATTGCCCTACTGTGATATTTGACATTTTATATCCCAGCTGAAACAAGAATTGAGCAAACATCATTCAATTGGGAACAAAAAAAAAAAAAATCTAATTGCTTTCTGGAAAAGACTGGCGCTTTTAAGGAACACTCTCTGCCCTGCTGTTTGAAAAGCTGCAAATGAAACTAGATGAAATAGAAGCAAATTGCACAATGAACTGGCAATGTAAGGCAACTTGGTGTATCATCCTTAGTGCAGGGGGAGGGAAAAATACTACCAATTCTGGCTCTCGTTTTCAAAATGTGTTATATATTCTGAGAAAAGTTTACTGTAAAAAAACTGGGAGTAAAAAAATCTGGTTTGGACACCCTGGAAAAAACCAGGTGGTGGTGGATGCTGTAACTGACTTTAATTGATCCCTCAGGCATTTTCTAAAAGTGATCCATGGGCTTCAATTCAACAATCTTCTGTCCAGATCATTCAGTGGGCCAGCATGTTTTGATGCCTAGGACAGGGTGAAAGACAGCAAGGCTCTTGCTGATTTAGTCATTTCTAAATTGAAGTTTGCTGGTGGACTTGTTATTAAAGCAGAATTGTGTTAACTGTTTTTATCATCTTGCCATTTTGTTTAACTGCTGCGAGGCTCCAGGAATATGTATTATTTTTAAAAAATCAGAAATAAATAACTAGCCTCACAATTTATAATTGCGCGAGCTGCACTGGCTCCCGGTGGTCTTCCGGGTGCGCTTCAAGGTGTTGGTTATCACCTTTAAAGCGCTCCATGGCATAGGGCCTAGCTATATGCAAGACCACCTGCTGCTACCGACGACCTCCCATCGACCCGTGCGCTTCCACAGAGAGGGCCTCCTCAGGGTGCCATCAGCCAAACAATGTAAGCTGGTGACCCCCAGGAGGAGAGCCTTCTCGGTGAGGGCTCCCACCCTCTGGAATCAGTTGCCCCCGGAGATAAGGAGAATCCATGGCCTCAATGCCTTCCGTCGTTCCCTTAAAACCCATCTTTTCCAGCAAGCCGGGTTGGCTTAAGAAGAAATTTTTAAATTCTTTTTTTAATCAGTCTGTGATTTCTTAACTTTCGGGCCAAAATTTATATATATTTTTAAATGTTTTTTAATATTTGTATTCTATGTTTTTTATCTTGGCTGTACACTGCTCTGAGTTCTCAGGGAGAAGGGTGGTATATAAATTGGAAATTAAATTAAATTAAATTAAAATAATACAAATTTAAACAATTCGTTATTTTTAGGAATTGGAGATGAGTGAGTGAGTGAGTGAATGAATGAATGATGAAATTTATATATACTGACATTCAGTATCCTTCCCCTGAGTAGTTGCTTTCAAGACATGGTAGAGGACAATTATATGAAATGAAACTATCCAATTAAAAATGGCTGATTGCCACCATGAAATTATAAAATTTTAATACTTCTTTGGCTATGCCCTGCAGACTGCCTGATCCCTATTCACAAGGGAAGAAAAATCATGTGGTAGCTACGATGTCAGCATATAACAACAGTTTTAAACAGACAGATTAACAGAGTTGGAAGGGACTTTATAGGTCATCTAGTCCAACCCCCCACCCACCCAAGCAGGAGACCCTACACCATTTCTGACAAATGGCAGTCCAATCTGTCCTTGAAAGTCTCAAATGATGAAGCTCCCACAACTTCCGAAGGCAAGCTGTTCCATTGATTGATTGTTTTCACTGTCAGAAAGTTCCTCCTCATTTCTAAGTTGAATCTCTCCTTGGTCAGTTTCCATCCATTATTCCTTGACTGGCCTTCAGGTGCTTTGGAAAATAGCTTGACCCCTTCCTCTCTGTTGCAGCCCCTCAAGTATTGGAAGACTGCTATCATGTCTCCCCTGGTCCTTCTCTTCACTAGACTAGCCATGCCCAGTTCATGTAACCGTTCTTCATATGTTTTAGTCTCTAGTCCCCTAATCATCTTGGTTGCTCTTCTCTGCACTCTTTCTAGAGCAGTGTTTCTCAACCTTCGTAGCTTGAAGATGGGTGGACTTCAACTCCCTGAATCCCCCAGTCAGCAGTGCTGGCTGGGGGATTCTGGGAGTTGAAGTCCACCCATCTTCAAGCTTCCAAGGTTGAGAAACACTGTTCTAGAATCTCAACATCTTTTTATAGTGTGGTGACCAAAACTGGATGCAGTATTCTAGGTGTGGTCTTACTAAGGCTTTATAGAGTGGTATTAGTACCTCACTTGATCTTGATTGTATCCCTCTGTTAAGGCAGTTTAGGATTGCATTGGCTCTTTTGACTGCCGCTGCACACTGCTGGCTCATATTTAACTGGTTGTCCACTAAGTTTCCAAGATCCCTCCCACAGTCGCTGTTATTAAGCCTGGTTTCGCCCAGTTTATATGTCTACTTTTGGTTTTTCTTGCCTAAGTGTAGGACTTTGCTACATTCACTATTCTTTTCCTACAAAGTGGAGATGGTATCAGAATTTTGGGGTTCTAGGAGTTGGAGAATCCACAAAGGTGTGAGGAGAGATGAACTGCAGATACTGGTCCCTCCAGTGGTGGGATTCAAATAATTTAACAACCAGTTCTCTGACCTAATGACCAGCTGGGTAGGCGTGGCTCAATGGTCATGTGACCGTGTGGGCGTGACCAACTCAACATAACTCACATTGATGGGCGCTTCGCCTTAGCTGTCACAATGTAATAAGGGTTAACCAGAGAGGCAGTTTCTGTAAGCAGGGCAATAAAGATTAGGCTAGAAACAACACCAGAATGTTTCCTTCCTGCCTTCCTTACAGGATTAGCCCTGTAAAGTGGAAACAAACAAAATTTCTTCCAACAACCGGTTCTCAGAACTGCTTAGAAAGTTAACAACCGGTTCTCCCGAATAGGTGCGAACTGGCTGAATCCCACCACTGGGTCCCTCCCTCCTCCTCCCCTGGGAATGAGGAGCCCCTGAAAACAGAGGCTTTGCTTTTCTGTCCTCTATGCAGGGCACACGGCCTCTGACCAGAGCTGTCGATGCTGATGAAGTGTCTTTTTTTTCAATAGATTCTAGAGATGGGGAAACCTTCTTAGATATAAAATAAAATCAAACTTTTTGCCTGTTTCATCTAAAGCAATCTCTCCGCTTTTCCAGAGGTCCTGCACTCATCCTCAAATATTAAATTAATCCCTGGTTCCTTTTCATCCCACACCTACCTCAAAGCTGCTGGCCTGAATACTTAAGCACATTCAATTTCATGTCTTTGAAAAGAAACTGTGGTAGCCTGGAGGCATCTCTTATATTCTGGACTTGATTTAGGTGAGAGGAAAAAACCAGAATAATTACTGTGGTGTTCAAGATGAACCTCACATCCAGCTTCTTGTCTGAGGGCTCCCTCACTGACCCCACTGCCTTTGGTGCGCTCGGCCAAGCTTTGACCGTGGCAACATAAGGGTTGTGTTCAGTACCAGCTTACCTTCAAACCACCATTTGAACTTCTGAGCTGCTGCCCAGGAGCCCGGTAACATGGCAGTGATTCTTTCGAGAGGCCTCTGACTGCTGGTGCCCTATGCTGATTCCAAGCCTGAGGCAGCTTTTTATTCCCCAAAAATGCACAATGCAAGAGCCAATATAGCAAGAATTACCTGTATTTTTCGGAGTATAAGACACATCTTTTCCCCCCAAAAAAGAGGGTGAAAATCTGGGTGTCTTATACTCTGAATGTAGCCCCGTCCAGCTTCTCAAACGGAGGTTTCAGAGGCTGAAAAAAACATCAGAAAAGAAGCTTCAGAAAAAAAGCCCCGAAACAGAGCTTCAGAAAAGAACCCCCCAAACAGAGCTTCAGAGGCTTTTTTTCTGAAGCTCTGTTTCGGAGGCTTTCAGAGGCAGGAAAAAAAAGTTTTTTCTGAAACAGAGTTTCAGATGTTTGAGAGGCAGAAAAGAAAAGCAAAAAAAAAAAAAAAAGCAAGGCACAGAGTTCACAACCAAGGAACCTGTTGCTAAAATTCACCTCTGTAAACAGATGATTGGGGGTATTCCGGGAGGCCGATCCACCTGCCAATCAGCTTTTATTTTCCTCCCCAAAAACTAAGGTGCGTCTTATACTCCGGTGCGTCTTATACGGCATAAAGCAAAACAAAGCTTTCATATCTCCCCCACTTGAGATGGAGCAGCCTTATAAATATGGACTCCAAATTTCTCCAGATAATTTATATTACACTCACTCCCTAACTCCTATATACGGGTGTGTTACGTGTATGTGTGTATATGTGTATGCATACACATCTTGATTTAAGATTGGTTCAGTTTTCTTTTATGTAATCTACACAATGATTTCTGCCCTCTGTCTCAATCTTAGCAATTACTGGAAAAATGCTGGCAGCAATTGATGCCTAAGCTGGAGTCATAAAAACAAACTCAATAGTTACAACGGCAATGTATGCACTTTAAGAAACTGCTATTATTTTCTAGACAGCATTCTTGGCAGCTTTATTGACAGTGTTTTATTAAGCAAATGATTTCTTTAAATTATGAACTAAAAAAAAGCTTTTACTTTCAGTTAAAAGATTGACTAAAGTCAAATTTGCTTAATGTGTTGAAATAACTAAATTTAAATGAAAACAAAAACATCGGGGCTAATGCAGACAAAAATTGTGATGATTGGCATTCACGTTGATGATTGGCAAGTTTTCAAGTAGCACTGCAGATCTGCAGTGCCCCACTATTATTTTACCCATATGTCACCTGCAAGTTTCCTTCCCAAACCACCCAACGCAGGTACACCTTGCATGTTGCCAAACTCTCTGGTTGCGTCCATTTTATCTACCTCTTTTGATAGCCTGATGTAGCCATTCCTAAAACTAACAGCATGTTGTGCCTTTCTACTAAATGCCCTCATGCTTTTTTTTTAAAGACTCCAATGGTCCAGTTTTTTTCTTGCTTCAGTGAAAAGAGCAATTGAGGCTGTCCAACCTGACCTCACGCTGAAGCTTCAGGTCTGAAAGAAAGAAAGAGATGGCCCACATTGACATCATGCTGATGCCCCTCCCCCCCAAGAACTGGTTGAGTCAGGTGCCAAATGGTCTGATGCTGCCAGTTGGAGGCAATGGAAAAACTTAGTTTCCTGATCATAAATTGTCAAGCGCCGCAGCCCCCCGTACCACATTTTGGGCCTAGGAGGCCTCCGTGCACTTAGCTGGGAGCCAAAATGAGGCACATGGGGATTCCTGGAATGGATGGAGTGGGAAGGGACGGGGCCACCCAGCAATTTAACTACCGGTTTGCCCAAACTGGCTGAATCCCACCACTGATACGTACATACATACTTACATACATACATATTTGCAAAGTAAATATACATTAATTTTTATGTTAAGTTCTCTCCTACACATACAACTATTTAGGAGATACATTCATGCAGAGTTGATTATAGACTTGGCAATAGTACCCTTATCTCTACTATTAACCTTCCCAATATTATAATTCAGAATAAGGGACATGGACCTACCATTATGCAGGAGGAGGACTTCACCACAGGAGAATTAGGTTGAGGGGTTGTGACAAAAAACGCACTAGGTTTTGCTTTTGTGTTTTTGCTCGAAGGGAAAAGGGAAGGGAGGTCCAGGGGCAAAATAATTTGGCTGTCCTTACACATTGAGAGAACAGTATGGCATTTATTTATAGCAAATATCTTGGAGATTTTCCCCTGTGATGTTTATATCTATTTTCTGCTTCAGTTGTGAATACTGGTTGACAATCATCACCATCACCACAGCCTTCTAGCCAAGGTTCTTTTTGTAAGCAATGTCACTGTTTGAGAAGGGTTGGTGAGGCTTTTCAGTGGTGGGTTCCTCCCGGTTCAGTCCGGTTCGGCCGAGCCAGTAACGGTGACGATATGACATCACCAAACCGGTTCTCCCCCCCCACGTTATTCTTACCTTTTATTTGGTCCCACCTCCAATCTATTGCTGCTTCCTGAGACCCAGCTGATGACTAGAGGGAAAAAAACTGTTTAAACTCTTGCCGCGGAGCTTCAAAGGGCCGTCCTACAGCTGATCAGTGTTAAAAGCAAACAAATCAGTTGGGTCGTAAGCGCGAGGACTGGTCGTAAGTGCGAGGACCTTCCAGAAATGACTCTGACCAGCTAGCCATGCCCACCTAGTCACATGACCTCCAAGCCACACCCACAAAATAAGCCACGCCCACAGAACCGGTAGTAAAAAAATTTAGAACCCACCCTTGGGCTGTTTGTGTGTGTGTAAAAAGCACTGTTGTCAGTAAAAATATTTGACAGTTTCTCTAAGCTAATAAGCCACGGCCCTCAATGGGAAATGTCAAAAAATCAAGATGGCAGCCATGACAGCATGAGTAAGACCTAGGCCCCTGTTTTTTTACATGCCTAATCCTAAAAAAAAATGGTCAGAACTTGAATTGTGTGGTCATAGCACACAAGAGCTTTAGTGGCACAGCAGACTAAAGTGCTGTTAAGTAACACCAGCTGCCTGCAATTACTGCAAGTTCAAATCTCACCAGGCTCAAGGTTGACTCAGCCTTCCATCCTTCCGAGGTAGGTAAAATGAGGACCCGGATCGTGGGGGCAATAAGCTGACTTTGTATAAAAAAAAGAACACCGCTTAGGGCCAAAAGCAGGTATATACAAAAGTATGAAGGCTATTGCTTAACGCATTGTAAGCCGCCCTGGGTCTCCAGAGAAGGGTGGCATATAAATCGAACCAATAAATACAATAAATAAATAGCTGCCATCTTTATTTATTTATTTTTTGACCCCCACTGCCTGCCGTGGATGCCCTGGACTGAACTGAGATAGTTGTGGGAAAGTAATGACGCTGCTTATTTCCTTTTGAATTTCTTACTGAAATCTTATTATTAGATATCGAGTTAGAAATCATTAAGTTCTTTCACTCAGGACTGTTTCATGCCATCAGACCCTAAAGCAGAAAGCAGAACTATTTTTCTCCCTTTTTGCAAGGAAACCAAAGACATGATTTTTCATTAGCTCGTTCTTTGCAATATAGTTTGTATCAGAAACTAAGATCACGGATTACATTTAAAGGGAGAATATTTGCCCAGTTCATGGTAAAACACAAATATCTCTCCCTTTCATTCTGTTTTGTAATTGCAGGGGCCAAGAAAAGGTAAGGGAATGCAAAATAGAGATGCTTGAAAGAAATTGCCAACAGATTTGCCCCTTTTTCTCAACCTACTGTGCAAATAATTATTAAACTGATGGTCAGTGAGCCAAAAAAATTTTGTCATATTTTTGATCCTTCCTGTGCTTCTTGCATTGATATTATTTCTAGTTCCTCTTATGCGTAACATAGCTAGAAAATCTTTAAAAGAAACCACACACCTCTCTATCAATGGTCCTTACGCTGAAATCTGTTATCCATATGTTACTTTTCATCAAGTGCAAATAGTTTTTTTGGAAGCCATCTGGCCCTCCAAGCTACATGCTGTGAATGGGTTTAAGAGATTATCAGGTCCCTGTGTTTATGCAGTGCATCTCCTGTTTGTTTAAGAAGAGTACCTACGGGACCGCCTTCTGCCACCAACAGCCTCCCACCGACCAGTTCGCTCCCACAGAGAGGGACTCCTCCTCCTCCTGTCAGCCAAGTTATGTCAGCTGGCGACACCCCGGAGGAGAGCCTTCTCTGTGGGAGCTCCTGCCCTCTGGAATGAATTGCCCCTGGATATTCGTAACATTTCTGACCTCCAGGTTTTTCGCTGTGCCCTCAAGACCCTACTGTTCCGACAGGCGGGGCTGTCAAATTGAATGATTTTAAATTGGGTTTTAATTTTGGGTTTTAAAATTCGGCCAAAACTATTTAATGATTTTAATTAATGTTAACTAGATATTGTGTTTTTGTATTTTAATTCTGGCTGTACACCGCCCTGAGTCCTTCGGGAGAATGGGCGGTATATAAATAAAATTATTATTATTATATTGGTTAATCTTTAGTGAGATTCACAGCCTTTGAGGCTGGTTAATAGCTCAGCAGCTCGAGTCCTAACCAAGGACCTAGGAACTGTTAAGGTATCGTCGGACGATGTAAGCTGTTCCGAGTAAGGTGGTTTTTTGTAGAGTCAAAATGTTCAAGTCCAGCAAATTTAGAATTTCTAAATAGCAGGGTAGCCCTTTGGGTATTGCTCCAAGGGCTCCAATTACAATTGGGACAACACACGATTTCTTTTTCCACAGTCGCTCAATTTGCAAGTCCCGATACTTTGTGAGTTTTTCTTGCTGCTTATCTTCAATCCGTGCATCACCAGGTATTGCAATGTCAATGAACCATACTTTTTTCTTTTCAACTATTGTTATGTCAGGTGTGTTGTGGACCAAGTGCCTGTCAGTCTGAATCCTAAAGTCCCACAAGATCTTGAGTTTCTCATTCTCTAAAACTTTCTCAACCTGATGTTCCCAGTGGTTTTTGCTGTACTCAAATCCAAACTTCTGGCACAATTTCCAGTGAAGGATCTTAGCAATGTGGTCATGGCGTTGTAGGTAGTCAGTTTGTGAAATTTTGCTGCACCCACTGATCAGGTGGTTGACTGTCTCATCTTTCTCATTGCAGAGGCGGCATTTGCTGTTGGTGGTAACATGTTGAATTTTTGCCTTCATACAGTTTGTGGCTAGGGCTCGTTCTATTATTATTATTATTATTATTATTATTATTATTATTATTATTATTATTATTATTATTATTATTATTATTATTATTACCACCGTATGTGGACTATCCTGTTTCCAACTTCTATTCACTAACTACTGAACTAGTGGTAGCCAGTGATGCGTTTCACATTATGCTGCTCTTGGTTCGCCGCGGGTGTGCCTGGTTCACATGTGTGCCTGCCTTCCGCGCATGCGCCTGGCCTTCCGCGCATGCACTTTGCTCGCATGTGTGCCTTCCGCGCATGTGCCCGGCCTCAAAAACATGCCTAAATAGGATAGCATAGAGCCAGGGCAGGTGGGCAGGCCCACGCACAATTTCTGCTACCGAACCGGCTGAATACCACCTCTGGTGGTAGCTACTTCTATTTATAACTTAGGAATTCTTATCTTGGTTCCAAGAGTTCCAAGTTCTTTCTGGTTTCTGGGTTTCGCACAACAGTTCTGAACCTGTGAAGACTAAGAAAGTTTCTAGTACAGCTTTAGGACAGGAAAAAGGTTCATTCTCTACCCTGCTGTGCAATTTCCAAGAAGTATCTCCTGCCCTCGTCAGTTACTTTCAAACACTATAGTAGTAGCTTTGTGGTCAGCTCTTCTTTTTCCCGTGAGACTCTTTTGGTCTTTTCTGCTTGCAATTGTTATCTCATTTCATTTTATTCTTTTTCTTGACAAGGAACAATGGAGTTTGTTCTCTTTCAGTCTTCACCTGTAGGAAGTTAGCACCCACCCATCTCCTAGGAAAATGAGATCATTTAGGAAATATTAAAAGGGCAGAATATTTCCCCTAAAAGGGAGGCAGAAACTCAGCCCCCCTCACACACCTTTGTCAATGAGCCATTAAGGCCCAGGCCATCTATTCTACATAACAAAGATCTACCTCCTTCAGGCAGAGCCATAGTAGGAATTGCCCAAAGCCCTTTCATTACATCATCACCCAGCAAGAGTCAACCAAGCCTGGGACTCAAAAGACAACCTACAAAGTTACCGCTGCATGGCCCCATGGGAATCTGACAACCAATCAGAATACAAGCTCAAATTCAAAGCCCCACAGAGGGTATAAATGTCTATCTCTCTCTCTAACCTGTTTTGCTTTTTTGCCCAGAACCTCAAAACCATGTAATCCTGTTCATCATTAAACCATCTTTTCAAGCAGTCTCCACATTTCCAGTGTCTTTCTCCCCACTTGGAACTGAACCCAGATGGACATTTCTTCCAACACATCCCATAGTCCTGAACACCCGTTTTCAAAAGTAGAATAGGTATACAATAAATGATCTATCCTTAATGTACTGTAGTCTTACAGAATTTCTGATTGAAAGGCAGGATTTCAGTCATAATATAAATAAATGTCATGCAATTTAACAATAGAAAAGGTATTAATTGCCCAGTTCTGTAGAATATAAAGCTAAAATGATGAGCCTTCTATTCTGTGGGACACGGCGTACTTGTCAAGAGGCAAGATCTTTTGAAATTCTCAAATTTCAAAAATCCAAATTTTTGAGATTTAAACTCCAAATCCTGCATAGTGTGTTTAAATTATTATTTTAATCATTGGAGTTTTGGATATGAAGCTATGTATTTGCTTCAAACTAATGGGCTTGCCTGACTTTAAATTATATTTTGCAGTCTGCCATTCAGTTTGGATGAAACAGTGGTTACTTTTGAGAAATAAATGGATATTAACACTAGAGGGTCATAATTTCAGATTTGGGTGGCATGGCTTTTTATGTTATTATAATAGTAATGTAGATTTTAAAAATCATTATGTTAGAAATGTCATACTGAGACTATGAAATGGTGCCAGAAGTTCCCTTTGTTAGTTTCAGCACAGGAAGCATATTATATAACAGAATTAGAGTAAGGAGAAATGGTTAACATACCAAGATATGTTAATTAGGGAACATGATGAACTAAAAACGAAATCAAAAGAACAATTAACTGTAAAGGGATTTAGTTCCCAATGGTTCTATAATTTTCAATGTATACAATTAAAAGAAAGGCTTAATTTAGACAAAAAACCAACTGGAAATGAGTTATATAAGATGGAATTTGAGACTGCTTTATGTACAAATGATGAGAATGTCATTGCCAAAATACATAAGCTTTTACTAAACTTTGCAATGGAGGAAGAACAAGTTAAAGAGTGTATAATAAAATTAGCTAAGAACTTCATTTATAATATACAGCTGGACCAATGGCATGGTTGAAAGGACTGAAATATGCCTTATAATTTAAAAGAGAAGTTTTGTATCAAGGGTATGTGACATCAGAAAAAAATTATGTAGGATATATAAAACTACTTTAAATTTATGTTGGAAACATGGAAAATTGAAGGGCCTTTTTAACATGGTGGACTTGTAAAAAAATTTAGAAAATTCTGGATCCAAAAAATTCCTGCCCCCCCTCCCCCATGCTCAGCGATACGAAGAATTTTAAAGATCAACATTCAGTCAAAATCACAATGGGGTGTGTGTGTGTGAAATTATAGACTATCCATTAGAAAAAAAACATGGATTGTTTTTTATACGTGCAGTTTTGTAACTGCAGCAAGATAATTATATGCACAAAGGTAGAAAGATCTGGAAATACCGACAATGGTGGAATGGCTGATGAAGATGACAATATTTGCAGAAAAAATCAAAATTGTCTTGTTTGATTAAGGACAAGACAACAATTATATTTGTTAGTGAATGAAAACCTTTCTGGGATTTTTGTTGGAAATGGAAGAAAAAATGTGATTTATGGATTTGATTATTAGAAAGGGTAAAATATGATTTTTTATTTTTTTTAATGAGAAGGAAGGATTCACTGGAGAAGAGCCTAATGCTGGGAACGATTGAGGGCAAAAGAAGAAGGGGATGACAGAGAATGAAGTGGCTGGATGGAGTCACTGAAGCAGTAGATGTGAGCTTAAATGGACTCCAGAGCAGCGGTGAAATGTAAAATTTGTTACTACCAGTTCTGTGGGCATGGCTTGGTGGTGGGGGAGGGGTAATGTGACTAAGTGGGCGTGCCCAACTTTTTTTCTTTTTTTACTTTTAAAAGCATTTTTTTCTACAACCTCCTTGACTATAAGAGGTTTTCTATAAGAGGTTATAGAAAAAACGCTTTTAAAAGGCTCTGACGATCCCAGCTGAGCCACGCGATCAGAGGCTTTTTTTTTTACTTTAAGAGCATATTTTCATCTGAAGAAAAAATGCTTTTAAAAGTAAAAAAAAAAAAACCTCTGATGATCGTGCACCTCAGCTGAGCATGGGGGGGGGGAGGCAGGGATTTTTGCTACCGGTTCTCCCAACCACCCGCCACCATCACTACCGGATTGGGCGATCCGGTCCGAACCGGGAGCATTTCACCCCTGCTCCAGAGGATGGTAGAGGACAGGAAGGCCTGGAGGAACGTTGTCCATGGGGTCGCGATGGATCGGACATGACCTCGCAACTAACAACAACAAAAATATGAAAAGAAAGGAATCAAGATGTAGTCTTAAAGAGGGAAGATAAAAATATAACTGCTATAAAGAAGATTGGAAGCTGTTTCTTTACATTTATTTCTGGTGCT
Source organism: Pantherophis guttatus (assembly GCF_059756535.1). Lineage (NCBI taxonomy): Eukaryota > Metazoa > Chordata > Lepidosauria > Squamata > Colubridae > Pantherophis > Pantherophis guttatus. The sequence goes on along the minus strand of NC_142068.1, from coordinate 81,895,557 downwards.
TCAGAAGACATTAAATACTGAAGCTTTTCTATGAGCTTTTGGTGAGGATGGAATATATGGCAACTGTTATTTTTTTTATTCTTGACATTTACGGTTTTTTTTTTAAATTTCAGAAATAAATGTTACATTTAATTATCTTAATGTGGGTTGGAGTGGTTATTTTTATATATTGGCTTTCAATATTCACTTCCAAAGATGACATGATTGGGTAGCATGGAAATAATGTAAATAAATACATGAATGAATCTGAATTTCAATTTTGTCCTTGGCTCAGCTCTGCTTTTTAAAGGCAAATTACAGTAGCTTTTCCTTGTATTTGGAATATCAGAAATATGATCCCTATGTTCTCATGTGTATCTGGGTACGAAAATAAGAGATAAAATCATTTGAATCCAAACATATGTCTATGTTTTATTTGATAATTCCTTACTTATGACCTGAACAGATCAAATTGCATTGGTTGTTTCAATCATCTCTCTTGTAATTGCCAGTAATCTTTTAAATTACTTATGAGTCATCATTCGCAAACGTCTGAAAGGACCTAAACTTGCTGTGAAAAAGGTAAGGTATAAGATAACAGGGAATAGAAAATATGCTAAACAGTGAATAAAGAAATTATAAAAGTATCGGAGCACTCTGGCATTTTTACAGAAAGCTTAATTATTTTAAACCAATAATCTAACAGGGGACTAATTGTCATTTTCAACAGATCATCTTTCAGAATAATAATGGAGTCTGAAGCAAGATGCTTGTCAATCATTTGACATTCTGCTGTTACCACAAGAATATAGTATGAATTCATGTTCAATTTCATTTTGCTCCTAAATATTTACTTTTTTCTGAGGAATTGCTTGAATTTTGAACCTCACTACCATGTTTCCCCAAAAATAAGACCGGGTCTTATATTAATTTTTGCTCCAAAAGACCCATTAGGGCTTATTTTTTGGTTAGGTCTTATTTTGGGGAAAATACGGTACTAAATGCATCCATCTGGCTGACAATCTTAACTGGGGCTTATTTTGGGGGTAGGGCTTATATTACGAGCATCCTGAAAAATCATGCTAGGACTTATTTTCTGGTTGGGTCTTATTTTCAGGGAAACAGAGTATTAGCAGTCTGAGTTAACAACATCAGCTGACAGAGTTCTGTGTAGCACACACACAGCTCCTTGTAGTTACAGGGTTAAAACTTCCATTGAGAGTGTCTCTTTCATGTTGGAAGGAAGCCTCATGAATTGATGTTGTTCATCTGCCTCTCCCAGTTACATTTTGATCAAGAATCTCTGCTCACATTAGCACTGGATTCCTTGTATAATCAGAAGCCTGATGCATCTGGCAGAGAATCAATGCATCCCAGCCAGCAGCTGGCTATAATGCGTGCTAATTTCCTCACCTTAGCTGCTGTGGAAGGTTTACATGCCTAAATAATGCACAGATATGCTGAAATGCGTAATACACAGCTTAAAATAAATCTAGGATTGATTGTCTAGTACCTAAGTAAACGCATCCCTCATTCCAAATACAGGCTTTCTCCTGGCGTTGTCCTTTTTTGTTAGTCAAAATACCCACTCTAGTTTTGTGGGAATGAGGTCAGTGCTAGTAGTTAGTGAGCCTTGTGATATTAAAACAAACCCTGCTATGTTGAAATTTAGGGAACAGAAATGTTTTGTTGGTTTTTCTCAGAATTCAGTTCTCTAATATACCCTGTTTCCCTGAAAATAAGACATCCCATGATTAATAAGCCCAATTGGGCTTTTGAGCGCATGCGCTAAAATAAGCCCCCCCTGAAAATAAGCCCTCCACGAAAATATTTAAATGCATGCACAGCTGGTCCTTGCCATTTCCTCTGGTTTCCTCCACGTGCCCCAAAATAATAAAACCTCCCCGAAAATAAGGCCAAGCGCTTATTTTGGGATTCAAAAAAGTATAAGACAGGGTCTTATTTTGGGGAAAACACGGGTAGATAAATCATGTTTAACACTAAGGCCTTGGAGCTTGATGCCTAATCTATCTTCCTACCAAGTAGTGTCACTTGCGTGCCCCCCCACCCCCCAGTAGATAGAGGAAGGAGAGAGATAATATAGTATTTTGGGGGAAGGAAAGAAAGTATGAGAGATTAGTTTAGGTTATTTATTACTTGAAGGTTTATGAATATTAGGAATTGTCCCCTGGGGCACAGATCAGTGGAGTATCTACAGCCATCTTGGAAAGTACATTGAAAAATAAAAAAAATAATATTTAATCGCTTACAGTGACCTACACTAGAGGCCAACATTGTGGAAACCTTTTGGGAAAAAATGTATTTTCTAAAACTAACTAATAACACCACTTTTTTTTTTTTGGAGAACCATATAATTATATATCAATGGAAAGATAATTTAATCAAGAATGTAATGCGATAACTTTTATGAATAAATAAATAAATAAATAATTTTATTTCTATACCGCCCTTCTCCCGAAGGACTCAGGGCGGTGTACAGCCAATTTAAAAACACAACACACAACAATAATTAAAAATTAAAATAATTACATAGATTTGGCCGATTTAAAACCCCAAACATTTAAAATACCCCAATTAAAATTATTAAGTTGATAGCCCGGCCTGGCGGAACAACAGGGTCTTCAGTGCGCAACGAAACACTCGGAGGTCGGAGATCTTACGTATTTCCGGGGGCAGTTCATTCCACAGGGCTGGGGCTCCCACAGAAAAGGCCCTCCCCCTGGGTGTCGCCAGCCGACATAACTTGGCTGAAGGCACCCTGAGGAGACCCTCTCTGTGGGAGCGGACTGGTCGGTGGGAGGCTATTGGTGGCAGAAGACGGTCTCGAAGGTACCCGGGTCCTATGCCATGGAGCGCTTTAAAGGTGGTAACCAACACCTTGAATCGCACCCGGAAGACCACTGGGAGCCAGTGCAGCTCGCGCAGGAGGGGTGTCACGCGGGCACAATGAGTTGCGCCCATAACCACCCGCGCGGCCGCATTCTGGACCAGTTGGAGCCTCCGAGTGCTCTTCAAGGGGAGCCCCATGTAGAGAGCATTACAATAGTCCAGCCGGGAGGTGACAAGGGCATGAGTGACCGTGCGCAAGGCGTCCCGGTCCAGAAAGGGCTGCAACTGGCGGATCAGGCGAACCTGATAAAAGGCCCCCCTGGCCACGGCCGTCATATGCTCTTCTAAAGACAGCCGTGCGTCCAGGAGGACACCCAGATTGCGAGCCCTCTCTGTGGGGGGCAAAGATTCACCCCCAATAGTCAGCGATGGCACCTGCTGACTATATCGGGACGCCGGCAGCCACAGCCACTCGGTCTTGGACGGGTTGAGTCTGAGCCTGTTCCTCCCCATCCAGACCCGCACGGCCTCCAGGCAGCGAGACATCACATCAAGGGCATCGTTGGGGTGGTCTGGGGTGGAGATGTACAGCTGAGTATCATCAGCGTACAGGATTTGTTATTAGAATAGCAGTTACAGTATAAAGAAGAAAAGTGAAACACGTAGCAAAAACGAGATATACAAAAATGATCACCATAGAAAAAACGAGATATACAAAAAATATTACCGTGTCAGTTAACACTTAGTTGGGTAACCGTTAGCATGAATTACGGCCTTCCCATGGAGTGAACCAATCCTTTTAGTTCTGCAGCTGTTATAATGTAAAACCAAGATTGAATGATTGCTTCTATTAACTGGGTTTTATTGCTGAATCACTTCTGACTAACAAGTTTCTTTAGTCGGCTCCATAGATTTTCCATTGGGTTAAGGTCTGGGCTATTCCCAGGCCATTCCAGCAGTGGAATATGAAAACTAAAACTTAAAACTCAAAAAAAAAAAGTTAAAAAAAAAGTAATGTTATTAGCCATCAAACCTCAAAAATGCACTTTCCCCAAAAGGTTTCCACAATTTTGGCCACTACTGTATAATTTCAGCAGATACTTCTACAAACTCGCTTGCTTCCAGATTAGTGTGGCGCATTTTCAAGAAACACCAATTATTTTAATCAGCTGGAAATACTGCAGCCATACATACTGCTTTCTCTCTTCTCAAGAGACAATGATGCTACAATTGTCCTTGTTACTGAGCTTCACACTGACATGCATCGTCTAACACATAGCACAGCTCACTGGAAGAGATTTCTGTCCCGAAACAAATGCTCATGCCTTTAGCAACTGCTCTGATTTTTTTTTTCTAACTCAACTAACTGCATTGCAAATAAATAAATAAATAAATAAATAAATAAAAAAGACAAATCTTCCCATTCTTATCAAAAAAGAGTTTGTCGACAGCCCAGGAACCCTGATCTCACTCTGCCTTGCATCTGGATAGCATTTTTTGCTCAGATACTTAAAGGGGTAGTGATTTGACAGATTCTTCTTCTAAGCAACTGCTCAGATTGTGTTTGCATGCAACAAAAAAAACGCACATTGTGCTATTTGCATTTTTAAATGAAGCTGGAATTGATCTGGGCTGATTTGACTTGGAGATTCTTGCCACTGTTATGAAAGTTCTTGCAAGTGAAGAGAAGAATGGCAAATTTACAATAGATCTATCAGCTTTCATTCTCACTCTAGAAGGGGACCTAGCTGGCTTTCTTGGAACAGAAAGATGGAGCTGGAACAGCGGGGATAAAATGTGATCATAGGTCTTGTATACAGGCTTTGTTTAGAAAATATCTACTACTGACACTTTAGCAAAAACCAATGTGGGGACAAAATTGCCACCATGCGATTTGTTTCACTATTGTAAATGCCAAATGAAGAATGGTACCTTAGTCACTTTAGAGCAGTGGTCTCCAAACTTGGCAACTTTTAAGACTTGTGGACTTCAACTCCCAGAATCCCTCACACAGCAAAGCTCAGGGATTACAGAAGACAATTCCTTAGCGCAGGGGTCTCCAACCTTGGCAACTTTAAGACTTGTGGACTTCAATTCTGGGAGTTGAAGTCCACAAGTCTTAAAGTTGCCAAGGTTGGAGACCCCTGCTTTAGACTAGACTAGACTAGAATAGAATTCTTTATTGGCCAAGTGTGATTGGACACACAAGGAATTTGTCGTGGTGCATACACTCTCGGAGTACATAAAAGAGAAGATACATTCATCAAGAATCATAAGGTACATTAGAGCCACTGCTTGGATTATTTTGCAAATAGCCAGTCAATATCTTCTGGAAAGCTAAAGCGGGGGTGGGGGGCACAGAAGGTAGAATTTCTACAAGGGTTTGTGGTCTGCCCCCCTGAAGAATGAAATATTTTGGGAAATATTAAAAAAAGGCAGAATATTATATTTCCCAAAAGAAGAAATGAAGAAACATGTTTTTAGAGGCAGAAAGCAGCCCCCAAGTCTTTCTTAATAGCCCACAACAGATGCCAGCACTTAAGGAGATAAAGAGCTTATTAAAAGAGGAAACAAACTATCTAAATGGCTCCATTCATAAGCAAATCAAACATTGTAAGAAGAAATCCACTGAAGACAGGATATTTCAAAACTCCTTGCAGCAAAGTTTGACAGCTAACAAAAGCAGAGTGTGGTAGGATTAGAACAAACAGACTCTCACCCAAGTTCCAACACAGGACAAAAGCCATTAGCTACAATAGGGAATTGCCCAACACCCTTTTAGAAACACAAAGCCTATATTGCACAATTCTCAAACTTCAAAGTTACAGAAACTATAAAGATCCACCCACCTATTCAGTCATTTGGTCAGCTGCCCCAGAACCGCAAACCCTGGTTTATTGGTTCTGTTCACCAATAAACAGAGTCTTTCTTTCCAATCAGTCTCCATGTTGTTTCTGGTGTCTTTCTCCCAGCTTGGAAGTAAACTGGATGGATTTTCCTTTTGTGTAGCGGATTAGACTGAAAGTGGTAAATCCTAAGAACAACTTGCTATGAAGAACGTTGGCAAATACTTTCAGATGACCAAATTACACATAGATAAATTAGGGAATAAGGGATTGCCTTTTTGGTGGAGGAAGGGCAGGTTGTACCTGCTGAATTTTCTGGACAATGACAGCAAGAGTTCTTTTCAATCTGAGAAAACTCTTGCATCCTCTTTGCTTGGAGGTGGGGATATTTGAAGGGAGGGAAGGAGGGAGAGAGAAGGAGGTCTTCCATGTGTTTACTGAAGCTTCTGTGTTTACTGAAGCAGGCACATTTTCATACACCCTCTGTTCTAATTCATTTTAGACAATTTTCTTACATTTTTGGCTTCATCACATTTGTATGAATAAATAGCTACATATTGATTCTTTTGCTAAATACTACAACTATGCAAATTTTTAAAAAATGGCCAACGCACCTAATCTATGGTTATAAAGTCAGTGATAATAACATTTAGAAAACTGTAAACAGCTTATTTGAAGTGTGTAAATTTAATATTTATAAGTTTGGTTCTGAAAACCCCAATGTCACTTAGTCCCTACAAAATCAGCCTAGTATTTTGCAACTTCTCTTGGAAGAATTGTGCAAAAAAATATATATATTTACCATTGTATAGTAGGCTAATAAAATTAAAATGTGTTTCTTAGAAGGAAAACTTGTTTTTCTTTCCAAAGATGAAAGTCAACATTCCTTAGAAATATGCATTGATGAATTTGCTCATCTAATAATAAAAGTGTTCATTCTGCATTGACGAGATTCATGTGGGTGCAGTACTTGAAAGGAATGTGTCAGTTAGCAAATAATTTGGGTTTTTTTTTGATGTAGAGGCAAGAATCTACTTTTCTATAAAACTTCTAAAAAGCTTTTATAACCATGAATGACATACTAAACTTGCCTATCATCTCTAACTAATTTGCATATAAAAATCAAAGGACTCACTTCTAGCACTGAATCTATTGGATTTGAAGAGTCTAATATGGCCTCCTCAGGTGTCCAACATCTCTGCCTCTGCCTCAGACAGATAAAGCCAGCTGGTGTCCTTGCTAATCCAGAAAGTGTTTCCCCATTGGGCAACTTGGAGATGTGTAGATTCCAACTCCCAGCATGCTGGCTGGGAAATTCTGGGAGTTAAAAGTCCACACATTTTCAAGTTGTCAAGGTTGAGGACCACTGTTGCAGAGGATGTTGACTATTGGTCAGTTGGGAGGAGCAAGGCAATGGCCTTCTGTATTTGTAGTAGTTGTTGCAGTGGCATCTAGTAAAGAATGTTTGTGCAGGAAAAAGACATGAAAAACAGAGCACCTGAAAATAGGACCCAAAAGACAGAAGTATGAATAGAAAATGGAACACCCATGAGGAGAGATTATGGGTGACAAAAGGGAGCAGCAATGAAAAGCAATGAGAAGTGAAGTAGGATGAAAAGTCACTGTTACACTATAAAGTGCTTCACATTTTAAGGTTTAGCTCTTTCTTTGCTACATACTGCCTTTGTTTTCTGTGAAATGGAACAGAAGGCTGGAAGAGGAGTCTGATTTCAAATAAATGACTGTATGGGAAGGACTCTGATTGCATTTACCTCAGTCTCATCTCAGGCTCAGATTCTGTTTACCTCAATGTAGCCCCACCATTTTCTCTTTCAATGTAGATCAGAGAAGAGGGTCTATGGAGATTCTCAGTCATCCAGATCATGGTTGTCCCAAAGATGCTTTTTCAAGAGGCAACTGGACTTCTGGTTTTTCTTTGAAGATGTTTCACTTCTCATTCAAGAAGCTTCTTCAGCTCTGAAGAACTGAAGAAGCTTCCAGAGCTGAAGAAATTTCTTGGATGAGAAGCAAAACATCTTCAAAGAAAATGTCTGTATTTAATTAATTTAATTTAATACGATTGAGCAGGTCCAGAGGTATTTCACGAGAAGAGTACTCCATTCCTCTACTCACAATAGAATCCCTTATGCCACCAGGCTTGAAATTTTGGGCTTGGACAATCTGGAACTGCGCCGCCTGTGGTCCGATCTAAGCATAGTACACAAAATTGTCTGCTACAACGTCTTACCTGTCAACGACAGCTTCTTCAGCTTCAACCTCAATAATACACGGGCAAACAATAGATATAAACTCAAGGTAAACTGCTCCAAACTCGATTGCAGAAAATACGACTTCAGCAACAGATTGGTCAACGCCTGGAATGCTCTACCTGACTCTGTTGTTACATCCTCAAACCCTCACAGCTTCAACCTTAAGCTGTCTACTGTGGACCTCACCCCATTCCTAAGAGGTCCGTAAAGGGGGCGTGCCTAAGTGCACCAGCATGCCTACCGTCCCTGTCCTACTGTCCCTATTTATTTGTATTCATTTCCTTCGCTCATGTCCATGTTCATATTCATACCTGCTATCTTGTACATGTTTGACAAACTAATAAAGAAATTAAATAAATAAATAAATAAAAACCAGAAAATCCAGTTTCCTCTTGAAAAAGCATCTTTGGGACATCAGAGAAGAATATTCACTAATTTTCAGATTCAAGCACCATGCTGCTGGGTGTCCTGCCCCAGCTATGGACCCCAAAGAACGCAGCACACACAAAGTCCATACAAACCTGAATTTACTAATTAAGGACTACTAATGAGCTTTCTTAGTAGTTGTTCAAACACAAGTACAGTTTAAATCAGTCTTTTCTGAACAAGGGCTGTTAATTTAATTTCATTAACAGCCAAAAAGAATCCAAAGAATAATAACTCAATTCTGAGGCACAGTATTTCAGATAACCGTAATCTTACTGTGGTTGGCAGAATGCCCAGAAGCAATTTGCAGGAAAACTGACAAGAGAGAAACAAGAGCTGAATCAAACGTTTCTGGAATCAAGATGCGAAGGAATATGAACGAAGTTGTTTCCTGCAAATTGCATCAGTTGTCGTCCTTCCTTAAATAGGGGAGTGGCCAATTAGCCCCAAGCCTTACTCTCGAGGAGACCTCCTCCTGAGGAGCCACTCCTGCCTTTTAACAGCTCTGCGCGCTCGTGCATCGAGAAGAGGCTCCTCCTCTTCTTCCTCTTCACTTATGGGAGCTTCTGGAGGTTCTTAAGGCCCTGGCTGAATCCCCGCCTCTGGCACCACATCTTCTCCAGCCTCCTCATTGTCTGACTCGAGCGCTAGCTACACAGGCTGCTGGCGCAGCACCACACCAGCCTCCTCGCTGTCGGAATCAGCTACTAACTGCACAGGCCGCTGACGGGCCACAACACTGGGAGTGAATCTGAATACGGCTCTAGCCCAGTGCATGGCCTGTGGGTATCTGAATCCCAGTGATTGATTTATACATTACTATAAGGGCAGGATAGCCTCTGCTGTATCCACATGCTGATTCCATGCGGGGAGTATTTAGAAATAAGATACATTTACAGTTTGAAGTGCTATTTCCCATCATTATTTATTTACAGTATATATTTAAAGAAACAAGAAAAGTCCTGGGACATCGGGAAGAAATTTACAGTGCATTTCTCTTACCTGTAGTAGATATAGTACATCCATGATGCAATAATATGATTTTATTCAGCAGCATTCTAATACTTTTTATTATACTGAAAAAATACCCCTGAAACTGCTATTTCCACATTATTTTTGTTTAGTTTCTGCCCGTATTAATGTTGCATAGCAATATTAATGACACATCTGTTAATTAGAGATGAATGAAAGAATCAAACACTTACCCGAATCATCATAACTGAACATCTAATGTCATGAACTGTGTCGTAAATCTTCTTAGAGATGTCAACAAATTGATTATCATCAAACAGATGAATCGTATTCCTGCTTAAGTTTTCCAGTGCAGTGTTGACTTGAGTAATAAATTCAGGAATCACTGTCAAATAAATGTTTAAAAAGGTGGTTGCTGAATGACTTTTAAACTCTTCTCTCTTAATTTTGAACTGCATTGAGTTGAGACTGGCTTGCAAGTAGCATGCTCAAGTTTATTTTGCCTTTTTAAAACCATTCTTCAATTTAATGAAAATGAAATTTAGTTGAAAAGCAATTGATGAAATGATCATCAGTGTTCTTGCACTTCCCTTATTTATAAGCTGTCCTAAATTGTGTAAAAACATATATATATATATATATATATATATATATATATATATATATATATATATATATATATATATATATATATACACAATTTAGGACACACACACACACAGACACACACACACACACAAACACACACATATATAAAAATTTAGGATATATATTGTACAAAACTTTCTCTGGCACTTGGCAGGATCACTGGTGCAATTCAGTCCCCAGGGAAGACATTTTAAATGATCTTTTCCTGCAAGCTTTTTTCAGGTCAAAAAATTTGGTAATCAGGAAGGGTGCACAAACAGGTAGCATAAAAAAACAGGAAGTACCTGGATCCTCTATACTTGACGGTAATAAAATAAGGTTAAAATAAGCATTCTTTAAAAATCTGAAAGGCCTCCGAGAATGCTTCACACATTTGAGAGATTTTTTTTCTTCTAATAATAATTACATTTCATTTTCAATTTTACTGACACATACTGACACATGACTTCTACTATCTTCTACTATCTACTATCTTCTACTATCTACTATCTTCTACTATCTACTTCTACTATCACCCTTCAATTCTAAACCTTCTCATAGTTCTTCCATCCATTGTATCATCTTAATATCTGTTTTTACTATTTTTCCCCTCTTATTTCTACCTCTATTTTAGCCCTCTTTTTTTTTCCCCTTCACCTTTCACTCCAATAATCAAAGACGTGGTGTTAATCATTTTTTACATATTTTACAATCCTTGTAATTCTACTATTAATACATATGTTTTCATTAAAATATATCCTGCCTTTATCTATTCTTAAATTACTTAATTCTAGCTTTTCACTATTTGAGAGAAATTGAGGGACAAGTATATGTACTAGATCAGTGGGTTGCTACCAGTTCAGTCCGGATCTTGCAAACCAGTAGTAATGGTGGTGGGAGGCTCCACCCACCCGCCCTGACGTCATCACGGATGCTCTGCACATGCGCAGAAGTGCCACACGCGAGTGAAGCGAGCATGGGCATGTGCGTGCTCCCGTTGCAAACCGGTAGCAAAGGTAAGTAGAACCCACCCCTATACTAGATTCATTATATAACGTAACGTATTAATATTCAATTTGTTCACAAATTTTGATGTAAATTGATAACAAATCACATGAGTCAATCAGCTTGTGATTTTCAGTGGGATCAGTCTGAAATGGCTGTTCTTGGGCTCCCTATTCATATCTTTATCAGTCTTAGATCAGAAACTTAAGAAAAAGGGGCAAAATAGTGTAGAAAAAGGAGGTAAATTAAAAGGGCATATGTAACACAAATAGTATATATACTATCTTGAAGCTTTTGAATTCTTCAAAAATGATTTAGAAGATGTATTTTGGCTCTCCTGCATATGTGAGCATAGCACTTTTCCCACAGCCAATGTGTATATAAATTTGATGGACTATCTTCCTGAGATTTAGCTAAAGGACATCAAAGAATAATAGCTTTAGGCAAGTCCTTGGGTTAATAAAATACTTTGTCAGCTCAGTTGAAGAGAGGGAGGATCAGGAATAGATCTATTTTTGTTCCTGAACCTGAATACTGCATATTAATCTGATTATTGTATCTGGGCAACTTGTCTTAGCTAAATTTAAAAGCATGCCACCCATACCTTTCCTATATACCTCCTCTTATTTATTTATTTATTTATTTATTTATTTATTTATTTATTTATTTGTTTATTTATTTGTTTATTTGGGGGGGGAGAAGGAAGTAATGCCAGAAACATGAAAATAGGTCATGGAATGAATATACAGGCATTAGTAGAGACTGTACTGAAATTAGATGAACAAATAAAGGTATAGAAGCAGAGGGCAGAAATGAAGAGGTTTCTCCCGCTGTCTCAAAATGAAATATTCAGAATTCTGAATTACAATGTAGTTTTGTTAATATGAACTTTATGGTTTTTTCAATAGGCACGTAGATATCATGGGCATAACAAAATTATTTATTTTATTGATACTAATAAACCATTAGTATTAAGAATTAAGGACTTTCCGAATATTAAATTTTTATTTCTATTTATTTCTTTGATCAGTTGACTATGATCTAAACTTGTCTTCAAGAATTCAGGCAGAATAAAAATACAGTTACTATTACTACTACTTACCAATATTATAACCACTACCATTATAATAGAATCATTTAGGAAAAATAAAAACCGAATTTAATAATAACAACAAAATACCTGTAGAGTACATTCATATCTTTTGAATTTCTGAATTCTATATTGCTAACAGGAAAACAATTTTTAAGGCAATGATAAAGAAAAAAATATGAATAATGCAAATAATAACAATAATAGTAAAATAATTATTCATTGATGAGATCTTTAAAATTGTTGCTGTTTTGCTATTTTTAAGATAATGCTATTTCCCACACTTTAAAATACCATTGAGACAAAGAAAATTTAGAAAGATACATAAAATGGATTTTAAAAAATTGTTCAGAACTTGAAGAAAAATGCCTTCACTTGACGAATTTCTGAGAATTCCATGTTTCTGAACCACAAAGTTCAAAACATTTTGAGTAATGCACCATACCAAATAATGTTAACAACCTTTGTTCCTCTGTTGTTATTTGTTTAGTTCAGGGGTGTCAAACTCAATTTTATTGAGGGCCACATCAGGGTTGTGTTTGACCTCGGAGGGCCAGGGTGTGTGGCGTGGCCATGGCGGGCATTTGACAGGCTCAAGATGCATTTTTTTCCTTCTCTTATTTCTTTCCACAGTTCTTTATTATAACCATTTTCCTATCTCTTCTATCAGATATTGCTGGCAAACATTTATTACTTATTCTTGATACCCCACTAAACTTTTTATTTCTAAATTTATACCCCATTGTTTAATAGTAAATTGCTTTTCCAGGCCGAAAAGCTATTTATACTATTGTATTTTTATTGTTCAACTAAATAGCATAAGTAACATGATAATACAAGACCTAACAGCGGAGGTAAATTTCCAGGATAGTAAATAGAAATGGCTGTCAATTATAGATTTGTGGATTATAGATTAAATGGACCTACAGTATGTAAAATCTGGCATTAAACTGTAGAATTAACATAGGATGTTGCTGGTTTTCAGATCAGGCACTTCCAGGAGGCCACATAATTGTAATGCAGTCCAATCCAGTCCTCCTGCAGCACTCTGCCAGCTGAAAGCAGGCCATGCAGAAGCTCCACGCAGCCCATTTTTGGCCTCCCTAACCTCCAGCAGCACTCTGCTGGCCAAAAACGGAGGCTGTGCAGAGGCCGCATGTGCCCCCCGCCAGCCCATTTTGGCCTCCCTAGTCTCCAGCAGCACTCTGCCGGCCAAAAATGGAGGCTGTGCAGAGGCCGCATGTGCCCCCCCCCAGCCCATTTTGGCCAGGAGAGACACCATGGGCTGGTCCTTTGATATTTCCGGGCTGGCCCTGCGGGCCAGATTTAAGGATCCTATGGACTGGATCCGGCCTGCAGGCCTTCAGTTTGACACTCCTGCTTTAGTTCTAAACCAACTACAAGAAGCACAACGTAGAGTGTTATTATTTAGCCTACAAAAATTATACAAAGTGATTAAAGAAAGCCATAAACAGTTTTAAATTCCCCTAGCCACAATAAAACAACATTTAAGAACCCCTCTGCAACCTGATCTGCCTTGACAAATAGAACCGTGAACGGCCAACGAACAACATAAAGCAGCATCAAATGTCCCTCATTAATTGTATGCATAGTACACCTTTTGTCAGCCTGACCCAAAAGAAGCAACTCTCAACAAAGAGCCCAAGTAAATACAATTCAAGAAGGCTCAACAGATAGGGATGGTATTACATTAAAACCAGGGGTGGGTTCTACTTACCTTTACTACCGGTTCACAACGGGATCACGCGCGCCTTACTTCTGCTCATGCTCAGAAGCTTCGTGCGCAGATCGCTTCTGATGATGTTAGGGTCAGTGGGCAGAGCCTCCCGCCGGTTTTACTACCGGTTCTATAGAACCGGTCCGAACCGGGGGCAACCCATCACTGATTAAAACAAAATTGTAACTTCCTTGTAGCAAGGAATTTAAAGCAGCCCTAACCTTCCCTACCAGGCTGATAACAGCGTTTTTCTTAGAGCATAATAACTTTGTCCTTAACTGACTCTCCATCATCCTTGCTCATCTTCAGTGACATCAATGATAAAATGATGCTTGCTATTTTATTAGGTAACATAACATCGTGGCGCTATGAATTTTATCAAAGCCTATAACAAACCAATTGAAAGATGCCTGAGTGTTAGAAGCAAGTTGATAGACCCTGACGTTGAAGCAAGAAAGAAACAAAATGGGGGTGGTGGGGGTTTTTATTTCATATTCAAGACTTAACTTTGGAATGTGGGATGTTTTGTCATATATACAATGTTTTAAGACTGAGAAAATATCAGGAGAAACTAATTGCCAAGCGCAGTTGAGGTTTTTTTTTTCAGTTTCTTCAAACTTTAAAGCAAAATAAAAAATGCAATGGCCATTGCTACTCAAGGTGATAAATCCAGGGGTGAAATCCAGCAGGTTCTGACAGGTTCTGGAGAACCGGTAGCGGAAATTTTGAGTAGTTCGGAGAACTGGCAAATACCACCTCTGGCTGGTCCCAGAATGGAGTGGGAATGGAGATTTTGCAATATCCTTCCCCCAGGAGTGGGGAGGGAATGGGCATTTTGCAGTATCCTTCCTCCAGGAGTGGGGAGGGAATGGATATTTTGTAGTACCCTTCCCCTGCCATGCCCACCAAGCAACACCCACGCCTACCAAGCCATATCCACAGAACCAGTAGTAAAACGATTTGGATTTTACCACTGGATAAATCTAGACCAATTTGATTACAATACCTCATCTCCCCCCCCCAAAAAATGTGGCAATATGATTTTAAATGGAAGATGGTTTATTGTTGTGGTCCACAATAAACTGCTTTCAAAGGGGAAAGGACAATTTATGACAAATAGTTCACTAGATTTAGATTTAAAGTTCTCTTCCCATGAGTTTTTGAGACTTTGAAGAGAACTGACTATATATGCTATGTATTTTTTTTTATTATCATTATGTTACGTCTTATTGAAATGGCTCATTTGATTTTAAATGAACATACATTTCTTTCTGATCTTTTGATTGGTTTGAATTTAAGTAGATACTTTTCTTATTCAAAACCAAAATGGCATTTGTACATTATTTTGCACTTTCCTTTTCTCTTAGTAAGTGCATGTATGTGGATCACAAAGATTTCTCACAAATAATCCAATCTCTATTGTACTGGAGTAATGTAAGACCTTAACATTATTGTTGCTGGTAGAACTTTTTGATCCGTATCTAAAAGGAACCCTCTAGCTTGAATGAATCGCTTGCTTTGAATGAACAATTTTTATTCCTTCTTGATACTGTAGTAAAACAACAACAACAAAAGAAAGCTTTTATCTCCCTACACGAGTTAAAAGGGATGTGAAATCAAATATAAGATAGATTCTTTAGGAATTTTTTGCATAAAAGAAACTTAGCATGTCAGGCACAAACAAAAGACCTACCCTTGAAGAATTCTACTAGCTGTTTGAGGACACTTCTGTTCTGCCCCAGCTCCGGATTCCCGAGGATACTGACACACACCAACAGTCCTTATCAAATTTATTAAGTAGCAAGAATAAACCAAAGTCTGGCAAAGGTTGGCAACCAGCCCAGAAAACAAGATACGATAAGACTTTTCCAAAAATGCTCTGATGATAATTACAAGTTGTTTTCAGCAAGAAACTTACTAACGGCGTGTGACTTAAATAGGCTAAGGGAGTGGCCAATTATCCTTAAACCTTACTCTCGAGGAGACCTCCTCCTCCTGTGTAGCCACCCCTGCCTTTTGGCAGCCCTGCGTGCTCGAGCATTGAGGAGAGGCTCCTCCACTTCGCTCTCTCCACTTGAAGGAGCCTCTGGAGGTTCTGAAGGCCCTGGCTGAGTCTCTGCCTCTGGCATCACATCCTCTTCAGCCTCCTCGCTGTCCGATGCGAGCGCCGGCTGCACAGGCTCTTCGTCATCGGGATCAGCCACGATCCGCGCAGGCCGCTGGCAGGCCACAACAACTTCTCACGAAATATCTCTGAATTCGCTCAATTGTTTTAATAGTGCAGGATCCAGACAGATGCGCTGTATTCGAGAATTGGTCTAGTCAGATTTGCTTTGAAATAAACAGATCTTTAGATACATTGGATACTGACTGTGATGTCTCATAAAAGGAAACTCCTTTGTGTTCTTCTTTGTCTTCTTCTACACCTGAAGTTTGTACTTAAACTGAGTTCGGGAAAGCTCTAATTAAATCAAGTTTACGCAGAAGGTATTAGGAGGAAACAATAAATTAAGAAAGAGAAGTGAAATTGAATGATGTCCCAAACCATGAATATACATCCACACCCACACACAAATGTTGAAGACAGGGCTGTGTTCTATCTCAGCCAGTTACACATGCACAGAAGTCCTGAAACTGCTGCCAAAATTCTATGAGTTCTGACAAGATTTCCTGAAATCAGCTTAGTCAAGCCAGCAAGAGCCCAGGACAGGAGCAGTTTAAGCAGTAAACACAGATAATGCCTGCAACTAATACAATTTAAAACAGGAATACAGCTTTAATTTAGCCACATGTGCAATTAATAAAAATGTTCTCTCGGTTTGATTAAAGATTATCTCTTACTCATTGCAAATTAATCAGGATGAAAGCGGCTACCTGCTGCAGTCTCTTTCAGCCACAACCAATTTGAAGCATGCATTTTATCTGTTGGAGTTTTCAGATTGTCTAGCGCTTGATTTTTTTTTTTTTTGAAGATAACAATGGATTAGAAGGTACAAGCAGAGCAAACAATATGACTGCAATGAAGTCATATCACTGCAATGAAGTATTGACCTTCAGCCTTGCCTTGAAGTTTCACTTTCTCCTGGTTTTCTCGTTAGGTTTTAGTAATAGAATAACAGTTGGAAGGGACTTTGGAGGTCTTCTAGTCCAAACCCCTGCTCAAGCAAGAAACACTATACCATTCAAGTGGCTATCCAGTCTCTTCTTAAAACCTCCAGTGATGGAGCACCTACTACTTCTGAGCATTGGCTCTTTGGACTGCCGCAGCACACCACTGGTTCATATTAAAGTGACTGTCCACTAGGACTCCAAGATCCCTCTCACAGTTACTCTTATTGTGCTAGATTCAACTTATTCTATAGTAGCAGCCCTAAACGCTAATTAACACAGCATCACCTATTCCCAATAAGATTAGTTCAGGGCCTGGGCAGAAGAGGGTAGAGGTGGGAGAAATATTTAGACTGAACAGCCAAAAAGCAGAGGCAGTCAGAGATAAAGATCCAAGAGAGGAATTTGGGAGGCAGGTCAAAAAAAAAGCATAGCAATTAAAGTAATGAAGCGGGCAAGAGACGATGGATAGATGATTTCTCTTTTTTGTTGTTGTTCTGATTTGCTTCTCCTTTTCTCTCTCCTTCTTTCCTTTTTTTTTTTAAGGAAGGTGACATGAATAGCAGTTAGGTAGGATAGAAAGAAAAAGTCTTTTAATAAAGAGTGACATGATTAAAAGTTAGAATAAGTAATAGAAATAAGAGAAGGGGGAATATATATATATATATAATAAAATAAAAGTAATAATAAGAGAAAACATGGAATAATCGAACAATAACAGATTGCAACTTAATATAAATGTGTATCCTTATTATATATATATATATATATATATATATATATATATATATATATATATATATATATATATATAATTACATTGATTGAATGTAATAACTATGATTAATTCTACTAGTTTTATTTGTATTAGAATGTATGACACCCAAGGTGCCACACTGTTCATGCATTGATTTGATATGTTTTAAATAAATAAATAAATAAATAAATAAATAAATAAATAGATTAGTTCTTTCACCATATTTGCTCCATTACAATTCTTCAGAAAAATCAATATTTTATAGCATAATGTATTCCTGTTAACCTTTTATAATGTATCAAAGGCCTGGTTGTTGCTCCAGATATTTTGACCAGGAATTAGGTGAGCTCTGTTTGTGATGGGTTTTTTTTTTGTTGGGGGTGTTATTTTAACTGTGGCATCCTGGCTTATATATTGTTATGATGGCTTTAATCTTTGTACACTGCAGAGAATCACAGCAGGGATCTGGGTGGCTCATACATCATTTCAACAACTACATGTGAGCATGACATGAGATTTCAGAGAGGAGATTCAGAAAATACAGCCACCTTCAAATGTAATGTGGTTTTTTTAACCTTTTTATAGGGGGTGTTATTTGTATCCTGGAAGCGTTTAATTTTAACTTTTTTTTTTTTTTGCTATATATTTTTGAAAATTGTGTAATTGATTTCGCTTAAACCATAAGAGGAACTAACAGTTGGAGGATGTCACTGAAACCTAAGAAATAAAGCAGTGATAAAAGTGATAAAAATATTCCTGTCTAAAAATAGCCTGGGTTTCTGAAAAGAACATGGTTTTCATGAAGAAAGTTGCAGATTAAATTTTCACATAAAAGGAGACCAGGTAATAATGAAATGGAGGAACATGGCAAATCACAATAAACCCATCACTAGGCTTAAAATAAGAGTGGGTGCAAACATTACATACACATAATTCTTACCACAAAGGAGAAACTGTATATTTTCCTGTGTTCCACTCTACTCTTGCATGGCAAATCCATCCTTACAGTACGATAGATGTGTGTGTGTGTGTGTGAATGGTGGGTTGCCCCCGGTTCGGACCAGTTCGCAAGATCCCGTTGCGAACCGGTGGTAAAGGTAAGTAGAACCCACCCCTGGTGTGTATGTGTCAGAGGTGGGTTTCAGCAGGTTCTGACCAGTTCTGGAGAACTGGTAGTGGAAATTTTGAGTAGTTTGGAGAATCGGTAGCAAAAATCCTGACTGGCCCTGCCCCCATCTATTCTCTGCCTCCCAAGTCCCAGCTGATTGGGAGGAAATGGCAATTTTGCAGTAACCTTCCCCTGGAGTGGGGTGGGAATGGAGATTTTACAGTGTCCTTCCCCTGGAGTGGTGGGAATGGAGATTTTACAGTATCCTTCCCCTGCCACACCCACCAAGCCACGCCCACCAAGCCATGCCATGCCCACCAAGCCACACCCACAGAACCAGTAGTAAAAAAAATTACTGATGTGTGTGTGTTTGTGTTCACTAATTACTAATCAAAATCTAGAATTTTAAAAACAGTTTTTAATGGCCATTGGTCCCTTCTTTCATTGGAAATCTAAATCTGAACCATCATCTAAGTCAAGGGCCTGATATATTTTTTTTGTTATTGTTGTTAGAGGCTCTTTTAACATCCCGTCTATAATTTTAGCTTTTCTGTATGTTTTTTTTTTTAAATCTCCTACATCCCTTAATGTTTTTATGTAAATACTTAAAAAGGAATCTTCTCTCTCCTCCCTTTTTTTAAAAAATGAAAGTTGATTCAACATAAACCTTGTAAGAGTGATCTACAGTATCTCTCAAACAAAGGGAGCTATCAATTTCCTTAATCATATGCCTAAACAGGCAGGGCCAGGAGGTGGTGTGATAGCAGCAATTTCCTTTTCATTGTTTTTTTTCCCCCTCTTCTGCCTGCATAAGGAGTAGAAGTCCTATCTCTTTTGGACAAAGGCATCCCTCAGGAAGATAGATAGCAGCTGTGAAAAGTACCAATTTGCTACATCGAGGGAGAAAATAAAGTCAGGATGTGAGCATCCATAGGATTTCTGGGAGAGAAGGATTGAGATCTTAAACTATTTACCCTTTAGGTTTAGCCCTGCCACTACACAACACTTTCTCTCATGCACATATGTTATTTATTTTATTTTATTAAACATTGTCAAACATGTACAAGATAGCAGGTATGAATATGAAAATGGACATGAATGAGGGAAATGCATACAAATAAATGGGGACAGTAGGACAGGGATGGTAGGCACACCCCCTTTATGGACCTCTTAGGAATGGGGTGAGGTCCAGGGTAGACAATTTGAGGTTGAAGCTATGAGGGTTTGAGGATGTAACCACAGAGTTGAGTAGAGCATTCCAGGCGTTAACCACTCTGTTGCTGAAGTCATATTTTCTGCAATCAAGTTTGGAGCGGTTTACCTTGAGTTTGTGTCGATGGTTTGCCCGTGTATTATTGAGGTTGAAGCTGAAGAAGTTGTTGACAGGTAGGACGTTGTAGTAGACAATTTTGTGTACTATGCTTAGATCAGACCACAGGCGGTGCAGTTCCAGATTGTCCAAGCCCAAAATTTCAAGCCTGGTGGCATAGAGGAGTGAGTAGAGGAGTGGAGTACTCTTCTCGTGAAATACCTCTGGGCCCGCTCAATCGTATTAATTTCTGATATACAGTGTGGATTCCAGGCAGACGAGCTGTATTCGAGAATTGGTCTGGCAAAGGTTTTGTATGCCCTAATTAGCAATACAATGTTACCAGAGAAGAAGCTTCACAAAATTAGGTTAACAATTCTTAATGCCTTTTTGGCAATATACGTATATTGGAATATAACATATACAATTTCCAGTCACTATGATTGAATGACATGATGGCTGGAAATGATAAGGATATACTCCAGTATGTCTAGAGACCATCACACTAAGAATCATAGTTAGGCTATCACAATAAATTACCCAATTTTTTCATGCTGTGAATTTTTGGAAATTCTTACCCATTTCCAAAAGCAAATGATACGAAGTAGGATGGATATACTTGGAACAATTTGTGGATTATTTATGCTACTTTAAGGCTTTCTTGTCCCATTTGTAAATAAATGGGCAAATTCTTTAAAAGTCTGCACTAATTTTGGTTTTTTTTTTTTAAAAAAAAATAAGTTTGCATTTTAATTCTATTATGTAGTATTTATTCAATATTTTATTTGTTAAACTGTTTTATTTAATGCCAATTTACAAGATTACACTTGTAATTTGCTTTTTGGCCTTTTGGCCATAAATAAAATTGATTGACTCTAGAAAATAAAAATTCAGGAAGTCAATTTGTCAGCAGCATATACTGGCTACAATTTTCTTTCTTTCTTTCTTTCTTTCTTTCTTTCTTTCTTTCTTTCTTTCTTTCTTTCTTTCTTTCTTTCTTCCTTCCTTCCTTCCTTCCTTCCTTCCTTCCTTTTTTCTTTTTTCTTTTTCCTTCTTTCCTTCCTTCTTTTTTCTCCCTTTCTCTCTTCCTTCCTTTCCTTTCTTTCTTTTTTCTTTCTTTCTTTCTTTCTTTCTTTCTTTCTTTCTTTCTTTCTTTCTTTCTTTCTTTCTTTCTTTTCTTTCTTTCTTTCATTTGTTCCTTTCTTTTTCTTTCCTGCAACAGTATCCTAATTTGCAATTGAATTAAAGATTGATGGTTAATTGTTTCCCTTATACATGCTAGACTTTGGGGAATACGGGAGAGGCATGTTTTCAGTTTCTAATTAAGAAAACTTGTTTCCAAGGTGTTGTGAAACACAGGTCTATCCACTATAGAATATAAATGATGTATAAACTGCAGATATCATGCTTTCTAACCTAAGAACAATTTTTAGCATGATTTTTAATATATTTCTGTCTATATTCAAACTCTGGATTGCTAACAACAATAAAAAAAAATTCAGCAGAGGAAAAAAATGTTACAAATATAGTCACCCAGCAACTGAAATAAGCAACAACAAACCATCAATACAAATACAATACAAATATTTCAGTGAAACTAATTCACAGGCTCCAATGGTCAACATCTAAGCCTGGGAATGCAACTATGTCTTCAGAGCCTTGAGAAAGCTGAGCCAGTAGGTCAAGATAATCTGATTTCTAAGGAGATTGTTCCACAAGGCAGGCACAGGGACAGAAGAGGCTTTCTTCTTGGTTCCTTCCACTTGGCATGGTTTAATTAGCAGGACCCACGATGCCTCTCTGTTCTGACCTAGGCATTCCCAAAACACAACACAAAGTCCTTGTGCCGACAAAAAAACCCTTTTTATTAAGTTACTGTGAATTTCTCACATTCACATCCAACGAAGTCTTTCAAGAGAGCATTTACAGACACAGACCTTGGAGAGGTGCCAGGCCGATATCTTCAAAACTTGGCAAGGAGTCTCGGAGAGTCACGAACCAAATAGGTGAACTACTTGTCTCCTGCAAACTCCCTTCCCCGTTCGCTCCTCTTTTATTCCCTACGGGAGGGGCCATTCATCGTCCACCTGTGGCCTTACTCCCAAGTCGACCCTTCTTCCTCAGCTGTTCCCTTCATCTGGCAACTCTGCGCATGCGCACACTGAGAACAGGTTCCAGATGTTCGTCTGCCTCACTGATGTCTGACTCCAAAGGCAACTGATAACTGTCAGACTGCCCTGGCCCCATCTCTGCCTCCGACGCAGAGCCTTCCCCAGACTCCAGGACTGCCCATGTTCCTCCCCAACCTCCTCACTGTCCAAATTTGCTGCCAGCTCCACTGGCTGCTAGCAGGTCACAACACTCTCCTGCAGATTTGATGGGACAGGTAGCCAAGATTGTGGGGGGGGGAGGTGATCCCACAACCAACCGAACCCCATGCCATGGAAACCTAGAAGGATCTTGAGCACTGGACTCTATCCAACAAGATGCAGTTCAGTGGTGAGAAAAGTAAGGTTCTGCATTTAGGCAGGGAAAACCAAATGCACAAGTACAGAATAGGCAGCACCTGGCTCAATAGGAGTACCTGTGTGATAGATCTAGGTGTCTTGTGTGGAATATGAGCCAATGTGATCCTAGGCTGCATCAATAGAGGGATAACAATATGAGAAGTGATAGTATCATTTTATAGTGAGGTCACACTTGGAATAATGGAATAACGATGCTGAGGCCCTAGAAAGAGTTCTGAGAAGAGCAATAAAAATAATAATGAATCTGGAGGCTAAATCATATGATGAACAGCTAAAGGAACAAGGTGTCAACTGGCGAAGCTTTCCCAACCTGCTCCTGAGTTGCCATAGGCAGGGGTATGGGGGGATCGAGCCTCGCAGCTGCACTGAGGAATTTAAGTGACTTCTACAACCCGCGAAATTGCTTCGTTGGGGAATGTGACTGATGACACACCTTGGGGGGAGGGGGAAACAGGGTCAGAGGCAAGACACGAACTGAGTGGGGTCAGAGCTGGCTTCACTAGGTCCGTGCCAACATGGCGCTCCTAATAAACAACTGGATTTTTCTTGAAAACTGGCTTGAGGCTCCTGCTTTTATTAGGGCATCGGTCGGAACCCTGACACAAAGTATGTTTAGCCTAATGAATAGAAGATTTAGGGGAGACATAGCAGTCTTCCAAGACTCTAAGGACTGTCACAGGGAAGAGGGTGTTGATTTATTCTCCAAATTATCTGAAGGCTGGACAAGAAGCAATCTTGCGAGGCTCAAGGTTGACTCAGCCTTCCATCCTTTCTGAGGTAGGTAAATTGAGGACCCAGTTTGTGGGGGCAATAAGCTGACTTTGTAAAAATATACAAAAGTATGAAGGCTATTGCTTAATGCATTGTAAGCCGCCCTGAGTCTCCGGAGAAGGGCGGCATATAAATCAAATTAAAAAAAAAAATAGGTGGAAGCTCATCAGAGGGAGAGCCAACATAGAAATAAGGATGAATTTTTGACAGATCAATTAATCAATACAACAGCTTGCCTCCCAGACTTATGGGCGCTCCATTGCTGGAGGTTTTTTTACAAAAAAAAAAGTTTGGACAACTATTTGTCTAGGGTAGTATAAGGACTCATCCAGAATTCTTTTGAGTTGCCTCAGTCACCAGCAGAGGACTCGTCTTAAGGTCAGAGTTCAAGTTGAAGTAAAATCTGAGCAACTTTATGCAACAGATGCTGAGCATATTCCTCACAGGTGCACTGCATGTAAATTTCTTAATCCGTTCTCCTCAGTTCTCCTCAGAAGGGCCCAGTTTATCTCTAATTATTTGTGAATGCAATAAGAGCAAAGTAATAGTGGACTTTCACAGCCATTACCAGCATGAAGTAGGCCCTAATAGCAGTTCTATCTCAGGCTTAGTTGGATTCACTTCTTGTTCTTCTTCAGTGGTGCTCTAGCCATCTCTTCATGTGTTTCTTCTCCCTCAATTCCTTCATAAACCAAAGGGAATTTCAGGATCCACAAGAAGAAAAAAGAGTTTACATGAATGCCAGCTGCCTTCAGTCAAACCATGCAGCAGCATTCAGGGAGAACCCCAAGTTCCCTCTGCAACCCTAGACATTTCACATAGACTAATTGTACAGGACCAGCCTCCCTGCAGATTAAGTTGCCATTTAGATGCAGTTACAAAATCAAGCTACAAACTGGGAGGTTGTGAGTTCTAGTCCCACCTGAGGCACAAGGTGACCTTGGGCCAATCCCTTTCTTTCAACCCTAGCAACGAGGCAATGGCAAAGCACTTCTGAAAAATCTTGCCAAGAAAATTGTAGAGATTTGGTTAGGTAGTGTTCAAGAATTAGACATGATGGGAAGGTAGGAAAAAAAGTCATCATTCTTTATTAGCATAGAACATAGAATTCATTCCAGGGCAGATTACTATCAGTACTATATAAATTATAATTACAAAAGCAATAATCTGTTCAAAAATTATAATAAAGAAGGGGACGGTAGCATTAATTCAGTAGAAAAGTATGTCCCCAATGTTTTAGCTGCCTGAAGCAGGCAATCTTTCTATAGCCCAAAATACAAGGATCTTTATCATTAGTCTTTTCAACATGGTTCAGAACAGGAAAATATTAATTTGTTTCTGGGTTTTTGTCATCTGTATACAAGTTTGGTATTGGATCCCCTAATCAGAAAACATTATTCTTAATTATTGGGAAACCATGTTGAATTTTCACAAGTAGCTCTCATTATTTTTTTCCAAAAATAGATTATGTGAGACAAATCTCGCTTTCTTCTTTGACAGGGTAACTAATCTAGCGAGCAAAGTGGTAGATGTAATTTTTCTGACTTCAGCACAGCTTTTGACCAGCTTCCATACAACATTCTCATTTTCCAAGAGCCAATGAAAAGTTAATAAGGAATAAGGAAATAAAAGGCCAGAACACATCCTCTCCAGAAACCAATCTGCAGATAAGCAGGAATTAAAACCAGACAAGCAATCAAGGAAAAAATAATATGCTCATCAAGGAACTACAATCAAGGAAAAAACTACATCCTGGTTGTTAGATTCAATGATGGAAGAGATGGACACAGCTTCTTTAGTGACAACAGCTCTTTATTAATAGACCAGTGCAACCCAACAACCTGCTTGTCTGTCAGTGTCCTCTTTTATAGAGAGCTGCCAGACAGCTTAACCAATGAGCTTCAAGTATTTTCCTGCCATTTTGGAAGGCCCGAGTGAAGTCTATGGCTCACTCCTTATATGGTCATATCACTTCCTATGATACATAACACTGATAATAATAGCAGGGTCACTGTAAACCTCACACTTACTCCCACTCCCACTCCCATTGATGATGTTACCTAGTTGGGTAATGAAACATCTGCAAGCAAACAACCAAGCTCAGAGAACAGGAACCTACTACAGCTCAACCCAGAGCTACGTATATTCTCTACTATTGGATTCTCATTACCAACCTATCAAGCATTGTTTCATTGGAAATACAATAAGGTAGTCTCCAAATTGGCAGGCTAACTGTACCTACCATTAGTGGTTTTGTATGAAATTGAAGGGCAATAACCAATGGAGTCCTTTATAGGGATTCATCTCAGGGACAGCATTATTCAATATTTTTATTAGTCATCTGGATAACAGGAGTTGTTTATCAAATTTGCAGATGATATAAAATTAGGAGGTCTGGCAAGCACAGAGATTAAATTGAATCTATTATCTATTAGAATTTGATAGAGCGGAGGAGGTGGTAAAAGAACCAATGATTGCTTGGGCCAAAAATATAGGGCATAATATAAATTTAGATGAATGGGAAATGATTTGGAACAAAAACTATAAATTAACAAAATCGGCAACATACAAAGAAAATCAATATAAAATGTTATACTGGTGGCACTTAGCGCCTGCAAGAGTGGCAAAATTTTATCCGAATGTAAGTCCTAAGTGTTGGAAGTGTGATCATCATCAAGGTACTTTCTTTCACATGTGGTGGCTATGTCCCGAAGCAAAGAGGTATTGGAGCAAAATACAACATTGGTTACAAGAATTAATTAATAGCAAAATTGAATTAATAATTAATTATTCCTATAAATTCTACAATTCATATATGTTATTCAGGTTTTCTCCCACGTAAAATTGAAAGTGATGTTTTGACGAAGTCTCATTCGTCATCTTCAGGCTGGTGTTTTTGGCTTCGTGCTTCTAGGAGCAATGTGTGATCGCAGCTGTTTCTTCCTTTTAACTGCCAATGGGGGTGTGAACTAATTGGGTGGGAGCTTGGCTGTGTTCTGATTGGGTGGAGGTGTGTTCTGATTGGTTGAGGGTTTGGCTGTGCTCTGATTGGATGGGGGGTTGGCTGTGCTCTGATTGGATGGGGGGGTGTTCTGTTTAGGTGGGGGCTTGGTTGTGCTCGGGTTAGTCTGAGTTGCAGGGGGATTTGAGCTGGTGAGCTGAGTTGCTGTTGTTTGGCTTCGCGTTCGTGGTCGTGCCACATCTTCATGGTCGGTGTCAGTTTGCTTCATGTATGGATTGGAGGGGTTTAAAGTGGCTAATGATGCAGCTGTGGTCTGGCTTCTGGTTTGTGGTCGTGCCTCATTGGTGTGGGTTAGCTTTTGGCGTGGATGTGTGGTGGTGACATCCTGTATGGTTTTCGTGAGTGTGGGTCTGGTGTCATTCTTTGTGTTAGGGACTCATTTGTCAATGAGGGCGGGTTTCCAAATGGCTGGTAGCCAGGAGGTATCATCTCATTTATTCATGCTGTGTGGGCATTTTTCTACTTCGATGGCTTCTCTGATTATTCTGTTTTGGCAACAGTTCTGGTCTTTTTAAAGTCAATATCATGTCCTGTGGCTTTAAGGTGTTGGACCAGGGAAGGTTACACGGGAAAGAAAAACTGGACAACTTCCTCACACACCTCAACAGCCTAGACCCCAAAATATAGTTCACCATGGAAACAGAAGCTAACAACCAACTTCCCTCCCTGGATGTCTTAGTCTACAAGAAATCCAATGGCTCCCTAGGACACACCATCTACCAGAAGAAAACACACACAAACCGCTATCTGCATGCAGTCTCACACCACCACCCAGCACAGATCAACTCCGTAGCCAAGACACTCATCTCCAGAACAAAATGCTTAGCTGACGAACAACACCTAAAAACCAAACTACACACTCTCACTAACGTCTAGAAGGGAAGTTGTTCTAGTAATTAGAATACAAACATTGCAGGAATGAGGAACTAGGACAGTGATGGCTAACCTTTTCCGGATCGAGTGCCCAAAGCGTGCACATGCGCAAATATGAGCACGCCTGAACCCCCAAAATGCAATGCATGTGTGGGCTCCATGCATGCACCCTGCTCCCATGCATGTGCGTGTGATCCATGCCAATGCCCCACTCCCACGCATGCATGTGCACCCCCACCCCCTGCACATGTGCACACGGGCCCCCCGCATGTGTGCCCCACCACCCCACACATGCACGGCAGAGACCCTCAGACCAGCTGACTGGTGGGAGGCATGCACACATGCGCAGGAAACCGAAATTGAGGCGATGCTTCACGTGCCCACAGAGAGGGCACTGCATGTCACCTGTGGCACACATGCCATAGGTTCGCTATCACGGAACTAGGAATTACAGCAACAATCGAATTAGGTAAATACAGGAGAGCAGGAGATAGGGAGGAGACCTGTCTTAAATATCAAGATTTATTTTAAAGGACATCGAATCAGCTATATAAAATAGAAATAGAAAACAGAAAAGTAGGTGTTTTCAATCCAGTTAGATACAAATGCAAATTGTGAAATAGAAAATTATTTATGCAGAATATATTTGTTAAATATAAAAAATAGCAGACACTCAAGTGAAATTTAACATGGAGAACATATACAGTTAGACTATAAGATAAACATAAGGAATAGATTCAGTACACTTAAACAAATGTGAAACCAAGAAGTTATAGAAGGAGAGAAGAACCTGTGGAACAAGAAGCACAAAATAAATACATAAATAATCCCAAAATAGCAAAGAGGAAAAGCTTTCAGAACAAGTTGTCATGACAGCCAGGGAAAAATGGAGAAAAAAGCCTTGGGTAGTAATAAGAACGTAAGAGATCTGAACAAAATCTTTCAACATCAAGAAGGAAAGAATAAGGAAAGATACCCCAATTGAGAATGTCAACAAATAGAGGAAAGTCAGTAGGAAAAAAAAGAGAGATGTTTTTAAGATCAGATAAATCACAGGACAATTTACAGCACTTTTCCCAAAAAAAAAAAAAAAAAAAAAACCCAGTTACAAGAGGCAATTGAGGCTAAAGGAATATGGAGAGATTAGACAGTCATCTTGATAAATGGGATTACAAAATGATAGAACACTCATAGAAAGTGAATATATTCAGGATCCGACTTGATTAGAAAGTGAGGTACAACGGTAATCAAATACAAAAGCAGAAGTTGCAGATGAAATTTAATGAGATGAAATACTTTCTGAAGGGCAGGAGAAGAAGCAATCCAAGTGGTAATAGCTCCTTACTGGCAAATATAGAAGAAGACTGTGTGGCATGAAAACTGATGTATAAATGGCAGAATAGAAGAAAAAGAATTGGAAAATATAACAAAATACAAAGACTTACAAATAGAAATAGAATGACTGTGGCAAACGTAAGCAAGGGTAGTACCAATAGTCATAGGTGCCTTGGGTGCAATCCCAAAACAACCGGAGTACCACTTGAACACCACTGGCATTGACAGATTTGCCATTAGTCAATTGCAATTTTGACATCTTTACTTGGAACAGCTTTCATCCTGCAACAATATCTGTAACACCATCAAACATCCAGATCTGCCTATCCCAGGTCCTTGGTAAGGACTCGATAAGGTAGACAAAAATGCCAAACCCAGTTTGAACATCTGGCAGACTGTGCGGTGATCAATAATAATAAGCCTATGTATTTGAATATATTTTTGTTTGTATAAATATGTATTTCTGCTACTTGCCAAAAATATTTTCATACGATGGTTCCAGAAAGATATTGGGTATACTTTTAAGATTAATAGACAAACTTAATTAAGATTACTAGACAAGCTATTGCTTAACGCATTGTAAGCCGCCCTGAGTCTCCAGAGAAGGGCGGCATATAAATCAGATTAAAAAAAACAAAAAACTTAAAGGTAAAGGTAAAGGTTCCCCTAGCACATATGTGCTAGTCGTTCCCGACTTTAGCAGTGCTCATCTCCATTTCAAAGCCGAAGAGCCAGCACTGTCCGAAGATGTCTCTGTGGTCATGTGGCCGGCATGACTAAATGCCAAAGGCACACAGAACGCTGTTACCTTCCCACCAAAGGTAGTCCCTATTTTTCTACTTGGATTTTTTACGTGCTTTCGAACTGCTAGGTTGGCAGAAGCTGGGACAAGTAACAGGAGCTCACCCCGTTACGCGGCACTAGGGATTCGAACCGCTGAACTGCCAACCTTTCGATCGACAAGCTCAGCATCTTAGCCACTGAGCCTCCTTTATTATCTTTTAGAATATGAACACAGATAGTTTTCCTTTCTTACAGTATTATCTCTGGTACTCCATGTATCAACTCCAAATATTCTTATGTCATTGTTTGTACTTTTGGCAGAAGACCAGGGTGATCTTCTCTTGAGTCTATTCTAGAGTTTGGGTAAACAAAGCAAATGTTTTTAAATGGTTTAAGACGAGATGCTTTTGTTTTCATTTTTGAAATGCCTTGTTTTCAAGGCATCTCAGAATTTATTTTTTTCAAATTTAGGGGAAGTAGCACTTGTTAGCTTAAAGCCTTGCTGTGAAGGGCTTTTATATCTGCTTTCTTTGTAAAATGCACTCATTCCTTCATTTGTAACCCCTTCAACTCTTCACAGTTACTGAAATGAAAAACTCCCTGGGAGGAATTACCTCTTGACATTATTCCTGGATGGGTCTGAAATGAGAGTGACAACAGTCACAAGAGATGATTGAAGAAAGAGGATATTTATGTACAAACTACAGGCACCTGATTCTTGTGGCATGTGAGAAAAAAACATGACCTATTCAGTGAAACACCTCTCATTGAATTATTTTTTTTTAAAAAAACATATATAACGTGAAACCATAAATGATTATAACATAATAGATAAAGGATTCCCCACCCATGCGTCTTAGTCATTTTCTGACTCTAAGAATAGTGCTTCTCTCCGTTTCAAAGCCGAAGAGCCAGCACTGTCCGAAGACGTCTCCGTGGCCATGTGGCTGGCATGACTAAATGCCAAAGGAGCACGGAACTCTGTTACCTTCCCACCAAAGTGGTCCCTATTTTTCTACTTGTGTAACTGCTAGGTTGGCAGAAGCTGGGACAAGTAACGGGAGCTCACCCCATTACACGGCACTAGGGATTCAAATCGCTGAACTGCCGACCTTCTGATCGACAAGCTCAGTGTCTTACCCATGAGCCACCACGTCCCATATAACATAATAGTGATATGCCAAATCGATCTTTTATTTTATTTTGGCCTTTAAGAATAGATCATCTGTTCTTGAGATCCTTTAGATACTGTATGTTTTAAAAAGCTGCTTAAAACATATCCATACTAGCATACCTTGTGGATATAACTGACCTAAATGAATAGAGACACCAGGCAGTAGGAAGTCTCAGAGTAAAAAACAAACAAACAACAGTTTATATTTTATAGCCAGTTTACAAGCTGAAGGCTTGATGTGCTGCAAAACCCACAATTCACTTCACAGTTATGGAAGATTCGGTCTATATCTCTTTACCATCTTCCTTCTCCTCAATATGTAATCTGGTAAATAAACATTGCAAGTATTATGTGTCTCCAATGCAGCAGGGAATATCAGCAAGATGGCAGATAGCATCACACCCATATTCAGAAGGGGCATGGCTTATGTCATGCATCAGGGCATTACAGTATTTTTCGGAGTATAAGACACACCAGAGTATAAAACACAGCTTAGTTTTTGGAGAGGAAAATGGGGTGGGTGGGTGGGAAATCTGCCTACCAGGTATTCATCTGGACAGCGTCCTTAGTCTGGTCAGCTTCAGCACATTAGTTACTGGTTTTTATCTCCTCCTTGGGGATAAAAAACAGCTTCTAAAGCACAACCGATCTTTGGAGAGAGAAACAATGAGAAAAGCAGGCAAACCACGGAGATCGCTTCACTCGCTAGCGCCTCCTTAGGGCTGAAAAAAAGCTTCACAGCTGAGAGTCGAAGGGAGCAGGCAAAGCATGGAAAATCAGTTCCCTGAAAAAAAGCTTAGCACGGAGATCGCTAGCACCTCGTTAGGACTGAAAAAAAAGCTTCGAAAAATCTACATTCGGAGTATAGGACGCACCCAAATTTTCAGCCTCTTTTAGGAGGGAAAAAAGTACGTCTTATACTCTGAAAAATACGGTATTTTCAATTTTACAAATTTTGACACACTGCTGCACCAAGGACCGCCATATTGGTTCAAAGGGGAAGTCCGTCGCTATGCAACCCTTTCATTAGAATCCCACACAGCATTGCTAAAGAGTATGAAAGCATGGTCCTCAGAGATAAGAATTTTTTTAAAAAAACCCGAAGTATTCCCCGTGACCCTAATGAGCTTACAGTTTTACACTATGGGAATGGTAGATTGAGTGAATTTCTCACCAGGCATTGCAAAGTATCAAATTATAGACAGCACTGCAAAATGTTGCCGATTCTGCAATTTATAGTGCCACCAGATGATTGCTGTGTGCTTAGCAAAAGCTTTTTTGCTTTATCCCTAGAGCTGAACAAAACCTTCTAATTTCCTGAAAAATGAAACTTGAAAATGTTGATGGGATGCGCTGTAGCATTTTGCAGTTATTTCACATATGGATGTAGTAACTGCATGGCTTTGTATAGTTTAATTGGCATTGATCATCAGTCTACTGTTGTTACTTCTACCCCAAAGGATATCTTCAAACCTTAGGAGCCTGGATAGCTCAACAGACAGAAGCACTGTAATTTAATACCAGCTGTCTGCAATTAAAGTAAGATCGAATCTTGCCAGGCTCAAGGTTGACTCAGCCTTCCATCCTTTCTAAGATAGGTAAATTGAGGACCCAGTTTGTGGGGGCAATAAGCTGACTTTGTATAAATATACAAAAGGATGAAGGCTATTGCTTAACGCACTGTAAGCCGCCCTGAGTCTCCGGAGAAGGGTGGCATATAAATCAAATTAAAATAAAAAATAATAATAATAACTGCAAATCCATTAGTATGAAGACAAAAGTGTGTGAAGCTTGAAGACGCTTAATCCCTACATCTCTTTATTCATTGTTCAGTTTGTCTGGAACCAGTCAAAAGCAGAACTAAACACCATCCTTAATTAAACTAGGAAATATAACTTTAAAACTTAAAAAAGAATAAAATGTGCTTCTTTTTGAAGTTTTCACTCACAACTAATCTCAGAAATTCTTGGATACCAGCAAGAAGAGAGGAACAGTCGATATGGAGACAAAGGAACATAGATATTTTGTTTAAGTTAAACAAAACAAAACCAGAAAAAGGATCACCCACAAAGCTCTGCTTATTGAAGATATTTGGAGCTTGGGAGATAAATAGGAACAGATTGTCTGGATTTCAGGAGCCAATAGGAGAAATAATTATAATAGCAGTAGCAATAGCATTTAGACTTATATACTGCTTTACAGTGCTTTACAGCCCTCTCTAAGCAATTTACAGAGTCAGCATATTGCCCCCAGCAATCTGGGTCCTCATTTCACTGACCTTGGAAAGATGGAAGGCTGAGTCAACCTTGAGCCGGTCAGGATCGAACTCCTGGTTGTGAGCAGCGTTAGCCTGCAAATACTGCATTCTAACCACTGTACCACCACGGCTCTGACTGAAAAAAGGACCTGAATTATTTGCAAACAACATTTAGCAGTGTAAATCATCTGGCAGTCATCATTTCACAAGTTTGTTAACAAATCAGTAGCAGAAATAGCTGCATTACAATTGTATAATAAGTACAAATGGAAAAAAAAACAACCCACAACTATTTGTAAATTAAAAGATATGCAAAGCCTAAGAATCTAGAGTCCTAATGGGCAACCACTTAAATATGAGCCAGCAGTGTGCTGCAGCTGCCATAAAAGCCATGAGTATAGGGGCCCCATACTAATCTGTGTATGTTAATCCTTCAATGCACCTTGTATCATATAAATACAAGAGCCTTGGTAGTACAGTGGTCTAAAGCACCCTGTTATTAAGACCAGCTGCCTGCAATTACTGCAGGTTCGAATCTCGCCAGGCTCAAGGTTGACTCAGCCTTCCATCCTTTCTAAGGTAGGTGAAATGAGGACCCAGATTGTGGGGGCAATAAGCTGACTTTGTATAAATATACAAAAGGATGCAGGCTATTGCTTAACGCACTGTAAGCCGCCCTGAGTCTCCGGAGAAGGGCGGCATATAAATCAAATTTTTAAAAAAAATACAGCAATATATTTATTACATTTTACTGCATTTTTTAATTAATACCAACATGCAAATATAAGTTTAATTTTATCCACCATTTACATTTTTCTTCCTGTGAGTAGATGTCATAGGGGCCTCACCGGGGCAAAGACGGTCCTAGGTGCTTCACCACTGCAGGCTTTATTTGTTCAGAATAGTATAAGGTCTCCTGCTTGAACAGGGGGTTGGACTAGAAGACCTCTAAGGTCCCTTCCAATTCTGTTATTCTATATTCTGTACAAATCATCACATTGATTTTATGCAGAGGAACATAGAAAAAAAAAACTCTGAATGAGGTGGCGACTACAGTAAATGAAGTGAAATACAAAATTAATTCGTTTGTATTTTAATGTGAAATTATTTGAGTTTATCTTTTCAAACCAATTTATGGAAAAAAACCCCCCCCCATTTCTTCAACTTTGAGAGGAAAAAAGTTGCAACGGAGTTTCCTTATTTATTTATTTATTTATTAAATTTATATCCCGCCCTTCTCCCCGAAGGGACTCAGGGCGGTGAACAGCCGAGAATTAAAATAACATACAATATAAAAGTTAAAATAATTAAAAATAAATTAAATTAAACAGCTGCCCCAATTTAAAACCCCTAGCAATACAATTAAAAAAACCCTAAAACCTATTCAGGCCAGGCCGGCTTGCTGAAATAAAAACATCTTCAGGGCCTTACGGAAAGTGACAGTGAGCATTGGAAGTATTCCTTCCTTCCCTCCAGGGGTGGGCTTCAGCAGGTTCTGACCAGTTCTGGAGAACAAGTAGCGGACATTTTGAGTAGTTCGGAGAACCAGAGATTTGACATTATCCTTCCCCTGGAGTGGGGAGGGAATGGAGATTTTACAGTATCCTTCCCCTGTCATGACCACTAAGCCACACCCACAGAACCGGTAGTAAAAAATTTTGAAACCCACCCCACCACTGCTTTCCTCCTACCCTCTGTCATTTCCTCTCCTCTCCTCCCTCCTTTCTTCATTCCTCCCTCCTTCTACTCCCTTCGTCAGGGCTGACACTGCCTCTTCCGTCTTCCCTTTCCTTCCCAGCAGACAGGTAAATGGCTGTTGCCAGATAGGGGAGGGAACAAAGGAGTGTGCACATGCACAGAGAGGTTGAACTCCTTCTCCTTTATTTATTTGATTTATATGCCGCCCTTCTCCGGAGACTCAGGGCGGCTTACAAGGCGTTAAGCAATAGCCTTCATACTTTTGTCTGTTTTATACAAAGTCAGCTTATTGCCCCCACAAACTGGGTCCTCATTTTACCTACCTTAGAAAGGATAGAAGGCTCAACCTTGAGCCTGGTGAGAATTGAACTTGCAGTAATTGCAGGCAGCTGGAAGCTAAACACTACCTTTAACAGTAGCATTAGTCTGCTGTGCCACTCAGGCTCTTTAACAATAAGAGCCTAGTCTCATTAGTCTGCTGCGCCACACAGGCTCTTTAACTTATCTCTTTGACTTATTGCCTGAAAGCTTTCCAGAAGCAAAGACTTTGTTATGGGGGAGGTGGCAAGCAGCATCAGAAATTGCATCAGTTCCTTCTTCATCCCCCATTGACTTATCCGGTAACTGTCAAGGAATGTTGAAAATGAGGATCATGGGACCGCAGTTCCCTACAATGGCAGCAGTGAACAGCAGCAGTGCAACAGAACTGAAGCGGCAAAAGCTTCCCAAATTTCATTGCCTTGGGAATAATGGCTCCCACCATTCTGCCCTATTGAGGTACCATTGTTGACAAAATTTTGCCCGATGATGCAGCATTTTGCCCAATTGAAGATAGTTGTTGTTGTTGTTAGTTGTGAAGTCGTATCCGACCCATCGCGCCTCATGGACAACTTTCCTCCAGGCCTTCCTGTCCTGTACCATCCCCCAGAGACCATTTAAGCTCACTCCTACTGCTTCAGTGACTCCATCCAGCCACCTCCATTCTCTGCCATCCCCTTCTTCTTTTGCCCTCAATCGTTCCCAGCACTAGGCTCTTCTCCAGTGAGTCCTTCCTTCTCATTAGGTAGTCAAAGTATTTGAGTTTCATTTTCAGGATTTGACCTTTTGAAGAGTAGTCAGGGCTGATCTCCTCTAGGACTGACTGGTTTGATCGCCTTGCAGTCCAAGGGACTTGCAGGAGTCTTTTCCAGCGCCATAGTTCAAAGGCCTCGATTCAATTGAAGATTGCAATTTATCAAACAGACACAAGAGTTTTAGTAGCATATAGATTTTTACTCACAGATATTATATATGT
Organism: Pantherophis guttatus; assembly: GCF_059756535.1. Taxonomy (NCBI): domain Eukaryota; kingdom Metazoa; phylum Chordata; class Lepidosauria; order Squamata; family Colubridae; genus Pantherophis; species Pantherophis guttatus. The sequence continues at coordinate 81,859,737 of NC_142068.1, read as the reverse complement.
TTTTGTCATGCTAAGTGTAGCTAAATTCTGTTTTATTATATGTAAAATTTGTAATCAATTGACCGATACAGCCAATTAAATTTATGATTTGTACTTAAGCACATAAAAGCAATCGGTTTCACATTAGTGAGTTTTATTAGGTTCTGGTCTTTGACCACAATAAAGGTGTTCAAGTTCAGAAATGCATTTAAATATACACAATTCGTTTTATTTTCTTTCATTTTTATATTAATTCCCAGACTTCTCTTTATGCTACTACTATAGAGTAGACTGAAATTGCAATGCTGCTGTAGACAGATGCACTTGAGAAACGATCTGTCAGGCCTGGAAGCCATCTTTTGTATTGGGCCTTCAGGCATGCCACATTTACTACTGTGGGAAACTGGGATGGGGGATTGTATGGAGCATGGGTGATAACAGTATATAGTCATAATAACATTCCTTTCTCAGAGAGTCAAGGACATCTTGCCCTGCACCTGGACGGCTGGAACTGGGAGGCATCTCCAATTGGGATGGTGCTTTGATTGGATCACGTGATGGACTTGTGGGTGATGGGCAGGGACTTGAACTTTCCTTTGGATGGGGAAACCCTGGTAGCTTTCAGATTCAGGTTTTCCAAGATGTGCCAATATGACATCTCTAATAAAATATAACTTTGAGGAAACTCAAGTCTCATAGTTTTCTTTTGTTGGGGGTGTTACTTGGAACCCTGGCATGATCATTGAGTTACTGAGTCATCTGGCACATACCAGTCATAGCTCTGAGTCCATTTCCAAAACTGGAGTAGGTTCTGTAGTAACCGTTGAATGCTTTTATAAGTGTGATACCTGGAAGACGGTCACTATCAGATCAATTGTCTAGATAACATTTTTGCACAAGAGTAATTAAATCACTCTTTAATTAAATTAAATTACATGAGATTAACATGGGATTTAATCAAGGGAAAGTTTTAATCCAACCCACTGGGAGAATTCACCAGGGAAATCATTTCTGGTAGAGTTATTCAATAGATATAAATGTAGCTTGTTAATCATTTGTAATAAATTCAGCCATTTGTAATCCACTTTTGAATTTTTTATATTGCTGAGTTGACAGAATTGACCAGGGGAATTCTCCAACCTTGGCAACTTTAAGACCTGTGAACTTCAACTCCCAAATTCTAGAGAAACTCTAGGAATTGAAGTCCACAAGTCATAAAGTTGCCACGGTTGGAGACCCCTGTTCTAGACGGTTTTGGAGGAACTGAACAAAGAGTCACCTAATTGATATATTGGGCATCATATAATTTCAATCAATAAATAAAACTGAATAAAAATGCTTAATCCTTTGAAACTACCCTTGTGTGGTGGATGCCAGAAACTATTACATAAACAGTTAATAAATATTAGGGTACTTATGCATGCTTTGAACATGGTCCATAAGCTGTTCAATTGGGACCTATTTTGAAAAGGTGGAAGATAGATATTGACTAATAATAATAGAGTGTTGTTAAATTTTAGCATCACAGACATTGCATAGCGCTTCATTGAGTTTAATTGTATAATGTTTGAACATAGATTAACTGAAATTTGTATACTGAAGCCACCACCGAATCTATTTTGCTATACTACCCATAAAATTAGGCAGACTTTCATTACCCGCTGATGAACCCAACACCAATTGTAATATTTTATCATGTTTTGTTTTTACTTTATTTTTATTTGTTATGTGTTTTCCTTCGCAATTCTGATCAGTGACCATAATAAAAAATATTCATCCATGTGATGCTGAAGTTAATGAGCTCATTATCATGCGGAGATTTTTATTGTCCCACAGAGAGCAATGTGAATGCAATGAAAGGAAATGTAAAGCAAAAAAATCTATAATTTTAATTCAGTGTGAAGTTTAACTACATATATAATAGGATATTGCATCAGATAAAGGAAATTGTCTTAATCTCTGCTTTGAAAAGTCCAATAGATCTTAAACTGTGGCTTATTCAACACAATTTTATATCTTGGTCTTATTGGATCCCTTTGCATTTGCATAGAACATGTATTAGTTATTATGGTCCGCGCCTGCGGAGCTGGCAGCAGAGTCGGACAGTGAGGAGGCTGGGGAGGAACATGGGCCAGTCCTGGAGTCTGGGGAAGGCTTGGACAAGGGCTCTGTCTCGGAGGCAGAGAAAGGGCCATCTGGGAGGTACGTGCTGCCTCCGGAGCCTGGCAGTTCCTCAGCAAGACAGAAGAACAGGGGGAGTCTGTTCTCAGTGCGCGCATGCGCAGAGCTGCCAGAAGACAAGAACAATTAAAACAAAAGGGACAACTCGGGAGTAGGGCTTGGAGATGATTGGCCCCTCCCATAAGACTTAAAAGAGGAGCAAAGGCACGTGGGCCTTTGCAGGAAGCAACGTTGTTAATTCTGTGCAGTTTAAAGTCTGAAGCTCTGTTTGATTCTGGACTCCGTGTGGCTTTGCCAATTAGGTCTTTGGCAGCGTGTCAAGGGAGATAAAGGTGGGTGATTATCAGCCTTATCCCAAAGGAGTCTTTACAACTATTTGGGACTCATCCATGAATGAAAAGAATTCACAGCTATTAAAATAAAACAGGTTTTTGGGACTATTACCGACTCAGGAGGCCTAGGTCAGAATATTAGTAAAGCACTGTGTTGTTAGCCATGTGGTGAGACCAAAATATACATTTTTGCATTGACCTAAAATTATTATATTGTGGGAAACTAATATTCCACATATTAATTTAACTTTGAGACTGGTTTTAATATTTTTAAATGTCCACATTCTTTTGACTTATGTTCCTAAAACATGGAAATTGCAAGTTAGACATTATAATTGTATCTCCTGGTCCCTTCTTGATGCCACAAAGCTAATTCTTCAAAATAGAAACATGAATGTATGGGTCCATTTACTCAATGGATTGAGAAGTTGATGTCACCTGCAATTTATGAACAAATTGCTTACAGATGGAAAATATGTTAACATACTTTGTAAGAACACGCATATTAAAGAACATATATCTCATTCTGTAAAGAAAAGAAAAATAAATATTTCCTTATCAGTCGTGTCCGATTCTAGGGCTCATCTTCGTTTCTTAGCCAAGGAAGCCAGTGTGGTCCAAAGACATTTTCTGTGGTCTTGTGGCCAGCATGACTATCGCCAAAGGTACACAAAATACATGGTACATATTAATATATTCGCATTTGAATGCTTTTGAACTGCTAGGTGCGCAAGAACTGAGGCAGAAATGGGAGCTCACCCTGTCGCATAACACTCAGGTCTCAAACCCAGTCTGTTAGTTTTACAGCTGGCAAGCTCAGCATCTTTAACCACTGAGCCACCGTGCCCCCTCTCATTCTGTAATACAGTAGTGGCCAAGATTGTGGAGACCTTTTGGGAAAAGTGTATTTTTGAGGTTTGATGGTTATTAACACTACTTTTTTTTGGAGTTTCAAGATAATCCTATTCCACTGCTGGAATGGCCTGGGAATAGCCCAGACCTTAACCCAATTGAAAAACTATGGAGCAGACTAAAGAAACTTGTTAGTCAGAAGCGACCCAGCAATAAAACCCAGTTAATAGAAGCAATCATTCAATCTTGGTTTCACATAACAGCTGCTGAACTAAAAGACTTGGTTCACTCCATGGGAAGATGTTGTAAGGCCGTAATTCAAGCTAAAGGTTACCCAACTAAGTATTAACTGACATGGTGTTAATTTTTGTATATCTCATTTTTTTCTATGGTGATCATTTTTGTATGTCTCATTTTTTTCTATGTGTTTCACTTTTCTTCTTGATACTATAGCCGCTATTCTAATAGCAAATCCTTCATAAGAGTTATTGCATTACATTCTTGATTAAATTATCTTTCCATTGATATATAATTTTATGGTACTACTCCAAAAAAAAGTGGTATTATTAGCTAGTTTTAGAAAATACACTTTTCCCAAAAGGTTCCCACAATTTTGGCCACTACTGTACAGTATAATTAATATCTCATATTAGAGTTCATATTAGACAAATAAGAAACAGAAATCAGAATGTAAGGATTCGTTAGGAACATAAATACTTATGTATTTATGGCTTAGGCCCTGGTTACTTACGGGACCGCCTACTACCACCAATAGCCTCCCACCGGCCAGTACACTCTCATAGAGAGGGGCTCCTTCGGGTGCCGTCAGCCAAACAATGTCGACTGGTGGCCCCCAGGGGGAGAGCCTTCTCTGTGGGGGCACCTACTATCTGGAATGAGCTCCCCTCGGAGATACAGAGGATCCTGGATCTACGCACCTTCCGCCGCGCTCTCAAGACCTTTTTATTCCACCAGGCGGGCCTGGTCTGATCTTTTTCCCCTTTTTCTCTTTTAATACGTAAATTTTAATCTGTTTTTAAATGATTGGGGTGTTTTAAATCTGTCTGGGCCAAATTTGTTTAATTCAGTTTTATTCTGTTTTTTAAATTTTGTATTTATGTATTTTATTGTTTGGCTGTTCACCACCCTGAGTCCTTCGGGAGTAGGCCGGTATATAAATCAAATAAAGACTAAAGACTATGTGCAACAAGTTGCAACAACATTGTCAAGTCTATTTAAGGCAAGACTTAACAAGTGGGAAATAGTTAGGCGCTGTACTTTATGCTTTTATGGACAGGTGCATAAGAGAATTCCTGTTATGAACTCCTACCTGCCTCCCACCAAGTGATTGTGTTCTGTGAGAGACGCACGCTGATTCTACTGTGACAGAGAAATCGATACCTGCACAATATAATTTGGACAAGAATATTAGCAAATCAAATACTAAAAAAGAAAAAGCATTCGGTTGTACACATAAACAAAATGAAAAGTAGCCAACGGCGCCTTTGACAGAAAGTAATCTATATTCCTTATGCTAACTTTGACCCAAGTATCAATAAATATCAAAATCAGAAAGGGCTGTAAAATATAGGGTCGCAAATTTCTTACTTGATTCTTAAGAAAAAAAGTTAAATTATTACTTGACTTTTAGATAGTAGACCTGTTCCAGAATGTGGAGGCTGGTTGCAAAAGAAAATTCTACAGAGAGAATACAGATATTTGCAAATATGATTTTATCCATGTAAATCTAGTGCAAGAATGGGTTCCTCAGTAAAAATATTTGACCCAGCAATATTTTACAGCATGAGAGACATGTTATCTCTAGTTATCTGAAGAAATGGAACATTCACTATTGTAGGAAGTTAAAACCCATCCCTCTCCTAGAAAAATGAGATATTTTATTAAAAGGGCAAAATATTTCCCCTTAAAGGGAGGCAGAAACACACACCCCATCTTTGCTAATGGGCCATTAAGGCCTGACCCACTCTATTCTACATAACAAAGATCTACCTCCTTCAGGCAGAGCCATTTAATTGCCCATTCATTGCATCACCCAACAAGATTCAACCAAACTTAGCACACAGACAACCTGCAAAGCTAGCCATGATCTCTGACAGCAACCAAACGGGATACTCTTCCTGTGCCCCAGGAAGTTCAAAGCCAGAGAGGGTCTAAAACCCAGGGACTCTCAGCATCTCTTCCAGTGGTGGGTTGCCCCTGGTTCGAATCGGTTCTAAAGAACCGGTAGGAAAACCAGCGGGAGGCTCCACCCACCGACCCCGACGTCATCAGAATGCTTCTGTGCATGAACAGACTGGTGCGCGCATGCAGAATGGACGTTGGTCTTACCTGATACGTCCCTTCTCGACATGAGGAAAAACGTCAGTCAGGATGGGGTTAGCGTCCCGTCTAGCCAATGACTGAGCACTTTCCAAAGTTAAAAACTCCGCCCTCCGAAGGAGCCCCAGTTCTTCGTTGAGGCGAAGCGATGGACTCGTGCTCCGTGTCCTCCTGAAACAAGAAAGAATTAATATCACCCCTCCCCCACCACCGGAACGAACCAAAGGGTGGGGCTGACTGACGTTTTTCCTCATGTCGAGAAGGGACGTATCAGGTAAGACCAACGTCCATTCTCCCTCTCAGAGGAAAAACGTCAGTCAGGATGGGGACATACCAAAGCCAGATGTCGCCAGGGAGGGAAGAAAAATGGTCCGGTGGTGCTCAAGGGAGATGAACCGACTGTAGAACCCTTCTGCCGAATGCAGCGTCAGCGGAAGCGAAGGAATCCACTCTGTAATGTCTGACGAAGGGACTGATGGTCGTCCATGTGGCTGCACGGCAAACTTCTTCGAGGGAAGCCTGAGTAGACCAGGCGGCCGATGTTGAGGTGCTCCTTGTTGAATGAGCTGTGATGGGATGCGGCAGAGGAGCATTCGATTGCCGGTAAGCTAATGCGATAGCGGCTCTGATCCAACGACCCAAAGTCACACTAGATACCCGTACTCCCAGGGATGAGGGGTGAAAGGCAACAAACAGAGCTTCCGTCTTCCGGTGTAAGGACGTCCGGGTGATATAAATCTTCAATGCCCGGCGGACGTCCAGCGTGTGCCAAGCCCGTTCCAGTTGATGTGAAGGGCGAGGACAAAAGTCTGGGAGAACGAGCTCCTGTGCCCTGTGAAAGGCCGAGTTTACTTTGGGCACAAAGGCGGGGTCCAGCCGGAGAACCACCCTATTGGCATGGAAAATACAAAGGTCCGACCGGACAGATAATGCTGCTAGTTCTGAAATTCTGCGGGAAGAAGTGATAGCCACCAAGAATGCCACTTTCAGCGAAAGGAAACGCAGAGAGACGGATCGAAGAGGCTCGAAGGGAGGTGACATGAGCGCTTTTAGGACTTTATTCAAGTTCCACGTTGGAAACCGATGAACGGTTGGAGGGCGTAGATTTGTAGCTCCCCGTAAGAATGTTGTGATGATTGGATGACGAGAAATGGAGTCCTTCGAACCACAGGACAAAACGGAAGCAATGGCGGCCAGTTGTCGACGTAGTGTGTTGGGTCGAAGTCCTTTGCGAAGGCCCGATTGAAGGAACATCAGCATGTGAATAATGGAAGCCGAAGTAGGTGAAATAGGAACTGATGAACACCATGAAACAAAAGCCCGCCAAGTGGCCTCATAAATTCTGACGGTAGAAGGTCTGCGGGCGGCTTGGATCGTGGACACGACATCCAACGGGATTCTGGCCCCCGTCAGGAGGAGCCGCTCAACCGCCAAACGGTCAAGCGAAGCCACTCCAGGTTCGGATGAATCAGAGACCCCTGTGACAAGTTGACCTTGGAGGCAAGGATTTGCCAAGGAGGAGCTACTGAAAGGCTCATCAAGTCCGCGAACCACGGGCGCATCTGCCAAAATGGGGCCACCAGGAGAAGCTGTGCCTGTTCGGAAAGCAACTTCCGGATGACCCTGGGAATCAATGGGAGAGGGGGAAAGGCGTACAAAAGCCCCGAGGGCCAAGGGCTGCGAAGGGCATCCGTGGCTTCCGCCTGGAGGTCTAGGAACCTGGAAAAATAACGGGAAAGACGATGGTTCAAATGAGAGGCGAATAAATCTACAACTGGACATCCAAATCTAGAGACGATATCTCGGAAGAGCTCCTGCGAGATGGACCATTCGCCGTGATCCACCTGCGAACGACTGAGGAAATCAGCCTGGATGTTGTCAGATCCAGAAATGTAATCCGCCCGGATGGAAGCAAGATGGTCTTCGGCCCATAAGCCCAATAAACGGGCCTCGTTCATCAGAGAATGAGATCTGGTATCCCCCAACCTATTAACATGAGCCTTGGCTGTAGTGTTATCGGTTAGGACTAAAACATGTCTACCGTCCACCAAATCGCTGAACCGAAGCAAGGCGAGTCGAATTGCCCGTAGTTCCAACAGGTTAATACTGAGAAGAGATTCCTGAGGGGTCCACTGACCTTGAGCCATGTGATGTTGTAGATGTGCACCCCAGCCAGAGAGACTAGCATCCGTAGTCAACTGAATCCTCTCTGGTTCCCTGAAGGTAGAACCCCGAGATAAAGCAGGAGAAATCCACCAGAGCAGAGAGTGAAGGACCGGTTGGGGAATCCGGATACGCTGGGAAGATGCCGCAAGGTTGTCACGTTGAAAGGGTAGAAGAAGCCATTGGAGCTCTCTACTATGCAAACGGGACCACGGGGTAATACCAAAAGAGGAGACCATCATTCCCAAAAGACGGGAAAGGACGAGGGCAGAAGCTGAGCCAGACCGCAGACATTTCCGCGCTAAGGAGCGCAGATTAGACTGGCGTTCCGGCGAGAGGCAAACCGTGGAGGAGACAGTATCAATAGAGGCCCCTAAATGAAGGATACAGGTAGAAGGGGACAGATGGCTCTTGGACCAATTTATAGAAAAACCATGAGACTGGAGAGAAGAGATAACAAAGGACAAATCCTGCTGAGCTGCCTGAAGTGAAGGAGACATAACTAATATGTCATCCAAATAAAACTGAAGGCGGATAGGGTGTGATCTGATGAAACCAATTAACGATGCCATAATCTTAGTAAATACCCTGGGCGCCGAAGAAAGCCCAAAGGGTAAAGCCTTGTATTGGTAATGGGAACCCCTGAAAGCAAAACGGAGGAACTGGCGGTGAGCCGGTAAAATCGGAACATGAAGGTAAGCATCTGTTAGGTCAATAGAAGAAAGAAAATCGGAAGGACGAATGGACTCAAGGATAGACGAAAGGGAATGCATCTTGAACCGGCGGTATTTAACGTGCCGGTTCAAAGCCTTTAGGTCTAAAATAGGGCGCCAACCACCCGAAGCCTTCTGTACAACAAAAAGACGGGAGTAGAACCCATGGCCCTGTTCAGAAGGGGGGACTTTTTCAATGGCGGAAATTAGTAAAAGATGCTCAATAGCGGCCGAAACAATTCCTGATCTGACTCGGTCCCGAGACACAGGGCAAGGAATAAAACGGGAGGGGGGAAGGGAAGAAAATTCCAAAGCCAAACCAAAGGAAACAGTGTTAAGAACCCAGGAATTGCTTATGGAGGAGGCCCACTGCTCGCGATAAAAAGAAAGGCGACCTCCAATGGGGTAAGGGAAATGCACCTCACCTACCCCTGCGAGACCACCGACCTCCCCTGCCTCCTCGGAAGGGTCTACAAAACCTGGAACCCTGTCTGACCTGGGAATCCCGTGGAGGTCTGGAAGGAAAGGAGCGTTGTCCTCGAGGTTGAAAGGAAGGGGAAGCAGAAGTCCGAAAGGGCTGGTATCTTGAAGAAGAGAAACGGGAGTCAGAGCACCGAGAAGCAGGGGGAAGAATCTTCCGTCGATCCCTGGTTTCGACAAGCAAGGGTTCCAAAGCCGAACCAAAGAGGGAGCCGCTAGAATAAGGAGCTGAAGCGAGTTGCCATTTACTTCGTATATCGGCTTGCCAATTTCTAAGCCACAAAAGGCGGCGAGATGTCACGTTAGAGCCCAAAGCTCTGGCCGAAAAGCAAGTGGAATTCAAAGTAGCATCAGCCGAATACTCCAAGGCTGCCGCAATCTTATTTAGATCCTGATGGGACCGAACGTCAGAAAGCGGAAGTCTGGCCTGTAGTTGCTTGAGCCACAGCAAAGCTGCTCTGTTAAAGAAAGAGGCAGAAGTCGATGCCCGGATAGACCAGGCAGTAGCCTGGTGACCTTTTAAGAGAGTTTTTTCCGCCCTTTTGTCCTCAGGTCTAAGAGAATCCTCAGGGGGTCCCGCAGGATGAGAAGAATCAGTTAATGCCACAATAGGAGAGTCGACTTTAGGGGCCTGTAATAAATCAGCTAACGGGGGGGCAGAGTTGTATAGACGCTTGTCCAATCCGTTAGGACTAGGCCCAGCCCCTGGCAAGGCCCATTGACGATGGAGAACATCAGTAAATAACTTAGGAGCCGGAATGGTGTCAGGCTCGGCGGTAGGTTCCGCAAACATGGCCTCTGCAGGGTCAGAAGTAGACGAAGATGGAGCCGTTGTCGGAGGCGAACCCAAACGGGTAACGGCAATGGCCTTAAACAATAAAGATCGGAAGAGGTGTGGCTTGAAGAGGCCAACAAAGGCCGGCTGGTCGGGTACCAGGCCTTCATCGTCCGACCAGGCTTGATCCGGGTACTCCTCCCCATCAGACACTGAGGCTTGATCGAGGGAAACCCGGGGAGCAGAAATATCGTGATCAGGTAAGGAACCACCCCGTGACTCGATGGGAGAATGAGGATCCGCTCTTAAGTTGGTAGCAGCAGGAGCCTGGTGAAGACAATCCGTTATGGACTGCCGTATGGCTCTGGATATGAAGGCCTCCAAGGAGTCAGCCATAGGAGTAGACAAAGTTGGAGGTGGAGGTGGAGTAGGAGGTAAGGCCAAAGGCTGGTTAGAGGCCGGGAGAGTTTGAAATAGTCTCTGAGGCTCTGAAGGGGACACCGTATGATGGCTCTCAGTAACATCAGGGGAGAGATCTCGCACCGAACGAGGGGAGCGAGACCCTGCTGGTGGCTGAGACGAGAGGCAGTTAGACATTTGAGCCTGTGACTGTGCCCGCGAAAAGGCCTTTTCTATGGCCTTATGCCGGCGCTGTTCCTCTCGGGAAGAACCCGATTTAGAGGATTGGGCCTTAGCAGATGGAGCTTTATCCCTTTTGGAACGGGATTTCTTGGCCGGAGGAGGCAGCAAGGAAGAAGTCCCCTCGAGGGGATCGCTAGGGTGGTGCCTACGCGAAGAAGCAGGACCCTCGGAATTCCGCATGGAGGAAGCCATCCTGGGTAATTAGGCAGAATTTGGCAGGAAAGGCTATCCGCTGAGTCGCAGGGCTTAATAAGGAGACCAGCAGGCAAGAAAAACGGCAGTTGAATCCCTGTCCTGTCAATCACTCTTTCGCGCCAAAACTGAGGAGGACAAACTGGCGCGCTGTAAAGCTGTTGGCTGCAAGGCTTCAAACGGCTGGTAAGGCGAGTGTCGCTCGAGCCTTATCTTTCCGATCGCCCTTTTCCTCAGATCGCCCCCCGTGTGCCGATCAGCTGGGATGGGGGGGGGCGTTCTCCTCCGTCACTGGCAGGCCTCGAGATGTCAAATGGCCTGTAAGGCGAGCGTCCGCTCAAGCCTTATCGCTCCGATCGCCCCCGCGCCTATCAGATGGAAGGAGGTGGGGGGGGTCTCTCCTGAAACGCTAGCTGGCTTTAAGGTTTCAAAAAGCCTGTAAGGCGAGTGTCCGCTCCAGCCTTATCTTTCCGATCACCCCCCAAGCGCCGATCAGATGGAAGGGAGGGGGGGAGAGCTCTCTTCAGTCGCTAGCCTAGAGGCCTTAAACGCGACTCAGGTTAGGCGGGAAAGCCGTTAGCGCTGTCAATTTGCTGCTAGGCAACGGCCGTCTCAATGCAGCAATAACTATCAGGAAAGAAACTCGCCCTGCAGCAAGGCACAAAGCCTGCAGGAGCGAGAAGTACTTGCCAGTCAAATAGAATATAGTAATCACAATAGGAGGCAGTCAAAAACGAAGGAAAATCTCAGTCAAGGAGGACACGTCCTGTCTTAGCGAAGACCGAGACGAAGAACTGGGGCTCCTTCGGAGGGCGGAGTTTTTAACTTTGGAAAGTGCTCGGTCATTGGCTAGACGGGACGCTAACCCCATCCTGACTGACATTTTTCCTCTGAGAGGGAGAAGAGCATGCGTGTAGCCCCATTGCGAACCGGTAGTAAAGGTAAGTAGAACCCACCCCTGATCTCTTCCCTTTTTTTCGCCCAAGATCTCCAAGGCATGTGATCCTGTTCATCAATAAACTTTCTTTCCAAGCAACTTCCATGAATCCAGTGTCTTTTTTCCCACTTGGAACTAAACCTAGATGGACATTTCTTCCAACACTGTTAAAGAATATTAGACTAAGTAGATTATAACACTAAAAGTAATCCTGAAGTCACTGCAGTGACTGGAAAGAGACAGCTTAATTATTGATCTGATTGTGCAAACGCAGTGCTGTGCCTCCCTTATTATCAACGCCATTGAAGAAGATCCAGGAAATGTACCTTCTCTGTTAAGTGCCTGCCCTCTGGAACCCATAAGCCCGATCATTCAGATGGCTATGACTTTGCTGGCTTTTCATAAACTCCTGAAATTCTGGACTTTCCCTGGGGATTTCGGCAGATTATGATATAAATCCGGTGGTGGGGTTCATCTGGTGTGGAGAATTCATCTGTACCAGTGGTGGGATTCAAAAAATTTTACTACCGGTTCTGTGGGCGTGGCTTGGTGGGCGTGGCAGGGGAAGGATACTGTAAAATCTCCATTCCCTCCCCACACCAGGGAAAGGATACTGTAAAATCTCCATTCCCTTCCCACTCCAGGGGAAGGTTAATGCAAAATCCCCATTTCCTTCTGATCACCTGGGACTCGGGAGGCAGAGAATGGATGGGGGCAGGGCCAGTCAGAGGTGGTATTTGACAGTTCTCCGAACTACTCAAAATTTCCACTACCGGTTCTCCAGAACTGGTCAGAACCTGCTGAAACCCACCTCTGATCGGTACATATTGAGGTGCTTTAATTGCTTTAGTAGCTTACTTATTGGTTATTCCATTGTTTGTTAACTACCAGAGTTGCTGGTCAACTGAACACCACAGAAATCTATACAAATAAATAAATGCTGGTCTAATTAATCTTTTGATGCTATTTTTTATTATTTTAATTAATATTTCTTGTCTTTGCTTCCATACAGGGAGAGATGCAGATCATCTACTGAAATGACCGATATGTAAAATAAGAAATAAGATTGTGCATGAAATATTTGATACCACACCCACCCACCCACAAACACACCCACACACATAAAGAGATTTATTGAAAGTCTCTAAATTGTGGGAAATAAGGATATATTCCTTTTTTTTAAAAGCCAATAAATTTCTGAATTCTGACAAAGAACAGATTTCAGAATAATGATTTATGAAATTAAAAATGTGTATAGTTAAGGAGTGAATATTTCCCCACTAATATTTCAGTAGTTTAAAAGTAATTGGCTCAGCCTGAACCTTGCTGACGTTTATGATTACATGGTGGATGAATGCTTTTGTGAAAATATGAGGAGAAAAAAAACCTAATTGTGTTGATCTCCAAAATATTATTTTGGTATTATTCAAGAGAAAGCTCATCTCCCTCACTTAACTGTATTAATAAGATTCTTTAGAATACATCATCTGCCTTAGCTTATACTCTTTAGCATCAGAGGACAAGAGAAAGACTGTTGTTAATTTTAAAATCACTTTTATCTTTATGTAAAGGCAAATTTATGAAGCAATAGCTACAAATCTTGTATAAATAATAAATTACGTTGATAATAAAGGAAAGTGGCAATGTACCCACACCAGAAAAATCAATAGGATGAAATATTTCTTCAAATCCATAAATGGATTAGTACACCTTTAGTGATTCAGATAATAAACCTGAACAGTGTTTTGCAACCTCGGCAACTTTAAGATGGGAGGACTTCAGCTCTCAGAATTCCACATCCAACCTAATCCAAACCTTTAAAGCCCTTTATATAGCATGGGACCAGGCTATCTGAAGGACTGCCTCTCCCCAGTTACATCAGCCCACCCCATTTGATCTGGCAGAGAAGGCATGTTGTAGGTACCATACAGTGGTGGGTTTCAATCTTTTTTTTACTACTGGTTCTGTGGGCGTGGCTTGGTGGGCGTGGGGTGGCTTGGTGGGCCTGGCAGGGGAAGGATGCTGTAAAATCTCCATCCCCACCCCACTCTATGGGAAGGATACTATAAAATCTCCATTTCCTCCCCAATCCAGGGGAAGGTTACTGCAAAATTCCCATTTCCTCCCGATCAGCTGGGACTTGGGAGGCAGAGAATGCATGGGGGTGGGGCTAGTCAGAATTTTTACTACCAGTTCTCCGAATTACTCAAAATGTCCACTACCAGTTCTGCAGAACTGGTCAGAACCTGTTGAAACCCACCTCTGGTTCCATAGGCTAGGGACCTTCATTTGGAGAGTCCCAGGAAATATGTTTTATTCCCCCCCCCTCTCTCTCTCTCTCGATAGAGATGTCAGAAAGAGATTCAGCCACAGTATTTTAATTTTCAGAGGTAACTTCTTGGCTGATTATAGGTTCTAGTACCGGGGTATTAGATACCATCGGATAATCCAGTGGTTTCGAAGTTAAAGAATTATTGTGGCCCACAATTAGACTCAGTGTCATGCAGACATTGAAAAGCTTCAGGGCTGATTAAAATACGAAATTCAGTTGCCTTATAGCTGGAAACATCAAAAAAGAGCAGATTAGATCTTCAGGCCTGCCACATTTACTACTGTGGGAAACTGGGAGGGGGGATTGTATGGAGCCTGGATGATAAATAGTCATAATAACATTCCTTTCTCAGAAAGTCAAGGACATCTTGTCCTGTACCTGGATGGCTGGAACTGGGAGGCATCTCCAGTTGGGACGGTGCTTGGATTGGACCATGTGATGGACATGTGGGTGCTGGGCAAGGACTTGAACTTTCTTCTGGGTGGGGAAAACCTGGAAACTTTCAGATTTGGGTTTTCCCAGATGTGCCAATATGACATCTCTAATAAAATGGAACTTTGAGGAAACTCAAGCCTTGGAGTTTTCCTTTGTTGGGGGTGTTACTTGGAACCCTGACATTAACCAGAATCTCCTTTAAAATCCAACCAGCTCCCCCGGAATCTGGGGTGCTGTCCAGGGTCCTGAATATCAGGGTGTTGATTAATCCCATGTTTGGCTCTGGGACAAATCACCCTGGTTAATTAGAGGATGGATCGTGGCTCCTCCTTGTTTGCAATATTCTGAAAAAGAAACGCGAAGAAAAGTTTCTAACAAAACTCATTTATTTGTTATAAAGAAAATAAAACACCTCACTAACTAAGAAAAGCAATTGCTACATTTTTTAAAGTAATTCTTGCCGGCTATTTCTTAGCCAGACCTTGTTGGCAAGAGAACAAAGGAAAGAGTGTGTGAAGCAAGTGAAGGAATGTGAAAGAATGTGGACATGCGTAGTAAAATACTGATAAGGAACTTGGCAAACTACAGTAAGTCTATTAGTCCAAAAATAATGAAGCTCAGCTGGGAAATAAAAAAAAACACAGTGACACTGAACATCGATCCAAAACCAGGCAGCATGAAGACTCAGGGAAGATGGACTGTTAGCTGTTGCCCTAATCAAGTCACCAAAGAATCTTAGACCATACACCAAGTTCACAACTAATACTTTGCATTCCTTATAAATTAAAAAATAAGAAAAATCAGACCCGGAACAAGCAAAAAAATATTGAAAAAAGGTGAGAGGAATAGTTACTTCCCATACAATTTTACTTGCAAATGCTACAACGTGCATCGTTCTACCCATCACTGCACAGTGTGGATAGCTGTACTTACAAAATTCTTTGCATAGCTATAGTGATCAGGATTAGGGTGGGAACAGCAATTTGCTAGCTTGACATTTTAATGCAAAGTTATTTAATTTGCATAGCCAGAACCAACACTGGATTAAAAGGCATGCAGATATAAATCCACAGCTGCACTTCTTCACTTTTGGGGATTCAGATTTCCAATTAATATATACCAAAATCTACATATCACAGAGAAAATGTATATTAGGCAAAACAAACTATAAAATGCATTATATTACAGAACATTGGTTGCAAAAATGTAGTTTGAAAAGAATGGCAAAATATAAATTAGAAAAAAAAATAGTGCATGCAAAGAACATCTAGAAAAAAAATAGCAAAAAGCAAATCTAACACCATCAATGCCTTTATTAGATTTAAAGAATACAGATAGAATCATAAGGTTGGAAGGGATGTCAGAGGATTTTAGTCCAATCTCAAGGCAGGAGCAGAATGGGACTTTTAGTCTCTGACTTTTATTTATTTATTTATTTATTTATTTATATGCCGCCCTTCTCCGGAGACTCAGGGCGGCTTACAGTGCGTTAAGCAATAGTCTTCATACTTTTGTATATTTATACGAAGTCAGCTTATTGCCCCCACAAACTGGGTCCTCAATTTACCTACCTTAGAAAGGATGGAAGGCTGAGTCAACCTTGAGCCTGGTGAGATTCGAACTTACTTTAATTGCAGACAGCTGGTGTTAAATTACAGTGCTTCTGTGTTGAGCTATCCAGGCTCCTTTTCATTCTCCTCGGGCGTTTCTCCTCGGGCGATTCTCCCCCAACTTATCTCTTCAGTTGGCATGCCTCCGGTCATTTTCCCTGGGGAATGGGCCACCGGCCTTTTCATCCCAGACCCTTTGACACCCCCCATTCACAGAATGAGGGTTCATCCTGGGTGTTCCTCCCTCTGTAACAGTTAACCCCCAAACAATTGGCTAGAGGGGGTGTAATAGAAATCCAGCCAAAGGAGAGAGGTGTAAAAGAATTTGCCAAAATGCCTGCCTTCCTTCCTTCCTCTCTCTCCCCTCCCCCCCACCCACCCATACAGGGAGGAACAGTTGGTTTACTTGGAAGTAAGTCTCACTAAATGGCTTTTCCGGCAGGCCTGGGGCCGTTGATCTCGCTGTTCAATCTTGCGAGATCCGGCCATGGATGGTGTGCATGTGTTTTTAATGTTTTTAAAATGCTTTTATAATGTTTTTTTTTTTAAATTATGTTCATTGTTTGTATTATTTTTGTTATAAGCCGCCCAGAGTCCCTTGGGAGTTGGGCAGCATAAAAATATGATTAATTCAATTCAATTCAGTTCAATTCAATGCTAGGATTTAAATCCAGCCAAAGGAGAGAGGTGTAAAAGAATTTGCCAAAATGCCTGACTTTCTTCCTTCCTCCCTCTCTCTCTCTTCCCCCCCACCACACACACAACCAATACAGGGACATTGTTACTGAGCGGGCTAAAAGCCTTCCTCCCTCCCTTCAACCAGTTAGTTAACCAAGTCTGGAAGACTCCAATAGAAGAGAATTTCTCCTTCCTTCCTTCCTTCCTTCCTTCCTTCCTTCCTTCCTTCCTTCTTCCATCCATCCATCTATCCATCCATCCATCCATCCACCCACCATAACAGCATAACATGGCAACTAGCCATGTTTGACGCTCCTCTAGAGGGGTGGAGTTCCTCAAAATAACATCCATCTTCCTTTATTTTATTTTATTTTCCCCCAATAGCCTGGTCTCCAGTTCAGAAGAGGAACCAACTGCTCTCTGGAGTGTGATCGAGTGAAATGGCCTTTTATCTCTGCACCTGCCTTCCTTTCCTTTTTCACAGACACACAGACACACACACACACACACAACCTTTGCTAAGCTCCACCCCTCTAGAGAAGCCTCAGACATGGCTAGTTGCAAAATCTCCATTCCCACCCCACTCCGGGGCCAGCCAGAGGTGGTACTGCTGGTTCTCTGAACTACTCAAAATTTCTGCTACCGATTCTCCAGAATCTGTCAGAACCTACTAAGTAGCACCCCTGACTTTTAACTCAGCCTTTTATGCATCTCTTATAAAAGTTCTTCACCTTTGCAACCAGAACTGGACTCAAATGAGACTGATATTCAAAGCTATATTCTTCACCTGGAGCCCACATTACCAAGGCTACAACCAGATTTAAAGTTGGGCAGTGGCATTCTAAGGAAAGAAGGTAAAATATTTAAAAAGAAAAACACCATTAAAAAAAAGTTGCCTAAATAACACTAGTATAAACATATATTTCTTTCATACAATGTTAATAAGTATAAAGATGGTAAACTATTTTAATTCCAGAGGCTGAACATCTCATAAGCCTTTTTCTCTCCCCCCCCCACCCCCCGCCATCTCTTGGGCAGATATAATAAATTAAATTGAATTATTAACAATGTCATACCTTTTTATCGCTCTTCATATCAACTGCATAATAATATGCGTAATGGCACATCAGATCCTTTTAGTGAATTTCCCTATGGGAGACATTTATCTACCCACTTAGATGCTCTAGAGCCAGGAGGAGGAAGCTGAACAATTCTAACAAGTCATCCCACTCTTAAAAGGAGATATTGGGGTAAAATAGCAAATGACATTTATTAGTAACCATGATTAGGAAATCAAGACTTGAGAAAGGCATGTTGCATAGGCAAATTTGCTCAAGTTGCAGTATATTTGAAGAATTCTAGACATGTCGTCACAGCCCACCTCATAATTTTGATGATCCTTTGAAGAAGTCATGATATTTTGTTAATGCAGGTAGTCCAAAATGAATCTTAGGTTGGCATACTGTTTAAGCAGGGGACTAAACCTTCACTTGGCTTGCCTAGACATTTTTGGACATGCAAAACAATACAATAGTTTTATGCCTTTGTGGATCGTGAACTTCTTGCACAACGTATCAGTAAAATCTAGGCCAGGTAAAAGAGGCCAATAATAACATTTAGAAGCCCATGTGTTACTATATCATGCAATGAAGACTTTATAGTTGTATGGCTGAGGAGAAGCGTATTTGGTAGATTTCTAAAGGTTTATCTGGCCACACATTTGGCATAAACGACACCCTTGAAAGTGTTGAATTTAAAGAAATTACTATACGTTTAATAAAGTTTTATCTTTGATCGTGGCAAGTAACTGAATTTTATTGCTATGGTAGTATCACTGCTTTATTAATCTAAACACATTCTCAGTACAAAATCTAAAACTAAAGAGGCTTTTCGTAAAACATTATTCAGAAAGAAAAGAGGCCATGAAGTTAACAAGCAGGTCTTATCTACATTGATTTCAGAGTAAACATACAACAGATGATTCGGTATGAATTTCAACTCCAATAATTAAAAATACTGAAAATATTTTCTAAACTCAATAGCACTAAAGGGGGGGAGGGAGGGAGAGAAGGAAGATAGATAGATAGATAGATAGATAGATAGATAGATAGATAGATGATAGATAGATAGATAGATAGATAGATAGATAGATAGATAGATAGATAGATATGTACGTATGTACACAGAGGTGGGCTGTTGCCGGTTCGGACCGGTTCGCCTGTACTGGTAGTTCTGATCACTGGCTGGGCCCGTCCACCTGCCCCGGTGCTATCCCGTCCTATATATCTCACTCTCTGGCTCATTCGCCCCGCCCACGCAGCTGATTTCTGCGCCTTGCCTCCTCTATGCACTGCGGTTGCCAGAGAAGGTGTGCTGGAAGCTGCACATGAAATCGCTGTGCGTTTGAAGCCACGCGCAAGGGCGGAAGGCGCACGTGCGGCCGAAGCGTGCGTGCATGCATGCTCACATTTTCGGTTCTGCACTAGGTGAACCGGTTGTTAAATTATATGAAGCCCACCTCTGTACATACATACATACATACATACATACATACATACATGCATCTATAAACTGCTAAACCATTTCTCTTTCTTATATGTGAAAGCTATTTTCTTCCTTAGAGAACACAACTCTTAAAACCTGTTTGACTGAGCCTTTCCCCAAGTTTAACATGGAACCATTTATTACAATCAGTTCATGACTCTCAGATCAAGGATTGCGGATATTTGCAATTCTATTAAAGTGAGGTTTCTCGTTAAAAGGAATAACTCTAGCAAATAATTCTGCAAATATACTCCATGTGTAGTGGGCATTTATCTTACAAATATGTTTGTTTCTACTTAACTGGAGTACTTACACATCTGAAGATGATTCAGCAATGTGGTTCTTCTCTATATTGTAAATGCGCAACATACTTGAGTAATATTTATTTATTTATTTATTAAATTTCTATACTGCCCATCTCTCCTAAGTGACTGAAAGTGGGATTGAAAAAGTCTTATCAGAAATGAAGTTATGAGTGGTAGCTCTGGTTCTACAGAAACCACTAAGTTCCAGCCTAACATTGTTTAGGTCAGGCTTATTTAGCAGACTCTCCTCAGCAGCCTATTTTACAAACACCTGTGCAAATAGCAACTTTCCCTATAGCTAGGTTCAGTATGCTGCCTTCATAATTGTTAGAAAGAAGATTTCATGACAGTCCTCTTCAAGAAATATAGCTGTCCATTTTGGCAAGTTGAACCAATTGCCTGTTGTGATCTAGGCCCAAGTAGTTATTACCAGACACAATCAGTCCTAAACAAATATATTTTATTAGAACAGCTGAGAATTACTTCATTCTCAGCTTAATCCAAATTAATTGCAAAACAAATTCTTCATAAACAGGCCTTCGGCCTTATCACCAACCTTTGTCTTCTTTGCTACCCTGCCAAAGGCTTTTCTTGGCAAAACCCCACAAAGTTCAGAAGTAAGAGACGCCGACAAGAAACAAATGTAGCAATGTTGCTTTCCTACAAAGATCCCAAGAGCCGTTGCTGCTTTTTTAAGCCTTCTGGGAGGGGCCAATCATCTCCTGGCCTTACTCCCAAGCCGTCTTTTTTGCTTTAGCTGCTCTTGCCTTCTGGCAGCTCTTTGCATGTGTGCCCTAGGAACAGGCTCCTCTTGTTCCTCTGCCTCTCTGCTGTCCAACTCTGGAGGCTCCGGAGTCCGCGTATCACTCCCAGATGGCCCTGGCCCCATCTCTGCCTCTGACGCAGAGCCCTCGTCCGAGCCTTCCCCTGACTCTAGGACTGGCCCATTGTCCTCCCCAGCCTCCTCACTGTCTGACTCTGCTGCCAGCTCCGCAGGCTGCTGGTGGACCACAACATTGCCCATATCCTTCTCTAAGGCTCAGATTAAAGGACTGAATTCGGCCCTTAAACTAACTTCCATGAGTATTCCGAAGAAGACTTTCTTGTTATCCTTTAGCAGATAAATCAACCATGATATTCAGGACAGCAGCATTTGTTCAATCACCATTTCACTGTTTTAGAGCAGGGGTGTCAAACTAGTGGCATCATGTTATTGTCACATGATGTATCACGACTTTTTTACCCCTTCGCTAAACCAGGGTGGGCATGGCCAGCATGTGACGCATCCAGCCCACAGGCTGCGAGTTTGACACCCCTGTTTTAGAGCAATTCAGATGCTCCCAAAACAATTTTAATCATATTGCTTTCAGGTTTGGTTTACAGGGCATTCAGGTGACATAACATATGTTATGTGATCATTGACTATCAATAAATATATAACATTATA
The DNA here is from genome assembly GCF_059756535.1 of Pantherophis guttatus. Taxonomy (NCBI): domain Eukaryota; kingdom Metazoa; phylum Chordata; class Lepidosauria; order Squamata; family Colubridae; genus Pantherophis; species Pantherophis guttatus. The sequence goes on along the minus strand of NC_142068.1, from coordinate 81,838,800 downwards.
ACCTTTCTTATCAGAAGACTGCAATGTGCTCTAAGTAAATAAAAAACCCATTGTGGTTTTGCAATCTAGTGCTGTTATGTAAGACTCTGATTGTATTAATCTGAAAATTGGGCATTAATTTCCTAGGAACTGGTCCATGGATATTCAATGACTCAGGCTACAAGCTCAGATCAAACAACACAGAGTCCTTAACCTCCTAACAACAAGGAAAAAACTAAGTTGCTGAACAAGAAAGTCAATAATCAGATTAGTAATACTGAAAGTTCATGAACCAGATCTCAAAGAGTGACTCAGTTGCAGAGTAGGAGGATGCTCTGGAGATACCACTGACTAAAAGAGATGAAACTTTATAACTCTGGAAACTTCCAGTGCTACTCAGACTGCAGATGTCTATAATCATAACACAGCTGGGCAACTTTTGAGCCAACTTGTGTCTGATTCAGAGCTGGGAGATGATGGCTCTCCTCCAATTTCTCAGCAGCGGAGTTGAGGGTACACTGAAAAGAAGGCATGGAGCTTCCAGATTCAGAAAAGATTCAGAGAAATAAGCAAGCATCATGGGAGAACTAGAAAAAGACAAAGCAAAAAGAAGTACCCTATATAATTTCAAGCATTATTCTTTCTATTTCCTTTTCCGATATTATTATACTCCTTGAAACCTTTGCCGAGCAGATTATTAGTTTGCTTATTTATTTTTTTTCCACCCTGGCTTTATTGTTGATCTGAAAACCAATACATTAGCTAGCTTGATCAATCATGGTGAAACTTTCGCACTTGCAGCTTTGGACAAGGCAAAAAGCTGGTATTTCACAGGAGGATTAAAAGATAAACCAAAGTTTATACTTTGGTTTAAGGAGGTTTAAATGGCATATAAGGAACCAAACAAAACTAGAGTCCAGTCCTGTACCATTTCAACAATACAGGTGCAAAGTACACACATATAAGATCATAGCAAACTTATAAAGTAGTTGCAAAAGCCCAGAATTGAGGATTTTAAGCCTCAGCCGGCTGAGAATAACCAATGAGGGAACTCCAGAGTATTAAAACTCCACAGCAAAGTTTTTATTTAAGATTATTTTCCTCTCCTTTAACTGGCTCCTGTCCATGACAGCCATACCTAATATTTTACTGGGATTTAGCTAATGAGAAAAGGGCTTGTTTGCATCCCTGCCTACAGGAACAAAATTCCACAGGCCAACCCTAATGTCCCCAGGAACAAATTGTTACACAGGGAATTCCAGGTCCTGCCCTCCAAATTACATATTCAGTATTCCATTTACCAAATCTAGAGAAATTCTTGATCAAATACTAGAGTTCATTTATACCAAACTTTTTCATATTTGATTTGTTTGTTTCAGTATATATGTATGTGTGTGTGTGTGTGTGTGTGTGTGTGTGTGTGTGTGTGTATTTTGTTCCAGAGACTCTAGAAAAATGCAGAGAAGAGCAACAAAGATGATTAGGGGACTCAAAGATAAAACATAAAAAGAACGGTTGCTGGAACTGGATATGTTTAGTCTTATGAAAAGAAGGACTAGGGGTGACATGATAGCAGTGTTCCGATATCTCAGGGGCTGCCATAAAGAAGAGGGAGTCAAGATATTCTCCAAAGCACCTGAGGGTAGGGCAAGAAGCAATGGGTGGAAACTAATCAAGGACAGAAGCAACCTAGAACTAAGGAGACATTTCCTGACAGTGAGAACAATTAATCAGTGGAACAACTTGCCTCCAGAAGTTGTGAATGATCCAACAATGGAAGTTTTTAAGAAGATGTTGGATAACCATTTGTCTGAAGTGGTGTAGGGTATCCTGCCTAAGCAGGGGGTTGGACTAGACCTCCAAGGTCCCTTCCAACTCTGTTATTCTATATTCCAGGTATTATGGAAATTGGTCCAAACCTAAACAAAAAATGACAGAATATGCTGCTGTGGTTGCATTTCAGGAGTACAAAGCAGAAGTTTTCTTGAATCCCATTAAACATATAATGATATGGCTTATAGGATAGCTAATCTGTAGGATCAATTAATCTTGATCTGAACTAATGCAATTTTAATTTGCTTAAAGCAGGATTAGGCTGTGCCAAGAAATACAGTAGACTCCAATAGCTCCTTTGGGCATTGATACAAAAGGCCAAGAATCATTTGATGAGAAAGGAAAGTACATATTCTTTAACACACCAAACAAACAAAGAGGTAATAACATATGAGCAAAAACGAGATAAATTATCCTCCAGGCACTGCTCTAAAAGAAAACAAAACCCAACTGGATACTGAAGAAGGAAGATTGCCAAAGGAAGGACATTGCTACAAAACTTATTCATTTCCATATTTAATGCAGTTTTATATTGTAGCACCTGGGATTTTGTTTACGCATCAACATAAAATGCTGAATGGATCCATACGAGAATGTTTTAACAGACGTATCCTAGATTATGATGATCTAGTAATACAGTAGTGGCCAAAATTATGGAAACCTTTTGGGGAAAGTGTATTTTTGAGGTTTGATGGCTAATAACACCACTTTTTTTTTTTTTTTTTTGGAGTTTCAATATAATCATATTCCACTGCTGGAATGGCCTGGGAATAGCCTAGACCTTAACCAAATTGAAAAACTGTGGAGCCGACTAAAGAAACTTGTTAGTCAGAAGCAACTCAGCAATAAAACCCAGTTAATAGAAGGAATCATCCAATTTTGGTTTCACATTATAACAGCTGCAGAACTAAAAGACTTGGTTCACTCCATGGGAAGACATTGTAAGACTGTAATTCATGCTAAAGGTTACCCAACTAAGTATTAACTGACATGGTGATAATTTTTGTATATCTCGTTTTTTTCTACGTGTTTCACTTTACTTCTTTCTACTGTAACTGCTATTCTAATAGCAAGTCCTTCATAAAAGTTATTGCATTACATTCTTGATTAAATTATCTTTCCATTGATATACAATTTTATGGCACTACTCCAAAAAAAAAAAAAAAGTGGTGTTATTAGCTAGTTTTAGAAAATACACTTTTCCCAAAAGGTTTCCACAATTTTAGCCACTGCTGTATAATCTGAGATATTACAAGAAATATTTACAATAATTTATAGCCTATTTTATTGTATAAACAAGAAAATTATCCCTACATAAACTGTTGCTTAACTCCTTCAAAACATCACCAGGGCACTGGTATTATTTAATCAAATCATGAAATGCCTCCAAGCAAACAGCCAAATGCAGAGAGCACCAAGGATTTCACAGTGTGACCCTGAGCTACATATAGTCTCTTCTATTAGAATGCCCTTCAAGTCACAGATTATGTTAAAGAACAATTATGGAATGTGCTTTTTTTGTGTGTGCTTCTGTTTTTCTCTTTAGAAATCTGTCATTTTATATGAAATAATTGGCACTGACAGACAAAACAAATGCCATATAGCTAACAGTCAAAATAGAGAATGATTTACATACACAGAAAACAATGTTTTCTGATTGTAGCATGAATGGGCCTTTCAGCATAAATTTGCCTAAAGTGGAATCAAAGATTTGGCACAAATGGACCTTAGCATTCTTTACCAGCTAGAAATGGATTCTGAATAGGCTGCTACAAAAAAGCAGCATTCAACAGTTAATCTTAGGCCTAATAGACATTATATTAATACACATTATATTAAACATGGACTACCGTTAAAAACACATGAAGAACTCTACCGGAAAAGTGTAAAGTCGACCCTTTTTCAAAGTAGCAATGATAACTTTTGTGAGCTTGAGTAGGACAAGCTGATAAAAAATCTCTCCCAGTGTTTTTCTAGTGAATATTCTTTCGTTTTTATTCTATCACTCTGTGTCTATGTAAACGAAACTCATGAACCTGAGCAGGGGTGGGCTTCAAAAATTTTAGCAAGGGGTTCTCTGCCCAGTTCCTGGGTGGGCATGGCCATGGTGGGCGTGGCCTAGTCGGCCTCCTGCACCACGGTGTGGGGGGGGTGTTTTTGCCCTCCCTGGGCTCTGGAGGCTTTTCTTGAGCCTCTGGAAAGGCAAAAACAGCCTCCCCAGGCTCCGGAGGCCCTCTGGAGGCTGGAAACGGGCCCGTTTCCAGCCTTCCCGAACTTCCGGTAGGCCTGTTTTTCGCCCTCCCTGAGCCTGCACTTACCTGCATCCAAAACGGGCCGTGTGGGGACTCCTGGGAGGGGTGGGGTGGGCAGGGCCAGCCAGGAGTGGGATTTGGGGGTTCTCCAAACTGCACAGAATCTTAGCTAGAGGTTCTCCTGAACCCCTGCAAACCCCCAGAAGCCCTGGGGGTTGGAACCTGAGGTTTCATCGTTCACCGTACACGTGCGTGCGCCTCCTGCCATCCAGCTGATTTTTGGGTCTCTGCCGTGCATGCATGGGGAGGATTATGCATGTATGCACCGGAGCAGGGGGAACGCAGGGGGGGCAGCACCCCCCATGGCCGATTTTTGGTCCCAGGAGGCTGCAGGGAGGCCTGCTAGGCCCAAAATGGGGCACGGGGGGGGGGCACATGCGGCACGCACATTGCATTATGGATGCTGGCACTCATGCACACGTACACTTTTGGAACACGAAGACAAAAAGGTTAGTCATCACTGGCCTAGTCTATACCTGTGCATTTGGTTTTTCCCTACTAAGTGCAGGACCTTACTTTTTTCACCACTGAACTGCATTTTGTTGGCTAAGGTCCATTGCTCAAATCTTCAAGATACATCTAAATCTTGAGCTTACTGTATCTTCTAATATGTTAACAATCCTCCCCACTTTGGTGTCATCTGCAAATCTGATGTAGCCTTACAATAAAGTAGTTATTAATAAAGTAGGGAAGGCTGACAAGGAAGACAATACATGGTCACAATGGAATCAATGAATAATATTGATGAGACTTCGTGGGCAACCCTTTAGTAAGCCAGTCCTTAAAATTTATGCTCCAACCGCCCATATAGAAGAAGAAGCAACTAAAGAGGTTTATGATCAAGTTCAGTTTAAAGTCAACATGCAAATAAGATGTGCTGCCTGTGATTGAAGGCTTTGGCATTCTAAAGTTGGAAATATTAAAAAGGAAAATGTAATTGAATTATATATCTTAAGAAGCCAAAATGAAGCAGGAGAATCACTTATCCATTGCTACCACTCCAATGTTTTCTTCATAGCTATCAATGTCTGTCAACAACCAAAATGATGCCCGTTTACATTGACATCAGTAGTTGGAGTACATAGAAATCAAACTGTGTGTATTATTGCTAAAAAGGTAGAGGAGCTTAGTTATAACAACAAAGACATGGCCAGGGGCTGAGGATAAAACAGATCATGAACTTCTCATATGATGGTTCCAAGCTGAGCTACAGCAGTAGGAGGAAGACAACCAGTTTCAACAACATTCCCACCATTTTCAAGGAGAACATCAGGAATCACTTTGAAGTCCTGAATCTCATCAATCAAAAATCAGAACAACTCTGGGATGAACTTTAAATAAGTACTGTTAAGGAGGAACGTGAAAACAGATTGTCAAGGATTAAGAAACAGAAGAGAGCAATCTGGATGTCAGAACAAATAGTGGAAATGCCAAGAAGTGCTGTGAAAGATAAGGCTCTCAGGAAGAAACTCAACGAAGAACTTCAGAGAAATGTTCAAAGAGACAAGACTACAAAAGTATCTGTAAGGACACTGGAAGAAATGCATACAGAAAAACAGTCACAGGAAAAACTAGATTGGAAGAGGATGAATATTGCTTTGAAACTGAAGGAAGAAATCAGAGGTGGGTTTCAGCAGGTTCTGACCAGTTCTGGAGAACTGGTAGCGGAAATTTTGAGTAGTTCGAAGAACCGGTAGTAAAAATTCTGACTGGCCCCACCCCCATCTATTCTCTGCCTCCCAAGTCCTAGCTGATTGGGAAGAAATGGGGATTTTGCAGTAACCTTCCCCTGGATTGGGGAGGGAATGGATATTTTACAGTATCCTTCCCCTGCCATGACCACCAAGCCATGCCACGCCCACCAAGCCACACCCACAGAACCGGTAGTAAAAAATTTTGAAACCCACCACTGGAAGAAATGTCAGTAACCTGAATTGTATTGATGAGACCATTCTGACAGCTGAAAATGCAAAGCATCTGCAAACTCTAGTAAGAAAAGTCAAGGAGCACAGTGAAAAAATGGAAGTCAAATCAAATATAAAGACAACCAAACTAATGAGAACAATGCAATACATTCTGAAGAAAGAAGATAGAAAGGAGGTGGATATTTTGAACATATTCTTAATCAATCCATCACTATGACCAGCTGGACTAAAGACAGCTATTCCAAAGGATATTTGTTTGTGGAGATAGTGACAGTACGGATGGTTGCTCTTTTTAAAAAAAAAAAAAAATTCCAAGTGCATCAAAATACGTACATTGCAAAATGATTCCACATAAATTTATGAAAATCCAAAAATATATCACCCTTGATAAAGTTACAATTAAAGTACTCCCCATTGAAAGCTATATCATTCAACTCCTAAGGCCAGTTAGAAGACATTGAAGTTTCATAGACTTTCTGAGTGTCAGAAGGAAAGGGGCCATTTCAATGTCCGGGGGGGGGGGGTTGTTATTCCAAAGGAAAGGAGCAAAAGGCATCCTTCCGTTGCCCTTTGGTGTGGACATATTTCATTGAGATAAAATAAATATTTTAATGGGATATATAAACAACAAGGAAACAACGCTTCCTGGGAGAAGTTAATTGTAAAATTATGCATTTTAGAAAAATGCGTATGAAAATAAGTACAAATTGTCATGCCAGCCTTTTAAAAATAATGAAGTGATGCCCCATAATGAGGTAAAAATGGAGAAAAGAAAAATGGGAGACATTGAAATTAACATGTTTGTATATCCCTCAGGACATAAAGGGAAATAAATTATTTGTACGAATATCTCTACGGCCCATTTGACTCTTATATTACATTTGTGGTGAGAAAGAGGAATGTGTTGCTCACAATTCCAGCAGCTACATTTTAACACAAATCAAGTAATAATCACACTTTTTGACAGAGGAATTCTAGCTTAATAGTAGACTACAACAATTGACACGAAGAGCTATGTTTCTAATTTAATCCTATTTAAGCAGATTGGATACAGGTGGTAGTAGGAAATCATCTGCCTGAGAATCTGAAGGGATACCTCCCACCAAAACAGAAAAATACAGAGTTATATTTTAAAAAATTGTATGACTGTAGAATTGTAGAAAGTTTGGTATGGAGATGAAGTTGCTGCCCTAGAAACCAGGAGACCATGAGTTCTAGTCCCAAGTTAGGCATGAAAAGTGGCCAGGTAACTTGGGGCCAATCACTCTTTCTCAGCCCACCTTACTTCACAGGGTTGCTGTTGTGGGAAAAATAGGAGGAAGAAAGAATATTATGTATGTTCTCCACCTTGAGTTATTTATACAAATAATAAAATAAAGGTAAAGGTTCCCCTCACACATATGTGCTAGTCGTTCCCGATTCTAGGGCGCTATGCTCATCTCCATTTCAAAGCCGAACAGCCAGCGCTGTCTGAGACGTCTCCGTGGTCATGTGGCCGGCATGACTAAACGCCAAAGGCACACGGAACACTGTTACGTTCCCACCAAAGGTGGTCCCTATTTTTCTAGTTGCATTTTTTACGTGCTTTTGAACTGCTAGGTTGGCAGAAGCTGGGACAAGTAACGGGAGCTCACCCCATTACGCGGCACTAGGGATTCGAACCACTGAACTGCTGACCTTTCAATCAACAAGCTGAGTGTCTTAGCCACTGAGCCACCACGTCCCTTGTATACAAATAATAAAGATGGATAAAAAAGCTGATGAATAAATGAAAAGGCTTATTCTGTTTTCTTTGGTGTTAAATAGCTATTTCGGGTGTTCAAATTACTTCTTCATAGATACAATCTCATCCTGAGAATAAAGTGGATCTCTTATGGCCACCTACTAAATGAGCTTTTTAGCCAGTGGCTTCCCAGTTCCCACTCCTAATTTTCATGTACTCATAGAGTTTTCACGCATAGTGGAACTTTGATTCTATGTGCCACTATTTTGAAACAGCAACATTAGACCCCCATTCTACCAAAATATACAGATTGAAGCAGAAATCCAATATTCTTGCTAAATCCAATGGCCAAATATTGCCCAACCATAGGCAAAGTATTTATATGAGAAAATATTAATGTCCTAATAACGCCATGTTTTATCTATTTTTATATATAGCGAGGAACATGTGAGAGACAGATATCAAACAGAGAAAATATAGGTCTCCTACTGCACACAGAAATCTAGGCAAATATTCCTAAATGGACACCTTTAACTTTTGTAATAAAATACACAAGTCAACTATAATTTCAGTTTTAGTGAATTGGTTATATTCCTTGTGGAAACACAACAGAAATTAAGAACGTAGGAAAAAATGCATATCTACATACCGGCATTTGAGAGATAGCGCACATTTCTCATCACTCCTTCAGTGTAGGCTCCGGTCTCATAATTGTCCATCTCACCAGAGACAATGTCCACCACTCTTGCTGCCCTCCCACGGAGGGCACCAGCCGCACGGTCCAGTTCGTCGGGATTCTGTTCTCTTAAGGCAATAATGCACTTGTTTACATCCTCCAGAATATGACTTTCTATGAGAAAATGAGATCACACAAGGTTACTTCGACCAAGTGCCTTGACTAGTTTCTTTTCTGCCAATAAGACTAATGAATGAAACCAATTGATTGATGTTATAGCCCATGGGTGTCAAACTCAAGGCCCAGAGGCCGGACCTGGCCTTGGGGTACTTAGATCTGCCCCACAGGGCCACCCTGGAAATGGGGTTGGACTGACCCATGGTGCTTCTGCCAGTGAAATTGGAACTTGTGAGAGCTGCATGCGGCTCTCCTGAGCTCTTTTTTCACGGGCATAGGGTTGCAAGATGCTGTTGTAGCCAAAAATGGAGCTCGTGAGGGCCACACATGGCCCTCACGAACTCTGTTTTTTCTGGCAGAGGGTTGCAGGAGGCCATCGCAGCTGAAAACGGAGCTCGGGAGACCGTTTCTCTGACAGAGCACTCGGGCCCCCACAGGTGCCCCCGACCCAAATGATTTCAAGCTGGCCATGTCCACCCTGACCACACCCACTCCTCCCCCCCGAAGACAAACACAAACCTTTTGCAGCCCTCAATGAAATCGTGTTTGACACCCGTGTTATAGCCAAAATTTCTTATGTGAGTACAGGTCAATACATAAACAATATATTGTACTAATATAAAGGAATTCTTTAAAGATCTATACATAAATGTGCATGAACTCTTATGGACATTTTGCTAAGTTTTCCTTCTTTTTCTAGTTTTTGGAAGCATATGTTGGTATTTGCTTTTTATAATAATATAAATGCAGTACTTAATATGGTATAAGCACATGTTTCAATTGTTTATTTGGTTTATTATATTTTCAACCTAATCTATCATTTTTAATTTCCAACTCCTGAGAAGGTCATTTGAAGGAAAATTACTGTTCCAATAGCACCCAATAGACTTTGCACCTAAGTAAATGTAAAATCCTCAAGTTAGTATTATATATTTTAAGATTGGCTACAACATGCTATAGTCAGAAGGAAAATCTATACCAAGCCTCCACAAAGGTAATTAAAATTAGAATAATTAATCAGCAGCTCATAATCTTTTTGTAGCGTTAATTTCCTGCATTATTCGTGTTCAATCATCTCTATATAAGAGCCTTTCTTCAGACCAAATGTCGAACTTCATCCAACATATTAATCTGTAATACAGGGATTACAGACAACTTTTCAGTTGCTCTACGTAATTAAAAAGTATTCAAATAAGAATGTTCACTTCAGTCTACAAAACAACTGATTGACAGAATTGTGAGAAAGCTTCAATTCAATTCTAACGGGTAGACACTTTCTGTGTTGGCAGACATAATCTGTGGCAAGCAGAGCAGATTCAACTAACAATATTTTTTTTTTTAAAAAAAAAAATTGATTTATATGCCGCCCTTCTCCGGAGACTCAGGGCAGCTTACAATGCGTTAAGCAATAGTCTTCATCCTTTTGTATATTTATACAAAGTCAGCTTATTGCCCCCACAGTCTGGGTCCTCATTTTATCTACCTTAGAAAGGATGGAAGGCTGAGTCAACCTTGAGCCTGGTGAGATTTAAACTTACAGTAATTGCAGACAGCTGGTGTTAATCACAATGCTATTAGTCTGCTGAGCCACCAGGCCCTTAATTTGTGCTGATAGGGAGAAAAACCCATAGTAGAGAAAGCTAGGTTTCTGTAGATCACTAAAATTTCTGTCCTTATCTCTTCATTTACTTCCTAAACACCCTTCTCGTAACACTCCCCTGCAGCAGAACAATAATGGGTTAAAAATTAGACTATAATGTCAAAGGAGAAAACACACTCCCACAGCAGGGCAGTATGAAGCCAACAATTCTGGCTTCACATCGTAAAACATAGATCAGTGCTGGGTTCTGAGATGTCTTTGATAACAAACAATGCGTCAAGCGCTGGGGAAACTAGGAGATTCAGGCCGTTCAAATGAGTATAAAGATGTTTTGCAAGCTTAAACTGTCAACAAGAATCTGACCAACTAGCGGTCAAAGAAAATGAGGGGGAGATAAGAGAGGCATTCAAGGTGAGCTGGTGTTAGATCTCTTGTCGCACATGGACTTGTGACTTATGTAGAGGTGGTATTCAGCCGGTTTGTACCGGTTCTGGCAAACTGGTAGCGGCAACTGTGGGTGGGCCTATTTAGCCACGTTTTTGAGGCCGGGTTCATGCACGGAAGGTGCTCGCGCGCGAAGCACACATGCATGTGCGGAGCAAACTGGTGGTAAACATATGTGGAACCCACTGCTGGACTTATGACACATTTGACCCCTCCCTCGGGCTCAGCCTGGTCATCTCCTACATAATGACTAATCCTGCATCACTCTAGCTCAGTGTCTTTCAACCTTGGCAACTTTAAGACATATGTACTTCAACTCAAGAATTCTGAGAGTTGAAGTCCACATGTATTAATGTTGCTAAGACTGAGAAACACTGTGGTAGTTACTTAATGCCTCTGATGAAGGGAGACGTAAGTCACAAAAGCTTATGCTTTCTAAAAAGTGGGTTAGTCATAAAAGATGCTATCAGACGTCTTCTGATTTTTAACAAAAAAATAATAATTTTAAAGTGAGTGGTTATTAACAAAGAAATTCACAGAACCAAGAGACGTAGTTGGTTTACGCACATAAGCCCTGCTCTAATTAAGAAATGCATATCATAACCTCTGCTGGGTTTTAATATTACCTCGATAGAAGAAAATGAGCCAGGCATGTTGAATAAGATAATAAAACAATTGTTCAGTAATAGAACAATACAGAAAAGGGCAGAGCTCACAGCAGCACTTATCTGGGAGTTCTAAAATACCTTCATTATATTTTTTAGAGAATTCCATAGAAAAGCCAGATTTGATAAAGAGCTTCCCCACAGAAACACCACAGCAGCTTGCAAGATAGAACACAGAATGTAAGATAATGGAATCAGAAGGGATGTTAGAGGTCTTCTAGTCCAGTGATGGCTAACCTTTTTGTTGTTGCGTGCCGAAAGTGTGCGCCCACACCCATAATGCAATGCATGTGTGATCCCGCCGTGCACCCTGCCCCTGCACATGCACGCATGACCCACCCACACTCCCCCCGCACATGCGCACGTGACCACCTGAGCTCCCCTCATGCCCCGTTTTGGGCCTAGTAAGCCCCCCTGCAGCCTCCTGGGAGCAAAAATGGGCCGCGGGGGGCCGCGCTTCACACCCCGTGCCCCATTTATTTATTTATTTATTTTATTTTATTTCTATACCGCCCTTCTCCCGAAGGACTCAGGGCAGTGTACAGCCTAATTAAAAGCACAAAGACAGACAAAATTTAAAAATAATTTAAAATTATTAAATAATTGGCTCAATTATAAAACCCCCAAATTTAAAATCCCATATTTAAAACCAATTAAAATCTTTACATTGATAGCCTGGCCTGGCGGAACAACAAGGTTTTGAGGGCACAGCGAAATACACGGAGATCGGAGATCTTACGAATTTCCGGGGGCAGTTCATTTTGGGCCTGGTAGGCCTCCCTGCACGTATAACCCATAATGCAATACGTGTGCAACCCCCCCCCCACACTCAGGTGTGCACATCTCACACATGCGCCCCGCCCCCTGTACATGCGCAGCAGAGACCCAAAGATCAGCTGGCCGGCGGGAGGCACATGCGCATGCACACTGGAGCTGAGCTGGGGTGACGGCTTGCGTGCCCATAGGTTCGCACTCACAGTTCTAGTCCAACTCCCTTTTCAAGCAGGAGACCCTATACCATTCCAGACAAATGGCTGTCCAGTCTCTTCTTGAAAATCTCCAGTGATGGAGTAGCCATAACTTTGATTATGGCATGTCATTCCATTGATTAATTGTACTCACTGTCAGGGAATTTCTCCTTACTTCTAGGTTGAATCTCTCTTTAATGATCTTCCACCCATTACTTTTTGTCTTGCCCTCAGGTGCTTTGGAGAATAAATTGACTCCCAATTCTCTATGATAGGCCCTCAAGTACTGAAAGACAGCTATCATATTATCCCTAGTCCTTCTCTTCGATAGGCTAGACATACCTAGGTCCCTCAATCATTCATCAGATGGTTTAGCCTCCAGATGTCTTATCTTTGTGCTGTCCTCTGCACCGTTTCTAGGATTTCAACATCTTTTTTGTGTCATGGAGACCAGTAATGGTCACGATGTCCACACAAAGGTGATGCAAATGATGTAAAAAAAAACCTTTTCACAACAAGCTCTGCCCAGGGCCCAACTTGATGGCAAATCTAGACAGCATACTAAAAAGCGGAGACATCACCCTGCCAACAAAAGTGCGTATAGTCAAGGCTATGGTTTTCCCAGTTACAAAGTATGGCTGTGAAAGTTGGACCATAAGGAAGTTTGAGCACCAAAGAATTGAGGCCTTTGAACTAAGGTGCTGGAGAAGATTCCTGCGAGTCTCTTGGACTGCAAGGCGATCAAACCGGTCAGTCCTAGAGGAGATCAACTCTGACTGCTCTTTAGAAGGCCAGATCCTGAAGATGAAACTCAAATGCTTTGGCCACCTAATGAGAAGGAAGAACTCACTGGAGAAGAGCCTAATGCTGGGAAAGATTGAGGGCAAAAGAAGAAGGGGACGACAGATAATGAGGTGGCTGGATGGAGTCACTGAAGCAATTGGTGTGAGCTTAAATGGACTCCAGAGGATGGTAGAGGACAGGAAGGCCTGAAGGAACGTTGTCCATGGGGTCGCGATGGGTCAAACATGACTTCGCAACTAAGACCAACAACAAGGGCCCAACTTGACATTCTAGCTCTTCATAGTAAGTTTACTAACAGGATAGAATGGAAAAAGTAGCGTGCCCTTCACAATGCAGCAGACCAAATGGTAAGAGATGGGAGGGAGGTGGAGTAGATAAGTAAAGCTGAGTTGATGAGCACCTTGCAGTCATAAGTACGAGCAGGATGCCCAGCTCCCAGATTTTGATCACATGATTACAGAGGTGCAGCAATGGCCATAACTTCAAAGACCAGTCATAACTACCATTCGATCTGTCATACAGCTGCTCAATAATGGGACATTATTCTGGAATGTGGCTTTATCTCCCTCCAAGATTAGACTTGCCCAGATCCTATTAGTCTCCAGGAAGGTTTTGAAAATCTGCCTGCTTCTTTCCATGTTAGGGTTATCTTGCCCCCACAAAATGGAGTGTATATTGGGGTGTCCTGACTATGTTATTGATTATTAATTTATCAAATTTACCTAGCTGCCCATTTCACCAGAAGCAATTCTGGATTGTTGTGTTTTCTGTTGTTGAAATTCACTCACCTTCCTTTGAGAATTAAGTCCTCAATTAATCCTTTATTGCACTATGATTTTTAATCATACAGCTTTGAAATCTTTTGAACATTTAAAGCGTTCCACTCTTTGCACACTACTCTTCCCACTGTTTTAATTATTCCCTTATGTGTTTTCATTTCAAAACCACCTCAAAATGTACATTTTCTAAAGCAAGTAATTGTTTATTCAATCATGTCTGTTGACATAGAGGGAAAAGTGATATGTTGATACCCTTCACAGGAATATATCATCTGTGCAAGCAAACCTAATATGACACATGCTGAGTCAAGCTGCATTGTTTTAATTATTAGTATACTTATATCTGACCTTTAATTATTAGCTGAAGATTCAGGCCAGGTGAATTTTACATACAAAATAGGGGGGGCAGATACTATGCTTCTCCTATCTAGAGAAAGAAAGAACATGAAGTGACATCAATTATCATATTTGCATTACAGGGTATGGATAAGGCTACCAAGTGTGTTACTAAAGACAGGGAGTGCTAAATTTTGTTTGTTTTTCTTTTTAAGTCATTAAATGTTCCAAATAATATCTCAAGTGAATGATTTGAATAAAAAAAAATATCTGTGTCTTATTGAGGTCTAATCAAGGGAGAAAGAGGCAGTAATAAAGAATTGTTTCAATTGGAGTCATTTCTAGAAGATGCTCAAATTGTGAGCTGCTAAATCAGACCTTTAATACTACATGAATCTGCCACTCAAAAAACAGCATAATATAGATGCTATACTGCTTTTTCCCATGGTTGTTTTCAGTGGTGGGTTTCAAATACTTTCACCACCAGTTTGTCGAAAATGTGAGCGTGTGCACACGGCTTCCGTGCATGCACACACAGCTTCCACACATAGCTTCCATGCATGCACGCACAGCTTCCGCACATGCACGCACGGCTTCCGCGCATGTGCACACAGCTAACACCACACTGCGAGGCTCAATCGAGCAGCCTTTCAGGGCCTGCTCCTGTCCACCTCTGCTCTCTGGGGCAGCAGCTGCTTTTCTCCACACTGCTGGGAGAGCATCTTGTGCAATGTAGCAGCTGTGAGCCACTGCTTTTCTCTAAGTCCCATCTGTGGCAGAGAAGCAGCAGCCATGTTGAATGCTGTGGTGTAGCCAGTAGTGCGATTTGCCGGTTCTCTGAACTACTCAAAATTTCCACTACCGGTTCGCCGGATCCGGTCTGAAACAGCTGAATATCACCTCTGATTGTTTTCTTGAAACAAATCCTGAAAATTATGAAAGAAGTTTTCCACTCATCTCGATAGTGTTGATATAACTTTTCAATCAACAGTTGAATTTTTTTTAGTTAATTCTGTACTTTTTAAAGACTAGACATGGGGGGGGGAAATAAAAAAAAAGAAAGAGCACTAATATTTTATATTTATTCTCCTTGCTCTCTTAATATTATATGAGTACAGACATGCCTGCAACGTCTGCAAAGTGAATATAGAGTGACTATTACATTAGATTATGCACAACTAAGTGCCATCCATTTCAGAGATGCCAATAAAATATTGTCAGAAGCTAATGGCCATCTGCTCTTCCTACATAATTGCTCAGGTGAAGACATTGTTTTGGGGAAATATTCTATTGTATCTGCTATATATCTGCTTTACCAAATCCTGCTTTACCAAATGGAATGGCACTGAAATATGTCCTCCACTGTATGTCTTTCTGAGATACCAGCTGGAAACTGATTATTTAAGTTGCAATTTGCAAATCACTTACACAGCAGACTTGCACTTAATCTGGATGGCCTTGTCTTTTCCTTGAAAATGTCTGTAAGATGTGTTTGTGTGTGTGTGTGGGGAGGAGACAGAAGCAGAGAAGCAGTGGGTAAGAGCAGTGGTGGGATTCAAATAATTTAACAACCGGTTCTCTGCTCTAATGACCGGCTGGGTGGGCGTGGCCATGGTGGGCATGGCCAAGGGGTGTGACAGGCAGCACTCGGCCTCCTGCACCCCCCTGGGACCAAAAACTGGCCATGGGGGTGCTGCCCTGCCCCCCCCGGTGCCCCATTTTGGGCCTAGTAGGCCTCCCTGCAGCCTCCTGGGAGCAAAAGTGGGCCATGGGGGGCATGCTGTTCCCCCCTGCATCCATTTTTGGGTCTAGTAGGCCTCCCTGCACTTACCTGGGAGCCAAAATGGGGCACGTGTGGACTCCTGGAAGGGGAGGGGAGGGGAGGGGCCAGCCAGCAATTAACAACCAATTTGCCCAAACCGGCCTGAACCGGCCGAATCCCACCACTGGGCAAGGGGTACCTAATTATTTTGGTATAATAATGTAGATTTCATTATTATGCAATTTAAAAAACAGGAGCAAGTACAGCATCCTACTAATTAGACCCAAAATGGGACATTGGCACCTAGCTTAGAACTGAGATCACAGAATGCAGAGAAGAGCAAAAAATGGAGCTGTACTGGTGCATAATTGAGAACCATATTAAGAAGAAGAGCTTCTGCATCGTTAAGATTATGAATGCTGTTGCATTGTGTTCCAGAGGGAGGGCATCACAAAAGGAAAGGCTCTGTCAATGTTCAACAATACCCCCATTTGTAGACAGAACTCCAAGGCAGTTGATTCCTCAAAGAACAGCTTTATTAGGAAGTGTCATCTTGGCACAACTAGTGACTCTAAAGCCAGCTCTAAAAATTCCCGCACTTTTCACCATATTAAAAAGCAAATGTTTCCTGTTTTCCCAAAACAATAAATCACATGGTCCAGTCTGGATACTAGCTGGTTGCCTGGTTACCTCTCTCCTCCTCCTCTGGCCAGCCAGCTGTTGGAATGTCCCTGACTCATCAGAAAGCTATGTTGTTTTGATTACAAACCCACATCTACCTCTATCCCCCTTCAATTCCAAGCTGTGTCAGCCTGAAGCCATGTGGAAAGAAACCCTGATAGGAAAGACCCTCCCCCCAGAAAAGAAAATGGGCCACAGCCAGGTCAGCTTCAGGCCTGACAGCAGGGCCGGATTTTCCTATAGGCTAACTAGGCTTCAGCCGAGGGCCTCAAGATCAAGAGGGGCCTAAATTCAAATTGTTAGCAAAATTAAAATTACACTTTCACTATAGGTGAAAGGGCCTCATAAGTGGAATAGCCTAGGGCCTCTTTTCATCTAAATCCGGCCCTGCCTGACAGGCTCTTTTTCTGGGTTGTGATGCCAGGTGGACTCTGTCTCAGAGCATGCCTCTCCTGTTGGATCTAGCAAGATGGGAAAATATCACTGGGAAGAAGCTCCATGCCATGAAAAGGCTACATATGATAAATATGAAAGTAGGAACCCAGAGATTGCCAACGGTTCAAGTTTGGCTTCAGTGTACAGTGAAAATTGGCGGAATTTGCATTATGACATCCCAATGCATGCTTTATAACTTTTTTCTCACCAATCACTGCAGATATCAATGCATAATGAATATACATTTATGTACAAATACAGATATTTGGCACTGACTGCTGAAGAATAAATCATTTACATGCTTGACAAATCAGTATTTGAAAAAAAAAATGCTGAAGACATTTCTGTGATCATGTGGCCAGCATGACTATCCACCGAGGCATACGGAACATTGTTACCTTCCCACCAAGGTGGTACCCATTAATCTACTTGCCTTTTCATACTTTCGAACTGCTAGGTGGCAGGAGCTGGGACAAGTAATGGGAGCTCACTCTATCACACAGCGCTCAGGTCTCAAACCTCGACTGTCAGCTTTCCAGCTGATAAACTCTGTGTCTTTAACTGCTGAATCATTGTGTTCCCTTCACCACTGAGCCATTGTGCCCCCAATAAGAAACATATTTACTGCTATATCTGAATTAGGTTCCCCACAAATATTTTTTTAAAAATGTAGAGAACAGCTGTCTCATCAGCCCCTACTTTTGCCTGACCTTGTTTTTATTTATTTATTTATTTATTTATTTATTTATTTATTTATTTATTTATTTATTATTTAAATTTGTATACCGCCCTTCTCCCGAAGGACTCAGGGCAGTGCACAGCCAAATTAAAATACATACAATACAAAATTTAAAATAATTTAGAACAGAATTAAATCCAATTGGCTTTCCGAAATATTTAAAACCCATTACCCTTAAAATAACCCTTTAAAAATTTTAAGCCAGCCCAGCTTGCTGGAATAGGAAGGTCTTCAAAGCTCAACGGAAGGTCCATAGGTCCGTGATTAGTCGTATTCCTGGGGGTAGCTCGTTCCAGAGGGCAGGTGCCCCCACAGAGAAGGCTCTCCCCCTGGGGGTCGTCAGTCGGCATTGCTTGGTTTTATGGTTTTATCATACCATCTAATCAAACTTGATTGAAAAAAATCGGTATGATTTCCTGGGAAGACATTCCTTGCTTTTAAATGTCATAGCCTGAGAAGCAGTCTCATATCTATTCTAAGTTCCATACTTTGCTTGTTTTTGTTCTGCTACATCCCCCAGTTATCTTTACTAAGACTGAACATAATGTTCCTGGTTTGCTATCTACAGTTCCTAGTGCATTGCCTATTATTTAGATTATAAGTCAATTTGCTTTATCCGGGCAACCTGAAGATGGAAAACATCTATTAGTTGATTAATCTAGGGAAAGTCAATAGAATTAAATTGGATGCATTCAGTCTTACTCCTATAAATCAGATGTAATATAAACAGCAATCATTTTATCTACCTTATCATTCAGAATGTAAAAATACTGCATTATAGTTCAAAAAGAAAAAAAAAGGAAGATAGAGATTAAATTGCAGGACTTTTGGTGTCTTGTTCATAGTTTTGACTTCAAATTATTTTACTGCTAAGTATTTATACAGTGCTTTGAAAATTCAGAATGCTGAAGACATATTTGGCATAAATATTCCCTCACGTAGCTAACAAAATGGATGGGGTGGGGAATGGGATCACATCTGCTAAGCATGATCCAGGCAGCAGTGCCCTAGCTAGTGACACACTTGTGACAGCTGCTACGTGTTCTTTGTTTAAAAGGATGGATAGAGCACTCAGAAATTGTTGAAGGCTACCTATTGAATTCATCATAACGATTATGAAATTCAAACAAAGAATTTCCCTTGGCTAAAATACTGTAATTCATATATTAGCATATTTACAACACCTGCAGATATTATCTCTCACTATTCCTACATATTGCTCAATCCTTTAGAAAAACTCAAAAAGCCCATTTTAAAAGTGCATAACATGATTACAGGACAAACCTTCATTGCGTGTACACGTAGTATTAGGGCCAATCCTGGATGATTAATATACTTTTCATCCAAGATCCAGTTTATTGCCACTTTCATCATCCCAAAATGAGAATATGCCAACTAGCTTTCAGACAGACATCTAGTTCAATATTTCTCTCTCACCTAAATCATTTATTTAAAATTGCGTGGAACAGTGTTCCTGGCATTCAGACTGACACAAAACCGATAAAAATGCTATGCGCATTTTTCCTTCATTAATCTCATTCAAGTTCTCCATTGCATTAGTAAAATAGTAGCATATGTCCAAATGTAAGGAAACGTCTATGGCCTGCAGCTTATCACTAAAGCGAAAAGCAAACAGTAACAATGACAACAACAAAACCCTATCTGTAAAAACCACGCATCACAAGAATATTTATGAAGGTAAAAGATATCAAGACAACTTCTATTATGATCGTAATTCTATATATATCTACTTAGAAGCATTACAACAGCCAATTGCTTCAAAGTCTGTATCTGTAGACATATGGAAGCATGCTTTTAATTCTGTTTATCTTTAGAAGCAAAAATAACCGTTTATAATTTACATATAGTTTGTCTAGCTCTCTTGATTCTTTGCTTACTTTGAGAAAAGGACCAAATAGAGACACCAACAAGCAACACTTGAGACTCCCCACCTCCCTGGGGTGGGTTCTAAATTTTTTTACTACCGGTTCTGTGGGTGTGGCTTAGTTTGTGGGCGTGGTTTGATGGTCATTCTTTAGGATTCAGCAGAGGTACTGGTTTACCAGGCTTTTAACTGCTTGCAGAGCTGTACTGGTCTACCTATTTGTTTTTGGAGCACACAGGTCTACCACCACACTGCCTTTTACCGCTGATCAGCTGTAGGGCGGCCCTTTGAAGCACTGCGGCAAGAGTTTAAACAGTTTTTTGCTGCTCTGCCACCACCGAGAGCATCGGAAACCGCTTTCAGGCAGCTTGGCCTCACCAAGAACCTTGGTGGCGCAGCAGACTAAAGTGTTGTTAAGTAACACCAGCTGCCTGCAATTACTGCAAGTTCAAATCTCACCAGGCTCAAGGTTGACTCAGCCTTCCATCCTTTCGAGGTAGGTAAAATGAGGACCCGGATTGTGGGGGCAATAAGCTGACTTTGTATAAAAAAAGAACACTGCTTGGGGGGGGGGCTGAAAGCCCTACTAAGCAGGTATATACAATAGTATGAAGGCTATTGCTTAACGCATTGTAAGCCGGCCTGAGTCTCCGGAAAAGGGCGGCATATAAATCGAATAAATAAATAAATAAATAAATAAATAAATAAATAAATAAATAGCCAGTCTACCACCACCGAGCGGTTTACAAGGAGTCGATCAGTTCTAGCCGATCAGTTGGGAGGCTTCTTGGCTTCTCAATTTAAAGCTACGGTGCCTTGTGTTTTTTTTTCTCTTCTTTGTCAAGTGAGTCCTGATTTTTTCCTTCTAGCCGATCAGCTGGAACTCAGGAGGCAGTGAATAGATTGTGGGCGGGGTGAACACCAGGCAGGGTGGTATTTACCAGTTCTCCGAACTACTCAAAATTTCCACTACAGGTTCTCAAGAACTGGGGAGAAGCAATAGCAACCCACCACTGCTCTTCCCCCCAATTTACTCTTTGCAGACTAAGACTTCCAACATACAGGATGAACACTCAGAATGGGTCAAGAACTCCTGATCTATCATTATTTGCTCACAATCCATTGGAGATCTTAAATCACCCCAGAGCAATTATACACCAGCATTTTCTTGCTAGCTAGAATAAGAGAGGAACCTCATTAATATCCTCTATGTTTGCTATTATGCTCAGCTGCAGGGAGTTTAATAAAAGTATCTCTTAGTCAATGATTAGCTTGTACTGTGTGTGTGCGTGTATGTGTATGCACAGGCATACTACAGAGAGGCAAAATAAAACATATCCAGATGGTTCTTTTTAAATTATTGAAGAAGAAAGCAGGACTGGAAAGGGAAATTGAACAACAGAGCAAAATCTATTTTGAGAATTTAAGATTAATTTTTGAGAATCTATTTTTAAGGAATTCAATTCTCGTTGAACTCAAATTCCCTTCCTCGAGAATAATGGAAATATGGCAAACTGGACTCAACTATTTTTGAATCCGGATTGCCATGTTTTCACTATCCTTTCAATTCAACAAGAATTCAATTCCGTAAAAATCAAAGAATTGTGTGAAACTGCTACACACACAGCCATGCTTAAATGGCCTGAGGGGTGTCAGACTAAAACTTCAGATATCAGCATTCAGTGTTGCTTACTATAAGATTATGCCTACTACTCGGTATAGATGAAGGCCTCCCAACGTCAAGCTGTGTTAATCCAATGGAAAAAGGACAGCTAGTTAAGAAAGAGTAACATGCAACTTTTGAAAAGCCAACCAGAAATATAAGTGGGGAATTTACAGTCAAGTTGCCAAGAATCCCATCTGTGGCTCAGTTTGGCAGTTTCATATTGAACTAAACACTCTGTCTAGTCTCTTTGGGAGTAGCTCCAAGACTCTATGGGAATATAAGATCTAGTTATTGCCCACAATCTTTTAAATCCTCCAAAGCTAGAGCCTCCTAAGAAGAGTATGATAAAATAACTATTGTATCTACACTTAATTTGTTCTTTAATCCTGGTAAAGATGAGGAAAAAGATCATATCCAGCTAACCAAAAGACTGACGTACACTAAATATAATCACAATGTAAAATTCTCTCTAAAAACGACAACCGAATGAAGGTAGTAAGGAATGAAGAAGGATGTTTCCAATGTTCATCTTTTTTCTGATCCTTTATTACAATTTCTTCACTCAACATAAAGTCAGGGAGAATGAGATGATTTCAAGATGCTACCCAACTTTTTTATTACACAAACTAACTAGCTGGACGCCCGTGCTTCGTTACAAAAAGAGCCTTGGTGGTGCAGCAGATTAAAGTACTGTTAAGTAACACCAGCTGCCTGCAATTACTGCAAGTTCGAATCTCACCAGGCTCAAGGTTGACTTAGCCTTCCATCCTTTCGAGGTAGGTAAAATGAGGACCCGGATTGTGGGGGCAATAAATTGACTTTGTATAAAAAAGAATACCGCTGGGGTGTGTGTGAAAGCCCTACTAAGCAGGTATATACAAAAGTATGAAGGCTATTGCTTAACGCATTGTAAGCCACCCTGAGTCTCCGGAGAAGGGCGGCATATAAATTGAACCAATAATAAATAAATAAATAAAGTATGTGATCGGGCATGATAAATTGACACTTAAAGCCTGAGACTTAAAGTAGAATAAGTAACCTCGTAGCATCAGAGCGTGTTAATATAAAGCAACTGTCAGTTGGAACAGAGTTCCTTTCAGGTGGGGAGGTGGAGTAGAATGTCTAGCTTCTAGCATCAGAGTGTGTTAATATATGGCAACTGGCAGTTGGGACAGAATTCCTTTCAGGTTGGGAGGGGGAGTAGAACATCTAACTCCTTAGCGTCAGAGCAGTTGAATATAATACTGTATATGAAATACTAATGATCTGATGGTCATTTCAAAAAATCTTTTCTTAGCGAGCACCTAGAAGCCAAGAGGAGCATATGTGCCAAATTTCAAGTTTGTAGGCTGTACCGTTCTGGAGATTTTGTGATGAGTGAGTGGTATTTGGCTTTTATATATAGAGATATGGCTCTTCTGCTATACAGTTTGCCCAGCACTAAAACCCACCACTGGCTATCATACTGTATCTCATGGCATATCACAAGGGTAGCAGGGGAATGGCCATCACTATCACTGTCACAATGTAACGGTAGCCCTTCTGACATCTGGAAATGTATTGGATGTGTTTTACCATTTGAACTAGCAAGGAAAGTTGTACGTATATCTTTCTTAAATTTGTAATACCTCATGTTTTCTAGAATACCAAAATAAAATGTTTATTATGATTTAAGCAATACAGTTTTCAACTGCCTTGAATTCAACATGTCTTGAATTCAATATAAATTCATGTGAATCCTCTGTATATATTAAGGAGTGCCTTAGTAAGACCACGCCTAGAATACTACAATCCAGTTTTGGTCACCACACTATAAGAAAATTTGTTGAGACTCTAGAAAGAGAGCAGAGAAAAGCAGGCAGGATGATTAGGAGATTGGAGGCCAAAACATACGATGAATGGTTTCAGGAACTGGGCATGGCTAGTGATGAGAAGAGAAGGACCAGGGGAGACATGATAGCTGTGTTCCAATATTTGAGGGGCTGTCACAGAGAGGAGGGGGTCAATTTATTTTCCAAAGCACCTGAAGGCCAAACAAGGAATAATGGATACAAGCTGATCAAGAAGAGATTCAACCTGGAAATAAGGAGAAATTTTCTGACAGTGAGAGCAATCAACCCATGGAACAGAAGTTGCCTTCAGAAGTTGTGGGAGCTTCATCACTGGAGGCTTTCAAGAAGAGACTGGACTGCCATCTGTCAGAAATGGTGTAGGGTCTTGCTTGGGCAGGGGGTTGGACTAGATGACCTACAAGGTCTCTTTCAACTCTGTTAGTCTGTATCTGTAATATTCCCAGTAGTGATTTCAAAGTAGACATGTTTGTTTAAGGTGACCGAAAATACTGTTATAAGGACATGCAGGTATTCAATCAGTGGTGAAATCCAAATTTTTTTACTACTAGTTCTGTGGGCGTGGCTTGGTGGGCATGGTGCGGCTTGATGGGCGTGGCAGGGGAAGGATACTGCAAAATCCCCATTCCCTCCCCACTCCTGGGGGAAGGATATTGCAAAATCCCCATTCCCATCCCACTTTGGGGCCAGCCAGAGGTGGTATTTGCTGGTTCTCCGAACTACTCAAAATTTCCGCTACCGGTTCTCCAGAACCTGTCAGAACCTGCTGGATTTCAACCCTGTATTCAATTACTGTTGTGCTGTAACCCACTGAAGTTGGCAAACTACATCTTGCCATTTAAGAGTTGTGACACCATTTATTTTATTCTTTTTAAAATCACATGATCTGTCTTCACTGCGGAGAGATGGAAGGAGAAAATACAGGAACTACTTTGGAGAGAAATGTTGGGCAGTGTTTCACATGGGAAATGGATTGCTCTCCTACAGAGAGATGCTCACTCGTTATGCTTCTTTAACAGCATCTCCAGAAAGGTTGTTATTACTTGATCCATGGCCATTCACTTTTAAAGCTCCACAAGGCAAAGAAAATTGCAGGAGAATCTCTGCTCCAGTGATGGCCAACTTCCTGTGTAGCTTACAAATGTGTTTAAAATATATGTCCCGGTGTTATTTCCTTGAGTTTTGCAAGCAGAGGTTTGGGCCATTCAAAAAATGTTGCACTTCTGTCTGTCTAGTGCAGGGGTCTGCAACCTTAAGCACTCAAAGAGCCATTTGGACCCATTTCCCACATAAAAGAAAACACCGGGAGCCACAAAACCTGGGTGGGCGTGGCCAACTCGATGTCCACTCACTTCCACCAGTCACATGACCCCCCCCCAGCCACGCCTACCCAGCCAGTCATTAGGGCAGAGAACCAGTTGTTAAAAAAATACTGGGAACCACAAAACCCTTTTGACATATCTCTCTCTCCCCTCCCTCCCTCCCTCCCTCACCCCTCTCTCTGTATCTCTCTATGTCTCTGCCTTGGCCACTTCTCCATCCCCCGCTGTCGCCCTTATCTTCTCAGGCCAGGCGAGGAGTGACTGGGAGGGGAGGGCGAGGGGCGGGGCCAGCCAGTGGTGGGATAGCCTGACAGGGAGCCACAGCAGAGGGCCCAAAGAACCGCATGTGGCTCCGGAGCCACAGGTTGCTGACCCCTGGTCTAGTGAGAGCTAGTTATGTTAGGACCCTCATCTCTGTTTTTACAAGTCAAGAATTGTTTTCTCTACTAAAGACGATGATGATGGTGATGATGATAATGTTATGCATTCAATTGTGTCTGACTCTTGGTGATTCTACGGGCCAGATCTCTCCACATCTTCCTACTTCTTTGAGTTTTTCTGGCTGGTATCCAGGGTGAAATGCTACCGGTTCGGGTCAGTTCGCCCGAACCGGTAGTAAAAAATGCTTTAATAAGTAAAAAAAAAAAAAAAGTGTGTCGCTTAGCTGATGTTTGGAACTTTTTTTTTAAAACTTTTTAAACATTTTTTTACTACCGGTTCTCTGGAACTGGTAGTTGAAAATGCTTTAAAAAGTAAAAAAAAAAAAAAAAAAAAAAAGCAGGAAATCCAAAAGTGTGCGTTTGGTGTGAATTGCGCATGCATGTGCAGCATACATCCAGCATGCACTGCGCATGTGTGCATGCAGCATGCATCTGGCACACACCGCGCATGCACGGGCAACGAACCAGTGGTGACTGGCAGAGGATTTCACCACTGCTGGTATCAGTTTGATGGTGTCCAGCCACCATGTTCTTTGATGGCCTGGTTGCCCTTTACCAGTGGTGGGTTCCTCCCGGTCCGGTCCGGTTCGGCTGAGCCGGTAGCGGTGATGATATGACATCATCGAACCAGTTCTCCCCCCCGCCCTCCCCTCCACCTCCCCACGTTATTCTTACCTTTTATTTGGTCCCACCCCCAATCTATTGCTGCCTCCTGAGTCCCAGCTGATGACTAGAGGGAAAAAAACTGTTTAAACTCTTGCCGCGGGGCTTCAAAGGGCCGTCCTACAGCTGATCAGTGTTAAAAGCAAACAAATGAGTCGGGTCGTAAGTGCGAGGACTGGTCGTAAGTGTGAGGACCTTCCAGAAATGACTCTGACCAGCTAGCCACGCCCACCTAGTCACATGACCTCCAAGCCACACCCTCAAAATAAGCCACGCCCACAGAACCGGTAGTAAAAAAATTTAGAACCCACCCCTGCCCTTTACTAACTCTTGCAAGCATATTTGCTTTCTCCAGTGAATTCCCCTGCATGGCATGGCCAATGTAAGTGAGACCCAGTTTCGTGATTTTGCCTTCCAATGACATGTCTGGTGCTATACATGTCTAGTAGTCACCTTTGCTGTCCAAGGAATACACAAGAGCCTTCTCCAGAACCACAGAATGTGTAGAATGTTTTCCTCCAATGTGCCAGATATAACAATAATAAGGCTCTTGAGAACCAAGGGCAGATCATCTGCGCATGCCCCAAGATGGCGCTCCGGCGCTGAGTCTCGGCTTCTTGGGGGCAATGCCTCGGCTTGGGGGGGCTCAGGGGGGTCATTTCGAACATCTATGACCCCCCGCCCGGACGAAGCAGCATCTGAGGAGCCCGTTGGAAGCTTTGTCGGCTCCCCGGACCATCCCAGCGCTGAGGGGGATGACGTCAGGACGGCGGTGGGTGACGGCGGTCTGCGGCCTGCAGGGGAGCGGCACCGGCGGCGGCGGTCGCGGGCGGTCATGGCGGCGGCGGCGGCAGCTCCTGGATGACGTCGGCGTTGTGAGGCCCCTACGGAGGTTCCCCACGCCCCTGGATGCCTCGAGGTGGATCTTTGGAGGCAGGGGGCGGCTGGGGACGTCCGTGGGGGGGGCCGATGGCGACGATGGCGATGGGGACTGCGGAGGCCGCGGCGGTGGTCGTGACGGGGGCGCCTAAGGTTGGGGCGGCTCCCAAGGGCCTAAAGACTTCCAAACAGACGGCCCAGGACTCTTCAGCAGCGGTTTTAGGTCTGATTTTGGGGTGACTGGAGAGTATATGACCCTTGAGGGAAGGGTTACCCCCAGGGAGACCCAGAGACCCCCCCCCAGGGTGAGCTGGATGGGGGGGACGAAATTGGGGAGCTTTACCCTCTAGAATGGAAGGTTGAGGGTTATTGGGGCTGGAAAATGACTACAAACTTATGCGGTTTGAATACCCCCCCTCCTTCCTTCAGACTGAGTGTTGGCCTATTGGCCTACTACGATCATAGCTTCCCATCCATCTTGGCCTGCTGAACTACTCCTAATTTTTTCCCATTTCCATCTGGCCTGTCTGGATTCCCTACCATGTAGAACTTCTCTGACGAACATTTACGAACTTAAACCTCCTTGAGCTGGATATTGGATTCCCTGATGCTGCTAATCCCAGGAGGGATACTGGTTCTATGGACATGGGGCCGAGGAGGCGGAATATGGCTATCCTCACCCTTGAGCTTTCTATCAAAGTCTCCATGGATTGGCCTGGTGAGAGACGGCCACCCTGGAAACTTTCGGGGTCGAATGATATGCACCTCCTTAGCCACTGTCGTGAGAGGACAGTGGAGCTTGGCAGCCTGACCATGGACTGGAATTTTCCCTACGCTTATAACATCAGTGGTCCCCCACCCTTGGACTGTTTCCCCTGATAGCTATATGTATTCGGTGTCGGAACTCCTCGCCCTGCGAGATTCTCCCCTCTCGCAGATTTGGCCCCCCACATTATCGAGGGCCTATCTCGATGACGGACTTTGGAGTCCGGAGAGATGGCATGGAGCAAGGAAGAATTTATGGGGCTTTTTAGGGAAATTTTTAAAGATTTTAAGGGGTTCTGGGGGAGGGGGTTGTAATTATTCTTTTAAAGATATTGGGAAGACGACTATGGTGGATTGGGGGGGAAATCCACCAGGGTCAGAGCCGTGCCCGGCACAGGGTAACGATCCGGGGGGCACCGGACGAGGGATTGGGAAAGGGATGGGGGACGATATCTATGAGGGCTGTACCATCAGCACGGTGAATGGGAGGGGCAGATATGGCAGGAGCAGGGGACCACATCAGGTGCTGGGGGCTCGCACTTGCTGTCTGAGAGCAATTGCTTGCCCCAGTCCCCAAGGCTCTGCTCAGATACTAGGTGGCTTAGATACTCAGGAGCTGGGCCTTCGGCTGATGCTGTGCAATGCCAGGTCCGTGGTCAATAAGGCCCCCCTCATTCACGATCTTATACAAGAGGGAGGAGCGGACCTGGCGGGTATTACGGAGACCTGGTTGGGCCCGGAGGGTGGCGTCCCTCTGGTTGAAATGTGCCCACCAGGCTTCAGAGCATTCCATCAGCCGAGGGCTCAGGGGAGGGGCGGGGGGGTGGCGGTTATTATTAACGAGGATCTGGGTCCGAGGGAGACCACTGTGCCTCAGATAGCCGGATGTGAGTCCCTCCTTGTGAGGTGGGGCCGTGGGGTTCAGATGGGCTTGTTGCTTACGTACCTGGCTCCCTGCCGCGTGGCAACAGCCCTACCTGAGCTACTCGACGTGATAGCCACGGTGGCAGTAGATACACCCAGGCTTTTAGTCATGGGTGATTTCAACTTGCCATCCGTCGGTGAAACGTCTGAGGTGGCTCGGGAGTTCATGGCTTCCATGACGGCCATGAACCTGACCCAGTTAGTTCATGGCCCTACTCACAGGGGAGGTCACACTCTGGATCTGATTTTTGTCTCTGGCCAGTGGTTGAGTGGTCTTGTTATAGGGGATATAGACATGGAACCCTTGTCATGGTCTGACCACTCACTCCTTCGCCTAGATCTTCGAACCGCGACCCCTCGCCGCAGGGAGGCGGATCCAATTAGATGGATCCGCCCCAGGCGCCTGATGGATCCTGATAGGTTCCAGACGGAGCTTGGGCCATTTCCTGAGGATCTAGCACATGACTCGGCCGAGGACCTGGTAGCCGCCTGGGATCGGGCGGCTGGTGGGGCCTTGGACCGAGTTGTGCCTTTGCGGCCTCTGACCCGATGCCGATCCCGTGCGGCTCCTTGGTTTACTGAGGAGCTGAGGGAAATGAAGCGCCGGAAAAGACGCCTGGAGAGCAGTTGGAGGGCCAGTCTCGCTGAATCTGATCGAACACAGGTAAGGTCGCATATTAAGGCCTACCTAGTGGCGATAGAGACGGCAAAGTCTAACTACTTTTCCGCCTCTATTGCGTCATCAGGGAATCGTCCGGCCGCCCTGTTTAGGGTGACCCGCGCCCTGCTCCATCCGGGAGTGCGGGAGGATCCCTTAGAAGGCAGGGCGGAGGATTTCGGACAATACCTGTATGACAAAATCGCCCAGATCCGGGGGGATTTGGACTCTGACTGGGTAGATCAGGGCAGGGTGACGAGGAATAGTCTTGAGAATGTTATCTGGGAGGAGTTTGATGCTGTGACTCCTGATGATGTGGACAGGATTTTGGGGAGACTTAGTGCGGCCACATGTTTACTGGACCCGTGTCCCTCCTGGTTGGTACTGGCTTCCCGGGAGGTTACACGAGGCTGGCTCCAGGGTGTTATCAACGCTTCGTTGAGTGAGGGTTACTTCCCCACCGCCTTGAAAGAGGCGGTGGTGAGGCCTCTCCTCAAGAAGCCGTCCCTGGATCCGGCAATATTGGCCAACTATCGTCCTGTCTCCAACCTTCGCTTTATGGCGAAGGTTGTTGAGAGTGTGGTCGCATGACAGTTTCCGCAATTCCTGGAGGAAACATCTTATCTAGATCCGTTCCAGTCGGGTTTCAGGTCTGGGCACAGCACAGAAACGGCATTGGTCGCGTTGGTTGATGATCTCTGGAGGGCTCGGGACAGGGGTTGTTCCTCTGTTCTGGTCCTGTTAGACCTCTCAGCGGCTTTTGATACCATCGACCATGGTATCATGCTGCACCGGCTGGAAGAGTTGGGGGTGGGAGGCACCGTGTTGCGGTGGTTCTCCTCCTTTCTCTCCGACCGGTCGCAGTTTGTGTTGGCAGGGGGGCAGAGGTCGACCTCGAGGCCTCTCATTTGTGGAGTGCCGCAGGGATCGGTCCTCTCGCCCCTTCTGTTCAACATTTATGTGAAGCCGCTGGGTGAGATCATCCGTGGCTTTGGGGTGAGATACCACCAGTACGCTGATGACACCCAGCTGTACATCTCCACCCCAGGCCACCCCAACGATGCCCTTGAAGTGATGTCCCAGTGCCTGGAGGCTGTACGGGTCTGGATGGGGAGGAACAGGCTCAAGCTCAACCCTTCCAAGACTGAGTGGCTGTGGCTCCCGGCATCCCGATATAGTCAGTTGACTCCATCACTGACTATTGGGGGCGAGTCATTGGCCCCCACAGAGAGGGCTCGCAATCTGGGAGTCCTCCTGGATATGCAGCTGTCCTTGGAGGAACATCTGACGGCTGTAACCAGGGGGACCTTTTGTCAGGTTCGCCTGATTCGCCAGTTGCGGCCCTTTCTTGATCGGGATTCCCTGTGCACAGTCACTCACGCCCTCGTCACCTCTTGCCTTGACTATTGCAACGCTCTCTACATGGGGCTCCCCTTGAGGAGCACCCGGAGGCTCCAGCTGGTCCAGAACGCAGCAGCGTGGGTAGTGACGGGAGCAGCATGGCGCTCCCATGTAACACCGCTCCTGCGCGAGCTGCACTGGCTCCCAGTTGTCTTCCGGGTGCGCTTCAAGGTGTTGGTTATCACCTTTAAAGCGCTCCATGGCATAGGGCCTAGCTATCTTCGAGACCGCCTGCTGCTACCAACGACCTCCCATCGACCCGTGCGCTCCCACAGAGAGGGCCTCCTCGGGGTGCCATCAGCCAGACAATGTAGGCTGGTGACCCCCAGGGGGAGAGCCTTCTCTGTGGGGGCACCTACCCTCTGGAATCAGCTCCCCCCAGAGATAAGGAGAATCCAAGACCTCAGTGCCTTCCGTCGCGCCCTTAAAACCCATTTATTTAAACAAGCCAGGCTGGCTTAAGATGAAATTTTTAACTGTTTTTAAATGTTTTAAACGTTTTTAATTGGTAAATGAGTTTTAATTGGGCCAAATTTATATATCTTTTAATTGTTTTTAATATTTGTTCTGCATGTTTTTTAATCTGGCTGTACACCGCCCTGAGTCCTCAGGGAGAAGGGCGGTATAGAAATCCAATATAAAATAAAATAAAATAAAAAATAAAGATCAATGTGTCCTACCAACGGCAGGAGGGAGTGCTGAAAAGTTCATCACCTGCTTGATTGGCTAATGTGACCTGTGACACATGGGGAATGGCCAGTATCTATTCTTTAATTATACCAAAGAGCAGGCATTATTCAGTGTTGGTTTCACATTTGACCATGCCAATATGATGTACCCAATAACAGGATTTTTGAAGAAGCCAAGGCCTCAGAGTCTTGAATTGATTGGGAGCATTACTCAGAACCATGACCTAGTCCTTCTTTGGTGACTATTCACAATTACAACAGTGATGAAAATGTAATAATTTTATGATCAATTCTCACATTTGCGAGCTTTTCAGGTCCACGCACCAAAGAAAAGCTGAAATAAGACTGTAATCACAGTTGCAGTTTCACAACTAGAAATGAGGAGGAACTTTTTGACAGTGAGAACAATCAACCAGTGGAACAGAAGTTGCCTTCGGAAGTTGTGGGAGCTTCATCACTGGAGGCATTCAAGAAAAGATTGGACTGCCATTTGTCAGAAATTGTGTAGGGTCTCCTGCTTAAGCGGGGGGTTGGACTAGATGACCTATAAAGTCCCTTCCAACTCTGTTAATCTGTTCATGGTTTATGGTTTATTAAATTTGTATACCGCCCTTCTCCCGAAGGACTCAGGGCGGTGAACAGCCAAGATTAAAATACATACAATATAAAAATTAAAATAAATTAAAACAGAATTAAATCAAATTGGCTTCCCAAAATTTAAAACCCTTTACCCATAAAACAGCCCATTAAAATTTTAAGACAGCCTGGCTTGCTGAAATAGGAAGGTCTTCAAAGCTCGACAGAAAGTACGGAGGTCCAGGATCAGTCGTATTCCTGGGGGATGTTAAAGTGAGTTGCCAGTTCCAAGTGGGGTTACTAAACATCTACTGAAAATCTTTAATTCTTCAAATTTCTGATCAAAGGTATTTCATATAGTCTGATCACAACCAGTTCTTCCTTTTCTTGGATGGGTTTTGGGACAGGGTTACTTCACGTTCAGGTATTATTAAAATTCTTAATTTTTGAAATAAAACTGCTACATTTCCTTCTGTTTCCTTTATCATCTTTTCTTTCTTCATAAATATTTTAAAGTAGAAGAAGAAATGCTGTCCCAAGTACTTTCCACCTTGTTTGCTTCTCCTTTTCTTCCATCTTGCACATGGCCCCATTGCAAGGAAAATGAACATTTCAGGTGAACATCCCTTCCACATACATATTTTGGCCTGGCCTAAATCTTCTCCCCTTTTTAAATGTAAATTTTAATTTGTTTTTTACATTATTGGATTTTTTAAATTCAGCTGAATTATTTAATTTGTTTTTAATGTATTTTAAATTTTTATATTTATGTGTTTTATCTTGTGGCTGTTCACCGCCCTGAGTCCTTCGGGAGAAGGGCGGTATAGAAATTTAATAAAATAAAAATAAAATAAATATTAAATGCTGTTTGTGTTACTCTTGAAAATCAATACATTTCAAAAGATTACATGCATTCTTAGCATCCAGTCAATTAGCCAATAAGCACCTTTCCACGTTCCTGTATGGGGATGATCTGACAGCTTTTTCAGGAACCCTAATGAGCCTGAAGGAACGTGGTGGCTCAGTGGCTAAGACGCTGAGCTTGTCTATCGAAAGGTCGACAGTTCAGCGGTTCGAATCCCTAGTGCCGCGTAACAGACTGAGCTCCCGTTATTTGTCCTAGCTTCTGCCAACCTAGCAGTTCGAAAGCACATAAAAAATGCAAGTAGAATAATAGGGACCACCTTTGGTGGGAAGGTAACAGCGTTCCTTGTGCCTTTGGCGTTTAGTCATGCTGGCCACATGACCACAGAGACGTCTTCGCACAGTGCTGGCTCTTTGGCTTTGAAACGGAGATGAGCACCGCCCCCTAGAGTCGGGAATGACTAGCACATATGTGCGAGGGGAACCTTTACCTTTTTAATGAGCCTGAAGGTAATCCTTCCAGCCACCATTTCCTACAAGTCATTAATCATCCAAGGCAAAGCTGTTACTTTTCACCAACACTCTAAATTTACAAATGAAATTTGAACAGAAATCATGCACAACAGCTGAAACTTTTTAAATATTTGTGGTCTGTTTTCCAGGAACCTAGTTCATGGAAAGGTTACTTGAAAAATATAACAGAGATTGCTTAGAAATCCCAGTGTTGCTATTCTTAGATTTTATGAGACCACAGGGAGACAGCATTTATCAGCAGCCCTAAGGTTATTTAATGCTAAAGCCAGAGCTCAATGGTGCTAACTCTGTATTTGTAAGGATCACAATTCATTAGAGAAGATCTAAGTTTTTTTAAACAATTACGCCGTCCATTGTATGTAGGCTATCCAATGGAGGTTTACACCTGGAGTTAGGATTGCAAAACATCAAGGTTATAGTTTGGCAATGTGCCTTTAATGATTGGCTAAAATTATAAATCTCCGAAAGAAAGATTTGTAAGAAAAGGACCCTTCTAGAGGTAAAAAGCACATTATGCTACCAAAAGGTTGAGAGTTGGAAATAGCTTCTCTTTAAAGGTCCAATCCATGGGTGCTATTCAACAAGTTCTGACAGGTTCTGGAGAACCGGTAGCGGAAATTTTGAGTAGTTCGGAGAATCGGCAAATACCACCTCTGGCTGGTCCCAGAGTGGGATGGGAATGGAGATTTTGCAATATCCTTCCCCCATGAGTGGGGAGGGAATGAGGATTTTGCAGTATCCTTCCCCCAGGAGTGGGGTGGGAATGGGGATTTGCAGTATCCTTCCCCTGGAGTGGGGTGGGAATGGAGATTTTGCAGTATCCTTCCCCTGAAGTAGAGTGGGAATGGAGATTTTAATTTAATAATTTAATTTAATAATTTAATATTTAAATTTATATACCACCCTTCTCCCGAAGGACTCAGGGCGGTGAACAGCCAGAAGTAAAAAAACATCAAATACAAAATATAAAAACAATTTAAAATGAATTAAACAATTTGGCCTGGCAGTTAAAATCCCCCATTAAAATCCAAATTAAAATACACAATTGGAGAGATTAGGCCAGCCCGATATTTTGCAGTATCCTTCCCCTGGAATGGGATGCGAATGGAGATTTTGCAGTATCCTTCCCCTGGAGTGAGGTGGGAATGGAGATTTTGCAGTATCCTTCTCCTGCCACACCCACCAAGCTACACCACGCCCACCAAGCCATGCCCACAGAACCGGTAGTAAAAAAAAAAAAAAGTGAATTCCACCACTGGCCCAATCTGATCCTCTTTCAGCATCTCCTGTTGTAACTCATGATCTTATTGCTGGTTTTCATGTATATTGCATGGTTTTTTGAAGATATGCTATATTGCAGTGGGATCAGATTGAATTCTGCAAATTTTTATGGATAAACTACACCGGTATTACATTTTTATTCGTCCTACCAACAAGCTTTACAGGCTCTAATGTTTCAATAAAGGATTCTGAATGATTACTTCTGACAAGTTGCATGCAATTGCACTCAAAATATACCTAGAATTAGCAGCATGTGGTGCATTCATCTGAAAGGTGATATTATAATGGCAGCAATATAATATTAGTCAGATCTATGATAAGAGCTCAATCATCTTTCTACCATTTGCTTATTTACAATACACCCTGCAATTTAATTTGAGTGACTTGAATTTATGAAATTATGATCTTAATATTGGCAACAGGTCAAGACTAATTTGAAACATGAATTTGAGCATAAGCTAAAATTTATTGTCACATAATCTTGTTGTCAAAGCTCCTTTACCAGCACAAATTCTATTCATGTATTGTAGATTTGCAATAGGAAATTTAATGTTTTCATACAATGATCTGGCAGATAATACTTTAAGCAGCATTGTGCAAACTGAGCTCCCCCCCCCTTTTTTTTTCCCCTCCCCTTTCTATTTATTTAATGTTTTGGAGGGAAATTTTCTAAGTGTAGCATTAGCATTTCGGTTTGGGATATTGGTGCCCGAAAGCCTCTTATGGACTTTTTTTGTGTAAAAATTAGAAAAATGAACTTGTGATTTATGGTTTTGATGATTTGATTGGATAGTTTATAGAAACAAGAGATGTAACCTTAGAAAGATTAATATATATTTCTACTTATAACTGTTGTAAAGAACATTGGATTGGAAGCCACTTTTTTATATCTTTCTTATTTTCTATTTTTCTTGCAGTTTTTCCTTTTCCTTTGATTTCTTTTTTCTTCCTTACTTTCTTCCTTATTTTATATTAGTTTTTATCTTCCTGTTTAAAAATTTTCATTAAAATATGCATTGTTGTTGTTGTTAGTCACGAAGTCACGTCCGACCCATTGTGACCCCATGAACAACTTTCCTCCAAGCCTTCCTGTCCTCTACCATCCTCTGGAGTCCATTTAAGCTCACGCCAAATGCTTCAGTGATTCCATCCAGCCACCTCATTCTCTGCCGTCCCTTTCTTCTTTTGCCCTCAATTGTTCCCAGCATTAGGCTCTTCTCCAGTGAGTCCTTCCTTCTCATTAGATGGCCAAAGTATTTGTAAAAAGTATAAAATATGCATACAGGTATATACATACATGCATAAACATACACACACACACACATGTTCAATATTGGCAGTCCCTCAATGACCTTCTCTGAGCATAGAAACTAAGCAAGGTGAGGCTGGTTGGAATTCAGATGGATGATACTTCCACAGCTGCAACAATGTGAATTTAGCCCCACCTGTTTTCTGGAGACATTCCTACCTTTCCATTCTGCTGCCAAGAGAACTTCATGGAATGGAACTCACTATTGAATAGCCAGAAGTGGTATTCAGCTGGTTCGTACCGGTTCGCCCGAACCAGTAGCGGAAATCGCAGGTGGGCCCGGCTCTATGCCATCCTATTTAGGCACATTTTTGAGGCTGGGTGCATGTGCAGAAGGAAGGCGCATGTGCAAACCTGTTCTGCCCCAGCTTCGGATTCCCAGAGAATGTGACACACACCAAGCTTCACAAACACTGTTTAATTCCGAACAAACCCCTTTCAAGAATGCAGGCTTCCCGTGCAAAGGGTCCTTATCGAAGTTATTAAGAACAAAGTCTGACCAAGGTTGGCAACCAGCCCGGAAAACCAGATATGAGAAGTCGCTCGCTCTCCAAGATGCTCTGTAGTAATGAGATGTTGTTTCTAGCAAGAAAGCACTAGCTACTTAAATAGGCTAAGGGAGTGGCCAATTATCCTCAAGCCCTACTCTCAAGTAGACCTCCTCCTCCTGCCTTTTGGCAGCCCTGCGTGCCCGAGCATTGAGGAGAGGCTCCTCCACTTCGCGCTCTCCACTGGAAGGAGCCTCTGGAGGTTCTGAAGGCCCTGGCTGAGTCTCTGCCTCTGGCACCACATCCTCTTTAGCCTCTTCGCTGTCTGACGCGAGCGCCGGCTGCGCTGGCCGCTGGTGCAACACAACACCAGCCTCCTCATCGTCGGGATCAGCCACGATCCGCGCAGGCCGCTGGCAGGCCACAACAAAACCGGGCATGCACACAAAGCGAGGGTTTGCGCATGCAGCGAGCCAGTACTAACATAATGTGATACCCACCACTATGCATGGCCAGTACATTTAAAAAACAACAACAGTCCCAGCAGATAACAAGACCTGGCAATGGCTCAGAGCAGAAAAAGCGAAAGAAAGACTGAGTGGCTAATTCTGGCCTCATAAGACCAAGCCTTAGGAACAAATAAATACAAAGCCAGACTTGAGAAGATAGCAACAGATAGTAAATGCCACCTCTGCAAAGAAGCTGAAGAAACAGAAGACTACATAGTTACTTTCTGCAAGAAGTTTGCACACACTGATTACAATCAATGTCGTGACAAACAATGGCACAATGGAAAATCTTCAAGAAATACCATTTGCTTGTAAGCAAGAACCGGTGGGGCACAAAATAGACAAAGTAATTGAAAATTAAGAAGCTGAAGTGTTCTGGGATTTTAGAATTCAAACAGGCAAGCATCTGTTGTTAAGACCGAAGACTTAACAACTGTCGCTAAGAAAGACCAAAAAAAATCTACATAGCTGATGTGGTAGTACCTGGAGACAGCAGGTATTACACACAATGTACAAAATGTATTTTAGAATAATACATTTAATCTTGATTATTTAACAGATGGTGCAGATAAAATGCCCTGGAAGTTTAAATAAAAGAAACATAATCAGCTCATGGTGAATGTCCCTGTAGAACTGGCAATGCAGAAGACTGTGTTTTCTTTGGCATCCATATCAAAGGGGCAGTACTGGGTTTCATATGTGGTTTTCCTGTATTTTGCTTCCAGGACTGCTGTGGGAAGATCTGTGTTGGGAGAAATGTCCATCTGGGTTCAGTTCCAAGTGGAGAGAAAGACACTGGAAACATGGAGAGTGCTTGAAAAGATGGTTTAATGGTGGACAGGACCACATGGTTTTGAGGTCCTGGGCAAAAAGGCACCTGGGTGTGTGGGGGAGAGAGATTTATATTCTCTGTTGGGCTTTGAATTTGATCTTGTGTTCTGATTGGCTGTCAGACTCCCAGGGGGCGGGGGTCTTAGCTAACTTTGTAGGTTGTCTGTGTCCCAGGCTTGGTTGAATCTTGCTGGGTGATGATGTAATGAAAGGGCTTTGGGCAATTCCTACTATGGCTCTGCCTGAAGGAGGTAGATCTTTCTTATGTAGAATAGACTGGCCCAGGCCTTAATGGCCCATTGACAAAGGTGTGTGTGTGTGGGGGGGGTGAGTTTCTGCCTCTCTTTTAGGGGAAATATTCTGCCCTTTTAATATTTCCTAAAATATCTCAATTTCCTAGGAGAGGGGTGGGTGCTAACTTCCTACATTTGTTATGAAAAAAAAAAAGGAAGGAAGGAAGGAAGTACCAATAATAATAGGCATGTTAGGTGCTATCCCAAAACAACTGGAACACCATCAGCATTGACAAAATCACCATCCATCAATTGCAAAAGGCAGCTTTACTTGGAGTTTCACTTATATCCTGTGACAATATCTTCAATGCCATCAAACAACAACATCTACCCATCCAAACTCCTAGGGAAGGGCTTGAAAAGTGAATTAAAAAAATGTCAAATCCAATCTGAACCTCCAACTGTGCCATAAATCAGCAGCATAATAAAAAAACATTTACTTTTCAGACCCTCTTCAGCCAGCATTTGAAGCTTCTCCAGGTGTAGACCTGGCATGGGCCTGGGGTACTTGCAGGAGCACCTTCTCCCGGCCTCCCACCGTCCAGTGTGCTCACATAGGGCTGCCCTCCTCCGGGTGCCATCGGCCAGGCAATGTCGGCTGATGGCGCCCAGGATGAGGGCATTCTCTGTGGGCGCACCGACCCTCTGGAATGGGTTACCCACCGGGCTCCGGATGGCCCCCGACCTCCGCTCCTTCCGCAGAGACCTGAAGACATAGCTCTTCCAACAAATCGTCTGATCTGCTGGGAGTTTTTAGTTCTCTAAGGGTTTTAATTGGATTATTTTAATTAACTTAAATTAATTTATTAACTTATTGTTCTGTGGTTTTTATCTTTGTGAGCTGCCCCGAGTCCTTCGGGAGAAGGGCGGCATATAAATATGATTAAATAAATAAATAAATAAATAAATAAATAAATAAATAAATAGTAAAGACGTCCTTGATGGATAATATGACACACAGAGAGGAAGTACCTAACAATAAGAGCAATTGAGTAAGAAAACTAGCGTCATAACAGATTGGGGCAGCCTATAAAATTTATATAATTGTATAAATCTATATAAAATATACAGTGACGCGGTGGCTCAGTGGCTAAGACGCTGAGCTTGTTGATCAAAAGGTTGGCAGTTCAGCGGTTCGAATCCCTCGTGCCGCGTAACAGGGTGAGCTCCTGTTACTTGTCCCAGCTTCTGCCAATCTAGCAGTTCGAAAGCACGTAAATAATGTAAGTAGAAAAATAGGGACCACCTTTGGTGGGAAGGGAACAGCATTCCATGTGCCTTTGGCATTGAGTCATGCTGGCCACATGACCATGGAGACGTCTTTGGACAGCACTGGCTCTTCGGCTTTGAAACGGAGATGAGCACTGCCCCCTAGAGTAGGGAACAACTAGCACATATGTGCGAGGGGAACCTTTACCTTTACCTTATAAAATCTTACAAATTATTAAGCAACCTAGAAAGTTGTGTACTTCCCTTCACAGGGTGTGTTGAAGTAGAGGCCAGCCATTTTCTGTTAAGGATCCTTTCATTTGGATTCCTGCACTGATAAAAAGGTGGGATTTGTTGGTTTAATTAGTACAGCTCTAAAGCGATATGGATTCTAAGGGGAAAAGAGGATTGAAAACACAGCAGCATTCTCCTTGAAGAAGTCATTTATTTTCCCTGGCTTCCTGCAGCTGAGTTTATGCAATCCCAGAAAGACGTGTACTTGGTATAAGGAGGTGCCAACAGGTGCTAAGTGAGCAACCAATGTGCTGAGAATAACTTATTCTCTCTCCAGTTCAGATTGGTGCACAGCTCTTCCAAATAGTTCCTTCCAGTTCTATGAAGCCGGTCATATAATGAGCATTTTAGTTCATTCAGATTCCCAGTGGCTTGCCTCAGACTTGCTCTAGTAATTAAAAAGTGCTATGATTTCTCAAGCATTACGTCCAAAAGTTTCACTATTGTTGGAAGAAATGTCCATTTGGGTTCAGTTCCAAGTGGGGAAAAGGACACTGGAAACATGGAGGCTGATTGGAAAGATGGTTTATTGATGGACAGGACCACATGCGTTTGAGGTCCTGGGCAGCTGACCACCTGGAGCTGAGAGTGGAGATTTTTTATACTCTCTCTTGGGCTTTGAACTTGAGCTGCCTGTTCCTGTGGCAATGGCAGGGTATTTTATTGGTTGCTGTGGGGGTCATAGCTAACTTTTTAAGGTAAATGTTCCCCTCGCACATATGTGCTAGTCGTTCCCGACTCTAGGGGGCGGTGCTCATCTCCGTTTCAAAGCCAAAGAGCCAGTGCTGTCCAAAGACAAAGTGGTCATGTGGCTGGCATGACTAAATGCCAAAGGGGCACGGAACACTGTTACCTTCCCACCAAAGGTGGTCCCTATTTTTCTACTTGCATTTTTTACATGTTTTCAAACTGCTAGGTTGGCAGAAGCTGAGACAAGTAACAGGAGCTCATCCCGTTATGCGGCATTAGGGATTCAAACTGCTGAACTGCCAACCTTTCGATCGATAAGGTCAGTGTCTTAGCCACTGAACCACCACGTCCCTTAGCTAACTTTTTAGGTTGTCTGAATTAAGTTTGGTTGAAGCCTGGATTCTCTGAGATGATGTAATGAGGAGGCTTGTGTCCTGAAAGGGTGTTGGGCCATTCCTGTTGTGTCTTAATGGCTTTCCCAGTTTGGATCTTCAGTGAGGGCTGATCCTACCATTCTACCTAATTCTGCCTTTTGTTCAAAATATACTGTCTCCAAGTTTAGTATCTGCTTGGAGGCAGGGAACTGTGGCTCTGAGTTTCTGTCTTTAAAAACATATTTCTCCTTTAAGGAAAATATAATATTCTGCCTTTTTAATATTTCCTAAAATATTTCATTTTTCTAATATTTCATTCTTCTACACTATGATGTAGGGAAAAAATTATCTTGTGTCATTGTCAATCACCTTTATTTACTAAATGTATGTTCGGTTCCCCTTTCTTGAGGAAGGGGTTCCCCCATTTGAGCCCACAAATCTAAGGGAAATAATTGATTCAAAACCACTTGGTTATCTCCATGGTCAAACAGAGACATAAACTTTGCTCTCCCTGGTTAAAGTCCAGCCAGTTGGCTCTCTGTTGTTTGTCACAGTTATTCTTGGCTTCAAAAAGTAAGAAAAATAAAAATTGCCTGAGGGGACTGGTCGAAAAAAAGTCTGGGGCATTATAAGGGATAGGAAAGCAGTTTCTGAGCTCTCAGATTGAAGGAGTCACAGATTGAACCAAATTCTTTCTTTAATTAAAATACGTCACATTTCCTAGTTAATTTAAAGCAAACTTGGAACATATCATACATTTCTAACAGAGGTGGGTTTCTGAACAGAACCAGTAGCGGAAATTTTGAGTAGTTCAGAGAACTGGCAAATACAACCTCTGATTGGCCCCACCCCCATCTCTTCTCTGCCTCCCGAGTCCCATCTGATCGGGAGGAAATGGGGATTTAGCAATAACGTTCCCCTGGAATCGGTGGGAATGGAAATTTTACTGTATCCTTCCCCTGGAGTGGGGTGGGAATGGAGATTTTACAGTATCCTTCCCCTGCCATGTCCACCAAGCCACACCCACCAAGCCATGCCATACCCACCAAGCCACACCCACAGAACCGGTAGTAAAAAATTTTGAAACCCACTACTGATTTCTAACTTCAAAAGTGGCCATGCTGTCTCTAAGGGAAGGCTGTGTAAATATTACTGATCATTTCTCCAATCTTCTTGGTAGTACAGTAGAGCCTTGGTAATACAGTGGTCTAAAGCACCCTGTTATTAAGACCAGCTGCCTGCAATTACTGCAGGTTCGAATCTCGCCAGGCTCAAGGTTGACTCAGCCTTCCATCCTTTCTAAGGTAGGTAAATTGAGGACCCAGTTGTGGGGGCAATAAGCTGACTTTGTATAAAAATATACAAAAGAATGAAGGCTATTGCTTAGTGCATTGTAAGCCGCCCTGAGTCTCCGGAGAAGGGCGGCATATAAATCAAAATTAAAAAAATAAAAAAATAAAAAAAAATCTTCTGAGGAGCGATGACATTGGCAAGAATGTGATTTGAAAATTACTGGCTTACATATGTAACCCTTCCACCTTCTTCCTCTGCTACATAACTGTGAGGGAAGAAAGGCTACAGCGTTCAAACACCTTTTTCTTTTTAAAGTAGCAGAGAATTGACTGTGGAAACCATCCATTTAAGTGCCCTGTCAGTACTGCACCAAATCTCTCATCGCTATGCGCGCCGTAATCAAGAAAAGATAAATTGAAAATGATTTTTTTTCTTGTTGTTTTAGTTTTCATGCATTATGTTAAGTTGAAGACTGCCAATGACATGCCTTTAGAGAACATTTTCGATTACAGGAAAAGCTATTCTTTTCAACCCATATCAGTTACAACCTTCAATACAATGCAGCAGGAGCTACATTATCAAAGAAAATCCATCCAGAAAGCCCCAGCTCCACTGAACACCACCTTCTGCAGAAGCAGAGTTGATGGCTCATACTGGTTAATAATGTTATCACTTTTAATTGTCCCGTTTGAAGCTACTATAAACCACTTAAAAACAGAAATGTAAATGGGGAAGGTTACAGTTCATAGTAAAGCTAAAGAAAAGCACACAACCCTACTTGTTTCCATCATGCCAGGATGAGGGAGCTCATCAAGGATTAACAATTATACTGGGCTGGCTTGAGCTAAATTTTAAATTGATTTTAAATTGGGTTGTTTTAATTACGGCCAAAATATTTAATTATTTTAATACTGTTTTTAAATTTTGTATGCTCTGTTTTTACTTAGGCTGTGCACCGCCCTGAGTCCTATTGGAGAAGGGCGGTATAGAAATTTAATTAAATAAATAAATAAATAAAAATAATACCACTGTTCTATATAATCTTCTTTAAATTAACAAAGGTGTGTGTGTCAGTGGTGGGATGCTGCCGGTTTAATAATCGGTTCGGTGAGCGTGTGTGCACGTGCTTAAGGCGCTGGCACACAGTGTTGAAAATGGAGCTTTTAGAAGCTCAGCTGCTTACCTTCCAAGTCAGCAACGGTAAGTAGAACAGCGAGGGGGGAGGATCAGCTGTGTCGCGGGATTGAGATGAGCTACAAAGCAGGAAATAAAGGACAGGATAGAGCGGGGGTGGGTGGGAGGGGCCAACTGATCGTCAGCGCTACCAGTTCGCCTGAACCGGTCCGAACTGGCTGAATACCACCTCTGTGGGGTGTGTGTGTGTGTGTGTGTGTGTGTGTGTGTGTGTGTGCAGTAATCACTGGAATCCTACAGTACAAAGAAAAGGAATTTAAACCTTCATGCTGACTATGATTTCAGATAAAAGTCCCTTCCTTCACAAGGAAATCAGCATAAGGAATTACAATCTTCTTTGAGATGTGATTACTCTCTTCCCTTCTGACATGTAATATTTATTTTTAAATAAAGATGAACGGGACGACAGAGAACAAGGTGGCTGGATGGAGTCACTGAAGCATTCTGCCTGAGCTTAAATAGACTCCAGAGGATGGTAGATGACAGGAAGGCCTGGAGGAACTTTGTCCATGGGGTGGTGATGGGTCGGACACGACTTCGCAACTAACAACAACAACAAAAAGACGTCTTTGACCCTTTGCCTCTCAAGGGCAATGGGGAGGTGTGTGTCATCAAAACAGCATTTGTACTTCTCTGGAGAATCCATGTTGAGGTAAAACAACAGAAAACAGGATGTATGAAAATGCATGGAAGGCTCTCAAGATACAAAGGATAAATGGGCAGACAGTTCCTGTGTGTGCAACACAGACCACCAAAATCTATGGGTAGATATTATTGAAGTTTATGCATCTTATAAATATAGGGCATGTTCACACACTACACATACACACACACACACATGAAACTGGAATGATAGGTAGCATTATTCTTTTCAAGGCAATTTCTGATCAAGCTGGTAATAATATTACACATGCCCTGTGAACTCCAACTTAATTCTACTAAATTGAGGTTAGTTATATTTCTCATCCCAGAAAAACTGATAGTAAGCTCATTAAGCAGCAGTAAGATTATGTATAGCTCAAAACTGAAAATTGCCAGAGGCTGTAAAAATGTCACACTGCATTCATAAATGTGAGATGTAGCAGCCAAGACTTAGTTGAATGAATTTAAGTAACAAAACAAGATTTTGGATATACCGTATGAGTAATGAAGCTAGAACAGATGTCAGCAACCTGTGGCTCTGGAGCCACATGCAGCTCTTTGGGCCCTCTGCTGTGGCTCTCTGGTCTGGTAATCCCACCACTGGTTGGCCCCGTCCCTCACCCTCCCCTCCCAGTCACTCCTCACCTGGCCTAAGAAGGTAAGGGTGACGGCGGGTGATGGAGAAGTGGTCACAGCAGAGACAGAGAGATACAGAGAGAGAGGTGGGGAGAGAGGGAGAGAGGGGGGAGGAGGGAGGGAGGGAGAGAGAGAGAGATGTCAAAAGGATTTTGTGGTTCTTGGTGTTTTTTAACAACTGGTTCTCTGCCCTAATGACCAGCTGGGTAGGCGTGGCTAG
Source organism: Pantherophis guttatus (assembly GCF_059756535.1). Classification (NCBI taxonomy): domain Eukaryota; kingdom Metazoa; phylum Chordata; class Lepidosauria; order Squamata; family Colubridae; genus Pantherophis; species Pantherophis guttatus. The sequence continues at coordinate 81,794,583 of NC_142068.1, read as the reverse complement.
GGGAATCATGTGACTGGTGGAAGTGAGTGACATCCAGTTGGCCACACCCACCCAGGTTTTGTGGCTCCCGGTGTTTTATTTTCTGTAGGAAACGGGTCCAAATGGCTCTTTGAGTGTTTAAGATTGCAGACTGCTGAGCTAGACCATACGAGTAGTTAGACTAGATTCATAAAAACAGAAGGACATATGTCATACACAAAAGGACAAAAATGGTTGAGAGTGGGGAAGTACATCTACAGTAGAATTTAAATCATAATTATTTTTTCATTTGAGTCTAGAAACTTTGAGTTTCTAACTATTCATTTGAAAATTTAAGCAAATCCTTTGCACAATATATTGTGTTGTCCTCCTTGCACTTTGTTTCCTTTCTTTTGATTTTTTTTTAAAAAACAAATCACATTCAGATGCTGAAAACTTGGTCTGGTATGTTCTGTTAAATATATAAATGAATGGGTTTGACATTAACACAAGATCTTAAATTCAAAACACAGAATATGTATAATATTTTTGATAACTTACTAGTGAGTTAAGATTTTATATTTTGCTGATAAAGAAATAAAGGGAGACTAGTATAGATCTATTCCAAGCTTTTAAGCTTTCATCAGCTAGCCATACCCTTACTCAGATTCAAACTTGGCCTTCCGAGTAAGGGTATGGCTAGCTGATGAAAGCTAAAAAGCTTGAAATAGATCTGTACTAGTCTCCCTTTATTTCTTTATCAGCAAAATATAAATTTGGTATAAAATGGTTTGTTATGAATGCGACTGCTTGAGGGCTCCTGAATTGGAGCTGAAAGGCGAAAGGGAGCAAAATGCCCACTCCCACATGTTTCTAGGCTTTTTTCAGGCAGCCAGCAAGCAGGAAGAACCTGGCTAAAGAGAAATACAAATAAAGGCCTATGAAAAGAAAAGAAAAGAAAAGAAAAGAGAAGAGGAGAGGAGAGGAGAGGAGAGGAGAGGAGAGAGAAGAGAAGAGAAGAGAGAAGAAAAGAGAAGAGAAGAGAAGAGAGAAGAGAAGAGAAGAGAAGAGAAGAGAAGAGAAGAGAAGAAAAGAAAAGAAAAGAAAAGAAAAGAAAAGAAAAGAAAAGAAAAGAAAAGAAAAGAAAAGAAAAGAAAAGAAAAACTGTACCTTTACAGGGAGGATACATGGGATGAGGGTGTGGCTAACTGATGTGGACTTATAAGTCCAAAATAGATCTATCTTAGTCTCCTTAGTCTCCCAATGGGCAGCAGGGTGTTTGCTGGCTTCCAGAAAAAAAGCCTAGAAACTAGTGGATTGTGATTTCACTGAACTAGGGCTGCATAAAAATCTTGACCACTGAGGCTCAGCTCAGTGTATGGACAGTTACATTCTTATTCAATGAGGCTTCAGCTAAAGTGAGAACACAAAGGTTTGTTAAAAGCCTGAGGACATTGGAATGACATGGCACACATCAAATTGTTGCACAAGTAAGCTCTGTGATGACATCATAATGAGCATGATGTCATTGCACCTCCCTCACACAGCTATCAGGCATAATAGGGATGTTGATGTATTTTGATTCTACAGAGATGTTTTGATGCATACAGGAGTGTCTGTGGAAGCAAGGCACTCTCATTGGCAAACTCATAGACTCTGTGAGGTCAAGAGGTCTGGTAGTCAAGGATCTCCCATCACGTGAAAAGAGCATCTTTTTTAATTTCTTAATGAATGAAAAACTAAAGTTAGTGAGCCGTGGTGGTACAGTGGTTAGAGTACAGTACTGCAGGCTATTTCTGCTGATCACCAGCTGCCAGCAGTTTGGCAGATCAAATCTCACCAGGCTCAAGGTTGCCTCAGCCTTCCATCCTTCTGAGGTGGGTAAAATGAGGACCCAGATTGTTGGGGGCAATAGGCTGACTCTGTAAACCGCTTAGAGAGGGCTGTAAAGCACTATAAAGCGGTATATAAGTCTAAGTGCTATTGTTATTGCTAGTGAGTATTAATAGGCCAACTTCATCTTTTATTTGTATTCAAACATATTGAGTAGAACTTTTAACTGATTTATTCTGATCCAGATGATTCCTGTTATCTAAAATATTTTTTTTTCCTATTTACCAAAGCTGGTGGCATTAAGAAATCTTTAAATATTCTAGCAGATATCTCAATAATGGAAAAAATATAGATAAGCATAATGGAAAAATACAGATAAGTAAAAAAGTAATGAATCAGGATATTAACACTACACACACACATACACATATACTGAGAAACAGCTTATTCATGGAAAGGGGGAAAAAGTATTATCAAATAGAACTAAAATAAGACAGATTTTTAATGAAGCAAAAAATGATGCCAGAGAGGACTCAGATCTGATCCAGAGAGGATCAGATGACAGAAAAATGCAAAGTGAACAGATCTTTGCATTGGCATAGGAGACAGGAAAAAAAGGCAGATGTGATTTTGAATTACATCTCCAACTATGTTACATTAGAATAGAATAGAATAGAATAGAATAGAATAGAATAGAATAGAATAGAATAGAATAGAATAGAATAGAATACTTTATTGGCCAAGTGTGATTGGACACAAAAAGAATTTGTCTCCGGTGCATAAGCTCACAGTGCATAAGCTCACAGTGTAGATATATAAACAGCAAGAAATAGGTCATAGGTTATAAATCATTGTTACAATCATTAATTATAAGTTAAAACAACAATCGAGAAATCATAAGAAACCAATAGAAGAAGATAGTAAGAAAGATGAGAAAAGATGAGAAATGAGACAGTGCTGTAGGAATTAAATGTTCAGCAGACTTTATGTCTAGTTGTTTTGGCATGCAAAGCTATATAGTGGTGTCCTTAGGGGAGAGGTTGAAATAGATTATGTCTAGGATGTGAGGGGTCTGTAGATATGTTCTTAGCCCTCTTTTTGGTTTGTGCAGTATACAGAGCTTCAATGGAAGGCAGGCTGTTTGCAACTGTTTTTTCTGAAGTCCTAACTATCCATTGAAATCTGTACCTGCCCTGTCTGGTTGCTGTGCCAAACCAGACAGTTATTGAGGTTCAAATGACAGACTCAATAATTCCTCTGTAGAATTGCATCAGCAGATCCTTGGGCAATCTGAGTTTCCTGAGTTGATGCAGGAAGAACATTCTTTGTTGTGCCTTTTTAATGATGGTTCTAATGTTAGATGTCTCTTTCAAGTTCTTGGAGATAATAGAACTAGAAACTTGAATGTCTCCACTGTTGATACCGTGTTGCCTAATATTGTAAAAGATGGTAGAATAGGAAAGATTCTTCTAAAATCTACTATCTTCTCTACAGTTTTAATTCAGCTCCAGATTGTTCTGGCTGCACCACAGCAGAGGTGGGTTTCAGCAGGTTCTGACCAGTTCTGGAGAACCGGTAGCGAAAATTTTGAGTAGTTCGGAGAACCGGTAGTAAAAATTCTGACTGGCCCCGCCCCCATCTATTCTCTGCCTCCCAAGTCCCAGCTGATTGGGAGGAAATGGGGATTTTGCAATAATCTTCCCCTGGATTGGGGAGGGAATGGAGATTTTACAGTATCCTTCACCTGCCATGCCCACCAAGCCATGCCACGCCCACCAAGCCACACCCACAGAACCGGTAGTAAAAAAATTTGAAATCCACCACTACACCACAGGGCCAGTTGATCTTGTCTATATGCAGACTCATCATCATCTCAAATGAGACCAATGACTGTTGTGTCATCTGCAAACTTCCATATTTTAAGAAAGGGATCCTTCAAGATAGCAAGAGCACACAGCCCTGGAGGGCTCCTACACTAATTAAATGGGTGTTCATGTGATTTTCCCTAGCTTCACCTTCTGATTCTTTGTTAGAAATCTTATAATCCAGGGGAGTCAAACCCGTGGTGTCACATTGTCGTCACATGACACATTGCAACTTTTCCCCCCTTCGCTAAATCACATATGTATTCTGTATGTGTGTATTTTAAAACCACATATTTGGGTTGTTGTTTTTTAATGGAACATGTGCTATATTCCCCATAGAGTTGATCTCTGGTTGGGAAAAGACTATGTTTAATTATCTGTTCTTTGAGTATGAAGTGAGTTGAGCTTTTCCAGGTCCAATTATTTACATCCAAAACGCCACATGCAGATGGAAATTATTATCCTGGCTTTTATCTCTATAGGTAGCCTTGAATCACAGAATGATAAAATAGAAGCATAAGATCTGATTTGCTGTCCTTTTTGCTAGGAGTGAATTCCCTATATTTTGTAAAGATTATGTAAAGGATATATTCCTTCCCCTCTGGAATAATGAAAAGCCCTATTTGGCATGGAACTGGGTTACTTGAGGGACCCTTTCTTCAGGGGTGAAATCCAGCAGGTTCTGACAGGTTCTGGAGAACCAGTAGTGGAAATTTTGAGTAGTTCGGAGAACCGGCAAATACCACCCACCTCTGACTGGCCCCAGAGTGGGATGGGAATGGAGATTTTTTTAAAAAAAATTTGATTTATATGCCGCCCTTCTCCGGAGACTCAGGGCGGCTTACATGCGCTAAGCAATAGCCTTCATTCTTTTGTATATTTATACAAAGTCAGCTTAAGGCTGAGTCAACCTTGAGCCTTGGCGAGATTCGAACCTGCAGTAATTGCAGGCATCTGGTCTTAATAACCAGCTTAATAACAGGATGCCTTAGACCACTGTACTACCAAGGATATTTTGCAGTATCCTTCCCCTGGAGTGGGGTGGGAATGGATTTTGCAATATCCTTCCCCTGCCATGACCACCAAGCCACGCCCATCAAGCCACACCATGCCCACCAAGCCACGCCCACAGAACCAGTAGTTAAAAAAATTGGATTTCACCACTGCTTTTCTCTCCAGTTACATGTATTCATCCCAAAGGTGTGGCAAGAGGGGGGTGCTTCAGGTCCTATCAGCTGTGGAGTGTCATCTGGCAGGACACATGGCACCAAGAGTGGGATTCTACCAGTTCAGACCGGACCAGTAGCTCCGACAATCAGCTGGGAGCGAACCGGTTTTCTCCAACGATCTGGCCCACCCATCCGCCCCTGCGGTTTACTTACCTTTATCTTCTCAGCTGTTTGGCGTGGCAGATCGGATTGCAGCACCTCAGCTATGTTACTCTCAAGTGGTAACACAGAAGGTTAGTATTTGTAAAACTGTGCATGTGCAAAGCGTGTGATCACCAAACTGGTTGTTAGACTGGCAGCATCCCACCACTGCATGGCACGCACTTGGAGATCCTGCTGGCCCAAACCGTCATTGGGATCCCTGAAGGACCAATGCAGAGGCTGTAACTGATTGTTTTGATGAACGGGATAATCTTGGCCTGTGAGTTTTATGTACTTTATTAAGGTATTTTGTTTGTTTTTATAGTGGTTTTTTAAAATTTTAAATTGTATTGGTTGCAGATTTGTTGTAATTTTCTGTAACTGCAGAGTCATACATATGAGATGGAGGGTGATATCTATGAGAATTATAAATAAATAAATAAAAGCATTAAAAAAAAAACACCTCAGGGCTGGATTTGTGCATTTAGAAAAAAAAAACCCAGATCTACCAAAATTGCATATTTGGTAAGGAGCCATTTTTACAAGGGAAAAAAAAAATAGAACGATCTTTTATACAGAAGAAAAATATTAAAGGGAAGTTTCAGAGGCATTTGCAAAAATGTCAAAATAGTCATAGCTGTATTACCAAAACCCCAACTTGAATTTTTTTTGCCTCCTCTCCCCTGTAGAAATTCCTGAGATTTAACAACGCTTTTCAGTCTTAACTGTCTTTAGCAAACTGTGCTGTTAGTTTAGTTCAGTTTAGTTTTATTAAATTTGTATACCGCCCTACTCCCGAAGGACTCAGGGCGGTGAACAGGCACAGGATAAAATACAGAATACAAAAGTTAAAAAACAATTTAAAACCAAATTAAATAATATTGGCCATGACAATTAAAATCCCAATAAATTTAAAACAAATTAAAATTTCAATTTAAAATTTAAAAGAAAGGGGAGAAAAATTAGGCCAGGCCGGCTTGCTGGAATAAGAGGGTCTTAAGAGCACGGCGGAAGGTGCGCAGATCCGGGATCCTCCGTATCTCCGGGGGGAGCTCGTTCCAGATAGTGGGTGCCCCCACAGAGAAGGCCCTCCCCCTGGGGGCCACCAGTTGACACTGCTTGGCTGACGGCACCCGGAGGAGACCCTCTCTATGAGAGCGTACCGGCCGGTGGGAGGCTATTTGTGGTAGTAGGCGGTCCTGTAAATAACCAGGTCCTAAGACATGGAGCACTTTAAAGGTGGTAACCAAAACCTTGAAGCGCACACGGAAGACCACCGGGAGCCAGTGCAGCTCGCGCAGGAGAGGTGTTAGTATTAACTTCTATAACATTTCAAGTAGTTTGAAATTTTCTGTGACTATTCACTTTTTTCCGACACTTATATTCTACCCAAAAATCCCTCATCACCTTTTGATGCTGCGATTTTGATCCCTTCACGACATTTAAAAATTCCAGCGCCAATGATCCCTTCAAGTTACCAGACCAAAAGCTCCGTTAGTTTAGTTTTGACAGTTCAACTGAAGCTTTACCGTTTTTTTTCCCCTCAGAAGAGATTCTGATTCATTTCCTTCATCATTGGAGTTTTGTCTTAACTCCCACGTTTTTCCAGTGGATGCACATGAATCTAGAGAATAGCTCTTCCATCTCTGAAATGTATCCTTTCATATTGACAGCAAATGCCTTCTGAGTTCATATTAACTGTGGTCTAATAATTATTTGATTCTCCTCACCATCCTTGGCTCCTATGATGACTGCTGTCTTTGCCACTTCATTGCTCAATTGCTTCCACTGTGATGGAGAAACCTTAATGATAAGTCATACAAGTTGCTATCATTCCCAAAAAAGGATTAACAGGCGTGCTTTCATTTTGACTTTTTGCTCTCCCTGCATGAGAAAATAATTCCACTTTGATATAAGTGGCCAGGCAAAAACATTCTTTTTCTTAATCTGGCTGTCAGTTTGAACTACCTGCGGTTAGGCAGTTGGCCATAATATTGAGGTGAATGTGGATTTGCTTCTTCTCCTCTTCTCTGCAATCACCGTATTTCTTCTTCAATGTTGGCAGGATAAATCTCTTCTTCCAGGCCTGTATCGTTGCCTTCCCTGCATAACTCCTATTTGATGTCAACATTCTGGCTATGTTTGCAAATACTGGAATATTGGCATATTGGACCCACTATGTTATAAGAAGACGCAAAATGCTTTATGATTAATCACAGTGTACCTTGTGTGACTGAGTGGTTATCATTAGCTCTATTCAACTAAATCTCAAGAAATCATATTTTTAAAAAGCAGAATGATTTACACATAAAATGGCTATGGTACATCTCATTTTATAGCACAAAATGCACATTCCTAATGCCCAGTGTAGGGCATAATGAATTAATGGTTAAGCATCTATAGCAGTGGTGAAATCCTCTGAAGTCTGCTACCGGTACTGTGAGTCTGCTACCGAGTGCACGCTTTGTACACACATGTGTGCCTAAGGCGCACCCATGCAGCGCTAGAAAAGGAACATTTTGAAGGCTTCCAAGTCTGCAAAGGTAAGCAGAACAGCAAAGGGGGTGAATCTGCTGCACCACGCGATTTAGATTAAATCACGCGTCACAGCTGATTGTCACCCAGCTGATGGTCAGAAATACCGGTTCACCCAAACCAGTAGCATTTTTCCTACCGGTTCTCCCAAACCGGTCCGAACCAGTAGCATTTCACCCCTGATCTGTAGTGATTGCCCTTCTAAACAGAGTGGCCTAGTGGTGAAGATGCTGGCCTCCCACTCAGAAGATTGAGAGCTCAGTCCTAGATAGATGTTTTTTTCCTAGGGCGCAAAAAATATGTGAATTTCACATGGCGTCAGGAAGGGCGTCTGTCCAGTAAACGTTCCGCTCTGTCTAATCGCCTTGACTCTATCCCAAATAGGAGATACAGGGTTGTAAAAAAGGGAGCGATTGCCCTTCTAAGCGTAATTCTATAAACTCAAATAAGATCCTAAATAGTTTAGATTCCGTTTTTCCTAGGGATCAAAACATTCCCTCTGCCTCATCCCAACCTCTCAAATTGAGTTGCTGGCATTTCCTTTCAAATAGCAAACCCTTCCTATCATGTCACATCAAATTACCATCTGCTTTCAGAACTTCCCAATCCACTTGCTGGCATTAGCCATTTCCATAGAGGATAAGGTTGAATTTGCACTTGTGCAGAGGATTGCGGCATGGGCACCCTGGCGATGTGCCATGTGTTCACACTTTGATTGCGCACTGCTACCCACACGGGCCTTCTAGTACAGCTACAGCACTTATTCATCTATGTTTTCCAAAGTGTTTTACTTAACGCCTCAGCTTTTCATCGGCAATTTACTTTCAACAAGTCATCAGACACAAACAGCCAGAACACCAAAGAAGCAGTGAATGATGATTTTAATCAGTGTTCCAAGCCTTAGAAAGGTCAGCATGTACCAATGGCTATATCTTGTGTGCAACTTGAATAGGATTTAAACTGAAAAATGGCAATATTAATCTGTTATCTATTGGGGAGCTTTATCCAATCTGATGCCTTACAAACCATTTAGATTTTAACTCCAAATTTCCCAGAAAGCATCAACAGAAGCTGGGTTGGCTGAGGAAGATGGGATTTGAAATTGAGCAACTTGCGGGGGGCATCAGGGTGAGGAATTGTACAAGGCAATTGTTCCAGGGGTGGTATTCACTTACCTTTGCTCCCGGTTCGCAAATGTTCTGTGTTTGCACGGAGCATCAAAAATGGGACATGATGACGTCTGGGAGGGTGGGCAGAGCCTCCTGTAGACGCCGCTACCGGTTTGCCCGAACCGGATAGAACCAGCTGAATACCATCACTGAATTGTTCATTGTCAGCATAGGTACCCGAGAGATCAAGTCTCTGAAACTGCTATAATTATGATAACCTACTCCACTGATTATGATTTAAACACAAAATATATAATCCCTAAATTTATATATACACATTGTATAGATTGTTTATAATTTGTACTTTATCCTTTTGAGAATTTCTAAATATTTTCACTGGTCAGCTATTATTAACCATCTCATTAGTTCTACCACATCTTCTAATAAAATAGGTTGCCACTTTTTTAAAAAAATGCCATTATGGAGTAAAGCAATGCTTAAACATCAGTCTCGCTGTACCATCAAGTGGAAAATTTTAATTGATTCTGCTTGATTTTGTTTTTAATTTTAATTTTTTACTTGTTTGATGGAATGTCACCTTCCAAAATGATTCCCAATGTGTCATCTTGAATACTGATATAAAATAGCTATCTCAGTTAACACAAATGACTTTAAAGAGCTCCTGCAGTATATAATAAAATTAAGGAATAAATCTGTCTCACTGAAAGATTTGAGAGTACATTTTTAGGCTAGAAAACAATACAGTTGCTCAATTGATCTCAACAGCAGCCATTTTGAAGACTTGTTTTAGCAACCCTATTAGCACTCACCTGCAGACTGTTTTTTTTAGACAACAGTCATATAAATGTCAGATTTATTCACTTATTTGGTGAAAGAAAGAAGCAATATGTAACCATTAATGTAAAACAGTTTTTTGAACCATCCTATTCTGGATGGAAGGTTTTTCAACAAGTAAAGGATAACGAGAAAAAGAATAGCTTTGTTTCCATCCTGCCTTCAGCCTTGGTGATGAAAATATTCATAAATGACTCGGTTTTCATTCAAGGCTATCTAAAAACTTTTTCATACAGAGATTGCTGGAGATGGATCTTTGTAACGGTGGCTTCTACCTGGAAAATCACAAACCAGCATTAAGACCAGAGGTGGGTTTCACATGTTTTTACCACCGATTCACCCTGAGTGCGCATGCTTTCTTCACGCATGCACATGTCTTCCGTGCACGTGCCCGGCCTCAAAATTGTGGCTAAATAGGACAGCAAAATGGAGGGGCAGGGGGGTGGGGGTGGGGCCAGGGCCCATCCGCAGTTGCCGATACCGGTTCGCCCATATCAGTCTGAACCTGAATACTTGAAGAATAAATGTTTCTCTGTAATTTAGAATTCTTGCCACAGCATGTCAGATCAGAATCTTATATCAGCTGAAGAATGTCCTTTCTTGTGAAAGCACATTTCCATTCTGTGCCAAAAGTCCAACATTTTGATTCCTTTCCTATAGCCTAATTATAGCTCTTATTCACTGTCTGCATTTTCACAGAATTTTCACTCCCAACTTTGAGTGGAATCCCAGAATTTCAACAACAATCAAAGGAAATTAATTGTTCATATTGTAGAAAAATGAAATTATTTTAGGAAATATTTCCTAAAAGGGAGACAGAAACTCAGCCCCCCCTCCACCTTTGTCAATGGGCCATTAAGGCCAGCTCATCTGCAACACAAAAGGCCAAGACACAATAGGACCCATCTAGAAACAGAAACTCACCACATGACACCTGGGAAGAGTACATCACCCAGCAAACTTACAAAGTTAGCTAAGACCACCACCCCCTGGGAGTCTGACAGCCAATGGGATACATTTTTTGTACAGGAACAGGAAACTGTAAAGTGGGGCCCAACATAGGGCATAAAATCAGGGCACTCTCAGCATCTCTGCCCTTTTTCTTCTTCACCCAACATCATCAAGGCATGTGATCCCGTCCACCATTAAAACCATCTTTCCAAACAGCCACCATGTTTCCACGGTCTTTCTGCCCACTTGGAACGGAACCCAAAAGGATATTTCATCCAACAGTGCAATGGAGACATTTTTTTTTTGATTCTGCATGATGTTGTATTAAAATTATCATGCTACCCTTCCCCCCCTCCCCCAATCTATTCTATACCATAAAATCCCCCTGCAGAGAACAGGGGAGCCCTTGCATTTCCTTCCACCTTCAAGGAGCATCCTCTCAAAAGCTTCCTGTCTGACCGAGAACTTACTGTTTGCAAGTGCCGTTGCACAGTAGCAAAAGCCTTTCAGAAAGCAATGCAGGGGGACTTCCGTGCATAATGAACCCTGCACCACTGCATTATATTGTCTATGGAATAAAATACATAATCTAGTGGGTTTTGTGGGAAGGGACGGTGCCTCAAATGGTTATGCTCATCTTACTTGCTTTGTGAATCTGTAATGTATACTCAAGAATCATTACTGCCACCTCCTCCCCTATTAAATGCCAGCAGCTTGGAGAGAGTTGGTTGCAAAAGACTTTACACCTTGTTAGATTGGCTACAAAGTTTATTTCCCTAGAAAGAGCACCAGAAAAAGACACACAGAAAATACTGTAGTAGCTGTCATTTGAAGAAGTTATTTACAATCTGCTCAGGCCCAGGCAAAGCTCTCTTTCCACAAGCCTAGAAAAATCTGCAGTAGTTTCACTGTGAAATGATATGACCCCGCTCGAAGTTATGGCTGCTACAACATGCCATGGACGTGTGAACAAAATTGGGGTGCTTGACAATGTGCCTGCCTTTACAATCAACTTCAGAGATACTTTAGTGCCCCGCCCCCATCTTCCCCCATCCCACCCTGCTCAGTCTCTACGGGCCTTTTGTATGCTTCCCACCCTTGCTGTGTCCCACACTGTTCTGTCCCCGTCCCACACACGCACACAAACAGACAGCCGGGGGTTAAATAAACTGGCAGACAACCAATTCTTCTGATAAGACGCTTGGCAGCAATCCAGTAGCTGCTTGCCAAGAACTTTTACTCAATAAACAAAATACACACAGTCAAGAATTGTCCATTTCGTAAAATAAATCCAAGGCCAATAATGTTGTTTCCAAAGAGGCAATGTGACTCGATAGTAGTTAGTTTTGTCCGTCACAGAGTCTGAATGGCCACCTCACCCCCTTTTATATCCTGTGGGGTGTGGTCCAGTGACTCAGCCTAATCTCTGGCACGCCTTTTCTTCTGTTGCATGCGCTTATCTCTGCGACGCTGCCGAGGATCCAGCCAAGACTCATTACCCTCATCACTGTCCACTTGTGGCTGCGTGGACGTGCTTGGCCCCGGCCCTATCTCTTGCCCTTTGGCGGATACCGAAGGCATTGCCTGAGAGGAGGGTCCTGGAGAGGGAGGCCTTGCCAACTCCTCTCCTTCACTCTCGGAGTCCTCTCCTGCCGATGACACAGGCTCAGGTAACGGAGCCACAACACACACCCTCCTCCCCATCTCTCCAACACAACTCATTCACTTACCTTTTCCATAGAGCTCCTTTGGATAATTGCTGCTCTGTCGTACAGCTTTCCTACACAGAGCCCACGTGGTGCCATCTTGGAAGCAGACACCAGTAGGGAGCAACTTCAATTAATTGTGGCCACTCTGAAATATTGCCTACCTCTGGGATGCTACCAAGCAGCTCCGTACTGTATAGGGAGGCTGAGGGGCAGATCAGCCAACTTTGCTTCCTAAACACATGGCAGAGCAACTGCTTCCCAAAGGAGATTTACAGTAGGGTTGTTAAACTCACGGCCTGCAGCCCAGATGCGTCACTCGCTGGCCACACCCACACCCGGTTTAGCGAAGGGGGAAAAAGTCACGATATATCACGTGACAATGCTGTGACGATGAGAGTTTGACACACGTGATCTATCGGAAAATGTAGGTGTTCAAGACATGATGGAGGGTGTGGAGGATGGTGTGGGACCCAGTGAAGTGGAAAGCAAGTCCAAGGTCTACAGGAACATAGGAGGGTAGCAGTGGAGCATGGGGTCTGGGGAAGCCCTGAGGGGCCCATGTGAGCTGAGGATTCAGTTTGGGTCTGGGTCTGCACTAGGCCTCATAGGGCCAATCCACCTAAGACACTTCATCGTCTGTTTAACAATTGCAATTGGAAGAGAAGGGATTAGGGTTATTAAGCAAGGCAACCACATGGGCACCTCAAAAACCATCAAGACTTGCAGGGGCAATCTCCATTATGGTCATAAGTCAAGGCTACCTGTATAGTGTTCTCATTGTGTTACTAATCATTTGGGAGTAGGGTAGAAGTTTAGTAAATCAGTGAATTCAAGAAACGGCAACATATCAAAGGAAGCACATGAAAAGGAAAGCTAGGGTAGAGCATACTGTGATAATAATTGAGAGGATGTGTTTTGGCTTCATATGAGTGACAACACAGCCCTTTTTGGCTCTTCCTTAATGTAACCCTTTTTCCCCCCCTCAGGCCTTCATCCAAGCCTGAGAAATGAAGACGCCCCTGCTTTAAGGAAGCCTTTAAAATATTGGGCAGTTTTAATGAAAAACAGAGGCTGTTCATATGCAAGTTCTAAAGTGGTTCTTAATCAATGTTCAAAGGTGTAGAATCTTGTTAACCTGTATTTCAAAAGCCTCTGATGGGCTGTCTACTAAAGTAAAGCAAAGTCATGGCATACACTTGAAAGTAAATCAGGAAGCCTGTAATTGTGAGTCTGTCTGGCAAGAACAAAGACTGCTTATTCACAGAAAATAAACACGTGTAAAGCTTGTAACAATTGTGGATATTCTTAGAAAGCTGATAAAAGTAACAAAGAGTTAGGCAACTTGCATACCTCAGCTAAAAGTTAGGAATAGAGATGGCCTGCAGCAAATAAAATGTGTATTAGATAACTCCTGGGGCATTCATTAGCCAAGATTTAGGAATAGGGAGAGCTAGAGACCAATAGAACAAACTATACAATTATTACTAAAATGTTCCTTAGATGATATTTCTTATTATCTCGTCTTGTCCCGCCTTCTTCTTTACTGAAAATGTAGAAAGCTTTCTTAATCCTTTGTTCTTGGCTCTTGGCATTTTGGCCAGGAGCCCTTTTCCTTAGTACTTCAATAAAAAGCAATCAAAACTTGCACCTCATGTCTGGCATCCTTCATTGACCTCGGCACCAGACTCAAACCCGAATTGGGGACAACACCTCCTCTACAGCAATTCTCCCTTTGGACATAGATATCTTCATTAATCTGCAAATTCACTTGGTGTCCTGAAATCTTGACCTTAACATCTCCCATATCCTCAGTGTTGTATACCAATGATATTTAATTATATGCCATTGAAAGTATCGATTATTTTCAACTTTCCTTCATATTGTCTTTTTATTTGGTGTTTCCGGAACAATCATATACCGTATTTCCCCGAAAATAAAATCAGGTCTTATATTAATTTTTGCTCCAAAAGACCCATTAGGGCTTATTTTCTGGTTAGGTCTTATTTTTGGGGAAATACAGTACTAAATGTATCCATCTTAACTGGGGCTTATTTTGGGGGTAGGGTTTATATTACGAGCATCCTGAAAAATCATGGCAGGATTTATTTTCTGGTTGGGTCTTATTTTCGGGGAAACAGGGTATTTCAAGGACAGCTATTTTATAAACCCAATCCTCATGTAAGAAAAAAAACCTAGTAGAATTCACTACTCTGGTATCTGCTTATTTCCAAATGTACGCAATGACAAAGACCTGGAAAGCAGCTTTAGTGTTCAAAATTGATAATATGCCCCTTGAGTCATCATAAAGTTTATTCTTGCGAGAAAGCAGCAACAACAATAACATGGTCCCTTTCCCCTCATTTTCACTTGCAAAATTGTTTCGTACAACCCCTACCCAGCCAAAAAGATCTATAATAAATTCAAGCAACTGATTCCTACCTGCTTTCAAAGGCCATTAAACAAATACCTTCAGCTTGTAAATGAAGATCTGAAGGTTAGTTTGTAAATATGTTGTTGGAAATGAAGCATGCAACGATATATTTGCATGATCTTTACTGGAAGAAGTCAAAGCAATTGTTTTAATAGAACATGATGACAGCATTTTAGTTAAATAATGTAAGGCGAATCCTTAACATTCTTGCAGTCCAAAGTATTGGAAAAGGGGCTTCTTCAAAATTTGATCCCAGTGGAGAGTATTTAAAACTAAGCTAAAACTAGTTGCCAACGTAACAGTAATAGAGTTGGAAGGGACCTTGGAGGTCATCTAGTCCAACCCCCTGCTCACACAGGAGACCTATACTAGGGATTCGAACTGCCGAACTGCTGACCTTTCTGATAGACAAGCTCAGTGTCTTAGCCACTGAGCCACCTAGCCAGGCTGTTACCTACCTAGCCAGTTCTAGGTTTGCTGTTTTGCATTAAGACTCTGAAAATTACTGCTGGTTATAATCAATTTTTGTAAAAAACAAAAAACAAAAAAAAAACCTCTGGACAAGGATAGGATTGAATAATCTTGAGAAAAATAGATAAGTAACACTCAATTGGAACAGTTAAAGGTCTCAAGTGACACAATTATTCATATTTCCAGCACATATAACATTCTTCTATTTTTAAATGAAAATAAATCCAAAAATAGAATGACTCTTTAACTAGGATAGTTGTGCACTAGTCTTGAGACACATTGCCGTAACAGTATGCAAGCACAACATGTTGAGGTGGGTAAAGGACGTGGGGCAAACTTTACTATTAGTGCTGTAGAAAATGTACTTTTTTTTTCAAATCTCTGCAAGCAAAATAAATTCAGAGGAAGTTTTCCATACTGCCAATGAAAACAAGAGAATAAAGCGTATTTTCCACTTTCAGTTGGCTTCTAAAGCACCCCACAGTCTCAAACGTATGGTTGAATTTTCACACCTAAAACACATGTCTTTCATCCTGACATCTGGATAATTAGCAAGCAGACTCCTACAATGTATTCTATTTCATACAGTCTCATTCTTCCAATACAACATTCCATACTGAATGTTGGAATGTTGTGTTGGAAGAATGGTACATTCAGTACCATTGAAAGGTTGTATGACTTGTGCAAGGATTAGCAGTTCATGTTCACCAGAAACCATAGAAACTAAGACCATCAACTATTGTTGGATCAGGAATTATTCAAGATTGCACATGCTCCTAAGTCTGTTGTTTTGTTAATAATAGAAGATAATCTATCTATCTATCTATATATATATATATAAGCCAAATATCACTCACTCATCACGAAATCTCCAGAATGGTAAAGATACAAACTTGGAATTTGGCACATATGTTCCTCTTGGCTTCTAGGTGCTCGCTAAGAAAGGATTTTTCAAAATGACTATCAGATCATTAGTATTTCATATACAGTATTATACTCATACACTCTGATGCTGAGTTAGACTTCTACTCCCCCTCCCCACCTGAAAGGAACTCTGTCCCAACTGCCAGTTGCCTTATATTGATACGCTCTAATGCTAAGGAGCTAGACATTCTACTCCCACCCCACCCGAAAAGAACTCTGTTCCAACTGCCAGTTCCCTTATATTAACACGCTCTGATGCTACTCCTTCGCTAAACCAGGTGTGGGTGTGGCCAGCATGTGACTCATGCAGCCTGCAGGCTGAGACATTCTACGCTCCTTCCCCTCTGTTCTAACTGCCAGTTGCCTTAAATTAACATGCTCTGATGCTACGGAGTTGCACATTCTACATTAAGTATGGTAGATTAGGCTGTAAGTGTCAATTTATCATGCCCGATCACATAGTTTCGTAGCGAAGCACGGGCGTCCAGCTAGTCTTCAATATTTTGAGGTTGAATTTTTCACTTATTTCAAGGATTAACTCAGAAAAGACACAATGACAAAACCAAAGGGTGAACAGCAGAGCAGCAGAGCTCTGCCACCTTGAATTGCACCTAGAAGCACATTAGCACCCAACTCAGTTCACAGAGCAGAGATACAATATTGTGCCCTGCTCAAGGAATGCACATAACCAACCAATCATGCCATCTCATTTTGCACTAGCTGCAGCTTCCAAAGGCTTTTCTGAATGCTTTATATACAGTGCATTACAGGAAGTAAGCAGGGCACGAGAAACAGACAGCAGAGCCTCCTGGTTCAAGACAGGGCAAAACTGGCACACATATTTTTTTTTAAAAAAAAACATCGAAACAGAAGGAAACGGATTTTACATAAGAAACATGGAGCAAACTGGCATTCCCTGATTAAATGCAGAGCAAAAAATCTCACAGAAAACGTTCTATTGCAGTCAATGCCATGCATTTAAATGTTTTATCATCGTTCCTGAATACTGTTTCACTGTTCATTTTCCATGATTGCATATTATCTCTCTGAGATTCAGTTAAAAATATGGGTTTGGTATTTTTATTTGATTTAGGGAGCACTTCAAAAATAAATAAATTAAGTCATCAAAGCACAATTATAGACATATCTATACCAGTCCCTGGAACTTTATCTAAATATACACTTAATGAACACTTAATGTTCATCTGGATTCGGTTTAAGACTATGTAACCTTAGACAAACTGTTGAAAACAAGGTTTGATAAATAGGGCTTTGTTGCTTCTGAATTATATTTAATGAATGGGCGTTAAAGGTTCATTTTTGATCCATTTCGCTCTACAAATCTAATGCTACTTCCAGACTAATATTTTAAATTCTGTTTCCCATATTTATCTCGAAGGTTTCGGAAGGAGGTTTTGTGATATCTGAAGCCAAGCAACTATATTCTGTAACAGCTTTGTTCCATATAGTATAAACCTTGTTAACTCTCGACTGTTTTTTTCCACTATGTATTCAATACGGATTATGATTGATACAGGTTTTGGGTTTTTTTTTTCTTTTTGTTTAACTTGACATTTTTGGTTGTTGGTGCTGTTATTATATTATTATTGTTATACTAGGGATGGTGACATTATTCGATGGGTGGCATTTCTTCTTTTGAGAGCGGGGCATTGGGATTTCATTTTAAGGTGTGCCATTGTGCATAAAGGTAAATGACAATAAAGATTATTTTATCTTACCTTACCTTGTCCTGACCTTACAGATTAACAGAATTAGAAGGGACCTCGTAGGTCATCTAGTCCAACCCCCTGCCCAAGCAGGACACCCTACACCATTTCTGACAAATGGCAGTCCAATCTCTTCTTGAAAGTCTCAAGTGTGGAAGCTTCCACAACTTCTGAAGGCAACTTCTGTTACACTGGTTGATTGTTCTCACTGTCAGAAAATGTCCCCTTATTTCCAGGTTAAATCTCTCCTTGTTCAGTTTCCATCCATTATTCCTTCTCTGGCCTTCTGGTGCTTTGGAAAATAGCTTGACCCCCTCCTCTCTGTGGCAGCCCCTCAAATATTGGAACACTATCATGTCTCCCCTGGTCCTTCTCTTCACTAGACTAGCCATGTCCAGTTCCTGTAACCGTTCTTCATGTTTTACTCTCCAGTCCCCTAATCATCCTGGTTGCTCTGCACATTTTCTAGAGTCTCAACATCTTTTTTATAGTGTGGTGACCAAAACTGGATGCAGTACTCTAGGTGTGGTCTTACTACAGCTTTATAGAGAGGTATTACTACCTCACTTGATCTTGATTGTATCCCTCTGTTAATTCAGTTTAGGATTGCATTGGCTCTTTTGGCTGCCACTACACACTCTTGGATCATATTTAGCTGGTTGTCCACTAAGACTTGTGACACTAAGACCTGTGACACTAAGACCTGTCCTGTCTTATCTCAATAATCACAGAAGAGATGGTATGGTTAGCAGATATTGTGGCTGAAAGGTAGCTGGATGTGAGATCCATATTGCTGATAATTCTTCCTGGTGTAACGAGAGATCTTGAGATCGCCCTCGTGTATTCTGAACAGCTGGGTATTTTTGTCAGTTGACCGCAGAGACTGAGGGTTTCGCAAATGCTTCTGTTCAGCTGGGAATTTCAGGTTCCATCCTGCCTTGACCTATTAATGTAGCTTTTTCTAAGAAATCAAAATTTAACCTAGCCCAGGGATGTCAAACTTGATTTCATTGAGGGCCACATCAGGGTTGTGTTTGACCTCGGAGGGACTGGGGGGGGCATGGCCAGGATGGGCATGGCCAGCTCAATGTCACTCACGTCACGGGTGCCGGTGGTGGCCCAAGCACTCTGCCAGTGAAAATGGACTCCCGTTTTCGGCTGCAACAGCCTCCTGCAACTCTCTGTCAGTGAAAACAAAGCTTAGGAGGGCTGCACGTGGCCCTCCCGAGCTCCATTTTCGCTGGCAGAGGCACCATAGGCCGGTCCTTTGCTGTTTTCGGTTATAGTATTCAATTAGACAAATGGGAAAAACTATGGAAAATAAATTATAAAATGACAATGTCTGTATCCTATAAAGAAAATCTCTATAAAATGTTTTATAGGTGGCACTTGCCACCAGCCAGATTGGCAAGAATGTTCCCCGGCATGCCATCAACATGTTGGAAATGCAACCACCACAAAGGCACCTATTACCATATGTGGTGGACCTGCCCAATGGTGAAACAATATTGGCAAAGGATCAAAATACAAACAGAGGAAATAACACACCAAAAGATAGAACTAAGACCAGAAAGCTTCTTATTAGGCATAGTGAATGGATACTATGAAAAAGAAACAACCTATTTAATTATACATATGATAACAGCAGCACGAATACTATACGCGCAACACTGGAAGAGTAGTGATATACCAACACCAGATAAAGTAATCAATAAATTTATGGAATGTGCGGAATTAGATAGACTCACAAAGGAATTACAAAATAGGGAAGAACATGACTTTTACTTAGTATGGGAAAAGTGGTATAGTTGGTTGAAAGATAGGAAAGAGATGAAGCAATAGGAAGTAAATAAAATGACCAAATATAATATGATGGAAACAAAGAACAAACATAGATTAACAAAGATCAATATTAGATAGATAAAAGGGAATGACCAAATAAGGAAGAGTCAAAATATAAAGAGAAATGTATATTATAGTTGCGACAAACTGGACATGTATTGAAATGGATGTTTATATGTTTTTATGTTTTGTACGTTTCATTGTTATGTTTAGTTTATACTTATAAATAAAAATTGGAGAAAAAAAGAAAAGAAAAGCCTTCAATCTTCCAAACTTTTTAATTTGCTGGATGAGCCCCTTTTTAATCTATTTACGAAGAAAGAGGAAGTATGTGTTTCCAGTTTTGTAATATTTCTTTTATTTTTTGTAATATGCAGCAAAAGAATGATTACACGTTGTCTTTGGAAAGTTTTTAAATGTGAAGAATTTGGATGAAATTGATTTGAAGAAAGATGTGGAAGTTAACTAAAAATATCCTCTACTGTGGAAAAGAATTTCTGTGTTTATAAGTTGCTGATAAGAAGGCTTTGAAGCTTAACTACTAGAAAGCACCAGATGGCCAAGTTACAGAAAATTTACAATCTGTAGACTGAAGAATGGTGTGAAGTACTTAACTCTATATTGCAACCAAAAAGAACTGGATAGATCAAGCCTCTTTGAATAAAATTGAAAATGATATTATTGAGGATCCTAAACTTTTAATCTACAAGTAATAGATGGAAATATTGGATTTAAACATGGATCTGGAGGACTCTTAAAAAACAACAACAGAGATATACTAATAAGATATCAAAAGAATGATGTGTATTATTTATTTAAATTGAAATATAAGAGATTTACTGGGAAGGCTAGATTGACTCTATCAATGGACTTTGATAAAGACGACATGAACTTTGAGAGAAGAGATAAAGATACAAGAAAGCAGAACACTATATATATGGGATTTAAATATTGCTGGAAGAATGGGGAAAAAACGTAAAATTGGTTTGTTTGATTATATTTATATTATAGGTTGTCACTTGTGGTATTGTTTAATGAATATTTTGACTGATTGTAAAGGTTTAGTTTTCAGTATCTATGCTGTTGCTTTTGGCATATACAGTAATGGGCTATTATAAGAATGGGTCAATGGCTTTGGTGATGTTTAATGCCTATTTTGACTGAATAATTTTTGCTTTGGAACTGTTTAATTGAGTGCAATGGATTGGTTTTTTAAAATTTATGTTAGTATCTTTAATATACAAATAAGAAATAATTATTATTTCTGGTAATGTTTAGCAATTTTTAATTTTGCAATGTTCAATTATAATTGAGATTGGATTTTTATTATTCTAGAAAGTCATTGGGGGATTAGGTTTTAAATAGAAGTGGGGATATATATTTGTTAATTAGTTTTGATAAGTTTTACTGAATCTTTCTTGACTAATAAGCTGAGCAGAGGATTTAGAAATGAGTTTATAGAAAATGAGCTAAAATATGGAATGAAGGTATATCTGGTTGTACTTTAAGAGACAGTGCTAAATTGTTCATAATGAATATATTTACTGTGGAGTTTCTTTTTGTTATTGTTAGTCTACTAATATAATTATAATATGTATAGTATAGTATAGTATAGTATAGTATAGTATAGTATAGTATAGTATAGTATAGTATAGTATAGTACAGTAAATATAAATGTAAAATAAAAAATAGACTAGATATCATGCACAAACAACCAGATTCACATTTGAAGATTTCAATTACAGTAACTATTTATTGCTCATGCCTAAAAACAGGAATTTTCTCAGACTGACCATTTGCACCTGGGTTATACTAGATAAATTCAATTGCATTCAAGGATGTGTGTGTATGTGTGTGTGTGTGAGAGAGAGAGAGGGAGGGAGAGAGAGAGAGAGAGAGACTTTACCTTCTTGTGCTCAGTAGGAATTCCAGACTAATTCCCCATTTGACTCCTCCCTCTGGCTTAGCCATTCTCTCTCCAACAGAGGAGCTATATAAGGTAAAGGTAAAGGTAAAGGTTCCCCAAGCACATGTGCTAGCCGTTCCTGACTCTAGGGGGTGGTATTCATCTCTGTTTCAAAGCCAAAGAGCCAGCACTGTCTGAAGACATCTCCAGAGTCATGTGGCTAGCATGACAAAATGCCAAAGGCTCACGGAACACTGTTACCGTCCCACCAAAGGTGGTCCCTATTTTTCTACTTGCATTTTTTATGTGCTTTCGAACTGCTAGGTTGGAAGAAGTTGGGACAACTAACAGGAGCTCACCCCGTTACACGGCACTAGGGATTTGAACCGCTGAATTGCCGACCTTTCGATCAAAAAACTCAGCGTCTTAGCCACTGAGCCATGGCGTCCCTGAGGAGCTATATAGCAGTCTTCAAAATTTAAAGAGTTGTCAGACAGAAAATAGAATTATTGTGCCAGAAGCAGCACTATTACCAATGGGTTAAAACTGCACAAAGTAGAGTCAGCTATGCAACAGGAATGACTTCTTGACTGTATGAGCTATTACCCATGTAAGGCTATCAAAAGAACTCCAAACAAAGGCTGAATGGTCCTCTGTGATTAGATCTCACGCTGAGCAGTAGATTGGACAAGATGACATCTAAGATACTTTCTAACTCTATTGTTCAATGATTCCATGACTCCAAAACAAACAGAATCCTACGACAGAACTAAAGAGGTAAAAGCAAATGGCAATTCCTTCATTTCATCAGATTAAGACTTGCATTACAGATTTCTTGCATTAGGAATCTGCTTGAAATAACATAGAATCATATATCCCCTTGACAGTTCTGGGGTCTTTCAGGTTTTATTTAAATCTCTCAGTTTTGCAGAAAGAGATTTCAATGCAAGAACCTCTTTAGAAAATTTTGTATCAGGGACTGTATCGGGGACATACACTTTTTTTTTCAGTCTCTTGGGTTGCCAATCATATCTTTATTTATATTCCTCTATAGCTGGCACCTTAGATAAACCTTTCCCTATTGTCACCAGTAAAATTATTTATTATTCTTTTAAAGCTTTTTACCCTGTTTTTCATTTGCCAAGTCTCTCAAAGTGGCTTGGCTCAACTAAATCAGAACAATTTCTGCACTCTAGCTTATAAACTAAGAAAATAACACAAAGGGGAAACCATTGGGGTACAGAGAGAAAGAAAAAAAAATGAAAAACAGATTCTTAAAACTTAAAGAGTTTACAACAACCAGGAAATATGAAAACAGTCAAGTAGAGTGGTAGCTGAATACTATATGTAGGAAGAGAGCCAAATTAGTCTGTGGGTAGCCCAAAATCAGGACGTGCTATAATACTTTTTCAGTCTAACAAATTTTATTAAAAACATAATAAAGCATGACACAGCATTTCCTCTGATATATGATCACTAAATGAGAATTGAATGCGTCTCATCTCTTAGAAGAGCCAATCAAATCACTTTGCTTCTCTCCCTCTCTCCACTGCAATATGGTTCTTGCCAAAACTTGCTAAGTTCCATGGGGTTTTACATTTCTATAATTTCTGGATTGATTTTGCAACATTACAGGTGATTCCATGAAAACCATTTTATCATGTTAGACTCACTGTCAACAGCAAAGTCTTTAGCTTATATGCATACAAAACCTTTGCCAGACCAATTCTTGAATACAGCTCATCCACGTGGAATCCACACTGTGTATCGGACATTAATGCAATTGAGCGGGTCCAGAGGTATTTCACGAGAAGAGTACTCCACTCCTTTACTCACAATAGAATCCCTTATGCCACCAGACTTGAAATTCTGGGCTTGGACAATCTGGAACTGCGCCCCCTGCGGTCCGATCTAAGCATAGTATACAAAATTGTCTGCTACAACATCTTACCTGTCAATGACTTATTCAGCTTCAACCACAATAATACACGGGCAAACAATAGATACAAACTCAAGGTAAGAGCCATGGTGGCACAGCAGACTAAAGCACTGTTATTAACATCAGCTGCCTGCAATTACTGCAAGTTCAAATCTCACCAGGCTCAAGGTTGACTCAGCCTTCCATCCTTTCTAAGGTAGGTAAAATGAGGACCCAGATTGTGGGGGCAATAAGCTGACTTTGTATCAATATACAAAAGTATGAAGGCTATTGCTTAAAGCATTGTAAGTTGCCCTGAATCTCTGGAGAAGGGCGGCATATAAAATCAAATAATAAAAAAAAAAAAACCCGCTCCAAACTCGATTGCAGAAAATACGACTTCAGCAACAGTGTGGCCAACACCTGGAATACTCTACCCGACTCCATTGTTACAGCCTCAAACCCTCACAGCTTCAACCTCAAACTGTCTACCATGGACCTCACCCCATTCCTAAGAGGTCTGTAAAGGGGATGTGCTTAAGCGCACCAGTGTGCCTACCATCCCTGTCCTAATGTCCCCACTTATCTGTACTTACTTCCTTTGTTTATGTCTATGTTTACACCTATACCTGCTATCTTGTACATGTTTGATGAACAAAATAAAAATAAATAAATAAATAAAAAGAGTAATCTTGCTTCTGGGTCTGTGTGGAGTTGGGTAATACAATTGGATGACACTCACTCTTTAACCCAAGTGGCAAAGTATAATATTTCATTGAAAGAGGCAGCCAGTGATGCGTGGAAACTAATATCCAATTAGTTTTCATGCATCATATCAAGGTTCAGGCTAACACATGCCTGAAAGTTAAAGGAGTTTGCTTGATTAGATGTTTTCTAAATTGTTGACTGCAAAATAAATCTGTGAGTGAGGAAAATATGCCAAGAGAAATGAGCTGAACCATAAAAGTCGACCATGGGACAAATTAAAAGTATCTGCCAGATCCATTCTATAGTATGCTATTCGTTAAGCCTTTGAATTGTTAAACACATTGATGAAAACACAATACAGAGGAATATTATGTTGTAATAATAGCAGCAGTAAAAAAAAGGAGCAAAGAATGTAATCCAATTTGGGCAGTTTAAAAAGTAAAATATTGTTTTTCTGAGAAGTTCTAATTATTTCAGCACTTAGCAGACTGCTCCATCAATATCAGCCCAAACAAAGCAAAATGAAAATACTTTTAGAGAACAATCCTGCAGTCTTAAGCTCATTTGCCTCAAAAAGTCATGCTAAATTCAGTGGAATTTATTTCTGTCAATACACGATTGTACCATATCACGCATTACCCAAGTTCTCTCATGCAAATTTGCCAGTGTTGCAGGTATTGCTCTCAATTAATCAGAAGGAAAGAGTCACAGATGGAGAAATAAAGTAGAGAAATATTTCCCCAAGAAAATGGGATGGATCCAATTTTAGTTGTTTGTAACAGTGGATTTACAGATGATGTTATGTATAAATTGGCTTAACAAAATCAGAAACGAGGAGGTGATAAACCACCTGGGAAAGCCAAGGGAAATCATCAAAACCATAAAAAAGCAAAAGTTAGAATATTTTGGACATGTGATGCGACACCCAGAAAAATACAGCATACTTCACTTAATCCTCCAAAGAAAGATTGAAGGCAAATGAGGTCCAGGCAGAAGAATTTCATGGCTTCAAAATCTAAGGGACTGGTTTGGACAAAACTCAGCAGCACTTTTTCATGCATCTGTTGATAAAAATAGGATCACCAACATGCTTGCCAACGTCCGATGACGGATATGGCACAAGAAGAAGACGATTCAAATCAATTGACTAAAGTTAGCTATTTTAGTTTTGGTGAGCTTACTCTTAACAGAATGAAGTTTGCATCCTACCCAAAAAATTTCCTTCCTTCTTCTAGTCAACTTAGATAAAATAATGAGAAACTGAAGGCACAAATATTTATCTGTGGCAAATACATATCCTTGGCAGTTTTTTTTTCTACATTTGTTGAAAAAAAAAATGACAAAGATGACATATGAGCAAAATGCACACATTGGATTTACACAGATCCCTAAGTGTGGGCCAATAATTCCAAAGAGAAAGGGAAGAGCTTTTATTCCCAAATTCTTTATCTTGTTTCATCTGAATTCAATTTTCTAGATATTTATCCATGTTTTATTTCCTACTTTGCAATTCTGACACCTTATTAGAAAAGCAATCTGATCAAGGAGAGGAACTAAAATTGAAGGCATATTTGCACTGTCAGTTGCCTCATTAGAAATCCAGAGTACTAACCATTTTTTGAAGGCAAGATAATGATCTCTTCTGCTTACCGCTAGCCCACAAATGCAATTTCTACCTATGTTTTCCTGCTCTAATTTCAAAACAGCGTTTTCCAGTTTGAGTCGACTCAAAGATGGCTGTTTGATTTGCCTGCAGCACTTAACGTTGATCTAACGCAGTGTTTTCCAACTTTGGCAACTTTTAAGATGTGTGGATTTCAATTCGCAGAATTTTGAGAGCTAAAGTCCATACAGTTGCCAAGAATATAACACATGGCTTTAGAGAAACCCTGCGTTTTGGTTGGCTACTGCACACAGTGGAAGGGGAGCCCTTATCCTGGTCAGAGGGTCAACAATATCCTCTCTGTAATAATCACTGTAGCTGCATATCTACTGTATGTTAGTTATCAGTATGTCAAAGTCGGATTGCGGTTATAGCATTTGCCTGATATGCAGAAAGTTCAAAACTTTTTTTTTTAAACTTTTTAAAAAAAATCCACTTAAGGTATCCATTCCCTGCTGGCTTTTATTTTTTATTTTTTAAAAAAAGTCCACTAGTGCAGGGGTCTGCAACCTTAAACCTCAAAGAGCCATTTGGATCAATTTCCCACAGAAAAGAAAACACCGGGAGCCACAAAACCCTTCCCGTGCCTGACTATTTCTTGAGCGGCCACAAAACTAGGATATGTAGTTGAATTAAATGTTCTGTTTTCTTCTGAAACTTTTCTTTTCTTGGATTTATCCATGGTTGGCCTACCGGGGGTTGAAAAGCTCAATAAACTGAGTGCTGGCGGGTGTTGCACATTGGCAGTTGTGACGCATATTTTGAGTGACAGGGAGCCGTAGCAGAGGGGTGAAAGAGCCACATGCGGCTCCAGAGCCACAGGTTGCTGACTCCTGCACTAATGCATCATTGAAACACTGAACTTCCTTTATCTCCTCCCTCACTCCCTCCCTTCCCTCAGATAGCCAAATAAATAAGTTCCACAAAGTCATTTGCATCTCACAGAAACAATAAAATGATGCATTAATAAACCTGTCTATTGGGTTTTTTTGGTCACTTAAACGCATAATTTAGGGAAAGAAAAATAGCAACTAAAAAAAATCTGCTGTGTTTTGGCCAATGACATTCTATATCCGGGCAAATGTTTTAACCACTATCCTACTGAGAGATACCCACAACCAGAGGTGGGTTTCACATATTTTTGCCATCGGTTCACTGCACGTGCACATGCTCACTTTGTGCACGTGCGTGCATTCCGCGCATGCGCCCGGCCTCAAAAACGTGGCTAAATAGGACAGCATAGTGCCGGGGTGGGTGGGCCCACGGGCCCACCCCAGGGGTGGTTCTACTTATCTTTACTACCAGTTCGCAACAGGATCATGCGCGCACGCGCGCTTTGCTCGCACATGCGCCTTGCTTCTGCGCATGCATGGAAGCTTCTGCGCGTGTGCAGATTGCTTCTGATGACATCAGGGTCAGTGGGCCGAGCCTCCCACCGGTTTTACTACCGGTTCTATAGAACCGGTCCGAACCGGGGGCAACTCACCACTGGCCCACCCGTGATCTCCGCTACCAGTTCACCCAAACCGGTCCAAACTGGTTGAATACCACTACAGCCCACAACAATGACAGAAACAGACATTTATCAGTCAAACCTGGAAAAATGCCAGAAAGAAAGAATTTTGTTATTTTTTTTTAAAAAAAAAGATTGTTGTGCTGCCTCGAGAAGGAAAAACAATTTGCAGTTACTTTCTTGGCATGGAAAATTGAGAGGCCCAGCAGGAGGGGAGCTATCTGTGGGAGGCTTGTACCTGTAGTCATCAGTAAATTATTGCCAAAGTCTCCCAACCTTCAAACTATTTTGTTAAATCAGTTTAGAATTCAACCAATATCAGAATAGGACAGGTGCAGGTTAAGAGAACAGTGGGGATATGCCCAAAGTGAGGAAAATACAAATGATGAATAGGGAAAGAGCCTTGATAGTACAGTGGTTTAGTGCACCCTGTTATTAACACAGCTGCCTGCAATTTCTGCTGGTTCGAATCTCTCCAAGGCTCAAGGTTGACTCAGCCTTCCATCCTTTCTAAGGTAGGTGAAATGAGGACCCAGTTTGTGGGGGCAATAAGCTGACTTTGTATAAAATATACAAAAGAATGAAGGCTATTGCTTAACGCATTGTAAGCCGCCCTGAGTCTCCGGAGAAGGGCGGCATATAAATCAAATTAAAAAAAAAAAAATTAAATTGGATAGCATCCAAATATTGATCTATTCTGTTAATTAATTTACTTAAAAGATCACATACATGTTATATGAAACCCCTTCATCAAATTTCTTGAATGTACACACTTTGTGTATGCAAGACAGAGGTGGGTTTCAGCAGGTTCTGACCAGTTCTGGAGAACCGGTAGTGGAAATTTTGAGTAGTTCGGAGAACCGGTAAATACCACCTCTGACTGGCCCCGCCCCCATCTATTCTCTGCCTCCCGAGTCCCAGCTGATCAGGAGGGAATGGGGATTTTGCAGTACCCTTCCCCTGCCACGCCCACCAAGCCATGCCCGCTAACCCATGCCACACCCACCAAGCCACACCCACAGAACCGGTAGAAAACATTTTTGAAAACCACCACTGATGCAGAACCAAATCACACAAGTATTTGCATGAACCCTGAACCAGCCTATCTTCTGCTTTCTCCCTGGTTGCGCTATATCTGAAGAACACAATTCACAAGACACGAGTGGGACTTTCTCACACCCATATTAGCTTTTAAGAAAACTTTACAAACAGTTTCAATTTGCCCACAGTATTTAACTGCTTGTCTTAATACATTTAACTCTCTTACCATTTTTTAAAAAGTTTTAACCAGGTAAGTTTGATTCTGTTCCTATATAAGATAATGTAATTTGTATATGTCCTGTATGTTTTAATTGGTTTTAAATTTTTGGAAACTTTCCACTGATAAATAAGTCAAATAAATAAAATATATCAAATAAGTCACAATATAGGCACATGGAGACATTCTAACATTAGTGTTCCAGTGTCCCTCACATATGAGACCTTGGTTAAATTCAACATCAACGCCCAAGTTGCCTAAATTGCCATTTTTATTTTCTGAGATCGATTAGATTAGATTAGATTAGATTAGATTAGATTAAATTAACAGAGTTGGAAGGGACCTTGTAGGACATCTAGTCCAAGCAGGAGACCCTACACCATTTCTGACAAATGACAGACCAATCTCTTCTTGAAAGTGTCCAATGATGAAGCTCCCACAACTTCCAAAGACAAGCGGTTCCACTGGTTGATTGTTCTCACTGTCAGAAAATTTCTCCTTATTTCTAGGTTGGATCTCTCCTTGATCAGTTTCCATCCATTATTCCTTGTCTGGCCTTCAGGTGCTTTGGAAAATAGTTTGACTCCTTCCTCTCTGTGGCAGCCCCACAAATATTGGAACACTATCACATCTCCCCTGGTCCTTCTCTTCACTAGACTAGCCATGCCCAGTTCCTGCAACTGTTCTTCATATGTTTTAATCTCCAATCCCCTCATCATCCTGCACTTCTTCTCTGCACTTTCTAGAGTCTCAACATCTTTTTTATAGAGGGGTGACCAAAACTGGACGCAGTATTCTAGGCGTGGTCTTACTAAGGCTTTATAGAGTGGTATTAGTACCTCATTTGATCTTGATTGTATCCCTCTGTTGATGCAATTTAGGAATGCATTGGCTTTTTTGGCTTCGGCTAATGGTTTCTTCTGAACTTTGCTGCTAATGGATATTATTTGAAGTGCACCAAAACATTTACTGTACCATATGGCTGAATAACTCTTTGAGAACATATTTACAATTATGTGCAATTAATAATTACTTTTACCTTAAAATTCAAGTGTGAATTGGATCCACTAATTAGCTCTCCCCCCGCCCCTTAGGATACATAAAGTATCTGAAAATTACTTGGGCTTGCTACTGATTTTTATTAAAAGACATCCCACAGTATGGTAGATGTTTCAAGGCATGCTGTGCTTCCTCTAGTAGAGGACAGGTGAAAGGAGCCAAGAGCTTCTGCTATTTTTCGTGAGTTCCTTTGGGTACCAGAAGCAATTCCATTCTTCTGTCTTCAGACTCACTTTCCTTCACACTAATTTCACACCTGGCTAGGTTCTAGAAGGTGGATGATACATCTGAGCTTCCTAAGGAATTATGCCATTTCTCAAATAATCATTAAGAGGGGGGGGGGGAAAGGGTATTTCAAAGAGAAAAGAAGAAATTGAAAGAGGCACACCTGATACTCCAAGAAAGTCATCAATGCTTGTAATGTCATCCACAGCTTCTGTGAGTACACGTATGTGATTCTCCCAGGTGGCTTTATACATTTCCATGTTGCTTTTTACCACTTGGCTTTTGGGCTTGACCGCAAGAGCTATGGCAGCATTGATAACCTATGGAAAAATCAATAGATTAAAATGTTGAAAAGATCCTAGGATCAGTCAGAAAAGCACTTGATTATAATAAAAGCACCATGTACACAATTATGAACATTAATTAAGGAAATATATATATATTGAAACAACTTTAAACCCCCAAAACGGTGGGGGGGGGAATGCATTTTAATTTTCATGCAAAGTAAAAGTACAATGTCATACCATGTTTCCCCGAAAATAAGATCCCTTCTTATATTTTTTTGAACCCTAAAATAAGCGCTTTGCCTTATTGCCATGCGCTCAAAAGCCCAATTGGGCTTATTATCAGGGGATGTCTTATTTTTGGGGAAACAAGGTAAATAGATAGATAGAAGATAGATAGATAGATAGATAGATAGATAGATAGATAGATAGATAGATAGATAGGTGGGTGGATGATAGATAGATAGATAGATAGATAGATAGATAGATAGATAGATGGATGATAGATAGATAGATAGATAGATAGATAGATAGATAGATAGGTGGATGATAGATAGATAGATAGATAGATAGATAGATAGATAGATAGATAGATAGATAGATGATAGATGATAGATAATACCATGTTTTCCCGAAAATAAAACCCTGTCTTATGTTTTTTTTTTGAACCCTGAAATAAGCGCTTGGCCTTATTGCCATGTGCTCAAAAGTCCGATTGGGCTTATTATCAGGGGATGTCTTATTTTGGGGAAAACAGGGTATATAATAATCTTCTCAGCAATTTAAACTTGAGTTATGGATGATGGCAGGACACAGTGAGTCAAGGATCCTAAACCAAACAAGCTGGATGCTGGATTGAAGCCCTTTGGCTTCTTTGGTATCTTTCTGGTAGAAAAAGAAGCTTTCCATCATATTTACAAGGATAGCCAGAACATGACACTTTAACTACCAGCTCAGAAAGGAATCAAGTGACAGAAGGCATCCAAACATAGTCTGGAATGAATTATAATCCTGGCTCCTGCCTCAGCTTCCCGTTTCTCATTCACTTCCAGATATGGTCAAGTAGAGCCATTCTTTAAATAATCAGCATTGTAAATAATCTGGTATTGTAAACACTACGCTTGAGTATCAGATAGCTCCCTATACTTTTCCCCCCATAGACAGAGTTTGAAGTAATGTATATTACTTCAAAATCTCTTTTTTTCTTTTCTTTTTTGAATATATGTTTTATTGGTACATTTTTTCTTTAAAAACATAAAAAAAATTCCATGTCTATCTGAACAGCGTGTTCTCTGGGCATAATAAATTTTGAGTAAAAGTACAACAATAACCATAATCATACTAGTAATCTTAATAAATATATCACTATTAATCATAAAATAATAAAACAATTAGTTTATGCCTCTCACAGTATTTTCAATACAATTTTTTGTTATCTTTTTAAATTCTTACCTCTGTTTGTGTTCGTTAACCATTGGTAAAATATATCCCATGTTAAAAAGCATTCTGTTTATTCCTTTTCTTTTATCTTAAGTGTCAATCTATCCATCTCAGCACATTCTAATATTTTTTTTATTAACACTTTCATCTGTTGGGACATCTTCGTTTTTCCATTGTTGTGCAAACACTATTCTTGCTGCTGTTACTAATTAAATTAAATGTGTTCCCTTTGTTATACTGTTCTGGTAGTATCTCTTGTCATGACCTTTAACTGGGCAAAATGGTGAACCATAGAGTGATAATTTTTGAACCCATGTACCTTAAATGGGCTAATTTACAGAATGTGTCCAAAATCCAGGACCCATTAGTCTTGAGGAAATGAAATGTGGGGAAATTCTAGCTGTTTCAATGATACTAGCTGTTACTGCAATCAGGTTATCTTCATTTTCAGTGTTATCTGCCAATTTCCCATCTAGTTTCACAATCTCTCATTTCCTCCCCCACCCAGCAGCAGCCACCTTACCTGCCTGCTGAAAAGGAGGGAGAGAGAGAAAAGAGGGAGGGAGGGAGGGAGGGAGGGAGGGAGGAAGGAAGGAAGGAGGGAAGGAAGGAAGGAAGGAAGGAAGGAAGGAAGGAAGGGTTTCTCATGCTCCCTACCAACTTTTCACAAGGAAACTCAATGAGGAAGCCAGCAGGAAGTCAAAAGTTGCTCCTGTCCCTAGTGGTTTATTTTTCCCATCTGTGATCATTCTGTTTCTCTGTTTATGCAAGGAAATATCTCCTTGATGACCTAACAGGGCACAGATTGTCTAGTTCAGGGGTGTCAAACTCAAGGCCCACTGTTCTGACCTAGGCTTCCTGAATCAGTAAAACACACAAGTAGTCCCAAAAACCTGTTTTATTTTAACAGATGTGAATTCTGTTCATTCACAGATGAGTCCCAAATAGTTGTAAAGAGTCCTTCAGGATAAGGCTGATAATCACCCACCTTTATCTTCCTTGACACGCTGCCAAAGACCTAATTGGCAAAGCCACATGGAGTCCAGAATCAAACAGAGCTTCAGACTTTAAACTGCACAGAATTAACAACGTTGCTTCCTGTAAAGGCCCACGTGCTTTTGCTCCTCTTTTAAGTCTTATGAGAGGGGCCAATCATCTCCAAGACTTACTCCCAAGTTGTCCCTTTTGTTTTAACTGTTCTTGCCTTCTGGCAGCTCTGCACATGCGCGCACTGGGAACGGGCTCCCCCTGTTCCTCTGCCTCACTGAGGTCCAACTCCGGAGGCTCCAGAGACAACATGTACCTCCCAGATGGCCCTTTCTCTGCCTCCAATGCAGAACCCTCGTCTGAGCCTTCCCCAGACTCTAGGACTGGCCCATGTTTCTCCCCAGCCTCCTCACTGTCCGACTCTGCTGCCAGCTCTACAGGCTGCTGGCGGACTACAACACCCATGGGCCAGATCCAGTCCACAGGGTGCTTAGATCTGGCCAATGGGGCCACCCTGGAAACCGCAAAGGACTGGCCTATGTTGCCTCTGCACAGCCCTTTCTCAGTACCCATCAGTTTTACTATTCGTTACATCTTCTGGAATGAAATACTGACAAGTACCGAGGTATCGCTGTACTTTTATAAGTTTGATTTGGGAAGTCCATTGTCCTTCGCACATTGCAATGCTAAATCAATGCATAAACGGTATGGAAGCAAAATTTAAATATATTTCATCCCAATGAAAAGTAAAATGAAAGGTTAAATAGCACACAAATATGCATTACACATAGCCAGTTTCTACCGTAAGACTCTATCATCTAAACTCTTTTTGTCTTTCAAGAAATTTAATTAACAAGACTGGGAGAATAAAGCCTTATTGGATGATAATAAAGCAACTGTAAGGGGATTGACAAGTACCCCAGGTTTAACTGGAGGATAGTTGTATTAAAAATGCTACACAAAAGAAGATGTTGATTTACCAGAGTTAAATCAAGATTCCCCCTTTCATAAAATTCATTGATTGCAAAAGGTTCTCTTTGTACTTTTGAATTAAAAAAAAATCAATTGATAAAATAATCTATTTCAAAATATACTAGAAGGTCACACTTTCCATATCCATACAATAACTGGAAGAGAGCCTCCTCTGTCATTGCCCTTTGGAATATCACCATGCCCCCCCCAAGGGGAGGCATCCCCCCCCCACTCTCCTGGCCTTTTAGAAAACTTTGATGACCCGGCTCTGCAGATTTGCTTGGTGCTCGCAGAGGAGCACACAGCCATGTTATTGGGAAGTGCCTTGAAGGTCTTCCCAGCTTTTAAAACTTTGCCTTTGATATATAATATTTACCATGCACAATTTGTATGTTTTTATATTTCCATTGTACAATACTCAGAGTCACTCCGTGAGTGGGACGGGCAGTTTCCATTTGATTTGATTTATATAAACATGTGAAATCATAGCTTCAGCTGGTGTTGACTTTCATATGCACTGAGTTCTTCCCAAGAACCTAGGATCGTGATGGCAAACCTATGGCACGCGTGCCACAGATGGCACGTGGAGTCCTCTCTGCTGGTATGCGAGCTGTCACCCAGCTCAGCTCTATCATGCATCCAAATGCACCTCCCGCCAGCCAACTGATTTTTGGGTCTCTGGTGTGGGGGTGGGGTGCATGCGGGAGATGCGTGTGCATGTGCGGAAGGTCATGTGTGCATGTGCAGGGGCGGGTGGGGTCATGCATGCATGGTTTAGGTCCCAGGAGGCTTCAGGGAGGCCTGCCAGGCCCAAATCAGGATGGGGGGTATAGAGCGCCCTCCCCGCGGCTTGTTTTTGGTCCCAGGAGGCTTCAGGAAGGCTTGCCAGGCCCAAAACAGGCTGGGGGGGGGTCATGCGCACATGTGTGGGGGAACGGAAGCATGGGGGGGTCGCACATGGATGCGCGGGGGCAGGGGAGTGCGGGGTGCACATGTGCATCCCTGGGGGGTGTGGGGGATGCGGGGGCTCACAAATCAATCCACAGTGTTCACTTGAAGCACAAATGAGATGGCTGAGATTTTTACATTTTGCACACATTAAAGGAAAAATCCAGTTCCTTTGGAAAATCCATAATCTTAGAAAAGGTAGAAGGACAATGAAGAAGAGGAGGAACAGTAACAGGGTAGATGCATAAACCTGAAGGATGAGTTTGGAGACAAATCATTGTGGGGTAAGTCTATTTCTGCTATGACAAGAGTCAACTCTTATTTGATGGCCCATAATCCATCCATAAAATCAAGTTCTACAAATTTCCACAGATCATTTGGACCCTAGTTGCAATTAAAAGATACCATCAGATTTGCTAACAGAAAACAGTTGCACCCAGAGATGGTATTCAGCCGGTTCGGACCGGTTTGCCCAAACCCATAGCGGAAATTGTGGGTGACCCCGCCCGCCTGCCCTGGTTCTATGCCATTCTATTTAGGCATGATTTTGAGGCCGGGCTCATGAACGGAAGGCACACGCGCCAGCAAAGCTCATGTGCGGAAGGCCGGGCGCATGCGTGGACGGGGCACATGAGAGCCAAGCAAGCTCACATTTGCGAACCGGTAGGGAAAGTAAGTGAATACCAACCCTGTTTGCACCCATTATCCCCGATGTAGCTTCAACAATTCTTTATTGACTTAACTGGTTTTGGACTGCCAAGTTTTTGAGTCAGTCTATACATAAAAATTCATTGCTAAACATTTGACTTCTCCCTAAGTGAAGAATTCAGCACCTATTTGCCCAGAGCAAGCTTGGTTCATCACATTTAATATTCCATCAAGGGACGCACGTGGATGAAAGATAAAGGCAGAGCTGTTAGTCAAGGGCTGACTAGGAGAGCCCAGGGATTTCTTATTATGCTCCTACAGCTGTTGACCTTTAAGTCAAGTTCCATCCTGCATCAGCTGTATCATCCACACCTGCGCTGTTTTCTCTTGCTTAACAACTTGGTTCTAATATTTGAACAGAATTTACCTGTGTTTTGTGAAATTTATTCTCTGATATATGGACAGAGACTTAAAACAGTCATAGAAATGTACCGTTAAAAGAACC
The DNA here is from genome assembly GCF_059756535.1 of Pantherophis guttatus. Classification (NCBI taxonomy): domain Eukaryota; kingdom Metazoa; phylum Chordata; class Lepidosauria; order Squamata; family Colubridae; genus Pantherophis; species Pantherophis guttatus. Next base: position 81,758,969 of record NC_142068.1, on the reverse strand, counting down.
TAAACGCCACCAGGCCAATTCCTTGCTCAAGTGAAAATCCATGTTGCAGGTTTATGGCTACAGGTGGTCCTCGTCTTACAACAATTTGCTTAGGGACCATTTGAAATTACAACGGCACTGAAAAAAGTGGCTTATGACCAGTGGTAGGATTCAGCCGGTTCTCTCCGGATCGCGCGAACCGGTAGCGATGACTGTGGGAAGCTCCGCCCACCCACCCAGACGTAAGGTGTGACTACTGCGCATGCACAGAAGGCTGTGTGCATGTGCAGAGGTGGCACCTACAAGTAAAGCAAGTGTGCATGTGCGTGCGCTCGTTTTTGCGAACCGGTAGGGAAGGTAAGTGAATCCCACCTCTGTTTATGACCATTTCTCACACTTTTGACTGTTGCAGCATCCCCAGGGTGACGTGAGCTACATTAGGATGCTTGAAAACTGACTCACATTTATGACAGTGTCCTGGGGTCCTGTGATCCGCTTTTGCAACCTTCTGACAAGCAAAGTCAATGGGGGAACCAGTTTCACTTAACAACCGTGTTACTAATTTAACAACTGCAGTGATTCGTTTAACAAATGTGGCAAGAAAAGTCATAAAATGGGGCAAAACTCACTTAACAAATTTTTCATTTAGCAATGTAAATGTTGGGCTCAATTGTGGCCGTAAATTGAGGACTACTTGTACATGCAGGATGTAATATATGAGTGTCCAGCCTATTCTTAACTACCTTCAGTGAAAGAGAACTGTCTATCCCCTTAAGGCAGGGCTGTCAAACTGGCGGCCTGTGGGCCGGATGCATCATGCGCAGGCCTTGCCCACCCCAACTCCATGAATGGGGAAAACATCGCATAACGTCATGTGATGGCAAAATGACATGGTGAGTTTGACACTCGTGCCTTAAGGCATTTGGTTTCCCAGTCAAACAAATCTTAAACAAATCTCTAAATCTTAGAAATCGACTTTTAATAGCCCGAATCTGCTTCCTGCAATTTCCAACCATACATTCTAGCCCTGATTTTTGGAATAGAAAATAATTTTATGTAACAATGCTATATTTCCCCTTAACTCATTTTTTTAAAGATAACTACCTTGTTTCCCCGAAAATAAGTCCCAACCGGAAAGTAAGCCCTAGCATGATTTTTCAGGCTGCTCGTAATATAAGCCCTACCCCAAAAATAAGCCCCAGTTAAGATCGTCAAACAGATGGAGGCGTTTAGTACTGTATTTCCCCCAAAATAAGACCTAACCAGAAAATAAGCCATAATTAATAGCAAAAATTAATATAAGACCCGGTCTTATTTTGGGGAAAACACAGTAGTGCCTGATTTCCAAACCTACAGTATTCTGGTCGCTTTAATTTGAACAAGTTCTAGTTGCCCAATGTTTATTACAAAATGTGGCACAGAGAATTGAACATGTTTCTGGATGTCACATGGAGTGACTTTCAAACCAGCACAGAGAGCAAAACTATAACTTCTCATGAAGACACAGCCTCAATCTGCACTCCCTTTTAAGCAACCACATTTTAATAAGAATTGCTATTTGTAATTCAATCCCTGCACCTCCTTTTTATTAATAATTAAGCAAAACAATTAGTTTTGGTTATTAATAAATAATTACACTAATCAATACAAGGGCTGAATGAAAAGTAATGACCCAATGTTGTAAGTCTCCAAAAGGTGTTGATCAGTGGTGGGTTTCAAAATTTTTTACTACTGGTTCTGTGGGTGTGGCTTGGTGGGCGTGGCATGGCTTGGTGGGCGTGGCATGGCTTGGTGGGCGTGGCTTGGTGGGCGTGGCAGGGGAAGGATACTGTAAAATCTCCATTCCAACCCCACTCCAGGGGAAGGTTACTGCAAAATCCCCATTTCCTCCTGATCAGCTGGAACTTGGGAGGCAGAGAATAGATGGGGGCGGGGCCAGTCAGAATTTTTACTACCGGTTCTGCAAACTACTCAAAATTTCCACTATTGCTGAACCTGCTGAAACCCACCTCTGGTGCTGATGTACTAGATGTTCTCCTGTACACTTTAGCATTTGTTCTTTCACTTCACTTAGTGGGACATAAAGGTTAGTGGGAGAAAAAGGTTAGGTTGCCATTGTTCTTGAAATGAAAACCTGCAGTGAATACTTTGTCAGTGTGCTTTAAGCAATACACTGTGATTGAATTTTTTGATTGCCAAGAGTCGCTTCCATTGAAATTCATTGCCAAATGCAATGTGTTGCTGTGAGTGTCAATCCTAGCGTGCAAGGCCCAAAATGTGCAAAGATGGGAAGAGCTGATTTGCATGGTCAAGAAAAAGGAGATGACTTGTAACAACAGTTGATGAGTTTCAGATGACAGTGTTTGATGAATTAAGGACCATTAGTGGGTTACTCAAATGGAAGTTGCTGTCCGGCTGGTTTGATATTTGTTATTTTTAGGCCATTTCATCTGGCCTGCCTGTATAGTTTGAGATTTTATCTGTTGTTGTTGGAGGGGTTTTTGTTGTTGTTGGTGGTGGTGGTGGTTATTTTGTATGCTCCAGCCAATGGTCTAAGTCCACTGAACTCTCTCTCTCTCTCTCTCTCCCTCCCTCCCCCCCCTCTCTCTCAAAGACCTATATGTAGGTCTTTGGTTATTCGGGTCTTCTCCCACGTAAAATTGGAATGTCTTGGCGACGTTTCGACGAAGTCTCATTCGTCATCTTCAGGCTGGTGTTCTCGGCTTCGTGCTTCCAGGAGCAATGTGAGATCGCAGCTGTCTCTTCCTTTTAACTGCTAGTGGGGGTGTGAGCTGATTGGGTGGGAACTTGGCTGTGTTCTGATTGGGTGGAGGTGTGTTCTGATTGGTTAGGGGCTTGGCTATGCTCTGATTGGATGGGGGTTGGTTGTGCTCTGATTGGCTGGGGGTGTGTTCTGTTTGGGTGGGGGCTTGGTTGTGCTCAGCTTAGTCTGAGTTGCAGGGGGATTTGAGCTGGTGAGCTGCGTTGTTGTTGTTTGGCTTCGTGTTTGTGGCCGTGCGAGCTCTTCATGGTGGGTGTCAGTCTGCTTCATGTATGGATTGGAGGGGTTTAAAGTGGCTAATGATGCAACTGCGGTCTGGCCACATTGATAATGAGCCACGACCAAGGACCAGAAGCCATATATATATATATTATTTAAATGTACTGCCTAGTCAAATAGCAGAGAAATAATTGCAAGACAGAACATGCAACAGCAACTATTGAAGGAGACTATGGTCAGTGATTCAGAATTTCACCAAAAGATCTAATAAGGACCTTTTTTTAAAATATAGGGACAGTTTTTTCCTGCATGACATCACTCTGCTAAACAAATAATTCCCTCAACACTGTCGAACTATTCACTAAGCCTGCATTACTATTACTATTAATCTTCTCATCGTTCCTATCGGCCATCTTCTCCCACTTATGGCTGCATGACTGTAACTTTGTTGCTTGTATCCTTACGATTTATATTGATTGTTTCCTAGTATGATTTGATTGCTTATTTGTACCCTATGACTTTCATTAAGTGTTGTACCTTATGATTCTTGATGAATGTACCATGTCTTTTTATGTACACTGAGAGCTTATGCACCAAAGACAAATTCCTTGTGTGTCCAATTACACTTGCCCAATAAAGAATTCTACTCTGTTCTGTTCTGTTCTGTTCTGCACTGCTCTGCTCTGCTCTATTCTATTTTTAGGTTCCAGTGAACATCTACCCAAACAGCATTCCTCATGACCCAATCTTGCCCTTCTTAGGAAAACCATGAAGAGTTGACTTTTTCAATAGATCCTATGGCTGGGTGATTTGTGATCTGGCCAATATAAGCTGTCTTGTTGTTTTTTCCCAACATGGATGATTTATATTTGGTTATTGTTATTAACATGCTTTAGATTATTAGTTTATCTTCAAATGCAATACAATGTCCTGCCTACAAATTAAGTAGGCAATAAAATGTCATCACTCATAGTAATCTTAGGCAAAGTAAGGTATCTGCGTGCAAGTTAATACAGGAGTTTGGGGTCAACTTCCATTAATCTATGATCTTTAAGGTAATGTAGTATTTAATAGTCGAAAAGAAATATTTGTGGAGACAAGATGCAAAGGTGAGATAGACAAAGATATTAAAAGTCAAAAGAACTAAAGCAGGCTTCTAGAAGTAATAAAATACGAGGAAGCTGCCTTATGATGGGGGGGGGGATATATTAAAAATTGTGATTAAGTATAAAAAGCCCTAATGGTGGCCAAACAGAGAGAGAGAAATTATTTTCTTGGAACTCAAGAATAGTGAAAACTGAGAAAGTAGCTTCTTGCCATGAATCTACCTGATTCAAATTGATAGGATGAAAAGAAGAGTCACTGTTTCCAAGAGAAGATAATGATAGGAGAGAAATTTTCTCTTCTGGCTAGAATGTGATTGATTCAAAGGAGGAAACTCAAGAACTGTTATCTAAGCCAAGAACATGCCATGATTTGGAGTTGCAATGAGATGGAATTCAATCAAGTGGGCAAAAGTGCAGATGTATCTATGTTGACTGGACCAAGTGCTGGAGTGTATAAAACCAGACATATCGTTAGAAGGCAAAAATCACAAAATCCCGCTTCACTGATTTTTGGTCATGTTGCACAATCAAACTTACTAGAAAAAGCAGTCATGCTCAGAATGGTGGTTGGTGGTTTAAGGAAATGAGGCTGCCCAAAACACAGTAGTTAGGCAGCATCAAAGCTGACACCAATCAGAGCATAAAACAATTGAAAGAAACCATACAAGATCAGAAAATGTGGAGAAAGCTGGTTCGTAGAATCACTGAGATTCAGACACAATTGAATGGATAGCGTCATCATCATTCATGACAATCAGAGGCTGAGCTTAAGAATTCCACTTTGAGAAACAGATGAAGAATTATACCTTTTAAATTTCATGAAATAGAAGCTGGAATAGAGGAGGAGCAAAAAAAAAAAAAAGGAAGCATCAGCTATATGAATATATTTCAAAATTCAGTTGCTGAAATTCAATTGTATTTGATGCTTGAATGTCACTGGCACTGGACTGTCTAAATAGTTTTATATCCATATCTTGACTCCTGTTTTCCTCTTGTTCTGTTCATGTAAACTTTGGATTTTAATTTTCATTTAACTTATTATAACCAGTAATTTTTACCACTTGTTTGTACAACTTTTTTTTAACAATATAGAGTTTTGAGCAGGACATTACAATCATACCTGCATAAAATGTATAGTAATGAACTGAACAGTGAGTATAGTCAAGGCTATGGTTTTCCCAGTTCCAATGTATGGCTGTGAAAGTTGGACCATAAGGAAGGCTGAGCGCCAAAAAATTGAGGCCGTTGAACTATGGTGCTGGAGAAGACTCCTGCAAGTCTCTTGGACTGCAAGGCGATCAAACTGGTCAGTCCCAGAGGAGATCAACCCTGACTGCTCTTTAGAAGGCCAGATCCTGAAGATGAAACTCAAATACTTTGGCCACCTAATGAGAAGGAAGGACTCACTGGAGAAGAGCCTAATGCTGGGAACGATTGAGGGCAAAAGAAGAAGGGGACGGCAGAGAATGAGTTGGCTGGATGGAGTCACTGAAGCAGTCGGCGTGAACTTAAATGGATTCCAGAAGATGGTAGGAAGGCCTGGAGGAACGTTGTCCATGTGGTCGCGATGGGTCGGACACGACTTTGCAACTAACAACAAATGAACTGAACAAACATTTAAACATTTGCTACTTAACTAGATAAAATCAGCATGTAAAAAAAAACAAAACTTCCTGGTTCTATATAGCAATGTCACATTTCTGTCCTTCAGCATTAGAACTACTAGGATGGTTCCAATAAAGTAAATAATTGTCATTGGCATTCTGTCTGAAAGCAGAAAAATATAGTTTAACCAGCCACACAAGACAAATGCAGCTGTGGGATCTATGACAAAAATAGCCAGAACCTTTTCCAAGGTTGAAGTGGGTAAAATAACACCTAAAACATAGTTGGAGGACAGAACAAGCATAAAGACCAAAGGGGAAAGTTAAGGAAGACAAAACATATATCAAGAGGCTGTAACAGATTATATTTCCAGCAATCTGCCCAGGAACTGATATGGTTTGTTAAACTCCAGGCAGTTGTTACCAGTTTACTTCTGGGTCCAATTCAAGGTGCTGGTTTTAACCCTTAAGGCCAGTGGTGGTTTCTACTGGTTCGCCCCAGTTCAGGCGACCCAGTAGTGGCGGCGGTGGGAAGCTCCGCCCACCCACCCAAACGTCATCATGAATGCTCTGCACATGTGCAGAAAGTTCTGCACATGCGCAGAAGTGCCACATTGCGTTCACAGTTCCAAACCGGTAGCGAAGGTAAGTGAAACCCACTACGGCTTAAGGGCCTTCATAGAATGGGACCAGGTTACTTGAGGAGTGACTTCTTTCTGAGTATATCAGCCTGTCCCACCATATCTGGCAGAGAAGGCATGCTGCAGGTCCCATGTGCTAGGAATGTGACAGGTGCCAGAACGAGGGGTTTCTCTGCCATAGCACTCACTTTATGGTGAGATTAGCCTCAGAATCCCAGGGAATTCTCAGATGGCTCCACCATTGTGGTTAATATTCATTCTCTCTTGTGCTTTGTGGGTTTTTTTTTTTTAATATTTTAAGAATGGCTATTTTGACTTCCGGTTTGCTGCTGGCCGCTGCCAGATGTTCCCTTGGGATCGTCAGCTTCCATTGCCTGTTAGAGCCGCCTTCACAGCGGAATGGCGGCTCAAAAAAACTCCGTTTCCATGAGGAAACGGAGATAGAGCCGGCAGGGGTGGGTAGAACTCTCTGCATAGTCCCAAAAGTTTTTTTTTTTTTTTACTTTTGGGACGGAGCGGATGAGATGCCCCATATCCCCAGCCGCTGTTCCGGGCTTTGGGAGACCTCTGCTAATGCAGAGCCAGGCGTCAAGAGCAAGCCTGCGAATTTAACAGATTATTCAAAGAAAATGTGAGCTGGACCTGTAATACTGAATCGCAAGTATTTTACTTATCTTTTAAAAAAACTACTTAAGAGAAAAGAGGAAAGGAAAGGGGGAAAAAAAAGCCTTTTAAAATGGCGTCTGTCACGGCTGGAGAAGAGGCTGAAAGGGAAAGTCCTTCCGTTTTCTATTATTACAATGTAGCGGAATAAATACCACTGGCTACATTTGCAGACAAAACTTCGCTCCTGTGTCTTTTTCTCTCTTTTTTTTCCTGGAGACTTGACATTGTTTTTGATTGGAAAGAAATCTTTTTTCTTGTTTTTTTTTTCCTTTTAACAAAGCTTGCCTGGGCGGAAACATGGCACTGAGACTCATAAAGTCAGACAAACAAGTAGTGGGGGGGGATTCCCCCACTAACAATTTAAAGGAACAAGTTTTAACTCTCCAGTCTCAGAAACCTGATTTCAATATAATAGAATTTCTCTTAGAGGAGATTGAAAGAAGGGATGAGATTGTGAATCAGCATCTTGAAAAATTTAAGCAGGAAATTAAAGAATTGGTGAAATCTAAGTTTGATTTTTTGGAGCGAAAAATTTTAAAAGTGGCTAATGGTTTTTCAGAATTTATGATACAGTTGGATACAAATACTAATTTACTAGAGTCTAAAATGGAAGAAACTCAAGATAAATTGGACAATAGAATCCAAAAAATTGAAAATGATTTGATAGACACTCAGGATAATAGCTCAAAAGAAAAACCTAAAATGGAGGCTGATCAAAAGTCTGGTAACGTAGAAAATCTGCAACAGAGGATTGAAAGAGAAGTTCTAATGGTACAATATAATTTCACAGAATATGCGATAAGACAGAGGTTTGCAGGAAAATAACAGAGATGATTTAAGGAAAATATCTTCTGAAATTCTAGCTGGGATTTTAAAGGTTCAACCTGAGGCAGTGTTTTGTAGGATTGACAGAGTTTACAGAATAAACTCCTGGATTGCCAAGCAAAGGCAACTGCCTAGAGATGTGGTGATTTATTTTACAGATAAAGAAATTAGGAATAATATTGTGCAAAATTCCTTCAATTCTAATTTGCAATTGTATGGAAGAAAGATTTGGATTTACAAAGAACTCCCACCTAAGATATTAACGGAAAGGAAGAAATTTGGTTTTCTGGTGGCTGAGTTAAAAAAGAGAAATATCCCATTTAGGTGGGACGCCCCAGTTGGTATCATATTGAGATATCAAGGAGAAAGATACCAGCTAAATACTGTTGAAAGAGCAGAAGAATTTTATCAAAATAGGTTGAAAATGAACTTAACATCTTCAGGTATAATACAGGATAAGCAGAAGGAGCTGGAAATAAAGGGAAAATATCGAATTACAGAGACTGTACCAGATAAATTGTCTTTGGATTTTTCGGATACCCCAGCTGGATTATCTACAAATTTGAGAGAAGTGGCATCTGACTTTAATGTGATGACTTATCAAGTCAAGGACAAGCATGGAAACCAATTAGGGGATATACAAGGGATAAAAAAGAAATATGAGACACAAAAACAAAAACAAAAAGACCAATCTACAAAGCAGAATGAAAACCGATTAGTTGATACACAATCTGTAGAAAGGAAACCAGGATCGAAATCAAACCCACAAAAAGAAAAGAAAAAAAGAAATAGGTTGTATAAAAATAAAAATTTCTAAATCAAGCAACAGTGAAGCCAGTGACTTTAAAAAATGAATGAGTATGTGAAAATATAGAGGAGGCGACGTATTGGTCAATATTATCCTGAGGATAGTGACAGATCTCTGCATTGCCGTAATCTTGGGATGTGAAAAGAGCCTTAAACTGATGGATTTGAATTATCCACTTTGGAATCCTTTTTTGTGCTGACAAATATATTATAATTATCTTGAATCATAAGGCAAGAGAATTACGCTGGGGCAAGCAGAAGATCAGGTTGTTACGCACTACGATGATGGGAATCAATAATCCTGATGAAAGCCACAATTATTACTATATTACTATATGGAATATAATTATAATGTCACTCGGGTGGTTGTTTTTACTTTTATACATATAAGAGGATATTTACTACTGATGGGGGCAGATATGATTGAAGATTTTGAATAAACTGTTGCATCAGCAAGCTATGTTACCCTATTATGGATGATGGTCCTAACAATCCAGTGGAAAGACTTTAAAGAAGATATTATATGGACTATAAATTTAAAGTCATTGTCTTTTCTTTTTTATTTAGATATAATGGAATATATATACATATATTTTTAAGTAGCGTGGGCAGTGAATCAAAGATATTAAGAATTGTTGTGTATGGTAATTTTGCAGGACAGTGGGTGAATAAGCTAGTTTGCAGATTGATTAGTTTAAGAAAAGGGATTTTTAAGTGATATATTTAGGGGAGTGGAGGAAATGGATAGAGTGGAATAAATGTTAAATTAGATTTTATGGGGAAGGCCGCTTTGAAATGTTATAGTAATACATACAGAAGATTAAATGTTAAAGTAGGATTTGTTGTATAGTCTTAAAGTGGAAGGTGGTTTTGAATTGTTGTAATAATATATAGATATAAGTTTGGGAGAAGAAAAAAAGGGCAGATTATTGCCAAATTGGGAGTTATAATACTATTATGCTAAATTAGAAGTTATTTTACAATGTTATAGTATAATGTCTTTTTTTTTTCTTTCTTGAAATGTATGGATAAAGGGGGATGTTATAATATTAATAATATTTTTAGTAAGTAAAGGTCAGTATTTAGAGGAGGGAGTAAGTAATCTGTTACGAATTAGGTTTTTTGTTACAAAGAAGTCACAGGGGGGGATGGGTGGGGAGGGGGGGTTAGGGAGGGGGAGGGGGAGGGGGGAAAAAGGGGGAAAAATTTGTATTTGAAAACTTTTTCAATAAAAAAAAAAAAGAAAGAATGGCTATTTTATATTTTACTAACTGATAACCTGGCGTTGCTCGGGTATTTATTTATCCCAATCCTGTATTAGGATTTTCCCCCTTACCAGAGGGAGCCCCTTTGTGAAGTACTGTGAAGCCGTTACCATGGCAACTCCACTGTGCTGCACAGTAGACACCATTTTAAGGCACAACAGGCTGTATCTTAACAGCGAGGGCAGGGGTGAAATCCACTTACCTTCGCTACCGGTTTGCAAATGGGAACATATGTGTGCTTCACTTCACTTCACTTCACTTGTGTGTGACACCTCTGCATATGCGCAGGACCTTCTATGCCAAAAACGGGATGTGATGACGTCCGGGCGGGTAGGCAGTTTTATTTTTTATTTAATGTCACCAAGTCATTTCTCAAGAGATGGGTAGCCATATAAATTTGATACATCAATAAATATATAAATAATTTCCCAGAAACAGCTCAAGGTTTCCAAAAGATGGAAGGAGTGAGGCAGGTATACCCATATAAAAGCCTTTTATCAGCTTACATAAGAAGATGCCGATGAGCTGCTTCAGGTATACACTTTGGGAGTTGAGAAAAGACTAAAAAGTAAAAATTGGATCTCCTAGTTTCAGTGTCCAATGTCGAACTGCAGAAATAGTTAAAGGGAAAAGGCAAGGAGAGATCTGAAAATAAGCAAGGTAAAATCTCCTGAAGCGAAAGAATCCTTTTAATTCACAAGATGAAAGAAGATCATCAGAGTTAGTATGCAAAAATGGCTAGCAGCTACAAAGTTGGTGAGATTTCACAAACAGGTGAAAAATGTTTTATTGGAAAGTATAGGGAGAAGCCAGGATAATAACTTTAAATCAAGTATTACAAAATTATTATTTTAAAGATTTTTCTTAGCTTCAACCTGAATTTGGTCTCCCTAGTTCAAAAGAGGAGCAGTATTTTCAACGGATGTATCTTTTGATAAATCGATAGGGGCCACATGCTTTGCAATTTCAAAGGTACCTGAGTTACTTTCTCATTTAATGGATACCATGATGGCAATTAAACCCATCACATATCTTTATCAAAAGTTAAATAATATGTCTAACTCAATTACCAGTTGGATTTATCAATCATAGGCTAAAGAATTGGGGCCTCCGATAATGCCACATCAATCACATCAATAGTGCAAGTTCTAAAAAAAAAACCATTAAATGATTTGAAACTAAAATTGACTGATCAAAATTTGTATTTTAAGTTTGCTGGACTCCCCAAAATGCACTTAAATGGATAGACAGCATTTCAAAAAATGTTATTTCCATTTTAGTAATAATTAAATATTGCAATCCAAGTAAGTTAGTAGCTTCCTACTAATCAAATTTCTTAGCACTTTCCTCGTTATAGAAGTTTAACAATGAAATGAGAGCAAAACCTATGGACTAATTATTTTCCTATATTTGTTCCAGGCATCAAAGTATTCCTTATTATTGCATTATTTTTTTATAGGTTGTTTATTTCTGTTTGCATCAACCCAGAGATGTTTCTGCAGGACATCCATAGAACCATAGAACTAACCAGACCAGTGGTGCTATCTGGTTTGGGGAAACCGGTAGAGGCTGCTGGAGGCTCCACCCACCAGCCAGGACATCATCACGTCCCATTTTTAAAGCTATGTGCATACACATGCTCACATTTGCGAACCAGTAGCGAAGGTAAGTGAATACCATCCCTGAACAAGACCATAAGAAGGGAGCATGATAATATAGTTTAAGGTGCAGAACCACTATTCCCCCTGTCTCTTTTAAAATAATGTAAAATCTTGAATTTAATCCTTGGATATATTTTTTTTTATTGGTCCACGTGTAAGTTTATTACTTATTGATGCCACTCATTGCCTTGTTTTCAATATATAGGAATCAATTGAAAAAGAAAATTAAATCAGTAGTACATAAAACAGGATATATAAACAAAAAGGGAAACAATAATAAGGATATAATAAATAATACAAAGAATATGATAAACTGGTATACTAGATTCTGTAACCATTAGGTCCCTGTAATACATATATGCCTTTGTATTTGTATCACATATATTATGCCTTTATATTTGTATCTCCTGTAACAAACATATTCTGTTATTAGGCCTCTGTAATGTATCTGGTATTTGTCAAACACATGTCCCTGCCATTTGACCTGAATCCATATCAATCTTCTTCCTGTTTTTCTTGTGCCATCTAAGAGCATGGTATATATCTCCAAGGGATAATTTACACCTCAGCCCTAATTTATGTTTGATCTGGATAAGCTCCTGCCTTGCAGAACCAGGGGCCAAATGGCCAATTGAGAAAACAAAGGAATGCTCAAGGACGAGATAAGACTAATTAGGAAGTTTCTATTCCCTTGCAGGGCAACAAGGAATACTCGAACCTAAACTAGGGGGCCAGAATTGGGTACTAAGCTGATGTCTCTGAGGGTATAAAAGGACGCCATACCTTCCACAAGGTGTGGCTACCTCCTCGCATGCATTGTATCTGTATGTTCTGGATATAGTCCCACCCAGTATTTTGTTTTTGGCCATAAATAAAATCTGTTTTTTTGCAAGCCTCGTCTTGAGTCTCTCTCTTTGGCATTCTGGTGACTCAAGTATATTTTGGGACCTTACAATATGATCAGGAAAAAAGCATAAAGAAATCACGTAACTTCAACAGTGTATTAGTTACATATAAACAATCAACACCTTGGTCTATATACCAGACGAATGACCCATTGGGATCCCCATATCAAAAGAACTTACCTTCTGTGCAGGCAGAATCTGAAAATAACATTTAACACAACACAGGACTTAAGCAAAATGGTTCGGTTGAGATCGGCATATGTGGGACTGATTGGGGTAGATTGTAGGAGTGACGCCGAAATATAATTTTGTCATATTTTATTTATCTATATCTTAAATTATTATATTTTATCCCAATTTCATTTTAAACTGTATTTTATTCCAATTTCATTTTAAATTGTATTTTATCAGATTTTAGTAATAATTTGTGTCAGGAACTCTATGCTTTGATATGGCTCAAAGACTAATCAATGAAGTAAACTGAACCAAACTGAACCAATGTTGGAGATCCTTTTTTAAAAAATATTTTTTATTAAACAGTTTTGTTATTTTTTTAAAAAACAAAAAATAATCTTTTACAATTTTTTCTTTTCAACAATTTCGCATCAGTAGACATTTCTTACTTATCCATTTTTTCTCCCTTATTTCAATTTATCCATTATACATATAGTTCTAATATTAATTTATTTAGATATATACATATAAGTAAGTGTACACAATTTCATTTCTACAATCTGCATCTTTTCTGTTTCCTCTTATTTGTTATTGAATTTCCACTCCTATATCTTCCTCATTTGCTCTTTCCTTGCCTTTTATCTGTCTCCTCTAATCATTCATACCATTTCTCCCACACTGTATAATATTCTGATTCCTCTTTTTCTTGTATTTCCTTTGTAAATTTGTCCATTTCTGCACATTCCAAAACTTTTCTAATCAAATTATCTTCCATTAGTATATTGTTATTTTTCCAATTTTGTGTGTATATTATTCTTGTTGCTGTCATGATATATATAATTAAATATTGTGTTTTTTTTCATAAATCCCTGGGAGTATTCCTAATAAAAATATTTCTGGCTTCATCTCTATATGCTGTTTGGTTTTCAAATGTTGGAGATCCTTTTTGTAATTGCAAAGGGGAGGAAATGAAATGGATTAAATAAATATATTTCTGCTCTGATTTATATTATATTTATCGGATTTATATGCCACCCTTTCTCCACAAGGACTCAGGGCGGCTCACAGCAATAAGCAACAACAAGTCCAAATTAAAATTCAAACAATAAAAGAATCTAAAATTCCCATTAAACCACCCCCCCAGCCTGGTGAAACAACCATGATTTCCCAGCATTACCAGCAATGAAGTGGGCTATATTTCCAGCCTAGAAACCATATATGATAACAGGGAAAACATAATAGGCCTTGTGCTTCCGGGGAGACTTGTTGGTACCAATAGCTTCAATATGGAGATAGAGAGTGGAAATAAGAGGGTAACCTCTCATCTAAATGCAGGACGGATGTAAGATTTTATCATTTCCTTTTCAAATGTAGAACCTTGATGGGCATGGCAATCCAAACTTGAAGCAATAGACTTCAAGTCTTGAAAAATGGAGAGTTTGGGATCTCAGCAAGAGTCCTAAAGTATAAAGTGGACCCACACAGAAATTAAATATTTCCGGAATCACAAGACAGTTTCTGTGTGGTGCACAGAATAATAGGGTCGGATGGGACTTTGGAGGTCTTCTTGTCCAATCCTCTGTCCAAGGCAAGAGACCTTATTCCATCCCAGACAAATGGTTGTCCAGTATTTTCTTGAAAATCTCAAGCAATAGAGCACCCACAATTCCAAGAGGCAAGCTGTTCCACTGATTAATTGTTCTCACGGTCGGGAAATTTCTCCTTAGTTCCAGGTTGGATCTTTCTTTAACAAACTTCTACTCTTCTTGCCCTGCCCTCAAGTGCTTTGCAAAATAAGTCAACCCCATCCTCTCTGGGACTGCCCATCAAGCACTGATAGACAGCTATCATATCACCCTTAACCAACCCGTAAGCATTAATATTGATTGATAGACACTGGTACGGACATTTTCAAAGAATCTGAGAAGGAACCTAGTGCTAACCATGGATAGCATCCTGCAATCACAAGAGTCCCATTACTCAGCAAAATCACTACCCAATCATTGTATTGGAAGATTTGCACTTCAAAGCAGTGGTGAAATCCTCCTCGGATAGCCACCGTTTTGCTGCCCACATATGCGTGGTGCACGCCAAATGTGTGCTTCACACAGAAAAAGAAGACCTCACTAGGTATGTAGAACAGCAAGCAGGGGGAACACCTGTGCCGTGCAATTTAGCTTTGCTAGAAAGTAAGATTTCCTGCTTTCTAGCTAAACTAAACCGTGCGTCACAGCTGATTGTCGGAAATACCTGTTTGGATGAACCGGTTAGACCAAACCGGTAGCTTTTTTAACTACTGGTTTGTCCGAATCAGTAGCTTTTTTAACCGGTAGCATTTCACCCCTGCTTCAAAGCCTCTGTCTCAGACTGTGAATTCGCAATACCAAAGGAACCGTTGTGCTCATTACCAAATGGTGCCCAAAGATAGATCAACTGATCATGTGACTCGCTTGGTAAAACTTAGCAATGAGTGCTCTTCTCAACAATATGGTCTTCCACAAGCAAAAATCCTAAAGGAGGCTATCAGACAAGATTATCTTACTGATGTGCTTTGCATATTTTCAAAACAACATCTTCGATTTAATAGTCTGTGGCACAGGCAATGCAGAGCTTGCAAAAGTAGTGTCTTAGCTGTGAAAACACTTCAGAAGAAGAACAAACGGCATTAAAAGTGTAAACAGACTTACCAGTTAAGTTATATTTAAGAGTACATATTTAATGGATAAGGAAGACACTAATGCTGTAGCACTCAAAACCAAATTGTACCTACAATGGAATGAAGAGGAATTTTTCTTATCACACAAAGGCGAAAAGTACAGCTCCTAGAGTTCTTCCAACCGCTTTATCAACAGTAGACATGGGAGCCATCCATGGTTTCTTCAGTGTAATAAATGAATGTGCTGGATTTGTGCATGTCTCCATGTATTGTTGGAAGAAATGTCCATCTGGGTTCAGTTCCAAGTGGGGAGAAAGACACTGGAAACATGGCGGCTGTTTGGAAAGATGGTTTAATGGTGAGCAGATGGACCTCGTGGTTTGAGATCCTGGGCAATTGAGCACATGGGTGAGAGACAGAGAGAGAGAGATTTATACCCTCTCTTGGGCCCCGCTTTGGAGCTTCCTGTTCCTGTGTAAGAAATGTATTCTGATTGGTTATCAGACTCCCATGGGGCCATGCAGGGGTAACTTTGTATGTTGTCTTGAGTCCCAGGCTTGGTTGAATCTTTCTGGGTGATGTAATGAAAGGGCTTGGGGCAATTCCTATTATGGCTTAATGGCTTTGTCCTGGTTTGGATCTTGAGTGAGGGCTAATCCTATGATCCTGGAGCTGAATGTCTTTTGTACATAAGATGGCCCAGTCTTTTGTCTTGTAGATAGGTTGGCACCAGTCTTTCTGGGGCTATTAACAAAGCTGGGGGCTGCTTTCCAAGAGCATGTTTCTCCTTTTCTCATCCAAGGAGATATAATATTCTGCCTTTTTAATATTTCCTAGAATATTTCATTCTTCTAGGAGAGGGGTGGGTGCTAACTTCCTACAGTATCTTGTGTCTGTACACTTTCTCCCTAGGATCTAATCCCAATGTGTGCTTACATGTTGCCTCTCTGTGTGGGTATATACAAGGGTACTTATGTGTTTACTTGTGAGGATTTAATTGTGACAAATATGCATTGGATGTGTGTATGCTTCCATTCACCCCTTGCATTGCATTTCTCTCTGCTTTTCTGTACAGCAGTGATAAAAAATATACCCAATCCTTCCATTTATTATCTTTGTAGGCCCATAAAACAAAGGAAAGCTGAAATAAGCGGAGTCACAATTTGGTTTAGCAAATGCTCCGCTTAACAACTGAGTTGCAGGTCCCAATTGTGGTTGTTAAATGAGGACTATCTATTGGCAAATACAGGGTGAGCTGCATATACTCTACACTAAACTGAGGGTTTAGAAAGAAGACATTAGTAGAATTAATGCCTCGCCATGCAGTGAGGATTTTGTTTTCTTCCATATTTTACGTCACAGCCTTTGGCCTGCTCTAGCCCATTATTCAATCTCAGTCTTTTTCTTGTTGGTCCTTTTCATCTCACTGTGTTTAATTTTTTAGAGACTTATCTATGGACAGACAAATAGATGGAATCCCAAGCAGTGGTGGTATTCTGCCAGTTTGGACTGGTTTGGGCGAACCTGTAGCGGCGATTGCGGGGGGGCCTGCCCACTCACCCCAGCGCTATGCCATCCTATTTAGCCACATTTTGGAGGCTGGGCGCATGCGCGGAAGGCACTCACGCAAACAAAGCACATGCACTGAAGATCAGGCGCATGCGCGGGGCGAACCAGTGGTGAAACCCACCTCTGGTCCCAAGCCCCTTTTATGTTTCCTTCCAACCTTCCACTGGTCAGCCAGCATGCTTGACTTGCTACTCTGCATTGTCCAGTTGTGCAAAAGGTGTATTTGTGATCCCTAGGGAACCCAGAAAGGAACCTATATTTTGGCTCAGATTTCTGAGCTTTAAGAGTATGCAGGTATGTGAGAGACAGCTGAAATATTTGGGTGTCGATGCAGAATGGTGAAATCTTGCCTTCCAATGAAAAACAAATTGAACCAAGCCAGATTCAAAGCTGGTAAGCCGACGTCTGCTATCTATGGAATACAGGGGCCCATATCCGGCTTTCTGTTGCAGCAACACGTATGATACAGATTCAGCACATCTTGCTTGTTAATTGTTTCCGCTGCAAATCTGTTTTCTATCAGCAGTTGGCAAATGAGACATTCCAAGGAGGAGTAATAAGTGTTCTTGCAAGAATGTGGCAATGTCAAATACATATTGCAATTTAATTTATATGCTAAATTTGCCCATCTGGAATTGTTTGATGGCTATTGTGGAAAGGATAACCATTACCACACGTCAGCTGGTTTATTGTCATGTATTCTTCTGCCGTTCAAAATAGACTCGGGAAATGCAAGCAAAACTATGGCAATTTATAACCTCTATCCTCTTGTCTTTGTTAATTATTGCTATAGCTTGCTTCAGTTGTATACTTGATACTATTCCATGTTACCTTGTGAAACTGTGACATTGGGTCAGGTTTAAACTATTATTCAAATGGAATTTCAGTACATATTCCTGACCCTTTCCTTTGAATTAGGCTTTTATTTCTTTTTAATCTAAACAGATTTACTAAGGACAGCTATAGTTGGCCCAGGATCATTGAGTGTAATCCTACAATGGAGCACGTATACTAGGAAGAAAAATAACGGTATCAACTATGTGCACTCCCTGGACTTGGCCAGTCAATAAATTTAAAGAAATAAACATACTTAACCATAACCAAAGTACTCAAACACAGGTGTTAGATACTCAAAAGCAAGAGTCAGATATAAATCACCGTACCTTTTAATTTTACACAGTTTAGCATCTTAGGTTAGGTCTTGGCAGAAGTCTCGTAAACATAATTTAGCTAAATACAAAACTTTACTGTAAACAAGAAAGGCTTCCATTGTTGTAAACAAATAGTAGTAATGCACTTGATTGCCCACAGCCAGTGTCAGAGGTGGGTTCTACTTACCTTTACTATCAGTTCGCAATGGGGCCATGCACACATGCGCAGAAGCTTCCTGATGATGTCAGGGTCGGTGGGCAGAGCCTCCCGCCGGTTTTACTACCGGTTCTTGCGAACCGGTCTGAACCGAGGGCAACCCACCACTGGCCAGTGTGATGGTTCAATCTCCCATAGCACTTTCAACCTGATAGTTTTTCTTTCTGCCTTTCAGCAGGCTTTTTGCTAGGGATTTGCTGTCTTTGAAATCTCAAGGGTTTAGAAAGTTGGCCTTTGAACTGCTATTGAATTCTCTCAAAGACTCAGCCCAGCTATATGAGGACCTACTCAACAACTGTCCAAGGATGCTCTTCAATGCACAGGGAACATGTTCCCTTGGATTGCTATGACAGTGCCCTCCAAATGATTCCACAAATCATTCAGTAGAATGTATACCTTTGTCTACACTAACAACAGCATAGGTGTAGTGAGTAGCCAAATTCTTCCTGGATGTTAGATTTTCTCACATATAAAAAGAGAAAGGCACTTTAATCTCTTTCCGATCAACTGATTTTGCATTTCCAGGACTGTCATGGACACATGACTGATGTCTGAAATCATGTTGCCAGGGATTGGTTTTACCCTCTCATCCATATGATTAAATAATACTTAATCAGGAAACAGGAGATATAATTACTCTCCATGGTTACACTGAAGGCCGTATTGAATTTATAGAGGGATTCAGTACAGTACCTTTGGATAAAATGCATCCATATGATGTCTACCGAAATTCCAAGAACACCACATTAAAGAATTTAATGAAGAAGAGGAAAACAGAATAACAGAATAGGCTGAGTTCACCAAAGCAATGTAAAATAAACAAACAAATACCCTGTTTTCCCGAAAATAAGACCCAACTGGAAAATAAGTCCTAGCATGATTTTTCAGGATGCTTGTAATATAAACCCTACCCCCCAAATAATCCCCAGTTAAGATCGTCAGCCAGATGGATGCATTTAGTACCGTATTTCCCCCAAAGTAAGACCTAACCAGAAAATAAGCCCTAATGCATCTTTTGGAGCAAAAATTAATATAAGACCTGGTCTTATTTTCGGGGAAACACGATAACACCTCCCAAACCTCATGTCTTGTGGTATCAGCTGAAGAGTTTTGGTTTTACATTATTACGAGTGAGACTATTTACTTGACGTTCCATTTTCTGCAAACCAGCCATAGCAGGAATAAGAAATCCATATTGGAAAACAACCAATTATCCAATTAATCTAACTTAGAAATATATTTGCTAATTAAAAACTTTTCTCAAATAAACTTACAGTTCTGGCCATCATTATTTTGCTTTAATTAAATATAGATTTACTAAATTCACTTATACCACTCAGATTAGAAGTTGAAATAGGCTTGTTAATAAGAGCAAAAGAACAACCCTTGCATTACCATTCACTATGATTAAATCTAAGCCTCTAATGCCACCAATTATACAAAGATTTCCATTTTAATATGACTGTTTAGAAATGGAATAAAAACAGCCTATCGCAAGCTAATTTTTTTAATTTAAAGAAAAGCTCTATGATCCTAGTGGCATGAAGTTCCATGATAGATGGACTTTAAGAAAGAGGAAAATGAATACAGAAACCTTTCTTTCCCAAGCCTTCTGACAAACATGAAAGAAAATGTGACCTGATAAATGTGCAGAGGCTAATTAAATTTGAGTGCAATTACCCTTTAAATATACCGCTACACCTTAGAACTGCCAAGGGTCCCTCCTAATATCCCCCAAACTGTAGCACAAATATAGCCTGGTACAATAGTGGGTTTCAATATAGTTTGCTACCGGTTCGCTCGTGCGGATGGGCAGAGCCTCCCGCCGCTGCCACTACCGGTTCAGCCAATCCGGGGTGAACCGGTAGCAACCCACCACTGGCCTGGTAACTGTTAATAATAATAATAATAATAATAATAATAATAATAATAATAATAATAATAATAATAATAATAATAATAATAATTTTATTTATATACCACCCATTCTCCCGAAGGACTCAGGGCAGTGTACAGCCAAAATTAAAATACAAATATACAAATATACAATAGCTAGTTAAAATTAATTAAAATCATTAAATAGTTTTGGCCGAATTTTAAAACCCAAATATTAAAACCCAATTTAAAATCAATCAATTTGATAGCCCCGCCTGTCGGAACAGTAGGGTCTTGAGGGCGCAGCGAAAAACCCGGAGGTCAGAAATGTTACGAATATCCGGGGGCAATTCATTCCAGAGTCCAGACGGGAGGTGATGAGGGCGTGAGTGACCGTGCGCAAGGCATCCCAGTCCAGAAAGGGACGCAACTGGCAGATCAGGCAAACCTGATAAAAAGCCCCCCTGGCTACGGCCGTCATATGCTCTTCTAAAGACAGCCGTGAGTCCAGGAGGACACCCAGATTGCAAGCCCTCTCTGTGGGGGGTCAGAGATTCACCCCCAATAGTCAGCGATGGCACCAGCTGACTATACCAGGATGCCGGTATATGCAGTTCATACAGTAGTTGAGGCACTACGTTTAAATAACAATTTAGTAGCAATTTCCCACTTACCCCAACGTGATTTCTACCACAAAGCAAACCTAATATGCTTGATGATCAGTTGGGGCTGGGATCGGCCCAACTAATGGATGCTTTAGACAATTGTAGACATACAGATGGGATCCTGCCCTTTTCAAATCCAATCAAACCTTTATTGTCAATGCACAATGTCAGGGCATTTATTAATCCCATGTTTGGCTCTGGGACTAATTACCCTGGTTTAGAGGAGATGAATCGAGGCTTATCCTTGTTTGCAATATTCCGAAAAAGAAACGCGAAGGAAGGTTTCTAATAAAACTCATTTATTTGTTATAAAGAAAATAAAACACCTCACTAACTAAGAAAAGTTAATTGTTACATTTTGGAAGTAATTTGGGCCAGCTGCCTTTCAGCAACCGGCACCCGTGGCAAGAGAACAAAGGGAAAAAATGTGTGAAGCAAGTGAAGGAATGTGGGTGGATGCGGAAACACGTAGCTTACTGATAAGAAGTTGGCAAGCTACGGAGAGTCTGACAGTCCAGAAATAATGAGCTCAGCTGGTAAATAAAATAACGCAGTGACATGCACAACATGCGTACAATGAAATTGAATTGGTGCAGCCCTCCTGTCTGCCTGTTTTCCCTTGAGTTTGCAGGGCAGAATGGACATCTGGGCTTCCAGCGAGGTGTCTATCTATACAATTGACTGATCTGCACTTTCTGAAGCATGTGTAAGCTTTTGTACTGTTTGATATTACTACTTACTACAATTTATCCTTATAAACATCAAGCCCTAAACTTGGGTATAGAAAACCAGATCTACAGTAGTGGCCAAAATTGTGGAAACCTTTTAGGAAACGTATATTTTTGAGGTTTGACGGCTAATAACCTCACTGTTTTTTGTTGGAGTTTCAAGATAATCCTATTCCACTGCTGGAATGGCCTGGGAATAGCCCAGACCTTCACCCAATTGAAAATCTATGAAGCCGACTAAAGAAACTTGTTAGTCATAAGCGACCCAGCAATAAAACCCAGTTAATAGAAGCCATCATTCAATCTTGGTTTCACATTAGAACAGCTGCAGAAGTCAAAGACTTGGTTCACACCATGGGAAGACGTTGTAAGGCCATATTCAAGCTAAAGGTTACCCAACTAAGTATTAACTGACATGGTGATAATTTTTGTATATCTCGTTTTTTCTATGGTGATAATTTTTGTATATCTCATTTTTTCTACGTCTTTCACTTTTCTTCTTTATACCCTAACTGCTATTCTAATAGCAAATCCTTCATAAAAGTTATTGCATTACATTCTTGATTAAATTATCTTTCCATTGATATATAATTTTACGGTACTACTTCCCAAAAAAGTGGTGTTATTCACTAGTTTTAGAAAATACACTTTTTCCAAAAGGTTTCCACAATTTTGGCCTCTACTGTAGCAGCCTCTTCATAGTACAGGAGTCCTGTGCTCCACACTCAGTTTAAACCAGGACCCATCAGAACCAGTTTTTTAACTGCATGAAGAGACAACTTCGCTCCCTTTATATCTGCCAAATGCCAAGAAAAGGGGACTCATTGGTGAAGACTCTAGAAAAAACAGAACAGGATGAGTTTTCCAGGGATTCAAGTGATCCTAGGAAAGCAACTGGAGCAAAGGGCAAAAAACAAATATCAAGGGATATCAGGAGAGAAGAGGCTGATGAATTTTGATCTTGCCACTGTATGTCTGTGTGAGCACCAGAGTAGGACAATGGGGGCTGAAGCTAACAATTCTACCTCCAGTGTCTTTGCAGGTTGCCTACTGCTTCCAATGAGTTTACTCCTATCTCAGCGCATACCAGAATGCTGACCTTGGTGTAATTTCATTTCCAGATAAATGGACATTTGATTTGGCTGGATTCTTCCTATGTGTGTAAGAAGTACAAAGGTCCCCTCAGACAAAGCAGAGCTAGTAGGTCATGCTACATCAATGGGCCCTTAGATAATGGGTTGTCCCATAGACCAGAGCCAGTAAGTTATTGCCAGCAAGGTGCCCAGCACAGGGTTCTGCCTAGAGCTGTGATGGCAGACTTATGGCATGTGTGTCAGAGTGGCATGCAGAGCCCTCTCTGTGGGCATGCACGCCATTGCCAGCTGCTCTTCTGGTTTCCGGCACAGCCAGCTGATCTTTGTGGTGCTGGAACTCTGGAAAATGGCCAAAAATGGCCAAGAAACAGGCCATTTTCTGGGTCATTTTTGAGGCCGTTTTTCGGGGCGTTTCCAGGCCAAAAACAGCTTGAAAAACGGCCTGAAAACAGTCCAAAAACAGCCTGAAAATGACCCGAAAAGTGGCCAAAAACAGTCAAAAAACAGGCATGTGCACGCCGATCAGCTGGTCTTTGGGTTTTCAGTGCTCTGGCATGCACACATGCACACACATGCACATGTGTTCCAGTTTGGACACTTGGTGCTGAAAAGATTCACTATCACTGGCCTTGAGTTTCCCTACTTCCAAGCAGATAAGAAGAAATGAAGAGGGGCAGCCCTTGGATTCCTAGCTTCCCTTGCCAGCCTTTCTGATCTCCCTCAACTCAGCATAAGCCACCCTTAGTAAAAAAGGCATATCTTGCTGCCAATGACATGAAAAGGTAACTCAGCAGAGAGACAGTCTTTGACACTCTCCACCACTTCAACTCTTGATGACTTCTCCCACTTCTCCAACAGGTCCCTCCCCTATTCCTGCAACCAGTAAAGCAGGCTATTTTGGACATAAGTTTAGCAGGCATTCGAAAATGCATTCTCAAAAATGGTCCAGCCGAAGAAGTCATGTTTATATTCCACTTTATTGCATGAAATGAAGAGAGAACTCTTAACATGAGGCAATTCAAGTTCCATATCAATGGATGATGATGATGATGATGATGATGATGATGATGATGATGATGATGATAATAATAAATTGTGTTTTCAATTTATTAAATGAAAACACAAAAGAATTCAGCCAAGACATCGGTATGCAGTTTGGAATTGACAAATGTGCAACAATAGCAACCAAAGCAGGCAAGATCATAGAAGAGGATGGAATAGAACTAGAGAATGAAGAAATGATAAAGGCAGTAAAATCAGAAGAAGGCTACAAGTACTTGGGGATTTTAGAAGCCTCTGACTTAATGCATAATAAAGTCAAGGAATTAACTTCAGCCAAGTACATTCGGCGAATTCGTAAGATATTAATGTCCAAACTGAGTGGAGGAAACATCATAAAAGCCATAAATACCTGGTCTATACCTGTGATTAGATACTCTGCAGGAATAATTGACTGGACCCCGATGGAGTTAGACAATTTGGACAGAAAAACAAGGAAGCTTATGACAATGACTCATGTCTTGCACCCTAAAAGTGATGTTGACCGATTATATTTACCAAGAGCAGAGGGTGGTCGAGGACTCCTACAAGTAAAGCAGACTGTGGAAGAAGAAAAACACAGCTTGAATGATTACATCCAGAAAAGTGAAGAACCAATGATTAAGGAAGTAAATAAAGGAGGCTTTTTAAAGACAACTAAAACAAAAACAGAATATAAGAAAGAAGTAATTGAGCAGCGAGCTGAAAATTGGAAAAGCAAAACTCTGCATGGCCAATACTTGAAAAGTATTGAAGGCAAAGCTGATCAGAAACTAACTTGGAACTGGTTAAGATCAGGAGTTCTGAAAAAAGAAACAGAAAGCTTTATTTTGGCAGCTCAAGAACAAGCCCTAGCCACAAACTGCATGAAGGCAAAAATTCAACATGTTAACCACCAACAGCAAATGCCACTTCTGCAATGAGAAAGATGAGACAGTCGACCACCTGATCAGTGGGTGCAGCAAAATTTCACAAACTGACTACCTACAACGCCATGACCGCATTGCTAAGATCATTCACTGGAAATTGTGCCAGAAATTTGGATTTAAGTACAACAAAAACCACTAGGAACATCAGGTTGAGAAAGTTTTAGAGAATGAGAAACTCAAGATCTTGTGGGACTTCAGGATTCAGACTGACAGGCACTTGGTCCACAACACACCTGACATAACAATAGTTGAAAAGAAAAAAGTATGGTTCACTGACATTGCAATACCTGGTGATGCACGGATTGAAGATAAGCAGCTAGAAAAAATCACAAAGTACCGGTACTTGCAAATTGAAGTTGAGCGACTGTGGAAAAAGAAATTGTGTGTTGTCCCGATTGTAATTGGAGCCCTTGGAGCAATACCCAAAGGGCTACCCCGCTATTTAGAAATTCTAAATTTGCCGGACTTGAACATTTTGACTCTACAAAAAACCACCTTACTTGGAACAGCTTACATCCTCCGACGATACCTTAACAGTTCCTAGGTCCTTGGTTAGGACTCAAGCTGCTGAGCTATTAACCAGCCTCAAAGGCTGTGAATCTCACTAAAGATTAAATAATAACAACAACAACAACAACAACAACAACAACAACAACAACAACAACAACAACAATAATAATAATAATAATAATAATAATAATAATAATAATAATAATAATAATAAACCATTTTCTCTGCTCAGGATATATATACTACACTTTTTTTTTCTTTAACTGATGGATTGGTTCCAGCCCTTCTACTCTGCCAATTAGTCAAGATGAATAATAAAAATTTAAAGACAAAACCAATATAATGTCAAACATACAAGTAAAATAGCGCAGAAAAATAGTTACAAAACTATTTAATCTAGTGAAATCTAGTAAAAAAGAAAGAATATCTTAACTCTTTCACTCCTAAAAGAAAAATAGAAGACTGTATCTTTTTTTCCTTCCAGATAAGTTTCTGACAAAATAACTGCCACAGGTTAGGTGGCACAGATTGGATGTAGTACAATACCACAGAACCTCACAGATTTGTGTCAATCCTGGTTTAATCCTATGCCTATAGAAATATTCTATGTCCTGCTCTCTTATCACTTGCCATGTTTGAAATGATATTATTTTTCTATAGGTAAAGGTAAAGGTTCCCCATGCACATATGTACTAGTCGTTCCCGACTCTAGGGGCGGTACTCATCTCCGTTTCAAAGCCAAAGAGCCAGTACTGTCCGAAGACGTCTCCCTGGTCATGTGGCCAGCATGACTAAATGCCAAAGGCACACAGGACGCTGTTACCTTCCCCCCAAAGGTGGTCCCTATTTTTCTACTTGCATTTTTTACACACTTTTGAACTGCTAGGTTGGCAGAAGCTGGGACAAGTCATGGGAGCTCACCCCGTTACGCAGCACTAGGGATTAGAACCGCTGAACTGCCAACCTTTCAATCGACAAGCTCAGTGTCTTATCCATTGAGCCACTGCGTCTATAGAATCCAACAAATGATCAACTAATATCTCTATTTGTTCATTTATCAATATATCCATTGTAGCTGCTTTTACCATTTCTGGGGTTTTTTTCCCCTTACTAATTCTGCTAACACCTCTGAAAGCAGTCATGTCATATAAATGTACATATACCTCAACTGCCTATCAAAGCAAAGTTTATGTATTATATATTGGCTATATACCAACACAGAGCTTAGACTTGGTCTGTAATTTGAAATTGAGTGAGAAGGAAAAAAATCTGAAGAGGAAGCACAGATTGTACTATCTCAGAATGCAGAAGGAAATCACATTTTTGAATGTTCCCTCAATAAAGCAAATATTTCTATCAATTGTAAATAAGCCCCTAAAATTCCAGGCTTTGGGATGGGCAGTTCCATAGGACTTCTAGAAGTAAAGAATGTAAAAGTCCTCCCAATATAAGGGAGGGCTCTAGAAGCTGCCCACAATGTGCACACTGCCATGTCATTTCCCTATGGAAAAAGTGACTGGCTTACTTCTGATACCTTTTAAGGGATACAGGATAAGATCCAAAGTCAAATGAGTGGCCACATCTGTATGACTGAAGCACACACAACAACAAAACATGGATGGAGCTTTAATCACACCCTTGTGGCCACACTTTTGACTGTTTTGAAGGTATCTAAATCATAGGTGGTATTCAGCCGTTTCGGGAAAACCGGTGGTATTCAGCCAGTTCAAGCAAAGCGGTGTGGGCGGGGGGCAATCCTATCCTATAGCACTGTGTTTTTGACACTGCACGTGTCACTGCACTGCATGTGTGAGCGAATTGCCATGTTATTTGACATCAGACAGAAGTGTGGACGGCGCACCTGTGTGAGTTGCTGTGTTGTTTGACATTGCATGCATGTGCGGATGGCATGTGTGAGAGTGAAGCAAGTGTGCGCATGAGCTCACATTTCCGGTTCCTGGCGAAGTGGTTGCTACAGTATGTGAAACCCACCTCTGATCTAAATCCAAGGTTAGAGGAGGGCTGGATGTGTGACTTTGTTTGCTTGACTACTACAGGCACTCACAACTTAGAGCCTACAAGGCACCATGATGCCTACATAGGGCAGCAGGGATTTCTTCGTTATTTTTATTATTATTATTATTTTATTACTATTTATTCAATTTATATACCACCCTTCTCCTATTGGACTCAGGGCGGTGCACAGCCAAGGATAAAAACATTTTTCACTCTGCCTGCTCTTTGTCAGAGCAATTGCTAATCTCAGAGGCTTTCCTCCTTGCATGCTTGCTCTGTAACTGATAGGATGATAGCTAGGAGCTAGGCTTTGCTTATCCACCCATACATTTCCTTTCATAAGTCTTTTGTCTATTAAAGATACAAAAAAGCTGCATCGGGAGTCTTTGCTCAGTTTTTTTGTTCTTCTGGAGCACAATGCAACAGCTTCCTCCAAGCAAGAAGATCCTAATGGAGAGATTTCTCCAGTAACTGGAAACAATTTGGAGACCTCTTCTTCCTTCCAGAGGGACAGAACCAGGGCTGGGCTGCTGGGGGTTCGCAGGGGTTCGGGAGAACCTCTAGCTAAGATTCTGTGCAGTTCAGAGAACCCCCAAATCCCACTCCTGGCTGGCCGTGCCTACCCCACCCCGCTCCTCCCAGGAGTCCCCATGTGGCCCATTTTGGATGCAAGTAAGTGCAGGCCATGCGCGGAGACTCAGGGAGGGTGATAAACTGGCTTAACAGAGCCTGGGGAGGCTGTTTTTGCCCTCCCAGAGGCTCGAGGAAAGCTTCCAGGGCCTGGGGAGGGCAGAAATGTTACCCCCCCCCCATCATGGTGCAGGAGGCTGACTAGGCCACACCCACCATGGCCATGTCCACCCAGCAACCAGGCAGAGAACTCCTTGCTAAAATTTTTGAAGCCCACCCCTGGACAGAACTGAACCATCCATCCATCTTTCCAAATCATGAGGTTGTGGGATCAACAACACTGTTTCATTCTCTTTCTGTTCTGGCTGCTTCTCCTTTGTTTATGTTTCAATATTATATGATTGCCAAACAAATTAAAAAAAATCATGACACAAAAGAGGTACCCTAATGATATGCATCGCTTTGAATAAGCAAGTGTCAAAGCCATAATTTGTTCATAACATAAGTGATATGATTGACTGTTTGGCTAAATATAGAAATTAGCTCCAGGTAAGACATCTGTCTCCAGTTATTAGCAGGAAAGGAAATGCAGAGCTCCATGGCTACAAACAGGAACAAAGAACGTTCACATGCAGGCAGACACTCTAAACAAAGGATAAGAAATTTGTTTTGTCGAAAATATTCCAACTGTAAATGGATGTTCTGTAAGCCATGATCTCTCACAAATATTTCTGTACATTACAACATAGAGGGCAGTAAGTAGCTAGTAATTATGATTATGGAACATTTAATTCCAATCAATACAGATATCCATGAACATGACATATTTTGTATTGGATGCATCATCCCCATGCACCAAATTGTTCCTTTAATGGTGCACAGTAGAGGAGGGATCATCTGATATCCTACTTTCCTTTCTATTCCAGTACTGCTATGCATAAAGTAGAGTAGAGTAGAGTAGAGTAGAGTAGAGTAGAGTAGAGTAGAGTAGAATAGAATAGAATAGAATAGAATAGAATAGAATAGAATAGAATAGAATAGAATAGAATAGAATAGAATAGAATAGAATAGAATAGAATAGAATAGAACAAAACTTTTTATTGGCCAAGTGTGATTAGAAACACAAGGAATTTGTCTTTGGTGCATATGCTCTCAGTTGACATAAAAAGACAAGATACATTCGTCAAGAATCATAAGGTACAACACTTAATAATAGTCATAAGGTACAAATAAGTAATCAGGAAACAATATCAATATAAATCGTAAGGATACAAGCAACAAAGCTACAGTCATGCAGTCACAGTGGGAGGAGATGGGTGATAGGAACGACGAGAAGACTAATAGTAATAGTAATGCAAACTTAGTGAATAGTTCGACAGTGTTGAGGGAATTATTTGTTTAGCAGAGTGATGATGTTTGGGAAAAAACTGTTCTTGTGTTTAGTTGTTCTGGGGTGCAGTGCTCTATAGTGTCGTTTTGAGAGTAGGAGTTGAAACAATTTATGTCCAGGATGCGAGGGGTCTGTAAATATTTTCACAACCCTCTTTTTGACTCATGCAGTATATAGGTCCTCTGTGGAAGGCAGGTTGGTAGCAATTGTTTTTTCTGCAGTTCTATTTATAAAATTGCATATAGAAGAATTACACATAGAAGTCTTAAGGTTAGAACAACCAAAGCTACTTCCTTTGATTCTGTCAATGCCAATTGATTGATATATATATATATCATGATATATATATCATGTAGATTTCTGTCTCTTTGTGTTGTTCATTACTCTTTCTCCCTGCCTTTTGTCCTGTTTTGCCAGTTCTGTTCTTGGTGTTTGCTGATGTTCAATAAATAAACTTTATTTTTGATAGCTAAAAGTAGATTGATGTACCTGCTTGCTTTGATCAGGATGTGAGAACTGACTCGGAGTCTGCTGGGTGCAAACTAGACTGGAAATTACACATAGCAACTTTCAAACATTTGGACCCAGAGGAGTAGGGAAGAATGGATTCTGGGTCTGCCTATGACAAAAGGAAATTGACGACTAGATGTAGCCTTGTTATTTCACAACCACTGGCTCTTTTGGATTGGCATTCAGTCCCTTAGGTCTTACGATCAGTTCTAAGAAGAAAGCTTTCATCTATACATGACTTCTAATTTAATTAATCAACTAGAAGTAATCTTTATGCAATATGTATAGTGTTTGTCTATGTGTTTGTGAGATAGATACTGTAGATAGATAGATAGATAGATGATAGATAGATAGATAGATAGATAGATAGATAGATAGATAGATAGATAGATAGATAGATAGATGAATAGATAGATAGATAGATAGATAGATAGATAGATAGATAGATAGATAGATAGATAGATAGAGATAGAGGAATAGATAGATAGATAGATAGATAGATAATAGATGATAGATAGATGATTGATAGATATAGATAGATAGATAGATGATAGACAGACAGACAGATAATAGATGATAGATGATAGATGATAGATATAGATAGAATGATAGAGATAGATAGATAGATAGATAGATAGATAGATAGATAGATAGATAGATAGATAGATAGATAGATAGATAGATACAATGGTGGGTTTCAAATAATTTCACCACCGGTTCACTGAAAATGTGAGTGCGCACACATGCACGCATGGCTTCCACGCATATGCACACGGCTTCCACGCATGCACACATTGCTTCCAAGCATGCATGTGGGCATGGCTTTTGCGCATGTGCACATGACGAGCGGGAGGAGGCTCTGGGGCAAAGCCGGAGCCAAGGAATGGCGCATTCCCTGACCCAGCCGAGGCAAACAGAGATTCCGGGGCAAGGCCGGAGCCGTGGAATGGCACGTCCCCGGACCCCAACCCGAGGTGAAGGGCGAGCAGGTGGCATGCTTACCTTTGATGAGCAGAGTGGGTGAGGCACAGAGGTGAGGCACAGAGATTAGCTGGGCCATGTGGCGAAGGCAAGATATATAGGGCAGGGCGGGGCGGGGCGGGCGGGCGGGGCCAGCCGGTGGTGCAATTTGCCAGTTCTCCAAACTGTGCAGAATCATTACTACCGGTTCGGTAGAACCAGTCTGAACTGGCTGAATACCACCTCTGAATAGATAGATAGATAGATAGATAGATAGATAGATAGATAGATAGATAGATAGATAGATAGATAGATAGATAGATAGATAGATAGATAGATATAGATATTCAGTGATGCTTCTCATAAGAACGAGTCACTTTAGATCAGATTGTTCGCAGCCCTTGCAAGATCCTTCAAACAAATCTATGCCTGTAATCTCCACCAAGCCAGCTGTCCTAGAGGAAGCCTGTTCTCTCCAAACAGATGTGTGTGCATGCAAGTCCTCAGGAGGCCATCAAGCGGCAACAGTGACTCTTTGAGCAACTGTGGTGCTTCACACTTTTGAAGAACAATCCCAGAGGGGCACTATTGTGTGATGTGCAGCAGTCTAATGTACAGCAAGAGTAGAAAGGGGATTTTGTAGATGATTATGTAAATTGCAATTACCAGTGGGATCCTAATTTGTTAATGGGATTTTCTGTGAATTGGGGCAAAATATTACAGTGGTCCAGTGTGTAGTGAATTATACTGTGTCACACACAATTATCATCCCTTTTTATAGACTATAATAGCCACCTTGTTATTCAGCTTCAGAAATTACTAAGTGTGAATTAACAGCTATTGAAATTACTATGGAATATTGGCTGAAAGCAGAATTCAGTAATGTGACCTAATGTCACTATAGGGAATTTAAAGGGACTCAGATAGTTACACAACACAATTACCGTAGCCATGCATTCCTTTTCAGCCATAATATTCAGAGAAAATGTGTTATTATTGCCAAAAGCCACATTGAAAGCAGTATCATCTCAATGAGTTCAAGGTGACAAAAATGTTTAGATTTATGGGTTAAAAAAACAAGAAGGATCCAGGAAATTTTACAGTCTATGCAAATCCTTTTCCTTTCCATGGATTAAAGAATCCTTACATTTTATATAAATATATCCAGACTGGGTCTGGAGTTCTGCATAAGCAATGCAGAGTTTCATTTCTCCTTTCCCTCTGCACACTGACCCCGCCCCCAAAGCCCCCCAAAAATATTGCTTAATATCAAAGCAAGTACAGGACCAGAATCCAATGATCCACATAGACCTCAATAAAAAAGAAAGCATGACAGTTGAAGAAAGTTAGCACCTACCCCTCTTAGAAGAATGAAATATTTTAGGAAATATTAAAAAGGCAGAATATTATATTTCCCTGGATGAGAAAAGGAGAAACATGTTTTTAAAGACAAAGCAGTCCCCTGCAGCTCCCTGTCCCCAGCATATATTTGGTGCATATTAAGACTCGGCCAGCCTATCTACAAAACAAAAGACTCCAGCTCCAGGGTGATGGGATTAAGACATGACCCTCCAGGACATAATAGGATTATCTATTAGCAGAGCTCACCACATGGCACAACCAAGCCCCTTCATTACATTACCCAGCAAGGTTCCACCAAACTGATTCAGACAAATATGACTCCAGATGGGAGTCTGCAACCAATAGAATACACTTCTTGCACAGGAACAGGAAGCTCAAGGGCAAAGCCCAAGAGAGGGTATAAATACCAGTTTCTCTCAACTCCATATGTTCAGCTGCCCAGGACCTAAAACCGATGTGGTCCTGTCCATTAATAAAGCCATCTTTCCAATCAGCCTCCATGTTTCCAGTGTCTTTCTCCCCACTTGGAACCGAACCCACATGGACATTTCTTCTAATACAGTCTTCCTGTCCCACCCCATCTCCCCTCTGCAGGCAAACCCCCCCCCCTTTTTTTTAAATTTGATTTATATGCCGCCCTTTTCCAGAGACTCAGGGCGGCTTACAATGCGTTAAGCAATAGCCTTCATACTTTTGTATATTTATACAAAGTCAGCTTATTGCCCCCACAAACTGGGTCCTCATTTAACCTACCTTAGAAAGGATGGAAGGCTGAGTCAACCTTGAGCCTGGTAAGATTCGAACCTGCAGTAACTGCAGGCAGCTGTGTTAATAACAGGGTGCTCTAAACCACTGTACTACCAAGGCTCTTTCCCGACACTTGTGATGTTGCTTCAAATCCAATCACTATACAGGGCTTTGAAAAGACAGAATGAAACATCATAGAAGCATTATTGACAACGGCCAAAGTAGTATTGGTTCCTTACAGTCATATTACCGCTACATTCAAAGAAGTGCATAATAAGATGTTTTAAATAAACCTATATGATATTTATTTTCTAGGGGGCCAAAGGAATTCATATACATTTAGTGTGGCAGCAACTGGTTAAGAAAAATCCAAATAACAAGTATATCCAAATGTTAAGCCTATCTGAATGGGGAGGTTGTTATAAATAAAATATCCATTATTACTACATTCTTAGATCATGTGAGAAGAAAAAGACTTTACAAAAAGATAAGCACGTGTTGTAGAAAACAAGATTTCATAAATCTTTTATGTTCTAGATAAATAGTATAGAAAACCTGAAAAATATTAATGAAACACTGTTTTTACTGCTAATTTAGATAACACTGTGATTTCTAACTGAGCAAGCCTTACCATATGACCTTTAATTAAAAGTCAGTTGGATATGCTCCTTTATCCTTTCAGATAAATTATCCCCTGTAACGTTGCTTAGTTTTGATTTCACTTGATTTGTCTGCTGTCTCAGATTGTAGTCAGTCTTAGCTTATTTCTTTAAATTAGATATTCAGGTTCATAACTGAACTACTTCAATTTTGATATGACTGAATATTTGACTTACTGTATGCATGGTCCCCAGAGACTCTTATTCTGATGACTCCAACCAATAAGTAACATGTAATGGATAATGCATAAAGTAAAGATAAAGGTTCCCCTCGCACATATATGCTAGTCGTTCCCAACTCTAGGGGGCGGTGCTCATCTCTGTTTCAAAGCCAAAGAGTCAGTGCTGTCCGAAGACATCTCCGTGATTATGTGGCCGACATGACTAAACACCAAAGGGGCACGGAATGCTGTTACCTTCCCACCAAAGGTGGCCCCTATTTTTCTACTTGCATTTTTTATGTGCTTTCGAACTGCTAGGTTGGCAGAAGCTGGGACAACTTCTGCCAACCAATGGGAGCTCACCCAGTTATGCAGTGCTAGGGATTCGAACCGCTGAACTACCGACCTTTCAATCGACAAGCTCAACATCTTAGCCACTGAGCCATCGTGTCCCTATAATGCATATATGGATACAAATATAATAATGCATATAACACAGAGCATTATAAGAAGTCTTTCAGTGCTCCAGCCCACAGTGGATTGGTTATCCTTATCTGTAGTAAATTGAATAACTTTTCTTGAGATTAAGTACCAAGGAAGGCATTTGCTGGAGGCTTTTGTTCTCAGAGTCTTCCTGAGCAACTGGAAAGAAAGAAAAAAAAAAAAAACCCCAGAGCCCACTCCGGTTTATTACAGTGAGAATTTTGCAAGACTCAGAAATGGGTCGATCATGTGCAGACTCCATTACTACAAAATGGTACTAAAATGGCAATCCTTTTAATGAACATTGGACAATTTGCAGAAAATCTAGGATGGTAGATTGCCAACCCTTATCTGAACTGAACATCATCCTAACGTTCTAAGTACCATTGGAACTTAGAAAAGAAGAGATAACACGAGTCTGTCACCAGTTACTATTGAAATGAGAGACCTGATGGATACACACAAGAAGAAACGACATTGCTTAACTCTTAGGGGACTAGAGGCTAAAACATATGAAGAACGGTTGCAGGAACTGGGTATGTCTAACTTAATGAAAAGAAGGACTAGGGGAGACATGAGAGCAGTGTTCCAATATCTCAGGGGCTACCACAAAGAAGAGGGAGTCAAGCTATTCTCTAAAGCACTTGAAGGCAAGACAAGAAGGAATGGGTGGAAACTAATCAAGGAGAGAAGCAACCTAGAACTAAGGAGAAATTTCCTGACAGAACAATTAATCAGTGGAACAACTTACCTCCAGAAGTTGTGATTGCTCCAACACTGGAAGTTTTTAAGAAGATGTTGGATAACCATTTGTCTGAAGTGGTGTAGGGTTTCCTGCCTGGGCAGGGGGTTGGACTAGAAGACCTCCAAGGTCCCTTCCAACTCTGTTATTCTGTTTTTTTTTAAGAAAGTATTTGGAAAATGTGCTAAATATCAGAAAATCAACTAATTTACGGGTGCCATAAACCATTCACCTTCACCGTCACTGCTGTGTAACCAGAAAACCTTAAACCATCATAGCCTGAAACTGTGTATTTCTCTCCTCTAGTAAAATTTAATCATTTTCTGAAGAAGGTACCAGCAATTTTATCACTGAAGAAATCAACCTGGAATTGTCCCTGGGATTCTATGCCATTATAAAACAGCGCTCAGCACTAGATGAGGTTCATATTCTGAGGCAACCTTGCTTAAAGTAATAGTTAGTTCGAAAGACTCATAACCGTAGAACAGTTTTATCAAGGTGTTTGCTCCAGACATTTAACAATGCTGATCATCACAACACAGTGTTTCTCAAACCTTGGCAACTTTAAGATGTGTGGACTTCAACTCCCAGAGTTCCCCAGCCACTCATAACATAAAAGACATTCCTAGCTAAGGGGAGAAAATAAATCATGCTGATGAGCAAGAGAAGCTAAGGAAGCATCACTCTTTATCTACCAGACAAATCCGGTGACCAATAACTGGTATTGCTGCCTCCCCTCTCTCAGACTAGTGTGCTCCGATCTAATCAGGTCTGTTTGCAAACTGAATTTAATTTGCTCCATAAAGACTGGTGGTTTGGGCAGAAGAGGAATAATTAAGTCTCTAGGTAGCCTGTTAAGATGTAATCAACAAGCTATTGATTGGAGAACAATAGTTTAAAGTCCGAGCCTCCTACTTCAGAAAGGGATTCTCCTTACTTACAGGAAACAATTTAACTTAACAATGCTGCTGTATATAAAAGTTGTTTGGGGCCTACTTCTTTATTATCCCCGAAAGAGTTTTTAAAGATCAATTTTTATAGCTTCTCCTCCAAGACAGAGTAAATAAGGAG
Organism: Pantherophis guttatus; assembly: GCF_059756535.1. Lineage (NCBI taxonomy): Eukaryota > Metazoa > Chordata > Lepidosauria > Squamata > Colubridae > Pantherophis > Pantherophis guttatus. Next base: position 81,723,172 of record NC_142068.1, on the reverse strand, counting down.
ACACATGTGTTCCACTGGAGAGCAACAGGCCTCACTCAACCTTAGTGCTTCAAGCACTCAAGCATCTTCCCCATATGCTGTATGAGTTCAGCAGGAGGGCTGTAAAGAATGGACCATATAGTTCACACTCTAAGATTACTGTAGTGGGAAGGTTTGTCAGAGTTAGCAGCAGCAATCACATCCAATAAGCACACACAAGTAACTGATTCAGCAGGATTCAATAACTTCTCTTTATATGTAATAGAACACATGAAGTCAATATGCAATATCAAAAGCAGGTTTTTCCAACGTGGTAGCAAATACAAGCAAAACACAAGCAGAGGAGAGGAGTTTCAGTTGTTTGTTTCAGAGCTCAGCACAGCATGCATGCATGTTTGTACAGAGAACCTCCTATATACAAGGCAGTTAAGCTAAGCTACGCCCAGGCTCCTAGCTGTCTCCAGCAAATACTGTTTCAGTTTCCAAACAGTCCCCACTGGCTGACCTGTTGCCATGTCTATGAACATACTCTGACAAGGTTTGTCTGCAAAGAGAGAGGCTGCCATCTGCCTTAAGTTAACCCTAACTATAGGGAAGGTTTGGGAGCAGGCAGAAGCTATAAATGCTGATCAACTTGAAACATCAAAGAGTTAAGGATAAAGTGCTGCCACCCATTCCACTCATCACTTATAGAGCTGGCATAGACAATAGCTTGAGTAATTGCCCAAAGGTACAAGAAACAATCTCTCTTCTCACAAGAAGGACATCATCCATTTTAAAGGACTCCTCTAATTTCACTGAATTACCTGCTGACTCTTAAATCACACAGACTTGTGTCCATTTTATGGAATAATCCAGGTTTTCCTGTATTAAATATTTTGAAGAATCTATCCAATTTTGATTTGCCTTTTCTGCAAAAGACTTGGGCCATGGGATAAGAAGGTTATTCTGGTGTCAACTGATGATTGGCATCTGAGAGCAAGGCAAGTAGATACCTTAAAGATAGGACAGCAATTTTAATTAGTGTGGGATTGGAAACAAACCATTTATCTCTTTCACCCTTGGAATTCTGGGTGGTAAATTCTTTCCTATTCTTCAAAGAGATGGAAACTGTTATATATAATAACCATCCTCCTCCACTTAGAATACAGGCACAGATCATCCTCTGTAGGAAATGATTCAGTAATTATCTGACCTCTGTACTGAATCCCCTGAACTGCAGCATCGGTTTTAAGAGACTCCCATTTGAGAAGTTATGACTTTATAGTAATACTAACAACAGCATTCAGTAAAGTGTTAGCCAGACCAGTTGAATTGTTCCCTCCTCACTTAGAGAATTATAATTATATACATTAGAACATAGGTGTCAAACTCGATTTGATTGAGGGCCGCATCAGGGTTGTGTTTGACCTTGGGGAGCCAGGGTGGGCGTGGCCAGATCGACATCACTTATGTCGGGAGAGCCTGTGGTGGCCAGAGGCCTCTACCAGGAAAAATGGGCTCCCGAGTTCTGTTTTCAGCTGCGACAGCCTCCTGCAACCCTCTACCGGTGAAAACGGAGCTCAGGAGGGCTGCACACAGCCATCCTGAGCTCTGTTTTCGCTGGCAGAGGCACTGCAGGCCGGTCCTTCGCTGTTTCCAGGGTGGCACCACAGGCCAGATCTAAGCACCCCGCGGGCCGAATCCGGCCCCAGGCTTTGAGTTTGACACCCCTACATTAGAATAATAAGAACACAAAAAATAAGTAAAGTCTCTACCCACTATGACAATCTTCATTGGTTTACTGACTCTGTACTCGCCAAGGCTCAAGGTTGACTCAGCCTTCTATCCTTTCTAAGGTAGGTGAAATGAGGACCCAGTTTGTGGGGGCAATAAGCTGACTTTGTATAAATATACAAAAGGATGAAGGCTATTGCTGAGCACATTGTAAGCCGCCCTGAGTCTCCGGAGAAGGGCGGCATATAAATCAAATTTATATATTATATATATATATATACTGGCCCTCATCTAAGATGTATAGAGATATTTGAACAGCTTAATGAAGCTAATGAAATTTTATCTGGGACAGAGAAAAGACACAAATGGGTCAACGAAGACCATAAATTGGTTGTGTTGTTTGACCATGAATGTCTATAGATTTAAAAAAAAAAATGTTTTTCTACTAGGTTATAAACAGCAGCCTGCTTGCTTCTTTTATTTTCTTTTTAAATTGTATTTTCTTCTTTTATTTTCTTTTAAAATTGTACTTTTTTCTTTTACTTTCTTTTTAAATTGTACTTTCTTCTTTTATTTTCTTTTTAAATTGTATTTTCTTCTTTTACTTTCTTTTAAAATTGTACTTTCTTCTTTTACTTTCTTTTTAAATTGTACTTTCTTCTTTTATTTTCTTTTTAAATTGTACTTTCTTCTTTTATTTTCTTTTTAAATTGTACTTTCTTCTTTTACTTTCTTTTTAAATTGTACTTTCTTCTTTTATTTTCTTTTAAAATTGTACTTTCTTCTTTTATTTTCTTTTAAAATTGTACTTTCTTCTTTTACTTTCTTTTTAAATTGTACTTTCTTCTTTTACTTTCTTTTTAAATTGTACTTTCTTCTTTTATTTTCTTTTAAAATTGTACTTTTTTCTTTTACTTTCTTTTTAAATTGTACTTTCTTCTTTTATTTTCTTTTTAAATTGTATTTTCTTCTTTTACTTTCTTTTAAAATTGTACTTTCTTCTTTTATTTTCTTTTTAAATTGTACTTTTTTCTTTTATTTTCTTTTTAAATTGTACTTTCTTCTTTTATTTTCTTTTTAAATTGTACTTTCTTCTTTTACTTTCTTTTTAAATTGTACTTTCTTCTTTTATTTTCTTTTTAAATTGTACTTTTTTCTTTTATTTTCTTTTTAAATTGTACTTTCTTCTTTTATTTTCTTTTTAAATTGTACTTTCTTCTTTTATTTTCTTTTAAAATTGTACTTTCTTCTTTTATTTTCTTTTTAAATTGTACTTTCTTCTTTTACTTTCTTTTTAAATTGTACTTTCGGGGGGGGGGTGTTCTGTTATTCCTCTCTTTTTCATTTGCTCTTTCTTATTTAGTTTGTATTATGTGAACATTCCAAGTAATACTCCATAGAAAGAAGAACTTGGAGGTAGGCAGATTCCTCAAAGAGCAGTTTTATTGGAGCTATCATATTGGCACAGCTGGTGAAAACCGACTATGAAAGTTCCTGCGGTTTTCACCTGATTAAAAAAGTGAAAGTTCCCTCTTTCCCCCAAACAATCAGTCACATTGTCCAATCAAGGTGCTGGCCAGTTGCCTGGTTACTTCACTCCTCCTTTCTCTAGCCACCTGTTGGAATGACCTTGGTTCTCACTATTTTGTTTTGGCTACAAAACCCCCATCTAACTTTGTCGTCCCCCTCTCCCTCTCCCTTCTTCGCATTGTGGCGACCCTGAAGCCTTCAAAATGGCCCCAGCCAGGTTCACTTCAGTGTGACATATTAGTTCTTATTATATACACGTAGAACTTCGTATCAATTAATAGATGGGTTATTTTTTTGCTCTATTATTTGTATATGAATCAAACCTTCTTTCATGTCCTTCTCAGAATGGTTCCTATGGGTCACAATAGACATTCAGAGAGAGGTGCATCAGGGCTGAATCTTGCCACCCTCCTTGTTCTATCTGTGTACATATTGGATAGCATTCACTCTCAAAATCCTGAAGCAAACCAACCAAAAACAGATGCTTCTTGTTCCCCAAACCATAATTTAAAATATTACTTCATTTTTGGATTTAAATTAATCCTAGTTTATTTTGAATAACCACAAGGATGCAGCAAAAACTTTCAAATCTGACTGCAATAAGAGAGGAGCTGCTAGAGCACCTGGTTCATCTTAGATCATTTTGTTTTTGTTTTTCAGTCTTGTAAGCACTACATCACCATATACTTTCAATTTGATGGTCTACAAACAAATTCAAAGAGGTTCCAGTAGGATGCTCTATCTCAGGGGGGAAGTAGTAATGTAATGACTTGCAGCTATAGTCCTCCCGTTTAATAATACATCACAAAATAGGCATATGTAATACAAATGACATATTTTTCATAAATCACAAAAGAACAGTTTGAAAGCACATATAACCACAGCATTTGGGTAAAATAAAGTTCACACAAGAAGGAGAGAGTTACCACAAATGACCATATTTTTCAGAGTATAAGATGCACTTCAACCCCCCCCCCCAAAAGAGGCTGAAAATTTGGGTGCATCTTATACTCTGAATGTAGCTTTTTCGAAGCTTTTTTTCAGCCATAACAAGGCGCTAGCGAGTGATGCGATCTTCCGCGCTTTGCCTGCTTTTCTCATTGCTACTCCCTCCGATGATCAGTTGTGCTTTAGAAGCTGTTTTTCAGCCCTAACGAGGCACTAGCGAGTGAAGCTATCTTCCATGCTTCGCCTGCTTTTCTCATTGCTTCTCTCTCCGATGATCAGCTGTGCTTTAGAACCTGTTTTTTATCCTCAACCTGGCGTGTGCTGAAGCTGACCACACTAAGAATGCCAGCCAAATGAATACCTGGTAGGCAGATTTTTTTTCCTATTTTCCTCCCCAAAAACTAAGGTGTGTCTTATACTCCAGTGCGTCTTATACTCCGAAAAATACGGTACCTTTCTTAGACATCCTTAGCAGAGAAAATAATAGCAAATATACAGCAAACCGAAGTTTTCAGGAAAGCAACCCACACAGCAAAAACCCTTAACTACAGCACCAACAGCATCACATCATAGAAAAAGATTACATAAAATGCACAATGCACTGAATCACACCAGCAATTTTACAAAGTGGAAATAAACTGCCAATAAGATAACCTCCAGTACATACAACTTCATCAAAACCTGCATGTCCATCTCAGTGAATATAACACAATTATCGCAATCTAACAAAAGAATAGCCCTCTTTTACATCAGAGGCATCTTTGAGTCCACCAACAGATTACTTTGACCATTTTAATCATTTTAACATACCAGCCAATCAAGTCCAGACTAAGAATTTATGCAAACCTAAATATCTAGTGCTAAATATGATAAATCAGGAGTCAAAATAGTTTAGATGATCAACATTATAGGACTAACAGGCAAAATGATCAGCAGAATGTTATAGGAGCACCTAGCAATCAAATTGATATGGAAATAAAATCACTGATCTTCCTCTATAAAGACAATCTAGAACCGTGATGGCGAACCTATGGCATGCGTGCCCGAAGTGGCACATGGAGCCATGTCGCCTGGCATGCACAGTGTTCCTGTTCCTCTTCTAGTTTTCTGGCATGCATGTGCGTGCGATGATCAGCTGGCCTTCATGCATGCAGCAGTGCTGGAAACTGGAAGAGCTGGTCTTCCATTTTCCTGCGTGACCATGCGTGCCAGGCACCCAGATGTTCATTTTTGGGCGCGTGCATGCACCCTGGGCAGCTCCTCTTCCAAGTTGTGGGCCAGACAAGTGCACGTCCGAAGCACGGGAGTGCACACGCACACATGTGCTCCATTTTTGGCACTCGTTGCCAAAAAGATTCACCATCCCTGATTTAGAATATAATTTTCAACTGGGAAACAGTAGAAATTTTAGCTCAAACAAATAATACTAGCACTCTAGAACAGGCTGTCAAACTCCCAGCCCACGGACCAGATGTGTCACACGCTGTCCATGCCCACGCCCGGTTTAGCGAAGAGGAAAAAAGTCCCGATACGTCACGTGACGCTGCTGTGATAACATGAGTTTGACACCCCTGCTCTAGAAGATTGGCATTCCAACCAAGTCATGATCAAGGGAGATAGATTTAAATCCCATTTGTGGTCTTATGAAAACATATAATTAAAAACTACATTCAAATGAAAGTTACTTATCACTCACTGTACTTTCCTAACCAAACCATGGTTCTGTCAGGGTTCCAAGTAACACCCCCAATGAAAGAAGACTCCGAGGCTAGAAGTTCCTCAAAGTTCCATTTTATTAGAGATGTCATATTGGCACATCTGCGAAAACCCGAATCTGAAAGCTTCCAGATGTTTCCCACCCAAAAGAAAGTCCAAGTCCCTTCCCCCTGCACCCACATGTCCATCACATGGTCCAATCAATGCACCGTCCCAACTGGAGATGCCTCCCAGTCATGCCATTCCAGGTGCAGGCTGAATGTCCTTGACTCTCAGAGAAAAGAATGTTATTATGGCTAGATATCCCTGCTACTCCATGCAATCCCCCCTCCCAGTTTCTCACAACACTAAGTGTGGCAGCCCTGAAGATCCAAAGAAAAAGATGGTCTCCAGGGCTGACAGGTTCATAGTGAACATAACAGACATACAGACATATATACATGAGAGAGAGAGAGAGAGAGAGAGAGAGAGAGAGAGAGAGAGAGAGAGAGAGAGAGAGAGAGAGAGGGAGGGAGAGGAGAGAACACACAACTGATGCCAATTAACAGACTTCACTTGCCCATCTCTTCCATATACATTGTGTTCACTAATGAAATATTTGCAATCCAAAAATCAGCTCAGAGAACTTGTTAGACGTAGTCTTGTATCTGTCTTTCAACTATAAGCCTTACATCATCTTAACTGAGTCAATGTTCTTAAACCCAATTATTTATCACGAATATTTATTTAATCATATATTTTGTATATTCTGTGATGACAAGGAATCTGAATTTATATTTCTGACTGTAATAACTTCTCCCTGAATGTGGTAAATGAATATTGTCATTTTACTGACACTTTTTTAGATGAACTTTAATAAGCTAATCTTGATGCACTTAAAGGTTGTCAAATATCTCGATAGGGAGCAATAAAAACTAGAGAGCTACTTTCATAATATGTTAACATATCTTTTAGAGAATTTTGGAAGTAATTTTATTCAGTAAGCCCAAACACACGGAGAGGAAAGTAGCAGTCACAAGTCTAAATTGTCATAAATTTTACTAGGAAATGGTGGGTGATATTTGTTGTTCATACCAAGGAATTTGCTTGCATATTTGTTCAAATGTGGATGCCTGTCTGCTTTAAGAGCAGTTTTCTTTAAGGGGTATGAAGTCCTTTGTTTAATATTAATTGGAAAGGGGGGAAATGGAAAAACTCTGAATAAATGAAGAAGTTCTTTCAGTGAGTAACATAATGGCTATAAACATGTATACAGAGCAAATGAGTACTTGAAAAAAAAAACAGCCGGAGGCTTTGTATTCTTATAATGAGAGAGTCATCTGTCCTATACATACAAGGATTTTTTGTTGTCTCCTAAAACATATAGGAAAATGGTTTTCATATTGAAGGGAAAGATGATGAAAGAATATCAGCTAAAGAAACAGAAAAATATAAAATTACTTTAAAATCCCCAGCATGTAGACATTTCTGCACTGTGATTTATTTGCCTAATTTGCAGGAGCATAGAACGTTCATTCTGAATGATGAAATTCCAGATATCAAAAATTAATGACAATTATTTCTTCAGACTCAGTAAAGCTTGACAGAGGCTACTGCCGCCCAGTTATTTTTTTAGCCACTCCTAAGCCTGGGAACCTGAATTATTCCTTTACGACAATGTTATCCACTGTTTATTGATCTCTTCTGAAAATACATCTGGAGCATAGCTCACTTTCGGGAGCTGTGATTGACCATCATATAGCCTAGAAACTTAAAGTCAATAAAGGGCACTCCAGAAATTGACCCCAATGACTGCAAAATAGTGCAAAGCAGGAAGGATGATTCATCTCTTACAGAATTACAGAATAAATCTTTTTTTATCCAGTTCTATTCATGTCTCCTTAAGTTCATGTCTTCTCCAATTTTATAATTGTCCAATTCAAATCGTTTCTAGTGCTTTGATTGGACATTGTCTCCCAAAAGTTTCCAATCACATTTAAATGGCTTCGTTACCAGTCCCGTCTTTTGGTATGATGCTCCTCCTTTGACTATCTGATGAAGCCGATCAACAAATATGGCAGAGATAGTCTCAAGGCCCAACTGACGTCTCTCTAATTTCCAACACATCCCATTTTTCAACCTTGGGATTTCAAATCAAAATCAAATCTTTTATTACAGTTCGTGAAGATTGCAAGAAAACCTTAACTGTTAAGTAAATACAAAGGCATGTTGCTGTATGTCTATCTATTTGAGAAGGGGTGTCCAACTCAATTTCATTGAGGGCCGGATCAGGGTTGTGTTTGACTTTGGAGGGCCGGGGTGGGCGTGGACAGGGTGGGCGTGGCCAGCTCAACTTCATTTATGTCAGGGGTGTTTGTGGTGGCCCGAGGACTCTGCCAGCAAAAATAGGCACCCAAGATCCGTTTTCGGCTGCGACAGCCTCCTGCAACCCTCTGAAAGTGAAAACGGCGCTCGGGAGAGCCACATTTTCACTGGCAGAAGCACCAGAAGGCTGGTCTTTTGCTGTTTCCGGGGCAGCCCTGAGGTCCAGATCTAACCACCTTGCAGGCCGGATTTGGCCCGCGGGCCTTGAGTTTGACACCTCTGTATTAGAGCATTAGAATCCAGTATATTGAAATATCAAGATAATTAAAAATCAATAAAACACAGAAGTATGTACTATAATAATAAAGTTGTACCTGAGCATAATTGGTAATGTTTACTCAATATCTACTTAGTTGTTTATTATAATCATAATTTCGAGCTATATAAGAGGAGGGGAAAAAGAGAAAGAAAAAAAAAAGGATGTTATCAGATTGAGTCTTAATTAATTGTTTCCTAGTTTTTAATTGTTTATAAATTTTAATAACTACCCTGTAGGTGATGCCACAATTTCAGTTCCAACTGCCTTTGACCAATGAGCATTTAGTACTTTACACAGAGTTCAGAATATTTAGGAATTTCTTGAAATGAGCCACAAAGAACAGGAAATTGTGATGTTTTGTTTATTGGACTCTGAAGTCATTGAAATATGCTAAGTGCATAAGGTCTTTAGCTCAGGATAAGAGGGAAACTGCTGTTGCTACTTTTAGAGAAAACTATACAGATGCACACAGAGTATAATTCTAAGATAGTTTTTGCTGATTTGTCATACTTTTCAGTTTTTAGAACAATTTCAAATCACAGTCATCCTTCCTACTGCTGTGTTCAGGAACCTGGGAACAAAAAGCCAATCATGCCAGATAACCAGGGGTGGGATTCAGCCAGTTCGGACCAATTTGGGTGAACCGGTAGTTCTGACAATCAGCTGGCCATACTCACCCGCCCCTGCCCTGTCCTGTCCTATATTTCCTTCTTTCTGGCTCAGCTGATTCGCACAGCACAGCTGATTACCGCACCTCCGCTGTTCTACTTACCGGGGTTGCCTTAGAAGGTAAGCAGATGAGCTTCAAATTGCTGTATTTTGAACGCTGCACGCAAAATGCATGCTCACCAAATCAGTTGTTAAACCTGTTGCAGCCCACCACTGCAGACAACCTTATCCTGCCCTTTATCCTCTAGGTCATGGAGTAGAAAAATGAAAATGCAATACACCCCCCACTGCCACCATGCCCTTCTTTCATGTTGAGTGTACTTGTTTGCTTCCACAAAAATGTCTTAGGAGTTCAACCACAAAGCTGTCAAGGTACCATTCCCCATTCAAGAAAAGCTCAGGGCTAGGGACTAGCATATTAAGAGGTACCCACTTCATCAGGGATGTAACAGCCAATGGTGGGTTTCAACCGGTGTTACCACCGGTTCGTTTCATGCATATGCTTCGCTCCGCGCAAGCGTAGAGTATTAGGGAACAGCTGAAATGCAGCAATATGCTCAGCTGCGCCTTTCAGGTGGGCTAAAAATGACCAAATATAAGGTATGTATAACACAGGGGCAGGCGGGAGGGCCAACCGAACTGTCAGAAAGAACCAGTTTGCTCTCAGCTCACCATGGTCACTACCGGCTCTCCTGAACCAGGCCGAACCGGTAGAAACCCACCACTGGTAACAGCATTCCATGACATCATGCTGGCCACATGACCACAGAAATGTCTTCGGACAAGAAAAGGAGATGAGCACTTCTCCCAATAGTTGGCAAAGATTAGAAGAGTAAAATCTGCAGGGACTCCTTAGGAGCTAGGAAGCTGGGTGAAACAGGGTACCCTTCATCTACAATCATAATATTGATCACAATCCCTCCATGGATCATAATATTTAAAAAATGTTACTGCATTTTCAGCTGCACCACTGTTGAGGCAGATATAAATCAACTCTTCAGCACTATCACAGTATTAATAAGATCTGGATTATTATTACTTTTTACACGGCTGCAAAATGGACATTCCCAAGTTGGTGGAAGTGTCCTAACAGTCTTCTCTCAATCTGGTAGTGTCTGACAAAAACAGATCATTTGAATCTAAAATCAAGGTTACAGGGATGGGAAATAGTTGGGAAATAGATAATCCTAAAAACAAACTGGGATTGCCACAAGAAGCAAATACACTGACTTGTTAAAGAAAACAAAGTAAATTTAATAAATATATATGGAAGACTGTTGGTGGACAATGAGGAACCTGTGAGAAGAAAAGAACAGAGAACTCAAGAAAGGAAAGAAATGTTCTCCTAAAAATTACAGTGGGAAGTACTTAAACTCAGAGTTTGGGAAATACATAAAGAACTACAGATGCAAAGGACTTTATTTGACCCAGAGACAAATAGATACTCAGTGGGGGAAAAGATACAGAAGCCTGAAGGCAATAGCTAAGAAAAGAAGAAAGAAAAGAAAATTGTTTGCCTAGAGGCAGCTTAAGGAGATAAAGAGAATAAGAGATAAAGCTTTAAAGCAAAGAAAAGACAGAAGGACTTCTTGTGAAAAAGAATTAAAAGGGGAAAAGCACAAGGTTTTTCTTCCATGCGCTCAGACCAGCCAGCATACCTTCCTTCAGCTACAAAGGAACTGCTGGGGGATGCAAAAGAACTTGAATTGCTTGGTACACTTGCCATCCTGGAAAAGAGGTTGGCATGTTTCATCAGTAGGATACGCTTGGTGTGTGTTGGCCAGGGAGGATTGCCAGCAAGATGTACTGTAGATGAGCATAGAGGATGCAAAGATGCCAGATTGAAAGAAGAAGAACAATCTGATCCAAGAAAAAAGTTGAGGAGGAAGTGAAATGAGTTGCTATCAAATGTCAGCACTGGAGGCCATCTTTCTCTTTGGATCTTCAGAGCTGCCACATTTAGTGCATAGGCCTGCTGTGGGAAACTGGGACAGGGGTTGCATCGGTGGTGGGTTGCTACTGGTTTTCCCTGGTTCGGGCAATCTGGTAGCGGCGATGGTGAGGTGAGAGCGAACTGGTTCGCTCCGACTGTCCACTGGGCCCTCCTGCCCACCCCTGCACTATACCTACCTATATTTGCTTGTTTTTAGCCCAGCTGATAGGAGCAGCAGAGCGGATTGCCAGAAACTAAGCTGTTCTGAAATGGAATGTGCTTGCAAAGCGAATTGGTGGTAACACCGGTTGAAACCCATCACTGGGTTGCATGGAGTGGGTAGAGATAGATACTGTGGCTGTGGTTTCCGGTGTCCCGTCATAGTCAGTTGGTTCCATCACTGACTATAGGGAGTGAGACCTTGGCCCCCTCAGAGAGGGTTCACAACTTGGGTGTCCTCCTGGATTCACAGCTGTCTTTAGAAGACCACCTGATGGTGTGGCCAGGGGGGCTTTTTATCAGGTTCGCCTGATCCACCAGTTGCGTCCCTTTCTGGACCGGGACGCCTTGAGCACAGTCACTCACACCCTCATTACTTCCCGTCTGGACTACTGCAACGCTCTCTACATGGGGCTCCCCTTGAAGAGCACCCAGAGGCTCCAGCTGGTCCAGAATGCGGACGCGCGGGTGATTATGGGGACAACTTGGTGTTCCCATGTAACACTGTTCCTGCGCGAGCTGCACTGGCTCCCAGTGGTCTTCTGTGTGCGATTCAAGGTGTTGGTTGCTAGCTTTAAAGCACTCCATGGCATGGGACCTGGATATTTACGAGACCACCTTCTGCGTCCAATAGCCTCCCACCAACCAGTACGCTCCCACAGAGAGGGTCTCCTCAGGGTGCTGTCAGTTAGACAGTGTCGACTGGCGACCCTCAGGGGGAGAGCCTTCTCTGTCGGGACACCTGCTCTCTGGAACGAGCTGCCCCCAGAGATTCGTCGGATTTCCGACCTCCATACCTTCCGCCGCACCCTTAAAACGCTATTATTCCATCAAGCAGGGCTGGCCTAGAATATTATTTTAATGCGTTACTGTATTTTAGACGATCGGCCAAACTATTTAATAATTTTAAATTGTTTTAACTTTTGCATTGTTGGTTTTATCTTGGCTGTACACTGCCCTGAGTCCCTTTGGGAGGAGGGCAGTATAAAAATTTAATAAAACTGAAACTGAAAACAGATAGCAAAAATAACATTCTTTTCCCTGGAAGTCAAGGACATTCAGCCTGCATCTGGAGAGACGTAACTGGGAAACATCTCCAATCGGGACGGTGGATTGACTGGACCATGTGATGGACTTGTGGGTGCAGGGGAAGGGACTTTGACTTTCCTTTGGGTGGGGAAAACCCGGGGTGCATTCAGATTCAGGTTGACATCTCTAATAAAATGGAACTTTGAGGAGCTGCTGGCCTCAGAGTCTTATTTAGTTGGGGGTGTTACTTGGAACCCTGACACCAAAGACTTCTGCAAAAGCAGCTGCGGTGAGTGGTAAGGATGAGATTTGCACTGTTTCAAAATGTACCATGCTTTGAAAAGTATGTCCCTTTAAGGGAGCTATTTAGATTGTTGAATGAGAGAAAGTTAGTTTGATTGATGTGTTTGACATCTCAGCACACTGAAATTCAGGCTCAGCGTGATTTAAGATATCTTTGTTCCTGTGCATTATGTGTATTATGCCTGCATATTTTTACGGTTGTTGGTTTCCAAATACAAATAGTACACTAAAGCAATTTTGTCTGTTCACAACTAGAGGTGGGTTTTTTCCTTCAAGGGAAAAGGGAGGAAATGTCCCTTAGAAATCTCTCTTTTTGGAGAATTGGCAGAAGGCTTCCTTAAATTGCATTGGATAAAAGTTGATGGGATTCTACTGCCAAAGCTCTAAGGAATCAGCTACTTTGTTAAACAACTATTTATTTATTTTATTTATTTATTTTGTCACATTTCTATGCCGCCCAACTCCCGAGGGACTCTGGGCGACTTACAACAGAGAATAAAACAATGCAACAATATCCCATACAAAAGTTAAAAGAAGACATTAAAACATTAAAATGTTAAAACACATACACTCCAATTTGTGGCCGGGTCTCGCAAGATCACTATAACGAGATCAACAGTCCCAGGCCTGCCGGAAGAGCCAGGTCTTCACCACTTTCCGGAAGGCCAATAGGGTGGGGGTGGTCCAGATCTCAGGAGGTAACTGGTTCCAGAGAGCTGGGGCAGCCACAGAGAAGGCCTTCCCCCGTGGGCCCACCAGCCGACATTATTTAGCTGACGGGACCCGGAGGAGACAATCTCTGTGGGATCTTACCGGTCGCTGGGAGCTATGTGGTAGAAGGCGATCTCGAAGATAGCCTGGTCCTGAGCCATGTAGGGCTTTAAAGGTAATAACCAACACCTTGAATTGTGCCCGGAGACCGATAGGGAGCCAGTGCAGCTCACGGAAATTGGTGTAATGTGGGTGTATCTAGGTGCACCCACTATAACTCACATGGCTGCATTCTGGACCAATTGTAGTCTCCAAACACTTTTCAAGGGTAGCCCCATGTAGAGCATGTTGCAATAGTCCAACCATGAGGTGACAAGGGCATGAGTGACTGTGAGGAGACCCTCCTGATCCAAGTAGAGTTGCAATTGGTGCACCAGACAAACCTGTGCAAAGGTCCCCCTAGCTACAGCTGTCAGATGTTGTTCCAATCTCAGCTGTGAATCTAGAAGGACACCCAAATTGCGAACCTGTTCTGAGGGGGGCACTTTCTCTCCCTCCAGAACCAAGGATGGACAATCGACATAGTCTTTAGGGGGCAATACCTAGAGCCATTCGGTTTTGTCTGGGTTAAGTCTGAGCCTATTGACTCCCATCCAGATGATCTATGACTATGGATGATCTACTTTACCAATAAAGGTGCATTATCCCAATTCATTTTCTAGTTACGCTTTGTATGAGTGCACTATCTTTTGCCAATTATGTGAAAGAAATGTTAGAATGCAGCTGACCAGGTGAAAAGAAAGATTAAAAAGGAAACGTCCGTGTGCACAAAAGGCATTCAAACTTTTTAGTATGGATAGTCCAGAGCTTCCAAGGAAGAAATGATTAAATGACTTGCCTCCAGAAATTGTGAGTGCTCCGTGTTTTTAAGAAGAGATTGGACAGCCATTTGTCTAGAATGGTTTAGGTCTGGTACAGGCAAGGGTCTCCTGCTTGAGTAGGGGGTTGGATTAGAAGACACCCCCCCCAAGGTCCCTTCCAATCAGGGGTGAAATGCTACCAGTTCAGACCAGTTCGCCCGAACCGATAGTAATAAAAGCTACTGGTTTGGACGAAAGGGTAAGTTTAAAAAATGCTACCGGTTCAGAGGAACTGGTATTTCCGATGATCAGCTGTGCTGCGCAATTTACCGTATTTTTCGGAGTATAAGACGCACCGGACTATAAGACGCACCTATCTTTTTTGGTGAGGAAAGGAAGAAAAAGAAATCTACCTCTGCCTCTGCCTCTGAGCAATTTTGCCTCTTTGCAGCAAACAGCAAACAGTCTGCTTTACTTTCATTTTCGTTTTCAGCATAGCTTGATTTACACAAGGGAAAAAATATCTGCTCCAGCAATTTTCTTCCTTGCAGCAAGCAACAGAAGCCTGCAAAACAGCAGAGAGCAAGACAGCTGAGAGTCAGGAGGCTGACCCAATCAACTTGTGCTAATTAGGCTGTGCTGAAGCTAAAGGAGCTGTTTTTTCTTGCTGTTTGCTGCAAGGAAGTAACTGCTGGGAGGCAGAGGCCAAAGGGTGGGGGCCAGTGGGTGGGCGGGGCTACATTCGATGTATAAGATGCACCTAAATTTTCACCCTCTTTTAGGGGGGAAAAAGGTGTGTCTTATATTCTGAAAAATATGGTATATTTGCTAGGAAGTAGGAAATCCTGCTTTCTAGCGAATCTAAATTGTGCGTCACAGCTGTCCCTCCCCCCTCGCTGTTCTACTTACCTTAGAAAAGGCTTCTTAATCCTCCTTTTTCAGCACTGTGCAGTAGCGCCTATGGTGCATATGCCTGTGAAGCATGCATTTGGCGCATGCATACCCACAGCGAACCAGTAACGAAGTGAACCAGTAGCAGATTTCGGAGCATTTCACCCCTCCTTCCAACTCTATTTTTCTATATTCTACAAGTCACATTGAGTTGTGAATTTGCTATTTTTATATCTGTAATTTGTCATTATTTGAATTTTCCACTAATAGCAACAAGCTCCAGGATACCCATAGAATAGTTAGTTGCTGTAAACAAACAATGAGATTTCAAATTAAATATTGAAATTATAATAGGGTCACAATGGGCCCCTATGGGGATGCTGCAACAGTCTTAAGCGTGAAAAACGGTCTTAAGTCACTTTTTTTCAGTGCGGTTGCAGGGGTGAAATGCTCCCGGTTCGGACTGGATCACCCGATCCGGTAGTGATGGCAGTGGGTGGTTCGGAGAACCGGTAGCAAAAATCCCTGCGCCCCCCCCCCCAATGCCCAGCTGGGCCGCACGATCATCAGAGGCTTTTTTTTTTACTTTTAAAAGCATTTTTTCTACCACCTCTTCCGACGAAAAAATGCTTTTAAAAGTAAAAAAAAAAGCCTCTGATGATCGTGCGGCCCAGCTGGGCATTGGGGGGGGGGGCGCAGGGATTTTTGCTACCGGTTCTCCGAACCACCCACTGCCATCACTACCGGATCGCGCGGCTCAGCTGGGATCATCAGAGGCTTTTCAAAGCATTTTTTTCTGCAACCTCTTGGCTGAAGAGGTGGTAAAAAAAATGCTTTGAAAAGTCTCTGATGATCCCAGCTGGGTTGCCTGATCGTCAGAGAGGCATTTTTTTAAAAGCCTCTCTGAGGATCCCAGCTGAGTTGCCTGATCGGCAGAGGCTTTTCAAAGTATTACAAAAAATGCTTTAAAAAGTTTTTTTAAACAAAAAAAGTTGGCCACACCCAGCCAGTCACATTACCTCCCCCACCAAGCCACGCCCACAGAACCGGTAGTAACAAATTTTACATTTCACCCCTGTGCAGTTGTAACTTCAAACAGTTCCTAAATGAACTGTTGTAAGTCGAGGACTACCTGTATTCAGTGGAACAACTTGTCTTCAGACGTTGTGGGTACTCCATCACTGGAGGTTGTAAAGAAGAGATTGGACAGTCTTTTATTTGGAATAATATAGGACAGTGATGGCTAAACTTTTTCTTGTCGTGTGCCAAAAGCGCGCATGCGGGCACCCATAATGCAATGCACCCCATGCACATGCATGCATGAACACCCACACCCCCACACATGTGCATGCGACCCCCCACCCTGTTTTTAGCTTTGCAGGCCTCCTTGCAACCTCCTGGGCCCAAAACAGGTCCGGGGGGGAGGGGCGGGCCGCATACCCCCATGCCCTGTTTTGAGTCTAGGCCTCCCTATAGCCTCCTGGGCCCAAAAATGGGCTTGGGGGGGAGACACTGCACCCCCTGTGCTCCTCCCCCTGTGCATGTGCACGCAACTCCCTGCACATGGGCGCACATCTCCCACATACGCCCTGCCCCCCCACACATCCCAAAAAGCAGCTGGCCGGTGGAAGCACATGCGCGCATGTGCAGTGAAGCTGAGCTGGGTGACAGAGCTGGGCAACAGAGCTGGGCAACTGTTCTGTCCCCGTCCCACACACGCACCCCCACAGACGGCCTGGAGTTAATAAGCCACATGACAAAATCTTTGTAGATAAAGCTGGCAGCAACCCAGTGGCTAGCTGCCAATTCAGACATTACTCACACAAAACAAAGATTAGACTGCAAGCATTCTGATAAAGCAGGCAAAGTTTTGACAATATAAGGATTAGTCCAAATGCAGTCCGACAAGGCAGGCAGAAGTCCAGTAACCCAGAGATCATGGATTATTTCTAGTTTTTGCTCGTCTCAAACTGAACCGGCCACCACACCCACATTTATACCCTGTGGGGTGTGGTCCAGTGACTCAGCTAATCTCTGGCACGCCTTCCCCTCTGCTGCGCACGCTTCTCCCTGCGCCGCTGCCGAGGATCCAGCCAGCACTTATCTACTTCGTCGCTGTCCACCTGTGGCTGTGGGGACGTGCTTGGCTCTGGGCCTATCTCTTGGCCTTCGGTGTCCTCCGGAGGCATTGCCAGAGAGGAGGGTCCTGGAGAGGGAGGACTTGCCAACTCCACTCCCTCACTCTCAGAGTCTGCATCTGTCGATAGCCCAGGCTCAGGCAATGCCAGCGACAGAGCTGGGCGACAGAGAGGGCTCTGCGTACCAGCTGTGGCATGCGTGCCATAGGTTCGCCGTCACGGATATAGGATCTCCTGCTCAAACAGGAGATTGGACTAGAAGACCTCTAAGATCCCTTCTATTTCTGTAATGCTTTTACTGTCACCGTTACCTTCTGATTCCATGAACAAATCATGCTCCAGGAACTGTGCATTTTAATGCAACGTTAGAAAAGAAATTAAACATTGAGATTTAGAGAAGTGTATTAAATCTCTCTGGTATGAATGGCAATAATTCTAATCAAGATAGGCCTTACTAAAATGAATATTTCACTCCTAAATATGCTTCCCTAGAAGAAATTTACACTGACTTCCATTCTACGGGTGTTAAGGCTGCAGCAACCTCAATAAATGCATTAGAGCATTTTCCCCTGCTTTTTCAAAATGTCATTATCATTTTAACAAGACCAATCTCAAGATAATGATATGTACCTTTAATTAATACCCTTATTGGACGGCTGGAAATGGCACTTAAGAAAATGTTGACATTGTTAGAGAAACAACATCTGCTTCGCCAGGTTGAAGGCAGATGGCGAGCAGCTCATTGACTCCTTCTTTTACCCAATTTCTCTGCCCTTGTTCAATGCTCAGTGTGTGTAGAAAATACTGTTAAGCAGGAAAAGCAGTGGCTCTTTGTGTATAACGCATAGTCTGTGTGCTAATAGATTCAAGATGGACAGAACTAGTAAACATTTCAATTACTTGCTAAATAAGATTTACGATTTTTAAGGGGATTATTTAGGGGAAAAATCCAAGCCTATCTCAGGCATCTGTGGAAAGAAAGGAAGTAATATATAGGGGAAAACTGAGGCGTTTTCAACTGCAATCCATAGTAGAACAAATTGTGGTTTGAAAAGACTCATTACTTCTCTAGTCTCAAAATTAGTCTTAGAAGCAGAGTTTCCTCTGTGATTTTGCCTTAATTAGAGCAAACAGAACGAAACAATTATTATCGAGGCAAAACTTGTTACGGCTTAATCCTTTAAAAATGGACAATACCAATAGGCATTTTTTTTAACACAGGTTTTCCTGTATTATTCCAGTCCGTAATTCTATCATGTGAATAAGCTACAAGTTGGAAAGTTGCGTTTATATTATTCCCTTAACATAAGTAGTTTGTGTACAGCTTTTCTTTACTGTATTTTTAGCAACTCATTATACATGTTATGCTTTTAAAAATATAACGCTAACACGAAGTTTCAGTTTTTTTTTCCAGGTACAACTATTGGTTGTCTTCAGTCATTTCCAAAGGTATGATTCCCCCCCCCCAGGATGCATCTTTCCAAATATATCCCCTTTTGAATATATTTTTATACAGAAAGTTCTCTTTACTGTTGCCCACTTTCTACTCCAACTGAATCAGCTCATGTCGATATATGTAAGTATCAGGGGGTCTGCTGGATATGGGTAAAACAAAAAAGGTCAAAATGCTAGCTGTGATAGTGTGACTGAAGCTCTGCTTGATTTTTATGTGTATGAAAAATGAAGGCCACAGAGGAGGAGCTGGTGTGAAGGAGTAGAGTGAGGTGGCAGCTTCCCAGGAAGGAAGGAGCATATTCAGTGGTGGGATTTAGCCAGTTCTGTCCAGTTCTAGTGAACCGGTAGCACCAACTGCAATAGGCTCTGCCTACCCACCCAGAAGTAATGATGTCCTATTTAGACATGTTTGTTCTGTCCCCATCTCACACACGCACACAAACAGACAGCCAGGGGTTAAATAAACTGGCAGACAACCAATTCTTCTGATAAAATGCTTGGCAGCAACCCAGTAGCTGCTTGCCAAGAACTTTACTCATAAACAAAATACACACAGTTCAATAATTGTCCAGTTCGTAAAATAAATCCAAGGCTGATAATGTTGTTTCCAAAGATGCAATGTGACTCGATAGTAGTTAGTTTTGTCCGTCACAGAGTCTGAATGGCCACCTCACCCCCTTTTATACCCTGTGGGGTGTGGTCCAGTGACTCAGCTTAATCTCTGGCATACCTTTTTTTCTGTTGCGCATGCTTATCTCTGCGACGCTGCCGAGGATCCAGCCAAGACTCATTTCCCTCATCACTGTCCACCTGTGGCTGCGGGGGTGTGCTTGGCCCCGGCCCTATCTCTTGCCCTTCGGCGGACACCGAAGGCATTGCCAGAGAGGAGGGTCTTGGAGAGGGAGGCCTTGCCAACTCCTCTCCTTCACTCTCAGAGTCCTCTCCTGCCGATGACACAGGCTCAGGTAACGGAGTCACAACAATGTTTTGGAGGCTGTGTGCATGCGTGATAGGTGCGCACGAGAACAAAGAGCATGTGTGAAGGCCGAGCATGCATGGTAGCGCGTGGTCACATTTGTGAACCAGTAGGGAAGGTAAGTGAATCCCACCTCTGAGCACATTTCAAAAAGGGGGGGATGGAGGCTGGACAATAGGCAGCCCAGCCCAGAGATGGATAGGAGGCAGAGAAAGAGAATTTGGATAGTCACTGCAGGACTATCTCTCAGGGTATATCCATTAGAAGGAAGGTAATAAGGGTTTAGTCTGGCAAGTTTCTGTCTGTTACATGTTAGCAAATAAAGAACTGAACTTGGGTGGAACTGTTCCATATTATTCTTGGGCTTAGTCTGATAATGTGTGTCACGTGCACCATTCTGGCAGCCATATTGACCTTTTTTTTAATCTAACCCTGCAAAGCGTATAGTCAAGGCTATGGTTTTTCCAGTTGCAATGTATGGCTGGACCATAAGACCATAAGAAAGGCTGAGTGCCAAAGAATTGAGGCCTTTGAACTATGGTGCTGGAGAAGACTCCTGTGAGTCCCTTGGACTGCAAGGTGATCAAATCGGTCGGTCGTAGAGGAGATCAACCCTGACTACTCTTTAGAAGACCAGATCCTGAAGATGAAACTCAAATACTTTGGCTACCTAATGAGAAGGAAGGACTCACTGGAGAAGAGCCTAATGCTGGGAAAGATTGAGGGCAAAAGAAGAAGGGGACAGCAGAGTACGAGGTGGCTGGATGGAGTCACTGAAGCAGTCGGCGTGAGCTTAAATGGTCTCTGGGGGATGTTAGAGGACAGGAAGGCCTGGAGGAACATTGACCATGGAGTCGCGATGGGTCGGACACGACTTTGCAACTAACAACAATGACAATAATCCTGCAAACACTCTGGTAAGTATTAAAATGGAGGGTAGATATCTAGAGAAGATAGGAATTTCTATATATGAGTAAATTGGTCATCCTATTCACAACGTGATCTACAAGGACAATCATAAATAATCCCAGATAACTTTTTAGTTTTCAAAAACCAAACAGGAAGTGGATAGCATACAAATTGGTAATAACTATGCATTAGCTATGTGTAAAGTTACCTTTGGATTATGTAAATCTGCTCAATGAAAAAGTTCCAAATATCCCACACATATTTTCAGCATTTTTCACATTTATTGGCTACTGTACAACTTTTTAATGGGCTTTTTGGAACCATAAATATAGTTCTATTCGTACAGAGGTTATCTTTGCCAAGTTGCTTTCACAACCTAAAAAGGCAAAGTATGCTTCTCAAAAGTATTGTGATTGATGTTTTTAATTGTCATATAATATTAGATTAGTGTTAAAATATAATTATAGCATATAGAGCTCACCTGCATTGAGGCAGGAGGACGTTTTAAGAAAAATATTACTATGGAGGAATATGTCTCTTATTTGTGCTTCCATAAAGCAACAATGGATGTAAGGATAAAAACAGATGGTTGCAACGATCTGTAAAGTCTTTTGCAAAGTTTGTTAATTCTATTTTTTTTAAATGAGTTGCACAAAATTTGCAGCTACTGTAATTCTCTAGGGCGTGTTTTTCAACTTTCAATTTCCAAGCATGAGAGGTGATCAAAAGTTGTGACATGCCTTCGGGATTGTAAAGCTATTTTGGTTACTTTAATATAATTTAGATGTTCTTGGTAAGCAACTACATAAACATCGTAACTTTTTAACCTTTTGTTTGTTTCAGTCGTATTCCTGTGTTGCTTTTTCTCTTTTACCCCAAGCAAAACAACAAAAGCCCAGGCCAAAGCTAGTGGCCTATGAGCTAAAGATAAAAGAGCTAGAACTCATCAGAGTGGGAATCCCAAAAGTGCTTTTTCAAGAGGCAATTGGTCTTTCTTGTTTTTCTTTGAAGACATTTCACTTCTCATCCAAGAAGCTTCTTCAGCTCTGACTGGATGGTGGGGAATGGAAGGATTTATATTCCCTGCAGACAGCTGATCATTTGCATTCTTTTAGAGAGCCATTGAGGCCACTTCAGGGGTGGGTTCTAGTTTACATCGCGCCCGCAAAGATCAACTTTGATGACATCCAGGTCAGTGGGCGGAGCCTCCTGCCGGTTTTACTATCGGTTCTTGAGAACTGGTCCGAACCGGGGGGGGGGGCAACCCACCACTGGGCCACTTGGAGGTTTGTCTGTGTCCTCGGGGTCACTTGAGTAGTACAAATGAGTGTGGAGCCTTCTTGGAACTGCTGAAAGGACTGTGCTGTGGAGCTGTGCCCCTACAGGATGTTCTCTGCCCTGCACAGGCGCAGGCTGTTGGGGATGAGTTTGAGTTGTCTCCATCTCAAACTAAAGTGCAAATGGTCCTGTAGTCTGCAGTTTGTAGTCAGTTTGAGACTACAGACTCATCCCCAACGGCCCATGCCTGCATTTAACAGTGAAGTGAGGGAAGAATGAAATATTTTGAGAAATATTTAAAAAGGCAGAATATTATATTTCCCCTAAAAGAGAAATATAAATTTTAAGGGAGTCAGAAACTCAGCCCCAGCTCCCTGCTCCCAGCAGATATTTAGTGCCCATTAAGAAAGAGTGGGTCATCCTATCTCCAAGACAAAAGCTCCAGGCTAATGGGATTAAGACATTACCCTCCAGGACATAATAGGATTACTAGCAGCAGAGCTCACTGCATTGGAAAATCTCCTAAGAACACTACATCACCCAGCAAACTTCAAGCAAACTTATCTCAGACAAACATGACCCCACATGGCCACAACAGCCAATAGAATACATGTTCTTGCACAGGAACAGGAAGCTCAAGTGCAAAGCCAAAGAGGTGGTACAAAAATATCCCACTCTCAACTCCATGTGGTCAGCTGCACCAGGACCATATGCTTGGTGGACCTGTTCACCATTAAACCCTCTTTCCAATCAGCCACTATGTTTCCATTGTCTTTCTCGAGGCTTGGAACTGAACCAGATGGATATTTCTTCCAACAGAACGGACACAGGGCAGAAAACATCCTGCAGAAAACGGAGCTTTCCAACACAGTCCTTTCAGCAGTTCCAAGAAGGCTCCATACCCTGTTGCACTACCCATGTTACCCTGAGGACACAGACAAACCTCCAGGAGGCCTCAAAGACTCTCCAAAAGGATGCAAATGACCAGCTGTCTGCAAGGAATATAAATCTTTCCATTCCCCACCATCCAGTCAGAAGAAGAAGCTTCTTGGATGAAAAGCAAAACGTCTTCAAAGAAAAACAAGAAAGACCAGTTGCCTCTTGAAAAAAGCACCTTTGGGACAACTATGACCTGGATGACTGAGAATCTCCATAGACATCAGAGTGGGAGATAATGTAGGGCAAAAATCAAGAACAAGAGACACACACTGAAATCAAAACAACAATGTGAGACAACAACAAAACAACAAACTAGGGACACTATGTCAGCATTCCAGAAAACCCCAATTCCAATTAAAAACTTCGAGGCAAGCATTTTCTCAAAGTTCCATTTATTAGAGTAGGTATACTGGCACATCTTGGGAAAACATGAATCTGAGAGTTCCGGGTTTTCCCTCAGTAAATCAAAACCTCCAAAACCGTCTCCTCACTCATCAGTCCATCACATGCTCCAATCACCATCCGTCCCATCTCGAGACATCACTCCAACCACTCCTCCTCCAGACACAGGATTGTCCTGACCTTGACCGAAAGGAAGAGTGCTATTTTGTCTAAATACATTCCCTCTACTAAATCCCCCCCTCCCTCCTACATTCCCACACATGAGAAGGTGGCAGTGCGGAAGCTTCTGGAGCTAATATGGCTTCCAAAGCTGACACCCTGTTCATTGCAGAAGTGAATGGGGACATAAACAGGCTATCAGAGGGCAGGCATTCTCTGTGGGCGCCCCTGCCCTCTGAAACAAGTTACCCACCGAGCTCCGGACAGCACCTGATCTCCGTTCCTTCCGTCGCGGCCTGAAGACTTGGCTATTCCAACAAATGGGCTGATTTAGATTCTTGGGTGTTATTATTTATTATCATTCGATCTTAACTGGTTTTAATTGGGTTTTTATTGTATGTTTTTATCTGTTTATTTGTTTTTACCTGTGTTCACCGCCCTGAGTCCTTTCAGGAGAAGGGCAGCATATAAATACTTGCAAATAAATAAAATAAATAAATATCAGAAGCAGTTATAATAAACCTTTCCCCATTAGTTTGCAATAAAACCAGGTATCCTTAAACAACATATTTGGGACACTGATTTTTGAATTGATGTGAATCTCGATTCACATTCACATCACACTTGCCGCAATTGGAGTCTTTTCTAGTGGAAATGTACCAACTTCCTGCCATTTTTCTATCCCTTCCTATTAGGATGATTTATTTTATTTTTTTATTTGATTTATATGCCGCCCTTCTCCGAAGACTCAGGGCGGCTTACAATGTGCTCAGCAATAGCCTTCATCCTTTTGTATATTTATACAAAGTCAGCTTATTGCCCCCACAACTGGGTCCTCAATTTACCTACCTTAGAAAGGATGGACGGCTGAGTCAACCTTGAGCCTTGGCAAGATTCGAACCCTGCAGTAATTGCAGGCAGCTGGTCTTAATAACCAGCTTAATAACAGGGTGCCTTAAACCCCTGTACTACCATTTATTTACTTATTTATTTATTTATTATTCATATTTCTATGCCGCCCACTCTCCGCGGACTCTGGGCAGCTTACACCAAAGACAGTATACTAAATAGCATATTGCCCCCAACAATCTGGGTCCTCATTTCCCTATTATCAACATATATATCCTTGTCAGTATAAATCAATGGGGACTTTGAGCCACATGTTTTCACACTGACATCTCTAGGGTGGTTTGTAACCAATTATATCCTCCACAACCACCATGTTTGAATGAGCAGCCCTCCCATCAACCATTTCATGAGATTATTCACAGCCCAAAGACACAAAAAAATGGAGTTCTCAGGCCTTAAAATATGGATATGTTGACGCACTAACTTGTGTTTCAATGTTTTAGTCTTATAAACAACAGCAACCACTATCGTGGTGAATCTAAGAAGAGAAGCATTATTTGACTCAATCTTCCAGGGCAAAGAGATGATACAGAAATCAGAAATTTTTCCATTGAATGACGACAATGCTTCCAAATTTATTTAGATGTTTGAACGTTCTTTTCAAATTGGCCCATCTCTGAATCATGCTCTGTATCAGGAGTCTTGGCAGCTCTGCATTATTATATTAACGCTAGCTGAGAAGATAGTTTGATAACAGATATTACATATACTCACTGATAAACCAAGAGTTTTAAGTTCTAAAATACACACCAAAATTGGCTTTTCTGCAAAGCCGAGCTGATTTTTAAAGCCTGTCACGATCTGAATATCACACGATTTTGTAAATGATGACGTAACCGTTTGCAGTTTTATGTCTGCGATTCAATGACTGCTTATCCATGGGTGACACATTTTTCATAATATTTTTGGTTGAAATTTCAAAGGTCAGCTTCTATCTGCAGATGGGCTTATCCATGATTATCCATGGTATCTTGCACACGTTTATCAATAGTGGAACTCAAGCCGCTTTCCTATACCAGTGTTGTGGTCCGCTGGCGGCCTCCGGAGCTGGCAGCAGAGTCGAATGGTGAGGAGGTTGGGGAGGAACATGGGCCAGTCCTGGAGTCTGGGGAAGGCTCAGATGAGGGCTCTGCATCAGAGGCAGAGAGGGGCCAGGGCCATTTAGGAGTTATGTGTGGACTCCAGAGCCTCCAGATTCAGACATCAGTGAGGCAGAGGAACAGGGGGAGCCTATTCTAGTGCGCGCATGCGCAGAGCTGCAAGAAGGCAAGAACAGTTAAAACAAAAGGGCCGACTCGGGAGTAGAGCTTGGAGATTATTGGCCCCTCCCACAAGACATAAAGGAGGAGCAAAGGCACGTGAACCTTTGCAGGAAGCAATGTTGTTCATTCTGGCTGGTTTAAATTCTGCAGCTCCGTTTTGACTCTGTGTTCCGTGTGGCCTTGCAAAGCTAATTGCCAGTTAGGTCTTTGGCAGCATGTCAAGGGAGATAAAGGTGGGTGCTTATCAGCCTTATCCCGAAAGGACTGGGACAGACTTCTGTCGGACTCTTTACAACTATTTGTGACTCGTCTGTGAATGAACAGAATGAGAATGAACAGTCTGTGAATGAACAGAATTCACAGCCCTTGAAATAAAAAGAGGATTTTGGGGACTAATTGTGTGCTTTTTACTGTCTCAGGAAGCCTGTGTCAGACCAATTTTACCTGGCAGTAACCTCTGTATTTATTTTATTTATTTATTTGTTTTAATTTGTATCCGCCCTTCTCCAGCAGGACTTAGGGTGGTGAACAGCCAGAATAAAACAGTCGTTTCTGTGTCGTTTCTGTGTCGTTTATGTTTATTTATTTTTAATTTTTATTTTATTTTGAATTTGTATACCGCCCTTCTCCCTGAGGACTCAGGGCGGTGAACAGCCAAGTAAAAACATCAAATACAAATATTAAAATACAGTTAAAATATATATATAAATTTGGCCCCATTAATTAAAAACGATAAACAAAACAATTAAAAACACTTAAAAAAAAATTAGGCCAGCCCGGCTTGCTGGAAAAAGAAGGTTTTAAGGGCACGGCGGAAGGCACCGAGGTCTTGGATTCTCCTTATCTCTGGGGGCAGCTGATTCCAGAGGGTAGGTGCCCCCACAGAGAAGGCCCTCCCCCTGGGGGTCACCAGCCTGCACTGTTTGGCTGATGGCACCCTGAGGAGGTCCTCTCTGTGGGAGCGCACGGGTCGATGGGAGGTCGTCGGTGGCAGCAGGCAGTCTCGAAGATAGCTAGGCCCTATGCCATGGAGCACTTTAAAGGTGATAACCAACACCTTTCATATGTTCATATAAATATGCACAGGACTGCTGTGTCTAACAATTTCTAATATTAAAAGTTTCATACCCATTGTTTCAAAATAATTATGAGGTGTTGTGGCGAGAGGTGCAGAAAGATATGGAGACCTGGAAAAAACTGCAACTGTCTCTACTTGGAAGAATAGCAGCAGTTAAGATGAACATTTTGCCAAGATTTCTTTTTTTGTTTCAAATGATTCCGGTGCTTAAAAGTGATAAACAATTGAAAGTGTGGCAAGCTGGAGTGAATAAGTTTGTCTGGAACGAGAAAAACCCGAGAGTGAAATTGAAAATTATGCAAGATGTTCCAGAAAGGGGAGGTCTTAAACTACCAAACCTACAGCTATATTATGATGCAGCAGCTTTGACTCTAACAAGTGATTGGTTTGGAAGGAAAAAGACTGGAATATTGAATGTAGAAAGTTTTGATCTTGAATTTGGATGGCATGCCTACTTATTTTATGATAACAAAGTCGACAAAGTATTTAAAAGCCATAGAGACTCTTTGATGAGAGTTTGGAAGAAGCACCGATTCAAATGGGATTATAAAATACCGCTATGGCTGGATCTTGGTCATACTTTGTGGAATACAAATATAATGTCACTCGGGGGGGTTTTATATAAAGAGGTTCTTTTTACAGATGCGGGCAGATGGCAGCTGAAGACACTACAGACACTGTTGGCTGAAGGGATTAATATAACCTGGCTACAATATAATCAATTGCAATTGAGATGGAAAGAGGACCAAAAAACTGGTATTATGTTGCACGAGGAAGAATTGGTTAGACACATAAAAGAGAAAGGTCCAATGCATATTAAAAGGCTTTATAATGTTTTGTTAGAAAGGGATTCAGAAACCAAACTAGTTAAAGATTGTATGATTAAGTGGGCTCAAAATTTTGAAGAACCAGTGATGTTGGAAACATGGGAAAAAAATTGGGTTCAGAACGTTAAATTTACACAGTCGCAGAATTTGAGGGAAAATTTCTATAAAATGTTTTATAGATGGCACTTAGACCCCAAAAAGTTATCATGTATGTACCCTAATGTTCAGCCAAAATGTTGGAGATGTGAATGTTTGGATGCTACGTATTATCATGTTTGGTGGACCTGTAGGAAAGTTAAGGCTTTTTGGATAAAAATTTGGTGGGTCATGCAGAATGTTTTGAAGAAAAAAATTCAATTCTCTCCACAATTGTTTTTATTGGGTATAGTTAAGGGTTTTACATTGGGTGAAACAAAATTGATATTGTATATGATAACAGCAGCAAGATTGTTGATAGGTAAATACTGGAAGAATGAAGCCTTGCCCACTATTGAGGAATGGACTTTGAAGATGGCCAGTTTTGCAGAGATGGCGAAGATTTCAGCATACTTAAAAGATTGTTTACAAGAGACTTATGAATGGGAATGGAAAAAGTGGATAGAATATGTTCAGAACAAATATCAAACTAGGAAGTATCAAATAGCTTTTACTTGAAAATAATGTATTAGAAATTTTTTAATGTAATGAAGATAAAAAGAGAAATTATAAGGGGGAGGGAGGGGTTCAAGTTTTATACAAGTTTTATACTAAGGGGGGTTTTGTATTGGATATGAGTATATTGTGTGGAAGTCTGGGGGGAGGGGAGGGTTAGGGAGGGTTAGGGAGGTTTGGAAGTTTGGGGTGGGTGGTGGGGGGGGGAAAAGGGGAGAAAATGTAATTGTAAAACTTTTGCAATAAAAAAAAAAAGTTTCATACCCAGACAAAATTCCAGATGGCCTCTACATGTCAGTAAAGGTACATCCAATTCTAACTCTTGGGCGCCTTCTAACAACCATTCAAATTCTGCAGCCCAGGTTTGCCTTTCTAGGCCATACAGTGGAAGTCAGCCTTGCTGTTTATATATTTTATTTATATATATAAAAAAAACATTTATAGAACTGCACATGTTTCAAAACAAACTCTGGATGGCAAATAACCAATAAAATGGTCTAAAACAATATAAAGTGGTAGAAAAATCACTAGCAAGAAAAAAATAATAAAATCAGAAAATCTGGTGCTGCAGCCAGCCTTCTTTAATGCACTCTCGTTCTCATCCCATCTCATCTCTTCTGGGGGAAGAGCCAGGTTTTAAGTGCTGTCTGGAAGGATGAAAGGACAGGGACCTATAGGATCCTAGGGGTGACGGGGTCCATAGGACAGGGGCTGCAATCAGAGGTGGGTTTCACATACTGTAGCTACGGGTTTGGCGAGCACCAGAAATGTGAGCGCACGTGCGTGCAACATCAAACAACACGGCAATTCGCACATGCGCGTGCAGTCTGCACATGTTTCAAAAAAACAGTGATATAGGATGGGATTGTGCCCGGGAGGGTGGGCGCCCACCGCCCAGCCGCAGGTCGCCACTACCAGTTCACCCAAACCGGTCCAAACCAGTGGTGAAATCCATTTTTTTTTACTACCGGTTCTGTGGGCGTGGCTTGGTGGGCATGGCAGGGGAAGGTTACTGCAAAATCTCCATTCCCACCCCACTCCAGGGGAAGGATACTGCAAAATCCCCATTCCCACCCCACTCCAGGGGAAGGATATTGCAAAATCTCCATTCACTCTGGGGCCAGCCAGAGGTGGTATTTGCCAGTTCTCTGAACTGCTCAAAATTTCCACTACTGGTTCTCCAGAACCAGTCAGAACCTGCTGGATTTCACCCCTGGTCCAAACCGGCTGAATACCACCTCTGGCTGCAATGGGAAAGACATGCTTCCAAAAGCACACAAGACGACAGTATTTGAGGGAAGGGGCCTGGAGTGGGATGGGCAGGTGTCCCCTACCCTGTGGGATGCACAGGTGAACTCAGGGAGATCATGCCTTGTAAAGCTTGAGAAGTTATAGTCAGAACCCTGATTGGCACCCAAAATAACACATCTTATAGAAAGAAGGCAAAGTGCCTCTGTATTATATGCACAATTGTATGCATGTAAGCTCCTGATTAGCTTGATGGAGCTCAAGGGTGGAGCCAGTGAAGAGATTCTCATCCTCTCCTACATTTTATCTACAAAAAGCAATTTCAGCCCTGAATAATGAAGCTACCGTGAGAGAAGCTCTGAGAGATTTATTTAAGTGCTAATAAATTATACCATCAAGACTTTTGTTTAAAGGGAATATATATTCTGATCAATAGAGCCAAAGATTGCAGCTCAAATGAACAGGACTTGGAGGCTGAAAGGATGATCTAAAGCAGACTAAACCTTTCTTAGTTCAAGCAGCATAGTATCCTTCAAAAAAGATGAGAGAGATAATGGGGAAAAACATCACACATCACGCAAGGATGGATACGAATCCTATTCTCAAACTGCAAATAGCACAAGGACTGTTGTGTGAATGAAAAACCGTTCTATGTACTTACAGCACATGTATTTACATGTAGTAAAAAGAGAAGTCATACCTGAGGGTACAAGGTCTCCAAGTGATTGGCTGCTGTTTGGACAATGCTAATTCCTTCTTCATTTGTGGATACCGAGCAAGCAAGATTAGCCACCTGAACAAGGGCGAAGAAAAACACTGTGAGTAAATTTTAATACAATCACAGAAAACCTTAGATGATCTTTTGTCCTCCGATTGCTTGGGTTATAATCAAAGCCCTTGATATCAGACTGATTTGGTGAGATGCATTTTATTAGGAATAGTCATCATTTAATGACTGCCTTGGTTAGTGGCCATTCAAAGTTAGAACAGCATTGAAAAAAAATAAAGTTAAATTGATCCATGGTGTCCAGGGCTGGGTTCTATTTATCTTTATTATCGGTTCGTAATGGGATCGTGCGCGCGCGCTCACTTCGCTTCTGCACATGCACAGATCACCTATGATGACATCCGGGGCGGTGGGTGGAGCCTCCCGTCGGTTTTACTCCCGGTTCTTGCAAACCAGTCCAAACCGGGGGCAACCCACCACTAATGGTGTCCCCATTTAAGTGAATTTTAAATAAAGCAGTATTAATTGGGAATGTTACAGGTAATTTCAAAAGACGGCTCCTGTAAGAAAAACCAACAGCCACTTTTTAATTAAGAATCCATTCAAGTTGTCGCAGAAGAACTTGTTATCATGAACAAAGCTCACTGCAGTCTAATAGTGAAATCATCTTATCACAGGATTTGTAATCTGTAAATCTGGATTTATGATTCAGTAGACCCCAGAAACCTTTTATGCTCTTGTTTTGCCTTTCAATTCTTCTTTATGCTGGCAGGTGTAAACACTGTAGAATGTTGTACCTGAACAGGATATCTGTTGTACTGCCAGAGTGAGAAGTGTTGCATGCAAAGACTAGCGAAGAATTATGTTATATTCTGCCAGTATTGTATTGTACTTTCCTTAGGTTGAAAAACCTTTGTCTCAATAAAGACCGTCAACGTCTATTGAATAAAAATCCTTTCAGTTTGTTAAAAACTGTTAAGATAATTTGCTGAAAAGGGTAAAGAAAGAAATGGCAACAGTGAAGAGAATGTGGCAAATGTAATTATAGCTTCAAAACATCTGCAGTTTCACATTGGTAGCATCTTCTCTTATTGTTATAATCGGATTCAATATCGCATGCAAATCCATTCCCCTCTGTCACTAATGATACTATTAGAGACACAATCAAAAAGTAAAATGCTCAATTACTTGCATATGCAACATTTAGAACATACAAATCTAAAATGTATTGTGAGATCATTGACTCATTTAAAAATGTAACCACTGAAAATATTCTTTATTCTAATTGGAAAGTATCTGAAATATTATCAGTCAAATGCAATTAGTTGAATACAACCAAGCAAATACAAGTGCCATCAAGATTATTTAAATGGCAAGCAAAGATATCTGCATGTATTTTAAAGATAAAAAGAAACAAGTAAGTAAGGACATATCATCAAACATGGGGATGTGTAAAATATTTCAGATAGGGAATATTATAGAGAAATGCAAAATATTCTATTTTCCCCCTAAATATTCTTGGAATATCATAAACCACATCCTGTTCTGGAAGATTTCCTTTTAAAAACCTGCAAAAAATATACAAGAGTTTTATTTTAGCTCAGTTACAAACCTAAACTGATTCTCTGAAAGGAACACGCAGACATCCAAATGATTCTTCTAGTCAATTATTAGCATCTAAGAATATATAGCCATGATGGCGAACCTATGGCACGCGTGCCCAAAGTGGCATGCGAAGCCATGTCGCCCGGCACACACGGCCTTGCCTGTTTGTCTTCCAGGTTTCTGGCACGCGACAATCAGCTGTCCTTTGTGCGTGTGGCAGTGCTGAAAACCAATGTGCGCATGGGCACCAGCCAGCTGATTGTCAGATGCGCATGTGTGCCAGAACCTGGAAGTTCAGCTTTTACGGAGCATGATCGCTTCGCGTGTGCGGCAGTGCCAAAAACCATCCTGCACATGTGCGCCAGCTGGATGATCGTTGGGCACACATGCGTGCTAGAACCTAGAAGTTCGGCTTTTCCAGAGCGCGGCCCCGACAAGCATGCACACGAAGTTTCCGCACGACCTTTTCGGCACTCGGTGCCAAAAAGGTTCGCCATCACTGATATATAGCATGCATCTCATTCAATTGCTTTTCATAGAACCGGTACTTGGAATGTCAATATAGCAAAAGTGAGTAAACTTGAGTAAAATATTGTTGGGAGTTAGATCTATCATTTGCTGTCCTGTGAAGGCAAAGAATAACAAAAGTTATATAGAACCTTAAAGGCTGACCATTTTTATTATCACATACAATTTTCATTATTCCATTCACTTCTTCAAATGAAGGGAACAAATTTGTATAAAGAAGATTTTAGAAGTAAATATCAAGGCGGTGATAAGGATGTGAATAGGAGTCAGTGTAAATTGTTGGATCATACTGAGGAGCAGCAAATAGTAACAATTAGACAGTAGATGTAAATAAAGTAGCAGTATGTACAGTACATTGTCTTGGTCAGATATTTTTCCCTCATAAAGAAAAATGGGGCCCCAAATGCGATGCCTCTGTGCAAATGATACAGGACTGATCTCTCTCTCTCACACACACACATAAAATGGAAGAAGAATGGACTCAACAAAATTCTACAAATCAATATGCTGACAAAGAACAAGCTATTATCTCCCCAAAATTTAAAGAATGTATCATATACTGG
Source organism: Pantherophis guttatus (assembly GCF_059756535.1). Taxonomy (NCBI): domain Eukaryota; kingdom Metazoa; phylum Chordata; class Lepidosauria; order Squamata; family Colubridae; genus Pantherophis; species Pantherophis guttatus. Next base: position 81,690,391 of record NC_142068.1, on the reverse strand, counting down.
AAAATCTACTGGTCCAAATAGGAAAGGAGGGATTACAGAGGGTGGTGAGGACAGCACAAAACATTGTGGGCTGTCCTGTGATAACCACTAGACGACATCGCTAGGGCTTGCTGCCTTAGAAGAGTGAGGAAAATCCTTAGGGACGACTCAAACCCTGGTCAGCAAGTCTTTATTCTCCTTCCTTCAGGAAGGAGATAGAGAAGCATAGACGGCCGCACAAATAAGCTGAAGAACAGTTTTTAGCTGTGGGCTGTCAGACTCCTGAATGGAAAATAACTCTACAACAACATAGTACGATTGACTTGCGGAGTCGGCACGATGTGCAATAAGTTCACTAGGTGTCATAGGACTGAGTGTTTGTTAGTAGGATTCACTGAGCTAGGGATTTTCTTTTTTCTTTTTTGTCTTTCACTGTGAGTTGTATTGTGTCGGGGGGGGGGTGCACGAAGGGAGGCTCAGCCAATCTCATTGTACACATGTTGTACTCTGACAATAAAGGTTTGAACTGAATTGGAAGTCTTTGAGAACAAAAAATATTGGGTGTTTTTTTTTTTAAGGGATAGGAGATTTGATGCCTTCAATGACTTTGACAAGCCACTGCCACTTAACAGTAAACAATGATGGACTGCATAAATACAGTGATTATGGCAGAGTAAGATGGCTTGATCTATTACACAAATTGGGAAGGTCAAAATTTTGTCGCTTTTATAACTTAAAAATTAGAAATCTCATTTATATGGAAATATCCTCTTAACTTGCCACAGACATTCCAAAACGTCATTATTGTATTATTTTTATGCTGCTGTTTTAGATATGCTAGAATTGCATTTGCAATTTTTTAATCTCATTTCTTTATAAAATAACCTTAGAATAGCTTAGAGAATGTTTTAAAATATGAGGCAAAGGAAAGAGCAATTCAAGCATCTGAAAACATGTTCTTATAATACAACAAAGATAAGTAATTAAGTGCCATATGCATAGTAAATCTTCTTCACCATTTTATGGTGTTACTTGAACAAGTCCTAGATTCCTGGGTCAAAATCAAATTTCCAAAAAATACTAGTCAGCGAAGCAATTATTTATCCTGGTTTGTGTTGTGGGGGGGTGGGGAAAAGGAGGAGGAGGAGGAGGAGGAAGAGGAGGAGGAGAAGGAGGAAGAGGAGGAGATTTTGATGATGATCAATAGCTACCTCTAGCTCTGAAGCTACAAGCTATAGTTCATCATTACTCATGTAGGTTACATGCTATTAAGAGTTCCTCTTTCCCACAGGAGTTTTCCACTGAAGCATTCAGAAAATGTCTCTGTACAAAATATAAGGCATAAGTAGATAAAAACAGGAAGAGATGTTCAATCAGGTCCTGAGCTAAGTAGAGTTTTATAACTCCAAACCAGCACTTTGAATGGGCCCAGAAACCAACTGGAAGTTACAGAGGCAATAATGGGGGCCTCTGTAATACACTCTTATACGTCGTACCATTTTCTTCTCTCCAATTGTCTTCAACACTTCAAAATTCTTGCTACACTGAGAAGATTCTCAAATTAAATCCTGCTGAAAGCAAATGAAATTTCCTTGAGTTCCATGAGTGCTGAGATGGTTTTTATTCTTATATATTTCATTGAAATGACCAAAGCAAGATGTGGATGAAGTATTCCGGATGTGGTCTTACTAAGGGTTTGTAAAGTGGTACTAATACTTCACATGATTTTGATTCTATGCCTCTGTTTATACAACCAAAGATTGCATTAGGTGTTTTTGGCTGCTGCTGCACTGCTGGTTCATGTTTAAGTTATCATCCACTAGGACTCCAGGTATCTATCTGTCTGTCTGTCTGTCTGTCTGTCTGTCTGTCTGTCTGTCTGTCATGAATTCATAATGATCTATGGCAGCTGTCACAATCTCTCTCTATCTCTCATTCATTCATTCATCTATCTATCTATCTATCTATCTATCTATCTATCTATCTATCTATCTATCTATCTATCTATCTATCTATCTATCTATCTATCTATCTACCTACCTACCTACCTACCTACCTACCTACCTACCTACCTACCTACCTACCTATCTATCTATCTATCTATCTATCTATCTATCTATCTATCTATCTATCTTGCACACATCCACACAAAGACACACATGCACATAAACAAGGCTATAAATATGCATTAACCCAATCACTTTATAAACTAAAATTGATTCCTCACCTCTGAATATCTTACAAACTAAAGTTTAGCACATTTATCTGGTACACAATTCTTGTCAGCCCATTCCAACCCTCGTCTATTTCCTTCTTTCCCATCACTGGCAAAAAAATATATATACACATCAACTTCAACTAGAGAAAAACAAAGTCAGTGACCTTTCTTGTCACATCTTGGATGGCACATACACTGAGTTGAAACAATAGTTTAAAAATAATTAGAAAAACAGCAATTAGCTTATTAGCAATGTTGGCTATAACATCAGGATATCAGGAAGAAAGAGAAATCGGAAGGGTCAAAGAGGTTATATGCGCAAAATAGTTTCTCCTCTAATTAATAACTGAGAAGTAAATGGAACCATTGCAACAAATTGTGGACGGGGAAAAAATAAATATAGATTTTGGAGTTTTCTACATATAGCATTTGGCTTTCCTATACTTTTCTGTTATCTGTCCAGTCAGTCAACTAGAGGTAAACTTTAAATTATTGTAGTTGCCATGTCAAGGACAGACTCAGTAATTGGAAACTCATTCTTGAAAGCAATTGGATTTTTTGTTACAAGTTGCTAGGTAGATTTTCCTATACTGAAACTATAAAAAGGCCTCACTTATACTCCAAGAAGGTGTAAATGAGTTATAAAGCCTGAATATTGCCTACAAACTAGTTAATTACATGGGTGCCAGGTAGTTTTCCAGCTCTTCTTTAAGTCATAGATGTAAACCAAAGGTTTACATAATTTAACAACCCGTTTATCCCAGCACCAAAAATGTGAGCACGTGTGTGCCTTCCGCATATGAGCGCGGCCTTCTGGGCATATGTTTTGCTCGCGCGCTTGCATGAATGCACACGGCTTAAAAAACACAGCTAAATAGGATGGCATAGCGCCGGGGCAGGGGGGCAGGGCCACCTACAGGTCACAACTACCGGTTCGTCCGAACCGATACGAACCGGCTGAATCCCACCACTGATGTAAATACTAAGATAAATACTAAAATAGGCTTTCAAAAACAGGAGGAAATGTAAAATTCTGTCCTGCATCCATGGCTAGTATGTTTTAGCTTTGTATTGAGTTCCTCCAGCAATGGTTCTAGCATGATTTTCTAGAGTGAGAAGGATATCAATTTTTGTCCAAATTTCTGCCACTGCTCATCAGACAAAGGGTGCACTCAACCCTCCTTGAATTATGACCACAATTGAGCCCAACGTTTCTGTTGCTAAGCAAGACAGTTATTACGTGAGATTTGCTCCATTTTACAATCTTTCTTTCCACAGTTGTTAAGTGAATCATTGCAGCTGTCAAGTTAGCAACATGGTTGTGTTAATCTGGCTCCCCCATTGGCATTGCTTATCAGAAGGTCACAAAAGGGGATCACATGACCTGGGGATATGGCAATCATCATAAATGGTTGCCAAGCATCTGAATTTTGATCACGTGACCATAGAGATGCTGCAATGGTCATAAGTGTAAAAAAACGGTCATAAATTCACTTTTTTTCCAGTGCCATTGTAACTTTAAATGGTCACTAAATGAACTGTTGTAAGTCGAGGACTACCTGTACTGGAAAATGAAAGATGTGTCTGGAGGTCTGACACCAACCAACGTTTGGGCTTTGCACGCTCTCAAGTCAGTTACAGGGATCCAAAGCTTTTTTATTCAATTGGTATGGAATGTAATATTCCTGCTCAACTATCTCTACATGTGATTTGGAAAAAGACCTTCTTCTTAAATTTATAGAGAATGTCTTTTTAGAACATGGAACATAGATTCTAGGGCTGGAAGGGACCTCAGAGGTTATCATAAATTACATGGGGCAGAGTTGCCTTGCTGTCAGGGTTCTGACCTAATTAAATCATGAGTTTCAAGCCAAGCTTCAAAAAAAATCCAGTTATTTATTAGGAGCAACATGTCGGCACGTACCCAAGTGAAGCCAGCTCTGCCCCATGTAATTTACGGCCCAATTATGACCCTGTTTTCCCCCTCCTCCCAGGGTGTGTCATAAATCACATTCTCCAATGGAGCACTTTCACGGGCTGTAGAGATCCCCTCTGGCTGTTCCAAATAACCTGGGATACAGCCTTGAGAAAGATATGTGTGGAATGTGCTTCTGGTTGTGGCTGCCATGCTGCTCCATCAGTTTTCCCCCTCCTGCCTATGGCAACTCGAGAGCAGGCCGGGGATGCTTTGCGAGATGATAATATTGAAGTCTGATTGTGATTTTCCTCCCCTCTCCTTTGTACCTCATTGAGTCAAAAATGAGCCACCCGATTCTCTTCCCAATACTATCCTTTTCACAAGGCTTAAGGAACATTTCTGCACATTTTGTTTGTGTAACAGTTTCTGATATTTGCCTCAAGGCCATCTCCACAACTCTGGGACTAAGTTCCAGTTATATAGCCAGGAGCTTTGTGGACAATACGCTGAGTGTAGATCAGTGGTGGGTTTCAAAAATTTTCGCTACGAGTTCGGTAGGTGTGGCTAGGTGGGGAAGGCATGTGATTGAGTGGGTGTAGCCAACTTGACATCACTCATCCCCACACCCACTCAATCACATGAGCCCCCCCAGCCATTCTCACAGGAAAAGGTAGGAAAATTTCCACCTATCTACCCCCACCCTCCCTTCGCCAGTCACCCCTGTTTCCCCTCCTTTAGCAGCCCTGGCCCTAGCCCTGCTTCCTCCCCCCTCACCACCTCTTTGTTCGGGCTGCTTATCTTCCACGGCAGCTGGTCAAGAGTCTGGAAGGCAAGCTGACCGGAGTTTTCGGTGGCCCCCAGCCAGCCGCTGCTGCTGGAAAGCAGCTGGCAAAGAAGCCGCAGGTCACCGAAAAGTACTAGAGGTCATGGAAAAAGCTGCTGCCGTCGCCGCCATGTTCTTCACGCATGCGCATCCCATTGGACTTGCAAGGCAATGGGATGCACGTACATAAAGAACATGGTGGTGATGAAGATGGTGGGCGTGGTGAGTGAGCAGCAACTGGGGGACCAGTTCAGGGGCGTGGGCAGACGGCCAATGCTACTGGTTCGGTGACCTTGGCCAAATTTCTGCCAACGGTTCGTGTGAACCGGTGCGAACCGGCTGAATACCACCTCTGATGTGGATCCAGATCCATGTGGCATCAAACATGATATCCACTTTTCTGAAGCCTGTCTGATGTATCTGATTCATCTTTGATTCTATATGAAGGATTGCCAAGAAGAAGAAAAAAATCTTAAACAAAATCTTGCTCATTCCTATTCAAAGTGTCTGCTGTCCTTTGTCATCACTCTGTGATCTAGGAAGCAAAAAAAAAAAAGCATCTATCCACACTGACTGAGTATATACTGTGTACTTTAAAAAAGGAATAATAGGTAACTTTAGGTTATATTTTATCTCATTTGGAGAGAAGGTAGCATCTAGGGAAAGGCTGAGTTAACAGTTAGGGGCATTCATTTGAAAACCTGGAGCTATTCCCAGGAAGAATTCCTCTGAGCATAGAAGGAACACTGCCAAGTTTGGTAAGTGTAAAATTTTGTCCTGTGCCAGATAAAACAAGAAGAATTTCACTAAATTGCAGTGGGATTATAACAATGCTGGTGACCCTGGTGTTTACATGATGCCAATGAAGCCTTTGTTTCACAAGTGGTGTTCTTTTCCTAGCTGATAAGGAGATCAGCCAGAAATATAGATGCTAAGATTAATGGTTGCTAATATACTGTATATGATAAAAGAGATCAAATCTCAACAATATAATAACTGACGTTCATGTATCTTCCTGGATTTGCTTAAGCGGTATTACAATTAACAGGAAAAAAAATAAATATCACTGTTTATGCCTTTTACAAAGCAAAGCAATAAACTGATAGAACTGTATAATATACTGATTATAGATTAACAGAGTTGGAAGGGACCTTGTAGGTCATCTAGTCCAACCCCCTGCCCAAGCAGGAGACCCTACACCATTTCTGACAAATGGCAGTCCAATCTCTTCTTGAAAGCCTCCAGTGATGAAGCTCCCACAACTTCCGAAGGCAACTTCTGTTCCATGGGTTGATTGTTCTCACTGTCAGAAACTTTCTCCTTATTTCCAGGTTGAATCTCTCCTTGGTCAGTTTCCATCCATTATTCTTTGTCTGGCCTTCAGGTGCTTTGGAATTATAGTTTGACTCCCTCCTCTCTGTGGCAGCCCCTCAAGTACTGGAAGACTGCTATCATGTCTCCCCTGGTCCTTCTCTTCACTAGATTAACCATGCCCAGTTCCTCTAACTGTTCATTGTATGTTTTAGTCTCCAGTCCCCTAATCATCCTGGTTGCTCTTCTCTGCACTTTTTCTAGAGTCTCAACATCTTTTTATATATTTTTTAATATTTATATTTATTATTAAATTAATATATGTATTAATTTATACTATAAATTAATGTTTCTCAGCCTTGGTTATTTTAAGATGGGTGGACTTCAACTTCCAGAATTCTCCAAGCTGGCTTCACACATGTTCAAGTTACCAAGGCTGAAAGACAGTTCTATAAATGATTCGCAGCCCTTGACATTTGGATATCCACCGAATCCTCCCACCTCATAGACATCCTGGCTGAGGAGATTTATATTTTCACATTGAAACCTTTAGCAGGTCATTGTTGATCACCAATCATCTAAATTAAATTTTAGTAATTATATGATCTCTAACTTCATATGACATAAGTGCATGTTATTGCTGCAGTCCATGATGAATATAATTGAGTTGGAATGTAGCTAGAGGTTTAGCATGCAAAGACCCCTTACTGTTTTTACTGTAACACACTTTTTTATTTTTTTATTTTCATTTTCCCCTTCTATAGTAAAGGTTTGTTGTTGTTGTTAGTTGCAAAGTTGTGTCCGATCCATCGCGACCCTATGGACAACGTTCCTCCAGGCCTTCCTGTCCTCTACCATCCTCTGGAGTCCATTTAAGCTCACGCCGACTGCTTCAGTGACTCCATCCAGCCACCTCATTCTCTGTCATCCCCTTCTTCTTTTCTTCTTCTTAGGCTCTTCTCCAGTGAGTCCTTCCTTCTCATTAGGTGGCCAAAGTATTTGAATTTCATCTTCAGGATCTGGCCTTCTAAAGAGCAATCAGGGTTGATATCCTCTAGGACTGGCCGGTGTGACCGCCTTGCAGTCCAAAGGACTTGTAGGAGTCTTCTCCAGCACCATAGTTCAAAGGCCTCAATTCTTTGGTGCTTAGCCTTTCTTATGGCCCAACCTTCTAGTAAAGGTTGTGATCAGGTAATCAAAATTCTGGCTTTTTTATGCACATTGGGGTTTTGGTTTTTTTTTACTTTTCTCTGCAAAAGCTCTTGCAAACAGACCTTTTTGAATGTTTTAAAAATGTAAAATTAAAACTATCACTAAAGCAAAAAAAAAAAAAAAAGTGACCCAAACTGTCCAAATATTTCGAAAGACAATAGCATAGAAATCACTAATGATCTTATGGCAGCTAGCACAATCTCTTTCTCGTCTACCTGCCTGCCTGCCTGCCTGCCTGCCTGCCTGCCTGCCTGCCTGCCTGCCTATCTATCTATCTATCTATCTATCTATCTATCTATCTATCTATCTATCTATCTATCTATCTATCATCTATCTATCAATCATCTATCTATCTATCTATCATCTATCTATCTATCTTTTATCTATCTATCTATCTATCTATCTATCTATCTATCTATCTATCTATCTATCATCTATCTATCTATCTATCATCTATCTATCATCTATCTATCATCTATAATCTATTCATACGGCTGCCCAATGCATAGTGCAACATCAGACAAAAATCGTATCAGGTCTGAGGCCATTCACTTATCTACCCAAAGAAATCCCCTATGGTAATAGCCTGATATAATGAGATGATTGTATGGTTCATTGATGTTCTGTTTGTAATAATTTTGATTATAAATATTGTTTATATGCAAGGTACTATTTCTCTTCAGCTGCAGTTCAGAATAAACAACAGCAATAAACTCTCATTTTCATTTTACGCCCCCTGATGTTGGATTCTTTGCAGTATTATCCACAAACAGAGTGATTCATCACCTCCCCAACATTCCCTTTCATGTGATGAAAAAAAGAGATCAAAACATCTTTCAGAAGTTTAATGAAATAATCACCCTATGGCTATCATCAGCACATTTCCACTTGGTTCACTATAGGCAGCTCTGGATTTCCTTTCTGATTCAGATCTCCAGCACTATAGTTAAGCCAATCCTGAAAATTTACAGAACTTCATATTTGGAAGATGCTTGGGTTCAAAGTGAGAAAGCATCCTTCCAAATGAAATATGAGGAACGAACGAAGAAAAACACTTCAGATGCCTATGTCAACTTGCAAAGTATCCCTGGCCTGCTCTCGAGTGCCATAGGCCAGGAGGGATGGGGAACTGGCGAAACTGCACAGCAGCCAAAGTCAGATGCACATTCCATGCTTATCTCTCTTAAGGCTGTATCCCAGGATTACCTGCAGCAGCCGGAAGGGAGTGACTTCTACAACCCGCGAAATTGCTCCATAGGTGAATGTGATTGATGACACACCCTGGGGGGAGGGGGAAAACAGGATCATAATTGGAATGTAAATTACATAGGGTCAGAGCTGGCTTCACTTGGGAACGTGCCGATATGAAGCTCGTAATAAATAATTGGATTTCTTTTGAAGCTTGGCTCAAGACTTGTGATTTAATTAGGGCATGCATCGGAACCCTTGCAGCCTATGTCTAGACATGGATTATCAACTTTATTAAATTTGCTTCATATTGCATAGATTCTATAAGATCTTATTTTGTCATGTTAATATAAACAAGAATGTTTTATAGATAGCAAAACTGATGATGTTTCTAGAGGGGATAAAAATAAGAAAATGTGATGAAGTTTTAGAGACATAAACTGTGTGGCCATATAGCAATATATTCGCATATTATTGCTCCTGAGGTTAAAAAAAAAAAGATTTAAGGTATAATAGACACTTCCCCTTATAAATAGTAGTTCTATTTTTCTTCTGAAGTTAGTTACCTAGAAATGAACTTACAAACTGAAAGGAGGATGTATTTCATTTAGGGCTTTCAAATGCAACAGTGCTGAGCTGAGAAAATGCTTTCACTATTTCTCAGAGCTAGAATACAATTGGCACAGTGGTGAAATCCAATTTTTTTTTACTACTAGTTCTGTGGGCATGGCTTGGGCATGGTGTGGCTTGGTGGGCGTGGCTTGTGGGTGTGGCAGGGGAAGGATACTGCAAAATCTCCATTCCCACCCCACTCCAGGGGAAGGATACTGCAAAATTTCCATTCCCACCCCACTCTGGGGCCAGTCAGAGGTAGTATTTGCCAGTTCTCTGAATTACTCAAAATTTCTGCTACCAATTCTCCAAACTGCTCAAAATTTCCGCTACTAGTTCTCTAGAACCTGACAGAACCTGCTGGATTTCACCCCTGAATTGGCAGTATTAAGAAAATCATATTCTACAACTTTAAAAAAGAAAAGAAAAAGAAAATCTTTATTTCTATCACTTTACAATAAGACACATAAGTAAACAAATAGTTCTCTGTGTGTATTATTTAATAAAATATGTGAGTGACAGTCACTTCAGAAAGTAGTATTTATTGTGAATTTATACTTTCTGATCATTTATTGCATTCAACTGATAAAACCGGATTCTACCATTCTGCAACCCGACTATTTTACAGTCCTGCCCTAAGGCACCTTTTCAGTAGTTTGTGCATTATTTATACAGAGAGGCTAGAAATAATTACAATGCAATTGTACAAATTCAGCACTGGGATCAGGGAGCAGAGTGAATTCAGGCAATAACTTACCTAACAAAATGTGGAGTGTGAAAACTTTGTTATAGACAGTATATAAAAGATCAAGTCGTTCCTGAATGTATCTAGAAGGCCAATTTAGTACAATGAAGATGGACCTTATAACTGAAGTTTTGATAGGCATTAGCAAAAGTTATTTAGAATTAAAAAAAAAAAAGCTAGAGAACAATGGTAAAAGCTTGGACTGTGACAGCTGTAGGAGACTGAAATTCTATTGCTGAAAGCTGCATAGATCAAGTGAAAGAAAAAGTGGCGCAAATTTCGGTCCATGGTTTTCAACTTGCATTTCCGATTCATAAACTAGAAAGTTTGATGGGGAGCAGCAGAGCCTGAGAAAAAACAGACTTAATTGCCTAATTATGATCACTTTCCTCCGCATGGGAAATAAATTGCATGTCATATAAAATTTGAGAAATGCGTCCCGTGTATGAACTGTGCACAATTTTGTAAAATGTGCTTTTGTTAAGATAACAATGAGAGGTTTAGAGATTTGAAAACTTGATTCATGTATATGCCAAGAAAATTTACAATCTCCTCAACGTCTCCTTTTAAATAGAAGACAAATGACTCCTATTGAAGGCCTGGGATAGCAATTAAAAACGATAGTCAGCTCAGTGCTTAAAGTGGCTGCTATCTCATTTTATCTAATATTAGGGCCAAGACTGAGTTATCTGGAGTTTAAATCAGCCTTAATGTATTGGATCATATACAGTCCATATTGTTTTGGAGAAACATTGACTTTAATCTGGTCCAGGTAAGTGATCTGAATTAAGAAATACATATCTGATTTCTTTTATCAGAGTTCAAACGTATTTTGAAAATGCAAATCACCTGCAAGTGTAGGAAGTTAAAACCCATTAAGGCCTGAGCCAGTCCATTCTATGTAACAAAGATCTACTTCTTTCAGACAGAGACATTTAATTGCCCTTTATTGCATCACCCAACAAGATTCAACCAAACTTAGCACACAGACAACCTACAAAGCTAGCCATGACCTCTGTCAGCAACCAATCAGGATACTCTTCCTGTGCCTCAGGAAGTTCAAAGCCAGAGAGGGTATAAAACCCAGGGACTCTCAGCATCTCTTCCCTTTTTTTCGCCCAAGATCTCCAAGGCATGTGATCCTCTTCATCAATAACCTCCATTATTCAGTGTCTTTCTCCCCACTTGGAACTGAACCCAGATGGACATTTCTTCCAACACAAGCTTCAGTAATAAAATTCAAGAAGCACAGTGAAAAAAGATAGGTCGAAATAATAATAGATACAGCAATCAGCTTTAGAACTGACAATGAAGATATTAAAGTCACTGATAGAGTTTGCTTTTAGGATCAACTATCAATAGTAAAGGAACCAGCAGTCAAGAAATGCATCACAGACTAATATTTGACAGAGTAGACATGAAGACCTTGGAAAATATATGCAGATGTTAGGTTATGTGTCTATACCTACAAAGAATTGTGCAGACAATGATTTTCCCCATGACATTCTATGGAAGCAAAATTGGACTTTGAAGAAGCAAGCGTGAAAGTTTAAGTTTACTATATTGTCATTGCACCTTGTACAACGAAATTAAATGCCATCTTCAGTGTACGTCATACATAAGAAAACTATAAAAGAAATAAAACAAAAACACACATCCTTCACATTCTACACAATTGAATTGAAAACTCCTGATACTGCATTAATATTGCACCATGCAGTAGAATTCAACATAGTTACTGCTCTGGGATAGAAGCTGTTTTTCAGCCTATTTGTCCTTGTTTTTATTGTCCTGTACCGTCTGCCAGATGGTAATAGTTCAAAAAAAAAAAAAGATGCCCAGGATGAGATGGATCTTTAAGAATGTTTTGAACTTTCTTAAGGCAGCAGGAGTTGTAAAGCTCTTCCAAGGAGGGGAGAGGGCAACCAGAGATCCTCTGGGCAATGATGTTAACCCTCTGGAGCGAAACAGTATTGACACTTCTGAACGTTGGTGCTGGAGAAGACTCCTGAGGCTACCATGGATAACCAAGAAAACAAACAAATGGATCATTGGGGGGAAAAAACAACAAACAAAACTTAAGGCACAATGACTCAAATTAAAACTCAAATTATCTTACTTTAAACACATCACACAAATTCCTAGATTCTGAAGAAGTCTACAATCTAGAGAAAGGTAGAAGGAAAGGGGAAAAAGAATGACCAACAGCAAGATGGATGGATTCAATTATAGTGGTGATGGATGCACCCATTGGAAGACATGAAAGACCAGGTAGGATCAGATCATCCTGAAGGAAATTTATTTATGTGGCTGCTAAGAGAAGCACTGACTTGATAGCACATAATCAGCCAATCAATTAGACATTTTCCTGCAGAAAGGCTACAGCCATTATATGTTAATACCATTTAAAATGTAGAAGACAACAATCAATTGCTTCCCCATCCCTCCCCAATGAGTGGGCATCAAGGGCAAATGACCGCAATACATGATAATATTATCACACAAAAGGCATGACTTATGCTCTTGTGTCAGACATCAGGACACAAGCACATCATGACAGAATTTCTGTGATGACACCATCATGAACTTGTCACTTTGATGTCACTGCTGTGTCACCATCTCTCAGAAAAAAAGGGGGGGGAAATTAACCAGCTTTACCGACGGCTAAGCATCAGATACATTTGTGTTTTTGCAGCTCTTCTAGGAAAAACACTGAAGGATTTCTGAATGTATTTTCCAAAGCTTACAAAAATAATAATGCTGCAAATAATATCATACATAGAGGCACAGCTCAACCAATGTTGCACCATTTTTTATGATGAATGTGCTAATTTAGATTGTTTATATTACAATGTAGTACAAGTAGAATATTTTTGGCTCCATACACTTCTGTATATGTTTGGAAAATAAAGCGTACATGGAACTTGCTCACCACAATACTGTATATTTAGCTGTTCCTTGTTTACCACTGCAGTATAAAACTAAAATAAAAGTTGCATTAAAATGTGAATGGCAGGCTTTTCACTTTCACTTTTATCCCAAGGCTTCTGCTTCTTCTCCTGTCAAATATTGGGGGCAGCATCATTCATTTTTTCTCGGAGAGACAATGTGCAAGCATATTTATTCTGTAAGGCTTATTTACTTATTTTATTTTTATTGTTTACTTAAGGTATATGTAGACATGTATTCTTGAAATAATCCATTTTAAGGAAGAAAAAAATGGAAACTGAAACATTATAAACAGTATAGGAGCCGCGGTGGTGCAGTGGTTAGAATGCAGTACTGCAGGCTACTTCTGCTGATCACCGGCTCCCAGCAGTTTGGCAGTTCGAATCTCATCAGGCTCAAGGTTGACTCAGCCTTCCATCCAGAGGTGGTATTCAGCCAGTTCGGACCGATTTGCCCAAACCAGTAGCGGAAATCGCACACACTCACATTTGCGAACCAGTAGGGAAAGTAAATGAATACCACCCCTGCTTCCATCCTTCCAAGGTCAGTAAAATGAGGACCCAGATTGTTGGGGGCAATATGCTGACTCTGTGAACTGCTTAGAGAGGGCTGTAAAAGCACTGTGAAGTGGTATATAAGTCTAAATGCTATTGCTATTATTTATTTGATAAAGATTATCAAAGTATTTGGCTTCCATAATAAGGCTGATTTTTTTTTAAAAAAAAATGTAATTGGGATATTCAGAATAAACAAAAGAAAGTCATTTCTCATATAACGATTTTTCTAATTATTTAGGAACCGATGGCCACCAAATAGGCATCCTAAGTTAAGTGAGCAAATCAGTGGTTAATAAATTGATTAACATTGTGCTAGTTCACAACCAGAATTTCATGTCATTTATTTCCAGTTGTTGGAGAGATCTATTTTTTTCAAGCCCTCTGAGGAACTTTCCAGAAACATCTTCCTCTCTTGGTTAAATCTTTTCAAAGATTTCATAACTCTGAGGAGAATTCTGGTCCTATTACACATAGTATGTGTAAGTTCATTTAAATCTATTGATAACCTGAGATGAATTTTGTAAATGATGTTCTGCTGTCACCTTTATTTTAATAAATCCAGAATATTTTTTTCACTTATGGGGACATTCATACTTTTTGCTCAAAAAAATCCATTTCCCTCCCGAAAGTTTAATCAGAGCTGTTTCCATGTCCATTTATTTGAGGAATGCTACAAGATTGTTTTTTTGTTTTTTCCAAATCACAAAAAGGGCAGTTCTTGAGATGTGAACAGTCAGGAAATCAATAGACATTTCTCTCTTATCTCTGCGGGTAACAGTAAAGCTAGCAACCAGTCACAGCGATGAATTCAGTAAGGAATTGTACCTTCATAGCAAGGAATTACAACAAATGTGAGACGACTAAGAACCCATTCACTGGAAGAATAGTGTGTAATCCTTTTAGCTTCACTTACGTCAAGGAGTATTTTCTCTTCCCTCCAATGGTAAGATGAAACCAAACATAAGAAAACAGATGTACAATAACAAATTGAGCTGCATTCCTGAAAAGGCAATATTGGTCTAAAAGAAACCCATCTATGATTTGCGATACCGCCTGTCTTGGCAGTTCTTCAACACTGTCAAACTATTTACTAAGTCTGCATTACTATTAATCTTCTCATCGTTCCCACCACCCATCTCCTTCCACTTATGACTGTTGCTTAGTTGCTTGTATCCTTACAATTTATATTGATATTGTTTCCGGATTGCTTATTTGTACCCTATGACTATCGTTAAGTGTTGTACCTTATGATTCTTGATCATTATATATCTTTTCTTTTATGTACACTGAGAGCGTATGCACCAAGACTAATCCCTTGTGTGTCCAATCACATTTGGCCAATAAAAAATTCTATTCTATTCTATTCTTTTAGGTGGGGAAGGGTATAAGGCTGGCAAAATGTTCTCTGGTGTCCTTTCAACCAATTCACAGCAGCCATTGATGACTATTCTTGACAACTGCCAAGAGCTAATATCAGGTCTTTAAATTCTTAGAAAAACACTGCATTATCCGGACTCAGTTGTGGCCGGCAAAGCCTTCTTACCATCCACATGTCTTACCCACTATTTTCATTTTGCTTAATATCCTAATTGTATACTCAGAGGGCAGTCAAGGGTAGTTAAATTCCTTCCTGAAAAAGAAAGATCTGGCCGCTAGAACACAACTCTCAATCTCATCTAAACTGTACTCCTGCTCATTAGATTTCTTTATGCCTAGATAGGATAATTTGGAAAAGTGTTAGGTATCAGTTCATGTAAATATATAACTAAAATATAGTTCTAATGCTAGTCAGCCAATACCGATGACCAGTCTGTGTCAGAACATAATCCAAATGCTGTTATTATATGTATTGTGTGTGCTTTAATTGGGATTCGTATAACTGAAAGCACGGTTTGTTTGTTGCCAAGGACTATGGAGTTCCATCCATCCACATATAGATTTCCTTGGCCCAAGTATCCGTTTCACTAAGATTTTTTTTCATTTTACCAAAGTTAGAATTAATTTAGTTTTTGGATAAATACAGCCCTTTTTCCACTTGCTAGGTTCGATTTCTATTATTTTTCTATGTGTACTGTAGCCTGCACTAAATTTTAATTTGGAATTATCTCGGGGATCCCTTTAAAGGTTGAAGAAGAAAGATGACTATTTCAATAAACAAATAAATAATGCAAAAGGACATATTGGCCATTCGTTAAATTAATTTTCTTTCCAGAGATTCCACATGATGTATATTATGTTATTTTTTGCATATTTATGTGGTGCTAAAGGGCAGGAATACAGTGGAGATTCTTTGGGGAATATTGGCCATTCTGATGATCGCTGTCATGGCAAAGAATTCTGATTTGAGACGCTGAGCTTGTTGATCGAAACGTCAGCAATTATGTTACCTTCCCATCAAAATGTTACCTTCCCACCAAAGGTGGTCCCTATTTTTCTACTTGCATTTTTTATGTGCTTTCGAACTGCTAGATCGGCAGAAGCTGGGACAAGTAATGGGAGTTGGGACAAAGTAATGTTATGCGGCACTAGGGATTCAAACTACTGAACTGCCGACCTTTCGATTGACAAGCTCAGCACCTTAGCCACTGAACCACTGTGTCCCTAGTACTATGGTGCAAAACCAGGTCATCTGATAATTAACTTGAAAGTCATAGTGTTCACAAGTTGCATCAATGCTATCTTATATAAAACATCTCTTTTTCATTGACCCCATTGATGATTGCTATAAATCATTATATGCTTCTCTGTTTTCATTACATTCATATGAAATCCTGAAAAGATACGTGCTCAGCATTACAAGAGAAGATAGAAAGATCTGCACATGGATTAGAGAACAAACAAAAGTATACAATACCATCAAGAGAGTAAAAGAATTGAAATGGAAGTGGGCTGGTAACCTAGCAAGAAGAACTGATGGCAAGTGGACCAAGACAGTCATAGAATGGATCACTGGTGGGATTCAAATAATTTAACAACTGTTTCTCTGCCCTAATGACCAGGTGGGTGGGCGTGGCCATTGGTGGGTGTGACCAGGGGGTGTGACAGGCAGCACTCGGCCTTCTGCACCCCCCTGGGAGCAAAAACAGGCCACGTGGGGATGCCACCCCCCCCACGCCCCATTTTGGGCCTAATACACCTCCCTGCAGCCTCCTTGGAGCAAAAACGGCCATGCGAGGGCCACACTGCACCCCCCCCCCCGTGCTCCGTTTTGGGCCTAGTAGGCCTCCCTGCACTTACCTGGGAGCCAAAATGGGGTGTGTGGGGACTCCTGGAAGGGGCGGGGCCATCTAGCAATTTAACTACAGGTTCATCCGAACCTGCCCGAACCGGCTGAATCCTACCACTGGAATGGATCCCACTTGATAAAAAGCATTCATGAAACAAGATGGATCAATGACATCCTTATAGCTGGGCCTTCCAAATCACATGTATTTCTTCAACTCAGTCTTTACTTGTGCTTTAGACTTCGTATAACATTCTAAACGCATGATCAAAAGGCCAATCGTAATCCTGTTGACATTTTCTGATTCCTGCTCAGAGAGCAACTTGCATGAGTAGATAGAATCACAAGATATAAGCAGGTGCCGTTTAAAGATTAATGCTGAGTAGGTGACAGATTCCATGCTGTTGAAAAATAATTTTAGCCTGATTCACAGATTGTGATCAAAGAATTATGTTTAAACCCCGCCGTAGGTCTTGCTGTGTGGTTTATATTACACAATGTAAATGAACAGGCTGGCAAGTTCAGGGTGTAGACAAACTTTCCCACATTCTCAAATCTTAAATTTAAAAGAATGATTTGAAGAACCTGTTGCAAAATTCTTCACTTTAATATTTGCCCTTAATCCAATTAGTCAATTACTGAAATAAAAGTAGGTACATTGCAAATTCTGAATACATTGAATGTATATTTCTACAAGGACGCGGTGGCTCAGTGGCTAAGACGTTGAGCTTGTCGAACGAAAGGTCGGCAGTTCAGCGGTTCAAATCTCTAGCGCCACATAATGGGGTGAGCTCCCGTTACTTATCCCAGCTTCTGCCAACCTAGCAATTCGAAAGCACGTAAAAATGCAAGTAGAAAAATAGGGACAACCTTTGATGAGAAGGTAACAGCGTTCCGTGCACCTTTGGCATTTAGACATGCTGGCTACAGGACCACAGAGATGTCTTCAGACAGCACTGGCTCTTTGGCTTTGAAACGGAGATGGGCACTGCCCCCTAGAATCGGGAACAACTAGCACATATATGCGAGGGGAACCTTTACCTTTACTTTATATTGCTACAAAAGCTACAATGACTACCCCTTTCTGTTTCTGAACATATAAAGATGATAGAAACTATTACAGTTTAATTCTAAACAAATCCTGTTTTGTTAGATGCTGTAACAAATTGGTCATGTTTAAACAATAAGCCACATATTTCTGAAGTAATCAAAGTTGTCTGGTATTCTATTTGGTGATTTAAAAATTGAACATTTGTGTGTGCTTGCATATGTATTCATACATGTAAAATTTTTTAATACTGGATATACAAACACACACACACACATATATTCAGTGTATCCTTTTTTATGTATCTATATTTAGACACATAAATATAGATAATATAAGCCTAAATAAATTTATTTACAATAATATGTGTATCAAATTAAACTTACTTACAATTAATATAGTAATCTTGATATGAAACCTAATAAATGCTACAAAGACAAGGAATTGAATTTTTAATGTAATATGCCTAAGACTTTTTAAGTACCACGACTGTACTTTACTTTCCATTTTCAGCTTCTCCATGAGAACTGCTCAAGAAAGAGATGTCATCAAATAAATACAGAGCTATTAAACTAAAATCTCATTTGGTTTGTCATTTTATTGCAAAGGATATTGACTGTAAATATTAATGTTCATATTACCAGATAAGGTAAAATATATCATTGGAAAAGCCAGGCAAAAATTGAAAGCTATACCGTCACTTTGTAGAAATGATTTCAAACATTTCCTCAATTAACATTAAGGAAAATAAATTTTATGGTACAATCCTAGAAATGTTTTCCTAAAAGTATGTTCCAGAAAACGCCCTGGGGCAAATTTCAAGTATCTCATTGCAGAATTGTACAGGGGTCTATTGAGAAAGGATTTCACAGATCACGAATGTTCCACCAACCGCCCCACACACATATACAACCAGTGGTGCGATTCAACTGGTGTAACAACCAGTCCGCTGAGCACGCTCCAAAAACATGCTCTGCGCACACAAGCTCTAAACAGCTCTAAAATTTACCACCTACTGCAGCCCAGGTGAGTAAAACAGCTGAGGTGCGGCAATCCACTTTGCTATGCCAATCAGCTGGACTTCAAACAAAGGAAATATAGGTCAGTATAACGCAAGGATGGGTGGGCGGGCCCAGCTGATCATTGGAGTGAACAGGTTTGCTCTCAGCTGATCATTGGAACTACCAGTTTGCCCAAACTGGTCCGAACCAGCTGAATCCCACCCCTGTACACAACACTAGTTCCATAGCTATTCTTAATACCGAGAAGCCATCTGTATGTATCATGTACATATGCATGATTTCCAATTGGCAACTGATGAAGTTGGATGTGGATTATTTTATATAATTTACTAGAGAATAACTCTCTTTCAGATAGAGTGAGGGCATGGGGACTGAGGAAGACAGAACATGCTGTCTACTGGAGCAACAAACTTTTCAGGATGTCGAACCAAGCAGACGTAGAGTCATCTGGTTCCACTTTAGACAGGTCTTAAACTAGAATTTATAATTCAAAATATTCAGATGTTTGTGATCGGAGATCAGTAAGGCTAAATGAAGGAATTTCTCCTTTGCCTTAGCATCATGATCCTACTGAAAGTTGTTAAAATGTCTTTACTATCAGAAAATAGGTAGAAACAGAGGAGTAATAGAGGAGTAGTTTCCTCACTGATGGAGGTTCTCTTCCTCTTTTGTTTCTTCCTTCAGGATCCAAGAGCTCTTAATTCTCCTATGCTTTTAAATGTTTCTTTTGCAGCAGAGAAATAGAAATTGAAACTGTTGGAAGATTTCATATCTATATCTATATCTATATCTATACTGTATCTATCTCTATCTCTATCTCTATCTCTATCTCTATCTCTATCTCTATCTCTATCTCTATCTCTATCTATCTCTATCTCTATCTCTATCTCTATCTCTATCCATCCATCCATCCATTCATCTATCTATCTATCTTACACATGTAGGTTGTTCAGTTTTGTTTTAGTTGATGAACCCAACTGTTGGGATTTTTATACTGGATTATAATTTACTGCAAAAGAAAATTCCAACCAGTTGTGCCTTCGTCAATAATCCATGGTTAAAAAATGTTGGTTTACCACCTTGTTATTGAGAGACCTAAACCTAGCATTTTGAGGACAGATAAAACAACAGGTAAAATAACCGAAGAATGATAAAATACAATAACTAAAAAATATATGTGCTAGGAGATAAAGTACATTTTTCTTTTCAAAGTAGTTGACCTACTTCTCCCAATCTCTCTGTATTATACCATAAATATGAAGGAAATGTTAATATCATTATATTTTCCCACATGAAAATGAGGGATCAATTTCTTGACAAGCATCGTATGTGTGATGACAGAAAACACCAGTCTCTGTTCACACAACCCACAATAACAGCACGTGGTCACAAAGGCAGGTCTTTTTCTTTTAAGTCTTCTGGAGGTGTCTCATCATCTGGACAGATAACATTAGTCAATTGGGAAAATGTTGTATCATTGAAAAAGGTAGCAGCATGGGAAGTCTCTTTCTTTCACTACAACATTGTCCCCCACATATTTCTTTCTCACCGAGCTATGTTTGTGTTTCTGTGTTTATAGGATCACATAGGTATATAGACCCTCATTTTGTACAAGAAATAGCAGTGTGAAATCATGAAACAATAATTTTCTGAGACTCTTGAAGGGAACCATTGACAAGTCACAGAAGAATAGCAGGCACAAGGCTGGTCTTCTGCCCACTGATGGTCAGCCTGGGGTCTCAGCACTGCAAGGTGCCCTTATGGCCCATTTCTGTGTCCCTTAGAGAACTATCCGACCATAACAACTTAACACTGTACAGCTTGATTTCCCACCATTTTAAAGTAGGAAATTAATTAAAACAGGATGTATGTGTCAGGCTTATATGCCTATTTTTAGGGGAGGAAATACGAGACAACCCTGTTTATCCTACAAATATGAAATCTCTAAACTCACTGTAGATCTTGCTCCTCCAAAATTTGTCAAGTTGGCCTTCAGTACTCAAAGATACTTCTCCTTACCTCTGCCATAGTCACACTAAGACAGAGTGGACAATCATGCTGGCTCAGGATTTCTGAGAGTTGAAGTCCATGGGTCATAAAGGGGCCATAGTTGCCCACTCCTGCCCTGAGACATCATAGAACAGCCAGAGCAGACCAGGAGAGCAGAAATCAGCAGGCCACGATGGAAGAAGCACAACAATAATGCTATAACAGCAGTTATTTGATTTTCCAAATATTACGACATGAACCTTGAAAAGAACAAATTGCAGTGAATGGGACAAGTCACTTGTTTGTGATTACAGGAACTGTGGAATCACAGAAAGGAGGGATGGGATACCAAGCACATAGCCAGAACCTGAAAGCTGAATAGAGTTGTAAGATCCAGAACACACAGAACAATCCAGAACAATCTAAATTTGGGATTATTTAATATAAAGTATTACACAATATCAACTTTAGAGAAGGTATTAGAAGAGCCAAGGGATATACACAGAGGAAAATAAGTAGGGAAAACCTGTATTATGTATCAAAGTAAAATTAGATAATTAAATTTGAGACTGAGCTATCTGAAATAATGTTGTCTACCGGGACCCAAGATCCTTCAAAGAGCAACACCTATATTTTTAGACTCACAAAGACTTTGATTTTGCTATTCATTTAAAATGTTTCTTGACCTTTTAGAACTTTCATATTTCATTTTGACTTTACCACAAAGTTCAGCTATATTTACTGGAGTTAGTTTTGCTGCCCCTGATTTTATCCTATCTCTTGTAATGCATTCTCTATTTAGAGTTTTATATTATACTAGCTGATAACCTGGTGTTGCCTGGGTATTTATTTATCCCAATCCTGTGACGTTTCCTTGGAGGCATCATTACAGCAATGAAATCTATTATTATGAAAAACAATAAAGTAAATGTAAGAAAAAGACACTTGAACCTGGCCCTGTTACCAGTTGTAAAAGAAAGCTGGCTCAACCACTGTGGTGAGAATTAGAGACCTAATTGCCCTGGCCAACAGCCTGGGAAAAATTCTACAGGGAACAGCCTTTCTGGTGATTATCTGCATTAGCAGGCACCTCCCCTGACAACTTGCCCTCTTCGAAGCTGAGGGCCTAGGGTGTTTGTTTGTTTGTTTTTTAAGAACCAATCCCCCTTACCAGAGGAAGCCCCTTGTGGAGTACTCTGAATCCATTACCATGGCAACTCCACTGTGCTGTACAGTAGAAGCCATTTTAAGGCACAACAGGCAAAAGTACTGTGATTTGACACTATAGATATAATTCATTCCTTTTCAATTCAGCAGCCCAGGCGTTC
The DNA here is from genome assembly GCF_059756535.1 of Pantherophis guttatus. Classification (NCBI taxonomy): domain Eukaryota; kingdom Metazoa; phylum Chordata; class Lepidosauria; order Squamata; family Colubridae; genus Pantherophis; species Pantherophis guttatus. The sequence continues at coordinate 81,668,269 of NC_142068.1, read as the reverse complement.
CAGAGTTATGCTGGAACATACATACACAGACACACACACACCTAGGGGTGTTAGGGGTGTCTTACCCTACCTCCACAGTATTTCCTTCCAGAGAGTAAGTCATCTGTGTACCATGTTTCGTTGAAATTGCTCAAGGTGTTCCAGAGTTATGCTGGAACATACACACATACACACACACACACACATACACAGATCCAGATAGATAGATAGATAGATAGATAGATAGATAGATAGATAGATAGATAGATAGATGCATTCATATTTTTTTCTCCTAAAATAGCCTATTTGAACCAACTGTTCTCTCTCCAGAAAGGGATTACCATTGGGCCAATCAGTACAATTCATAACATGTACAAATGAGTAGCTTTGGAATAATTACTCAGCAAGCAAGAGAGGGGGAATGTCTGCATCCAATATTTATAGAATCTATTGACCATCAGGGATGCCATCAATATCTTCCTTTCACCCTCCCATGCTGTTGGTATGTATCTCTGTCTGACACCAAGCAGCTGTGAAGCCAACCTCTAATGAAATCCAATTTGTTTCTGTTAATTTTGAGTCACCACAATAACTAAAATAAACTTGATTCATTTAGCTTTAATTATTGTATTAGCTAAAATTCATGTCTCCATTATTTCATCCCATTAGCTTACAATGGACATTCAGGCCTACAAATACAGTATGTACTCTGAACACAAATTCTTTGCTAGAAATAATTTATGTAGATAACTAAGATTCATGTAGATGTTCTTCCTTGAACAAGCTAGAAGTACAAGCTAAAGTGAACTACTGCCTGTCTTTTGTAGAAGGGGTTTTGTTTTTTAACAATTTAAACTTCACTTTCTTTAATTTCACTGAGTATTTACAGGTCATTTTCCAAGCTGACAAGAGCATTCTAAAACTTAAATGATGATATTTATCCCATATTTTATTTTTAATAAACTTTCTGTAATAGGATTTATACCACTAAGTATACAAATATTGTATGGTATATGAATCTGGTATATGCTAATGAAGAATAAATGTATGCATAATGCAGTTTCTCCCAGGAAGTTGTGGTCCCTGTTCTCATCTCATTTTTATCCTCTGATTTGTGAAACAGAATGAAATATTATGAATGCCCCACGGTTATTATAATTAATCCCACCACTAAGCAAATTGGCATGCTAAAAATGTTAGGATCCAAGAATTATGTGTTAAAATTGAATTCAGGAATTATTTTCCATTCTATTTTTGTTTTTAAACATTTAACCACAAATGAAATGCCTGCTCGTCTTTGACTGAGTATTCTGAATTGGTCTTTATCATTAAGGCTTTCTGATAGTTTCAATGACTTATTTAGAAGGGGACAAGGGAGCTGGGAATTCTGGGAATATTCAGCAATATCTGGAGGAACAAGACTTTCTTCACTGCGGAGTTAAACTGACAATATGGGACTCCTGTACAAGTAGACATCAATTTATAAATAGTTGCTTAGTGACCACTCGAAGTTATGATGGAGCACCCAAAAGCTACTTACAATTCAGTTTCAAAGTTTCAAAGTCACCCAACTTCCGCCCCAAGGTCACATGACTGCATTTTAGGCCCTGGGCAATCAGCCTGCATGTATAGCCGTTTGGGGTCATGTGACTGAATTACTACAGTTTTGCTGGAAACCAGTACTTACTTCCAATTTCTGGCAAAAATAACTTCATGTTTGCTTAATGATCACCATGAAAAAGGTTGTAAAATCCAGACCTGTAGTGCAGTGGTGGGTTGCCCCCAGTTCGGACTGGTTCGCCCGAACCGGTAGTAAAACTGGTGGAAGGCTCCGCCCACTGACCCAAACGTCATCATAGTGTGATGTGCGCATGCGCAGAAGCTTCTGTGTATGCACAGAAGAGTGCGTGTGCATGATGTGAACCGGTAGTAAAGGTAAGTAGAACCCACCCCTGCTATAGCGATCTCCTTTATAACCATCACAACTTCCAATTGTAATTGCCAAGCTCAATAGTTGTAACTCAGGGACTATCTGTAGCGTTTTCAAAACAGATGGAGCAGGAAAAAAAATGAAGGTTATATTCTACTATTAAACAAATCTTTGTTGCTATTTTTTTAAAAAAGACTGAGGTTGCTACTATTCCATGCCTGCAGTATGATAATTAATCATTTTCTTTTTGTAAAAGTACGTACCCACAAACCCCATATACACACAAAAGAAGCTCCAAGCTACAGCTTTACCACTTGCATACATAAAAATCAACACAAGATCTGTTATGTTCTCCTTCAGTATGCTTTATATCATCCGCAAGCCAGAGTCATTTATCTGCTTGTGATGGAAGTGGAGGCATTCCATATGTTTGTGCGGGATTCATCTTGTAAGAACACAACCTCAGCAATTTAAGTGAAGTAGATTTTATAACCACAATAAAAAGGCAATTTATTTAAAGGAAATACATTACAGGGATAGCACTTAGCTAGGTGTATCTTACTAGGAGGATAGTCTAAGAGCCTGAGAAGAAAGAATACAGAATTACAAAATAATAGAGTTGGAAATAGAATAGAATAGAATAGAATAGAATAGAATAGAATAGAATAGAATAGAATAGAATAGAATAGAATAGAATAGAATAGAATAGAATAGAAGCACCCTGTTATTAACACAGCTGCCTGCAATTACTGCTGGTTCGAATCTCTCCAAGGCTCAAGGTTGACTCAGCCTTCTATCCTTTCTAAGGTAGGTGAAATGAGGACCCAGTTTGTGGGGGCAATAAGCTGACTTTGTATAAATATACAAAAGTATGAAGGCTATTGCTTAACGCATTGTAAGCCGCCCTGAGTCTCCAGAGAAGGGCGGCATATAAATCAAATTTAAAAAAAAAATAGAATAGAATAGAATAGAATAGAATAGAATAGAATAGAATAGAATAGAATAGAATAGAATAGAATAGAATAGAATAGAATAGAATAGAATAGAATAACAGAGTTGGAAGGGACCTTGGAGGTCTTCTAGTCCAACCCCCTGCTTAGGTAGGAAACCCTACACCACTTCAGACAAATGGTTATCCAACATCTTCTTAAAAACTTCCAGTGTTGGAGTATTCACAACTTCTGGAGGCAAGTTGTTCCACTGATTAATTGTTCTAACTGTCAGGAAATTTCTCTTTAGTTCTAAGTTGCTTCTCTCCTTGATTAGTTTCCACCCATTGCTTCTTGTCCTGCCCTCAGGTGCTTTGGAGAATAGTTTCACTCCCTCTTCTTTGTGGCAGCCCCTGAGATATTGGAACACTGCTGTCACGTCTCCCCTAGTTCTTCTTTTCATTAAACTATACATACCCAGTTCCTGCAACCGTTCTTCATATGTTTTAGCCTCCAATCCCCTAATCATCTTTGTTGTCTTCTCTGCACTCTTTCTAGAGTCTCAACATCTTTTTTACATTGTGGCAACCAAAACTGAATGCAGTATTCCAAGTGTGGCCTTACCAAGGCCTTATAAAGTGGTACTAACACTTCACGTGATCTTGATTCTATCCCTCTGTTTATGCAGCCTGGAACTGTGTTGGCTTTTTTGGCAGCTGCTGCACACTGCTGGCTCATATTTAAATGGTTTTGTCTACTAGGATTCCAAGATCCCTCTCACAGTTACTACTATTGAATGAACTGCATCTACTGTACCTATGCATTTTGTTTTTCTTGCCTAAATGTAGAACCGTACTTTTTTCACCATTGAATTTCATTTTGTTAGATAGCGCCCAATGTTCAAGTCTGTCAAGAACCTTCTGTATCTTAAGTCTATCTTCCGGTGTGTTGGCTATTCCTTTCAGCTTGGTGTCATCTGCAAATTTGATGAGTTCCCCATCTATCCCCTCATCCAGGTCATTAATGAAGAGTACCGGGCCTAAAATAGAGCCTTGGGGTAGTCCACTGAATACTTCCCTCCATGTAGATGAAGTTCCATTGAGGACTACATGTTGAATGAGGTTGGTCATCCAGTTACAAATCCATCTGGGGAGCTTGTCTTCTAGTCAACCCCCTGTCCAAGCAGTAGATCTTATACCATTCTGGACAAATGGCTGTCAAATCTCTTCTTAAAACCCTCGTGTTGGAGCACCTGCAACTTCTGAAGAAATGCTCAGATTAGCCCTGTTTTACAGAAGAAGCACGTAGAGAGATAAACAGAGAAGATATAGAGAACAAATCTTTCACCTTCTATCTGTACCTTACACCCTGCAGTAGGTGAACAGACAGTGAAAAATCCGTGCCACTAAATCCCTGTCTCCTACAGGCTGCAATTCTATTTGAAAGACCCCTCTTTTTCAAACAATATACTATGGATTCTTTGTGCTCAGTCACATTCGAGTTGTGTGCCTGTTCCTCAGTGCATGACTGTCTAGCTTTGATAACTTTAAGACCTGTGGACTTCAACTCCCAGAATTCCCATGCATGATTGGCTAGGGAATTCTGGGAGTTGAAGTCCACAAGTCTTAAAATTGGATGCTCCTATGTTTTATTTTGTTATGTTTCATTATTGTATCATTTTCTGTTCTGCTTTTATCATTTTTAACCTTCGTTAGCCTCCCTGAGTGGACTGGTGAGTGGGTGGCCATATAAATGGACATTTATACATTTACATAATTATCTGGAAAATTTGAGTGGTGCAGTGGCCTAGACGTGGAGCTCCTGCCTCACAATCAGAAGGCTGTGAGTTCGATCCTAGGTAGCAGCAGATATTTCTCTCTCTGGGCACAATAAGTAAATATCAGCTGCGAACTCTGCATTGGCGACCGGAAGGGCATCCAGCCAGTAAACACTCAGCTCCATTCAGTTGCCCTGACTCCACCCCGATTCAAAGGATTAAGGGGGCATATATAGACTTATATAGATCTATTTCTGGCTCGTTAACCATCATCAGTAAGTCAGAACTTATGCAAAAAATTAAAATCTCGGGTGTTTTCCCGCATCATTGTAAATAAGTTGGTTAAAATGTTTAAAATTCTGGTTAAAATCCCAGCTAAAATCTTCTTTTAACATTCTTCTTTTAAACATTTTAACCAACTTATTTATAATGATGCGGGAAAACACCAGAGATTTTAATTTTTTGCATATGCACACATGCGAAAACTTAAGAAGACATATATATATATATATATATATATCCTGAAAATTTCAAAGAGCTTCCAGTGGGATTAGGATTTCATCCTAAATTATTTAATTACTCCTCAACAACCATGGAAGGCTTACACGTATAAAGAACTTAATTAAATATTATGCACCATATAATCACAAGTCTTTTGAAACAGGCAGTCAATAAATATCCTAAATCAGATATACGGTATTACAATTTTTCCTTTCATTTCAAAGCAATATGGAAATACCATGCTTGGAAATGCCTTTATTTATTTGAGCATATCAGATGCACACACCCCAACATTCGTAAAAGTAGGCTAAAACATACAGTATAGATTACAATAAAATAAAAGAGCCACAATTGCTGAAACTAACATTAGAGAGGAAAATATAGCACTGGGAAGCCATTTTAAAATAAGTATTAGAAAAATAACAATGCATTTTCTTTTTCCATAGGTTCCTTTCTCCAAGGCAGTGGCTACCAAACCACCACCACCCCCAAAGTCACCTTCATAATAATCTCAAATGGCCTTTTTTAAAAACCAACCTTAAATGTAGACATTGTAGGATTTTTATAACGTTCTAGTTTGCATTGTTATAAAGCAGTGATGGTTAATCTTTTCCAGATGGAGTGCCCAATGAGTGTGCACCCAAACACCCAAAACACAATGCGCGCATACCTCCTGTGCATGCATGCACCCCCTACATGCACGCATGGCCCCCCCACATGCACGCATGGGCCCCCAGGCACGCCCCACCCCCCACACATGTGCGACAGTGATCCGATGACCAGCTGGCTAGCGGGAGGCGTGCACATGCACGGCGAAGCTGAACGCATTCCTACAGAGAGGGCGCTGGGTGCCACGCATGACATAGGTTTGCCATCATGGTTATAAAGCAATGCTAAAATTCATTCGGTTCGAGTCTGATGCATTACAACCATTCACTAGCGTTCACAAGAATGAGGTTTCAAGGAACAATTCCAAAGGGGACTGATTTATAGGAATTGTTTAGATTAATTTTATTTGTAAGGGTTTATTTTCATTTCATTTATTTTTTTTCATTTATGATCATTTATTTTTCTATGTTTATATGGGTTTCAGGATAGGATGGGGAAGAATGTAGACTTCTGGTTCATTTTGGCCTGGTGTCAATGTTCCAATTCCCTTATTATTTCTCCAATTATAGGACAGTTACAGTCAGCTCTTGTTATTTGAGGCCTCCATTAAATATGAAGCAAAACGGTTTCTTGCATTAATCTCACTTTAAGATCACACAAAACTAATTTAAAATTGTTTAGTGAAAGCCTCCATCAATTTACCAAAATCAATCAACGTTCAAGCTCATTATACCAAGAGCGACATAAATATTACCGATTTCCTCAACTTTTTTCAACTTTAGATCAAAAGCATTGCTGGCTTAGAAGATAGAAGTAACTTCTCCAGAACCCTTAATCACGGGAGAACTTCATAAACAACTGTATCTCTGGACCACATAGTATGTATTTAGAATGAATATACAACCAAAAAGGTTATCAAACTCATTGTTTCTGAAACAAAGTGTTGGGAAAGAGTTAGTAAAGGATCTGAGGATCTTGTCAATCCAGCAGGATAATTCGCCCAAAACTAAAGCGAACAGAACCAAATTTGGTGTGAGGAAAGAGCTTGCAAAAGAAAAGATGAACTGTACATTTAAAAATGGGCTGGATCAGGCCAGGAGCTTTGTGAACTCTTAACTGTCTGTGCTCTGTCTGGCAAGCAGATTTAGGAGGCTTTCAGCGCTAATGGGTTTGGAGGTATTTCCAAGACTAATATCTCTGAGGGGGCTGGACTGCCATCTTGGAGCAAGGTGTTTATTTAGAGCAGCGGACACTAACTGGTGGTCTGTGGACCACTGGTGGTCCATGAGAAAATTTTGGTGGTCTGCAGAAAAAATATTTGCATTTTTTATATTACACTAAATCAGGGGTCCTCAAACTATGGCCCCTGGGCGGGATACATGCAAAGAATGTTTGTGTTGCTGTAGAGAGTCTCCCCCTTCGGGATCTTTTTGTGTGGGTCGGGGGGGGGGAGAAATGGGATCTGCTTCAGCCTCCTGGTGTGGGGCTTTGGGCAAAGGCTGGAGGGAAGTGCCGCTGGTGGCAAAGAGCCGGAGGGGCTTGTTCCAGTGCATCATGGCCTGGAACTGGCTGACGTTCACAGACCACTGAGCCTTCAGGCGCTAGTACCTGGCCTTGCACTCCCGCAGGTCTTCCCTCTGCTTGGAAAGGCTATGCTCGGAATCCTCCGTGAAGTGCTTCTACTGAGCCTCCTTCTCAGCCAGATCCAATTTGAACTGAGCCAGCTGTTTTGCCAACTCTTTCTCATTGTGGCTGCTTAGCTTAGCTCCAACAATTGCTTCCTGTTGGAGTCCTAAGGAGCCCAGGCGGGCAGGCAATGAGTGGGTGGGAGGGGAGGAACGAGTAGAGGCTAGCAAGATGCCCCTTGATGTGAGTGACATCGAGTTGGCCACACCCATCCAGTCACACGACCACCTAGCCACACCCACCCAGCCGGTCATTAGGCAGATCATATTAGTGGTCGGTGGAATTTAAAATTATGAATTTAGTGGTCCCTGAGGTCCGAAAGGTTGGTGACTAGGGTGGATAAAAATCAATGATTTTTTTAAAAAAAATCAAAAAAATCTGATTTTTTTGATTTTTATCGAATTTATTTTAATAAAAAACTTTTGGGGTAAAAATCTATCGTAAGATAGTTTTCTATTTAAGATACATAAATAATTTAGTTTATTCAGCATGAAATGGAGCTTAGTTATGTAGCATGAGGCTGTATATTCTGCAACACTGGGACTATCGGTGAGTCAACAGTGGGTCAAAGGAATAGCAGAGATGACAGTTGCTCCTTAAAAATTATGATTTAAATCGAGTTGATTTAAATTAAGCCTTTTTACTAGTGATTTAAATCATGATTTAAATTGTGATTTAAATCAACTCGATTTAAATCAAATCCACCCTGTTGGTGACCCCTGATTTAGAGTAGATTTTCATGGTGCTGCATTGGATTCTTGTTTCACAAGTCCATTCAGAGCTCTGCTGTGAAATATAAGCATTTCAAATATCACCTAGTAATAAATGCACTTACAAATCTGTTTGTGAAGGGCCATGCCTATGGAACAGGGACATTCACAAGTATTGTGTGTGTGTTTTTTTTATTCCACCTCAGATCCTTTTTGGAGAGCAAGTATAATCCTAATGTTAAATTGTTTAAAAGCTTCATTTCAAACATCACATATATTTCAACAAGGTTTCATAAGGTCTAACGAATCCATTACTCAGAAAAATAGAAAACTGCCAATAATTTAAAAAAGAAATCTGGGGTAGAGGTTTTAAAAAGACAGAGATTATACAACCATTGCACTTTAGTATTAATCATTTGCCAGAGGCAAATCTTTTATTTCTCTTCTTTGGAAATGTAAGAAGGCTGTTTCTGTCCATTAAAAGAGAATTCAGACAGATCTGGCCTCGTGGGAAAGTGGAGATCACCTATTATACAGCAGTGAGAGAATAGATTGCTTTTCATATACAATTATTCAAAGTGCCAATTATCCCTACTTAAATTAAAGAGCTGTAGAAGCAAGTCATATCTCTGCTTTATGCATTAGATAATCTTTAACAAATATGAAATCATTGCCAGGTATCTCGTGGTTTGATTGTAAAGCTGTTAAGCGAAAAAAAATCTAGGGGAAATGTACTGTATTTATTTATAAACTAGTTAATTACAGCCTGAATACATCCAGGTCTACCTTTTCTCCTCTTTTGATATGCAGATCGGGTTGTCCTTCATGGTAATATAACCTCCATTTTGATTGCCAGGATAATGCATACCATAACAGAAAAACTGAGTACGTAAGATAAAGGTTCTGTTAAATTTATATTTACCGACAAAGAAATAAAGGGAGACTAGTATAGATCTAGGATTCAAACTAGGATTTGAATCCCAGAAGCAGAAGTGGTATTCAGCCGGTTCAGACCAGTTCAAGCGAAACGGTAGCACAAATCATGGGTGGGCCCGCCCAACCACCCACCTGCCCGCCCACCCACCTGCCCACCTGCCCCAGCTCTATGCCATCCTATTTAGGCACATTTTTGAGGTCGGGCGCATGCATGGAAGGCCGGGCACATGCACGGAAGGCTACACGCACACGAAGCAAGCGTATGCGCGCAAGACGAACTGGTGGCAACAAGAAGGGTATGGCTAGCTGATGAGAGCTAAAAAGCTTGAAATAGAACTATACTAGCCTCCCTTTATTTCTTTGTCGGTAAATACAAATTTAACACAAAAATAGTTAGTCACAAAAGCGACTGCCTGCGAAGGCCCCTGGATTGGGGCTGGAAGGCAAAAATGGAAGCAATGTGCTCCATCCCAACCTGGTTGGGTAGACCAGGTTGCCCTCATAAAAAAAAGATAAAAGTTATTCTTTTTCATAACTCCAGCACTTTAATTTACATAAACACATGATTTAATTGTGGTTTATTAAACAAACCAATTTAGTTCCAATAGATACATCTTATGTGCCAATGTGCCCATTCTTGGGCCGGGAAGTCTTGCTCATGGTCACTGACACTTTGGTGACATCCCAGTTGGGCTACTGCAGTGTGATCTACATGGGGTAGCTCTTGAAGACTACCCATAAATTACAACTAGTCCAAAATGCAGCAGCTCAACAGTACTTTGTGCCTCTAAGTTTGTCCATGGGGCAGTTTGGACAGTTTGTCCAAACTGCCATGGGAGCTGTACTGGCTCCCACTTTTTTCGGGGGGGGGAAATGTTCAGTGGAAGATGACACTAATGACCTTTAAAACCCTATGTAGCACAGGACTTAGTTGCTTATGGGTAGCCTCTCCCAAAAGGTATCTGTCCATCCTGCTAGATCAGTTATAGCAGGCACACTCCAGGTCCCATCTCTCAAAGGCTGCCATCTAGTGCAGGGGTCAACATCCTTTTGGACCTCAGGGACCACTAAATTCATAATTTTAAATTCCATGGACCACTAATATGATCTGCCTAATGACCAGCTGGGTGGGCGTGGATAGGTGGTCATGTGACTGGGTGGGTGTGGCCAACTCGATGTCACTCACATCAAGGGGCGTCTCCCTACCTCTACTTGCCCCTCCCCTCCCACCCACTTATCATCTGCCCTCCCAGGCTCCTTAGGGCCCCAACAGGAAGCAGTTATTGGAGCTAAGCAACCACCACGAGAAAGAATTGGCAAAACAGCTGGCTCAGTTCAAATTGGATCTGGCCGAGAAGGAGACTCAGTAGAAGCACCTCACGGAGGATTCCGAGCATAGCCTTTCCAAGCAGAGGGAAGACCTGCAGGAGTGCAAGGCTAGGTACCAGTGCCTGGAGGTTCAGCAGGCTGAGATAGTCAGCCAGTTCCAGGCCATGATACAGTCCTACTGTATATGGCCTCTGGCTCTTCGCCACCAGCCTTCGCCCAAAGCCCCACACCAGGAGGCTGAAGCAGACCCCAAGTCGGAATTTTTCCCCCCTCTGACCCGCACAAAAAGACCCCAAAGGGGGAGACTCTGCAGCAACACAAACATTCATCACATGTATCTGGCCCAGGGGCCATAGTTTGAGGACCCTGATTTAGTGTAATATAAAAAAATATAAATATTTTTTTCTGCAGACCACCAAAAATTTCTCATGGACCACCAGTGGTCCACGGACCACCGGTTGGTGACCGCTGATCTAGTGGATGCAGGAGGTGCCTTTTCCACTTTGGCTCCTGCCCTACCCTACCCTTCTCCTTCACACAGGGGTGGGCTGCTGGGGGTTCGCAGGGGTTTGGGAGAACCTCTAGCTAAGATTCTGTGCAGTTCGGAGAACCCCCAAATCCCACTCCTGGCTGTCTTCACCCACCCCTCCCCTCCCCTCCCAGGAGTCACCATGCAGCCTCTTTTGGATGCAGGTAAGTGCACACAGAGGCTTGGGGAGAGCGAAAAATGGGTGTACCAGAAGTTCATTTCCAGCCTCCAGAGGGCCTCCGAAGCCTGGGGAAGCCATTTTTGCCCTTCCGTAGGCTCGAGGAAAGCCTCCGGAGCCAGGAGGGCAAATAGGCACCCCCACCTTGGTGCAGGAGGCCGACTAGGCCACGCCCACCATGGCCATGCCCACCCAGCAACCAGACAGAGAACCCCTTGCTAAAATTTTTGAAGCCCACCCCTCCTTTTGCATCCTAGAGACCCCCCCCCATCCTCTCAGTCTTCCAGAAAGCCATTAAGCGGTGTCTTTTCCTCCTGCACCTGCATAGCAAATTTGGAGCTCGGGAGACTGTGTGGATGAAGTTATTGAATTGGATAGCTGATTTCTCCCCTGTTTTTGTTATATTGTGTTTTAATTACTGCTCTTAGCTGCCCCGTTATGTTTGACAAGACGGGCAGCCATATAAATGTTTAAAATAAATAAATAAACATGAAAAACCAAAGATGATTGTTTAGCAACCACAATGATGGGGTATACAAACAAGCCACACTTAAAACAAACCACAATATGGCTAAGCTCGAAATGTGAAACCAGCCAAAGACTCCTGCTATGCAGTGCTTCATATAATTAATGTCAACGTGCTCACGTGTAATCAGCTTTTGGTTTGCAAGTTAGGATTTTATTTCATTTCTTTTACTGATTGTCAAACATATTAGCATCAATCAATTGTTCCTATAAAAATTATTTTTTCCCCACAAAAGCATCTTGCCACAAAATGAAGAATCTACTCAATATAATAATAATAAGATAATTTTATTTTAATTTGTTTTACTGTGAGCACACTGGCCCACATTAAAAATGAAATCCTGTTGCCTGATCTCAAAAGAAAGTGTATAACTATCCAAACACATAGATAACACACATATACACATGTTATACACATGCTATAGTGCAGGGGGGTCAAACTCAAGGCTTGGGGTTGGGGTCCAGATCTGGCCCACGGGGTGCTTAGATCTGGCCCGCAGGGCTGCCCTGGAAACAGTGAAGGACCAGGCCCGTGGTGCCTCTGCACAGCTCTCCTGAGCTCTATTTTTGGCCACGACGGCCTCCTGCAGCCCTCTGATGGAGCTCGGGAGGGCCGTGGGCAGCCCTTGCAAGCTCTGTTTGCGCTGGCAGAGGGTTGCTGGAGGCCGTCACAGCCGAAAACAGAGTTCAGGAGCCTGTTTTTGCTGCCAGGGCACTCGGGCCACCATAGGTGCCCTTGAGATGAGTGACATCGAGCGGGCCACACCCACCCTGGCCATGCCCCCCATCTCCTCAGGTCAAACACAACCCTCATGCAGCCCTCAATGAAATCAAGTTTGAAACCCCTGCTATAGTGGTGTGTGTGTGTGTGTATGTGTGTGTGTGTGTGTGTAAATCACTGTCCATTTTGAATACAGAGCGGAAAGAGGAAACCGGAGAGTTCACAAGGTTGATGCTATATGGAACAAAACTGTGACTGAATCTGGATGTTCGGTTTTGGATACCACGAAGCCTCCTCCCAGAAGGTAACAAGGAAAACAGGTCATGAAGAGGATGTGTAGCATCCCAGACAATCCTGTGGACTCTGCTCAAACATCGCTGATATGCCATATCCTGGATAGAAGGAAGTGAACTACCAGTGATCTTTTCTGCCATCCTCACCACTCAAGGTAAGGCTAAAGCACCTGATGCTGATCTCCACTCAGATCCAAGCTCATCAAGTTTCATGGTGGCTACTAAGATTTCTGCTGTTCCTTCACAATTAATTAAATTCCATATATATGTATATGTATGTGTGTGTGTGTGTGTCTGTCACTGCGTTATTTTATTTCCCAGCTGAGCTTCATTATTTCTGGACTGTCAGACTCTCCGTAGCTTTGCCAACTTCTTATCAGTAAGCTACGTGTTTCCGCATCCACCCACATTCCTTCACACACACTCTTTCCTTTGTTCTCTTTCCAGCAAGGTCCGGCTGAAAGATAGCCGGCCCGAATTACTTTCAAAAATGTAACAATTAACTTTTCTTAGTTAGTGAGGTGTTTTATTTTCTTTATAACAAATAAATGAGTTTTATTAGAAACCTTCTTCGCGTTTCTTTATCAGAATAGTGCAACTTGGAATAAGCCTCGATTCATCTCCTCCTTTAAACCAGGGTAATTAGTCCCAGAGCCAAACATGGGATTAATAAATGCCCTGACAGTGTCACTGATAAAGAAATAAAGGGAGACTAGTATAGATCTATTTCAAGCTATTTAGCGCTCATCAGCTAGCCATATCCTTACTTGGATTCGAACTTGGGCTGCCTGCATGTTAGGCAGTTGTATTAACCTCTGAGCCACAAGTTCTCTTCCCTTCTTCATCTTGAGCCAAGGGAGAGATTAAGTGTTTTTCTGTCGAGCCACCTGGTTCAAGATGTATTATGAAGGTGTCATACATACGTATGTGTGTGTGTGTGTGTACCCTGTTTCCCCGAAAATAAGACCCAACCAGAAAATAAGCCCTAGCATGATTCTTCAGGATGCTCATAATATAAACCCTACCCCCAAAATAAGCCCCAGTTAAGATCATCAGTAGACGGAGGTGTTCATTCCTATATTTCCCCCAAAATAAGACCTAACCGGAAAATAAGCCATAATGCGTCTTTTGGAGCAAAAATTAATATAAGTCTTATTTTGGGGGGAAAATGGTGTGTATATATATATTCATAATTGATAGAAATATTTGAATCCAACATGAAGACCACACCGTACTTTCTTATACGACTATACGTCCCTATCATATACAAGCAGACTAGAAGAAACCTTTCATAATAAATAGAATTGTAATGATAAATATGTGCGTGCATAATATATACATACTAATATTCACATTCATACACAATAAAAATGGAAAACCTTTAAATATAATGCAACTGTGATTACAAAGCCATTTCAAAATTCATTACTAGCAATATTAGCTCTGTTATCACCAATGGACAAACATCCTTTCCTGGGTGAGCCAATCTTCAAATAAAACTGCCACATTTACAAAATACTCAGACAAGCTTGGCTGCCGAGAGCAGATTCTTTGTTATAAAATATTTATCCTTATGATAAGTAATTCATCTATGGGTTATTCCATTAACATAAAATTATTTTCTGCATTTACATTCTATCCTTCACATAAAAGGTAGATGCAGCCTTCTTCTGGTGTTTGCAGCTTGTTATTCTCTTGCTACAGTCTTGCAACAATTCAACCTTGGTTATTGAGGTTCTAGAATTACCGTAGAAATGCTGAATGGAACCTGGAAGTTCTAGTTCCTAATGTTTTATAAATATTTGCCCCACATAGAGGATTTTAAAACAGTAACCTCAAATTTATTTAAAACTTGTTTTTGAGCCCTAAGAACACATTATTTGGCCTTAATTCAACTTAAAAATGTTTAAAATTCAGTTTAAAACCCTACTTTTTGAGTATTTTTTGTTATTTAGAGTAAAAATACTGTTCTATAAAAGATATTAAAATGAAGTACCATAAGGAACATATTGAAATCATTAATACGCATTATAAACAAATTGATACCGAGCTCAAATTCCAACAGAATATAGTGTTTTATTAAGTGTAGTTTTGCAGGGTGTAAAAAACTACATGGAGTTAATTTGTTTGGCTTCAAGATGCAGAGAGAAATAGCTCACACAATCAATGGGTTGGATCCACCCTAAATTTAGTTTCACTGAAATCAATGGAATTGAAGATGTTCCTTGAAACAGCAGAAATTCAAAGGGCTTTTTCCTTTATTTGATGGTTGCAATTTCCTATGTGAAACTCTCCAATCCTTACTTGATGAATAACTATACAGATAGTTATGCTGCAGTGTCTTATATCCACTCGTAGATTGGTCTTTCCCATGTATTTATTTCATTTAATTTAGTTAAATATATTGGATTTATATGCTGCCTATCTCACTACCCAGAGTGATTACTAATAGCATAAATATAAAAGCATTAAAATTAATAACAATTAAATAAAGGTTAAAAACCAAGAGTATGGATGGTACCGGGGGCAGGGAGGTGTTTATCTCTCACTCAACCAACCACATCCAGCATGGTATACCTCCATCAACGCCCAACATCAACCGGCAGAGTCGGATTTTAAGGTGCTTCTAGAAGACTGGAAGGGTGGAAGCAGATCTCACCTCTGGTGGCAAGATGTTCCAGACATTTCATAATTACTTTTGTTTAATAAATGAAACACTAACTTTACTAACTTTCTTAATATTTCTTACCCAATAGATCATTGTATCACAGTGTTTTAGATCAAATCACAGGTGATCACACTGAACCCATTGTTCACTGCAAGTATACTTATTACTGATGAGCCGAGGTTGCGCAGTGGTTAGAGTGCAGCACTGCAGGCTACTTCAGCTGACTGCTAGCTGCAGTTCAGCAGTTCAAATCTCACCGGCTCAAGGTTGACTCAGCCTTCCATTCTTCTGAAGTGGGTAAAATGAGGACCCAGATTATTGGGGGCAATATGCTGATTCTGTAAACCACTTAGCGAGGGCTGTAAAAGCTCTATGAAGCGGTATGTAAGCTAAGTGCTAATGCTAATGGGTATCTAGCCAATAGTTATTTATTCAGTGAAACAATGCACAATTCTTTAAACTAATTGATGCTATAATCTTTTTTCCCTAATATTCAGATAGATTCTTTTTCTGTAACAAACATACATATATACACAGAGACATGTGTGTAGGTCTGTGTGGTGAATAAAAAACCAGGTATTTGCCTTTTCTGTGGGGGACATCCATTCAGCTATTTTAATTTTGATTGATTAAACATTCTTGTTCCCTCAATTTCAGTCTTTCTCTTAATTCCTGATTACTGGAGACTTTTGTTGCCTTTCTCTAAACTTGGTCTAGATCAGGGGTGTCAAACTCAAAGCCCAGGGCCAGATCCGGAGTGGCTCCACGGACCAGATCTAAACACCCCACGGGCCGGATCTGGCCCCCGGGCTCTGAGTTTGACACGCCTGATCTAGATGCCTTTGCCACCAAAAACAGGCTCTTGAGCTCCATTTCTGGCTGCAAAGGCCTCTTGCAACCCTCTGCCAGCAAAAACGGAGCTCGGGAGGGTCGCTGGCAGAGTGTTCAGACTGCCACAGGCGCCCCTGACATGAGTGACATCGAGCAGGCCATGCCCACTCTGGCCACACCTACCCCGGCCCCCCAAGGTCAAACACAACCCAGATATGGCTGTCAATGAAACCAAGTTTGACACCCCTGGTCTAGATTGTATGACCCCTTTTTAATATGTGATGCACACAAAGGGACACAAAACTGAGTCTGGGGTCTGAGCAATGCAGATGTCTACTTTTAATACACAAAAAAATCTTATTTTCATCAACAAAAACAAAACATGAGGGGACAGAATGATGGAAGATAGATATGGTTTTGTTGATAGTATATTTGGATTTCCAAAATGCCTCTGCCAAAATATCTTACCAAAGACTCTGGAGGGAAACTGTCAGAAGGAATAAATGAGCAAATGTCAGACTGGTGAGATGTGCAAGTGCAATCTCTCAGGGTCTGAAGTTGAGATTTGCACTTTTTAACTTGTATAAATAATCTAGAGTTAGTATTGAGTAGGGGAGCTTCTGTGATGCCAAGCTGATGAAAGCAGAAATGGGGGTTTTTTTTAAAAAAAAAAGACCAAAAAGAAAATCACAAAACTTGATAAACCAAAACCAAATCAAATGTATTAACAGAGCCTAAGTCACTAAGTATATTCAAAAAAAAAAAAAAAGCCATTCAGTTGTATATTTAATTATGATAAATTTGTTAATATGATATGACATACTGATCCTCTGCTGTGTGCATGAATCATCTAGTTGTCCTAATATGTTTTTATTGGCTAAAGCATTCACAAATTTTTACTTTTACATGAGGATGTAAAAAAATCTGTGTTTTTACATCCTCATTAAAGGCAGCCATATTATAATGTTAATACAGTATTTTATAGGTCAGTACAACTTTTTAAAGTTTCTTGTTTGCACAGTGCAACCATCTGCCATGCCTGTCCATCTGCTATGCCTGTTAACTGTAGGTTGATTGACATTTTTTTTCATGTTATTGAAATATCTTTCTTAGACACCCTGAAACAGGAATAGTTCTCATCTTCTCATCTTATATAACTGTAATTAAACCAAGCAATCAGAATATAAGCATATGTAGCTTGAAGCTCAGTTTACTAAAGCCAAGATATGGCTGAATGAATTATGTGGAGAGCTGAAACTATAATCTAATTATTTTCATAATGTGAGATGGACCAGTGGAAAGTGCTATTCCAGAGGCATTCTTGGCTTCATAGCTATAATAAACTGAACACACATTAGACAGGGAGAGGAGGGCAAGCAAGCATGAATAAAGAGAGCCTTTACCAAGGGGCCAGGCAAAATTTGATTATCTTGTCCAAGCTTCAGGCTTTTGAAACAGGACTTATTTCTTCTAATATGTGGATATTCTTGGCTACAGGGCTGCCTTAGGGCTGCTTTGACCTTGTGTTCTAGATGCCTCTAAAAATGATCATATTAATTAGCATCCCAAGAGTGCCTGGATGGCCATGTTCTGAAGCACTTTCCCTGAAAAAAATAATATTTAGCAACAGCCAATATTTAGACAAATCTTTCACCACCAATGGTTAAGAATAAGCTGCTAGCTAGGCAGATGGTTTTAGGCAGTGAGAAAAATTGCATGGAAAAATAAATACTCAAGATGGGAGTACAACTTTTTTTTTTTTTAATGTTCTTGATGCTGGTGCTGGCGTAAAAGAAAATAAAGATGAGTTTTATTTAGGAAAGAATCTGGTTACAAGAAGTCTTACATCAGTTAACCCCTTTCTATAGAGAGGAGTGGTAAAAGCCCTGAAAATATCACATTAGCCAATATGAAAGATGTTACACGGAGAGATGCAAAATAAATATTTAAGAGAAGGGAAGGAGATGTAATTGCAGAGTTCCTCTTTTAACTGTCTTTACAATGACTGTCTCTAGTGGCCGATAAATTTATAGAGGACAGAAAGCTGAAGCACGTGAAACTGAATTCCAGCTCTTGTACAGAATGACTAGTCGACTAGAGCTCATGGGGTCCTTATTTCAAAGATATTTTCTTACCTATACAGACAAACAGAATGACCAAAGATGGGCAAAAAAGCAGTGAGAGGGGGGAGTAAATTCTGACTTTCTGCTGGCTTCCCCATTGAGTTTCCTTGTGAGAAGCTGGTAGGGAGCATCAGGAACCGTCCCTTCCTTGCAGTGGTGGGTTGACCTGGTTCACACTGGTTCTATGGAACTGGTAGTAAAACCGGCGGGAGGCCCCGCCCACCGACCCCGATGTCACCACCGAAGCAAGCGTGCGCGTGCAGCCCCACTGCGAACCAGTAGTAAAGGTAAATAGAACCCACCCTTGCCAGATAGGTTTGTTGTTATAGAAATGGCTAATATATATTACTATGCAAAAAGTAAAGATTGTACATTATTACCTTATTTTACTGCACCAAATGAGTCAATTCCTTGCTGCTAGCTGGGGGAGGGTACGAGGGATTGTGAGACTGGCTGGGAAAATTGTCATGTAACATTGAAAATGACCATCACAGGACCACAGCGGCAGCCTGAAGCAACCACAACTTCCCCAAATTTCATTGCCTTAGAAGTCCTGGATTTTCACTGTAGTCTGTATATTAGCCTATTTGAGGTGTCTCAGTTCAAAACTGTTGCCCTATGATGCACCATTTCACCCAATGACAACAAGAGTTTTAGTAGTAGATCAGTGGTGGGATGCAACTAGTTTAACAACCGGTTTGGTGAGTGTGCACTTAACACGCTTGTGCACAGCGTTCAAAATATAGCAATTTGAAGCTCAGCTACTTACCTTTTAAGGCAACCCCAGTAAGTAGAACAGCGGAGGCATGGAAATCAGCTGTGCCGTGCAAATCAGCTGAGCCAGAAAGAAGGAAATAAAGGACAGGATAGGACAGGTAGGTGGGTGGGGCCAGCTGTTCATTGGTGCTACTGGTTCACCCGAACCAGATCGAACCGGCTGAATACCACCTCTGTAGTAGATATATTTCTATATTACTTTCTTCAAAAATTCTGCAATTATTCCCACTATACCCCCCCCAAAAAAACCCCACCTCTGCAACATATTCAGCATTTCCCTCCCTATTAGATGTTAAAAACATCTATGGTAAAGTCTTAACAGACATTATATCAAATGTCTCCACATATTTTAATAGCAAGCATGGAATTTGTCTACCCCATTTCTTAAAAGCATATTTACACTTACACAGTTTCCAATCTGGAAGCCAGTTGACAACTTTATCTGCAAAGTTGAAGAAAAAAGGGTTACCACCAGGAGGTGGGCGTCACATAATGTAACAACCGGTTCACCCAGCACCGAAAATGTGGTCTTCCACGCATGCACACGGCTTCAAAAACACAGCAATATAGGACGGGATAATGCCGGGGCTGGTCGCAACTACCGGTTTGCCTGAACTGGTCCGAACCGGCAGCAGCCCACCACTGATTACCACGTCAAAGGCCCTAAAAGACCATTTGGGATATATTCCAGGGGTTCCAGATCATCTACAAAACTCTTGCTAGTTAGTACTGAATATACATATTAGTATACAGTATAGTAGTATTAGTAGTTATAGTATTAGTATAATAATATATATATATATATATATATATTAGTACTGTATCAATGTTCTTAAGATACATAAGATATGGGTGTGGCCTACTGATGAAAGCAAACGAGCTAGAAATAGATCTATATAGGTCTCCCACCTAGCAGGAAGAGCTTGCTAGCTGTTAGAAAAGAAAAAAGCCCAGAATCGAGTGGATGTGATTCTACTGAGCTGGTGCTGCAGAAAAACCTTGGTTACGTAGGGAAAATCTGGCTAGAAGAAAAACACATATTAGTACTGATATATATATATATATATATATATATATATATATATATATATATATATATATATATATATATATATATATATATATATATATATATATATATATATAATATATATAATTTATATTTTGCTGATAAAGAAATAAAGAGAGACTAGTATAGATCTATTTTAAGCTATTTAGTTCTCATCAGCTAGCCATACCCTTACTTGGATTCGAACTTGGGCTGTCTGCATGTTAGGCAGTTGTATTAACCTCTGAGCCACAAGTTCTCTTCCCTTCATCGGCTTGAGCCAGGGGAGAGATTAAGTGTTTTTCTATCGAGACACCTGGTCTACCCCAGCATGTGATGTGGGAGGGAGCATATTGCAGCCCTTTTGCCTTTCATTATACACACACACACACACACACACACACATATATATATATATATATATATATATATATATATATATATATATATATATATATATATATATATATATATATATATATATATATAGAATACAGATCTATATGAATTCATTCACAACAACTTTCCCCATTTGAGTTCAAGTCATCATCTCAATAGAAGATCTCCCTTTTCTTCAAAAGGAACAGCTTCTCTGCGGCTGAAAGCCTCAAAGCAGTTGAGCTAATTGAAAGTTGGGATTCCTTTTCAAGAAGACACTCCAGCAGAATGCCAGCGCTGAGTAGCTAGGGTTGCTTTATTGTTTTCAGATGGAGATGCAGAAAGTCCATCTCTGTATAGAATGGTTTGTATAGACTTATTGAAATGTCAGAAAGTCAGTCCAACTTGCCAGCAGCAGAAAACTTTTATCAGTGACTGTATGAATTTTCAGGTCATCTTTCATACCACAGAAATTCTCCAGAGCAAGTATCACTAGCTTGGGGTTTTTGTTTTTTTTTTTCATTTGTCAAAGCTTTGTTAATTTGTTTCAGCGTGTATTGCAATTATAATTGGATTTGTGTGGTGTTGATACAAAAGGTGAATCGTCCTGGACATGGGGGCAGCCTTGTGTTTGGTTACATAATTCCTAGAAAAATCATGGGGTATCATTGTTTTCATTGGGTACAAGCTTTCATAGTGCCTGAACAGCAGGGGTAGGTTCTACTTACCATTACTACCAGTTCACAGTGGGGCCGCGCACGCGGAAGCATTTTGGTGACATCGGAGTCGGTGGGCGGAGCCTCCCGCCAGTTTTACTACCGGTTCTATAGAACCGGTGCGAACCGGGGGCAACCCACCATTGCTGAACACCACCTAATATTGCAAGAGGCAAGAATGGAATGGAATGGAATGGAATGGAATGGAACGGAACGGAATGAAACGGAACGGAACGGAACAGAATGGAACGGAACGGAACTTTATTTCAGTCATAGATCAGCAATAGACCTCACTTACAATATATTAAAAAATACTATTGACATTAATAGTGGATAATAACATCCCTGTTAAGAAAATACATGTTCTCAAACTGTTAGGGTCACTCCCTTATTTACGTGAGTGGAAAAAGCCGATACGTATGTGAGTAAATATAATTTTCTAAAAATTGTTAGAGATCTCTTCAAAAAAATTGGCACAAGTTGACAGCTACCATTCTGTAACCAATTTTTTTTCTTGTGAACATTGCTGCAACACAGAATTTTGCCACTGCATGCGTGATAGCCAGGTTTGAGTCCTCGAGGAGAAAGCCTACATAAAAATTGTCTGTCCTCCCTGGCAAACTCTCTAATAAGGGCAGAATATACACTGACCTATAAACTCTGTAGAACTCACAGTACAATAAAATATGTGAGATATCTTCGACTTCTCCTGTACCACATATACATACCCATTCTGCTATTGGTACATTGCAAGAGGCAGAAAAAGCTACTTGTCTCTAAAAATGTTGTATGTTATTATTTATTAGGATTATTATGGCCACTCACTCCCCCCCAAAAAAATTTGGCGCCCCCATTTACGAACTTTTGAAAATGTCTCCACGGTTGCATCAAATCCATGAAGGTACTGATTATGGTACAGATTGAGAAGCAATTTTTTTTCTTTCCCAAATTTCTGCTCATTTACCTTAACCCAATAAAATTCAGGAGCTTTAGTCAGTATAGCCTTCGGAATCCTTCCCCGTCATGTCCATTTTTTAATATGAAAGTAGGTGGAGGCATTGTTTTTTACATATCTATAAAGTCTTCTAAACTCAAAACCTGAGGTTTAAAAATATTTCTTATAGCTAATAAAATGATGAAAACCCACATTGTACTTTCCATCCATTTTTTCCTCTACAGGGCTATAATCAGGGGTGGGTTTCACTTATCTTTACCACAGGTTTGCGCACGCACTGTCCGCACATGCACCCGGCCTTCCGCACATGCACTTTGCTCACTCACGCGCCCTCTGCGCATGCGTCCAGCCTCAAAAATGTGCCTAAATAGCACGACTTGAAGCCTTGGGCAGGCCCATCCGTGATTGCCGCTACTGGTTCGCCTGAACCAGTGCGAACCGGCTGAATACCACCTCTGGCTACAATTAAATCAAAGCACAATGGGAAATGATATATACCAGTGATGGCTAACCTTTTTGCCATCGCATGCCAAAAGTGAGGGGAGTGGGGGGGGTCGGGCATATGCGTGCCCACACCCATAACTCTATGCACCCTGCCCCCACACATATGTGCGTGATTCCCCCCGCGTTTCCCCTGCTTTTGGCATGTGGTGGCCCGGTGGGCCTGGTAGGCCCATTTTTCACCCTTCCCAGGCTCCAGAGTCTTTCTTGGAGCCTGGGGAAGGTGAAAACTGCCTTCCTCACCCCCTCCCAGAGGCCCTATGGAGGCCAGAAACAGCCTGTTTGCTGACTTCCAGTGGACCCAGAAGGCCCAAAAATCAGTTGACCAGTGTGTACATGTGCAGCAGAGCTGAACTCGCGTGCCCACCGATATGGCTCTGTGTGCCACCTGTGGCACGCATGCCATAGGTTCGCCATCACCGATATATATTGTTTACACTTACTCTGACAAGGCTTGGGATCAGGTTAGAGAAAGCCCAAATAAAAAAAAATTCTCTTTGGTTTACTAGCTGAGCTCTTTCTCCATAATCTCGAATACAGATTCAGACAAGATGGGTTCCTGTTAATATTTAAATAGGCTTCTGAAAACTATTTTCAGGTAATGAAATAGCATGGCTTTTGAACTTCAATCCACAAGCGTACTGCTCATGAGTGTTTCAATCTCTTAACTGAATTAGGAAATCACCAGCCTGTAAAACAGAGCATGTTCTTTACATCATCCTCCCATTTAGGTCAATTTGCAGAAGGCCGTTTAGCTTCAAACAATTAACATTTCACAGTCGAAGCAAACGCAGATGAATGCATCCTTTCTCTAAAGCGCTATTATTCGCATTTAAGTGGAACTTGCATGTTCAAAGGAAAATAAAAATGATGTGAGAAGAGCCGTCCTTGGATGCTGAAGTATTTCTTCTCATTTTTATTGCCCACTTCCTGCTGGACATATCGGTATAAAAAGAATACCTCCAATTCCAATTCCCTGAACTGTATATTGTATATTTGAGATATACAATCGTCACCGCTACCAGCTCGGGAGAACCGGGCCGAACCGGGAGGAACCCACCACTGTATCACATGTACTGATGAAAAATATGTAACTATCCTTCAAAAGCATAATATTTAGCAGTCAGCAGTCCTGTAATGGTAAGAACATCTGTGTGTGTGCGCGGAAATAAACTTGTCATTAGCAAAGCAGGAAAAGAAAGCCAAATATGCTATATTATCATTGTGACTGGTACAGAGGTGGGTTTCAGCAGGTTCTGACCAGTTCTGGAGAACCGGTAGCGGAAATTTTGAGTAATTTGGAGAACCAGTGAGTACTACCTCTGACTGACCCCGCCCCTATCTATTCTCTGCCTCCTGAGTCTCAGCTGATCAGGAGGAAATGGGGATTTTGCAGTAACCTTCCCCTGAAGTGGGGAGGGAATGAAGATTTTACAGTATTCTTCCCCTGCCATGCCCACCAAGCCACACCCACCAAGCCATGCCATGCCCACAAGCCACGCCCACAGAACTGGTAGTAAAAAAAATTGACTCCCACCACTGGACTGGTAGCCATTGATAGCATACCAATACTCCTTCCTCCTATTTCCCCCACAAAAACAACCCTACAAGGTAGCCTCGGCTGGGACTAGAAGTCCTGGTGCCCAGTTTCTAGACTGCTTGCCTTAATCACTACACCAAACTAACTCTTTCTCTCCCTCTAGTCTTCTCCTCCTTACATTTGTCTAAACTTATAGAATAGACCAGTGATGGCGAACCTTTTCGGCACCAAGTGCCCAAACTGGAACATATACATGTGCATGCGTGTGCTAGAGCGCCGGAAACCTGAAGACCAGCTGGCCAGCGCGCATATGTGTGCCAGAAATCCGAAGACCAGCTGGTGATGGCACGCGTGCCACAGAGAGGGCTCTGCGTGCCACTTCAGGCACGCGAGCTATATATTCCCATCACGGGAATAGACCTCAATTACTGCCTTTATTGTGACTGTTCAAAGTGCTAAAAAGGAACATTACAATCAGTGGACACATTTACAATCATCACAACGTCTTTCATTCACACAATTTCCATTTTCATACCTCACAATCGGCTTCCAACAAGCAGAATGAATGGAAAATTTGGTACTGAAGTTGCAAGTCACATGAGGTGATGCGTGGCTTAACAACCCACAGTGGCTCACTTAATGACTGAATGGGAAGTGATATTATTAGTCCATCTTAGTCATGTAAGGATCACCAAGCAAGGACTGTCTGCATTCAAGTTTGCTACATCCAGTAGCAGCAAGTTCCATACAGTATTTACCAGAATATAAGATTATCTGAATAAACCAGAATAATATTATCTCTTCCCCCCAAAGGATGATTAGAAAGAAAAACAGTTCTCAATGTCTATTAATATATTCTCAGACTAAGACAACACACACAATTTAAAAATAAATAAGATGGAGAGGGGAAAAAAGTCTTTCTTTTAGTAAGCATAGTATGAGTTACGCAAAGAACTTCTTTTTATTGATTCTGAACCTGCCATCAAACACAAATTTGGAATTTTGTTGACAGCGTTTTCATAAAAGCAACATATTTTCACTAATAGTAATGAAAACCCAATATTTCCCATCTGTCATGAATATGAAAATTGCATAACCTGCTTATGGAAGAGACAAAAATCTGTCAATTACTGTATACTTTCTAAAATACACATTGCATACACGAAAAACATTTATTATGAGAATCTTTTAGAAAGAGACAAACTGCCCCCTTCAGAATCTCACAGTTTTTAACTATTATTCAATATATACCAGTGGTGGGTTTCAAATTTTTTTACTACCAGTTCTGTGGGCGTGGCTTGGTGGGCGTGGCTTGGTGGGCATGGCAGGGGAAGGATACTATAAAATCTCCATTCCCTCCCTACTCCAGGGGAAGATTACTGCAAAATCCCCATTTCTTCCCGATCATCTGGGACTTGGGAGGCAGAGAATAAATGGGGGCGGGGCCAGTCAGAGGTGGCATTTACCGGTTCTCCGAACTACTCCAAATTTCCGCTACCGGTTCTCCAGAACTGGTCAGAACATGCTGAAACTCACCTCTGATATATACCATTGAGAGGAAAGATCACCTCTGCTTTAATGTGTAAAGGAAATTCAGAAAATTCAACTGAAGATGGCACATAATCACATAAGTCAAATGAGGAAATAAAGAATGAATTTTCTTTGGCTCTGGAACAGAAGTAGAAGGGCTTGGGTTTTGAGAAAAAAAACCAAAGGGTAAGAAAATAATGGGGGGGTGGAGAAATAAGGGGAAAAAAAGAGTGAAAAAGTGAGAAAATTCCAGATAAGAATACAAAGTGAAGAGAAAGAGAACTGTACCCGTAATAAAGAAGAAATATGTCCTGTTCAGGCCAAATATACACAGGCACATCAAGAGGTGGTTGCAAAATTAACTGCTATGTTTTCTGAAGTAAATATAGGTAGTCCTCAAGTTATGCCCATAATGGAGCCCGCCCATCGTGGTCATAATTTGTGATGGTTATAAATTGGGTCACTCATGTGACCAACCTGATTTTATGACTTTTTTTTTTTTTACAATGGTAGCTAATCAAATCACTGTGATCATTAAGTAAATCTGTGGTCATTAAGTGAATGCCACGGTTATTAAGCAAATGAATAGTACACCCTGGGCACAGTTTTGGGATATATATATATATATATATATATATGCATATTCTTTCTAGCCAGGTTTTGCTACGTAAACTTAGTTGTTCTACAGCCCTAGGTTCTGTGAAATCTCATTCACAAGTTTCTGGGCCTTTTTTCTGCTGACAAACTGCAACTCTGTGTTGCTCTCTGGGAGACTCAGATAGCTATTTCTGCCTCTTAAGGCATCTTCGGTGAGCCACACCCACTCCCAGAGAGCAACACAGAGTTGCAGTTTGTCAGCAGAAAAAAGGCCCAGAAACTTGTGAATGAGATTTCACAGAACCTAGGGCTGTAGAACAACTAAGTTTACGTAGGTAAAACCTGGCTAGAAAGAATATGCACATAAAAGCCTACGAAAAAGGAAAAAAGATATATATATATATATATATATGCCGCCCTTCTCCGGAGACTCAGGGCAGCTTACAATGCGTTAAGCAATAGCCTTCATACTTTTGTATATTTTATACAAAGTCAGTTTATTGCCCCCACAAACCGGGTCCTCATTTCACCCACCTTAGAAAGAATGGAAGGCTGGTTGACCTTGAGCCTGGTGAGAATTGAACTCGCAGTAATTGCAGGCAGCTGGATGTTAAATGCTGCCTTAGTAGGAGGCATTAGCCTCCTACGCCACTCAGGCTTCTACATGAATGCAGGCCACTACAAAGAGCCATAGATGTTGTCAAGTTGCCCCCCCCCCCTACAGTTACATGCAGGGGTGCTATTCAGCAGGTTCTGACAGGTTCTGGAGAACTGGTTGTGGACATTTTGAGTAGTTTGGAGAACCGGCAAATACAACCTCTGACTGGCCCCAGAGTGGGGTGGGAATGGAGATTTTGCAATATTCTTTCCCCAAGAGTGGAGAGGGAATGGGGATTTTGCAGTATCCTTCCCCTGCCACGCCCGCCATGCCACACCACACCCGCCACGCCACACCACTCCTGCCACGCCAAGCCCACAGAACCGATAGTAAAAAAAACTTGAATTCTACCACTGGTTACATGACATGCAGTCACTTAAATGCAGGGTGGGGAGTAACTATTGGAATTTCAAATCTGGGTTGTAAGTACCCCCAGGCAACTTCAAACCGGTTGTAAGTCAAGAGGTACCTGAAAGGCCTCCCCTTGTTCATCCTCTATTAATCTGACAGGAAAGCAACTTTAATCATTTCCAATCTTTTTCTCTTCCAATGCTGTCTGGTGCAGTTATTGTTGGCGCAGAAAGGAAAACCCTTAACAGACTAGCTCAACAAATTCATTTTAATGCAGAACTGTGGCTCATTCCCAACCCAAGGACCTTTTGTAGAGAGAGATGAAAAAATAAAATACCCAACAGCACATGGAAAATGGATTTGTGGACTCCGTTAAGTCCTGGGAGACTGCAAAACAACCTGTACTATTATAATTCATTGTTTTCTGAGACTAGGAGTGAGTGGGAAATAGCTGAAAGTGCCATATTTTTCAAACATTTGCATTATTTGAAGCAAGTCCCCCAGATGTTTAGAAATCACTTAATTTGAAATATCCAATAACTCTGCTCCGCTTGCCCAGAACAAAGATGTCAAGGGAAACAAGTCTGTTATGTTAGTTATTTCTGTTTTCTCAGGAAACAGACTGCCAAAATCAATCACAACTTAGTAAACACCTTTTCCCAAATTCAAATGAATGAAATATGATCAAGTGAAGGTGTCTGGTGACTGGCGGCATCATAATTTTGAATACATATTGGTTAAGTAACTTGGGGCTGGTTCAGTTGCCTAGGTGTTTTAATTCACATAATTCCACCAGGAGGTCTCATTTTGTGGCATTTTTTCAAACTGTGGCATTTTTTCATGATGTTACACTCTTTACAATTCTAAAATTTAAAATAAGATTAGTGGAAAGGTAAGCCGAAGCACCAGTGGTGGGTTCCGCCCGGTTTGGTCCGGTTTGGCCGAGCCGGTAGCGGTGACGATATGACATCACCGAACCGGTTCTCCCCCCATGCCCTCCCCCCCACACACCCATGTTATTCTTACCTTTTATTTGGTCCCACCCCCAATCTATTGCTGCCTCCTGAGTCCCAGCTGATGACTAGAGGGAAAAAAACTGTTTAAACTCTTGCCACGGGGCTTCAAAGGGCCGTCCTACAGCTGATCAGTGTTAAAAGCAAACAAATGAGTCGGGTCGTAAGTGAGAGGACTGGTCGTAAG
This sequence comes from Pantherophis guttatus, assembly GCF_059756535.1. Lineage (NCBI taxonomy): Eukaryota > Metazoa > Chordata > Lepidosauria > Squamata > Colubridae > Pantherophis > Pantherophis guttatus. The sequence continues at coordinate 81,639,764 of NC_142068.1, read as the reverse complement.
TACGAGGACCTTCCAGAAATGACTCTGACCAGCTAGCCATGCCCACCTAGTCACATGACCTCCAAGCCACACCCACAAAATAAGCCACGCCCACAGAACCGGTAGTAAAAAAATTTAGAACCTACCCCTGCAGAGCACCCACAGGTGATCAGAAAAATCAAGTCAAGATGGGGGCTGCAGCTGCACAATCAAAGGCCCAGATGTAAATGTCAGAGTTCCAAGTAACACCCCCAATGAAAGAAGACTCTGAGGCTAGAAGTTCTTCAAAGCTCCACTTTATTAGAGATGTCATATTGGCACATCTGGGAAAACCCGAATCTGAAAGCTCCCAGGTTTTCAACATCCAAAAGAAAGTCAAAGTCTCTTCCCATGCACCAGAGGTGAAATGCTCCCGGTTCGGACCGGATTGCCCAATCTGGTAGCGATGGGGGTGGGTGGTTCGGAGAACCAGTAGCAAAAATCCCTGCCTCCCCCCGTGCCCAGCTGAGCCGTGCGATCACCAGAGGCTTTTTTTTACTTTTAAAAGCATTTTTTCTACAACCTCTGGTTGTAGAAAAAATGCTTTTAAAAGGCTCTGACGATCCCAGCTGAGTTGCCTGATCGTCAGAGGCTTTTTTTTTCTTTTAAAAGCAAAAAAAAAATGCTTTTAAAAGAAAAAAAGCCTCTGACGATCAGGCAACTCAGCTGGGATCGTCAGAGCCTTTTAAAAGCTTTTAATAACCTCTTCGGCCAAAGAAGTTGTAGAAAAAATGCTTTTAAAAGTAAAAAAAAAAAGTTGGCCACACCCACCAGTCACATTAACCCCCCCACCAAGCCACACCCACAGAACCAGGAGTAACAAATGTTACATTTCACCACTGCCCTGCACCCACATGTCCATCACATGGTCCAATCAATCCACCGTCCCAGCTGGAGATGCCTCCTAGACACGCACACTCCAGGTGCAGGTTGAACGTCCTTGACTCCCAGAGAAAAGAATGTTGGTATGTCTACATATCTCTACCACTCCGTGCAATTCCCCCTCCCAGTTTCCCACAGCACTAAGTGTGGCAGCCCTGAAGATCCAAAGAAAAAGATGGCCTCCAGGGCTGACAGGAAAAAAAGAGGAAGAACATTAATTGTGTTGGAATGTCCGTCACCTTGATTAAACTTCCCACCCTACTCCATGCCTTTGATGGCTGCATATCGCAAATGGAAAGTAGGGGATAGGGGGAGTGTTGGAAATGTGATCTTTTCAAATGTGGTGATAAAGATCAGTAATCATTCTTCAGATCAATCAGCTGGAGCAGTGGTGGGTTCCAACCGGTGTTACCACTGGTTCGCTTTGCGCACTGCATTTTGTAACAGCTGAGGCGCAGCAATCTGCTCTGCCGCGCATTTCAGCTGGGCTAAAAATGACCAAATATAGGTAGGTATAACACAGGGGCAGGCGGGAGGGCCCAGCTGACAATCAGAGCGAACCGGTTCGCTCTCAGCTCACCATCGCCACTACCGGCTCACCTAAACCAGGACAAACCGGTAGAAACCCACCACTGAGCTGCAGGCCTCTCCTAGCTCAGAATATTGGCCCAAGTCTACAGTTTTATACAAACTGACTGTCAGGTTTCGTTGCTATCTTAAATAAACTTCATTCTCAAACGCAAGGTCTCTAATTAATCTTTTTTTTTTGATTATTTAAGAATAGGAGAACGACATCCCTGAACTCTTTGTGCAGCCAAAACTGGCCCCTCCTTCCAAACCCCTCCCTTTCCGTTCTTCAACCCCAATGTCTCATTGGCCATCGTGCAGATCCATCTCTTCGTCCCAAGCACTTTCTTTTCACAGGAATTTCCCCTCTCCCTCTGTCACCCAGGTAACGCTATCTACTGAAGAGCAGGGAACTAGGTAAAAGTTCATCTCAGCATTAAAGCAAAGCTTCTCCCTCTTTCATTCATGTCAGCGCTGGAGAAGAATATAATTTGGAACGCTGACATCGACCAGATTTGCTGGACAAATACTCAAATTAGAGCCAGTGATAATTTCTCCATCGTTTTTCGTATTTTCTGCTTCTAGTTTCACAAAATTACTAAAATACATATCTTGAGTAAAAAGTACTCAAAAATAAATACAAACTGTTTTGTTTTTAAATCACAGATTGAGGTGCGTTTTGAACATGGAAAATGACATAGAGATAAACAGCTCTCTCCTGTCTATTCTTAGCATCCAATTTCGATGTCTTTTAAGTTTTTTATTTTTTACAAATATATCAAATCAATGCATGAGCAGTGTGGCACCCGAGTGTCATACATTCTAATATAAATAAAACTAGTAAAATTAATCATAATTATTAGATTCAATCAACTTATATATTATAATAAGTTACAATCTGTCATTATTCAATTATTCCACGTTTTTTCTTATTGTTACTTTTGTTTTATTATATGAAAGTGTCTACACTAACATTCCCCCTTCTCTTATTTCTATCACTTATTCTAGCTTTTAATCATATCGCCTTTTACTAAAAAAACATTTTCTTTCTATCCTACCTAACTTCTAGTCATGTCACCTACCTTCAAAAAAAAGAAAGAAAGAAAGAAAATAAAATAAAGAGAGAGAAGAGGAAAAGCAAATCAAAACAAGCATCCAATTTTGACGTCAAGACTGTGGTTCCTTGTAGCAAACTACGCACCACTGAAAGGAAGAATCAATATTGATTGATTGATTGATTGATTGATTGCCCTTACATGATTCAAAGCGGCAAACATACCTAATACTCCTTCCTCCTCCTATTTTCCCAACAACAACCCTGGAAGGTGAGTGGGGCTGAGAGAGAGTGGCTGGTTCAAGGTCACCCAGCCATTTTTCATACCTAAAGTTCTACTTACCTTTACTACCAGTTTGCATCGTGCCCCCTTCTGCGCATTCTGCGCAGATCAACTTTTATGACGTCCGGGTCAATAGGCGGAGCCTCCTGCCAGTTTTACTACCAGTTCTTGCGAACCGGTCCGAACCGGGGGCAACCCACCACTGCTAAGGTGCAGAGGTGGGTTCCAGCAGGTTCTGGCCAGTTCTGGAGAACCGGTAGCAGAAATTTTGAGTAGTTTGGAGAACCGGTAGTAAAAATTCTAACTGGCCCCATCCCCATCTATTCTCTGCCTCCTGAGTCCCAGCTGATTGGAAGGAAATGGGGATTTTGCGGTAACCTTCCCCTGGAGTGGGGAGGGAATGGAGATTTTACAGTATCCTTCCCCTGGAGTGGGGTGGGAATGGAGATTTTACAGCATCCTTACCCTGCCACTCCCACCAAGCCATGCCACGCCCACCAAACCATACCCACAGAACCGGTAGTAAAAAAAAATGAAACCCACCACTGCTAAGGTGAAACTAGAAGTCACAGTTTCCTGGCTTCTAGTTTGGTGCCTTAACTACTCAACTTTTTCCATAAGTGGATTATGTCAGCTGGGCGAAATCAATACACATCCTAATTTTGTACAACTGATGTTACAGCTTAAATTGCAAATACCTCTGCATACCTTGCAGCATTTTACATTTTTATCTTATTTCTGTGTTGCGAGATGTCTGGTGGCATATGTCTATGGAAGATGCTTATTCTTTCAGAAGTAGTCCATGTTATGTCTATTTCTTTTTTGGTAACTCTTGCTGAAACTGTTCTTTGACCTGGTGATAAGTGAGACACACTTGCGTTTTTTTCTTCCTATACCCAGAGTATAAAGCTGCCTGGGAAAGCCAAGGGAAATAATCAAAGCTATTAAAAAGCGAAAGTTAGAATATTTTGGACATGTGATGCAACACCCAGAAAAATACAGCATCCTTCACTTAATCCTCCAGGGAAAGATTGAAGGCAAACGAGGTCCAGGCAGAAGAACATCATCATGGCTTCAAAACAGTAGTGGGTTCCTCCCGGTTCCGCCAAGCCGGTAGCGGTGACGATATGATGTCACCGAACCGGTTCTGGGGCCCCCCACCCCCGCGTTATTCTCACCTTTTATTTGGCCCCACCCCCAATATATTGCTGCCTCCTGAGTCCTAGCTGATGGCTAGAGGGAAAAAAATCTTGCCGCGGGGCTTCAAAGGGCCGCCCTACAGCTGATCAGTGTTAAAAGAAAACAAATGAGTAGACCGGTGCCTGCAAAAATACATGAGTAGACCACTGCCTGCAAAAATACATGAGTAGATCAGTGCCTGCAAACATACATGAGTAGATCAGTGCCTGCAAAAATAGATGGGTAGACCAGTGCCTGCAAAAATACATGAGTAGATCAGTGCCTGCAAACATACATGAGTAGATCAGTGCCTGCAAAAATAAATGGGTAGACCAGTGCCTGCAAAAATAAATGGGTAGATCGGTACAGCTCTGCAAGCAATTAAAAGTCTGGTAGACCAGTACCTCTGCTAAATCCTAAATAATTGTCACATGACCATCAAGCCACGCCCACAGAACCGGTAGTAAAAAATTTTAGAACCCACCCCTGCTTCAAAACCTAAAGGACTGGTTTGGACAAAACTCAGCAGCACTTTTTCATACGGCTGTTGACAAACATAGGATTGCCAACATGATGCCAACGTCCGATGACAGATATGGAAGAGGAAGAAGAAGAAGAAGAAGAAGAAGAAGAAGAAGAAGAAGAAGAAGAAGAAGGAGAAGAAGAAGAAGAAGGAGAAGGAGAAGGAGAAGGAGAAGGAGAAGGAGAAGGAGAAGGAGAAGGAGAAGGAGGAGAAGGAGAAGGAGAAGGAGAAGGAGAAGGAGAAGGAGAAGAAGAAGAAGAAGAAGAAGAAGAAGAAGAAGAAGAAGAAGAAGAAGAAGAAGAAGAAGAAGAAGAAGAAGAAGAAGAAGAAGAAGAAGAAGAAGAAGAAGAAGAAGAAGAAGAAGAAGAAGAAGAAGATATCCAGAGTGATATATACTGTATATTCAGCTTGAGGGAATTTTTAATTTCCTTTTGCTGTTATTTGATCAACCTAAATGAGTGTGCGTAATGGCTCTTTGAAATTTTAATTCAGAGTCCAGTAATTACATCAGTTTATTATTATAAAACCCTGATATATAAGGCAGCCCCTAATGATGTTTTCATTCAGGATATTACTGCAGTATTTCTGCCAGTGCAAGGCAGTGAAAGCATCTCAAAAGTTCAGCTCACTAACCATTGGTTTTTTTTTAAAAAAAAGCTCTATCAAAAGGTCAGTGAAGGGCTCCAAGTTTGGTTTTTCTTGTGTTTTATTTGGTGCTCTTCTTCAGTGAGGAATCCTTGATGTAAGGAATTCTTCTGCTTGATTTCCCCGAGAATCATTTTCAAACTTTTGCTTTATTATGTGGGCTAGATTTTCCTTGAATTAGTTGAAGCCGCTAATTGGACTGGGCCCTATTCCAGCTGAAGAAACTAGGCTGCGCTGATTATTCAATTCTGAATTATTCCATTTCTTGTTAGTCTAGAGTGGGTTGCAATGTAAATTTAGCACTCAGTGAAACCTGTTCAATTACTTCAGTATTCACCACTGCAGGCTTTTCTATTCTATATCACAGTCTGAACACACAGTTGCTTTATGTCTGTTGCATTGCCTACATTTCTTTTATTTATATATATTTGTTTTCTGAGGTTTTCGCGGGTATTTGTATGTAGGTCTTTGGTTATTCGGGTTTTCTCCCGCGTAAAATTGGAGGTTTCTTGGCAACGTTTCGACAAAGTCTCATTCGTCATCTTCAGGCTGGTGTTCTCGGCTTCGTGCTTCTAGGAGAAATATGTGTGATCGCAGCTGCGATCAGCTGCGATCACACACAGCTGCGATCACACACATTGCTCCTAGAAGCACGAAGCCGAGAACACCAGCCTGAAGATGACAAATGAGACTTCGTCGAAACGTTGCCAAGAAACCTCCAATTTTACGTGGGAGAAAATCCGAATAACCAAAGACCTACATATACATACATACATACATACATACATACATACATACATACATACATATTTTTTAAAACAAACAAACACATAATACATCAATCCTTCCGTGTGTCCTCTCGGTGTTTCTTCCGTGACTACTTCTTCTTTTTATTACTCCTCCCATCATTTCCCCTAGTTTCCATTTCTCTGTTGCGATATTTCCCCCAAATTACAATACATTTAATATAACATTCTCCTTTTTTAATTATCACAATCTTTATCTAAATCTCTTTTTTAACCAATCATAAAATTTCCTCCATATCTTATAATAGTCCATATCCTCTCTCTCTTTAATCATCAATCTGTTCATTTCTGCACAATCTAAGATTTTTTTTTAAGTACTTCCCCTTCCAAAGGGATTTTCTCTGCTTTCCATCTTTGTGCAAATACTATTCTCACTGCCGTTATTATATGTTTAATCAAGTTTATATTTTCTTTACTAATTTTCTCTGGTAGTATAGCCAAACAGCTCAGGTTTTTGGTAGTATATTTCTCTGGTAGTATATAGAAACAGCTCAGGTTTTAAATCAATATGTTGTCGGATCATTTCTTCTAACCATGTCTTAATTCTGCTCCAATAATCTCTAGCTTCTGGGCGCATTGCCTACATTTCTAAAGGTTGGAGGTGGCCAAGGGAAAGTTTATAATTTTCAAATCTCTAGTCTGGGTTCACACACTACACAAGTACTAAGCCATTATTTTGTCAACTCAGGTTTGTTGATTAATCACATTTGAGGGATCCCATACATCAACTAAGCCATACCAACAATAGCACACAAACCAAATGTCAAGGTTTAAACAATAGACAAAATTAAAGCCAAACCAACTCTAATCCATTTTAGCATGTAATGTGGATCCAGTGTGAGGGCAGGATTTTACCATACCTGGTAGAATAATAGCAACATGAGCTATTATTTTAATTCTGTTTAATTTTGTTTACCCCCAATAGAATTGGGTTTTTTGTATGTTTTATTTTTAATAATTAAAATAATGTCAGAAGAAGTGTTGTGTATGTGTGTGTGTGTGTGTGTGTGTGTGTGTATTTTCTTACTTCTTCGTAGGGTTTATGTGTGTTTTTCCTCTAGCCAGGTTTTCCCTACGTAATTAATGTTTTTCTGCAGCCCTAGCTCAGTAGAATCACATCCACTCGATTCTGGGCTTTTTTCTTTTCTAGCAGCCGATAGATAGATAGATAGATAGATAGATAGATAGATAGATAGATAGATAGATAGATAGATAGATAGATAGATAGATATACACGCTGCTCTTTATTTCTGGAAGAAATGCAGGATGCACGTCTGACAAACGAATAAAGAAATATAGTCTATTGCTCAACATGCTAACATTTCCAAACTAGAAATGGCACTGCATAACTCAATACAGTGTCTGGGCTATAACCTATACAAAATCTTTAAACAACAAAGTGTCTTTTAGTGGCAGAGAATAATTCAACATTGAATAGTCAAATTAGAGGAGACGCATCTTGAAGCAAACACTACCCTTGCCAAGACTCATTTCAGGATCCACAGGATGGTCCATAGGTATCTTCAGCTATGGTTCAGGAATTTCTGTGGGGAATCACACAGCTTTTGAATCCTTTTTGAATCCTGCAGTTGGAAATCGTGCAGCAGTCAACTACGAGTCTATGACCAATATAGCTGCATTTAGGGCAGCTCCTAAATGCCTGAAAGAAGGTTATGGTGATGCTTTTCTAAAGTGCAAGCACATTTGCTGGCAACACCTCCTCAGCCACACACAGCTGATCATGGATGGCCTGGATGGCACCTTGAAGTGCAACCCCAAATGCAAACTCCATTTTTCAAAGAAAGAATTATTGACTCAAATATATATAGACATCTCTCCTTTAGAAATGATGCAGAAGTTTCCATGTCCAGATCACTGGTAAACACACACACACACACTGTTTTAATTTGTTCAGAACTAGACTAGACTAGACTAGACTAGACTAGACTAGACTAGACTAGACTAGACTAGACTAGACTAGACTAGAATAGAATAGAATAGAATAGAATAGAATAGAATAGAATAGAATAGAATAGAATAGAATAGAATAGGAAGGGACCTTGGAGGTCTTCTAGTCCAACCCTGCTTAGGCAGGAAACCCTACACCACTTCAGACAAATGGTTATCCGACATCTTCTTAAAAACTTCCAGTGTTGGAGCATTCACAACTTCTGGAGGCAATTTGTTCCATTGGTTAATTGTTCTAACTGTCAGGAAATTTCTCCTTAGTTCTAAGTTGTCTTCTCCTTGATTAGTTTCCACCCATTGCTTCTTGTCTTGCCCTCAGGTGCTTTGGAGAATAGCTTGACTCCCTCTTCTTTGTGGCAGCCCTGAGATATTGGAACACTGCTATCATGTCTCCCCTAGTCTTTCTTTTCATTAAACTATACATACCCAGTTCCTGCAACCGTTCTTCATATATTTTAGCCTCCAGTCCCATTGCATTAATATGTAATCTATTTGGAACAAAATATATTCTAGGTAACATTTTGATTGCATAATCACCAAATCCACATTCATCATTGTCTATTTTTGCCACCAAGGCCACTTTGGGTATAATACAAAAATAGCAAAATAGTACCACATTCATATTTATATGATAATTACATCAGAGGAATGTGGGCAAATGAAGTTTCTACATAAATTATTGGATTCCTAATCAAAGAATCCACAAAGCCCAACATGATAGCCGTTTTTAACATTCAAATTTTCTTTCTCTTTCTTTTCATTCCTAGTGTAATTATATTACTACATTACCTTTTTCAAATCCTAGTTAGTCAGTATTTCATTAAAAATGGCCTTTTAATCTTATGAGATAATCACATGGTTTAAACACTGCAGAAGCTATTTCATCCTTTGCATAAATTATCAGTCACCGAAAAATAAAACCATTCAAGGAAAACATCCAACACTAATAAATGTATGAATAATGTACATCCTAATAAATGTATACAGAATATTTACAGGGAGTTTGTTTTAAAATAATAATAATGACATGGACCTGATCAAATATTTTTATGGAAGAAAGGGATATTAAAAAACCAAGCAGCACCAGACGAGGACAGAATTAAAAATTCCTTGCACAAAAGTACATATAAACATCTGCATAGTTTCCCAATATACATGATTCATTCATAGCTGCCTTTCTCATGGGCACCATTACAAATTTTTGACTTTCATAGAAAACTCGTTTCTTTCTCTGATCAAAATGAGAAAGCAACACAAGAGAGATATTATTGCATTTGCAGTAATTACTAAGACCAGTTTTTAGTTTCACAGATGTTTTCACTTTGCTCCCCTCATAGATTTCCTTGTAGCACAAAATACTATGAACGGTATTTTGAAGTTTTTTTTTTTTTTTTTATCAACGATGAATTTAATATAAGCATTTGACCCCAGGAACATGGATCAGCACCCAGAGAGGGAACCCTGTTGGCTGGGAAGAATTCTCAAATCAGTTTTAATCTGATGCATTGGATGCAAATATCTCTAAATTTTATTACAGACAACATTGCCTAATGTTTTCATTTCCCTAGACAATTTTCTGTAGATTGGATCAGATGGAACTCGATAACTTGGATTGGTAGACAAGGAAATTAATGACAATGCACTATGCGTTGGACCCAAAAAGCGATATTGATTGGCTGTATTTGCCAGGAACTAAAAAGGGTAGAGGACTCCTACAGTTGAAACAAACTGTGGAGGAAGGAAAACATGGCCTGAATGACTACATTAAGAAAAGACAAGAATCTCTGCTGAAGAAGTCAATCAAAGGATGGTTCTTGAAAAGAACCAAGATGAAAGCTGAATATAGAAAAGAAACTATTGAAAGCCAAAAGACAGAGAAAGAAAAGCCGATAAAAAATCCCACACGGAGTTGGTTAAGATCAGAAATGTCAAAGAAAGAAATTGAAGGCTTTGTTTTAGTGGCTGAAGAACAAGCATTGCCAAATAATTGAGTGGGTGGAGGTGAAAATTCAACATGAAACAAACAATAGCAACTGGTGCCTTTCTAGGGAAAAGGATGAAATAATTGATCATTTGATCAGAGGCTGCAGCAAAATTTCACAAACTGACTACGAGCAGGATATGACTGAGTTGCCGGTATTATTTGTTGGAAACTTTACAGAGGTTTGAATCGGAATGTAATAAAAGCTACTGGGACCATCACGTAGAGAAAATTTTGGATTAAGATCTTATGTGGGTTAAGATCTTATGGAACTTTAAGATCCAAACAGAGAGGCATCTTGTTCATAACATGCCTGATATAACAGCTATTGAAAAGGGGGAAAAAAACCTGGTTCGGTGATGTTGCTATAACATGCAGGATTGAGGGAAAAGAATTGGAAAAAACTACAAAATATCAGAATTTGCAGTTTGAAGTTAAATGCTTGTGGGGGGGGGGGGAAATCTGTTTTATACCAATAATGATTGGAGCCTTCAGAGTGATAGCTAAAGGACTTTGTTGATATCTTGAAAAATTGAATTTATCAGACCTGAACACCCTAATTTTACAAAAACCATCCAGTGGTGAAATTCACTTACCTTCACTACCGGTTCGCAAATATGAGCGTGCGCGCCTCCTCCATGCATGCACAGAGATTCTGCGCATGTGCAGAGGGTCAAAAATAGGATGTGATGATGTCTAGGTAGGTTGACAGAGCCTCCCATTGCTGGCGCTACCGGATTGCGTGATCCAGATAGATCTGGCTGAATTTCACCACTGAAATCATCCTGCTTGGCACTGCCTATTTTCTTAGGCACTATCTTAAAAATTCTTAAATCTTTGGTTAGGACTTGAATTATTATGTTTTCAGTAGCATTTCATCATGAATCTGAGGATTACCCAATGATGATGTTGATGATAATGAACTGGAAAAAAATCACAAAATATCGCAACCTGGCTACCGAAACTAGGCAATTATGGATGAAACATGTAACAGTGATACCCGTTTTCATCAAGGCACTTGGTACCATGTCCAAAAATTTTACAAAATACATCAATAAATTGCAGCTTCCTACAATAACACCAGTGGAACTGCAAAAAGCTGTACTACTCGAAACATTGTACATCTTAAGAAGGTACTTGGATGATACCTAGGATGCTGGCAGCAACCTGTATCAACTATCAATAATATTTGTAATATACACTGGGTGTGGTTTTGTGTTTTGTGTTTTGTCTTTAATTAAAAATTTAATAAAAAAAATAATATTTGTGATACATTTTTAAATGTTCAGTTGATTGAGTTTCATGTTTAATGAATAAAAGTTTATAACAACAACAACAACAACAAGGAGCTTTACCTTGTTGAGGTGGTTGTGTGCTCTGTAAAAAAGCCAGGCTAAACTTGCTCCAAACCTATTAAACTATGGTGAAAACACTTCAAGTGTATTCTATGCTGGATCGAGTGCCACCTGGCTCAACAAAACTTGTGTTGAATACTATGGCTCCTGGGTATTCAGCGAAAAATATGACACAGGACTCAGCTCCCTCTACCAGGCAACCAGGGCATGGAGTTGACAACTGGCTGGAAGACACACAAAAAGAAGTAAAAAATCTGGACAAAGGAAAACAATTACTCAGTTATGGAAGCTTATTTTAGATCTGAGACAACAAAAAGTGGAATTTCAAATCACATGTTCAAGATTTGGAAAGAGAATTACCTGGATATGGAAATCAATGAACAAAGATTTATGGACCAGAGGCATGTTATTTTGAAGCACAAGTTCTTCACTAATGCAGAATTACAAGAGATTGCAAGCAGAGCAGCGCAAGATCAAGGCTCAGGTGTAACTGATAATAGAGGTAATTTAGAAGTGGAGCAACAAGTAGTAAAGAAAAGGAAGGAAATCAGAGAAGAAGCAAGAGCTGGATTAGATCTTGAAGAACCAACAGCCAGAGCTGAACTAGCTGAGAAAATTAAGATTCAGATGGAAAACATGGAAAGAATTCGATTGGTAACATTGAATCCAGTTAGGAAGAGAAGTTTGGCTAAATTATTGAAGAATGTGAATGAAGCTGCCCAGACTATTCCATCAGAAACATTAGCTCAAACAAAGCAGCTAATGCATGCAGTAGTTTATGTTACTACTGAAGAATTAGGCTTGAAAACTGAAAAGAATAAAGCAATTAGGAAGGGAAAGCTAAAGTGGAAACTCTGTCTGGAATTAAAAATAAAGAGAATTCGATTGGATTTAAGTAATTTGAAGAATTTGAGACAAGGAAACCTGAAGAATAAAAAAAAATAGAATTAGCCTGACAACAATATAAGGAAAATAAGGAAATTGCAGTTGTAGTTGAAGAGCTGAAACAAAGAGTTGTGCCTATTGCAGAGAAAATAAAGCAATATGATAATACAATAATAATACAATTTCAGGAAAATTCACAATTTTGAGTGAACCGGCATTATTTCTATTAGACCCTCGAAAGTGGACATGGTACTGCCACAAGTGAAAATCCTAACAAAGAAAATACACTGAAATTTTGGAAGAACTTTTGGAAAACAACAAGAAGCACAATGGGAACGCAAAGTGGATCAAGCAGGTTGAAAGTTCTGTAAAAGTGACTAGAATGGAAGATGTTCACTTAATCAAAAAAAAAATGGTGCAAAAACAAGCAAAGAAGCTCAACAACTGGAGTGCCCCCAGTTTAGATGAGCTGCATGCATTCTGGTTGAAATCACTAACAAGTCTGCATGCAAGATTAGCAAACCAGATGAATCGGGTTCTAGAAACACCAGAAAGTGAAAAATGGCTAACAAACTGGAAGAATCTTTTTGATTCAGAAGGATGCAGAAAAGGGAAATAAACCTGAAAATTACAGGCCAATCACTTGCCGGCTAACAGCATACAAATTACTTACAGGCATTATTGCGAATCAAATTTATGGACATCTAGAAAACAAAGATTTGCTACCTGCAGAACAGAAAGGCTGCTGCAAAAATTCAAGATGAACCAAAGATCAACTGATTGAATAACTGGCTTTGAAGAATTCAAAGAAAAGTCAAACAAATTTGTTCATGGCCTGGATTGATTATAAGAAAGCATTTGATTCAGGGGTGGTATTCGCTTACCTTCCCTACTGGTTTGTAAATGTGCACATGTGCCATCTATGAGCATGCACAAGGCTTCCATGCATGCGCAGAGCCTCGAAAATGTGGAAAAATGGGACATCATGACGTCCCTGTGGGTGGGCGGGGCATCCCACAGTCACCCCACCAGTTCGCCCAAACTGGATAGAACCAGCTGAATACCACCACTGATTTGATTCTATTCCACACAGCTGAATTGAGAAATGCTTAGACATTTTTGGAATTGGCAGCAACATCCAGAAATTCGTGCAGACTTCCATGAAGCTACGGCAAATTAAGTTGATGGCCTGTGGAGAAGAACTTGGTGAAGTTGAAATCAAATGAGGAATCTTCCAAGGAGAGTCACTGTCACCTCTGTTAGATGTACTTTCGATAGTGCCACTATCAAGCATTTTGAACTAAACAAACTGTAGCTATGAATTGGCTTTAAAAAAAGGGCTGAAAATTTCCTATTTGCTCTAGATGGATGAGTTAAAACTGTTCGGAAAAACAAAAGTTGAATTGAGCTCACTGCTGAAAAACACTGAGGAGTTTAGCAGAGACATTGAAATGCAATTTGGCATTGACAAATCTGCAACAATTGCTGTTAAGGCAGAAAAAATTGTTGAACATGATGGATTCAAACTTGATAATGAACAAAAGCAGTAACACCAGAAGAAGGGTACAAGTATTTAGGAGCTTTGTTAGCCTCTAACCTATTGCACAACCAAGTCAAGGAAGCTACTTCAACAAAACACATAAAGCGAGTCTGGAAAATCTCGAGATCAAAGCAGTGGTGGGTTGTCCCTGGTTCACACCGGTTCTATAGAGCCGGTAGTAAAACCCGCAGGAGGCTCCGCCCACCGACCCCAACATCATCAAAATGCTTCTGTGCATTCGCAGAAACTTCTGCGCATGTGCAGAAGAGCGTGCGTGCATGCAAGCAAAGCGCGTGCATGCAAGCAAAGCGAGTGCACGCACGCAGCTCCATTGCGAACCGGGGTAAAGGTAACTAGAACTCACCCATGGATCAAAGCTAAGTGGAGAAAATATCATAAAGGCAATTAACACCTGGGAAGTGCCTGTAATACAATACTCAGTTGGAATAATTGATTGGACTCAGCTAGAACTTGATAACTTGGATTGAAAGACAAGAAAACTAATGACAATGCACAATGCTCCACACCCAAAAAGTGATATTGATCGGTTGTACTTGCCTAGATCTCAGAGTGGCAGAGGACTCTTACAGGTGAAACAAACTATGGGAGAGGAAAAACATGGCTTAAATGATTATATTAAAAAAGCAAAAGTGCTTTTGCTAAAGGAGGTGGACAAAGGAAACCTCTTCAACAACAATGAGATTGAAAGCAAAATATTGAAAGAAAACAACTGAGCATCGAATTTGTACCTTGTTTTCCCCAAAATAAGACATCCCCTGATACTAAGCCCAATTGGGCTTTTGAGTGCATGGCAATTTGGCCAAGAGCTTATTTCAGGCTTCAAAAAAATATAAGACAGGGTCTTATTTTCAGGGAAACATGGTAACTGGAAAAAGAAGGCTATGCATATTCAATACCTGAAGGATACTGAAGGAAAGGTAGATACAAAGCTAACATGGAGATGGTTGAGATCAGGGGTGCTAAAGAAAGAAACTGAAGGCTTCATTTTGGCTGCCCAAGAACAAGCCCTGCAGACCATGAAAGTAAAAATTCAACATGTTAATAACAGCAGCAAAGGTCGCTTATGCAAAATATAGTGATTTGCAAATTGAAGGTGAGTGATTATGGAAGAAGAAATCAATATTTGTACCAATAATAATAGGACCCCTTGGATCAATACTGAAAGGGCTGCCTAGATACATGGAAATTTTGAACTTATTAGATCTGAATATCCTGACTTTGCAAAAAAAATACCCACTCTACTTGGAACTGCCTAAATACTCAGATGTTACCTTAACAGCTCTTAGGTCTTTGGTTAGGACTTAAACTGTTAAGTTTTTATCAGTCCCAGACTGTGAATCAAATTGAAGATTAAATTATTAATTCTATTATTAGTTGTTATTGCTGCTGCTGCAGTTTTTTACATAATTATATCCCAGAAAAGTTACAGTAGAAAGATCTATTACTTCTAATTATTTTCCTTTCCATTAACGAGACAAGCTAACCAGAAACATTTGGGAGTCAGGCAGCCTTCTAACTCTAAATAAATAAATAAAATTGTAATGTTAGCTTTCAATGTGTTTATAGAAAGATGTCATCCAAACTAAAATTGCTTCTATGATGTGAATTATTTTCATTCATCTGTACTCTCCTCTTTCATTTTTCTTTTAATTATGCCAACAACCATTTGGATTCTTTCTTTATATCAATACATTTTATAATTCGTACGTCAAAGATCTTTTTGTGTGACTGCTTAGTTGGGAGTATTTTACAAGTGATGTACTCCTAACTGATTAGATGCCATGGAACTGCTATCTAATTAATTTCCCTGGCAAGCCAAGCACTCTTATTTACTGAAAATGCCCTCAATATCATTAATCACACAGTGGCTCAGAAATACATATAAATAGTGAGCCATATCAACAAACTTTTAAATAAAAGTTTCTTATAGCTACATAAGAAAATAGCAATAACACATATTGGTCAGCTAAATTAAATCATTCATATTGCTAAAAATAAAACAGTGGAATTCTTAGAGGAACATGAGAATTTCTCTGAACCCGCGCTAGCAGGATTGAAATAGCCCTCAGCTATCTTTTTATTTGATTAAAATGAAGGCAGCAATTATCTTTAAGAGAAAGGCCATCTATCACATACATACACATTACTCAACACCAATGAGAGATTCCTAAATAAAATCCATATGACTTGGACAATCAGAATAATTCAGTTACAACTTTATACATTCAAGAGAATATGTATCTGTTGGCTGGTTTAATGGTTGGCTTAGGAACCCTTTCCATTCTCTTTGCAAAAATAAAATATGGATGCCAAGTTTCTTCCCTATATAGGCCAGAAAATCCCAGACTACTGTGTGTGAGTTGGGGATGGGTGGGGAGGCAACTATGGCCCCTTTATGACCCGTGGACATCAATTCAGATGGAGGTGAGGTCCATAGGCCATAAAGGGGGCATAGTTGCTGACCTCTGGCCTAACAGATGATTTAATTGCTTTCCTCAGTGGCATTTTCCTCACTTGGAATATTTTTTCAGCTTTGCCTAGCAGAGTTGTAGTTGTTAATTGCAAAGTCATGTCCGACCCATCACGACTCAATGGAAAACGTTCCTCCAGGTCTTCCTGTCCTCTATCATGCTCTGGAGTCCATTTAAGTTCACACCAACTGCTTCAGTGACTCCATCCAGCCACCTTGTTCTTTGTTGTCCCCTTCTTCTTTTGCCCTCAATCGTTCCCAGCATTAGGCTCTTCTCCAGTGAGTCCATCCTTCTCATTAGGTGCCAAAGTATTTGAGTTTCATCTTCAGGATCTGGTCTTCTAAAGAGCAGTCAGGGTTGATCTCCTCTACGACTGACCGGTTTGATTGTCTTGCAGTCCAAGGGACTCGCAGGAATTTTCTCCAGCACCAGAGTTCAAAAGCCTCAATTCTTTGACGCTCAGCCTTTCTTATGGTCCAACTTTCACAGCCATACATGTATATACATACATGTATGTATGGCTTAGCAGAGTAGAAGGAAGCTAAAGGGATACCAGTGAAGGTGATACATGTTGTGCCTTAGGCATCCTTTGATCTGAACCCTTATTCCCCAAACTTTTCCAACCAATAAAAAACGGGCCCCTGTTTCCATTATCTGTTGTTGTTTTTTTAATGGTCCCAGTCCCTCTTCCCCTGGATCACACTGATGCCATTTCACATGTATAACTTCTAAGAATTGGATTTAACAAAATAGGAAGCAAACTAACCTGCATTAAGAGGAAAACTCTGACCTCTTCTCCTTCAGAGTATCACAGCATCGCTGACCTATTCTTCGCTTCTCTTCTTCTCCTTCTAATGATCATTATGAATTATTCTTTTATTATTGGTGAAAAAATAACCCCTTGCCCTCTGTGTGCCCTCTGCACACAGAGTTTGATTTCACAAAGTACAATAAAAGCTGGTGTATAAAGTTTTGTTAGAACAAGCACCAGTTTCCAGGGACTCGATATTTTCAGCTGCTTGTCTGCAAATTCTACTAAATCCTCCTTCCCAAACTTTCATGGATATTTCCCCCTTGCTCTCTCTTGCTCTAGTGTACCCGCTTCTAATCTATCTCAATTTAATCTACCTATCTGGCAAGAGGTCTCCAAATGGCAAATTCCTGAATTAGCTACTTTCTTTTAGTAGACGCGCTTAAGGAAAGGCACAAAACCAATTATGATGTTCCCAAGGCCTTTATCATTAAGGATTTGTTTTCTTCCCATAGATCCTGAATAATATTTACTAACCATGAAAGAGAACAAATCAGAGGTGGTATTCAGCTGGTTCATATCAGTTCAGGGGAACCGGTAGCGGCTACTGCAGCATAATTGTTGTGGTCCGCCAGCAGCCTGCAGAGCTGGCAGCAGAGTCGGACAGCGATGAGGCTGAGGAAGAACATGGGCCAGTCCTGGAAGCTGGGGAAGGCCCAGACAAGGGCTCTGCGTCGGAGGCAGAGATGGGGCCAGTGCCATCTGGGAGTGATGTGTGGACTCCGGAGGCTCCAGATGCTGACAGCAGAGAGGCAGAGGAATAGGAGGATCCTGTTCCTAGTGCACGCATGAGAAGAGCTGCCAGAAGGCAAGAGCAGCTAAAGCAAAAAGGACGACTCGGGAGTAAGGCCAAGAGATCATTGGCCCCTCCCATAAGTCTTAAAAGACTAGCAACGGCTCTTGGGCCCTTTGTCAGAAAACAATGTTGATAGATTTGTTTCTTGTCTTGCTGCATTTATTTCTTGTCGGCGTCTTCTGTTTCTGAACTTTTGCCAAGAAAAGCCTTTGGCAGGTTGCCTAATTAGACCAAGGTTGGTGATAAGGCTGAAGAATTGTGTTATGAAGAATTTGTTTTGAATTAGTTTGGACTACTCTGAGAATGAGTTAATTCTCAGCTGTTCTAATAAAGTCTGTTTGTTTAGGACTGATTGTGTCTGATAATACCTACTTGGGCCTTGGTCACAACAGTAATGCTGCCCTATTTAGCCATGTTTTCAAGGCTGGGCGCATGCGTGGAAGATGCGCGCACGAGCAAAGCGCATGCACGGAAGGCCAGATGCATGCACGGAAGGCATGCATGTGTGCCAAGAGAGCGTGCGAGCACGCGCGGCGAACCAGTACTAAGAATTTGTGAAACTCACCACTGTGACAAATGTATTCACAGTGCATTTGCCAGTATTCTACCCATTATGGAAAAGTTGCATAAAGGTTAGGTTTTGCAAGAAAACTAACAGTAAGCATCTACGTCCAATAAATGCAAATGAGTATTATTTATAATTTTATAATGTATGCAACAGATAAGTCAGTAATTGCAGTAGCAGCAGTTATAGTGTCTTCCTAATCATACTTGAAGCAGGAAAACAGAAATAAAAGATTAAGTGAACAAATAAATTGATAAAATGAACAAATAAATGTGCGCTAAAACCGAAAGCAGAAAATGCAGATGTGCAAGAAGATACATGGGTGGCAACGTTTGCTAAAGTGCTAGTTTCCTATTTATAACTTACCATTAAAGAAAATGTAAATGCATTTTCATCAAAAAGAAGAAAAGAAGGACAAACTCCAAAATTTTCAAAGAAAATATGGGATACAGCTGTTTATGCTTGGTTGAAGTTTATAATGCTTCTAATGCTATTTTTATTCACGTGGTCTTGCAGTAAAGTTCATTTTTAGGGTGCATAATTTAAAGCCAACTTTTCAGACATAGACAAAAGTTCATTGTTTATGAGCTCCAAGTCAATTAAAGACTTTTGTACAATGCATACAGTTGTACTTGAACTGAAAACACTAAAGTCAAATGTTTCAGGCCTTCTTATCATAAGCTGTCTTGGCTGTTTGAGGAACTCTATGGAAGAGAGTTTACAAAGGTCACCATCAGTACTGGATAACCTCATTTTTCATGATTTTTCCCTTTCATTTGTATTTCTCATGCGGAGTTATGAAATTAACAGAGTTGTTAATGCCTGGAATGCACTACCAGACTCTGTGGTCTCATCCCAAAACCCCCCAAATTTTAACCGAAGACTGTCTACTGTTGACCTCACCCCATTCCTAAGAGGTCTGTAAGGGGCGTGCATAAGAGCACCAGCGTGCCTACCGTCCCTGTCCTAATGTTCCCTTTAATTGTATTCATTTTATGTATTCAATTCATGCTTATACATATATATATTCTCTAATATGTACTCGACAAAATAAAAAAAAACATTTAAAAAATCTCTTTTTCTTTACTCATAACACAATACTAGGATACAAATAGAGTTGCGCAGAGTTCCTAAATATAAATAAGATGAATCTCATTTCTCTATTCAGTCCAGATCAATGGTGGGTTGCCCCCAGTTCGGACCAGTAGTAAAACCGGTGGGAGGCCCTGCCCACCGCCCTAGATGTCATCATCAGCGATCTGCGCATGTGCAATCTCGTTGTGAACCGGTAGTAAAGGTAAGTAGAACCCACCCCTAGTCCAGATTTATGTAGCAACAAAAAATGTATCCTGTACTTGCCCTCTATCTTAGTTTCTTACACAACCTTTAATTTGTTAGGTCTGGTTGGTCCACTTTATTTTCATCCACATTTACTCAGATTAGATCACTTTGCTTGCAGCTTAGTAAAGCATTTCCATAGTTGGCTCTGATTTTTTTTTTTTCTGGAAAAAATTAACAAGCTTAGGCTGAAGACCAGGACACACATTAACAAATACACAGTCTGAAGCAGTGCATCAATTTTGAACAATTTCCCAGACTTTAAAAGCCTCATTTTGAAAATGATGTGGGCAAGGGTAACACATCTATGTTTTTTTTTTAAAAAAAATAACTCATGCTATTTCAAGTGGCAGCTTGGCGGCATCTGCAGCCATATAATTCAACCAGACTGTTGCTGAGAATTTCATCATTAAAACACATACCATCAAAATTACGACTGCAGAAATCTAGGCAGTCAGGAGATGGCAACAAAGACATTTTTAAAATACCATTTCCTACCTTCTAGTGGCCATTCCAAATACTGCAACCCAAGAATGATAACCCTATTAAACTATAATCTAAGTAAGTCGGTGTTTTTCAAATTTGGCAATTTTAAGATGTATGAAGTTCAACTCCTAGAATTTCCCAGACTTTGGGAGCTGAAGTCCACACATCTTAAAAGTTGGAAAAACGCTTATATTATTATCGCAAAGGTCATTTATGTAAAGTATAAAGAGTATGGATCCTAAAACATTGCCTTGGGGGACACCGCTGTTAACAGGTTCAGGGTTTGATAGGGCGCTCCCTATTTTGACTACTTGTTGTCTGTTTGATAGGAATGCAGCTATCCACTTATGCAAGGGTCCGGAAATGCCATAAGATTCTAGTTTTAGAAGTAGTTTGTTCTGTACCACTGAATCAAAGGCTTTACAGAAGTCTATGTAAATTGGGTCTATTGCTTTGCCTTGGTCGAGTTATGTAGTCCATATGTTTTTGCAATGTAGGAGTTGCAGATTATAGGACAAATTTTTCCTGAAATCAAATTGTTTGTTAGAGAGTAGGTTGTTTGTCTCTAAGTGTAGGGTAATATATTGGTTTATGATTGATTCCATGACTTTGCAGGTGATGCAACATAAAGAGATGGTAATTTTCAACTAGGGATGACCATGGCTAGTGAACATAGGTTGTTTATACTTATCTATGTCATGATATAAACTATTTTAGTATTCTCCTGATTGTTTGGACCAACCACCATAATTCAGTGCTACCAGGAAGTGATAAGAATTGCACTACGTATATTCTTTTCTATTGGTAAGAATTCCTAACCTAATGTCCCTGAGGGACCAGTTTGAGGAGAAATAAAACCCCCCAAAAAAGTTCTGTTTACAGAACACCCTGTCTGTAAATTTTCTCCTCACAAGCCAGAAAGTATTTAATGATTATGAACCATGTTTCAAAAGCAGAATTCTTCATTTATTTTTATTTATTTATTTTATTTATTATTGAATTTCTATACCGCCCTACTCCCGAAGGACTCAGGGCGGTGCACAGCCATGAAATAAAACACATAGATATACAAAATTTAAAATTGAATAAAATGAATTAAATAAATTTGGCTGAATTAATACCCATAATTTAAAATACCCATATTTTAAAATCCATTAAAAATTTAGAATTTACACTTAAAAGGGAGAAGATTTAGGCGAGGCCAGCTTGATGAAATAAAAGCGTCTTCAACTCGCGGCGGAAGGTGCGCAGATCCGGAATCCTCCGTATCTCTGGGGGGAGCTCATTCCAGATCGTCGGTGCCCCCACAGAGAAGGCTCTCCCCCTAGGGGCCGACAGCCGACATCGTTTGGCCGACGGCACCTGGAGGAGCCCCTCTCTGTGGGAGCGTACTGGTCGGTGGGAGGCTGTTGATGGTAGTAGGCAGTCCCGTAAGTAACCAGGTCCCAAGCCATGGAGCGCTTTAAAGGTGGTAACCAAAACCTTGAAGCGCACCCGGAAGACCACCGGGAGCCAGTGCAGCTCGCGTATATATATAGACATCACCTCTATAATAATGTCATTTATTTTAAGTCAACTGAATAATTCCTTTTCTTTTCCTGTTTAATGCAGTGTTACATATTCCAAAATCGCTCAGATATCCAGATATCGTACTATTGAAAAGATAATTAACATAAAGCAGCTTGTACAGTAAAAAAGACATGGATGCTAATAAAGAGCTGATGAATACCAGAAGAAAAGTATTTTCTTGAACTAAAATCAAGTTTATTTGAATTACTTTTCTGCACACATACACATGAACATAAAAATATCATCATACTCTTCAACTCCTCAAACAAGTATTCTATACTGATTATGCGAACAACAGAAAAACTATATACAATAATTAATATTAAAGTAAAATAGCATTGCAATGTTCTTTCCAATGTAATTTGACACCTGCATTCTCTAAGCAAAATCAGATGTATGCCTCACATGAAATTATATACTTTGGTATATTTTCCATCCAGCCATAAATAATTCTATAGATGCAAATCAGTTTTTGAAGTTCAGAGTGGAATGGGGAAAGGAACAATCGGGTCTCTTAATTGCTCAGAAGAAGTGCTTTTAGTACCAAAGCATTTGGTCAGAAATGCTTTGGCCACCATTGTAAAGAAAATGGTGAGGTGTATTGAAAAGCTCAACAGTTCTTTCTTTTGACCAGCATTGAATGGAATAGACCACTGCGGATCAGGCAATAAATTAACTGGAATTAATTTGAATTGAATTAAGAAGTCTTGATAAAATGATTTTTCATGGGAGCAGGGGTGAAATGCTACTGGTTCAGACCGGTTCGCCCAAACTGGTAGTAATAAAAGCTACCAGTTCGCCTGAACCGGTAGTAAAAAAAATACTACCTATTCAGACGAACCGGTATTTCCGGCGATCAGCTGTGCCCCGCGATTTATATTCACTAGAAAGCAGAAAATCCTACTTTCTAGCGAATCTAAATCACGTGGCACAGCTGTCCCCCCCCCCCTTCGCTGTTCTACTTACCTTGGAAAAGGCTTCTTAAGCCTGCTTTTTCAGCACTTCATAGTAGAGCCTGCGGTGCGCATGTGCATGAAGCGTGCATTTGGCACGCACCACACAAGCACGCGCAGCGAACCAGTAGAAGACTTTGGAGCATTTCATCACTGCATGGGAGTCCTACTTTCCGTATAGGGCCTTTCTATATAGATAGATATCAGGATTACATCAAGAAACAATATGAATGCTGAATTTTTGGAATCTGTCTAATTCTGGCCATTCCCCTTGAGGAAAAGGATTTAGGAATCAGCTACAGTAATTTGATAGCCTTTAGGTAGTAAATAACTCATAATGACAACTGAACTACAGTATATGGTTCAAATGAGACAAAACAACAAAAGTAGCAGAATGCTAAAACAAGAACTATAACAACTTCTGGGTGAAGTGAAATCAGTCAATACCAAAACACAGAAACCAATAAATCCTGCTAAGAAAAAACAAATATATTACATGTATAAACCCTAATTCATTGCATGCTGCATAATATAGAGTATTTCTACAAGCCTCACCTCAATAAGTCTTTGTGTATGCTCTGTAAATATTGCAGCGTATTCTTTGATTTCTTTTTCATGCCCACTTTTAGCAGCTTCAGTGAGCACTAGAAGTGGCACAGTTGTGTCCATGAAGGAGTCCGAGATATGATCAATTATTGCTTTGCGAAGCTGCAAAAAAAACCCAAACCATTATCAATAAAAACCATCTTTACATATTACCTTAGCATTTTCAGATAAGTGCAATCTAAAATCCACAAATGAGTACAACCTTTAACACTATGGAGCAAATTATTGTCCAACAGTTTTAGGTCAGGGGAGGAGCAATCTACATCCCAAGTCATACAGTATATTGCTCCATTTTACAATCTTTTTTTTTGCCACAGTTATTAAGTGAAATCACTGCAGTTGTTAAGTTAGTAGCATGGTTGTTAAGTGAATCTAGCTTCCCCATTGACTTTGCTTCTCAGAAGGTTGCAAAAAGTGATCACATTATTTCAGGATATTGCAACTGTCATAAATATGAGTCAGTTGCCAAGTGGCTGAATTTTGATCATGTGAACATAGGGATGCCCGCAACGGTCATAAGTATGAAAACTGGTTATAGGTCACTTTTTTCAGTGCCGTTGTAACTTCAAACAGTCACTAAACAAACTGTTGCAAGTTGAAGATTACCTGTATACAGTCCTCAAACTTTTATATCCCGCCCCCAGAGAATTAATTCCATTATCAAATGAAAAACAGATTTCTTCTTCTTTTTTGGGGGGAAAAATTTATTTTTATTTTTAAACAAACATACATAAAAAGACAAAACCATCTTCAATTACACACGGTGTGTCGGTTGGTTACAAATCTTTTGTGCGTCTTCACCATATTCATAACTTAAAATTTGCCTAAATTCTCGTATTATCGATCTAATATATATCTATGTATTATAGTCCTCATTGATTCTTTATTTGACTATAGCTATTCTTCCCTCATTTTGTACAAAATATTCTAAGATTTGAGTTAATTTATATTATAACATTCATTTCATCATCCTGAATCGATCCAATAATAATACATCTTCATGTTATATTTTATATAGTTCTACAATTCTTGTATTATAAAAATCTCTATCATATTTCATTTCCATATTTTTTATCTAACCATTGATAAAATAAATCCCATATCTTATAATATTGTTTATCTTCTTGTTCTCTAATTTCAAATAGATTTCTTCTTGAACAGTTATTATCCAGTTTGTAACACACTCACCCAAAGTGTTTATTGAAAAATGATCATCTTACTAGTGTATGCTACTTAACTGTTTTTCAATTGCTGCAGTCAATAACAGTTTAAAGTAATCAGAAATTTATTAGGTGGAAAAAATAGACTGATATCCAAACTAGGACTCCTGATTATCTCCCTCTCATATGCCAGGATTAGAATAGAATAGAATAACAGAGTTGGAAGGGGCCTTGGAGGTCTTCTAGTCCAACCCCCTGCTTAGGCAGGAAACCCTACACCACCACAGACAAATGGTTATCCAACATCTTCTTAAAAACTTCCAGTGTTGGAGTATTCACAACTTCTGGAGGCAAG
This sequence comes from Pantherophis guttatus, assembly GCF_059756535.1. Lineage (NCBI taxonomy): Eukaryota > Metazoa > Chordata > Lepidosauria > Squamata > Colubridae > Pantherophis > Pantherophis guttatus. The sequence continues at coordinate 81,614,947 of NC_142068.1, read as the reverse complement.
TTGTTCCACTGATTAATTGTTCTAACTGTCAGGAAATTTCTCCTTAGTTCTAAGTTGCTTCTCTCCTTGATTAGTTTCCACCCATTGTTTCTTGTCCTGCCTTCAGGTGCTTTGGAGAATAGCTTGACTCCCTCTTCCTTGTGGCAGCCCCTGAGATATTGGAACATCATGTCTCCCCTAGTCCTTCTTTTCATTAAACTAGACATACCCAGTTCCTGCAACCGTTCTTCATATGTTTTAGCCTCCAGTCCCCTAATCATCTTTGTTGCTTTTCTCTGCACTCTTTCTAGAGTCTTCATATCTTTTTTACATCTTGGCGACCAAAACTGAATGCAGTATTCTAAGTGTGGCCTTACCAAGGCATTATAAAGTGGTATTAACACTTCACATGATCTTGATTCTATCCCTCTATTGGTTAACAGAGAAGTTGATTAACAGATTCAGATTTCCTAGTGTAATAAGAAATCAGGGTCCGTATTTGTTCATATGTGAGCCTTTTCTTCCCAAAACGTTTATGGAGGAAAACTTTCCTAAAGCAGGAAAAATATCATTTCTATTCGCTTCCCATCTTCGTTAAATAGCATCTCTCCAGGTAAGAAATCTCCTATTAGGTAAGAAATTCACCTTAATCTCGAGCAGAAAATCAGGGAAGCAAGAAGAAAATGGCCATCTCTAGAGATGCGGAGATAGATGAAGATCAAGAACAGACAGCCACACCTCTTTTTGTCTTTTTTGTATCATTAGTACTAATTTGTTCTATTTGAATTGTGCTTGTGTCAGTATGTATGTTTAAGCCAGAGGAGATAAGCTAAAAAAATGACATTTCCTTTTTTCTTTTTTGTCTTCTATTCTCAATGGGCTTGCCAAATCTTCATCGACACAATACAGCACTTAAATCTCCTTTGAAATCTGTAGTCTCATTTTGAAAATGGAACTTAGTTCACCACTCATCGTGTCCTCTCTGTCACCTACCCAAGGATAAGACAGACCCATTAGCCTCCTATGAGATAAAGATGCCAAAAGAAATTTCTCTTTAAATAAAATGATGGTGGCAGTAATCAGACCGCCACCAATCTCCCTCCGGATTGTGGGAGGTTGCCCAGAAAAATGTCAGAATAGAATAGAATAGAATAGAATAGAATAGAATAGAATAGAATAGAATAGAATAGAATAGAATAGAATAGAATAGAATAACAGAGTTGGAAGGGACCTTGGAGGTCTTCTAGTCCAACCCCCTGCTTAGGTAGGAAACCCTACACCACTTCAGACAAATGGTTATCCAACATCTTAAAAACTTCCAGTGTTGGAGCATTCACAACTTCTGGAGGCAAGTTGTTCCACTGATTAATTGTTCTAACTGTCAGGAAATTTCTCCTTAGTTCTAAGTTGCTTCTCTCCTTGATTAGTTTGCACCCATTGCTTGTTGTCCTGCCCTCAGGTGCTTTGGAGAATAGCTTGACTCCCTCTTCCTTGTGGCAGCTCCTGAGATATTGGAACACTGCTATCATGTCTCCCCTAGTCTTTCTCTTCATTAAATAGACATACCCAGTTCCTGAAACAGTTCTTCATATGTTTTAACCTCCAGTCCCCTAATCATCTTTGTTGCTCTTCTAGAGTCTCAACATCTTTTTTATATTTTATATCACCGGGCCTAGTGGCTCAGCAGACTGATAGCATTGTGATTAACACCAGCTGTCTGCAATTACTGTAAGTTCGAATCTCACCAGGCTCAAGGTTGACTCAGCCTTCCATCCTTTCTAAGGCAGGTAAAATGAGGAAGACCCAGTTTGTGGGGGCAATAAGCTGACTTTGTATAAATATACAAAAGTATGAAGGCTATTGCTTAACGCATTGTAAGCCGCCCTGAGTCTCCAGAGAAGGGCGACATATAAATGAAATTTTAAAAAAAATATTATGGCAACCAAGACTGGATGCAATACTCCCAAGTGTGGCCTTACCAAGGCATTATAAAGTGGTATGAACACTTCACATGATCTTGATTCTATCCCTCTCTTTATGCAGCCTAGAACTGTGTTGGCTTTTTTGGCAGCTGCTGCACACTGCTGGCTCATATTTAAATGGTTGTCCACTAGGACTCCAAGATCCCTCTCACAGTTACTACTATTGAGCAAAGTACCACATATGCTGTACCAGTGCATTTTGGGGGGGGGGGGGTTTGCCTAAATGTAGAGCCTTACTTTTTTCACCATTGAATTTCATTTTGTTAGATAGTGTGATAGATAGACTTATTCAGCAATTTTAGCAGGGAATTTTGTTCTAATAGTTGAGTTTCTCCATCCATATATATGAACATGTACTCACGGATGCTAAATATTGTGCAAATCACTATTTGATACCAGGCCAGCCCAAAACAATTTCTTAGCACAATCAAACAATTTCCCTGTTTACTTAGTTCTTGAGAATGAAAATCAACCCAACAGAAAGGTTTTGGTATTTGGACATTGCTTTGTATCAAAACTGCTGGAAAGTTAATCCAGCAAGTTACTCCGCCAGCGGGAGACCCATAAATCATTTTGTGGTATGTTTTTGCTACTGCTAGGTTGAAAGGCAGTGTGATCTGTTTGGTGAGTGACAAGGTAATAAATGACAACATCCAACCTATGGGAAAAAGTCCAAGTGTCAGTTTTGGAAGACAATTTTCTTTTTGCTTCTAAAAAGAAGCACATATTTTAGCTGGGGAAGTTGGGAGGGGGTTGTTGTTGGAGCCGTAGAAAGTTAGTCATAACAATATTCCGTATTCAAGGACTTTTGCCTGTGTCTGATGGAGACTGCCTGAAGATTGTATCCGGTGGAGTGTGAAGAGTTGATTGGACAATGTGATGAATTTGTGGGTGTGGGCAGGGGTGAAATGCTCCCGGTTCAAACCAGATTGCCCAATCCGGTAGCAATGGAGGCGGGTGGTTCAGAGAACCGGTAGCAAAAATCTCTGCCCTCCCCCCCATGCCCAGGTGAACCGCACAATCATCAGAGGCTTTTTTTTAACTTTTAAAAGCATTTTTTCTACAACTTCTTCGGCCGAAAAAATGCTTTTAAAAGTAAAAAAAAAAAAAGCCTCTGATGATCACGCGGCTCAGCTGGGATCATCAAATGCCTCAGACGATCCAAGCTGAGTTGCCTGATCAGCAGAGACTTTTTTTCTTTTAAATGCCTCTAACGATCAGGCAACTCAGCTTGGATCATCAGAGGCGTTTAAAGAAAAAAAGGGTTTTTTTCTTTTAAATGCCTCTGACGATCCAAGTTGAGTTGCCTGATCGCCAGAGGCATTTAAAAGAAAAAAACCCTTTTTCTTTTAAATGCCTCTGATGATCCAAGCTGAGTTGCCTGATCGCCAGAGGCATTTAAAAGAAAAAAAGTCTCTGCCGATCAGGCAACTCAGCTGGGATTGTCAGAGCCTTTTGAAAGCATTTTTTTACAACCTCTTCGCCGAAGACGTTGTAGAAAAAATGGTTTTAAAAGTAAAAAAAAAAAATTGGCCATGCCCACCCAGTCACATTACCCCCCACCACCACCAAGCCCACAGAACCGGTAGTAACAAATTTTAGATTTCACCACTGGGGGTGGGGCAGGGCTGTGAACTCTTAGCTGTGTGGGGAAAACCTGGAAACTTTCAGATTTGGATTTTCCCAGATGTGCCAACATGACATCTCTAATAAATTGGAACTTTGAGGAACCTCAGGCCTCAGAGCTTTATTTTGTTGAGGGTGTTCCTTCAACACCCTGACAGCAAGCAACCTCCGTGGAGTGGCTGCATCAGGAAAAACAGCCTTTAAATAAAGCTAATCCTAATGCAATTGGGTTAAATTATTCACTGTGAAATATTTATTTCCTGCTTCTTAGCAGCAGATATGAAAATGCTAATACACTAAAAGGAAACAACAAAATGCTTTCAAAATGATGTTAAAGGGAAAAGATACCCTCAAAGGATATTCCATGAGTCAGAGTGCCTCTTTAATTTCCTGCATGTAGGCAAAAGCCAAGCATTTGACTTTCTGAGGGTGCCTCTCATACATGATGTCGTGCTGTAGGGGTGCTCACCATGGGATGCTAATATATCATCTTATATTAGATGTAGAACACATCTAATATTTCAAATCTATTTCAGCTGAGTAAAGAAAACTAATTGTTCAAGAACTTTAAGGGTTCTGATATGTAAGGAATGAAAAGCATTTTTTTAAAAAAAAGTATAATAAATATTTTCCATTCTTTCAAAATGTATACATATATTGTTGTGCAGCATGTTGTAGTAACCTATTTCCCAATTTCATATTTAAGAGTGAAAAATCCAAGTTAATAATTAATACCTGGGGATTGCCCTTTGTTATTAATCCACCTGATAAAGCTGCAGAAATGATATCTAAATTTGTAGCTCTTTGGCTTAAATATCACTGTTCTTTTTTTCAATATTGTGAGTAATTGTTTAACACCCTCATCCATGGAGTTAATTCTACCTAATTGCAGAAATGTAACACGCTTTGTCCCTGGGGAGATTACCTGTCTGCGGAGATCTCTTGTTTTCTTGCACATATTATCTATTGCTGCATTCAAGGCATTCCCTCTTTCCTTCTTGTCAGCCTGGAAGAAAAAAGTAAAGCTCATTGGGAACACAAATAAAATTGGGGTATTTAACACATTTCATGCTGTCACTGAACTCTTTTAAAGCTAAACTATTAATTACACTTTAGAATAGTTTGAGCAACCTGATTATATTTTTGATTTCAAAAGTGCCTGATTAAATCACCCTTACCCCACCCCCCAAAAAAGGTTTATTTGACCCTGTGAGCTATTCTCTACATTAAATGAGGCAGGGCAGGGGTGAAATCCAGCAAGTTCTGATAGGTTCTGGAGAACCGGTAGCGGAAATTTTGAGTAGTTCGGAGAACCAGCAAATATCACCTCTGGCTGGCCCCAAAGTTGGGTGGGAATGGAGATTTTGTAATAGCCTTTCCCTAGGAGTGGGGAGGGAATGGGGATTTTGCAGTATCCTTCCCCTGCCACACCCAAGCCACACCCACCAAGCCACACCATGCCCACCAAGTCACGCCCACAGAACCAGTAGTAAAAAAATTTGGATTTCACCACTGAGGCAGGGGATAATATAATAGAAGTAGAGTAATAGATAAAGCATATTAATTTGTAGCTATCTTTCATGTCATACACAATGTTCCATGTAGAAAAATTATGCAGCCATGGAACTAAATTTACACTATTTTCATATTTCTTTATTTCTCGATCTTCTTCCCATGCTTTACCGCATATTGAACATTTTCCACACGAACAATACATATTTAGGTGGATGCTTATGTAACTTGGATCTCAGGAAGTAAAGAGATATCTTTTGACTCTCATACGTTTCAACTAGTTAAGTGCTTGGAATTTTGCTTCTACTATTTTAATCACAGATATGAAGACCACATTGCAATCTTTTTTGGATAGAGGAGAGGAGAGGAGAGGAGAGGAGAGGAAAGGAAAGGAAAGGAAAGGAAAGGAAAGGAAAGGAAAGGAAAGGAAAGGAAAGGAAAGGAAAGGAAAGGAAAGGAAAGGAAAGGAAAGGAAAAAAAATCTAGGCTTCCGCAGAATCTAGATTACAATGGGGACTTCAATATGAAAAAATTATGAATATGAATTAAATGCCTGAAGAATGAGAACACAAAATAAGGTTTCGTTGCAGTGCTATAAATGGAGTAGCTTAAATATAATCATAAGCAGATATTGTGTTGCTGAACTTTTACAAACTCATTGTTTGGAATGTCGTAGAACTGCAGAAATGTATATATATACACACACAATACTGTAGGATAGCCCAAGTATGCTACTAGATCTCTATGGTGGCCTTGATGAAAATAGTTTAAAAAGGAACAGCAAACTGGGCAACCCATCTACAGTAAATGAGGACCAACACAAAGTGCTTCAGTGATGCTGGGACAGACAAGCAGTAAAAGGCTCCTCTGCTTAAATGTTATTGAACAAAAAGGAATTGGCCTCACCTTAATTTAACCAAAGGTATTACATTTAACACGGTTTGGTCTTAACGATTTGAATTTATAGAGGAAATTCATCCTTTACTATTTAATGAAATTAAATTTTATCTAGCTCTTTTATGGTTTACACTTCTGCACCCGATTACACGGTCTAGTAAATTCCCAAGATGTGTCAGCAGACGAAGTCAGCTTGAGCACATTAGCACTTAATAGTGTGAAAATATCCATAATGAAAGCAATATGGAAGCAACGGTACCTCGCCTTATCTGAGTTTCTAAAGGAATGCCCCGCGTGGAGAATCTTCTAAACCTGCTTTCCTCAATCTGGCCCTCTTCAGATATGTAAGATTTTAACTTTGCAAAAGGACATGTTAGGTGAAAATTATGGGTTCTGGAGGGCATCAATTTAGGGAAAGCAGCATTAAAGGATCGGTGTAATCATATGCTTCCCCTAAGGGAGGCACACATAGACACACACAAAAGATGAGGAGAAATAGTGCTGCATAAAGAGAACAGTACAGTCCAAAGAAGAGGTCACTTGTCATGTAAAAGCAAAAGCGACTGATAAAGAACAATGACATAAGCTGTCAAATCCTGTGACTAACCACTCTTGTTCATTCAGACTGTTCACTGGGGTCTGAAATCTTCATTTGCTGGCTTTAAAACTTAATTTTCCTCAGACAGTCAATAAGAACGGCCATTTCAAAAATTTAATGACTCCTGGAGTTTTACAAGGATTACGGCAACGTCTTTCAAATCCGCGTTCTTCATAAAATCACAACCAGCCTATGGTTTGTGAATGGGCATTAATATTGGCTTTTCAACCAATTCAAAATCATCACAAATGCTGTAAATCAACGGACAAAATACTCTTACGCTCTCTCTGCGTTTTTCATGCAACCTAATGCTGCAGTCACATCTGAGGCACCAATTCCTTCCAATTCAATTCAATTCAATTTCCATACACCCTCCTCAAAAGGCCAGAGGGGCTTTCTATCAGGTTCGCCTGATTTGCCAGTTGCGTCCCTTGCTGGATCGGGACTCCTTGCACACGGTCACTCATGCCCTCGTCACTTCCCGCATGGACTACTGTAATGCTCTCTACATGGGGTTCCCCTTGAAGAGCACCCGGAGGCTCCAACTGGTCCAGAATGCGGCTGCACGGGGGGGATTATGGAAGTGTCATGGTGCTCCCATGTAACACCTCTCCTGCGCGAGCTGCACTGGTTTCTGGTGGTCCTCCGGGTGCGATTCAAGCTGTTGGGGGACCACCTTTAGAGCGCTCCATGGCTTAGGACCTGGATATCTACGAGACCGCCTTCTGCCACCAAGAGCCTCCCACCGGCCAGTACACTCCCACAGAGAGGGGCTCCTCAGGGTGCCGTCGGTCAAACAATGTCAACTGGCGGCCCCCAGGGGGACAGCTTTCTCTGTGGGAGAGAAAGCTGTCCCCCTGGAATGAGCTTCCCCTGGAGATACGGATGATTCCAGATTTACGTACTTTCTGCCGGGCCCTCAAGACTTTTTTATTTCAAAAAGCCGGGCTGGCCTAACTTCTCTAATTGTTTAATTTTAATTTTAATTTTAAATGGGGTATTTTAATTGTTGGGCCAAATTGTTTAATATATTTTAAATTGCTTTTAAATTTTTGTATTCTATGTTTTTTACCTTTGGCTGTTCACCGCCCTGAGTCCTTTGGGAGAAGGACGGTATATAAATTTAAATATAAATAAATAAATAAATAAATAAGCAGCTAAATCTGTAGCTCCATGCTCTTTTGATGCAGATAGTCCTCAACTTATGACCAGAATTGAACCTGGAATTATGGTCATAAACTGTGGTGATTGTTGTCAAACAATTTTATTCCTGTGACCTTCGGTGTGCTACAGTGGCTGTAACTTTGGGTACAGATCTTATGTTCCATGGCTCAGACCTGTCATGATTTCAAACGGTTGCTGTATAAAAGGTCATAAATTGAGGGCTATCTGTACTCTTTTCTCTTCCTGACTGACAGCACTTCTTTTTCTTAGTAACAACGTTAAAAATTAGTAACACTTAAGAGTAATAAAAAAGCAGATTGATGTCAATCGAGATGAAGAGAGCGGTGACATCGAAGGAGACCATAATTTCTTCCTTGTTGATTTTGGTGTGTTTGATGCATTGGAGAAATTGTTCTAGGGAGTTTATTGAGTGGGTTGAGTTGTCAACCAGGTGTCTGGGTTTCCTCTGCAGGATATTTGCTAGTTTGTATGTCAGTAGAGACACAATTGGGTGTAAGGCAATGGTGGTATTCAGCCAGTTCACACCTATTGGGGAGAACCGGTTGTTAACTTTCTAAACAGTTCGGAGAACCGGTTGTTGGAAGAAATCTTATTTTGTTTTTTTCCACTTTACAGGGCTAATCCTGTAAGGGAGGCAGGAAGGAAACATTCTGGTGGTGTTTCTAGCCTAATCTTTATTGTCCTGCTTACAGAAACTGCCTCTCTGGTTAACCCTTATTACAACTAAGGCGAAGTGCCTATTGACGTGAGTGACGTTGAGTTGGCCATGCCCACATGGTCACATGACCACCGAGCCATGCCTACCCAGCTGGTCATTAGGGCAGAGAACCGGGTGTTAAAGTGTTTGAATCCCATCACTGGTGTAAGGTAGAGTTTATTGTGTAGAGTATGTCATTTCCTCCAACTAATTCAATATAGTTCCGGTTGGAAAATGGAAATCACTTCTAAACCTATTTTTAAGTCTAAAATTGTTGTTTAAAATATATAAAAAGCACATATTTTGTTGATTTTTAAGCATATCCAAGGAGCCGGTTTAACTTAAAATAATCTTTTGGGAAAGTTGTATGTCAAAAATAATAACATTTACTGCACAAAATTCAGTAAATCAGCACTTTGCACCATAAACTTAATCTCTCAGTGTTAATGACATCTCATGTAATAACCAAGTCACTGTTAAATAACAGAATAACAGAGTTGGAAGGGACCTTGGGGGGACTTCTACTCTAATCCCCCTACTCAAGCAGGAGATTCTATACCATTCTGGGCAAACGGCTGTCCAATCTCTTCTTAAAAACCTCCAGTGATGGAGCACCCACAATTTCTAAGACAAGCTACTCTACTGATTAATTGTTCTGTCAAGAAATTTCTCTTAGTTCTAGGCCTCTCCTTGATAAGTTTCCATCTATTACCCTGTTTCCCTGAAAATAAGACATCCCCTGATAATAAGCCCAATCAGGCTTTTGAGCGCATGCACTAAAATAAGCCTTCCCCTGAAAATATTTAAATGCAGAGCTGGAAATCAGGTAAAACGGCAAGAGGAGCACCATCTTGCTCCAAGTGCCCCAAAATAATAAGACCTCCCCGAAAATAAGGCCAAGCACTTATTTCGGGGTTCAAAAAAATATAAGACAGGCTCACCCTGTTACATGGCATTTGGGATTCGAACTGCTGAACTGCCAACCTTTCGATCGACAAGCTCAGCGTTTTAGCAAGTGAGCCACCACATCAAGAGTCTCCAAATCTATCATATATTCTTAATTTTTGTCCTTTAGTGAAGTAGAGATAACTGTATGAAAATAAAGCCAGAAAACAAAAAATGTTGTCTAGACAGCCTTGTGCTAATGCTTTGCATTTCCAAGCTGGCTTCTTCTGCTTCATCCCTTTACCACTTGCTCTTGGCAGCCAAAATGAGTCCCTAATGAGACAAGTAGCTTTGCTTAAACATTTCTAAAACACCGTGAAAGATAAATGCTTGTATTGAGAAATGGGACTTCATTTTTCTTTCTTTTCTACATTAAAGAAACATACACATTAAGTGGAGAGTCAAACCATTAAGAAAGCCAAAATAACACACAAAAGACCCTTCTAGTCTAAAGATATTCATTTAAATAATTATTTGTTTCACTGAGCTTCCGTAATAAACAGTACAGACATTGCAAAAATGGCAATCTTCTTTCCACAGAAACAACAATAATTATAATTAGCCACTCTCAACTGCTCAACTTTAATTGACACATACATTTATTTTTGTCCCAATGTTGACTCTGAGAATTTTGAAATGCTTCGGAACATTAAACATTGATTTATTGGCTTCAGAAAGAGACAGAAACTATTTCTTGCAGGGCATTCTGTCCTTCTCATACCATCACCAACATTTTGAAGACAGGGGTGGGTAAGAAGGTTACTTCAATCATTAAATGAATTTGCCATTTAATATAGAAAGGAATAGAATAACAGAGTTAGAGGTCTTCTAGTCCAACCCCCTGCTTAGGCAGGACACCCTACACCACTTCAGACAAATGGTTATCCAACATCTTCTTAAAAACTTCCAGTGTTGGTGCATTCACAACTTCTGGAGGCAAGTTGTTCCACTGATTAATTGTTCTCACTGTCAGGAAATTTCTCCTTAGTTCTAAGTTGCTTCTTTCCTTGATTAGTTTCCACCCATTGCTTCTTACTCTACCTCAGGTGCTTTGGAGAATAGTTTGACTCCTTCTTTGTGGCAACCCCTGAGATATTGGGACACTGCTATCATGTCACTCCTAGTCCTTCTATTCATAAGACTAGACATATCCAGTTCCAGCAACTATTCTTTATAGGTTTTAGCCACCAGTCCCCTAATCATCTTTGTTGCTCTTCTCTGCACTCTTTCTAGAGTCTCAACATCTTTTTTACATCGTGGTGACCAAAATTGGATTCAGTATTCCAAGTGTGGCCTTACCAAGGCATTATAAAGTGGTATTAACACTTCATGTGATCTTGATTCTATCCCTCTGTTTATGCAGCCTAGAACTGTGTTGGCTTTTTTGGCAGCTGCTGCACACTGCTGGCTCATATTTAAGTGACTGTCCACTAGGACTCCAATATCTTTCAAAGATGATTCAAATTTTTCAAGCAACAAATAAATTCCTAAGAATCATGATACAAAGTGCAAAATGTGCAAAGAATACTCAGGGGTCATACTCAGACACTTTCCCAGTTATTACTTAGAAGACAGAATAACAACAACAACACAACAATACCTGAATATTCTGACTTTGCAAAAAAAACCACCTTACTCAGAACTGCCTATTATATACTCAGACGTTATCTTAATAGCTCTTAGGTCCTTGGTTAGGACTTGAACTGTTAAATTTTTATCAGTCCCAGATTGTGAATCGAATTGAAGATTAAATATATAACTATAACTATAACAATAATAATATGGTTGGAAGGGACATTGGAAGTCTTCTAGTCCAAACCCTTGCTCAAGCAGTCTGGGCAAAATGGTTATCTAGTCTATTCTTGAAAACCTCCAGTGATGGAGCTCCCATAACTTCCAGAGGTAAGCCAATCCATTGACTAGTTGACCTCACTACCAGGAAATTTCTCCTTAATTCTAGGTTGGATCTCTCTTTAATGAACTTCCACGTGTTACTTCTTGTCTTGTCCTCATGTACTTTGGAGAACAGATTGACAGGCCCCCCCCACTCTTCTTTGTGACAGTCTCTCTAAGCGCTCCATGGCTTAGGACCTGGGTACCTACGAGACTGTCTTTTGCCACCAATAGCCTCCCACCGACCGGTTCGTTCTCACAATGAGGGACTACTCAGGGTAACGTCAGTCAAATTATGCCGACTGGCGACTCCCAGGGGGAGGGCCTTCTCTGTGAGGGCTCCAACCCTTTGGAATGAACTGCCCCCGGAGATACGGAATATCCCTGATCTCCGTGCTTTCCACCGTGCCCTCAAGACCCTGATGTTCCAACAGGCAGGGCTAAACATATGAACATGTGAATGATTTTTAAAAATGTTATCTAATTCTGGGTTTTATTTAATTGGCCAAACTAAGTAATAATTTTAATTAGCAATTTTATGATGTTTGTGTGTCTATATTTTTCTTGGCTGTACACCGCCTTGAGTCCTACGGGAGAAAGGCAGTATAGAAATATAATAAATAAATAAATAAATAAATAAATAAATAAATAAATAAATAAATAAATACTGGATGACTGCTATCATTTATTTATTTATTTTATTTATTTATTACTTATTTATTTATTTACATATCGTGCCTTGGAATGTCTCTCTGCCATCACTGAGGCAATGTAAAAGATGTCTGTTGTGACCCCGACTCTCGAGCCTGTCCTAACAGAGGAAGAGGACTCAGAAGGTGATGGGGAGGAACTGATAAGGCCTCCCTCTCCAGGACCCTCCTCTCTGGCAATGCCTCAGGTTCCATCCGAAGGCCAAGAGGAACAGCCTGGGATATGCCAGGAGGAATGCATATTGGAACAACAACAGATAGGGAGCGAGGATGATGAATCCTGGCTTGATCCCAGGCAGCGTCGGAGGAAGAAGCGTGCGCAGCAACGAAAGAGGTGTGGGAGGGCCAGAGATTGAGTTGAGTCACTGAGCCACACCCCACAAGGAATAAAAGTGGGTGTGATTGCTCTTCAGGCTTTGTGACGGTCAACGTTAAAAACCTGAGAGTCACATCGCATTACCTGAAATCTGGCTTGTGCATATTTGGATTGGACCTTGCCTAACTCTTGCTTCATGGATTACTTTTTGCTACTGAACCGGACTCAGGATAAACTCTCTCTTGCTGACTGTGAGTGAAAACTGACTTGGCAGGCATTTCGCAGTTTATTGCCAAAACTCTTATCTGCAAGGGTTTCTAGTCTAATTGCTTAATAAAATCTTGGCAGGCGTGCCTGGTTGTGTGTTTGCTTGTGTGGGGAAGGGGGACAGAACAATGTCCTTGTTCACAACATTGGGTAGATAATTCTCAATGCTATAAGTGGAAAATTCTGATTAAAACAGAAAGGATGCTGTTGCAGACTATTGGAAGGAACTGTAGGCTGTATTAGTCCTCTAATCTGCAAATACCTAATAACACACAAGTAGTGCATGCAAATACAGAGAGAAATGGATATATAAAATTGTAAATGAACCAAAATCTATAAATTAAATGGTTAGGGTAAGGATTAGGGTTAATCACTCTCAGATTGAAACCAAAGAATTGGAATCACATAGATAGCAATTTACTCTTCACTAGAGCAGTTTTTATTTAGGGGAAGTGGTCCCCAAATTGCAGTTGTGTTTGTTTCTATGATAAACTACCTCACAAATGTTTCAAAATTACATACTATGGAAATGCAAACAAGATGAACAGGTGGCATAAAGGAGGAAAGACTAATATAACTTGTACTACAAGAAGATTGAAAACTTCCAAAAATACAATAAATTAAATCACATCTATAATTCAGGTTGGTCTAGCATCAGGCTAGAAACTGGGAGATGGTGAGTTCCAGTCCTGCCTTAGGCACAAAGTCAGCTGGGTGACCTTGGGCCAGAGGTAGGTTTCAGCAGGTTCTGACCAGTTCTGGAGAACTGGTAGTGGAAATTTTGAGTAGTTTGGAGAACCAGTAATAAAAATTCTGACTGGCCCCGTCCCATCTATTCTCTGCCTCCCAAGTCCCAGCTGATCAAGAGAAAATGGGGATTTTGCAGTAACCTTCCCCTGGAGTGGGGAGGGAATGGCGATTTTACAGTATCCTTCCCTTGCCATGCCCATCAAGCCATGTCCACCAAGCAATGTCACACCCACCAAGCCACATCCACAGAACCGGTAGTAAAAAATTTTGAAACCCACCACTGCCTTGAGCCAGTCTCTTCTTCTCAGTTCTAAGATGGAGACAATGATAAATCACTCCTGAAAAACCTTGTCAAGAAAACTGCAGGGACTTATTCATGTAGTCCCCAAGATCAGGTATGACTGAATGAAAGAAAATAATAATTTATGACTCCAAGTGTGAATTTATATATATAAAAGCAAAATACCACTCACACATCATCACAAAATCTCCAGAACCATAAAGTCTACAAAGTTGAAATTTGGCAAGTATGTTCCGCTTGGCTTCTAGGTGCTCTCTAAGAAAGGATTTTTCAAAATGACCATCAGATCATTAGTATTTCTTATATTATTATTAACATGCTTTGATGCTAAGGAGTTAGATGTTTTACTCCCCTTCCCACCTGCAAAGAACTCTGTTCCAACTGCCACTTGGGCATGGGTGTGGCCAGTGCATGACTCATTTGGCCTGTGGGCTGAGAGTTTAGACATTCTATTCCCCCTCCCCATCTGAAAAATGCTCTGATGCTAAGGAGTTAGACTGAGGGAGAGAAGGGGATAAGATAGGAGAGGCCTCTGTGGGGCAAGCCTGAGGGAGAGAAGGGGCAAGCCTGAGGGAGAGAAATTGACAGGGATAAGATAGGAGAGGATCAATGCGGCCAGCCTGAGGGAGAGAAGGGGGATAGGAGAGGAGAGGCTTCTGTGCGGCAAGCCTGAGGGAGAGAAGGGGAGAGAAGAGGCCGAACATAACTACTCATTAATTTTCAAGCTGTAAGTGTTGATTTATCAAGCCTGATCACATAGTTTCATAGCAGAGCACGGGTATCCAGCTAGTTGTATAATATAGGATACAGACACAAATCCTGAGATGGCATTGATTCACTCTGTGTCTTTGCTAGGATTTTCCTGGGGTAAGTTTCTTCATTAACAAGTAAGTGAGCAGGTTCATCACCACCAGCATCCTTCATTCACCATACATATGCAATACTTGTGAAGAAGACTCTGCTGTATTTAAGAAAATCATGCAGGGTTCCCAGTCATAGAATAATGCAACAAGAAAAGGCTTTCTGGGTTTTGCTGCAACCACTGTTTTGTCCCCACCACCATCACCTTAACCAGTGATTTATAGTCAGGGTTAAAGAACTCAAATGTCCTCACCTTTCGGTTAATTAAAAAATAAAACAAAAATAATAGGGGTGTTTAAGAACAGCAATGAAGTTGCAAAGTTGTACTGCTTTATAAAGCCTTAGTAAAACCACACCTGGAATACTGCATCCAGTTTTGATCACCACATTATAAAAAGGATGTTGAGACTTTGGAAAGAGTGCAGAGAAGAGCAACAAAGATGATTAGTGACCTGAAGTCTAAAACATGTGAAGAACGATTGCAGGAATTGGGTATGGCTAGTCTAATGAAAAGAAGGACTAGAGTGACATGATAGCGGCATCCCAATATTTGAAGGGCTGCCACAAAGAAGAGGTCAACCTGTTTTCCAAAGCACCTGAAGGCAAGACAAGATAGCAGTGGATGGAAACTAATCAAAGAGAGAAGCAACCTAGAGCTAAAGAGAAATTTTCTAACAGTGAGAACAATTAACTAGTGGAACAGCTTGCCTCCAGAAGTTGTGGGTGCTCCATCACTGGAGGTTTTTAAGAACAGACTGGATAGCCACTTGTCTGACATGGTATAGGCAGTGGTGGGATTCAACCAGTTCGTACCTATTCGGGAAAACCGGTTGTTAACTTTCTAAGCAGTTCGGAGAACCGGCTGTTGGAAGAAATCTTATTGTTTTTTTCCACTTTACAGGGCTAATCCTGTAAGGAAGACAGGAAGGAAACATTCTAGTATTGTTTCTAGTCTAATCTTTATTGCCCTGCTTACAGAAACTGCCTCTCTGGTTAACCCTAATTACATTGTAACAGCTAAGGCAAAGCACCCATTGATGTGAGTGACGTTGAGTTGGCCAAGCCCACCCAGTCACATGACTACACAGCCATGCCTACCCAGTCGGTCATTAGGGCAGAGAACCGGTTGTTAAATTATTTGAATCCCACCACTGGGTATAGGATCTCCTGCTTGAGCAGGGGGTTGGACTGGAATCCCTTCAAGATCCCTTCCAGCTCTATTCTGATTAATTGATTGATTCAGATTCTCAATTAATGTCTCTTTAACTCGTTTTTTGGAAAGTCAAGTTTATTGAAAATCAGCACAAGAATTGTGTTGGCATGAGAGCTGTGAGTAAATAATAAATCTCCATTTCTTTAAACACTACAGAAGAGTACTAGTGTTGCAACAAGTTGTTATTTTCAAAATGTTGACTGAATTACAGGGAGTAGAAAAAAGGTGACAATTTTACTTTACAGAGAAGAGAGGCTGAAAACAATGATGTACCACACAGATAGTGAAAATTACTGAAACCTACAGACTCCATCCTTTAAAGAGATTTAGATAAAAAATCTAAAAAAAGAACCTTGGCATTTTTAGCATTGTCCTGTACAGTTCTCTATCACAATTCTTTGCATTTTTCAAAATAACTTACTTTTAACATCACACAAAACACTATGTTTGATTTAAAAAACACACAAAGAAATATACTTTTAGAAAACAGAGTTCTTGGAAGACTAGGGGATAATTTCACCATAAGCTTATTATTTGCAAAGTTCTCTTAATTTGAGGTAACATATTTCTTTCCCTTCCAAAGGGGAAAAAAAATTTCATTTATTATAAAGTATCCTCATATACTGAAAGAAATACTATTGATAACCAGGGATGTCTACACAGTATGATCAGAAAAATGAATATGGTAGCCATAATAAGGCCACCAAAGTACCCGTTTTTTTTTTTTTTAATGTGTCTCATTCAATCCTAATGGGTAAGTTTCTTTGTTTAGAAAAGTTACATAGCCGCCCACTCACTCTCATTGACTCTGGGTGGCTTACCAAAATAAATAAATTAAAAAATGTACAACCATTAAAACAATACCCCCACCCCTCAATACAGGTTCCATTACAGTCGTAACTCAAGGACTACCTGTATGTGTACCACTCATATTCATACCAAAAACTCCACAGCCAGATTCAGTGCTAATTTAAAATAGCTTATATAAAAGGTTCCCACTCATGGTATTCGTGTGGATGTGATGAAAAGTATGAAAACAGTATCTGACAATTTTGTTTTTCTTTTTGTATGGCATGCCAAAAGAGGCATGCCAAACCAGCTTTGTCATATATTCTTTAAATATTGTAATCAAAATATTATCCTATCGTCTTTGATTCAAACTGCTCCTTCATTACCTGAGAAGAACAACAAAGCTATAAATAAATCTACCTGAGCATGCATCCTAATATTAGCAAAACTAATCTGAAAAAAATATATTTTCCAAGGAGATATGCGTGTGCTAAAACCTAAGTCGCATTAAAATCAGGGGACCGAAAATGGCAACTACTGAAAGATTTTGACCATTAACTTCTAGACTTCCCCTCCCCCTTCAGATTAGAGGAAGAAAACCTACCATGTTTTCCTCAAAATAAGACTGGTTCTTATATTAATTTTTGCTCCAAAAGACGCATTATGGCTTATTTTCCGGTTAGGTCTTATTTTGGGGGAAATACAGTACTAAACGCCTCTGTCTGGTTGATGATCTTAACTGGGGCTTATTTTGGGGGTAGGGCTTATATTACAAGCATCCTGAAAAATCATGCTAGGGCTTATTTTCTGGTTGGGTCTTATTTTCGGGGAAACGGGATATGCATTTAAAAAGTGTTTTTGTCAACTTGCAAAGCTTTCAAGTTGCCATGAGCAGGAGGGAGGGAGAACTGTCACCCTCAGGAAGTGAGGGGAGCTGAATGTCAACTTGCAAAGCTTTCAAGTTGCCATGAGCAGGAGGGAGGGAGAACAGATAGAGCTGATTGATTTCCCTAACTGAAGTACATTCCATACATTCCTCCTGACCGCAAACAGAAGGAGGGTGTTGGATTTCACAGCCAGCCAAAGTGGTTAATTGGAGAATGTGATTTATGACATGGCCAGAGAGGAGGGGAGAGACAGGGTCATAGGGGAACGTAAATCTACGTGGGATTAGTTCTAACTGCATCCGAATATTGCCGAAATGGTGCTCCTAATAAATGACTGTATTTCTTTTGAAGTTCGGCTCATGGCTCATGAATTAATTAGGGCATCTTTCGGAAACTTCACACTTTTAACATAATTTCTTATGTGGAATTAAATTCCGTAAGAAACATACCCTGAAGAACTATATGCAAGATTGCATTCTCAGTTCATCATTCCTCGTCACTTTTCTGCTCCTAAAAAACAATGTGCAGAGCCAACTCAAAGGCAAAGGAGCATTGAAACAATTCCATCTCACAGGCCTCTCTGCCTTCTGTTTCTGCAAGGAGACGAAGGTGAGGCTTCACTCCATTGTAGATGGCAATAGGACAGACAATCAGAATGCATCATTGTTTGTCTTTTCTCAGGGATACTAAGGCAGCAAGACACTCCAACTGCTGACAAAGTCAAGGATTACAAAGCAGCAAACACAACAGGCAACTGGAAACAAAGCGTAGGCCAAGAGTTCAAACACGGAGATTTCAGGTGAACATCAGGATATGAAAATGTAAAGAAAGCCCAATGGGCAAAATTGTAGTGAATCAACAGGAATTCAAGCTACAAAACAAGGTCAAAAGCTGAACTCAGACACTGCCATTGTTCAAGAACTGCCTGTGAGGGACTTCTTTATAAGACTTTCTGGGCACCAGCTGTTAGCCATTACATAATCTGCCCTCAGTCCTACTGTTTCACTAGCTTTAAAGCCTCCCCTCTGTAGAGTAAAATTAGACCGTCTCAGAAATGTAAGGGAACAACCCACATACATCCTCCCGCATTATGTTTAGCCTCAGTTTCAAGCCTCAAGTGACATTTAATTATTAGTCTCCTGAGTCCAAGATTGCCTGAACTTTTGTGAACATTCATTCCATATTTTATTTTGTATCTATTAATTATATGCTTAACAATCAAAACTCCATCCTTTAACAAATAAGGAACTGGCTTTTTTTGAGGATGCCCCTAACTACAGGATATGTCCATCTCCTCTTCGAAAGCATCCCGTGTTTGAATATTATGAGAAACCCCCCAAAAAATGGATTAAGATGGATCTTGTTCTAATAAAACAACATTATCATTATGTTCCTATGACTTTTTGTTGCCGTATAAAGCCAGATACATCAGTTATTATATTGGCTACAGAATCATAGGGAGAAATTAAATCTACAAAAAAAAAAAAAGTATTGTGGTTATTTTTTTTCCCCTTGTACATAACCAAGATGTGTTATAAAACAATGATTATGCTTCTGGAAGAGTTAGGAGACACAGCCTGCAATCTGGCTGAGGATATGAGCACAGATCTGTATTACTGCCTTGCATTTGCAACAGATGTTTTCGCTTGATTTTTTTTTAAAAAATAGCTGTCATTACTCAGAGCAATAACAGACAATGTGTACAAACTGCAAATCTAAACAGAATTGAGACAATCATTCTTCCTCCAGTACAAAAATACGCCTTTCTTGAAACTTGGAAGTTGTGAATAGATGTGAATATGCTTCATACTATTTCGATTATCTCATTGAGGCGGAAAAAATCCTACCTTGTAGATGTCTGTACAATTGTATCTCCAGCATATTAGGGTTTGGCAGCTATGCATCCATCCATTTATGAACTCTAAGAGACTTCATATTATGTTTAAAAACTACATGGAAAATAACAAAAAAACTTTTCCAGACCCAAACATAAACTAATACATAGTTGAAGAGAAGCCACTCATATTATCTACCAGTTGCAAGAACTGGGTTGCAAACATCCAGACATGTTTGCAAGACTCGTTACTACTATCTCAATAAAATACAGTTCAAGACTTCTTGTAGAGTTAGTTTCCTGAAGTAGTCTACCTTATAGGGCTGGCATCTATTATCTCTTTGTGCCCCTGACACAGTGGTGGGTTTCAAAATTTTTTACTACCAGTTCTGTGGGTGTGGCTTAGTGGGCGTGGCATGTCTTGGTGGGCGTGGCAGGGGAAGGATACTGTAAAATCTCCATTCCCATCCCATTCCAGGGGAAAGATACTACAAAATCCCCATTTCCTCCTAATCAGGTGGGACTTGGGAGGCAGAGAATAGATGGGGGCAGGGCCAGTCAGAATTTTTACTACCGGTTCTCCGAACTATTCAAAATTTCTGCTACAGGTTCTCCAGAAGTGGTTAGAACCTGCTGAAACCCACCTCTGCCCTGACCACTCATCTGGTGCTGGCTCTGTGCTGCCCTTTATCTTCTAAAGGTCTGTCCACTTGGCCCTGTTGCCTTTTTATTCACTTCCTCCCAATGAAGAGCAGATAAAGATAGAGATACTGAACATCTTAAGGACCTCTCTACAAAGGCTATCATTTCCTAAATACAATTTCACTGAGAATGCCACTGTCCACACTGGAAAGAGTTTGCAGCAGAGGTGGGTTTCACATAATTTTACCACCGGTTCGCCACACACTGAAAATGGGAGCATGCGCACACGCCACGCATGCACACCAGTGGTGGGTTGCCCCCGGTTCGGATTGATTCTATAGAACCGGTAGTAAAACTGGCGGGAGGCTTCGCCCACCGACCCCGACCATCAGAACGCTTCTGCGCACGTCTGTTGCGAACCGGTAGTAAAGGTAAGTAGAACCCACACGATTCACACGGCCTTCCACACATGCTCTTTGCTTGTACATGTGACTTGCACGCATGTGTGTGGCTTAGAAAATGTGGCTAAATAAGACGGCATAGTGCGGGGCAGGTCGCCACTACCGATTTGCCAAAACTGATCCAAATCGGCTGAATACCACTACTGGTTTGCAGTCTGCATTAATCAATATCAACAATAAATAAAAACTCAACATAGGGAAAGGGAGGTAATTAAAAATCAAAATGAAAAAAGTTCTACTCTAGAGACACTGTTGCTTAATTAACCAAGGCAAATATATTTTACTGTTGGCGTAAATTTCCAATAGTGCCATTTAATTTAATTCTGAAGTCTTAAAAATATAAGCAAGAATAAAGATCCACAAGATCATTTTTTAAAAAAATTTGATTTATATGCCGCCCTTCTCCGGAGACTCAGGGCGGCTTACAATGCGTTAAACAATAGCCTTCATACTTTTGTATGAAAGGATGGAAGGCTGGGTCAACCTTGAGCCTTGGAGAGATTCGAACCAGCAGTAATTGAAGGCACCTATGTTAATAACAGGGTGCTTAGACCACTGTACTATCAAGGCTCTGTATCATTGATACAGGGCAGTACTGAATAAATTCCACACACTGTTATTCATTTAAGAAGAAACAATAACTAAAAGCTATCCATCATATCCTGTCATAGACAGAAAGAACCTTGAGGAGCTCAAATCTATTCCATTTATACAGAAAAGTTTTAGCCCACAGGTATACTTCTTTTGAAAAATACAAAGGCAAAACATTTTGACTCCAATTTGAAGAAGATGTTTCTAAGAAAATTTTGTAACTTTTGTTAAGATAACCTTGCACATTACTCCAAAGCAGTGGGCTGCTGTTGAAAATAGGTACTCTAAAAGTGTAAGCTATTCACCACTCACTCATGAATAGCTGTCTGATACTTGTTTAAAAAAACATAATTGCCAAATTCATCCTTTATATTTTAACTGTATTTGTTAAACCTTTTATGTATTTCCCAAGGGTGTTTTTTCCAAAAGGCAACTGGACTTTTTTTTTTTTTTTTTGTGAAAACATTTCACTTCTCATCCAAGTAACTTTTTCAGTAATTGAGAATCTCCATAGACTTCTATAAACCTGCAACAGCAATATCTGCAGTGTGTCAACTTGCAAAGCTTTCAAGTTGCCATGAGCAGGAGGGAGGGAGAACTGATAGAGCTGATTGATTTCCCTAACTGAAGTGCATTCCATACATTCTTCCTGACCGCAATCAGAAGGAGGGTGTTGGATTTCACAGCCAGCCAAAGTGGTTAATTGGAGAATGTGATTTGTGACGTGGCCAGAGAGGAGGGGAGAGACAGGGTCATAGGGGAACGTAAATCTATGTGGGATTAGTTCTAACTGCATCTGAATATTGCCGAAATGGTGCTCCTAATAAATGACTATTTCTTTTGAAGTTTGGCTCATGGCTCATTAATTAATTAGGGCATCTTTCGGAAACTTCACACAGTGGTTCTTACTGATAGTCTTATGTCAGGGGTGTCAAACTCAAGGGTGCTTAAATCTGGCCGGTGGGGCCAGCCTAGAAATAGCAAAGGATCAGCCTGCGGTGTCTCTGGCAGTCAAAATGGGGTGCGGGGAGGCCACGCCCAAGCCTGCAGGCCAGGGGTGGGTTTTACTTACCTTTACTACTGGTTTGCAATGGGGCCACGTGCGCGTGCACACTTCACTCGCGCATACGCGTTCTCTTCTGCGCAGAAGCATTTTGATGATGTCAGGGTCAGTGGGCGGAGCCTCCCACCAGTTTTACTATCGGTTCTATAGACCCACCACTGCTGTGGGGCCTGTTTTTGGCTTGGATGGCCTCCTGCAGCACTTTGCCGGCCAAAATGGGCCACAGGTGGCTGCGTGTGGCCCCACCCTGCACCCTGTTTTGGCCAGCAAAGTGCTTCAAGAGGCCATCTAGGCTCTCCCCCTCCCCACGGAGAACTACAGTGCTGATCAAGCCCTCAAAGAAATCCAGTTTGACACCCCTGGTCTATATAGTAGAAGCAAACAATCTGATACCAATAAAAGTTTTGGACACTAGCACCCATTGTCATTTGAATGCTGGCTTGATTGGTAGCTTGTGGGAATTGTAATCCAAAGTGCTTATCTTCAATATATTGAAGTTTATTTTCTTGCATCGCAATATCACACCATTCAGTACTAAAAGAATATGTGAAAGAATAATCTTATATTTATCTTTCTAAAAATATTGGTGTCCATGTCAACTAAAATTATCCATGCCACATCCAGGTCTCTAATTGCTATTGGGATCTTACTATAATATTTAAAGAGAAGTAAAGACAAAAATATGAATGAATGTCCAAGGCCTGTTTTAAGGAAGATTTCAGAACTGTGTTGATTTATTGTTTTAAAAAATGTACAATTCTCATGGAATATGAATCAGTTATGAATGATTCTGAGCATGCTACCCAGCTTATGTAAACGGGGTTAAAATATAAAATGCAGAATAAAACATAACATGCACCAACATTAAATATATGTAACTGGGACTATCCAGTACTTGAAAAAAAAATCAGCAACCCAACTCCTCTATTGGATTTATTATTCCTAAAGATGACATTCCCCAAGAGGAGTTGTTCTATCATATCTTACTGGATGGATGGGTACCACTAGAAATAAGTCCCACAATTAACTAGGTCCTGAGCCAGGAAGGGCTTTAAAAGTGATGACCAGCACCCAGAAGCCAACAGGTAAGTAGTGCAACTCCTCTTTTGATGGTATTATATGGCTAAACTAAGGTGGGTTATAATTGCTTGAACCCTTGCCTGGTTCTATTTCTAAAATCTAAAACTCCAAGAAGAACTGAAACAGTGTAAGCCGAGAAAGGTGAAAAAAAAGTCATATATAATTATAAAATTATCTGGTTGGAACATAACTGTTGAGAAAGTAGACCTACTACTGAATTTCATGTCAATTCTGAATGCACAGGATTATGAATGTTTTGAACCAGGAAGTTAAGAAGATAATAGATGGATGGATGGATGGATGGATGGATGGATGGATGGATGGATGGATGGATGGATTGGTGGATAGATGGGGTGGGCAGGCAGGCAGACAGGCAGATAGATAGATAGATCTGGGGGAGGGTTCATAATAGAAGAGGCTACTCTATAGATAAGCAGATCCTATGCCATTTCAGAAGGGACATAGTGGCTCAGTGGCTAAGACGCTGAGCTAGTTGATTGAAAGGTCGGCAGTTCAGAGATTCGAATCCCTACTGCCGCGAAACGGGGTGAGCTCCCGTTACTTGTCCCAGCTTCTGCCAACCTAAAAGTTCAAAAGCACATAAAAAATGCAAGTAGAAAAATAGGGACCACCTTTTTTTTTAAATTTGATTTATATGCCGCCCTTCTCCGGAGGCTCAGGGCATCTTACAATGCGTTAAGCAATAGCCTTCATACTTTTGTATATTTATACAAAGTCAGCTTATTGCCCCCACAAACTGGGTCCTCAATTTACCTACCTTAGAAAGGATGGAAGGCTGAGTCAACCTTGAGCCTGGTGAGATTTGAACTTACAGTAATTGCAGACAGCTGGTGTTAATGACAATGCTATCAGTCTGCTGAGCCACCAGCCACCTTTGGTGGGAAGCTAACAGTGTTCCGTGCATCTTTGGCATTTAGTCATGCCGACCACATGACCACGGAGACGTTTTCGGACAGTGCTGTCTCTTTGGCTTTGAAATCTTTGAAATCTGTCTGGCTCTCAGACAATAACTGAGAGCCTGACAGATTATTCAGTATAGGCATCTCACAGTAGCAGAGTCAAGAACAAAGAGTATTTTCAAACAGCATTGTTGTTATTGTTGTTCAGCACTGTTTAAATGTGATAACAAGAATAGGAATTTGTAAATATCTATGAGTTCAAGCAAAAGGAGCTTGGCTGATGGTTAATTTCCAAGTAATTACATTGCTAATTGCAAATGTTTCCAGGAGATATTATGGGGGAGGCTGGCTTAGACAGCTTCTCTTGACTCTCTCTCCCAAGGTCTTTCCCACATACCATTACAAGCCCGTATCTTTGGTACTAATGGTAATAAGGACTAATTATTGCTCCCTACAACCAACATTTCCAAATCTCCCTAACCTTCTTAGTGTACACAATTAGAACTTCAGACCAAACTGCTGAACAATACAGACATAAATATTATTGTCCTGAATTTTGAATTAATGGTCCTAATTAAAGTGACTCCTTCTTCAACATCAAAACAAGTAGCAGAAGTTGCTGCTACTTTGTGGAAGGATGACCTCATCCTTCCACAAAGCAGCTCTCCAACTATGGGTCATAGCCTTCAGGGTAGTCCTGACCAAATCAAAAGGGAAAGTTGCAGCTACCAAAGTCAACATTCAATTGCAGCGTGTCTGTCTGTAGGTGGTGATGGGTTTACTCTACCTCTACTCTATTTTAGCCATTTCTGCACCCCTTCTCAACTAACCTGGACTAACAGTGGCTTCAAAAAAAAGTTGTCCAGAATAGTCTGCAGAGGGTGTCGTATTCTGCTCTCCAAGGTGATTCGAACCGTTGAAAACAGAACTCGCAGGCAAAGAACGAGGTTATAAACGGGTTTACTTTTCATTTCTTGGAGCAGTCACACACGAACGTTATTGACAAACATAAAGTCGGCGTTGGGAGCGGCTGCCTCCCAACGCTCTTTATACAAATTCAAAATAAACCGGGTGCCCTATTAGCCAATCGGCATTGCTTCCGGGTGCCGCCCTCTTTTTTGGGACGGTGGGCGATGACAGCTCCCTACGCTGCCCCAGCCACGGGGTGACCGTCCGCCTCCGAGTAAGGTATTAACACCTGCCACCCGCCCTTCACCAAAGTGCACAGCTACCAACCACCACCACCACCACCACCACCACCACCACCACCAGACATCGTCGCAGCAGCCCGCTTCTTGGATTTCTTCGTTAGGTAGGGTTTTCCCCTGTCAGCAACGGATCTGCAACAACTCCCCTCCCCATACTATGTCGAGACGGCTTGAATCTCGACAGAGGGATCTAGGCAGTGGTGAAATGTAAAATTTGTTACTACCTGTTCTGTGGGCGTGGCTTCGGGGGGTAATGTGACTGAGTGGGCATGGCCAACTTCTTTTTTTTTTTTTTTACTTTTAAAACCTTCTTCAACTGAAAGACCAGATAACATTCATACCCCATGGCCCAGTTTTCCCTGCATGTGTCAATCACACTAGGTTGCTTGGATGGCTGGTTGTTCCAATTGGCTACAAGGGACCAAGGGACCAAGGGACCAAGGTACAAAAAAGTGTATGACCAAGAAGATGTTTCTAAACATAGAAGTACCAAGCCTTAATGCCTGCTAGGTTTTTCTTTCTTACAGTAATTTCTCTGCCACTTATTCCAACACATTTCCAGGGGAAAAAGAGAGAGAAGAGATTATAATAGGACCCAAAAGACTAATAAGACAGCAAGGTCTTAAGAGCTGACACAGGAGACTAATAAGACAGCAAGGTCTTAAAAGCTGACAGAGAAAAGTTTTCCCTTCTTTCTCTTCAGCTTTTAATGGAGTCTACATAGGGACAATTTCAGAGGCACAAAGGAAGGGATAGTTGAGATGAGAAATTATATCTTTCTTGCCTGAGTCTGCCTGGATCAATGCAGCTTATTTTGGTCCAAGACCACAAATGTCAGAAGAAAACAATACAAAAGCAACACTCAAACAAAACGAATGAAGAAATAGTTAGGTTTAAAATTTAGAATCAGAATTGGACAAACTCACGAAACAACTTTTGTATTGCTAGTGATGTTATTTTTTTTTTCTCTGTTATCAATCATGGTTCCAGAAATACACTTCACCGCTTTATTTACCATGTCTGGATTTGAATCAGAAAAGGAGAGTTATACAAATTGAATATAATCGATCCAGGTCAGGGGTGTCAAACTTGATTTCATTGAGGGCTGCATCAGGGTTGTGTTTGACCTTGGGAGAGCCAGGGGGTGGCCAGGTGGTACGTGGCCAGCTCGACGTCACTTGTGTCAGGGGGGCCTGTGGTGGCCCGAGCGCTCTGTCAGCAAAAACGGGCTCCCAAGCTCCATTTTTGGCTGCAATGGCTTCCTGCAACCCTCTGCCAGTGAAAACGGAGCTTGCGGGGGCCGCCCGGAGCCCTCACAATCTCCATTTTCATTGGCAGAGGCACTGTAGGCCTGTCCTTCACTGTTTCCAGGGCAGCCCCTTGGGCCAGATCCAAGCACCCCGCAGAGCGTTGAGTTTGACACCCCTGATCTAGGGAGTTACTTAAAAGGTTTTTTTTATAGACGATGGGAGTTTTTATAAACAGAATAATACAAGAAAAAATATGTCTCCTTTTTGCCACCTTTGTTGATATTTAATCAGCTTTTGACGTAATTCCAAGGAAACATCTGTGGGAGAGACTAAGACGATCTACCTTATCCAGGCTCTCTGTTCTAACATGCTGCTTCTTATCCAGGCTCTCTGTTCTAACATGTCTCTGAGGAGTAGATGTTTCCCATGGGGGCATCTTTTTGAAGCTGTTCCAGAGGAATAAGGTATGGTATACAAAGCCCCCTCACTTTTTGATCACTGTATAAATCAATAATTCACGCCTACTGTCGGTCCGAGCAGTTTGAGTGATCTCAGCAGTTTTATATGCAGGTGACATAGTTATAATGTCAATTTTCATTTCACAGGAGAGAATAAAAAGGGCACTAAGGGCATTGCCTTTTTCTTTTAGAAGAAAGACTATTAATAAATTATCAGAAAACCAAAGTTCTAGCATTTGCTTGACAGTATCGTAAAATAGCAAATTTATGGGATTCCAATTGAGCAAGTACCACCTATAAATACCTTGGAGTGCTGTTCCATTCCATCTTTATCTTGGAGCACGCAACTTTCCTACCGAACTAAGATTACTCAATGTAGCTCTACAACTATTATGTGATTTTTGCAATGAAGGGGAGCTCGTTATATCCCGGCAGCCTGCAAGATTTTCTTAGCTAAGAGTGTCCCTCGGCTTCTTTATGGTACTCAAATCTGCTCTCTTCACAAAGTTCAATACTCTTGAAGTAGTTGAAAATAAGTGTATTAGAACCACTCCCAAACTGTATGAAGCATACCATCCTATTTTTGAAGATGAGTTTAGTTTTTGTGGATGCTAGATCTTGATTCTTACCCATTTAATTTTCGATAAAATTAAATTTCTGCCTGTCCTTTTGATCCTAAAGAGCCACTTTTAATCAATGTACTGTATTTTTTGCACTATAAGATGCATTCCCCCCCCAAAAAAAGTGGGTAGAAATGTCTGTGTGTCTTATATTGAGACAGGGGGGAGGGGTTGATGCAGCCTATCACTGCCACCACTGCCTATCACCGCCGCCACCGCCTGTCACCACTGCCGCCGTTCACCACCGCCGGGGAATGCTGGAAACTTCACTGCTGAGCAGCTGATGGGCGGTTGGATTTGCCTCCTGGAATACTGCCAATCAGCTGTTCTAGGCACTGGGGTTTGCCTTTCGCTGCTGTCACTGCCAATCACAGCAATCAGCGGTGTCGATCAGCGGCGTCAATCGGGGGTGGCGTCGATCAGCATCAATAGGCAGTGATGATAGGTGGCTTAGAACAGCTGATTGGCAGTATTCCAGGAGGCCAATCCAACTGCCGATCAGCTGCTCGGCAGCGAAGGCTCCAGCATTCCCCGGCAGCAGCAGGAGCTCAGCTCAGTTGACTGGTGGTGGGCGCAATAGAGCAGAGCCCTGATGAGCCATGTGCTGGGACTGTGATAACATGCTGAAGCTGACCAGACTGTTTGCTGTTTGTTGCAAGGAAACTAGCCAGATGAATACCGGATGGATACTGGGAGGCAGAGGCAGATTTTTTTATATAGTTTTTCTCCTTTAAAGCTAATGTGTGTCTTATGGTCCAGGGCATCTTATAGCGTGAAAAATATGGTAGCTTAAGAAAGCTATTTTCAAAATCTACCCATTGAGCTTCTCAGTGGAAAGCCTCTGCTAATTAGGCTTTGAAAAATCCAGAAGTGCCCTCAAGCATCAGGTATGGAACATTGTCCAATCTACCCCTACACACCAACCTGACTCCCATGTGGGGGTTCAAAAGAGTCTCTGGGGCATGCTGCCAGCCTTCCCATGAAGAACATTTCTGCATCCTAAAGAGAATGAATAGATTAATCTAAACTTGATTGTTTC
The DNA here is from genome assembly GCF_059756535.1 of Pantherophis guttatus. Classification (NCBI taxonomy): domain Eukaryota; kingdom Metazoa; phylum Chordata; class Lepidosauria; order Squamata; family Colubridae; genus Pantherophis; species Pantherophis guttatus. The sequence goes on along the minus strand of NC_142068.1, from coordinate 81,586,373 downwards.
TTCCATCTTCACAGTGACACCAGAATCATTGGAGTGAATCAACCTGTGAAGAGAACTGGAGGGTGACACTAAAGCGGGATGAAAGATCATCCTCTGACTAAGAGGAGGGAGAGTGGCATGCTCCCCCCCCCAAGACAAAAAGTGTTGGGGGTGGACCTGATGCTGATCAACTTCAGGTGAAAGCAGAGTCTGGGAGTGAGCAAAAGTGCTTAAAGGGCAATGTAAATAGACACAGTAGATAGGATGATGGCGATTAGTTTGGGGGTTGTAATAAAAAGGAGTTAGAATCAAAACAACCATATCAGTGGTGGGATTCAAATAATTCCACCACCGATTTGCCAAAAATGCACACACGCCACACTTTCCAGATGGAACTTGTTACAGGTAAGAAGAACCGTCCAGACTCCGGTCCATTCCCACACTGCTTTGGCCCTCCTGCATTCATGCCCCACCCCTCGCGGCCCTTTGGCTTAGCACGGCAGGCCACAGGCCGAATAAATTGCTTCATCCCGGGGGTCCATAGTTTGAGGCCAAAGTGGGGCGGCGGCATGTGGGCAGATGCCCGGGGCAAGGCCAGAGCAGGGGAATGGCATGTTCTCTGACTCGGCTGAGGTGAAGGACAAGTGGGTAGCATGCTTACCTTTGTAAGCAGAGTGGGCAAGACACGGAGGCAAGGCACGGAGATTAGCTGGGCCGCGTGGTGAAGGCAAGATATATGGAGTGGTGTGGAGCAGGGTAGGGCAGGGTGAGAAGGTGGGGCAAGTGGCAAGCGGGTGAGCGGGCAGAGATGGGGCCAACCAGAGATGGTATTTGCCAGTTCTCCGAACTACTCAAAATTTCCGCTACCGGTTTGCCTGAACCAGTCCGAACCGGCTGAATACCACCTCTGAACCATATGGTGTGAGTTTAGAGCAGGGGGGAGTAGAAGATAAGTTACCTATTTCCAAGAGACTAGGGTAGAGACATGGAGGGATGGAAAGGGTAAAGACAAGTCAATACTGAAGTGGTGATTGGGCAGAAGGAGATGAGTTGAAAAGGTGGGTCAAGCTCCTTTGGAGATTGAAAAATTCAAGCCAATCTTATTTCTAGGCCCTTGATCTAATCTAGAGAATTAGGTAGAAGTGCTTTCAATTGGCCAGAGCTCCAATTGATGCTTCTGAACACCAGTCAGCTTTCCTCATCCATGTTTAGATTATGTGTAAAAACAGCAGTCGTGGGAGATATGCTCAACTGGGTTTCAGACATTGCATCAACCACAATCCCAAGGAATGAGGGGGAAAAGAGGCAATTGTTAGCTGAGAACTCAGATAACCAGAGGCACTGTTTTGCATATAAGGTAAACACTGGAACTTGTTTTCCAGCTGCATAAATGTGTCCCAAAATAACACGCATGAAGGAGAGGTTTTTTTTTTTGTTTTTGTTTTTAATTTGATTTATATGCCGCCCTTCTCCGAAGACTCAGGGCGGCTTACAATGTGCTCAGCAATAGCAATAGAGTTGGGATCCCAATAATTTTGCTAGTCCAAAGAGAGTATTCTGGACTTATAAAAGGGTCATGGGAAGTAAATTAGAAAAATCTGAATATAAACATGCTGGTGTATGATTTTCTAGTTATCTTAGACACCGCCTAGATAACCTTCCATTTTGTTTTTTAAAGACAGTCACTTGTTTTCAAACAGACTTGTCTATTGATTGGCAAAGCCCTGTAAACTTAATGACTAAGAAAGCTACTTATTCTAGCCCTATTCAAAGAAATCCCTAGAGTCTTTGTTGTCTTGTTGTCAAATTAGTGTGCAGAATGTAGCCCCTATTATTCTAGATTTATACAGAATATCAAACTTTAGCAACTGCTGCTGAGTATTAAAACTCGTATGCTGAACTTATTTCACATTTCTTTCTGACACAGAACTGGCTTTTAGTCTACATCAGGGGTATCAAACTCGTAGCGTCACGGTGGCGTCACATGATGTATCAGGACTTTTCCCCCCTTCGCTAAACTGGGCGGGGCCAGCACGTGACGCATCCGACCCGCAGGCCGCAAGTTTGACACCCCTAGTCTACATGACACTGCACTTGATCTAAAGCCAGCAAGGCATTTATGAATTCTGCCACACAGTTTTAAAGTAACAACATCTGATGTACATGACAATGACAATCCTAATACAGTGGTGGGATTTAAAATTTTTTACTACTGGTTCTGTGGGTGTGGCTTGGTGGGCATGGCAGAGGAAGGATACTGTAAAAATTCCCATTCCCTCCCCACTCCAGGGGAAGGTTACTGCAAATTCCCATTCCCTCCCCACTCCAGAGGAAGGTTACTGCAAAATTCCCATTCCCTTCCCACTCCAGGGGAAGGTTACTGCAAAATCCCCATTCCCTCCCCACTCCAGGGGAAGGTTACTGCAAAATCCTCAAATCCTCCCGATCAGCTGGGACTCAGGAGGCAGAGAATAGGTGGGAGCAGGGCCAGTCAGAGGTGGTATTTATTGGTTCTCCAAACTATTCAAAATTTCCGCTACCGGTTCTCCAGAACTGATCAGAATCTGCGGAATATTACCTCTGTCCTAATATCAATATAACAGAAGGAATATGTAATAAATCTGAAAGTTCTCTGTGGCATTAGCTAGGGGGTAACAATTTCTCACTAAGGTCATCACTGACCATTGGCCCTACCACACGAGGAATGATATGGAACTGCAGATTGTTATTTAGGAATAGCAAAATTGGAAAAGCTTGGCTAGAATACAGATGATTCTTTTGGATGTATGCTTTGATGTAAATGTGTGTATGTGTGCATATTCACTTGTGTACTTATGCTTAAAGAGGTAACACAATCAACATGCTCCCAAAATTAAAGCAAATATTTGTAGAATCATTCTCTCCAAATCTTGCAGTCCTCTGACATTAATTCAGAAGTAAGCTCCCTGAGATAAATCCATTACATAGTCACATATGACAGAAGTTCGCACTCTAGAGCTTTTCAACTTGATGGTGTCTTACCACTGTACTGTTTTGCCCTATGTCAGATGATGAGACAAAATCTGTAGGAAATGACCTGAAACTGTTTTGAAGGAATTACGAAGTGATTGAAAGACTGAAGAAATAATAGCACTAGAAGTTAAACAACTCCTGTTTAAATAAATGCCCACTTTAAAAAATCTAGTGATGCATGTTCTGTGCTGATTCTATCCACATCCGTCAACATTTTATGAATGGCTGAACTTGGTAAACTTCAGGCTTAATTAATCCCAGGAGTAGAAAGCCTGAGTGCTACTGTCTTAGAATAAAACATGACAATAATTACGTTATTATGTGAACAAGAATAATAAGACTGCTATGAAATGTAATATAAACCCAACATTTCAGCTAAATGTGGAATACCTTTAATAATATTTACTGTTGGACTTAAAACACCGCCGAAGTCCCTTAAAGCCCCATGATTCTCTGTTCTGTGTTCTAATATTATTCATAATGGGTAAGACTTTGATACCAGAGTTCAGAAAAGGATCAGTCTCTATTCAAAGATGAAAGTGAATGTTCACTGCTTTCAAAGTTCCATTTGGAAACATAAAGTGCTGTCGTGTTGCTCAGCTTTAGAGAATGGCTGAGCTAGTGATCAGAGCTACTGATGTGAGTCCTTTCTTTATCTTTATCTTTCTTTGATTTATATACCGCCCTACTCCCGAAGGACTCAGGGGGTGAACAGCCAAACGATAAAATACATAAATACAAAATTAAAAAAAACAGCATAAAATCGAATTAAACAATTTGGCCCAGACAGATTTAAAACACCCCAATCATTTAAAAAAACAGATTAAAAATTTCATATTAAAAAAGAAAAAGGGAAGAGATTAGGCCAGGCCCGCCTGGTGGAATAAAAAGGTCTTAAGAGCGCAGCGGAAGGTGCGCAGGTCCGGGATCCTCCGTATCTCCGGGGGGAGCTCATTCCAGATAGTAGGTCCCCCCACAGAGAAGGCTCTCCCCCCTAGGGGCCGTCAGTCGACATTGTTTGGCCGACAGCACCCGGAGGAGCCCCTCTCTATGAAAGCGTACCGGCCGGTGGGAGGCTATTGGTGGTAGTAAGCGGTCCCGTAGGTAACCAGGTCCTAAGCCATGCTCTGATCTCCCATAAGGTAGAAATATATAGATAAATGTTTTCAGACTTCTCTGTAAGTCTGAAAAGCCCACTTCTACACACCCAAAAGCCCTCCATTGACAGTGTGTGTGTCTAATCTAACTACCACTGAAGACATTTTAAAGGTTTTCAGGCTAAAAGACGTATTTGTTGATTAATTAAAAGTCGATTAATTATCAACTGCAAACCATACTATTCGCCTCGTGAATTTTCCTCATTTCTTCTAATTGCTGTTTATGTCCCCCCACAAGCCTGTGTAAACAAGGCATTATGAACTCTAGCTGACCAAATTATGGAGGCTGAAGACAAATACCCTGGTTCACTGGCCATTATTTTGGGAGATCTAAACAAGGCAAACTTAAGGAAAGAGCTACCAAAATACTTTCAGCATGTCAATTGTCCCACTAGAGGCAAGAATACTTTAGACCATTGCTACACAACACTAAAAGATGCTTATCGGTCCTTACAAGAGCAGCTGTGGGACACTCTGATCATTGCACAATTCACCTTGAATCTGCTTACAGGCAAAGACTTAAAACCACAAAACCAACAATTAAATCAGTGAAGACCTGGACGGAGGAGGCAAAGTTAAAGCTACAGGCCTGCCTTGACTGCACTGATTGGAATGTTTTTGAAAGTACCTCTGCAGACTTAGATGAACTCACACAGACTGTAACATCATATGTCAGCTTCTGTGAAGACCTATGTGTACCCACCAGGAACGTGCAAATATACAGTAACAACAAACCTTGGTTCACAGATAAACTTAAGCAGCCACGTTGTTCCAAAGAAGAAGCCTACAGAAAAGGTGATAAAATGCTGTACAATCAGGCCAGAAATGTATTCACAAAGGAGATCAGAGCAGCAAAAAGAAGCTACTCTGAAAAGCTAAGGAATCAGTTCTCAACAAATGAACCAGCAAACATGTGGAAAACTCTTAAAAATATCACCGGCTATTTCAAACCTCCTTCCCAGGCTGAAGGAAACCAGCAACTGGCAGATGACCTGAATGTGTTTTACTGCAGGTTTTAAAGGAAACTACAGCCACCTATCTCCATAACCCCCATCTCAGACACACCAAGAACAGCCAAGCCTTCTACAACTGACCCCATCCCATTGGGTTCACAACTCCTAGTGATCACAGAAAAGGAAGTGCAAGACCTATTTCACAAACAAAAGCCAGGAAAAGCTCCAGGCCCAGACAAGATAACTCCTTCTTGCTTAAAAATCTGTGCTGACCAATTGGCCCCCATCTTCACCCATATTTTCAATAAATCACTAGAGATGTGCTATGTTCCTTCTTGCTTCAAATGCTCTACTATCATCCCAGTGCCGAAGAAGCCTACCATCAAGGAAGTGAACGACTACAGACCAGTTGCTCTAACATCTGTAGTCATGAAAACCTTTGAAAGGCTAGTGCTGTCCCACTTGAAAACCATAACGGATCCACTGTTAGATCCCTTGCAATTTGCATACCGAGCAAATAGATTAACAGATGATGCTCTGCAGTACATCTTACAACATCTTGAATCTCCAAAGATCTACGCAAAGGTCCTCTTTGTAGACTTTAGTTCAGCATTCAATACCATCATTCCAGACACACTTCTAACTAAACTAAACCAGCTACAGGTACCTGAACACACTTGCAAGTGGATCATAAGCTTCCTAATAAACAGGAAGCAGCAGGTGAAGCTAAGCAGAATCGCATCGGATATCTGTACAATTAGCACAGGGGTCCCCCAAGGCTGTGTGCTCTTCCCACTTCTCTCTGTATACCAATGATTGCATCTCTAATGATCCATCTGTTAAACTACTGAAGTTCACAGATGACACAACAGTGATTGGTCTCATTCGAGACAATGATGAATCCGCATACAGACAGGAGGTTGAACAACTAGCCTCGTGGTGTGACTGGAACAATCTGGAACTGAACACACCATAGAAATGGTGGTAGACTTTAGGAAAAACCCTTCCATACTTCCACCTCTCACAATACTAGACAACACAGTATCAACAGTAGAGACCTTCCAATTTCTAGGTTCTGCCATATCACAAGATCTAAAATGGACAGCTAACATCAAAAACGTCATCAAAAAAGCACAACAAAGAATGTTCTTTCTGCGCCAACTCAGGAAGCTCAAACTGCCCAAGGAGCTGCTAATACAGTTTAGAGAGGAATTATTGAGTCTGTCATCTGCACCTCTATAACTGTCTGGTTTGGTTCTGCAACCCAACAAGACAGACACAGACTTCAGAGGATAATTAGAACTGCAGAAAAAACAATGGCTACCAACCTGCCTTTCATTGAGGACCTGTATACTGCACAAGTCAAAAAGAGGGCTGTGAAAATATTTACAGACCCCTCACATCCTGGACATAAACTGTTTCAACTCCTACCCTCAAAACGATGCTATAGCACACTATAACGCAAAACAAGAACAGTTTTTTCCCGAATGCCATCACTCTGCTAAACAAATAATTCCCTCAACACTGTCAAACTATTTACTAAGTCTGCACTACTATTAATCTTCTCATTGTTCCCACCACCCATCTCCTTCCACTTATGACTGTATGACTGTAATTTTGTTGCTTGTATCCTTACGATTTATATTGATATTGTTTCCTGATTGCTTATTTGTACCCTATGACTATCATTAAGTGTTGTACCTTATGATTCTTGATGAACATATCTTTTCTTTTATGTACACTGAGAGCAGATGCACCAACACAAATTCCTTGTGTGTCCAATCACACTTGGCCAATAAAAAAAATTCTATTCTATTCTATTCTATTCTATTCTATTCTGTTCTGTTCTGTTCTGTTCTGTTCTGTTCTGTTCTATTTTCAATTTTATTCTCATTATTCACAATAATTGTTTGGGGATTTAGAGTCCCAGGTTTCTATGGTATAAAAGGGTCCTTCTTGGACAAGAAAGGGATTTTCCCCCTTCCCCTGAGATCTGGATGACCCTCAGTCTGAAGGATTTTGGTAGAGAAGAGTGAGACCCCTCATTTCATTGTGCTTGCCATCTTTTATGTTTATTTTTTAATTTTATTATTGTGATTGTTTGATTGTTGAGACCTGTCCAGATTTATTGAGAGTCAACTGGCAAGCTTAATAAATTAATTCTAAATATCATATATAGATAGATGATAGATGATAGATGATAGATGATAGAAGATAGATAGATAGATAGATAGATAGATAGATAGATAGATAGATAGATAATATTAGCTGGATGCCCGTGCTTCGCTACAAAACTATGTGACCAGGCGTGATAAATTGACATTTAAAGCCTGAAACGTAATGTGTAATATGTAACTCCGTAGCATCAGAGCATGTTAATATAATGTAACTGGCAGTTGGGAAAGAATTCCTTTCAGGTGGAGAGTGAGAGTAGAACATCTAACTCCTTAGCATAACAGCGTGTGAATATAGTATTGTATATGAAATACTAATGATCTGATGGTCATTTAGAAAAATCCTTTCTTAGTGAGCACCTAGAAGCCAAGAGGAATATACGTGCCAAATTTCAAGTTTGTAAGCTTTACGGTTCTGGAGATTTCGTGATGAGTGAGTGGTATTTGGCTTTTATATATATAGATATACCAATAGTATATAGCATTTTATATACAAGAAGTTGTTTGTCATCTCTTCCTAACAAAACAGTATCAAACTAATTTTAAATTTAATGCCCTAAAACTATTAATTTTTAATGTAATGTTTATGGTGTCGAGGTTCCACAGAATATTTTTAATTTGCATTGTAAAGTGCAGAAAATAAATGTGTGAATTATTCAAGTCAATTGTAATAGTTGCCATCCATAACTATGTGAAGTATTAGAACCACTTTATAAAGCCTTAGTAAGGCCAGACCTGGAATATTGCATCCAGTTTTAGTCACCACATTACAAAAAAGATGTTAAGACTTTGGAAAAAGTGGAAAGAAGAACAACTAAGATGATTAAAGGCCTGAAGGTTAAAACATATGAAGAACAGTTGTAGGATTTGGGTATGGCCAGTCTAGGGAAAAGAAAGACTAGGGGGTCGCATGATAGCAGTATTCCAGTATTTGAGGGGCTGCCACAAAGAAGAAGGGGTCAACTTATTTTCCAAAACACCAAAAGGCAGGACAAGAAACAATGGATGGAAGCTAATCAAGGAGAGAAGCTGTCAGCACTTCAACCTGCATTTACTCTAGTGCTGACATAAGAAGGAGAAGAGGGGGCAGCTGGCAAGAGGACGCTTGACATTTCACTTACTTATTTTCTTTGAAGATAATATCCCCTAGGAGATGAAAGGGAGGGGGACATTCCTGGGAACTTAAGTAGTAGATATGAGGAGGGTGATTTGGAAGAAAGCCAATGAGACGCAGAGATTTGGGGAACGGAAAGGGAGGGTGTGGGGGCAGGAAGTCAGAGTTGGCTACGCGACGATCGGGGCCAGATTGTCATGCTAAATAAAATGAAAGATTTCTTCAAAGACTATCTGTTTGGAAATGCAATTTATTTTATTTGAGACGATATCGAAACCTGACAGAAGCAGCCTAAAATTAAGGAGAAACTTCCTAACGGTGAGGACAATTAACCAGTGGAACAGTTTGCCATCAGAAGTTGTAGGTGCTTTATCACTTGAGGTTTTTAAGAAGAGACTGGACAGTCACTTGTTTAAAATGGTATAGGGCAGTGATGGCTAACCTTTTTGCCATCATGTTCCAAAAGCGGGGGAAACGCGCAGTGGGGTCACATGCATGCGTGCCCACATCCATAATTCTATGCGCCCCTCCCCTCCCCCTGTGCTCCCCCCTCTTTTGGCACATGATGACACAGTGGGCCCGGTAGGCCCTTTTTTTGCTCGACCCAGGCTCCAGAGCCTTTCTAGGAGCCTGGGGAGGGTGAAAACGGCCTTCCCCACCCCCACAGTGGCCCTCTGGAGGCCGGAAACAATGTGTTTCCTGACTTCTGGTAGGCCCAGAAGGCCCGAAAATCAGCTGGCCGGCACACACATGGGTGCCGGAGCTGAGCTCGTGTGTCCACCGATATGGCTCCACGTGCCACCTGTGGCACCCGTGCCATAGGTTCACCATCATGGGTATAGGGTGTCCTGCTTGAGCATGGGGGTTGGGCTAGAAGACCTCCAAGGTCCCCTCCAGCTCTATTCTGATTGATTGGATTTACAGCTAATTATTATACAGTTTGGAAAATGAAATAACTTACATTTTGCACATTTTTTTTTTTAAATCAAGGTGTTTCCCATTAAATATACCCCCTTTTGAAATATCTGGCAGGACTATTTGTATAGCTAGATCGTTTTACATCAGATGAGGAACTCCATCTTTATCAATTCACAATAGTATGGAGAGGCATAATTTTGCCCTCACAATTCATAAACATTTTCTTTGAGATGGAGTCATCAAGTTGATATAAAGTAAAAAAAAACACAAACACATTATGTTACATTTGTCTTCCTGACAATACATCCCTGAACTATCAGCATATAATTCACAGGTAAAGCTGAGAGTAGTTTAGAAGCTACTTATGTATAATAATTCAATGAAACACACCAAATGCAGGTTCATATTTAGGCAAAAAGATTGAAAAGATAAAGAAAATCAAAAGGGAAAACGCAGATCTTTTGAATACGATGAAGTGAACAATTGCCTCTTTCTGATGGCTTTTCCATTTGTCACTTACTGAAAAATTCAGTGTCACAAGAGAATGCAAATGCTACCAGCTGATAATAACTCCTATTCCCTTTTGCTGTAGTGCATTATTTTCCCCAATCGAGGTGGATAATTATCAGCCGGAATCAGTCCACTGCAAAAAGAAAACGTCTTTATTGCAGGTTATGGACAGTTGAAATATATTCTTCAAAAAGAACCTCACCAAATACTGGCCATCCAATCTGTTAACAAGATTTCTGTTAACATGCATCACTACAAAGCCTTGTTAATACACTCATTATTCTTCAAACTCATTTGTGATATCATCCCCATTGATGACTTATTTTCATCCTTCAAAAAAACTGATGCCCTGCAGATATTTTGGACCACAAGTCTAATTATTTCTGCTCATGATTATAAGCAATCACACTGCAAAAAGTTTCCCTAATTATGTAGATTGCATCCAATTTTAACCACAGAGAAATATATCACCAAGTGTCAGTAGTGCATTATTATTAACAACGATAATATTTTTATGATGCTGACATGTTTATGAAGAAGACATTCACAACAAGATAAACATAAACAGGATTCTTCAGTGGCAAATAATCAATAGATCGTCGTTCTCAATCTAATTCATGATGGAACTGCCATTTTTTAGAAAGTTGTGTCCAGAAACCTTGGGCAGTTGTATGTAAACCACACAATCCTGGTGGCAGCGAGTAGGGCCAAAATGTGTGACCTATTGGGAGATGGTTGTGGAAAAATTGGGACTCTTAAAAAGGCAAAATAGGTAGCACCTGGTTGAATAGTAACAACTAAGAGGATCTAGGAGTCCTAGCAAGTAACTACTTAAGTATCAGCTAGCAGTATGCCAAAAAAGCCAAGGCAAGCTATTCGTCTATGCTTTAAATGAGCTGTACCATCAGCAGGATACCTTTACATGTTAACCTTTCAATGTGATGTAATGGAAAGCTGGATTTTCTTTGGTGAGCCCTGAGCTACAGTATCTACATAAATCAGCTGGCTTGCTTAAAGTAGATATTGTACATGAATTCTACAGGAGTGTATGCATATTTAAAATTTTAACTGAAAATTTAGGACCAGTATGTAAAAAGTCTATGCTGATTTGGCTGTTCCACCTACATTTATTTCCTCTATTACCTTTCAAGTTTGCTTTTAACAATCCAGGATTATATTTATTTATTTATTTATTTATTTATTTGTTTGTTTGTTTAAATTTCTATACCGCCCTTCTCCAATATAGGACTCAGGGCGGTGAACAGCCAAAATAAAAACAAGACATACATACAAAACATACAAAATCTAAAAACTGATTAAAATAATTAAATCTTTTGGCCGTAATTAAAACAATTCCAATTTAAAATCAGTTTAAAATTTGACTCAAGCCAGCCCAGCTAGTTGAAATAAATGGGTTTTCAGGGCCCGACGAAAAATCCGGAGGTCTGTTATTGTACGTAACTCTGGGGGGAGGTTGTTCCAGAGGGTGGGCGCCACCACAGAGAAGGCTCTCCCCCTGGGGGTCGCCAGCCGACATTGTCTGGCGGACGGCACCCTGAGGAGGCCCATTCTGTGTGAGCGCACTGGCCGGTGGGAGGCTATTGGTGGCAGAAGGCGGTCTCGTAAGTACCCCGGCCCTAAGCCATGGAGCGCTTTAAATATTGTTGGAATCATATGAGTAACAGTGGAATTTTGGGTGACATTCCATTATTTAAACCCTTGTTGTTTCTACATCCATCAATGCAATCATGGTCAAACTGTAATGTATTCCATTTATTGAAAATGGTAAAGAGCCACGATGGTGCAGTGGTTAGAGTGCAGTACTGCAACTACTTCTGCTGACTGGCGGCTGCCTGCAATTTGGCAGATCGAATCTCACCAGGCTCAAGGTTGACTCAGCCTTCCATCCTTCTGAGGTGGGTAAAATGAGGACCCAGATTGTTGGAGCAATATGCTGACTCTGAAAACTGCTTAGAGAGGGCTGTAAAAGCACTGTGAAGCGGTATATAAATCTAAGTGCTATTGCTATTGCTAAAGTTGGCTTAACTCTTCACACTCAATTTACATTTTGTTTTTGCATTTATATTTCCACTGATTAACATCTGAAAAAAATAGTAAAGCAAAAGCAAATTCTCAAAAAAAAAGGGCGGGGAACAAGTAGAATGAAGCATGGGGATGAAGAGTAGATTAAACAGTGTGCTTCTTTAATCTTGGCTAAAGAAATTCAATTTCTAGACTACCCAACTGTCTCAAAAAATGCATGAACTTCTCCACTTTTTCCTGGGTCACTTAAGCCATCCGCAATAGAAAGCACAACAGTTGCTAGCAGATTAGAGAACCAATGAGATATATGTAGTGGTGGGACTTGAATAACTTAACAACCGGTTCTCTGGCTGGGTAGGTGTGGCCAGTTGGTCATGTGATTGGGTGGGTGACGTCACTCACCACACCCAGCCCTGCCTCCCGGCCATTCGCCTCAAAGGCAGAGGTAGGATTCAGCTGGTTGGGGCTAATCCCAACATTGGTTGGCCCCACCCCCACCTGTTTTTCGGTCTGTTTTTTTGCCGTTTTTGGGCTGGGTTTTTGCCATTTTTTGGGACATTTTCAGGCTGTTTTGGGGCCCTGTTCAGCTGTTTTTCGGGCTGTTTTCAGGGTGTTTTTCAGAGTGTTTTTGGGGCCATTTTCAGGCTGGTTTTGGGACCGTCTTCAGGCCATTTTTGGGCCAAAACAGCCTGGGAAACGGCCAGAAAACGGCCTGGAAATGGCCTGGAAAACAGGCTGAAAAATGAGTGGGGCGGGGCCAGCTAGTGGTGGAATTTGCCGGTTCGCCGAACTGCGCAGAATCTTAACTACCAGTTCACCCAAACTGGTGCAAACCAGCAGCATGCCACCTCTGGATATATGCCCTAAGACCAAAGCAATTGCTCCTATATCTCACCTCCTGGCTCTGATCTGATCTTACCATATTGTTGCCAATAACACAATTGTGGTATAATTTCTGTTGGTTTGCTGACTGCAGAAGACTTTAGCATGTCAAAAGTCATACTCTAAATGTGGAAACATCATTTAGTAGTGGGAGGTTAAACTGGTAAAGTAGGTGCTATAAGCAAAGTTTAAGTCCTCCAATCACTCCTTGGCCCACACTTTTTGAACTTTTAGAGAGCAGGAACCCAGGCTCTTATCAAGGAATCTTACATTTTTTGGGTAGTCTTCATGGATAAGTTTACATACATATTGAACATCCATAAAATGTTTTATCATCATTATCATATCATCATCATCATTCACCTTTCTGGGTGAATGCCATCTGGGTGGGATTTCTTCCAGGGGTGAAATGCTCCGGTTCGGACCGGATCGCCTGATCCGGTAGCGATGGCTGCGGGTGGTTCAGAGAACCGGTAGCAAAAATCCCTGCCCCCCCACCCGGCCCAGCTGAGCTGGGCGATCATCAGAGGCTTTTTTTTTACTTTTTAAAAGCATTTTTTCTACAACCCCTTCAGCCAAAAAAATGCTTTTAAAAATAAAAAAAAAATTGGCATGCCCACTCAGTTACATTACACCCCCCCACCAAGCCACACCCACAGAACCAGTAGTAATAAATTTTACATTTCAGTACTGGTTTCTTCCCAATATCAAGCTGAATATGATAACTTAGGGTGAGACAATTATGACTCAATCAGTAGCTAAACCAAACTTTATTCATTGCCAGACAGCATTTGTGAATTACAAAGGAGAAACTATAATACAATTTTTCAGAAATGAATTATCTCATCTCCAGAAAACTTGAGGGTAACTAAAGCACTTCAATAAGCTTTCACCTACTTGCTTTGTCTACTTCAATTTATACAAACAGCAACTAGGTCAGCTTAAAAAAAAACACTTTACTTTTTAAGATCTAATTTTGTTAAATGTTTTGTTAATTTTGTTAAACATTTCTACTTCCTATAGGTACTTTTAAAAATACTTTTCTTCTGTGAAAAAAAATTCCTATGGACTGGGAATGAACCTTGACAAGAGGCATGGAAGTGAGAAAATATTTACCAGTCATTTTTAAAATTCAGTGATCTTAGATTATTAACAACTAGACTGTATCTTAGAAGTAAATAGCAAATGGAAAAGTAAATAATTGGATTGGATTGGATTGGATTGGATTGGATTGGATTGGATTGGAATGGAATGGAATGGAATGGAATGGAATGGAATGGAATAGAATAGAATAGAGTAGAGTAGAGTAGAGTAGAATAGAATAGAATAGAATAGAATAGAATAGAATAGAATAGAATAGAATAGAATAGAATAGAATAGAATAGAATAGAATGCAGAGTGGAGTGTGGAGTGTGGAGTGTGGAGTGGGAAAGAATAGAATAGAATAGAATAGAATAGAATAGAATAGAATAGAATAGAATAGAATAGAATAGAATAGAATAGAATAGAATAGAATAGAATAGAATAGAATAGAATAGAATAGAATAGAATAGAATTCTTTATTGGCCAATTGGACACATAAGGAATTTGTCTCCAGTGCATAAGCTCTCAGTGTACATACAAGTAGCATGTGATACATCATGATCATAATTGTAAAATAATAATCATAAATCATAAGAGTCAACAGTCACTGATAGTCATAGGATACTAAATAAAAGCAATCAACATAAATCATAAAATACAAACAGTAATAAGATGCTAAAGGAATAAGTAATAGGGAAGAAGTATAATAGTAATACAGCCCTACCCAGGCCATAAGACAATGTTGTGGGAATTAGTTGTTTAGCAGAGTTATGGCATGGGGTGGGGGGAAGTGTCCTTCTGTCTAATTGTTTTGACATGCATTGCCCAATAGTGTCATCTTGAGGAAATAAGTTGAAACAGTTTATGTCCAGGATGTGAGAAGTCTGTAGATATTTTCACAGCCCTGTTTTTGGCTTGTGCAGTATATAGGTTCTCAATGGAAAGCAAGCTGGTTGCAACTGTTTTTTCTGAGCCCTAACTATCTGTTGAAGTCTTTGTCTGTCCAGTTTGGTTGCTGTGCCAAACCAGACAATTATAGAGGTACAAATGGCAGACTCAATAATTCTTCTGTGGAACTGTATCAGCAGTTCCTTGGGTAGTCTGAGCTTTTTGAGTTTGTTGTGGCTCCGTTACCTGAGCCTGTGTCATCGGCAGGAGAGGACTCCAAGAGTGAAGGAGAGGAGTTGGCAAGGCCTCCCTCTCCAGGACCCTCCTCTCTGGCAAAGCCTTCAGTGTCCGCTGAAGGGCAAGAGATAGGGCTGGGGCCAAGCACGTCCATGTAGCCACAGGTGGACAGTGATGAGGGTAATGAGTCTTGGATGGATCCTCGGCAGCGTCGCAGAGATAAGCGCGTGCAACAGAAGAAAAGGCGTGCCAGAGATTAGGCTGAGTCACTGGACCACACCCCACAGGGTACAAAAGGGGGTGAGGTAGCCATTCAGACTCGGTGACGGACAAAACTAACTACTATCGAGTCACATTGCATCTTTGGAAACCACATTATCGGCCTTGGATTTATTTTATGAACTGGACAATTCTTGACTGTGTGTATTTTGTTTATTGAGTAAAGTTCTTGGCAAGCAGCTACTGGGTTGCTGCCAAGCGTCTTATCGGAAGAATTGGTTGTCTGCCAGTTTATTTAACCCCCAGCTGTCTGTTTGTGTGCATGTGTGAGACGGGGACAGAACAGAGTTGGCGCAGGAAGAACATTCTTTGTTGTGCTTTTTTGATGACATTTTTCATGTTATGTGTCCATTTCAAAGTCCTGAGAGATTATAGAACCCAGAAACATGAAGGTTTTTATTGTTGATTCTGTGTTGTCTAGTAGTGTAAGAGTTGGTAGAACAGGAGGGCTTCTCCTAAAATCTACTATCATCTCTACAGTTTTGATGTGTTCTGGCCACTTCCCATCTGTATGCAGATCCATTGTCATCTCGAATGAGACCAATCACTGCTATATCATCTGCAAACTTCAGTACTTTAACTGAGGGATCCTTTTGAGATGCAGTTGTTGGTATATAGAGAAAAGAGTAATGGAGGGAGCACACAGTCTTGGGCAATTTCTAAATTCTTGGTTATAAAAAAAAAAATCAGATTCCATTCTTTCCCCCAATGCCGATGTATAATTTCTTAAACACCCCAAATGGGTTTCTCCTATAGTTGTAACCTGTGAGGGCTTATAGCAAGTTATCCAACCTTGGCAACTTTAAGACTTGTGGACCTCCTCCCACAATTCCACAGCCAGCAGGGGAAGTCCATAGATCTTAAAGTTGCCAAGGTTGGACACTTCTGGCCTATGGCCTATTAATACTAGAAGATGGATCAGATCCAATTAAGAAAGCATTTCCTGTCCCTCTTCAGCCTGTTATACAAACTGTAGAGCCAAGGATATACTTACAAATAGACCAAATATTGAACTGGGATTTTTTAAAGAAAGAGTAGAATGTGTATGTATATTGACTTCTCCTGATATTATTCAGAGGATGAATTTACATCTGTATCACTAATGTAAATGTGGTATCAGGTTCCTTAGGCAGGTTACAACTTAATTGAACCTTCCCAGCAATGGGAATAACAGCCAATTTGATGTAGCAGTTATGACATCCAACTAGAAACAGGAGTTCTAGTCCCACCTTGCACAACTTTTGTGCAAGGTGGGACTAGAGTTCTAGTCCCACAAAGCCAACTTTTTAATTTTTATTTTATTTATTTTGTCAAGCATGTATAGGATAACAGATATAAGTTTAAACATGATTACGAATACATGAAATGGATACGAATAAATGGAGACAGTAGGACAGGGGTGGTAGGCACATTGGTGCGCTTATGCACGCCCCTTACAGACCTCTTAGGAATGGGGTGAGGTCAACAGTAGACAGTCTAAGGTTAAAGTTGTGGGGGTTTCGGGATGAAACCACAGTGTCAGGTAGTGCATTCCAGGCATTGACCACTCTGTTGCTGAAATCGTATTTTCTGCAATCGAGTTTGGAGCGGTTTACCTTAAGTTTGTATCTATTGTGTGCTCGTGTATTATTGCGGTTGAAGCTGAAGTAGCCATTGACAGGTAGGACATTGTAGCAGATAATTTTATGTACTATGCTTAGGTCGGACCGAAGACGGCGTAGTTCTAAGTTGTCCAAGCCCAAAGTTTCAAGGCTGGTGGCATAAGGTATTCTGTTGCGAGCAGAGGAGTGGAGGACTCTTCTCATGAAATATCTCTGGACTTGCTCAATTGTATTAATGTCTGATATGCAGTGCGGGTTCCAGACAGATGAACTGTATTTGAGGCTCTCCCTCTCTCTCTCCGTCTCCACCTTTGGAAGGATGCAATGGCAAACTACTTTTGAAAAACTTGCCCCCCCCCCCAAAAAAAAAAAAACTACAGGGAATTGTCCAGGCAATCGCTGGGAGTTGAAGGCATCAAAAAATAATGCTAAAGCTACCCAAAGAAGCAGTTGCTTTGTTTACATTCCCTTCAGTGTTGTCACTCTTGGTCTATATTTTTGTTGTTAAAAATTCATTGGTTTGTTTGTTTATTCATTTATTTAGTTAGTTATTGAGATGGGGACATTTTTATACAGAAGGAACCCCCCACATTTGCTTTGGAATTTATTTTAGGCAACATTTATGTTTTAGGCAACATAGCAATTTATGCAGGAGTGGGATTCTACCGGTTCGGACCGGTTCAAGCGAACCGGTATCTCCGACGATCAGTTGGGAGCGAACTGGTTTGCTCCGACGATCAGCTGGGCCCACCCACCCACCCCTGTGCTTTACTTGCCTTTATCTTCACAGCTGATTAGCGTGGCAGAGCATGATTGCTGCGCCTCAGCTGTTTTAATTCCCTAGCGCTAATGTGGAAGGTGATTTTTCGTTGAACTGTGCACGTACGCGCAGTGCGTGACCACTGAACCGGTTGTTAAACCAGAAGGATACCACCACTGAATTTATGGGATTTTTTTTTTTAAATGTACATGCTGTAGGGAATGAACAAGCTAGTGAAAAGCATCAAGTGTTGTCTTGCTTTACTTCTGATTGCTTATTTATTTAGCACAATATTTTGTACTGCGGCAGCTCCTCTCTGGAGTATGAAATGAAAATAATTCCTTCAATTTGCCAAAATCAATGGAAAAACTCCAATGATATTCAGGGAACGTCTTCATGAAAAACATATAATGTCACCTTACCATTTGTAACAGTGCACATACTTGATGTTTTTATAGGGGGAAAAAACCCCTTCAAAACCGCTTTTCCCTGCATTATCTGGCTTGTAGCTGTCTAGATGATCAGTAGTCTGATAAATCTTCAATCTAATTTTAACTGCAGTATTGTTTAGGCTTCTTTTTTTGCTCATTAAAACTGTATGAATCCAACCGTATAAATTGTAATGAATGAATGAAAAAATCAAGAATGAAAGATGATCTAAAAACATTCCAATTCATACAGAACAATTCTACACTAAGCAAAGAACTATCAGCAAATATTTGACTGTTGTTTCCTCTCTTCGTTTTTGTTTTTCTCCTCCATGCAGGGTATTAATTTTAAAAAAAAAGAAATCACAGACAATCCATTGCAATGACTCATGTTGTATCAATGTATTTTCCTAAATATGCATTAAGTTGTCTCTAATACCAATACATGTTTGCATTTTTAAAATTGAGGCATTGTGAATCAATTAGAACAAAGATGACCTGTTTTATGGCACCAAATATTTTAAGACAGAGAAGAGCTAGATGACCTTTTTTATAATATCCCCTTGATATGAATCAGTGTAAATCTAATTACTAACAATCATGCCCCCTACCAAGAACCAGTGCACATCTGTTCATTTTAGTAGATTTACTATCATTTACTTGCTATGTTCTAGATTTCCAAGAACAGGCTGATGAAGGGCATATGGTAGGGAAAAAAAATACACACTTGCTAATGCTATTTATGAATATTGGCAGCATGTAATAGTAGCCTTCTGTGAGAGGAAGGCTAATGCATTCTCACGGCTAAAATAAAGCAAGTGAAGATAAAAGAAAATGAAAAATAAGGAAACAACCTTCTATGCGTTATTCTGAGAATAAACCGTATTCAATGAAATAGCACTTTTATGCATAGGGTTTACGGGTAGTCCTCGACCTACGACAGTTTGTCTAGTGAGACCACTCAAAGTTACGACAACACTGAAAAATGTGACTTATAATTGTTTTTCACAGTTATGTGAGAGTCAGGGATGATTCTCACCGTGGTCAGCACTTCTTTATCTTTCTACCATCGGGAAGGAGATAGAGAACCATAGCCAGCCGCACAAACCCGGCTGAAGAACAGTTTTTATCCGTGGGCTGTCAGACTCCTGAATGCAAAATAACATCATAACTACGTAGTACGATGGACTTGCAGGGCTGGCACAACGTGTAACTTGTTCACACTGGTGCAATAGGACTGGGTGTTTTGTTAATATTATTTATTGGGTTAGGGATTTTCTGTCTTCACTGTGAGTTGTATTTTGTTGGGGGTGTGTGTGCACTGAGGGAGCTCAACCAATCTCGTTGTATATATGTTGTGCAGTGACAATAAAGGTTATTATTATTAAGACCATGATTATGTGATCAAAGGTCAGATGCTTGGCAACCGGTTCGTACTTATGACCGTTGCTGTGTCCCGAGGTCATGTGATCAGCTTTTGCAACATTGTTTGTTTGTCAGCATTGACAAACAAACTCAATGTGGAAGATTCACTTAACAACGGGTTACTAACGTATCAACTGCAGTGATTCACTTAACAACTGTGGAAAGGTCGTAAAATGGGATAAAATTCACTTAACAAATATCTCACAATGACAGAATTTTTGGGCTCAATTGTGGTCATAAGTGGAGGACTACCTGTATTCTTAATTAAGCATCTCTATAAGGTTCATTCCTTTTGATCGAATCCATCTGGATAACTGAAGTGCTTTCTCCTTTTATTAAATTTGTTTCATAAATTTATTAAACTTTGTGTCTTGTACAAAAAGGTGGGCATTAATTTAAGCCAATGCTTTTTTCAATTCTTGAGAAGGAAAATATTCTGCTCTTCATAGAGCCATAAATAGTCAAGTAAAACTAGTTTTGCATGGTGAAGGAGTGTTAAAAGGAGGGACAAATTTGTCAGTTTCAATTTCTCTCAGTTTCATATTTTTCCCATGTCCTTCATTCCAAGTGAATTGCGTATTAGCTTGTGACTTTTAATAAAAAAAAATCTCCACATAAAAATTTACATGCAATTTTCTGCTCATTTTTCTGAACATACATATTTATGATCCATGTTTCCCTAAATATACATTTTGCTATATACACATTATAAAGAATACTGCTGTTTTGTATGCATCTTCCCAGATGGACACAGTTTTCTGTATACTTCTTTCTAACTATACACACTGCAAACAGAGGTGGGTTTCAGCAGGTTCTGACCAGTTCTGGAGAACCGGTAGCGGAAATATTGAGTAGTTCGGAGAACCGCTAGCGGAAATTTTGAGTAGTTCGGAGAATCGGCAAATACCACCTCTGGTTGGTTCCAGAGTGGGGTGGAAATGGTGATTTTGCAATATCCTTCCCCTGGAGTGGGAAGGGAATGGAGATTTTACAGTATCCTTCCCCTGCTACATCCACCAAGCCACACCCACCAAGTTGTGCCACGCCCACCAAGCCACACCCACAGAACCGGTAGTAAAAAAATTTGAAACCCACCACTGCACTGCAATGAATCTTGGCTGTGAATATAGAAGAGTAATTGCAACCTAGTTCTTGTATTGATTTGGAAAATACTAAATTGGTTAGTCCTTATCAAAATGAAATCTGTATTAATTCTTCTTTTCACTTATCAGAAGGCCTGATCAGGCGATATGGAAGAAACTAAAATGCCGTTGTTAATATCATATTTCTATCATTCATGCAGTAAAATAGTCAATGCTTATGTACAATTGCTACTATGTAAACTATACTATTTAAAAAATAAATAAACATTGCAATGCATTTCTGGCAATGAGTATAGAAATAAAAATAAGTCATAATTAGTTATGATTTTAGCAAAACGTAGTTCCAAATAGTCAGAGCTTATGATGATTATCTTTCTAGATGCTCAACTTCTTTCTGGAACAGTTCTTACATACACAAGGAGGATTGACCCAGTGGTGGGTTTCACATATCCTTACTAGCAGTTCGCCACCCGCCCACACCTTCCATGCATGCGCCCAGCCTTCCACCATGCGTTTTGCTCGCGCAGGTCCCTTCTGCGCAGGCGCCCTGCCTCAAAAACATAGCTAAATAGGACGGCATTATGCCAGAGCACCCGCAGTCACTGCTACCGGTTCGCCTGAACTGGTACGAACCGGCTGAATACCACCTCTGGATTGACCCAAGGACACTGTGCTGGTTTTCTTTACCATCATAGTAATTCTATTTATCTGTCATAACCACACAAATGTTCTCAAGGGTCTTTTGACAATACCTATATGATTCAGAGAAAGGTGAAATAGTAAAGATGTGTTCTATGAAGACCTGCAGGTCTACTTATAAAAATAATTAAAAACCAGGATGGATTACAACTCCCATAACTGCTAATCATTAACTTTTTGTGTGGAGCTGACACAAATGTGAGAAAATCTGAAGAGATTTTTTATTACTGTAAAAGCTGTAATTGAGCAATGAGACCATGAGAAGGGCAACTTCTGCTACCAGTGGCCTCTCACTGACCAGTTCGCTCCCATAGAGAGGGGCTCCTCAGGGTGCCGTCGGCCAAACAATGTCGACTGGCGGCCCCCAGGGGGAGAGCCTTCTCTGTGGGGGCACCTGCCATCTGGAACGAGCTCCCCCTGGAGATACGGAGGATCCAAGATTTACGCATCTTCCGCTGCGCCCTAAAAACGTTTTTATTCCAACAGGCTGGTCTGGCCTAACTCTCCCTTTTAAATTGGCTTTTAAATTGGCTTTTAAATGTTTTTTAGATAAATTGATGTCTTAATTTGTTCTTTGAGCCTAAATTATTTAATCTGTTTTTAATAGTTTTTTAACTTTTGTATGTCTTTTATTTTATTTGGCTGTTCACCGCCCTGAGTCCTTCGGGAGTAGGGCGGTATACAAATATGATAAATAAATAAATAAATAAATAAATAAATAAATAAATAAATAAATAAATAAATAAATAAATCTGAGCAACATACTCTCAAAAACTGTAAAAATAACCATTGCTTCTGAATCCAACAGAGACATTTTCTGTCCTTAATTTGCAGTATCTTTTATATATGTTACCTTTCTAGTTATAGACTTGTATAACATTATATGAAACATTTCCGGATGAGGTCCTTCTCTGACAATATAATTCAGTCTTACCTCAATGTGTTACATTTATCATTAGATCATGCAGGTGAGTATAGGACCCTGATGTGGCAAAGGATGGTTCATCTGCACTTTTTGTATTGTTGGTAGATTGGTGCTACATCTATAATTCTATGTAAATATATTATGCACATTAGGTGTAAATCCTAACAACGAAACTTAATTTGAATTATAGCAATGACCTAACATATTCAATGTGGCCATTGCAAATAATTTAGACCCAAAAGATATATGAATAAGTCCTCAGCCACTGAATAACTTGGGCCAGTTATTCTGCTTCAGCTTCAGTGCTCAGTCTATAAAATAAAAATTTGCCAACACCTGATGATAGGAGAAAAAAGAGTTCGTAACGAAAAGCATTCTACAAAGCCAGATTCCAAAGGAATTATTTTGTGCACTGGCAACAGGAATAATTTCCAAGTTACAGTTTAAACAGTAGAGTTTCTGGGGATTTCTCAGGATTATCCAAAAGTTTTCAACAATACTACATTTGAAAGTGTGTGGTGTTACGTGGGTAAAAAAAGTTTCTTGCAACCTGTTTTTAAAGGTACATAGTAATAATGAATGAAATACAATCAATTTCTTCATTTGAACCAAAACAATTCAGGAAATAAACATTTTAATATTTTATTTTTCTAACAAAATGGTAAAAAGCTAAAGTTAAAAAAAAAAGAATATGAGGTAATGCAAATCTTTAAAAAATATTTATGAAATGAGTTCTTCAAAGAATCTTCAGCATTTATTCTCAAATACTTTATACTGTTAAATTCTAATTAATTTCAATGAAATATATGCTAAAATATATGCTCACATGTTATACACTCATTTCATATGATGCTTCTGTTAGATCAGAATGCACAGTCCTGTGGGTAGGGTACTATATTCCAAAAGATATATTTTAATGAAAAGAAGGACTAGAGGTGACATGATAGCAGCGTTCCAATATCTCAGGGGCTGCCACAAAGAAGAGGGAGTCAAGCTATTCTCCAAAGCACCTGAGGGGAGGACAAGAAGCAATGGGTGGAAACTAATCAAGGAGAGAAGCAACCTAGAACTAAGGAGAAATTTCCTGACAGTTAGAACAATTAATCAGTGGAACAACTTTTTTTTTTTTAATTTGATTTATATGCCGCCCTTCTCCGGAGACTCAGGGCGGCTTACAGTTGATCTGTCCCCGTCCACACACACACACAAACACAGCCAGCCGAGGGTTAAGGAAACACTTTGGCACACACCCAGGTCTTTATCTCCAACTTGGCAGCAATTTACACACCGTCTGCCAAGTACATTTATTTCCACAAAACAGAAAGATAAGATACTTAGCGTACAAAAGTCCAATCAGAATAATATTCCTCGCAGCAGTTTCCGGACGAGGCTTTAGTGACTATCCAAGGTTTACTTTTGTTCGTCACAAGGATCACTGGCCACCACCCTCTATTATATAGTCTCTGGGGTGTGGTCCAGTGACTCAGTTCTAATCCCTAGCACACCTCCTGAGCTGCTGCAATCGTTTATCACGCCTTCGGAGGCGTGCGTCCAGAAATGATGTCTCTCCCTCACTCTCATCCGAGCCACCTGTCTCCCTGCTAATCTCCTCTCCCTCGGCCGGCACTTGACACAGTGCCAGAGGGGAGGGGCCTGGAGAGGGAGGCCTGGCTGACTCTTCTTCCTCATGCTCAGAGCTTTCTTCCTCCGATGGGACAGGCTCAGAGGGCACTAGTGTTAAGCAATAGCCTTCATACTTTTGTATATTTTATACAAAGTCAGCTTATTGCCCCTACAAACTGGGTCCTCAATTTACCTACCTTAGAAAGGATGGAAGGCTGAGTCAACCTTGAGCCTGGCCTGATTCGATCTTACTTTAATTGCAGACAGCTGGTGTTAAATTACAATGCTTCTGTGTGTTGAGCTAAACTTGCCTCCAGAAGTTGTGAATTCTCCAACACTGGAGGTTTTTAAGAAGAGATTGGACAACCATTTGTATGAAATGTTATAGGGTTTCTTGCTTGAGCAGAAACAAATATTAAATGAGGTTTCATTTGACTGAATATTAAATACAGTTCCCTTGTCTGAGATTGGAAGCTAAGCAGAGTCAACCCTAGTTACAACCTGGCCAGGCAAATACCTTGGAATTCCACCTGAACCACACTAAATGATTGAAAAAGCATCTTGGAAGGCAGCCCCACAGCACAGTAGTTTTCTATTGTCACCAAAAACAATTTTCATAGTATTTATGCTGCAATTCTTTAGCAGGGACAGGTGAGTCCTTTCGTTTTACTATCTTGTAGATAAGATGTACAACAAGGTAGATTAGATAAGGTTGAGCATTCCCAGAGATTGGTCAGCAGCGGCACATGGGTACAACCAATCTTGCAGTACACCCATTACTCCACAACTGCACTGCTTACCTACACCCAGCCATACTCATTCACCTCAAATCATACCCCATTTACATCATGCCAAAAGCAATGAGATGCCAGGAAGAAATAAGAATATAAAGAGTGCTGCCTTCACCAGAGGGAAAAAAAAGGTAAAGGTTCCCCTTGCACATATATGCTAGTCGTTCCCGACTCTAAGGGGTGGTGCTCATCTCTGTTTCAAAGCCAAAGAGCCAGCACCGTCCGAAGATGTCTCCATGGTCATGTAGTCGGCATGGCTAAATGCCAAAGGCGCACAGAACGCTGTTACCCAAAGGTGGTCCCTATTGTTCTACTTGCTGTCAGATCCATGTATCTGCCATTCTTTGTGGAAGAAGTGGGGAAGGATTTGGAGTTGTCACATTTAGTCCCTTTCCTATGTGTCCTAAGCAGGGCCGGATTTAGATGAAAAGAGGCCCTAGGCTATTCCACTTATGAGGCCCTTTCACCTCCCATTTTTAAGTTTTTATGTTTGTTTATTAGTCATATGCGTAAAATTTCTCCTTATTTTCGGTTCAGTGTTTTAGTGTTCACTGTTTTTAGAATAGTGTAATTTTAATTTTGCTAACAATTTGAATGTAGGCCCCTCTTGATCTTGAGGCCCTAGGCTGAAGCCTAGTTAGCCTATAGGAAAATCTGGCCCTGATCCTAAGTATCCAATTTCTTGCCTGACCCCCCTTGTATAAACTTTACCCTGATTTATAACCATTGCCTGGTGCTAGGAATGCCTGGAGAATTTTCACATCTCAGGAAATGAAAAAGAAGGTGGGGGAATGAGTGGATTGTAACATGACCCTGAGAAGCTCTTCACATCTGTTTCTCAGAGAGGCTGGTGCAATTCGCATTCATGCCGGCGGATTGGTCGGAATCCACAACGGAAGGTGGGGAGGGGGTTCCTAATTTCCTTTATCCTGAACTGCATGCCCCGAGGGACTCCAGAGACTGCTTTGAGTTTTGACTTGCTTTCATCCCTTTCAATAAACAGTTCCTTTTGAAATACAAAGTTCTCAAGAGTTCGTACTTTATTGGAAGGGGAGGGGGAAGCTGGTCCTCACACTTACATTTTTTACATGCTTTCGAACTGCTAGGTTGGCAGGAACTGGGTTAAGTAATAGGAGCTCACCCTGTTACGCGGCACTAGGGATTCGAACCACTGAATTGCCAACCTTTCGATCGACAAGCTCAGCGTCTTAGCCACTGAGCCACCGCGCCCCCCTCACCAGAGGAAAGGGGGCGGCTTATTAGGACATGCAGATATACCCATATAATCCTGTATTTTCCACCATCAAAGCCTACAACTAAGTAAAAGACCACTCTCAAGAGTTAAATCTTACTGGCATTTAGCATTAGCAAGTGAAACATTTTTATTTCAACCTACAATTCACCTGTTTCCCACAACAAATGAAAAAAAATGACCTGTCTTACTAGGAAGATTTAATGATTAATAGCAAATTGCCTTAGGCTCTCAGGCACTGATGGGCCAAGAAGGAAGGGACAAATACATCATATTATATAAATATAATAAATAAAAAAAAAGTGGAGCAACATGGTCATATATGTCCAACAGTTTCTGAGTAAGTTTAATTTCAAAAGGTTGCCTCTGGAAAACAACAAAATTGCCTGTAGAGCCTAAACCTATGCTATTAATCATCTCACTGTTGTGAAATGATAGCATATCCACAGGGTAAGAGGATTCGTGCAATATATAAATTGCAGCATTAAAATGACTTGGAATTAAACAGAAACTATAACTAAGAGCTATAAACGTTTCAGAGATGGTATGTTAAAACTTTTTCACATAACCGTGACATAATCGCATTCCATGTGACATTCTAGAATATATATTTGTCTGTCTTTCTGTGTCAAACCCATAACTGACATTCACTGCCATGAGGAGAGTTTTGACTTGCCATTAATAATTCCAAAGAAACTGTAAACATCTTCAGTCCAATATTTGATGCCGAAAGCAGGCTGGAGTACATTTGGGCAATACAATATTTCTTCCAATCTTTTGTAAGGATTCCAGTTTGAATATTCAATTGGTTTTGAAAGAGAGCACCTTCCATCTTGACAAGTAAGATCCACAGATGGGGTCCGTGTTTTTGAGTCAAGCCTTACTTCTGCATTTTCAGGTTTTAATGGTAGGCCAAGAGCCATGGTTGTAAAGTTATATGTCTAGCAATTTTCTTGAATTTTCCAGATTGACATGGATACATACATTCTGCCACATCTCACAAGTCCTCTCACATCAACACCTCTGAAAAAAGGTCTAATGACCTTCAATTCATTCAGAATGCTGCCTTTAGGTTTCATAGAGAGGTAGAACATAAGGTTCACATCAGCTCATTTTTTGGGATTAAATCTATTGGCAGCCTCTTTGCTTTCAAGCATAACTCAGTGTACTGAATATAATCTATAAATCCCTAAGCAAACCAGATTTGTTAAATGCCCATGCCCTGCAAAGCTCAGTGAGTTTCTTTTATGGTATCATTCCCTCCACTAAGGGATCTGTTTGAATGCTTGACTGCTGGCGTTCTGGGAGACAATTAAATATTTTGAGGTTATTCTTACATCCTCCACCTTTTACACCTTTGCAGATTACTGTTCACTAGTGCTGCCTGCACTGTACAGTACTGTATTGCTATTTTAACACAAAACTCTGACTTCTTTAGGAAGGAAGAGCAAGTTAGAAATTATTTTACTCATTTTATTTTTTTTAAAAAAGCAGTCAAATGCCCAAAGTCTCTGGGCAATTGATAGTAAAATACATTAATATTCCGATGATGACATCTGGGGCAGTGGGCGGGGACTCCCACCAGTTTTACAACCGGTTCTTGCGAACCGGTCCGAACTAGGAGCAACCCACCACTGAGTAAGTCTAACCTTCTTTGTGAATTTCTTTAATCCCTAAATACCTCCAGATATTTTATCTCAACTGATCTTCCAACTGGCGCAATTATTTTCACTCTAGATGATTTCAGTGGTAGCTACATTCATTAGTCACTCATTTAAATTAGTATTTTGCACTGAGAAATTTTCTTAGCTTGCTTGTTAACATTA
Source organism: Pantherophis guttatus (assembly GCF_059756535.1). Taxonomy (NCBI): domain Eukaryota; kingdom Metazoa; phylum Chordata; class Lepidosauria; order Squamata; family Colubridae; genus Pantherophis; species Pantherophis guttatus. The sequence continues at coordinate 81,558,711 of NC_142068.1, read as the reverse complement.
CTAGGTGAGTTACTTTATATTTCAAAAAAAGAAACCATAAATTGACTTAACCATATACCTTTAATGGTGTTGACAGTGGACCAATCTACAACTCATATCAAGAGTGGTTTTATAAAATCAATTCCACTTGCTTAGAACTTATCATATTTGTACAATCAAAATATCTGGTCTCTATAAACAAGATTCTATGCAATGAAAACTGTGGGATTCCCAATAGATTATAAACTGCATAGATCTATCTACAGTTTACCATTTTAAAATGGCTATATTTTTCTCAGAGAATCAAGATAGTCAAGAAAATTCACTGATTTAGTCAACTAACCATTTAAATAAAAAAAAAACTATAGAGCCAATACAGAGAAAACAGTAGGACATATTCATCATCCGTACAATTGACCCCAATCTGTTATAGATCGTCAGTCCTCTTTGAAGTGGCCCTTGATATAAAAATTGCAGTCTTACTGGTGACATGTAAGTTCATTCCCTGTAAGAGGTAAAACCACATTTTTACTTCAGCAAAGGTTCAGTCAGATGTTATGTAGTTCCTCTACTTAATGCAATTCCATTGGTGGTGTAGAAAGTTAGCACCCACCCCTCTCCTAGAAGAATGAAATATTTTGAGAAATATTAAAAAGGCAGAATATTATATTTTCCCTGGATGAGAAATGGAGAAACATGCTCTTGGAAAGCAGCCCTCACCTTCTTTAATACCCCACAGCAGATGTCAGCATTTAAGAGATAAAGAGATAGCTAGCTCTACTCATAAGCAAATTCCCTGCGGCAATGTCTGAAGAAACGTAGGATTAGCCCTCAGCCACAATAGGAATTGCCCAACAAGCCCCTTCATTGTATCAGCCAAACGTCAACCAAACCTGGAAGCTGAGACAACCTACAGAGCCAGCTGTTCCTGGCTACAACAGTCAATAGAATAGATGTTGTTGCACAGGAACAGGAAGCTCAAGTTCAAAGCCCAAGAGAAGGTATAAAAGCCCCTCATTCTCAATTCCATGTGGTCAGCTACCCAGAATCACACATTCATGGTTCTGTTCATCATTAAACCCTCTTTCCAATCAGCCTCCATGTTTCCAGTGTCTTTCTCCTGGCTTGGAACTGAACCAGATGGATATTTTTCCAACAGTGGCTACAAAAATGATATGCTATAAATAATTCTTAGTACTAGATTTGAATTAATTTAATTTAAAGCATGCTTTATATGTTCTGTGCAGTACGTAACGCTATGATGCACTTCTGCATGATATCAAAGCTATAGCTTTCCTTCTGTAATTATATCTACTTTAGGTGGATAGATAGTTATACTGTAGTTATAAAGGAAGGAAGGAAGGAAGGAAGGAAGGAAGGAAGGAAGGAAGGAAGGAAGGAGGAAGGAAGGAAGGAAGGAAGGAAGGAAGGAAGGAAGGAAGGAAGGAAGGAAGGAAGGAAGGAAGGAGAAAGAGAAGAGAAGAATGACTATAGGTCTGTCTCTGGAATTTAAATTTATTTCTCCAGGTTAGGAGATGTTGGGAGATGTTTTGGTCTTACATTTATATTCTTGTGACGGTTGTGGGATACAGGGTTTATACAGAATAGTCTCTGAAATCCCTAACCATATTTTCAAATGTTTTAAAATTTCAAGGTTGCCGAGTGAGTATTGGAAAAAAAGGCAAAATCAATAGTGCTGAAGAGCTCTACAATGTACGTAGACAGACTATGGCAAAGAAGTCTGTGGCAGATAACGTGGGTGGCAAGGATTATAAGAAAAAAAAAATAATAGGAAGAAAACACCTGGGAGATTTTAAAACAGACGCATAGCAAATAAAACGTCGTGTTAAAAGCAGGGGTGATATCCACTTACCTTCACTACCAGTTCGCAAATGTGAGCACGCACGCATCCTCCACGCATGTGCAGATCCTTCTGCACATGCACAGAGGGTCAAAAACAGATGTGATGACGTCTAGGTGGGGAGGTGGAGCCTCCCGCCACTGGCGCTACCAGTTCGCCTGAGCAGGATAGAACCAGCGGCATTTCACCACTGGTTAAAAGACCTTAAGGAGAATGTGTATATGTCTGTACATTCACTTGTGTGTCACGTACACACATGTATGTGTGTGTATGTCTACACACAAACAGAATAAACAGTAAAAATGCAATCAAGCATTCAGCTATGCTGCTGCAATTGTAAATATTTCAGACTGAAGAACTGGATATTAGATTACAGTCTCAGTTTTTCAGGCAATTATTTATGTTAGACCAAAGATCATGAGACATTCGTCAATAGGAAATGGGTTTTCTCTACAGTCAGTGAAAGGTGAATTACTATATAAGGTTTAAATCCATTTTGGGATGGGGGTAAGAATCTCAAAGTGGGGATTTGAACCAATAATAGATTTGGAAACTCTTAGTTTATATAGATGTTTATGTTCAATCTTTTAAAGCATAAATCCCTTGAGCCTGATGACCTATCACACTCCTAGCAAAACACAAGTCAAAAGGAAGATGTAGTACACACACAGGTATGCACACGCACCCACAGTCCCATGACAACTCTGGCAAACTGTGAATAGAATGAATCATTTGATCCAAAACAACCATTTCCAAAAAATATAGTAAGTTTTCCATTTGGATGTACTGTAAGTTAGGTGCTTCTGGAAGCACATTTATGAATGGGATGCACACATGTACACTCCATCTGCAGAGTAGTGGAAGGAGGGGAATTTGCAATCTAACATTTCCCTCCTTTTCCCTAAAGCTCTAGTGTAGGGGTCTCCAACCTTGGCAACTTTAAGAGTTTGTGGACTTCAACTGGTCCACAAAGCTGGCTGAGGAATTCTGGGAGTTGAAATCCACAAGTCTTAAAGTTGCCAAGGTTGGAGACCCCTGCTCTAGTGTGTTCTTTAGTCATCCAGCAGAGGTGAAACTCCATTCGAAGAAATCGGGCCCCCATTCAGAAGTTCAGAGGAAGACAGGATGGTGGTCAATTTATGATATGGTCCAGAGGTGGGTTCTAAAATATTTTACTACCGGTTCTGTGGGTGTGGCTTATTTTGTGGGCATAGTTTGATGGTCATGTGACAAACAATTCTTTAGGATTTAGCAGAGGTACTGGTCTACCAGGCTTTTAACTGCTTGCAGAACCGTTCCGGTCTACCCGTTTGTTTTTGGAGCGCACTGGTCTACCACCACACTGCCTTTTACCGCTGATCAGCTGTAGGGCAGCCTTTGAAGCGTCGGGGCAAGAGTTTAAACAGTTTTTTGCCGCTCTGCCACCACTGAGAGCATTGGAAACCGCTTTCAGGCAGCTTGACCTCAATTGCCAATCTACCACCACCGAGCGGTTTACAAGGAGCGGATAGGTATTAGCCGATCAGTTGGGAAGCTTCTGGCTTCTCAATTTAAAGCTAAGGTGTCTTGTTTTATTTTTTTTTCCTCTTCTTTGTCAAGTGAGCCCTGATTTTTTCCTTCTAGCCGATCAGCTGGGACTCGGGAGGCAGCGAATAGATTGGAGACGGGGCCAGGCAGAGGTGGTATTTACCGGTTCTCTGAACTACTCAAAATTTCCACTACCAGTTTGCAAGAACCGGGGAGAACCAGTAGCAACCCACCACTGATATGGTCTAGTTTCCAGCAAAAGAAAGATCCATTAATAAAATGGGTTTGTTTTGCATCTGCTTAACAACCAAAAAAGTTGTAAAATTTGGTCTGCTCACATAGTGACCCACTCAATAACCCCCACAATGTAGGAATGTAATTCCAGGCTCAATTTCAGTTGTAAGTTGAGGACTGCCTGTACTATAATTGATTTCTACTCTTGTAATAAAAGAACTTTGAGCAAGATTCGCTCTGAAATTTTAGTGCTGGGGTCATATGACAGAGTGACCTCTGTCGCCGATTCCACAGAGAAGCTAATATGCATGTCAGTTGCACAGTATATTAGGTGAATCTGAATTTCAAATGTTGTCCCAGTTGGCCTACAAAAACAGTTGGATTTTTCGTATTTGAGGAGCTGAGTCATTAATCCACAACACAACATAAATAATGCTCCAAAGACTGAGTTGCTCTGTTATTTCTATAAAGAAATAAATGAGGAATTACATGATAGTAGCAACATCTATCACAAAATGGCAAACATCCCAACTTCCTCTTTTGTTCTCATCCAGATTCTGAAGTGACAATGAATACATTTGCTCTAATTAGCATGATGACATATCATTCAGAAATGGGCCCAAATACAGCAAATACTCAAACACATTTGTATTTGATATATATTCAGATCAACTGTTTGTGTTAATAAACAGTTAACTTGTCCTTCTGAAAGAAAGGGGAGAAGAAAAAAAGAAAATGAAACGTAAGGACCATACTTCTATGAATTGCTTCAATTATTCTTCACTTTGTATTTATCTTTGGGAGGTGGGTGGGTAGCTGGGGGTAAATTTACCTTCTCCTTGTTTAGTGCATGCTTTCAAAACACTCTCTTTTTCAAACATAATTTTAAAAATTGTTTCAAAGGTTGCAGGACCTATTTCTGAGAAACCTTTATTTGAGTAGAATCCACAAGAATAAAAAAAAATAGATTTTTTTTTATTTTACTGTTCTTTTAAGCATATCTTTAAACTGTATGATGGTTATTGATAGAAATTTCAAGTGGTTAAAAATCTCTTGTATAAGAAAAGATCAAGCCCTGCCAATATCCACACGAGATTTTCTCCTACAGCCAACTGTACTCTCTAGTTTTTGTAGTCTTAACATTTAAAAAAAAATGTTATGGTTCTGTAGCATTGATGCAACTTGAATAGCTCTGGTTTGGTAACTACAAACCTTTTGAAAACTGGGGGATGACATTTGAGTAAATAATATATTTTGCAGAGAGATATATAAAGAAGGGGCTGATATTGAGTCTTTGCAATGAAAAAGCTAGCATTAATGCTGAACTAATGCTGCTTTAAATATGGTACCTGTCAATGTAGGTTCTTCCATATTCTTCCATATTAGCAATAGCACTTAGACTTATATACCACTTTACAGTGCTTTTACAGCCCTCTCTAAGTGGTTTACAGAGTCAGCATATTGCCCCAACAATCTGGGTCCTCATTTTACCCATCTCGGAAGGATGGAAGGCTGAGTCAACCTTGAGCCAACCTGAGTCGACCTTGAGTAAGATTTAAGCTGCCGAACTGCAGCTAGCAGTCAGCTGAAGTAGCCTGCACTCTAACCAGGGGTGGGCTTCAAAAATTTTAGCAAGGGGTTCTCTGCCCAATTGCTGGGTGGGCATGGCCATGATGGGCATGGCCTAGTTCAGGGGTGGGCAAATGTGGCTCTTTTACAACCTGTGGACTTCAACTCCCAGAATTCCTGAGCCAGTCTCAGGAATTCTGGGAGTTGAAGTCCACAGGTTGTAAAAGAGCCACATTTGCCCACCCCTGGACGAGTCGGCCTCCTGCTCCATGGTGGGTGGGGGCATTTTTGCCCTCCTCGGGTTTTAGAGGCTTTGTTTGAGCCTCCGGGAAGGTGAAGATGGCCTCCCCAGGCTCCGGAGGCCCTCTGGAGGCCAGAAACAGGCCCATTTCCAGCATTCCCAAACTTCCAGTAAGCCCGTTTTTCGCCCTCCCCGAGCCTCCGCACACACCCTGCAATTACCTGCATCCAAAAGAGGGCCACATGGGGACTCCTGGGAGGGGAGGGGTGTGGTGTGTGGGGCCAGCCAGGAGTGGGATTTGTGGGTTCTCTGAACTGCACAGAATCTTAGCTAGAGGTTCTCCCAAACCCCTCCCAAAGCGCCACCTTGGCTCTTTCAGAATATTCACCTCGGAATATTCATTTTCTTACCTATAAATCATCAAGTAAAAACTTTTTTTAAAAAATCATAACACTCCTCTACTCTCTCATCCTACAAAAAGATATTCTGACTGCTATTACCCTGATGGATTCTACACTTTTGACCTCTGCTTCACCAGGTCTCTGCTTGCACAACATTTAGTGAAGTTTCGTGGAGAGAAAAGATTAAAAAGAAAATCACTGAATAGGTTCCTATTTTACAACTGTCATTTTACAGCTGAAGATCCATGAATGTAAGCATATGTAGAACCGAGTGTCTAGAATTAATCTTTTATTGATGTCAGTTTTAATAATTTTATCATTTTCTTTTTAATTTGCTACCTCCTGTACCAGCACAGAGCCATGAATAAATTCCAGAAATTTTTGAAATGGGACTTCTGTCTTTTTCATTAAGTATTCTTCAAGAAGCATGATTCCAGTGATGGGATTCAAATTTTTTTACTACTGGTTCTGTGAGTGTGGCTTGATGGGCATGGCATGGCTTGGTGGGTGTGGCTTGGTGCACATGGCAGGGGAAGAATACTGTAAAATCTCCATTCCCACCCCACTCCAGGGGAAAGTTACTGCAAAATTCCCATTTCCTCCCGATCAGCTGGGATTCGGGAGGCAAAGAATAGATGGGGGTGGGTTAGTCAGAGGTGATATTTTCTGGTTCTCCGAACTACTCAAGATTTCTGCTACCGGTTCTCCAGAACTGGTTAGAACCTCCTGAATACCTCCTCTGATAGTTCCCATTCTTTCCTGTACTTCAACAGTTTCCCAAACTGATACCGGAGAATATTTGTACTTCAGGGTTCAACTGTGGGATCCTTGGTGCTTTTTCAGCTTGGTTGTTTCCTTTTCAAACATTTCATTACTAAATTAGCAAACTGATGATGTTTGGAAATGAAACGTCTGAAAGGAAATAACAAGCTCAGAAAATAACAAAGACCCCACAGTTTTGCAAACATTTTTGGGAGAAGGAAAAGAATGCACAGATGACGTCTTGAAGAAATCAGAAGTTCTTTACTGAGGTCTTTTGAAAATATCTATGAGTAAAGAGCAACCAAACTTTCTTGTGGTGGGTCAGAAAGTTATCAAAGTACAAAGAACAGAAGACTGAGAACTTGTAGTTGCTCTGTATAATTATGGGATTAGCATCTTTTACAAAACAAAAGAAGCCCTTGATCTAATGCAGGGGTGTGCAACCTTAAACACTGAAAGAGCCATTTGGACCTGTTTCCCACAGAAAAGAAAACACCAGGAGCCACAAAACCTTTCCCGTGCCTGACTATTTCTTGAGCATCCACAAAACTAGCATATGTAGTTAAATTAAACATTCTGTTTTCTCCTGAAGCTTTTCTTTTCTTGGATTTATCCATGGTTGGCCTGCCGGGGGTTGAAAAGCTCAATAAATCGTGTGCCGGTGGGTGTTGCACATTGGCGGTTGTAATGCATATTTTGATGACAGGGAGCCGCAGCAGAGGGATGAAAGAGCCACATGCAGCTCCAGAGCTGCAGTTTGCTGACCACTGATCTAATGGAATATCTTTTAATTTGATCTGGTTCAATCTGCTTTATACCTCAAAACCCAAATAGTTCCTCAGCATTACCAATTTGGAAATGTATGAAGAGAAAACAGGAAGGAAGGAAGGAAGGAAGGAAGGAAGGAAGGAAGGAAGGAAGGAAGGAAGGAAGGAAAGTATGGAGAGGAGTTATAGATAAAATACTACTTTTTCTGAACATCGAGCTATAAAGAAGATGGAAGCTTTGAAAGGGATTAGGAATGATCTAATCTTCAGTTGGATAAAGTCTGTTACATAAATAGATAAACTGGAAAAAAATCCAAATGAAGTATTATGTAAAAAGAAAGTTTCAGTTACATAGATTTTGAGAAACAGTCATCAAGAGAAATTATTTTTCAAACTAAAGTGGTTAAAAAAAAAGTGGGATCTTTAAATCATCCAACAATTCAGAGTTTCTCACTTAAAAGACAGGAATCTTGGACTCTTTCATGTATTAGAAAATTTCAGAATTTTGATTTGCATATTGGGGGATGCATAAAGAGAGAGGAATACCGGTAAGAGGAAATGCTACTCAATCTGGCATTCTCATCCTTTACCAGAAAATTCTTTTCATGTTCTTACAAGATGTAAGCCAAAATCAGCCAAGGCTAAATAAAAATGCTGACAGATAATTAACTAAACAAGGCTCCCTGTGCAATTATGTTCCTGCATTTTCCCAAAATATCACCTATTTCAATTAGATAGCTGCTTACAGTAGCTCAGCTGTTTGAACAAAGTTCCACGGATTTTATACAAAAATATACAATGCAGGAAAGAATTATTTTTAGTGTGGAATTTTTTTCCTTCTGTCTTATTCCAACTATTCAGTCGTACAGAATCTAACTGGAACACAAGAAAAGAGAGGAGGTAAGCAGGCAATCACAATCCTTATGAATAAACCAGCTTGATTCCAGACCCTGAATGAATATAATTACATGTGTCTTTATTCGTTTTCCTTTCTTTCAATCAAACTCAGTCAATGGTTATGATGTTGTTTTACTTAAGAAGTTCCTGAATCTCATTTAAAGAACTATTTTGCCTATCTGTGAGTCCCTGTACATCTCCTCACACTTTGTATCTAAACATCTCATATATGAATAAGCACTTTATTTACAGTATATGGCTCCGTAAGTGCTGTCTCAGTATATCTTATTGCTTAAAGAAAGATTCAAAAATGAAATTACAGTAAGTTTTAATGGATTTTGAAACAAACAAAAGAAGAGGGATTTCATTTTCACCACAGTCTTCATATTCACAAATATTAATTCATTATTGTTGTTTTTGTCATTGTTAATCTTCAATTTGATTCACATTCTAGGACTGGTCAAAATTTAACAGTTTAAATCTTAACCAAGGATCTAAGAGAGTGGTGGGTTTCAAAATTTTTTACTACGGGTTCTGTGGGTGTGGCTTGATGGGCGTGGCATGGCTTGGTGGGCAAGGCTTGGTGGGCATGGCAGGGGAAGGATACTGTAAAATCTCCATTCCCACCCCACTCCAGGGGAAGGATACTGTAAAATCTCCATTCCCTTCCCAATCCAGGGGAACGATATTGCAAAAATCTCCATTCCCACCCTACTCCAGGGGAAGGTTACTGCAAAATCCCCATTTCCTCCCTTATCAACTGGGAGTTGGGAGGCAGAGAATAGATGGGGGTGGGGCCAGTCAGAATTTTTACTACCGGTTCTCCGAACTACTCAACATTTCTGCTACCGGTTCTCCAGAACTGGTCAGAACCTGCTGAAACCCACCTCTGATCTAAGAGCTGTTAAGGAAGAGTCTGAGTATATAGGCAGTTCTGAGTAAGGTATTACTCAGGTCTAATAAGTTCAACATTTCCATTTATCTGGGCAACCCTTTGGGTTTTGCTCCAAGGGCTCCTATTAATATTGGTACAACCATTGGTTTCTTCCTCCACAATCACTCAACTCCAATTTGCAAACCACAATATTTTGTTTTAGCTGTTTCTCTTCAATTCATGCATCACCTTACAATATTATTACAATATCAATGAACCAGACTTTTTTTATTTTCCACAATGGTGACATCAGATGTGTTGTAGGCCAGATGCCTAGCTGTTTGGATCCAAAGGTTTCACAGGATCTTGATCTGTTTTTGTTAAAATTCATTAGCTGCTCATCTAACTCTGGGCAGCTTACAATATTATATCCAGTGGTGGGATTCAAATAATTTAACAACCGGTTCTCTGCCCTAATGACCGGCTGGGTGGGCATGGCCATGGTGGGTGTGGCCAAGGGGTGTGACAGGACGCACTCGGCCTCCTGCACCCACCTGGGAGCAAAAACGGGCTTCAGCGGGATGAGTCACACCCTCCCATGCCCCGTTTTGGGCCTAGGGGGCCTCCCTGAAGCCTCCTGGGAGTGAAAACGGGCCGTGAGGGGGCACGCCACACCCCCCACATCCTATTTTGGGCCTAGGAGGCCTCCCTGCACTTACCTGGCAGCCAAAATTGGGCACGTGGGGAATCCTGGAAAAGGGGTGGGGAGGGGAGGGGCTAGCCAGCAATTTAACTACCGGTTTGTCCGAACTGGCCTGAACTGGCCCGAACTGATTGAATCCCACCATTGATTATATCCCTATACAGCTTGAAAATATCTTCATTCACCCAGAGAACCATGGGACCATTTTCTTGAAATATTATCTCATTTAAGTGCAAAATAAGTGAATAGGGCTTAGGTAGGTTCTGTGCCCTCTCAAGAGTTGCTGTTTGCCTTTTTTTTTTTTTTTTACTCCTCTCCTGCAGATATTCTTAAATGTAGCCTTTCCTCTCTGCAGGACTCTCTGAGGGTATGATTAAAAAAAAGTCAAAATGGCAGCTATAAGTAAATTTATGGGAAAATCTTTAAATGTTAAAAATGTTGATGTGACGCTGAATTATATACCAACGCTCTAGAATCTGGAATTGGCATTGAGCACTGGAGTGGGGAGAGGTGGCTAAAAGAATCATATTGAGAATTGGAAAAAATAATGTTATTCCAGCTGTTAAGGAATGGCTTCCAGAAATGCCTGATGCATCTGTTTCGGAAAAGATAATATTTTCTATTACTCAAAGGATGAAGCAATGCTATGCATTACCACGGTAGAGATTTTGTAATATTTTACAATATTTTCTATTAATCATGTTATAGTAGTATATGGTACTTCTGAAAGTCAGATGGATAGTGTATAAAGGCAGAAAACTTGGGAAACTCTTGAGTTCTAACCCAGCCTTAGGCACAAATCCAAATGGGAGGCTTTGAGCCAGTCATTTTTTCTCAGCCCTAGGAAGAAGGCAATGGCAAACTATTTCTGTAACTTTGCCAAGAAAACTGCAGGGACCTGCTCAGGCAATCAACAGGAGTCAAGATTGTCTTGAAAGTGCATAAACATGCACACACACAGATACTTCTTTGAAAACAAATTACTACCAGTAAGTATTTTCCCCCTTTTCCTCTTAGTTTGTTTGGTGCCTCCTCCCCATTTTTCCTTTCCTTTCCTTTCCTTTTTTTTTTTGGGGGGGGGGAGAGATTCTATTGATTTTTTTCTTTATGTTTGAAGATTCATTTGTTTTGTGTGTATGTGATTAAGTTTAGTGTATTTAAGTGTTTCATCATGTTTTTTCTTTTAAATATAGTTTATTAAATAAATAACAAGATGGTAGCCTGACAGTGTGTTTGAACTTCAAGGTGGGGTAGTATTGATCACATCCTAAAATCGCACCTGTCTCTGTCTTAGATGTCCACCTGATTCTTTAAAAAATGTCTGCAATCTGTTCCCCTCTCACAACATACATCAGAGCCACAAAGAAGGTGATAAAAGAGGCATTACTTGAAGGTACCAAGTTCCTTCAAGCAAGAAAGTACCAAGTTACCAAGGAGACGGCCCTGTGGCCTAGCAGCTAAGACATTGGGCTTGTTGACTGGAAGATTGGCCATTCAAGACCCAAGTACTGCATGATGGGGTGAGCTCCCATTCTTGCCCCAGCTCCTACCAACCTAGCAGTTTTAAATCTGGGCCAAAACTATTTAATTTGATTTTAATTCTACTTTTTAAATTTTGTATGTATGTATTTTATTGTTTGGCTGTGCACCGCCCTGAGTTCTTCGGGAGTAGGGCGGTATAGAAATCAAATCAAATCAATAAAATAAAATAAATAAACCGTGGAAATGCAATTCGATAAATAGGTATCACTTTGATGGGAAAGTAACAGTGTTCTATGTGCCTTGGCATATAGTCATGCTGGCCATATGACCACGGAAGCATCTTCTGACAATGCTGGCTCCCTTGGCTAGGAAATGGAGATGAGTACTAACCAGTGGTGGTATCAGCCGGTTCGGACTGGTTCAGGTGAACCGGTAGTGGCGACCTACGGTTGGGCCTGCCCACCCGCCCCAGCACTATGCCGTCCTATTTAGCCACGTTTTCTAAGCCGCATGACAGCCCCGCACACGAGGAAAGCACATGCATGGAAGGCCATTTTACCGGTGGTAAAATTATGTGAAACCCACCTCTGGCACTAACCCCTAGAGTTAAACACAACTGGACCTTTACCTTTTTTACCTTGGCCAAGTTCTACATTTGGCATTTTAGGTTTTTTTTTAAAAAAAAGGTGATAGGAGAAAATCACAAATCAAAATCCTGCTCCCAGTTGCAATAGAGGACTAAACAGGAAAAGCCATCTGATCTGGAATAATCTGGAACGTTCAGTTTTCCTATGGGTGGAATTTATAAATCGAAAAGGGACATACTGTTTTCTCCATATACTTTCTACAAGTATAAGACAAACATTTTTTTCCCCCAGTTTTTAATGAAAATCAGAAAAGTCAATGGGCTGTCAGCTGCAAATTCAGCAAAAGAAAATCAGTTAACAGGCGGAGATATATCTTTCTCCTTAAACTTTTTATCATTGCAGTGGAAAAGGCAGCGCTTAAATCAAGACTAATCAATTTAAATATGAATAACTGTCTAATGAGTCTTTGTGATGAACTCTGTAAATAATGCTGCTAATAAGAGCGTGCTATCAAAAGAGGGGGAAAAAATGAAGTGATGATAATAGATTAATCAAAAACATCCCTAACCTTAATCTTCTTCTGACAGCTCTAAGAAATTAATAGATATAGAACTTTCAACCTTTCAAAGGAGCACTATTATTTATCCAAATCACAAAATATCAAATACTTCTTGGAAGTTTCTATATTATTATTATTATTTTTACAAAATTGTTAGTTTGGCATGATCTTTAATATAATATATACTCTGCATCAAGAAATGAAAATCATTGGCCTAGTGTTTACCAGTATAAAAAATAACAATATGAAGGATGGGAGGGAAATTAAACAGGGTGCATTATATTTGCCGTTTTCTCAGTTCAACTGGTGAATTTAGAACCAACCTTTAATCTGAATTTCTCCTCATTTGTGACATGACATCCCACAGTGCATTAGGAAATAATGCAGCTGAGAAGTTGTAGATAAGATCTCTTGAGTCTTGTCACTGAGAAAGGTCAGAGAAAATTTTATACAGAAGGAAGACTACAATTTAAGAGATCTCACCGTTGGGCAGACAGCTACTTATTGCTGATTGGAGAAGTGAAATATGTAATAGCCTTTTAATTTTGCCCCAGGGCTCTTAAGTATTCCACCCAAATTTATTTTGATTTTTACTTACAGCATTACACATTGTAAAGATCTTTTTAAAAAAAACAGTTCAGGACATAAAACCCTACAAAAAAGAATAAACTCCATTTAGCGCTGTGCAATGTACCTACGCATCAGTGGTGGGTTGCCCCCGGTTTGGACCGGTAGTAAAACCGGAGGGAGGCTCCGCCCACTGACCCCGACATCATCACAACGCTTCTGTGCATGCTCAGAAAAGAGCGTGCGCACACGGCCCCATTGCAAACTGGTAGTAAAAGTTAGTAGAACCCACCCCTACTACGGATGCATAGGACTGCACTGTTTATGTCCAAGTCGATAGATGAAATAAATAGCCAGTAGTATTTCTTCCACTGTGATATTAATTGGTACACTTTGCATCTTAAAAGATAACTTCACTGACTGAAATTCAATTAAATAAAATGAGATGATCCATATATGTGTCAGGGTTCCAAGTAACACCCCCAACGAAAGAAAACTCCAAGGCTTGAGGTTCCTCAAAGTTCCTTTTTATTGAAGATATCATATTGGCACATCTGGGAAAACCCAAATCTGAAAGTTTCCAGGTTTTCCCCACCCAAGTGAAAGTTCAAGTCCTGCCCAGCACCCATATGTCCATCACATGGTCCAATCATCCAATGTCCAAACTTGAGACACCTCCCAGTCATCCAACTCCAGGTGCCAGGGCAATGCGTCCTTGACTCTCTGAGAAAGGAATATTATTTTGACTACAGATATCACCCATACTCTATGCAATCCCCCCTCCCATTTTCCCACAGAAGAATATATGGCAGGCCTGAAGGCCCAAATGTAAAAGATGGCTTCCAGGTCTGACAACATGGTCATCCCAGAAGCTCATGCTTCATTTATATAAATGCATATTATTCCTTGGCTGAGATTTTCTTATTTTATGTGAGTGCCCATTTCTTGCTCACTCTCTCTGTGTGTACAGTGTATAATATCCCACACCATATTCTACACATAGAATGTTGATAGTCTTTCATACAGAAGTATTTTCCATGGAAGAAACACATAATATGCAGAAAAATCTATCCTAGTAGAGTGAGTGAGCGTTTAGAAAAGCTCTGAAATATTTCTATACCCCAGTTATTATGCAGATGACAGAATACAAAAAAAAAAAAAGAGAGAATTACAAATCATCTGATGCCTGACACTTGAATACAAGTAGGAAAGCTATTACAAATGCTAGCTTTAAAATCCAGTTTCCCAGAACACACAGGCAAAAAAAGAAGTCTTCCAATGAATGTTATACTTTTTTTTTTCATTCATCACAGGCTGCAGTTCATAGACATTTTAGATGCAAAACAGTTCCATTACCTCACGGATGGAAAGGTCTTCTGAACTAGTATTGGATCCTTAGAAGCAGCTACTAAACATTCTGATGATGGTTAAGCAGAGCAACAAAAGAAGCTCACTTTCTATCATTCTCCTAGCCTAAGTCTCAACGGCAGCGAGGAAATTGTTCTTATCTGTCTTTCTGCATGTGCACAGAAAGGGACTTGCTCAAAGCGTACAAATTTTGTGGGGAGAAGATGCAGTCTATTCAACCTAACGGTATAGGCAATACAATATTGATTGATTAGGTGCCATCAAATAAAATTGTTCATGCCATCCAAGATGGCATAGGTCCAAGTGATTATATCTGTAAGTGTGCTTGTTCAGAAATGAGATATACTTTTCCAGTGATATAAAGAGAACCTTAGAGAAGTGAAACCTATCACAAGTGCTCTTGATCTTTGCCCTTCCTAGCTGGTAAAAGTAGTTCTGGATGAAGCTAGGCAGGGGTGGGCTTCAGATCCTTTAGTAATGGGTTCTCTGCCCCGTTTCTGGGTGGGCATGGCCATGGTGGGCATGGCCTAGTCAGCCGCCTGTACCACGGTGGGGGGGTGGCATTTTTCGCCCTCCCCAGGCTGTGGAGGCTTTTATCGAGCTTCCGGGATTGTGAAAACAGCTTACCCCAGGCTCCGGAGGCCCTCCAGAGGCTGGAACAGGCCCATTTCCGGACTTCCAGAACCTCTGGTAGGCCCATTTTTGCCCTCCAAGACCCTCCGTGTGGCCCCTGCACTTACCTGGAATGATGAAAGGCCGCGTAGAGACTCCTGGGAGGGGAGAGGCAGGGTGGGCATGGCCAGCCAGGGGTGGCATTTGGGGGTTCACCGAACCCCAGCGATCCTTGGTTAGAAGATCACCCGAACCCTGCCAAACCTCCAGGAGCCCACCCCTAAAGCTAAGCATGATTTCCTCATGGCTCAAAAAGGCTGTAATGAAAGGTTTGCTTAAATTAATTCATCCTGGATCATGGTTGTCTGGGGTGGAGGGGAAAAGGGGATGACAAAATGTATGCCATAACTTCATGATACTAACCCCAACCACTTTGTATTTAACATTAGCTATCCTCTGCAGGTATGCAAGGATTGGATCTTGCATTGTAGCATCACAACATGCGTTTCATCACTTTGATGAAATCAAGGCCCCCTGCAGACACCCATCCTCTGACTTTACCATATTGACTCACCAATCACCCCATCAATTTTCAATATTCCATACCTGGCCAGGTGCTGCAATGTATAGTAACATCATAGTTTCAGAGATTTCAATGGTGATGCCATCATGATGAAATGTACATCAGGACACTATGATGCTAGATGTCTTGCTAATTGGAGGCTAAAATATGAAGAATGGTTGCAGGAATTGGTTATGTCTAGTTTAATGTAAAGACGGACTAGGATATAGTTCCAATATCTCAGAGGCTGCCACAAAGAAGTGGGAGTCAAGCTATTCTCCAAAGCGCTCCATGGCTTAGGACCTCCACCTTTAAAGCGTTCCATGGCTTAGGACCTGGTTATCTACGGGACCGCCTACTACCACCAATAGCCTCCCACTGGCCAGTACGTTCTCATAGAGAGGGACTCCTCCGGGTGCCGTCAGCCAAACAGTGTCGGCTGGCGACCCCTAGGGGGAGAGCCTTCTCTGTGGGGGCACCTACCGTCTGGAATGAGCTCCGCCCAGAGATACGGAGGATCCCGGATCTGCGCACCTTCCACTGCGCTGTGAAGACTTTTTTATTCCATCAAGCGGGCTTGGCCTAATCTCCTCCCTCTTTTAAATATGTAAATTTTAATCTGTTTTTAAATTATTGGGGTGTTTTAATTTGTCTGGGCCAAAAGAGCCTTGATAGTACAGGGGTTTAGTGCACCCTGTAATTAACACAGCTGCCTGCAATTTCTGCTGGTTCGAATCTCTCCAAGGCTCAAGGTTGACTCAGCCTTCCATCCTTTCTAAGGTAGGTGAAATGAGGACCCAGTTTGTGGGGGCAATAAGCTGACTTTGTATAAAACATACAAAAGAATGAAGGCTATTGCTTAACGCATTGTAAGCCGCTCTGAGTCTCCGGAGAAGGGCGGCATATAAATCAAATTTAAAAAAAAATTGATTTAATTTGATTTTATCTGGTTTTTAAATTTTTTGTATTTATGTATTTTATTGTTTGGCTGTTCACCGCCCTGAGTCCTTCGGGAGTAGGGCGGTATACAAATCAAATAAACTAAACTAAACTAAACTAAAGCAGCTGAGGGCAGGACAAGAAGCAATGGGTAGAATCTAATCAAGGAGAGAAGCAACTTAGAACTAAGGAGAAATTTCCTGACAGAACAATTAATCAATTAATTAAACTTGCCTCCAGAGGTTGTGAATGCTCCAACACCGGAAGTTTTTAAGAAGATGTTGGATAACCATTTGTCTGAAGTGGTGTAGGGTTTCCTGCCTAAGCAGGGGGTTGGACTAGAAGACCTCCAAGGTCCCTTACAACTCTGTTATTCTATTCTAAGTCTGAGGACCAAGCTTTCCTTTCTGCTATTCTATTCTATTCTATTCTATTCTATTCTATTCTATTCTATTCTATTCTATTCTATTCTATTCTATTCTATTCTAATTCCTATTGTTCCCACTGGTGTCATAATATCTCCTACAAGATATAATGAGTGTGGTTTGCCCTGTAATGTTGCAATACAATTTTGTCCCTTCGTCCTCTCTTGCAGACATCTACAGCCATAGATGTCATCAACATGGCAATATACTATTGAGGAATGGACATTAAAAGTTGTGCATTTGGCGGAAATGGCAAAAATTTCATCATACCTTAAAGACCATTCAAATGAGAGATATATATCGGAATGGAGAAAATGGATTGATTACATACAGAAGAAGTATCCGAATAAGAAGATTCATATAGCTTATGAATGAAATAATATTAAGTAGTTTATGTTTGTTTTTTTTGAGTTATAAGGAGTTAAGGACCTAGGGAGAATATGAAATGTAATAATTTGTTAGCACATTTTAGTTCTTGGTTTGTGAATGCTATACCCTGTGCTCGTTCTGGGAAGTCTAGGGAGGGGGGTGGGGGGAGGGAGGGGAAGGGAGGGTGGGAAGGGGAGGGGGGTTGAGGGGGGAAGGGTGGGGGGTGAAAATGTTTGTATTTTTCATAAAACTTTTCAATAAAAATAAAAAAATAAAAAAAAACATGGCAATATTCCAGTCCACTTGGCCAGAGTATGCCTTGGAGACCTATTGTCTCTTATAGATGAGATGTCAGAAAGCGATGCTGAAGGATTCTTATTGCTATAAACAAAGCCTGTAGTGTCCCCTGAGGCCCACCTTTCCTTCATCCTCTTCAACATAAATATTAGGGTTGTGCCGGGCTTCAATTTTGAAGGGGGAAATGTGTTTGGAAGTGTGCAGAAGCATTAATGTAACACTTGTTGGCAATATTTTAACAATATCTGTATTTTTCCCCCAGAATTCCTACTGCCCTCTATAGCGGCAGTATGAACCCAGGGGAAAATGTCTATTTGGTCAGTTAGAAAAGGAACAAATAGATAGCCTGCAACTGTAGAGATAGTATCAGAAAAGCCAAAGCTCTAAATGAGCTAAAGTTGGCAAAGGTTGCTAAAGAACTAGAAAAAGAATTTACTCGGTGATAGTAATAATAAAGGCAAGAGAACCAGTAAATCAAATGTTCACTGAAGATATGAAAACATTTAAGGAGGGACAAAGAGAAGGGGGAGCTATTCTTTCAGTGCAGTCTCCTTGCAAGACTGGATTAAATTCTGACAGTGACAGAAGAATTCTTCTTTGAATGCATATAAATTTGAATGCTATCCTGAGAAATAGCTGATGGTCTGGGAACAACCCTTTGTGCATAACCTGAGAAATGAGAAATTATGGGAGGAGAGGAAATAGAATTAACAAATTAACAGAGTTGGAAGGGACCTTGGAGGTCTTCTAGTCCAACCCTCACCCACCCACCCAAGCAGGAGACCCTACACCATTTCTGACAGATGGCAGTCCAGTCTCTTCTTCAAAGCTTCCAGTGATGAAGCTCCCATAACTTCTGAAGGCAACTTCATTGGTTCATTGTTCTCACTCTCAGAAAATTTCTCCTTAGTTCCAGGTTGAATCTCTCCTTGATCAGTTTCCATCCATTATTCCTTGTCTGACCTTCAGGTGCTTTGAACAATAGCTTGACCCCCTCCTCTCTGTGGCAACTCCTCAAATATTGAAACACTGCTCTCATCTCTCCCCTGGTCCTTCTCTTCACTAGACTAACCATGCCCAGATTTGATTAGACCTTCTTCTAAAAATGGTTCATGACCTCTGGGCCGCTGCTGCTAATACTCAGGTGCGCCCCTATGTTCAATGAGGAACTAAAAGAAGATCCAGGAAACTACTGAACTGTCTATCTGAAATTAGTATCTGTGAAAATTCTGTATTGTCACAAGATTGAGTATTTTGAAATCAGTGTGGCTATTACCAGAGAGCGGCAGGAGTCTGTCAATCACAATTCTTAGCAGACTATAAATTTATCTTATTTTTTTACTGAATATTTTGTTAATTAATTTGTGGAAATACCTTATACACAAATGTCTTGATTTCAGCAGAGCACTTAACAGAGTATCTGATGACATTCTATTAAAGTCTTTACCAGCATTCTCAATCAACTTGCTATTTATTTGTCCCCAATCAGCATAAATCTCATAGTAATTAAGTGGCTGGATCAAAATTTCTACTCAAATAATGCTCATCCATGATTTCTTACCAAAATGATAAAAAAAAAAAAAAGGCAAGTGAGAACACCATCAGGTTAGTCCTGGAAGGTATTTTTCAATTTTTTTATTAATAGATTAAGAAGTATAATGAATTTGCAGGTGTTACAAAATTAGGTGGGGCGGGTAATATCCAGGAAAAGGTTCATGTTTGCTAGGATTGACACATTGTTGAAGATAATAGAATGAAGCTAAACACAATGTTCATCATTTAGGAAATAAAATCATATATATGGGTATAAGCTGGAGGAAACATGTTTTGGTAATACCACTTCAGGGCAAAATATTGGAAAGTAGTGATTAAATATTAATAATGGGATGTGACTGGGAAAAAAAAGGCAATTCAATTTAGAGCTGCATCAATGTTAAAACAGTTTCTAAATAGCAATGGCATTTCAGGCTTATATACTGCCCCACAGTGCTTTACAGCAGCCGTCCACAACCTTTGTGGCTTGGCAGCCCAGTTGGTGGGAGAGAGGGGAACCGGGCTGCAGGAGCAGTGGGCCGCCACTATCATGAGGGAGCTGTGCCAGTGGTGGGTTGCTCCCATTTTGCACTGGTTCTATAGAACCGGTAGTGAAACCGGCAGGAGGCCCCGCCCACTGACCTTGACAATGAAAACGCTTCTGCGCTTGCGCAGAAGAGTGCGAGCATTGCGAACTGGTAGTAAAGGTAAGTAGAACCCACCCCCTGAGCTGTGTGTGTGCGTGAATGCCGGCCCACATCTCGTGCAGCCCAGTTCCAAATAGGCCATGGCCCTGTAGTGGGCTGCAGCTCGGGTGTTGGGGACCTCTGCTTTATAGCACTCTCTGGATGGTTTACAATGAAGAAATATTATTTGTATATCACCCCAACGATCTGGGTCCTCATTTTACCCAGCTCAAAGGGATGGAAGACTGAGTCAACCTTAAGCCCTAAGAGGAGGGAGATCAATCTCAAGATTCAAATCCAGAGCTCTTCATCCTGCTTTTGATGACCTGGGGCATGGCACGAAGGCAACACAGCCAGAAAACCGCTATGAATCCCTTTATTGGCACCAACTCTGCCCTCAATGTCCCTTTTACGGCCTGGAGAAAAGCTCTCCTACAAACCTGAAGATAATCCAGCCCCAACACTGTAAACAGAATGACTGCAATCAATCACTTCAGCAGGGCAAGATAAAAAGTTCCAGATGGGGAGAATAATCCCAGCAAGACAAGCTAGGCACACAGTAGCACGGCAGTAATTCACACAGTCAGGAGGGAATGCCAGGAATGCAGGCCACAACTCTCAGCACCAAATTAATTCAGTGTTTGTTCCTAACAAACACCACTCCCAACTGCCTCTCCTTTAAACTCCATCCCCAGGTGTGCCTTGTGAAGGGAATCGGGACCCTTTCCTTCCTCGTAAACCATGCAACCCACATTACTCTCTTCTCTGTTCTTCCCTGCTTGCCCTAGGATGAGGAGGGGGTGGGCCTTGGTCTTCATCAGAACCCCTTCTCCCTTGTTCTACCTCTCCCCTGCTCTGCCCAGCCTGACTTTGCCCTTCTCCAGTTTTCTAAACAACCAACGGAGCCACTCTCTTGCTCTCTGTCAGCTGTTCCTCTTCCATCTCAGAGTCAGACTCTGACAGGGGCATGACACTGCCTTTTCAAACTAAGAGATCTTTTAAGGCCTTTCCTCAGCCTTAAAACTTCCTGCCATCTATTCCTTTTTCGTTCACCAAATGACTTTCTCTGGCATGAGAATCAGGGACCAGCCTCAGCCTCAACTCCCTTAAAACACCTTATACTGCTTTGATCAGACATCCAAATGCTTCACATTCAGCAAGATACAAATGTGATAAGTAAATAAATAAAACATTTCTCGCTCATACAAAATCTATTGAAATATCACTCAAAATAGATGTTCCAACTTTAGAATGTTTCAAGCTTGCGGTGTTATACACATCCTTGGATTTTTAACTGTTATATTTACATTTGTACTACTTTCTCTTATGACAAATCAGGCAAGAAGAATAAATATTTAATATGAAGAAGTTCAAAGACAATAAAACCAAGTAAAAATTGAAAACAACATGTTTTGTTATTACGCTTCTATGTTTTCTTTTCCTCTTCTGTGGCATTGTTTCCATAGTTCGCTTGTAGCTGTTAAGGGGATTCCATGTGTGTATGTTTATCACCTGACTGGTGATACCATGATCAGATTGTGAGTTAATTTGAAAAACCAGATTTCCTTAGCTAAATTCCGCCATGCAATGACAGTACAAAGAGAGAAAAAAAATAGGATAAGAAGATAAGAATTCCTCACACTTTTTCAATAAACATAGTAAAAACCTCTTTTAAGAATTTTACTTTATAAGAGGTTCCATAAAATCTCTTAAAAACAGAAATAATAAAATATTTGCTCAGTTGGTTCAGGAAAAAAAAAATTAACAGTAGTGGGCTGCTAAATTGGCAAAGTGGTAGCCTTTGCCAAACTCTTCTTACAACTGTTTTTATAGTAAATGTGCATATAGGGGCACGATGGCTCAGCGGTCAAAGGCACTGAGCTTGTAATTTGGAAAATTGATAGCCCGGGTTCAAGACCCAAGCGGGAAGGGTGACAGAGTGAGCTCCCATTACTCACCCTAGCTCCTGCCCATCTAGCAGTTCTGAAACATGCAAATGTGAGTGTCAACTCTGAAGCTGGCCTGACTGAGGCCATCTTGGAGGCTTCAGTGTAGGTGATAGAGATGGGGGGGGATAGAGATAGTTGGAGTTTTGTAGCCAAAACAAAATAGTTTTCCCTGAGAATCAAGGACGTTCCCACAGGTGGCTGAAGAGAGGAGGAGTGAAGTTTCCAAGCAATTGGACCAGTGGTGGGTTGCCCCCGGTTCGGACCGGTTCACAAAAACTGGTAGTAAAACCGGCGGGACGCTCTACCCACCACCCCGGATGTCAACATAGGTGATCTGTGCATCCGCAGAAGCTTCTGCGCATGCGCAGAAGCTCAGCACGCGCACGAGCGAAGAGAGCGCGAACACGCGATCCCGTTGCGAACCGGTAGTAAAGGTAAGTAGAACCCACCCCTGAACTGGACAACACCTCGACTGGACCATGTGATGGATTGTTTGGGAAAGAGGGAAAAACTTTTATGTTTAATTGGGTGAAAACCACAGGAACCTTCAGAGTCGGTTTTCACCAGTTTGTGCCAATATATGCCCAATATACTTGTTCTTTGAGGAATCTGCTTGTCTCGGAGTTCTGTTTGCTATGGGTGTATTACTTGGAACCCTGATAGCGAGTAGATAAATAGGTGACACTTTGGTGGGAAGGTAACAGTGTTCCTTGAGCCGTGGCATATAGTCATGCTGGCCACATGAACACGGAAATGTCTTTGGGCAACATCAGCTCTCTTGGTTAACAAATGGAGATGAGCAGGGCCCTCTAGAGTTGGACACAATTGGACAGGGAAATATACCTTTACCTTTATGCATATACTGTATTTGAATATGTGTGCATGTGTGCAAATATATGCATGTGAGTACATACATACTCAGATGTGTATATGTATGCAGAAGTGTCTGTGTGCTAGCACACACATGTGCATGTGTATATACCAAATAATTCAAGAATCAGTTTTCCTAACTTTACATTTGATAAAGTATAAGATAAAACATCTCTTGGCAATTTCATTTATTTTATGGACTTCTTTTTAATTTCCTGAAAAATTCCTCAGATATTTCACCAAGCAGAAACCTCAAATTATGCTTTAGGCAAAATGTTGAAACAGATGACCTGGGGTTATTGCAAAGCCTAGACAAAATCCATTTTTCCAATCTATAAGGCCTCATATAAAGGTAACACTATTTTTAAAGTAAATCAGTACTTTTACGTTAAATTAGATGAAAACCACAGGAACCTTCAGAGTCGGTTTTGAACTGAACTGAACTCTGAATACTGAATACATAAAACTTAAGTTTACAATACAGGTTGTCCTCAATTTATGACCACAGTTGAGCTCAAAATTTCCATTGTTAAGCATGACAGTTAAATTGAGGTTTGCCCCATTTTACAACCTTTCTGGCCACAGATGTTAAATACTGTTTAGTAACACAGTTGTTAAGTGGTTGGGAAGTATGACTGCTGCAGAGGTGGGTTTCAGCAGGTTCTGACCAGTTCTGGAGAACCAATAGCGGAAATTTTGAGGAGTTCAGAGAACCAGTAGCGGAAATTTTAAGTAGTTTGGAGAACCGGTAAATACCACCTCTGACTGGCCCCGCCCCCATATATTCTCTGCCTCCCGAGTCCCAGCTGATTGGGAGGAAATGTGGATTTTGTAGTAACCTTCCCCTGGAGTAGGGTAGAAATGGAGATTTTACAGTATCCTTCCTCTGCCATGCCCACCAAGCGATGCCACACCCACCAAGCCATGCCACACCCACCAAGCCACACCCACAGAACCGGTAGTAAAATATTTTGAAACCCACCACTGGACTGCTGACATTCAATATGGACAGAGGGTTCCAAGTTGAGGAAGTTTGGCTTATGTAACACACTATGCATATATAAGTCAGCCAAAACTGTAAAGATAGCTTCATCAGCAGAAGTGATGGGACTTTGTCCAGAGAAACTTATGCACCTATAAATTAGGCACAACCTTTTAAAAATAATTTATTAAGGACTGATGCAAAAAAAAAAAAAAAGCAGGAGAATACAACATCACTGGTTTATATAACCAGTGCACATTAAGGATACTTCTGTATGTATTTAACATTTCTAGAATGAAATTGCCTGGCCCAATTTCCAGGTCACGTCTGTTTGACTGTCATGCTTTCAAGACCTATGGCTCTCCTTCTTCCAATGAACTCATTTCAGGCTGAAGCAGCAAAACAAAGTTTTGTAGCACAACAACTCACTCTTTGTGCTTTAGAGTCAACGTATTGATGTGAATGTGGGAAGTCCCAAGAAAGATCTTGGGACTTCCATTTTTCTTCCATCGAAAGTCTTACTACAGAAATCATTCAATGCTAGTAAAATTCACAGAGGATCATCTTGTTTTGTTTTTTCTAAAAAAATATTTTCCGAGGGAAGGGCAAGAGCCAGGCTTTGCCTCCTTCGTCTTTAAGTTGAAGATGAGGGTTTCCGATCAGACAAGAGATACAAAAAAATATATCCTCTGCATCTTCACTACACTGTATGCAGTGGTGGGATTCAAAATTTTTAACTACCGATTCTGTGGGCGTGGCTTGGTGGGCATGGCTTGGTGGGCATGGCAGGGGAAGGATGTTGCAAAATCTCCATTCCCACCCCACTCCAGGGGAAGGATACTGTAAAATCTCCATTTCCACCCCACCCCACTAACCTGCTTTCCAACTCCATTCTCCTGTGCAGGGCAACAAAAGAAGAAGACCCAACCGATCAGCTGGGACTCGATCAGCTGGGACTCTGGAAGCAGAGAATAGATGGGGGCGGGGCCAGCCAGAAATTTCCGCTACCGGTTCACCAGTACCAGTCAGAACCGGCTGAATACTACCTCTGACTATATGTCAGGGATGTCAAACTGAAGGCCCGCTTAGACCTGGCCCGCAGGGCCGCCCTGAAAACAGTGAAGGACCGGCCTGCGGTGCCTCTGCCAGCAAAAATGAACTTTGGGAGGACCAGAGGCGGCACCCCAAAGCTCCATTTTTGCTGGCAGAGGGCTGCAGGAGGCGGTCACAGCCGAAATCGGACATCGAGCTGGGCACACCTATCATGGCTACGCCCCTCCCAGCCCCCTGAGGTAAAACATAACCCTGAGGCGGCCCTCAATGAAATCGAGTTTAACACCTCTGTTATATGAGAAATATCATCTCAAACAGAAGAGTTTTCAGACACAACCTTATTACTGCAATTTATATTTATTTCATACTGTAAGAATGGGACTCCTGACATAATGAATTTTCAAATCTACATTAACCTTAGTTTTGTCATACCATAGATATCCTTGCCTTCCAAATCCCAGATCATGTCTGTCTTGTCTTCTATTGTTAACAACATCCACTCTTTTATCAACGTTAAACAGCAGGCAGTAAGGTATGATTTCAAGTCTGATAAACCCAATTCTCCTCTTTATTTTGCATTTTGTAGTGCCTTATATTTAATTTAGGGTGTTTTCTTTTGCATACAAGTTTATATATAACCTTTGGCCATTGTTTAAATGGTAGATCAGTTATCAAAACAGTTATTGTCTGAAACAAAAATAACATTCTACATAAAATATTTATTTTAATTACAGAAATTCTATGCAGCAGTGCCAATTTACTTTGTCCCTTCTTGATTTTATTTATTTATTTATTTGATTTGATTTCTATACCGCCCTACCCCCGAAGGACTCAGGGCGGTGCACAGCCAAACAATAAAACACATACATACAAAATTTAAAAGTAGAATAAAATCAAATTAAATAATTTTGGCCCCGACAAATTTAAAACCCCAAACTTTTAAAACCAATTTAAAATTGAATGTATAAAATACTAAAAGATATTTAAAAATTAAAAATCTTTTATAAAAGAGGGAGAAAATTAGGCCAGGCCCGCCTGGTGAAATAGTAAGGTCTTTAAAGCGCGGCGGAAGGTGCGCAGATCCAGGATCCTCCGTATCTCTGGGGGGAGCTCGTTCCAGATAGTAGGTGCCCCCATAGAGAAGGCTCTCCCCCTGGGGGCCGCCAGTCGGCATTGTTTGGCTGACGGCACCCGGAGGAGCCCCTCTCTATGGGAGCATACCGGCCGGTGGGAGGCTATTGGTGGTAGTAGGCGGTCCCGCAAATACCCAGGTCCTAAGCCATGGAGCACTTTAAAGGTGGTAACCAAAACCTTGAAGCGCACCCGGAAGACCACCGGGAGCCAGTGCAGCTCGCACAGGAGGGGTGTTACATGGGAACGCCATGTCGCTCCCATTACCATTGATATATTTTTTTTGTCATTCCATGTCATAACATCGTTATTTCGGAATAACTTACAGTTCATATTTGTTATATGGATACCAAGTATTTTATCTTCTTAATCTTAAAACACATTTCATTTATCGATTCTGTTTGATCTTTAACTTCATAATTGTTGTTAACATCTTTGTCTTCTGTTTGTTAATCTAGTAAACTGCTAATGCTCCAAATTATTTTAATTTACTCATTAAAAGTTCAACTCCCTTTAAAGGGTCAGCCAAAACACAACCAAGTAATCTGTGAAAACTCTTAACTTGTATAACTCTTTTTAAATATTTTTGTCCGCAGTCTTTTCATATTGTCTTATGTCTCTGTTCAATATTTCAAGAACTAAAATAAGCAAAAGAGGGGACAAAGGACAACTTTGCCGTGTTCCTTTTTGTATCTCACATGCTTTGGTTAAACCAGCATTAATGATTATTTGTACCATCTGTGAAGTATAAATCAATTTCACCCATTTTATAAAATTTTCTCCATAATTCCAAAACCAGTTCAAAAGAAAACTCAGTTCCAATTGTCAAAAACCTTCTCTGCATCTAAAAAGATTGATGCGACTTTTTTTTCGTTGTTCCAAATATTCCAAAAATATCTAACATAGTTTTAACATTATCTTTCAACTAACTTTTAGCTAAAAAGTTAGTTGAAAGATGTCATGATCCTCATGAATAAATTTTTGCAAAGTTATTTTCTGTCGCCACACTATGGAGAATAGATAGAATTCTTTATTGGCCAAGTGTGATTGGACACAAAAGGAATTTGTCTTTGGTGCATATGCTCTCAGTGTACATAAAAAGACAAGATACATTCGTCAAGAATCATAAGGTACAACACTTAATGATAGTCATAGGGTACAAATAAGCAATCGAATCATACTAGGAAACAATCAATATAAATCATAAGGTATTTAGGTATTAATGTTATATTAGCCTCTTTCTGGATCTCTGGCATCTTTCCTCCCTGTAGAATACAATCCATCATGGTTTGTAAAAGTTCTTTCCTCAAAACACATATAATACAAACTCGATAGTCCATCTGATTTAGGCATTTTTCTTGGTATACTTTTTTCACTTGCTTCTGA
Source organism: Pantherophis guttatus (assembly GCF_059756535.1). Classification (NCBI taxonomy): domain Eukaryota; kingdom Metazoa; phylum Chordata; class Lepidosauria; order Squamata; family Colubridae; genus Pantherophis; species Pantherophis guttatus. The sequence continues at coordinate 81,531,539 of NC_142068.1, read as the reverse complement.
AACTTCCCTTATTATTATAAGTCTCTTTATAATTTCTCTTTGTTCTTTGTGGGTGCTCCATCACTGGAGGTTTTCAAAAATAGATTGACCAGGACAGCATAAGGTCTTGAGCAAGAGGTTGGATAAGAAGACCTCTGAGATTCCTTCCAACCAAAATGATTCTATGTTCCATGCTCCTCTGTAATTGTTGGTAAATTTTGCTTTATAAGATATTCATCTATTTTCTCCAATGGAATATCATATCAGTGTCAAAATTGTGACCATGTGACTGTAGGTGATCGTGTGATGGTTGTGAGTAGTGAAAGTGTGAGTACAGATTGTAAATCACTTACTCTGAGGCTGTCACAACTTTGAACTGTTCTTAAACAAATGGTTATAGGTCAAGGACTACATGTATTCCAACAAATCTATCATATTCATCATTAATAAAAGTCCTGGGTTTAATAGAGGATTAATATACAAAATGACTCCATTTCTTTTTTTTAAGCTGTGCTGAAATAAATTCTTCACTTAACTTTTTATAGTCAAATATTTTATATATTTTTTCCTGATATAAGTCTCTTGTAGGCAAATTATGTCTTGCTTTACTTTTTTTTTAATAATGAAATATTTCTTTCCTCTTTTGAGGAACATTTGCTCCATTTATATTCCATGTTAAACACTTGTAATCCATAGTTCAGCCCAAAATTTAGGAAAGTCCACATCTGTAGCGCCTAATTTAGTAATATTTTTTTCCAATTCCTGTAGCGTAGTGTCCTGTTATGTAGTTTCCTCTGAAACCTCCATTTCCATCTCCTCCAATTCTCATTTATATCTTTCTTAAAAAAAAAAAAAAAAAAACCTCTTATCTTCAGAACTGAATTCAGTCTAAATCTCTATTGAAAGGTAAAAATGATGCCTTCCAATTTATTCCACTGAAATGGGATCTTTTTTCTCTTTTAGGTTTTTAGCCAAAAAAGGTACATTCTTTTCTCTTATACAGAATTCTAATAAGAATCTCTTTCAAAACAAATATTGAACTGGGCATGGCTAGTCTAGTGAAGAGAAGGACCAGGGGAGACATGAAAGCAATGTTCCAATATTTGAGGGGCTGCCACAGAGAGGAAGTGGGTCAAGCTATTCTCCAAGGCACTTGAAAGCCAGACAAGGAATAATGGATGGAAACTGAACAAGGAGAGGTTCAACCTGGAAACAAGGAGAAACTTTCTGACAGTGAGAGCAATCAACCAATGGAACAGCTTGTCTTCAGAAGTCGTGGGAGCTTCATCACCGGAAGCTTTTTTTTTTTTTTAATTTGATTTATATGCCGCCCTTCTCCGAAGACTCAGGGCGGCTTACAATGTGCTCAGCAATAGCCTTCATCCTTTTGTATATTTATACAAAGTCAGCTTATTGCCCCCACAAACTGGGTCCTCATTTCACCTACCTTAGAAAGGATGGAAGGCTGAGTCAACCTTGAGCCTTGGCGAGATTCGAACCCTGCAGTAATTGCAGGCAGCTGGTCTTAATAAGCTTAATAACAGGGTGCCTTAAACCCCTGTACTACCAAGGCTCTTTGAAGAAGAGACTGGACTGCCATCTGTCAAAAATGGTGTAGGGTCTGCTTGGGTGGGGGGTTAGACTAGATGACATACAAGGTCCTTTCCAACTCTGTTAATCTGTTAAGAATCTGTTAAAATATGTCTTCAACTGTCATTTTCAAGCTTGTGTTAAAATCCTGCTCTAGGACTTGATCTCTTGTCTTCTTTCTAACAAAATCTATCAAAATTTCCCTAGGGAAGACTCCCACCTAAATTAATGGACAGGATAAACAAAGAGGGGCTTCACTTTTGCAAATCCTTAAGTATCCATGTTTCTCTTGGACATGGTGGGCGATCAAGAAGGAGCAGGAAAGCTGCATTGCACGCCAGCACTTTTTGTATGCCAGAATAAAGTCCATTTTATCATTCTATAAACATACTCAAGTTAATAAAAATGGCACAGAGTTCACATTTGGCATTACAAAACTAAAGTAAACAGATCCCGAATTGTAATAATAAAGTTATTTTTTAAAAAGGGTGCCAAACTAACAGCCTGAACAGAAACTGAGCAGCTACAGGTTCAGCTTTGCCTCATGCCCTCCAGCTACAGTCAGATAATGGTGGAACAGGTGCTCTGCAGCAAAATTTCAGGATGAGATGAGATGAGATGATATTATTTCTAGGTGGAATCTCTCCTTGGTCAGTTTCCATCCATTATTCCTTGTCTGGCCTTCAGGTGCCTTGATAAATAGCTTCCCTCTGTGGCAGCCCCACAAATATTGGAACACTGCTATCATGTCTCCCCTAGTCCTTCTCTTCACTAGACTAGCCATGCCCAATTCCTGTAACCATTCTTCATATGTTTTAGTCTCCAGTCCCCTAATCAACCTGGTTGCTCTTCTCTGAACTTTTTCTAGAGTCTCAACATCTTTTTTATAATGTGGTGACCAAAACTGGATGCGGTATTATAGGTGAGGTCTTACTAAGGCTTTATAGAGTGGTATTAATGTCTCATGTGATCTTGATTGAATCCTTCTGGTAATGCAATTTAGGATTGCATTGGCTTTTTTGGCTGCCGCTGCACACTGCTGGCTCATATTTAGCTAATTGTCCAATAAGACTCCAAGATCCCTCTCACAGTTACTGCTATTAAGCCTGGTTTCACCCAATCTATATGTGTACTTTTGGTTTTTTTTGCCTAAATGTAAGACTTTACTTTTCTCTACATTGAATTTCATTTTGTCAGATAGGGCCCAGTCTTCACTCCTTGAGCCTGTCTTCTAAGGTGTTGGCTATTCCTGCCAGCTTAGTATCATCTGCAAATTTGGTAAGTTCCCCTTCTATTCCCTCCTCTAAGTAGCCCTCAGATATTAGGGCAGATTTGTATGGGAGTCCTGTAGCTTTAATGATTAGGTAAAACATTCAGAATGACCCCTTCAGCGCAGAGAGTGAGTCTACAGACAAGCAAAAGTTATTGTCCTGTTGCTCACCAAGCCTTTAGTTTCTCATGATACTCATCAAACATATCCAATAACAAAGGAATAACCTGGATTAGTTGTGTTTCAAAATCACTTTACAGAGAGAGGTGTTTGATTGCATTCCTGGTTGAGGCGCAAGATATGTATGCATTACTTGTGCGCTGCCTTCATGCCTAAATGAAAAGTGACAATTGTGCTTCATGCTCACAAAAAGTCCCAGCAGCAGATGTTGAACACAAAAGGCTCGGCTAAATTATCTAAGGGGAGGAGGGGAAGGAGGGCGCAGCCAAAACTACTGTTTCACTAGAGCACGGCGAGGTTGTCCAGTCTGCTGCTATTTAGTGACCCAGAACAATCACTCATTTCCCAGCCCAGAGCTAATTCATTTGCAAGATTGAAAAAAGAACGGGGGTGGGGGGGGGAGAGAGAGAGAGAGAGAAAGAAAGAAAGAAAAGGAAGGAGGCATTTCTGCACATGCCCATAATATTCTTCACCACTGGGGGCAGCTTTACATAAGACTGCATTGACTGAAACCAAAGCAACAGTCAGAGAAGCTTTTCGGAGTGACAGGATGCAGAAGTGAACAGTGCTTGTTCATTGTACCGGGTCATCCTGGCTTCTCTGCTTCAACGCAGCTTCCTTAGCCTGATTGAGGGTGCAGACTATGAGTACTGGGCTGCCCAGTGGAATACAGATGGGTGAATTCAGACAGCTGAGCGTCACTTGGAGGGACCTCTCAAGCTTTGCGACGGGAGATTTGAAAGAAGCCGAGTCTACGATGTAAAGATTCCAAACCGCATCACCCATGAAGACCCTATCACCTCGGAAGAACTTGACTTTCTCCTGCCAATGCTGGGTTGGGATTTATTTGCTCTTGGGATGTTCTGCTTGCCTGGCAAAGGATAATGATCCAAAATCGGTCCATTTCCCAGGAGGTCCAATTTTGCTTCCTGGGTATCAGCAAAGCTTGACTCACCAAAGAACAGCTGACAGGGGCTGTCATGTTTGTGGCCCCTAGGAAAAAGCAAAAGAGCTAAGGACGACCTTTGAAAACACAAAAGGATGGGTATGTTTCCATTTCATTCTTTTCTAGTAAGCCTAACAGCAATCTCTGCAATGCTTCTGTATTAATCACCCTGTAGATTGGCCTCTGTGCAAGCTTACGACTGGAGATACATTTCGGTGTGTGATTCAGTTTGGCTCTGTCTGGCTTACACGGGTTCTTTCTTTCTCTTTATTAGATTTGTCGCCTTAAAATAGGGCAGGGGGGGGTGGGTTATGGGGGAGGGAGTAAAATAAAACTGCTTGCAAAGTACTTCTTCTGCGGGAGGGTTTTTTTTTCCCTCTTTATTGTGGTAGCCTTTCTGAGCATGACTGACAAATATTTGGACTGTTTTTTTGGGGGGATAACTTTTCTAAGTTATTTCTATTTCCAGGTTTCAATGTATTTAGGCTACTGAGCGGATCAGCAGTAGCCCTGGTAATAGCTCCCACTGTGTTACTGACAATGCTTTCGTCTGCTGAACGAGGATGCCCGAAGGGCTGTAGGTGTGAAGGCAAAATGGTATATTGCGAGTCCCAGAAATTACAAGAGATACCCTCCAGTATATCAGCTGGTTGTTTAGGTTTGTCCTTGCGGTACAACAGCCTTCAAAAACTAAAATACAACCAATTTAAAGGTCTTAATCAACTTACCTGGCTCTACTTAGACCACAATCATATCGGCAGCATTGATGAAAACGCTTTCAATGGAATACGCAGACTGAAAGAGTTAATTCTGAGTTCCAACAGAATTGCCTTTTTTCTTAATAACACCTTCAGACCGGTAACAAACCTCCGAAATTTGGATCTCTCCTACAATCAGCTGCATTCCCTGGGAGCAGAGCAATTCAGAGGCTTAAGGAAGCTGCTGAGTTTACACCTGAGATCCAACTCCCTGAGAACGATCCCAGTCCGGATTTTCCAGGACTGTAGGAACCTGGAACTCTTAGACCTGGGTTACAACAGGATCCGAAGCCTTGCAAGGAATGTCTTTGCTGGCATGATCAGGCTGAAAGAGCTGCACCTGGAGCACAATCAGTTTTCTAAGCTTAACTTGGCACTTTTTCCAAGGCTGGTCAGCCTACAGAACCTTTATTTACAGTGGAATAAAATCAGTGTTATAGGACAAACCATGTCTTGGACTTGGAGCTCATTACAAAGGCTTGATTTATCAGGAAATGAAATAGAAGCTTTCAGTGGACCAAGTGTTTTCCAGTGTGTGCCCAATTTGCAGCGCCTCAACCTGGATTCCAACAAGCTCACATTTATTGGCCAAGAGATTTTGGATTCCTGGATATCTCTGAACGACATCAGCCTCGCTGGGAATATATGGGAATGCAGCAGAAACATTTGCTCCCTGGTAAACTGGCTTAAAAGTTTCAAAGGGCTGAGGGAAAATACAATTATTTGTGCCAGCCCCAAAGAACTGCAAGGGGTGAATGTTATAGATGCCGTGAAAAATTATAGCATCTGTGGCAAAAGTACTACAGAAAGGTTTGACATGCCACAGGCTCCCCCCAAGCCCACCTTTAAACCAAAAGTCATCCGGCCTAAGCATGACAGCCAGCCTCCCCTGCCCCCCACCACAGGGGTCCCCGAGGCCAGCTCCGGGCCCGAGCACAGCACTGAGCAGATCTCCTTCCATAAAATCATTGCTGGGAGTGTGGCCCTCTTCTTATCCGTGCTTGTGATCCTGCTGGTCATCTACGTGTCCTGGAAGCACTACCCTGCCAGCATGAAGCAATTGCAGCAACGCTCTCTAATGCGACGGCACAGGAAAAAGAAACGACAGTCGCTAAAGCAGATGACTCCAACCACCCAGGAATTTTATGTTGACTATAAGCCCACCAACAGCGAGACCAGCGAGATGTTGCTGAACGGGACGGGACCTTGTACCTACAGCAAAGGAGGCTCCAGGGAATGCGAGGTAGGAACTGCTCTCTGTATTTTTAAACACTGTTTGGGTTGAACTTCTTTCACTTTTCAGCTACAACCTGTCATATCAGGTGTCCTCCAGTCAGTGCAGGTTAGCCTTTCCCTTATGCTTTTTTTTTTTTTAAAGCTTTCCTCCCTTCACAAGGAACCCTGTGAAGTCTGGGCTCAGGTTTACCCAGCCTCTGTTGTACAGCCACTTTACTCCTTTTATCTGTTTGACTGTTTTTACCCACAGACAGAAAACTTTTCTCACACATCCAAAACAGCTGCAGTGCTGGGTCGTTCCCATCCAAACGTGGAAGGGTCCCCCTCCCTAAGCAACATGTTTGTGTGCAAAGATTAAGGATGGGGAAGAACGGTGCAAAAGTAGACCGAATGCTGAAATTCACAACATGCTTCAAGGGCGATCTATAATGCCAGGTGTGCTGTAGCTTCATAGACATTCCAGGACTTGCGTTGGCTTAGGATGGTGCAGGGACAACCCTGGGAGAATGCTTGATTTCTATCTAGTGCAAGGCATCTAAGAAGCCTGGTGTTAAAGCAGCCTCCAGAGCTATCCACGTTGGGAGAAAGGGGAATCGGTTGGCTAAGCGAAGGGGTGAGTGGGAATCATACCTTTCAAAAGAAGGGGTGGAACAGGGTAAGATTCACTGTGCAGCTCTCAGCACAATACAGTTTGCAGAACTGATAACTTCCAATGGAAAACTGACTGTGGTGTTTTTAAATCAAAGATCCTAGTGTGTCTCCCTTCTCACATGCCTTTCAGAAAATAGTCAAAAGGCATTCATTGAAAGAGGGGTCCGAATTCCTTACTGATGCAATTAGAGGAGCTAAAATGTACAGTTGCAAAGGGTAAAGCCACTTCCGGCATAGACTTGCTCATTAGATATTCCGTTTTCATCTGTGTCAAAGGCATTAATGTGATTGACGATGGAGTCCTTAAATCTGTCATTTTTTTTCTTCCTTCAGAAAAAAATGCAACATTGTCTTCAGTGGTTTCAATTATGCAATATGCCATTTTGGGTATTTAGAAAGCTGATGGGAGCTACATTTTAAATACAGCACAGCAAAAGGGAGAAGCTTGCAGGGAAACTGGGACCTTTGCCAATCCAAGGGAAAGCACATCCGAAGGATTCTCTTTAGGAAAAGTCAATGGATCAATAGGCAAAGCAGAGGAGGAAGGGATCAATCAGTGCTGAATTACATTTTATAGACATGTTTTATTTATCTAATGTATTTGTGATGGGAATCATGATGATGGGCACGGATAATTCAGGGCATCCACCTCAAATTGTTCTGAGAATTTTAAAAATGCACCAATGTCTTCTCCTCTTGACATTTTCTTACAAATTACAGTCAATGAGTCCCTTGCAGAGATAGTTTTATTTGTTTATAATAGGTGGTAAAGAACTTCACCGCCTCTATTGCATAACTTGATTTAGCTTTATATGCTGCCCATTTCTGACCACTTGGGAGAGGGGGGTTCTATAAAGCAGATGCACTGCAGCAATTGAGAAAAAAAGGCATCCATATTCTCTGGCCATCTCTGATTTTCGGGGGGGGAGGGGAGGAATAAATAAAATCACCCGAAATGTTCCAGCAATGTGAGCACGTCTATCTTAAAGTGACTTTCGGGTAATAAAATGGCTTTTTTTTTTAAATGAGAAAGAACTGGAAAGGAAGAGAATCTGCTTCATAATATGGAACATACATTTGTTGAAAGCTGAGAATCAAATAATTCAGCCAAATTGGCCAAATATGCATAGATTGCTTTATACAACACATGTGATTTCCTAATATTTCATAGCCTTTCTGAAATACATACTACATGACCATCAAGATGTATAGCTTGTGTACCATCAGAGGACCAACATGTAACTAAATGTATATACCCACCTTGGCTTGCTGTAAAAATCTTGAACACTAAAGATATCTATGTACCCTGTATGAATCAAAGGTTATACCACTAGCTGTTTATATTCAAAATGTAAAATAATAATAATAATAATACTATCAGGAATGATGCACTAAAAATGTTCGGCTAGCTTTTGACTCTTAATTTGCATTAATTGCATACTTCAGCATGCTGGGCAGAGACCATTTTGACATGAAAACATGGCAATATTTTTTTCCAAGTCTTCGTGTTTTCCATTATGCTAAAAAGCAAAATGCGGGGAGTGTATTTGAATATAGTATATTTTTGAAGGAAACCCCTCATTGGAATAGGCCTGTAGCCTCCTATGCAGAAAACTCAAAGAATAGAATAATGTGCCATTTGAGAAGTTGTCAGAGGTGGGAGGGATTTTTTAAAAGAAAAGTGATGAGAATATTGATGTTTGACAAATGTCAGAGTGGAATATTAACGTTAATAGCTCCTCATCCTAACAAGGTGGAATTAATATGGGGAAAAATAATATCCTGACATGTAGAAAGTCAATTAACTGTATTTTCATTGGAAGGACTTCTTGCGTTTAGATATGCAGATGAGAGTGTTATTATGGCTACAGCTCTCTTAAAAAGAAACTGCTGGCTGATTGTGCAGCTTCCACCAAACCCTGCCAATAACCTCGATCTACAGAATTTTTTAAAACAAGCAACATTTAATAAAATTGGATCCAGGTGCTGAAAACTGAAAATAAGGCTTTAATTCATTATTTTGTGTAACAGGCAAAAAAAAAGTAGCCAATGGTTTCCATCCTGTGTCTTGCCAAGATGAACACAGCTTCCTTTCACATAGCTTTCATAGTAGGCAGCAGAAAGGATTCTGGCAGGTAACTGCTTGACACAGGGAGATGGAGGACTGCACCTCCAATCCTCTTATGTCGAGCTAAGTAATATCTGGGAATCTTGAACTGTTTTGTGCAACATCACCCTATGTTTATTATAATGGAATTAAAGTTCTCCTGGCTTATTAATGGGGATGATGGACACACAGCTCTGCTATATCTTGGGGGATACAAGCATTACTACAAGGCCATTCTTTCCTCATGGGAAAAACTGGCCCAGTGAAAGATCGCAAAATCACAAATATGGCAGCAAAGGCTATGGCAAATGCATTTTTTCTTGACATGCTATGCAGTGGTTTCTGCACATGTATATATATTTATGGGGGAAGACCTACACAAGATATGTTATTGTTATATACATACATACATACATACATACATACATACATACATACATACATACATACATACATACATATATATATATATATATATATATATATATATATATATATATAAATATATATATATATAGTTAATGGTAGGAGAAAAGATTAAGATACAGCAATGTTTCCCAATCTTGTTGACTTTAATACCAGAAAAAGAGCTCTGGTGGCTCAGCAGACTAACATCCACTATTATTAACATCCACTTACATCTGCTGCCTACAATTACTGCAAGTTCAAATCTCACCAGGCTCAAGGTTGACTCAGCCTTCCATCCTTTCTAAGGTAGGTAAAATGAGGATCCAGATTATGGGGGCAATAAACTGACTTTGTATAAATATACAAAAGTATGAAGACTATTGCTTAACACATTGTAAGCCGCCCTGAGTCTCCGGAGAAGGGCGGCATATAAATCAAATTTAAAAAAAAGAAAGAAAGAAAGAAATAGACTTTCTGGCTGAGGAATTCTGGGATTGAAGGCCACACATTTTAAAGTCACCAAGATTGAGTAACACTGGAATAATTTTCATAACAAACTTTAGCTACTAAATTCACTAAGATCAGACTTCAGCAAACAAATGGATTTTTTTTTAAAGGGGAATAGAACTAATAAGATCAGAAGAAAAAGGAAATTATCAACAGATATAAATCTATTTCGAAGTCTTCAAGGTATCAGTTGCCAGGTAGGGGCAAACCTTACACACAACTCATTATCATTATCATGACCTGCCATTCAGCCATCACCTTTGAAAATTAAAGGGTAATTGACTAAAGCCAATACTAATTGGACTAATAAAGTCTATTATGGGCTATACCAGGGGTCAGCAACTTGCAGCTCCGAAGCCGCATGCGGCTCTTTGGGCCCTCTGCTGTGGCTCCCTGTCAGGTGATGCTACCATTGGCTGGCCCCACCCCTCGCCCTCCCCTCCCAGTCACTCCTCGCCTGGCCTGAGAAGGTAAGGGCGACGGCGGGGGATGGAGAAGCGGCCAGGGCAGAGACAGAGAGATACAGAGAAAGGGGGGGAGAAAGAGACATAGAGAGATACAGAGAGAGTGGGGAGAGAGGGAGGGAGGGAAGAGAGAGAGATGTCAAAAGGATTGTGTGGTTCCTGGTTTTTTTTAACAACTGGTTCTCTGCCCTAATGACCGGCTGGGTATGCATGGCTGGGGGGGGGGGTCATGTGACTGGCGGAAGTGAGTGACATCAAGTTGGCCACGCCCACCCAGGTTTTGTGGCTCCCGGTGTTTTCTTTTCTGTGGGAAACAGGTCCAAATGGCTCTTTGAGTATTTAAGGTTGTAGATCCCTGGACTATACCGAGGGGTTTTCCTCATCCCACTCACTGTATAAGTTCAGAAATCCTCACACTTCATGAAGATAATTGGCCATTGCCACAATCTTTTATTTTCTCCTTTGCAATATAATAAAGCTAAAATGGGGAGGAAAATCACTTGCAAGTGGGCAAATCTGCAGGCTAAATTGGAGTAAATAGTATTAGCAAGGAGAATTCATGGAATATATGTTTGCAAAAAAGGAGAGAGCTGGGAATGTGCTTGAGGAAAGAGTATGAAAGCAGAGATTATGGCATGAAAGACAGAAGTAGGAGAAATGAGACAAAGACCAAGTACTTAATAGAAAGCAAGAACATCCAATTTTTTTAAATTACCTGTGATGACACACATAAACATGGAACACAACCTTAATCACATAGTTGCCGCTCCCATGTTGACTTTCCCCCCCTCCCCATATCCTTGATTTATCTTCTTTAAACTAGAGCAAATTGTAACTAATTCAAGGACAACATGACATAGAAAGTAAGGAAGATGACCTTGACAGAAATATGGAAGAATCATTATTGTCTAGGTAAAAGGGGCTTATTTTTTTAAGTCCTGACAAATAAGTTAAAATTCAGAAATGACTTAGACAGACATTTCTTTCACTAGGGTATAAGAAGGAGGAGGAGATACGGTGCGACTAGATTTCCAAGATTCTGTTAATAATCTCAAGAGAAGTAGCTATAACCTTCCTGTGGAGATTGTTTCCTAGTCCGATGTACTGTGTGTGTCTGATTCTTAATTAGTAAGGACAAATATTTGAACAATTTATTAGCCAAACCTCCCAACTCTCTCATGACAAGTAAAATATCAAGGAAATTAGATTCCAGAATATACCGAGAATATGAGGAGGAACAGAGGAATCACAAAATATGGTAAAAAAAAAAAAAAAAAGTCAAGAAGAAGGCACTTGTGATAATGCAACTGGCACTATGTCCATTTTACACCTCTTTAGCAATTGGAACACTGCCATTGATACCAAAAGGAGAGCAACTAAGTGCTGAGTGAAATGAGCAGACAAAGTTAGTCTTTCCCCTTTTCCAACTTCTGATAGACCCTTTTTCTCACACATCCCATTCTCTCTATCAACCAACAGGAGACTGTTATGAAAGAGGAGCTAAGTCATACAAAGGATCTAAATTGCCCGGAGAGGCCTCTTGAGCTAGGACAAAGCACATATGTTGCATGGATTCAGGTTGTCCATCTTTTACTTAAGGACCAAAACATCCTTCTTATTTGTAAATTAGGAAATTGACTTCATAGAATGGTATAGAAATGCCTTCTTTTTCATGTGATTCTACATAGCTCTATTTTTAAGAGGAACAAATTGGCTCAAATCTTATTCAACTAGAAGCCAAAGCTACTCCAGTGCTACTACATAGCACTGAGTCCTGCTGGAGAAGGGCGGTATAAAAATCAAATAAAAATAAATAAATAAAATAAATATGAAACATGAAGAAAGCTTCAGTCTTAAATGCCTCAGGATGTAAACTAGCTAGAAATCTCTTTCCTTTAACTCTTTCATGAGCTCCCACGTGTCTTTCAGTATTTTGTTCCTACTTGGAAAGGTGTTCATTGGCCCACCAGACAGACTGAATCTTCATCTCCACAAATGGTCTGCTGACAGAGGAGAAAATCTGATCTTGGATATCCCATCCCCAATTCTATAAAAATTATCTTAGAATCTTGAACTCCCCAATATTGTAATTTAACATTAATAGTGAATTAATAAAAGGGTTGAGAGCAGTGGTGGAATTCAATTTTTTTTACTATTGGTTCTGTGGGCGTGACTTGGTGGGCATGGCAGGGGAAGGATACTGCAAAATCTCCATTCCTACCCTGCTCCAGGGGAAGGATACTGCAAAATCTCCATTCCCACCCCGCTCCAGGGGAAGGATACTGCAAAATCCCCATTCTCTCCCCACTCCTGAGGGAAGGATATTGCAAAATGTCCATTCCCACCCCACTCTGGGGCCAGCCAGAGGTGGTATTTGCCGGTTCTCCAAACTACTCAAAATTTCCGCTACTGGTTCTCCAGAACCTGTCAGAACCTGCTGAATAGCACCCCTGGTTGGGAGGGATGTTACTGTCAGATTGTAACAGGTTTTTGATTCGCAAATTGCAAATTGCCCCAGGCCAGGAAACAAAAAGGAAGAATGAACAACATTGCTTTTTCATTCCCTGTTCTGCTGAAACTAGATTGCCACAACTTCTGCAAGCTGTTTTATGCCAATAGTAGAAGTCAGTGGGATTTAACAACCACATCACTGAAATATTCACTTAACTCATATAGCACCAAAAGTACACATGTTTTTCTATTGCAAACATATTCTTACTTGAAGACATCAATTGTTTTCAGAAAAAATTTCCCTGGAAATTATTTCCATTTCTATGCAGGTTTAGAGAACCAGTGGACGAAGTAATTAAAGACACCAGGTTAGAAACTGAGAGGAAGTGAGTTCTAGTCCCATTTTAGGCATGAAGTCAATTGAGTGACCTTGGCCAGTCACTTTCTCTCAGCCCTAAGAAGGAAACAATGGCAAAACCACTTGCCAAAATGTTGCCAAGAAAACTGTGTGGATTAATCCATGCCATCACCAGATCAGGCACCAACACTGATCCAAAGGAAGAGAAGAAAGAGTTTAAAAAGTGTTGAATTAGGTAGTACACACTATGCTGCAAATTAAAATAATTTCAGATATACCCCAGTACACAGCAATCATATGAGTGAAATGATCAGTGTGAGCATTGCTATTCCCAAATAGTTACTAAGGACAGCTTTAATGAATTATTTTCAATTAGTAAACTAAACTTAGAACTAAAGGCAAATATATATACATATGGTCTCCAAAATGAGTGCTTGAGATAATTACTTTATACTAACTCTAATATAATTCACTAGTGATCTTTATGATAGGTACACATATTTAGATAAATATTCTAACAACCAAATTTTCACAGAAAAGTAGTGACATCCAGTGGCAATATTAAATAAAGCAGATGACAATGATAGCTTTTTATATTTTGATGGCTGCTTTGCTCCCCTTCAGAAATTATAAATTTGAGTCATCTCATTTTCTCCAACCCCCTGCTTCAATCACACTAAAAGCATACACTCCCCTGTATTAGAGATGTAAACTAAGTTAGGGCACCAAAGAGGTAAAATCTTCTTTAAAAATTGTAGACAAGGAAGTGTTATTAACCCGTTTTTATTAGAGGCTTGATATTTTGCAAAATCTTGAAAATTACAACCTTCGCTTTTTCAGATTTTTTTTATCTTTATATTTTTATAAATAACTCAAAATGGTGAACCGACCTAATACTCCTGGCTCCTCCTATGTTCTCCCCATCAACCCTGTGATTGAGAGTTGGGCTGAGTCACCCAACCAGCTTTCATGTCCATTGTCTAAGGAAGGACTAGAAGTCACTGTCTCCCAGTTTCTAGCCTGGTGCCTTAACTACTACAACAAACCATAGTCCACTTTCTTTCTAATATTCTCTCTCTCTCTCTCTCTCCCTCCCTCGCTCCCTCTTTCCCTCTCTCTCTCTCCCTCTCCCTCTCCCTCCCCCTCTCCCCCTTTCTCTCCCTCCCTCTCCTTCCCCGTCTCCTTCCCCCTCTCCCCCTTCCTCTATGTGTATGTGTTTGTGCGTGTGTGTTTTAATATTTGAAGACTTGACATGCAGTCCTATAAACAGATGGAAAAACATTGGTGTATCTGAAAAAAAGTTAGTTACAAATATATAGCAAATATAGTGCTCATATATACGTTAGGCCAAGACTTAACATGTCTTTAATTTGTACTGGGCCAACAAAATAATAATCAGAAAAAGCATAGCATAGCATTCAGAAACAAATTTTGTCAGCAAAATGTACAATATCTGGAGTTGTCATTTTTGTCTTTCAGATATAGTAAACATATACTAAGCATCCATCCAACGTTTCTCATATTTTCTGCAGTCGTGGACCACTCAACATACTATAGATATATTATGACTATAGGCCAGTGAGCTTAACATTGTAGTAGTGAAGTTAATGGAAAAAAGATTAACAAACATTTAAACAACCTGATGGAGTCATGGCTTTACTGAGGGCAGATCATGTCAAACTAATCTGATTGACTTTTTTTAACCATGTCACAAATGTTTTGGACAAAGGTGATGTTGTGGACAAAGCCTATCTTGATTTTAGCAAACCAAATAATACAATTCCACATAATATGCTCATTAAAAAAGTTGTATTGTACAACCTAGGACTTAAGCATTGGGTGTTTCAACAGATAGGAAGTTGGCTCAGGGATAGGTCCCAGTGTGTGATTACTAATGGGGCACTGTCTGCACCAGTGGTGGGTTTCCATTTTTTTTACTACCGGTTCTGTGGGCGTGGCTTGGTGGGCATGGCTTGGTGGGCGTGGCAAGGGAAGGATACTGTAAAATCTCCATTCCCACCCCACTCCAGGGGAAGGTTTCTGCAAAATCCCCATTTCCTCCACATCAGCTGGGACTTGGGAGGCAGAGAATAGATGGGGGCAGGCAGGGCCAGTCAGAATTTTTACTACCGGTTCTCTGAACTACTCGAAATTTCCGCTACCGGTTCTCCAGAACTGGTCAGAACCTGCTGAAACCCATCTCTGGTCTGCACACAGACCAGTCACAAACAGTGTACAATAAGGCTCAGTCCTAAATCTCAGCCGTCCTGTACGGCAAGTATATACGCGGCTCAGGAGAGGTGGAGACTATGGGTCACATGCTCCTTAGATGTTCTTTTATACAGAGATTAGGAAAAAAAACATATTCTGCCAATAGCTGCTAGGTATCCTGGCTGTTCTGACACTCCCTATCTTCAGTGGCTGCTTAAGGATGAACAGTCCATAACTACAGGGCATGTGGCTAGATTCTGCACAGCAGCACTGGGGATTTGTCGCAAACACATGTCTTCTCCACCATAGTTATGTCACGTAACAATTGTGGCAAACCCTTTGTACTGCTTAGTCATTTCCCTTTTAGTGTTGAACCTATAGCGGGTCACACAGTTTAGGGATTGCAACTATCATATATTAATCATAATCATAAGTTTATTTGTCAAGCATATATAAGGTAACAGGTAAAAGTATAAACATAATTTGAATACATGAACAGAGTAAGTAAAAAGGAATATTAGGTCAGGGACATTCATATTATTATTCATATTATTTATATTATTCAGACCATGTATAATTGACACTGGATTTTATTATAGATTGTAGTTGTTATTTATTATTTTATACTAGAATTTTTAAGTGTATATATACTGAGTGCTTTTATTTGTTCTGGTTCTCTGGTTCTCTGTTCTGGTTAAGACTGTAATAATACATAGTTGTTGTTGTCAGTCCTAAATCCTATTCTGTTCAATATGTTTGTAAGTGGGTATTACAGAAGAATTGCTAGGTAAGGTTTATCTTTTTGCTGATGACACAAAGATGTGTAATAGAATTGATGTTCCTGGGGGTATACGTAGCATGGGACATGATTTGTCATGCCTGGAAAATTGGTAAAAAAAAAAAAATGTGGAAACTGCAGTTCAATGTTTCTAAATGTAAGATCATGCACTTAGAGGAAAAAGTATTCTCTGGCAGGGTACAGTATTATGGGTACAGTGTTAGACAGAATAACAGAAGAAAGGGATTTAGATGTGCCCACAGCAGATGACTACAAAATGAGCACACAGTGTGGCCGGAGAGCTGTGAAGACAAAACAAAATTCTGGGATACATCACTAGAGGCAGAAATGGTATTCAGCCGGTTCAGACCGGATCAGGCGAACCGGTAGCGCTGACGATCAGCTGGCCCCGCCCATCCATCCCCTCCCTATCCTGTCCTTTATTTCCTTCTTTCTGGCTCAGCTGATTCGTGTGGCACAGCTGATTTCTGCGCCTCCGCTGTTCTACTTACCGGGGCTGCCTTAGAAGGTAAGCAGCTGAGCTTCAAATTGCTATATTTTGAATGCTGTGCTCAAGCGTGTTAGGCGCGCAAAGTGCGCGCTCATCAAACCAGTTGTTAAACCGGTTGCATCCCACCACTGACTAGAGGGATAACCAGCAGGAAAAAGGAGTTCCTAATCCCACTATATAGAACTTTAGTCAGAACCCATTTGGAATACAGTTGAAAAAAGATATCGCTAAGATTGAGTGAGTCCAGAAATGGACACAAAAATGATGCAAGGTCTGAGGGACAAAACCAGGAGAGATTGAAAGAATTGAATATATACAGCTTGGAGGATAGAAGGGAAAGGAAGAACATGACTGAAACCTTTAAAGATATTAAGGGTATGGATAAGGTTCGAGAAAGCAGTATTTTCAGTATTGAGCAAAAATCAAGAACACTGGGGCCTCAACAACCTCAATCTGACAGGAGGGAAGTTCTAAAGTCATGTTAGAAAGTATTATTTCATAGAAGGAGTAGTGAAAGCTTGGAACCAACTTCCAGTGGAGGCAGTGGGTCAATCATCAGTAACTGAGTTTAAGCTTGCTTGGGATAAACACATGTCCATCTTCCAAAAAAATTTAAAAAAGAACTCAAAAGACAAATTCAATGGACTAGTAGGTCTTTTTCTGCTGTCAATTTTCTATATTTCTATACATTCAGCATAGCGGTGGGTTTCACATATTCTTACTACCAGTTTGCCATGTGTGTGTGCCTTCTGCGCATGTGCCCGGCCTTCCACATATCGCATAGGACATCTTTATGTTGGGGTGGGTGGGCAGGCCCACCCGTGGTCTCCGCTACCAGTCCGCCCAAACTGGTATGAACCGGCTGAATACCACCACTGATTCAGCAAACAGAGGCACTACCCAATTAAAGATTTCCTCTATGCTTTTATGTTTTTTGGCAAACAGAATAATAGTTGTAACTCATTAATTATGCCTTCCGAACCCTTCCCTTTTAAAGGCCTTTTTAAATTAAACTTCCATATTTATATTTTATCTTAATTTTACATCCTGTGATGAAGTTACACAGATCCTATTTTAGAACAATGGTTGGGATGATCAAACCGAATTCATCATAATGAGCAAAACATGAACTTCAGTTGTTATCTGGGATTGAAGCTAACTGAGATTAAGGAAATTATCATCTGTTGTAGAATGGACATGATCCATGTCCTTCCTGGAAAATTTGGCCAGCTTGGTTGCTTGTAAGTAGCTGGATCAGGGAAACTATCCATGCCAATTTGAGGGAGAGGATCAGAGGTGATATTCAGCTGGTTTGGACCGGTTCACCTGAACCGGTAGTGGAAATTGCGGGTGGGCCCCAGGCGGGCACACACATAAAGTGAGTGTGCGCATGCAGGGCAAACTGATAGTAACATAATGTGAAACCCACTGCTGGAAGGGATAATGGGGACTAATAAAAAATGGTTGTCCAATCTCTCTTGAAGGAACCCTCCCTTACAACTTTCCTTTGGGGCTTTCTAGAATAAACTAGAATGGTCTTTCTCTCCCCCTACAGACACACAATCTCTCACCTATAAATTGGGATCATTCCACTTATCTTCAACACCAGTTTCCAAACAGCACTACTACTAAATTTGATCTGCCTCTCTCATAATAATGAGGACATCATTCTTTCCTTCACCTCCCTCACCCCTTCTTCTCCACAAAATGGCAACAATAGTGGAGGTCACCATTCTCACTTATTCTCTTATCATACTCACTAATCCTCTCCATCATTTCTATTGACTTTCTCCTCCAGTCTCATTCACACACAATGACCTATTATTGTCACCGTTTACCTCTTTCTCACATCTGCTCACAGTCTCTCCACCCCAGCTACGTGCCACCATTTCTGGTTTCTAACGTTGTTTACACCACAGGTTCTGTATTCTATTATTTGAGAACCTCTTGAAACCATACAGAAGGATCCCTCAAGGTCAGTCAAGATTAGTTTTTTTCAGGATTTAACTCTTTCTTAAATGAATAAATAAAGCTTTATTTAGTTATGTATAAATATGCCATGCAAAACAGAGTGGAAAATTGATTTGTAAAGCAAGTAACATAGAAAAATATTCTTTGAATATATTAATTTTAATAAATGCGATTTAAAAGTTCTTGTTCTTTCTGATGTTACGCTAATGTAGCAACAACAAATGATCCACTATTGTGAGGATGTATGGCACTGAGTCTCAGCTAGTATGCTCCCCCCCACCCCCCACTTGATGATTTGCAACAAAATCTAGTTTTCTGTGTTCTCCAATAATGAAAGTCTAATTTACTGTACCTCGGCTATATCCCAGTTCATTAAATCAAGATGGCTAATGTTACTTTTGCTACATCAAAAAAAATAAAAAAAATAAATGTTTTCTAAATGATTCTAGCTCTAGATGTGTGAACTTCAAATCCCAGAATTGGAATTCCTGGCTGGGAGATTCTGGGAGTTGAAATGCATACATCTTAACATTGCTAAAGTTGAGAATCACTGCTGTAAACAAAGCCATCCAAAAGTTGATGAGATCTGTTGCCAAATTAAGAACGTATTCAGACGTTGTTTTGTTTGGTTTTGCTGTTCGTGTTTTGCTCATTTATTTGAATTGCCTTTTGTATTAATCAATTATGTTTAAGTTTCCTCAGTGTTTTGGGAGAGTACTTTTATTGTATATTGTACATGTGAATTTTCATATGACTTGTGAACCTGATTAGCGCAAGGATGAATAGGTCAAAAAGGAGCCTATTCCTTCCTCTTTGAGACTTTTCATTTGTTGTAAACATTACAGGTGTTTAACATCTGCATAGGTTGCGACCTCCAAAGATGAAGCAAACTAATCAACAATGTTCTGTGGCCTACCAGATGCTTCACAGAGACAGTTTTGTAAGCTATAGATTGGCTTTAAAATAAATAATATATAAAGTTTGCCAACTCTCTCTGATCAATGGGGTAGATCTGGCTGGCTGTATTAAATTGAGGGATGAGGTGGTTCAGTAGCTAAGATGCTGAGTTTGTCAATCAAAAGGTCGGCAGTACAATGGTTCGAATCCCTAGAGTCGCATAACGGGGTGAGCTCCTGATACTTGTCCCAGCTTCTGCCAACCTAGCAGTTCAAAAGTATGTAAAAATGCAAGTAGAAAAATGAGGACCACCTTTGGTGGGAAGATAACAGCGTTCCGTGCGCCTTTGGCATTTAGTCATGCTGGCCACATGACCACGGAGACATCTTTGGACAGTGCTGGCTCTTTGGCTTTGAAATGGAGATGAGCACTGCCCCCTAGAGTCGGGAATGACTAGCACATATGCGCGAGGGGAACCTTTACCTTTACCTTATTAAATTGGTTGGATACAAATGATCTAAGTTTGAGTTAAACATTAATGATAGGTTTAAAGAATAAATTGACTAGTATTCTTAATAATTCACTGAACTGAACATTTGAGAAGAGATAAAGTGACTTCTGTTCTCAACTCATCAATTGCCAAACATATAGCCTATAGGTACATAACACAACTTACCTAGTAACCGGGAGCCCAGATTGGTCCTTATAATGAAAAAGGTCTTACAAAGGACAAGTTCATTTGATGTCCTTAGTTTTCTCTAAATATGCACCCTCACTCCTCAAAGTAATTAAGTAGGTACTTTGAGCATGTCTTACAATGTTCTTACTGAATGGGCAAGTTCAATTTTGGCAAGGCAATACCTAAATGTATCCTAGTGTTATGTCATATAGGACTCTGTAGGTCATCACCAGCACTATAACAATAGCAATATCACTTAAGACTTATATACTGCCTCAAAGAGCTTTACAGCACTCTCTGGACAGTTTACAATGTCAGCATATTGCCCCCAACCATCTGGGTCCTCATTTTACTGATCTTGGAAGGATGGAGCTGGTCAGGATTGAACTCCTGGCTACGAGCAGAGTTAGCCTGCAATACTAACCACTGCATCACTGTGGCGCCTATGAATTGAGTCTAGAAGTCCTTTGCTAACCAATGCAGTAGTGATGTTATAAGATTGTCCACTCAACACTTTTGGGGCAACTACAGCTTGTAGGCTATGTCGAAGGCTGCCCCATGTAAAGCATAGAGTTTTATTTTTATTTTTAAAAATTTTTTGCATAATTTTACAATTGTAACTGCTTTTTCATATATCTTTTTATGATCTATAAGCCACCTAGAGTTGCCTTATTGGGGAGATGGGCAGCATATATATTTAATAAATAAATAAATAATAATGCAATTCAACCAAATGGTGATTAAAGCATGAGTTATTTGTCAAGGCATTATTTAATTTCACAATGAGAGCAGGAAACAAAAAAATGTTTTTATAGAAATGATTGCATGCATTTTTTCACTTTAAACTTTCAGTTAATGTTGCTTTGTTTATTAATCTGTAGTCTAAGGAGGTTTACTCAAACACGAAATGAGACATAGCAGTCACTAGAAGTGGGCAGGATACAGTTCTTATTAATAGATACGAATGAGTATTTATCTCTTGAGGGGGACGGCTATTTCCCCCAAGGAGGAGAATATAAATGGATAAATGATTCATATTTTCACCTCTTAAAATGAATGAAATGGCCATTACTAGGCATATCAATAGAGTTTTAAAAATAAATGTGACACATTCGACAGTGATTCGGAAGATATTTTGCCACATACATTATTTGTCCTTGCAAAAGAATTTATCTGTGGTAAGGTATAAAAAGGTGTTTCTATTCCTAGGTAAATTGATTTTGGTTAATACTTCTATGAACTGTATTTCAACTGTCATGGCTTTCTTATTACTTACTGTACAGGTTTGTATACTATTTCGGCTTTTTTTTTTTTTAACTAAACCACAAATAATTCTATTCAATTACAATATTATGGCCAACATTATGACAAATTTCAACTATGCATCCCGATGTAGCCTTATGGTACTGGTAGGTTAAATTTAATATTCAGCCAAACCTAGTTCTTTTTATTGTTGATGCTGGAAAGAAAAAAGTACCTTGATTTTGTTTAGTTGAAATTTGGTTTCATCTATGGTTCACTCGAACTATGGTGCTGAAGAAGACTCTTGCGAGTCCCTTGGACTGCAAGGCGAGCAAACCGGTCAGTCCTAGAGGAGATCAACCCTGAATGCTCTTCAGAAGGCCAGATCTTGAAGATGAAACTCAAATACTTTGGCCACACAATGAGAAGGAAGGACTCACTGGAGAAGAGCCTAATGCTAGGAACGATTGAGGGCAAAAGAAGGGGATGGCAGAGAATGAGGTGGCTGGATGGTGTCACTGAAGCAGTCAGCATGAGCTTAAATAGTCTCCGGGGGATGGTAGAGGAAAGGAGGGCCTGGAGCAGGGGTCAGCAACCTGTGGCTCTGGAGCCACATGTGGCTCTTTCACCCCTCTACTGCGGCTCCCTGTCACTCAAAATATGCGTCACAACCGCCGATGTGCGACACCCATTGGCATGTGATTTATTGAGCTTTTCAAACCCTGGTAGGCCAACCATGGATAAATCCAAGGAAAGAAAAGTTTCAGAAGAAAACAGAACATTTAATTCAACTACATATGCTAGTTTTGTGGCCACTCAAGAAATAGTCAGGCACGGGAAGGGTTTTATGGCTCCCAGTGCTTTATTTTCTGTGGAAAACAGGTCCAAATGGCTCTTTGAGTGTTTAAGGTTGCAGACCCCTGATCTGGAAGAACAATGTCCATGGTGTCGCGATGGGTCGGACATGACTTCGCAACTAACAACAACAACATGGTTCACTCATAATTTCATCTCCTTTTCTTTGAGGCATTAGCATTAAATATAGTTCATGATACAGAGCCATTGTAGTGTAGTGATTAAGGCTTCAGGCCAGAAACCAGGATATTGTGAGTTCTAGTCTCACCTTAGGAACAATGCCAGCAGGGAGACCTTGTACCAGTCACACTTTCTCAACCCTAAGGAGGAGGCAATGTCAAATCACTTTTGAAATCTTGCCAAGAAAACTGCAGGGCTTGTCCAGGCAGTTGCCACATTACCAACTTGCAAACACACATAACCTTAAAAAAATAAAGTCTTCTTCAAGTTGACTTCACTTTCTAACGGTATCATATATGTGGAAATACCTACACAGGGTAGTGGTCTTCCGGGTGCAATTCAAGGTGTTGGTTGCCACCTTTAAAGTGCTCCATGGCATGGGCCCTGGGTATCTATGAGACCGCCTTCTGCCAACGATAGCCTCCCATCAACTGGTATGCTCCCACAGAGAGGGGCTCCTCCGGGTGCTGTCAGCAAGACAATGTCGGCTGATGACCCCTAGGGGGACAGCATTCTCTGTGGGGGGCCCCACCTTCTGGAATGAGCTGCCCCCAGAGATTCGTAGGATTCCCGACCTGCGTACCTTTCGCCGTGCCCTAAAACATTACTATTCCAACAAGCAGGGCTGGCCTAAATAATAATAATATTTTTACTATTTTAATGGGTTGTTTTATTAGAATTTTCGGCCAATTGATTTAATTGTTTTAAATTGTTTTTAATTTTTCTACGTCATGGTTTTATTTCTGGCTGTACACCACCCTGAGTCCTTCAGGAGAAGGGCGGTATAGAAATTTAAATAAATAAATAAATAAATAAATAAATAAATAAACTGTTCCAAGTAGGGTGGTTTTTTGTAGAGTCAAAATGTTCAAGTCCGGTAAATTTAGAATTTCTAAATAACGAGGTAGCCCTTTGGGTATTGCTCCAAGGGCTCCAATTACAATCGGGACAACACACGATTTCTTCTTCCACAGTCGCTCAACTTCAATTTGCAAGTCCCGGTACTTTGTGATTTTTTCTTGCTGCTTATCTTCAATCCGTGCATCACCCGGTATTGCAATGTCAATGAACCATACTTTTTTCTTTTCAACTATTGTTATGTCAGGTGTGTTGTGGACCAAGTGCCTGTCAGTCTGAATCCTGAAGTCCCACAAAATCATCATCATCATCATCGTCGTTATTATTATTATTATTATTATTATTATTATTATTATTATTATTATTATTTTAATTTAAAAAATTCTGACTGCATAGGCAGCTTTTGCAGTTGGGCGACAACAGCAAAATTTTGATTGCTAATGCCATTCGCTTCTCTTCCGAGAAATACTTTAGAACCAAAGTGGAATTCTACAGCTGCTGTTATACTGGCAAATTTAAGGAGGGGGGAAGAGAAAGAGAGACAGGAAGAGGGAGAAGGAGAGAGAGACCACATCATTGACTTGATTACTGCTGTAATATCCATGGTTGCTGATTTGTTTTTCTGAGTTTGCTCTGTGTATCTAGTTCCATCTCTATACAAATTCTTTTAGGCAACAGCCATGGTGATAAAACAAGACGACATCCCATTCTGGCCCAACTTGCTGAGCTGAGCAAAATTGTTTTTTTTAATAAATGTACAAGCAGTGGATTCTTTGAGGTCCATCTGGCTACTCCCAACAGTTAAAACAAATAATGAAAATTTCAATGGTATTTAGCATCCTACGTGACACAATGAGAGGGAGGGAGGAAAACGATGGAATAAGGACTCCTGCCTTGAGCAGGGAGTTGGACTAACGCCAAGATCTCCTCCAGCCCTCTGATTCTACGATTTTAAAAGTGTTTAAAAATAAAGAATAAACTCAGTACCTACAATCAGATTTCCTCCTTCCATAAATGTTTTGATACCATTATTACTAGAATATTGGTAATACTTTCAGAAAAACATGGATAGAAAGCAGATTTTCAGGGGGAAATGCTATTTCAGAAGGCAGGACACTGCCTAGTGGAAATGTATATTTTACTATATATTTCATATTACTTACCACCAATTTCCCTGGGAGAGGGGCTCTGGGTGGTATACAATATAATCAATAACATTAACATTAAAATCCAAATAATGTAAGATTAAAGAATTATGCATTACAATATTTCAAAAGGTGAAAAAT
The DNA here is from genome assembly GCF_059756535.1 of Pantherophis guttatus. Classification (NCBI taxonomy): domain Eukaryota; kingdom Metazoa; phylum Chordata; class Lepidosauria; order Squamata; family Colubridae; genus Pantherophis; species Pantherophis guttatus. The sequence goes on along the minus strand of NC_142068.1, from coordinate 81,507,166 downwards.
TCCAAGATGGGGTGCTTAACAGTTGTTAAAGCAGGTGGGGTTGGAGAGGGGTGTTCTCATTGAGCCAGCCAGTCCCATGGTTGTGTGGACCTCTGTGACTCCCATCCAAGGCTACACACCTACATTGGGACATCTTTGTGGAAGGGGTCACCTCTGAGGGCAGGATATTCCATAATGCAAGGCAATGGCAGAGAATGTACAGTAGTGGCCAAAATTGTGAAAACCTTTTGGGGAAAAGTGTATTTTCTAAAACTAGCTATAATACCACTTTTTTTTTTGAAGTAGTACCAGTGGTGGGTTCCTCCCGGTTCGGTCCGGTTCGGCCGAGCCGGTAGCGGTGACGATATGACATCACCGAACCGGTTCTCCCCTCCGTCCTCCCACCCCCCCCACCCCACGTTATTCTTACCTTTTATTTGGTCCCGCCCCCAATCTATTGCTGCCTCCTGAGTCCCAGCTGATGACTAGAGGGAAAAAAACTGTTTAAACTCTTGCTGCGGGGCTTCAAAGGGCCGTCCTACAGCTGATCAGTGTTAAAAGCAAACAAATGAGTCGGGTCGTAAGTGCGAGGACTGGTCGTAAATGTGAGGACCTTCCAGAAATGACTCTGACCAGCTAGCCACGCCCACCTAGTCACATGACCTCCAAGCCACACCCACAAAATAAGCCACGCCCACAGAACTGGTAGTAAAAAAATTTAGAACCCACCCCTGAGTAGTACCATAAAATTATATATCAATGGAAAGATAATTTAATCAAGAATGTAATGCAATAACTTTTATGAAGGATTTGCTATTAGAATAGTAGTTGCATTATAAAGAATAAAAGTGAAACATGTAGAAAAAACAAGATATATGAAAATTATCACCATGTCAGTTACCACTTAGTTGGGTAACCTTTAGCAGGAATTACGGCTTTACAATGTCTTCCCATGGAGTGAACCAAGTCTTTTTGTTCTGCAGCTGTTACAATGTGAAACCAAGATTGAACAATTGTTTCTATTAACTGGGTTTTATTGCTGGGTCACTTCTGACTAACAAGTTTCTTTAGTCGGCTCCATAGATTTTTCAATTGGGTTAATATCTGGGCTATTCCCAGGCGATTCCAGCAGCGGAATATGATTATCTTGAAACTCAAAAAAAAGGGGGGGGAGGTATTATTAGCCATCAAACCTCAAAAATACACTTTTCCCAAAAGGTTTCCACAAGTTTGGCCACTACTATAGTTAAATAAGTTGTTAATGTAATGCTATTTACCTATTTATTTGTATCCTACCTTGTAATACTTTTACAAATTACTCAATGCACAGAACATGCCCAATACACCTTCCTCCTCCTATTTTCCCCACAACAACCATGTGAGGTGGGCGGGCTGAGAGATAATCTGTCATGTAATCTATCAAGATTCATTCTAGAAGAATCCATCAAGATTCATTCTATCATAAACAGCTTTGCCAGATGTTTTGCTGGTGGTAGGTACCATCTATAAAACATTTTATATAAATTTTTATATGCAGTTGACATTGTTAATTTATAGTTTGTATCCCACAATTTCTGCCATTTATCTAGCTCTATAGTATATCCAAAATGTTTGACCCATAGTATTATTGTTTCTTTCACTTGTTCTTCTTCCATTTTAATGTTCAGTAAATAGCTATAGGATTTTTTAAATTAGTTTTTCATCTATCCCTGTTAGTATCTGATCTAGTTCTGTTGGTTCGTTACAGAAACCATACATTTTAACATCTTTCTCATACCTTGATTGTATTTGCACATGCAGCCACCATGCTAAATCAATCCCTTGATTTTTCAGTTCTTGCTTAGTTTTAAGTTCCCCTTCTTCATTCAAAATATCTTTGTATCTTGTAATTTTTTCCATGTTAACAACGTTCAGGTGTATCAATGCCTCCATCGTGGAGAGCCAGACTGGTATTTTCATATAATGTTTTTCTTCGATTTTCCCCCATACAAGCAGCAAAACATTTCTAACACAATGTCTTGAAAATGTATAAATAAAATATTTTTTAAAAAAAATCATTCACTTACGAAGCTGGAAGAGGAGGACTTGGATGCATACAAACAGCCCCTCTTCCACCATCTCCCCACCCCCCAATAAAAGGATGCTCACCTCAAAGAACCCAAGAGATTTCCTGTAAAGAGAATCTCTTCAGCTTTCCAGCTATCAGAGCTGAAGTGGTGCAGTGGTTAGAGTGCAGCACTGCAGGCTACTTCAGCTGACTGCTAGCTGCAGTTCGGCAGTTCAAATCTCACCGGCTCAAGGTTGGCTCAGCCTTCCATCCTTCCGAGGTGGGTAAAATGAGGACCCAGATTGTTGGGGACAATATGCTGACACCCTAAACTGCTTAGAGAGGGGTGTAAAGCACTATGAAACAGTATATAAGTGCTATTGCTGTTGCTATCAACAGGTGGCCCAAATTAGCTGCTTTAAAACTCAGTGAAAGATAACTTTGGGAGATTCCATTTTGTCCCTCATGTCTTCATTCCCAACCCCCACATATACCCTGTTTTCCCCAAAATAAGACATCCCCTGATAATAAGCCCAATCGGGCTTTTGAGCGTATGGCAATAAGGCCAAGTGCTTATTTCAGGGTTAAAAAAAAAATATAAGACAGGGTCTTATTTTTGGGAAAACACAGTAGTTCTCACCTAGAACTACCAGATCTGGGCTACAAAGGTATGGATGATGGCAGCAAAGAATTGGAGGCATCGATATAGCCAAATGAGTACAATTTAGCATGGTAACAGTCATTGCAGAAAGAGAAATAAACCCAGAATTTTCTACAGGCGCTAAACAAGGAGCTATGTTTTGTACAAACAATGTATTTCATTTTTCTAAACCTAAAATTAAATAGTGCATGTCAGTAACTGCATACCTTAATTTTAAAAAATCCTTCTAATTTGTTTCCACCAGTTCGTAAAGGTAATGATTTCCATGCATTGATTTATATATATATAGAGAGAGAGAGAGAGAGAAACTGTGATCACTTAAATATTTAAGAAACCTAGTTTCTTTGGAAAACTTGCAACAATTATATCTGGGTGCAAAAAAAATGTAAAAGAAAAGATGACTTTAGTTAAATGTTTATTCTATTTCAGCACTCTGAACTCCAAATTACTTCAACCTATTATTGAGCTAGTAAACAGAATGGTCATAAATGAATACATTGTGGAAGAAAAGCATTGTAAACATTCGTTATTTTCCTGTATTCTAATGCATTTCGTTTCATGCAATAACTCACTCCTCACCTATACATAGGGAAACAGAATTTTTCCAAAACAGCTTAAATTACAGGTAATGATAAATACAGACCTGACTAAGTTCAGAAGCCTCTTGGAAGGGAAACAGTCAGTGATCAAGATGGCAGCTGTGAGCAGAGAACCAATCATGTTGAGGCACATTAAAATAAAATGGTGGAATTTGATGCACAGTTGAGAATGTCATCTTCATTTTGTTGGCACCCCAAAGGCCTATACCTAGCTTCTTTAAAATCCTGGATCTTTTTCTTCAAAATGTAGAACAGGATTATGTTCCTTTTGAAGTTAATTAAAATGCTTAGGTATTTGATGCATAAAAGCTCATTAAAGCATCCACCCAACATTATATATCCAGCAACTAATTCTTGAAATACACTCAGCTCCCTTCTCAAGAAACAAACAGAGAGACAATATAGGTAGTCCTTGTCTTATAACCACAACTGAACCCAGAATTTTGGTTATAAGTCATTGCAGTTGTAAATCAAGACACCAGTATGACTGGCCTTGTTTTTACAACCATTTTTACAATGGTCATTAAGCAAGCCACGGCAGTTGTTAAGCAAATCATCTGGTCATAAGTCTAAATCCATTTTATCTAATGGGTATTTTTTTTTTTTTGCCAGAAAAGGGCAAAGAACATCACAAAACATGTTTTTGTAATAAGGGACACTGCAACCAGTTGTAAATGTGAGCTGGTTGCCAAGCACTTAGCTATGGCAGGGGTGCAGTAGTCGTAATTTTGAGGATATAACATATCCTCAAGTATTTTTTTTTTTTTTAGTCTATTATAACTTCAGTCATTAAGTCACCGGCCATAAGCCAAGATCTACCTGTAATAGAGTACCATTCTCAGCCCCCAATACATGATTTATAATTATAACACTAAGTATGAGCTGACAGATAACTTAATCACACCACTGGGAAATGTCAGATTCTTTACATCTTTAACCTTCTTTCCTTGTTTTTTTTTTTTTTTTTTTAATGTTCTGGATCTCAGGTAGAACAAATGATAACATCCACAAAATCTTATAGAAGGCTGAGAAAAATTATGTTCATTAACTCAATTGCTTAGCACATTATAAGCCGCCCTGAGTCTTCGGAGAAGGGCGGCATATAAATCAAATTAAAAAAAAAAAAAAACTCAGCTACATCGAGCGATATAGGATTACATGTCTCTGTTAGACATGTAACACACTAGTGGGAATTCAATAAAATTATCCTATAAAAAACTAAAAAGAAACAAAACCATTGTTGCCATTATATTCTGAATTTCAAACAGCACATACTTCTGGTTTTATTTGGGGGGAGGGGATTTGAAGAGAAGGGAGGGGGAATTATTAAATGCCACTTGCATTAATGCAGAAGAAGACGGGTACTAATCAGGGATGGGTTCTACTTACCTTTACTACTGGTTCGCAATGGGGTCACGCGCATGTGCAGAAGTTTCTGTGGATGCGCAGAAGCGTTCTGATGACGTCGGGGTCAGTGGGCGGAGCCTCCCGCCGGTTTTACTACCGGTTCTATAGAACCGATGCGAACCGGGGGCAGCCCACCACTGGTACTAATCACTCTTGAAACTATCACAGGCAATCATATTTAGAGTGAAATAACAGGATAAAGTGGTGGAAAGGAGTGGAATTTTTTTTTAAAATTATTTGTCTCCCCAATGTTAACTATGCAAATAGTAAGCTATGCACCTTCTCATTTAGTGATCACAATCCATTGCAGTGGCTTTGTCACTAAACAAACTGGTCACTAGGTGAAAATGTGAGACCCAGAGAGGAACAGGTTCCTAGGATGCTGGCAGCAACCTGTATCAACCATTAGCACCAGTCAATGGTATTTGTGACACATTTTTAAATAATCAGTTGACTGAGTTTCATGTTTAATGAATAAAAGAGATGATGATGATGATGATGATGATGATGATGATGATGATGATGATAATGATGATGATGATGATAATAATAATAATAGTAATAATAATGGTACCATGTCCAAGAATTTTATAAGATACATCAGCAAATTGCAGCTTCCTGCAATAACACCAGCAGAACTGCAAAAAACTGTACTACTTGGAACATCGTACATCTTAAGAAGGTACTTGCTTGATACCTAGGACGCTGGCAGCAACCTGTATCAACCATTAGCACTGTCAATGGTATTTGAGATGCATTCTTGAATGTTCAGTTGACTGAGTTTCATGTTTAATGAATAAAGTAAATCATCATCATCATCATCATCATCATCATCATCATCATCCTAAAATTCATTACATTTTGTGTTTTGCCTAGAGACGAATGTGGATGCTAGGTTTTCTGTTATTGGCCTGCAAAATTCCTTCTTCCCCCAATTCCCTTTTCTAATAAAAAAGTATTCCAAGCATTATAATAGGAGATGCCTGTATTCTACAGCACGTAGGTGCAAGTCCTTTTGTTTCTTTCCCCATTGCTATTCACATCCTTTCAGAACTGTACAAGCTTCTGCTAAAAGGTTATTTTCATTAAAGAAAATGGGTTTCTTTTCAGCTGAAATCTTTTGTTTCCAAGACTTAGCAAGTCCTCCATTGTCTGGGGGAGCAAAAACTATATCTCTTAATCAAGCAACGCACTGTAAGCGAACGCTAATCAGCCCTACTAAAATCTACTGGAGCAGCAAGTTATGTGGATCGCCAGAATAAATTTGGTATATAACCTATGCGTATGATCTTTCAAATAAACGGAGAAGCTTGGTGATTAATGTCTGCGTTATTGAAGAGTCAAAAGACTCATGTAGTAGTGTGCTGATTAGGTCTGAAGGCAGGATTAGATTTCTTAAAACCACTTACATTTGGTCATAGTGCCAAGGCTATAGTATAACTTTCCATTAAATTGATTTGAAAAAAAAAAAAGTAAGGTAATAATTTATTGTGACATTTCAGTCACGGACTTGACATGCTTTCTTAAGTTGCTGCAGTCTTGCCTAGGGCTAATTTCACACTAGTTCAATTATTAAGAAACATCATCATTTCAAATGTGGTTTTCTATGTATATTCAAAAAGGGCAGAGTAAAATGGAAGCTTGGGGAAGAGAGGATCTCTGTTAACCGACGGAGGAGTTTGTAGGCACACAATGTTACAGTGAAGCACGTAGACCATGGGTCTTTGCTGAGCTTGTTCATTAAAATGCAAGCTTACAGCAGGCTCCCTCTAAGCTGCAGCTGAATCATCGGTGGCTCCCCCCCTCCTTGAAAACCACAGTGCACTTTGGGTAAATAGGACAATTCTAGAACCGTTTAATCAGAGAGTTACAATCTGTAGAATGACACTCTCATTCTCTCATTCACTCACTTGTTGGCAGGAGTTCAGGCACCACGCCAAGGCTTAATTTCTGAAATGACAGGCAAGATGCCAAGTTTCGAACTTCCCTGTAAAATCATCTTTATGGATATTCTAGATTATTAATTCTAAAATAACTTTGCACTTAAACAATTGTAATAGTCCCAAAGAAAATCAAAACTCATGAAGTTTATTAGTCAGAAAGGTACGCTTGGCATACAGTGACATCTTTAGTTTAAAGAAATCTTGTTGCTTCCACCTTTTGGAAAAGCAACAAAACTGAGGCACCAAAGTGAGTTCCACAGGCAAGAATGGAACTCCCTGAATTTAGCAACTCAAGATAAAACCATATGAAATAGTTTAAATAAGGCTCCCTCAAAAGCAAACTCCCAGGATGGCCTTCCAGAAGTTACAAAACGATTGATCGTCATGAACTGTTTTATTTCTTATTCAATGTATATAGTAACTGGTTTGTTTTTTTTTTTAATGAGAATTCAGATCATTTTAGATTGTTACTGGTTCGTGAGTTACCTCTTGGTTCAATATTATAATATATTTTAAGTTGTTATAAGCCACCTTGACTCTAGATAACATAGGGCATACAAAAATTGATGACAGTAATCATCATCATCATCATCATGTGTTATTTTCCTTAATTTGGTGTTCCTTAGAGGAAGGAAGGAAGTTATATACTGAGTAGCACTGATATTTCTGATTTTCCTGATTTAAATCACTGAAGCAAAAATAGAGGTGAATATGGACTATGAGCCAGAAATGGTATAGAGTCTCCTGCTCGAGCAAGGAGTTGGACTAGAAGACTGCCGAAGGTCCCTTCCAACTTTATTATTTTATATTCAATGTTCTAAGTTGCTCAAACTTAGTCTGATGCAGCCTGTAGTATCTCCCTTCTGATGTGCCAAAGGATTTCAGCCCAAATAGGAGGATGAAGTTGGATATGGATATGTTTGTTGCCTTGGATTATTTGTAAAAATAATGAAGGTGGGATTTTGTTGTTAGTTGCGAAGTCGTGTCCGACCCATCATAATCCAATGGACAACTTTCCTCCAGGCATTCCTGTCCTCTACCATCCCCCAAAGAGACCATTTAAACTCATGCCTACTGCTTCAGTGACTCTATTCAGCCACCTCATTCTCTGTCGTCCCCTTCTTCTTTTGCCCTCAATCGTTCCCAGCATTAGGCTCTTCTCCAGTGAGTCTTTCCTTCTCATTAGGTGGCCAAAGTATTTGAGTTTCATCTTCAGGATCCAGCCTTCTAAAGAGCAGCCAAAAAGATGGGATACAAATACATAAATATAAACATCTCATGTATGCCATTTTCTTTGCCCGCTCTGAGGGAAAAATCAGCAAATAGCACAACTCCAATTCAGAGCTAGAACAATCAGGCACAGAGGGAAGTTTTGTAGGTGAGCCCAAATACTTCTCATCACTGCCACATTCTCTCCAACATTTATAGAAGCTTCACACACCTTTACATCTGGTACCAGAAGAACACTATTCATGCAGACATTGTGCTCCTGGCTGTTAATTAAAAGGAACATTTCTGTCAGGGGGGGAAACAGTGAAGAACCTAAACTACTGCAACCAGAATCGGTATCATCTTAATAGACAGGATATTAAGCTTTGTATTTTTCAGCTCTACCTTGCTATTGATGAGCACAGACGCATGTTCTTCATGAGGATAACAATAGCACTTAGACTTATATACCGCTTTGCAGTGCTTTGCAGCCCTCTCTAAGCGGTTTACAGAGTCAGCATCTTGCCCCCAACAATCTGGGTCCTCATTTACTGACCTCGGAAGGATGGAAGGCTGAGTCAACCTTGAGCCGATTAGGATCGAACTCCTGGAGTCAGCAGTGAGTTAGCCTGCAGTACTGCATTCTGACCACTGTGCCATCATGACACCTGTATGTAGAATACAGTAATAGGGCAGTCCCTCTCTCTCAGCCCAACTCACATGGTGGTGGTTGTGGGGAAAATAGGAAAAGAAAGGTGTGTTGGATATGTTCACCACCTTGAGTTATTTGTAAGGCAAGATTCAAATAAATAAATAAAATATGGAAAGGAACAATAGTTCAGTTGCTACAATACAATAGTCCCATGATGGCAAACCTATGGCACAAGTGCCCAAAGTGGCACGTGAAGCCATGTTGCCCGGCACACACGTCCTTGCCTGTTTGTCTTCTGAGTTTCTGGCACTCATGCGCGTGCAATGATCAGCTGTCCTTTGCGCATGCGGCAGTGCCAAAAACCAGTGTGCACATGTGCCAGCTGATCATCGACGACGCATGCGTACCAGAACCAAGAAGTTTGGCTTTTCCAGAGCACTGCCCCAACAAGCGCGAGAGCGCGACATTTCCGTGTGACTTTTTCAGCATTTGGTGCCAAAAAGATTCGCCATCACTGCAATAGGCTCTCCTGCCTGCTGACCATCCAAGGAATCAAATCTTATACAGCCTATAGGAATGGGGACAGTTAGACAGTCTTTTGTGATGTTTCCTTCTACTTCAGTTCTCATGGTCTGTATGGTTTTAATATCTGAACTGTGCAGCTATGGTTTGAAGAAAGTCAGAAGGTGCCACGCGTGGATGATCATATTGAAATAACAGTACCCATTTTATAGGTCCAAATAAAGAGTTGGATGCTATCACTTAATCAACTCTAACATGGTTGAGGCTATAGATTTTCTCTTACCCATTAATGGAAGATTTCTAAACACATAATTGTAAAGCTTAAAGGATCGGACTACATCCCATAAAATAACACACTCCTACTGAGCAAACAATGAGAAGCTAGCTATAATCCTTTCTTTACCATTTCTACCCCCAAATGTAATTTAATAGAATTTAAACACATCACATGCTTTCTAAACAGCAATGCGTGGTTCATGAGTATGTTAGTTAGCATCACAATGAAAATATGTCCTTTGTATTAAATTGAAAGTACTTTTTCACCTACACTATGATTGCGCTGACAGAGTAACTCAGACTTAAATTGTTGGAATTAATTTATCCTGGGATGAAAGGGACGTAGGATATCTTTCATATATTAAAAACAGTTGCAAACAGAGGATTATACTACAAGCTTCAGTCTGCTACAATCTTTTTAAGTGATTACCTTTACATACAGTTTTCTTTTAAATCAGTCCTGGATAAGCTAAAATCAGGAAGAAGCAAGTAATATTGGCAAAGTTAAAAACGGGCCATTAGGTTAAGGGAGGAATGTTAAAGATAATATCCTATTTTCATTTGGACAGCAAAAGAGTCCAATATTTAAGGGAGATTAAATAAAAGTTAAAGGAAAATATCCTTTTCTTGTCCTTATAGAAGTCTAGGGCTGGAAATAGTATGATGATAAACAGAGAAACCGAGATTAAAACACAGGGCCGGGCTTCTCACAGAGTACCAAAAAAATGGACTTAATATTCTGCAAACCAACCACTATAATTTGTAAAACATTGGCCTATGCCTTAGTATTTTGTGTGAGGCAAACCAGGAATATATTAACCATTGTTAAGCAAGGCCCTAATTTGCTAACCCAAACAGCATGAAGAAAGTATTTGTTACAATTTCTTTTGTGTGAACAAAAATCAAATTGTGAACTGGAATAATTTCAAACAACATGTGAATTACACGATGTGGATAAATGCGCTCAAACAAGTGAGGACTCACATATTTAAAATAAACCTGGTGTAAACTGGATTGTGATTATGGCTTGCTTGAGTCATACTTAACCATAATTTCAGGATCATATATTGTAGCAGTCAAAATTATCACTTTCCTTGGTTTCTTATTTTCTTGTATGAAAAATAAGCAATAAGAATAATTTAAACATTAGTTACGCGCTACTTGTACCAGCAGTCAACTCATGATTCCTGGATTACTGGTACCCTGACCTGTATATTATTATGGATTGTTTCCTGTTTGTTTAAAGATAAAACATTTCAAACATTGAAAATGATATTTCAAACACTATTGAAGGATTTAGTGAAATGCATAAAATTGCTTGTAATTATAACTCATCACATACTAGAATTAAATACATTATAGGAATGGTTTAAAACAGAATGAAAAACATGTGGGATTCTCATTTTCCTAATAGTTTGTTAATTATGGTACAAACGATGGCAATTTGTAAGCCATTTAGATTCTAAACAACAAACAATTGTGCCCACTTTCAGTATGGATATGTTCTCTTTGCTAGTCAGCAAAGAAACCAGTGTCTCCCTCAAAGCAAAGTAATCATATTAACACTCCCATGATCCCAAAAGAACCATTAAGGTCAGCAACATAAAACAGTAGTCAAAAGATCTAATTATAGGATTATCACCTTCCTGAACGTGCAGGCACACACATCCATTCTTCTGTGACAGATGATCTCTTGTCTAAAGCCTCATTAGCAGGCTAAAGCCCTGACAAGAAAAAATAATATCTTAATTATATGATTAAGTTCAGCGTGATCCAGAAAACACATCCAATGCCTTGCTTCAGTGAATAATATACTTTTGCCTTCAACATGCCTCTTTACAAAAATAAAAGTTAGAGTAGCCTCAGCTGAGCAGGTGGAAATGATGATTCAGGTAACTCGAAGTACAGTAGCGGCCAAAATTGTGGAAACCTTTTGGGAAAAGTATATTTTTGAGGTTTGATGGCTAATAACACCACTTTTTTTTTTTTTTTGGGGGGGGGGGAGTTTCAAGATAATCCTACTCCACTGCTGGAATGGCCTGGGAATAGCCCAGACCTTAACCCAACTGAAAATCTATGGAGCTGACTAAAGAAACTTGTTAGTCAGAAGCGACCCAGCAATAAAACCCAGTTAATAGAAGCCGTCATTCAATCTTGGTTTCACATTATAACAGCTGCAGAACAAAAAGACTTGGTTCACTCCATGGGAAGACTTTGTAAGGCTGTAAATCATGCTAAAGGTTACCCAACTAAGTATTAACTGACGTGGTGATAATTTTTGTATATCTCATTTTTTCTACGTGTTTTACTTTTCTTCTTTATACTGTAACTGCTATTCTAATAGCAAATCATAAAAGTTATTGCATTACATTCTTGATTAAGTCATTTTTCCATTGATATATGATTTTATGGTACTATTCCCAAAAAAGTGGTGTTATTAGCTAGTTTTAGAAAATACACTTTTCCCAAAAGGTTTCCACTACTGTATCATTACTGTCTTGCATTCAAATTGAGTTGTGAGTTATTGTATTTTTGTTACTAAAACGAACTGAGTTGCATGACCAAAATTTACCCTAGTTGAACCTAAAGTTTCAAATGCCCATGTGAAATCTTGCCTGCCTACTTCTTAGAGATGTCACCGCTCCTTTCTGCAGTTCTCAACTCCCCTATCTTAATGACCATACTATCTTGACTAATTTTTCTTATTTTGGTTATTAAACAAGAGGGGCAGGATGTAATTTTCAATGTACAGCAAGGCTGTGCACACTTTGAACATGATGTGGAAGGAAGTCTTGTACAAGCACATGGGTAGCAGCTGTTGAAACAAATATCCATCTGGGTTCATTTCCAAGTGGTGAGAAAGACTGGAAACATGGAGACTGCTTGAAAAGATGGTTTAATGGTGGACAGGACCACATGGTTTTGAGGTCCTGGGCAAAAAAGCCCATGGGTGAGAGATAGATAGATAGATTTATACTCTCTGTTGAGCTTTGAATTTAAGCTTATATTCTGATTGGTTGTCAGGCTCCCATGGGGCCATGCAAGGGTAACTTTGTAGGTTGTCTTTTGAGTTCCAGGCTTGGTTGAGCCTTGCTGGATGTTCTACCCCAGCTACGGACCCCAAAGAACACAGCACACACAAAGTCTATACAAAACTTAAATTTACTAAAATAACTCAGTCTTTTCTAAACAAAGGCTTTCAAACTTTCTTAACAGCCTACAAGAAACCAAAGAAAGTAATCACAATCTTACTAAGGCTGGCAGAAAGCCCAGAAGCAATTTGCAGAGAATCCAGACGCGCAGGAGAATGAACTAAAGTTGTTCCCTACAAATTGCTTCAGTCGGCGTTCCTCCTTAAATAGGCTAAGGGAGTGGCCAATTAGCCCCAAGCCTTACTCTTGAGGAGACCTCCTCCTGAGGAGTAACTCCTGCCTTTTGGCAGCTCTGCGTGCCCGTGTATCAAGAAGAGGCTCCTCCTCTTCGTCCTCTTCACTTTTTAAAAAAAAAATTGATTTATATGCCGCCCTTCTCCGGAGACTCAGGGCAGCTTACAGTGCATTAAGCAATAGCCTTCATACTTTTGTATATTTTATACAAAGTCAGCTTATTGCCCCCACAAACTGGGTCCTCAAGGAGCTTCTGGAGGTTCTGAAGGCCCTAGCTGAATCCCTGCCTCTGGCACCACATCTTCTCCAGCCTCCTCATTGTCTGACTCGAGTGCCAGTTGCACAGGCTACTGGCGCAGCACCACACCAGCCTCCTCACTGTCAGAATCAGCTACAATCCGCACAGGCTGGTGAGAGGCCACAACACTGGGTGATGCAATCTCCCCAGGTGCCATGTGGTGAGTTCTGTTGCTAGATGGGTAGAGGGCTAATCCTATCTTTGTTGGATCTTAGGTGAGGGCATTTGCTTATGAATAGACCTAGCTATCTCTTTCTCTCTTAAGTGCTGACATCTGCTGTGGGCTACTGAGAGGGTGGGGGCTATTAAGAGTGAGTCTGCTTCCTGCCTAAAAAACATGTTTCTCCATTTCTCATGCAGGGAGGTATAATATTCTGCCTTTTTTAATATTTCCTAGAATATTTCATTTTTCTAGGAGAGAGGTGGGTGCTAACTTCCTACATACCTCTCTGCAATTTGTTGATGCCCCATTGTTCAACGATCCAGGCTTTAATACAGATACCTGAAAAAGTTGGGCTACAAATAACAGAGAGATTCTATGGCCCTATAAAATTAACTATTTATTTATAGTTAAATTTATATAATGTTCATCTCACTGACAAGCCACTCTGGCTAGCTTGCAACATAACAAAACCAGAATATAAAACTTTGAAGCCCGCACAACTGTAATATACAATAGTGGTGAAACATTTCATGTTTTAAACCTCCTTATTGCAGATACAAGAATGTTCTGAAAGGGGGATAAAAGTAACAAAGGAATTGGATCAGAATCAACAGCAGGTTTCCTTCCTGTTAAGCTAAAACTGTGAACCCCAAAAGATTAAATTCTGGGAGCCCTGAAGGATTCCATTTAATAGACTTCAAAGCAGTGGTGAAATCCATTTTTTTTTTTACTACCAGTTCTGTGGGCTTGGCTTGGTGGGCGTGGCAGGGAAAGGATACTGCAAAATCCCCATTCCCACCCCACTCCAGGGGAAGGATACTGCAAAATCCCCATTTCCTCCCCACTCCAGGGGAAGGATATTGCAAAATCTCCATTCCACCCCACTCTGGGGCCAGCCAGAGGTGGTATTTGCGGTTCTCCGAACTACTCAAAATTTCCGCTACCGGTTCTCCAGAACCTGTCAGAACCTGCTGGATTTCACCCCTGCTTCAAAGGCACTGTCACTTGGCAACACACTATGGCATAATTATAATTTAATTCTACTGGATGAAAGCTAGCTAAAGATACATATTACTAAAATATAATTCTGAAGGCGGGGGGAGATGAAAATGTCAGTATGTCTTTGGCTTCCGTTCTTCAGATCAATGAAATGGAGGCAATGCAGAGCTTTTCTTGTAAAGGAGCAAAGACTGAGATTATGATTCCATTCCAGTACTGAAAGATTCAAATTCTTTTAAACAACACAACACAGAGTAAACTTCTGAAAGAGACAAGATAGTGCCTGTGTTTATAAGCCATAGCCAATGCAGAAATCGAAGCACATTTCTTTCTAAAAATGCCTATTATTTCAGCAATTCATACATCAGTGAATCTATATTGAAGCTTTAAGATAAGAGAAGCAACCCTTTTCTTATCTTCAGACTGTAATATAGGACTACTATGCAGAGTGTAGATGAAAGATCCCATAGCTCCATCTTGTCTTTATTGGAAATATCTTCACAGAAAAAAAATTGCAATTTTCTACACTTTACTGCCTAGAGACAACAATGCAGGTAAAATGTACTTGGCAAAAGGATAAGTAATAACTAATAATAGTTTGAATAAGCAGAATGTATTTAAAAAAAAAAAAGACACAGCACACCTTGATTGAATGGAATATGCCAGTCAATGGTTACCATATTTTTCGGACTATAAGACGTACCGGAGTATAAGACACATCAAGATTTCGAAGAGGTAAACAAGAAAAAAAAGTTTTTGCCCTCCCCGGCCCCCAGGAGCACTCTGCAGGTCTCCCAAACCCTCTGCGCATCCCGTTTTTGCAAAAAATGGGCCCGTTTTTTGTAAAAATGGGATGCACATAGGGTTTGGGATGCCTGCAGAGTGCTCCTGGGGCCTGGGGAGGGCAAAAATGCCTCCACAAAAAAGTGTGTCTTATACTCTGAAAAGTACGGTATATGCATGAATAACTAGTGAATATTTTAAAAGACAAAAATAGTTTCCTTAACACAACTACTTAATCATTTTTCCTATCCGTTATTATTTGGCAGGTAAGAATTAATGTCAAGAATCTCCAGCTCACGAATTTGAAGGCTCACTACAAAAGTTTAACTTGTCCAATTAATTTTATTTGCAGGAAGAAATAACAACCATTTTTACTTGCAACCTGTATAACCCCTTACCATCATAGTAATTGTATTTAGCGGGGGAAGTAGAGAGAACAATAACAAATTATTAAAAACAGTGAAAAATTCAGATTAATTTGTATACTGTGATATAATGTTTTCTTGAAGAAGATGAGAAAATGGATGATAGTTTTAAGAGAAAGCCAGTTTGGTGTAGTGATTGAGACATTGAGCTAGAAATGAGGAGACCATGAGTTCTAGTCCTCCTTAGGCACAAAGCCAGCTGTTTGACTTTGGGCCAATCTCTGCCTCTCGGTCTTCGGAAGCAAGCAATGGCAAACCACTTCTGAAATCTTGCCCAAAAAAACTGCAGGGACTAGTCTAGGCAATTGCCAGGAGTTAACACTGCCTTGAAAGCACCAAAACAACAACAACAAAGTTTTAAGACATTCAAATGTTGGGGAAAGGGTGGTGGCCCTACCTACCTATATATAGTGAGAGTTGTGTACCCATGAGAAGCCTAATGGTAAACTGAATGCAGTTGGACGTGGGGTAGTTAATTATCATAAAACAAGAATGAATATTTATTTATTTTATTTATTTAGTTTGTCAAGCAAGTATGAGAAAACAAGTATGTATGAACATAACATTTAAACATATAAGTATAAACAGGTATAAAGGTAAAGGTAAAGGTTTCCCTCACACATATGTGCTAATCATTCCTGACTCTATGGGGAGGTACTCATCTCCATTTCAAAGCCAAAGAGCAGGCGCTCACCCCGTTTATTATGTATATACTTATAAACAGGTATAAGTATATACATAATAAATGAATATGAATAAATGGGAACAGTAGGACAGGGATGGTAGGCACGCTGGTGCACTTATTCACACCCCCTTTACGGACCTCTTAGGATGGAGTGAGGTCCACGGTAGACAGTTTAAGGTTAAAGTTTTGGGGGTTTGAGGATGTAACAACAGAGTCAGGTAATGAGTTTCAGGCATTGACCACTGTTTCTGATGTTGTATTTTCTGCAATCGAGTTTGGAGCGGTTTACTTTGAGTTTGTATCTATTGCTTGCCCGTGTATTATTGCAGTTGAAGCTGAAGTAGTCATTAACAGGTAAGATGTTGTAGCAGACAATTTTGTGTACTAAACTTAGGTCAGACCATAGGTGGCGTAGTTCTAGGTTGTCCAGGTGCAAAATTTCAAGTCTGGTGGCTAGTGTGAGCAGAGGAGTGGAGTACTCTTCTTGTGAAATACCACTGGACTCGCTCAATTGTATTATTATCTGTTATACAATGTGGATTCCAGGCAAATAAGCTGTATTCGAGAATTGGTCTGGCGAAGGTTTTGTATGCCTTGATTTGCAGTAGAATGTTACTGGAGAAGAAGCATCACAAAAGAGCCTTGGTAGTACAGTGGTCTAAAGCACCCTGTTATTAAGACCAGCTGCCTGCAATTACTGCAGGTTCGAATCTCGCCAGGCTCAAGGTTGACTCAGCCTTCCATCCTTTCTAAGGTAGGTAAATTGAGGACCCAGTTGTGGGGCCAATAAGCTGACTTTGTATAAATATACAAAAGGATGAAGGCTATTGCTGAGCACATTGTAATCCGCCCTGAGTCTCCGGAGAAGGGTGGCATGTAAATCAAATTTAAAAAAAAAATAGGTTAACAACTCTTAATGCCTTTTTGGCAATGCTGTTACAGTCAGTTCTGGGCCTTAGAACTTTTGAAATGAGTACTCCTAAGTCCTTGACAGAGTGAGGGTCGTCTACGAGGTCATATCCATCCAGTTTGTATTTAGTGTTCTTATTTTTTTGTTGCCAATGTGTAAGACAGAGCGTTTGTTGGTTGAGATTTGAAGTTGCCAATTGTTCGACCATTCTGACAAATAGTCAAGGTCGGTGTTTATATGGTGTTATAATAAATACGGTGGTGATAGCAGAAGGTGTATTGAATACAAAGTGAGCAACGAGTGAAAAAGAAGTATGTGAAGATATTTGTATCACATGCAAAAATCAGACAAGGCTTGGCTTTTTGTGAATGGTTTGTTTTACAGTGGATTAGGACCCTTAGCTCTCTATTAAAGCTCATCCTGCATTCCTCTTTTTTCGGAAGGAAACAAGCAGCAAAGACATTCCAACGCTTTGTCAAATTTATTCATTTTTATCATTATTCCCCCTGTTTGCCAAATCCACTGAAAATGTTGTCTTTCCCGACTGTAGACCACAAATGGAGTTTTCACAGCTATGCTAATTAAAACAATGCCAACTCACTGTGGACGTTTCTTTTCTTTGGCAGCAGTGTTTCATCTTCCTTCTGCACATAACAATCTTAATGATTTCTAACAGTTTGTGGCAGGACTTTACACTAGTGAAACAGCAGGCCAATCACACTGAGCACCACAAAACCCTTTTGATATGTTGAGCCTTGTGAGATTAGGACCAATGTTGCTGTCTTTTTGATGACTTTATGCAGATAATTTCAGATCCATCGCCCAAACAAAGGACAATCCTGGCTGAATTTGCTTTGTTATTGCCCATCACTTATTATAATGAGATAAGCCAATTTTGACAGATGCCAAGCAAAATTCAAGTGGTGCTAGACACGTAGGTGGGAGATCCATTCCAGAACAGGATGGAAGCTGTTTGCTTCCGATAGATGCAAATTGGATGCGATTGGAAGGTCTTTACTTTTGCACCATTAGACAATGTTCATCTCTAACAACCTCCCAATTTTATGATTTGACGGAGTTAGCCAAGATGGCTAAATTGACAGATTTGATCAAGGAACAGAATATAAGCACTTCTGTTTCTACTTGGAAACCGCTTCTGGACTTTGTGCTTGAGGAGGGGGAAAAAATATGAAATTTTGACTTTGGGTTTTACTGACTAGATAGATTTGTCGTTATAAGTTTATACAATTATGGAAAAGTTAAAAAGTTGAAGTTTGATGTTAATGCCTTATTCACCAGAGTAAATCAGAAGTCAACACCTCCCCCCCTTCTTTTCTACACTTCTTTTTTTTTTAATTTGATTTATATGCCGCCCTTCTCCAGAGACTCAGGGCGGCTTACAATGCGTTAAGCAATTCTCTCTTCCCCTTTCCCTCCCTTTTGTTTCCTACTATTTGCTTTTGTATTTTTGTATTTTATATTATATACTAATACAAAACTGTAATCAGAACAGGATGAAAGCTCACTTAAATCTCCTAAGGGTTTACGTATGCACCATTAGGCAATGTTCATCTCCAATTTTATGATATGTTTCCTATGACACAACAGCTACAATGATTCACCATGAATTACAGTATTAGTCTTAAAGGTCCACATGAGAATGTCAACAGCGTCAAAGCCTTCAGAGCTATTGTAATCACTGATTCTGGGAAAAAATCACTGCCAGTTACAAAGATTTCAGAAGATGAAATTACCGTATTTTTCGGAGTATAAAACACACTGGAGTATAAGATGCAGCTTAGTTTTTGCGGAGGAAAATAGGGAAAAAAAATCTGCCTACCACGTATTCATCTGGCTAGCGTCCTTAGTCTGGTCATCTTCAGCACAATATTTTGCTGGTTTTTTATCCCCTGCTTGGGAATTAAAAAAACAGCTTCTAAGGCACAGCTGAGAGGAAGCAGCAATGAGAAAAACAGGCAAAGCAAGGGGAGATCGCTTCACTCGGTTAGCGCCTAGTTAGGGCTGAAAAAAAGCTTCTAAAGAACAGTTGAGAATTGGAGCAAAGCATGGAGATCGCTTCACTCGCTCGGGCCTTGTTAGTGCCTTGTTAGGGCTGAAAAAATGCTTTGGAAAAAGCTACATTCGGAATATAAGACACAGCCAAATTTTCAGCCTCTTTTAGGGGGAAAGTGTGTCTTATACTCCAAAAAATATGATAAGACAAGAAATTCAATGGCTATTCAAAACACAAGGAAACCTTTATAAAAGCAACCCAAAACCCATTTTTATTAACTGTAATAAGTAGAAGAAAAGGTGGAGAGAAACAGGAGGGGAAAATAAATTGGGTATGCAGATACAGATTATATTTTGGGAAGATTACAAGTACCTTATTAATTAACAATTGTGTTAAAAACCCATTGTGTGTGTTGAGACCTTCTGATTGTCTGAAATCTTTGGATACATGTGAATTCAACAGTTCTTCACTCAGTAGTGACAGTGGTGGGATCCTACCTTTTTAACAACTGGTTTGGCGTTGGGGTGCTTTGCGCACGGACCAGACATGCACTACGCATGTGTGTGCAATTGAACGAACAATTACCTTCCGCGTTAGTGCTGGGGAATTAAAACAGCTGAGGCACAGCAATCTGCTCTGCCGCATGAATCAGCTGCAAAGATATAGATAAGTAAAGCACAGGGGCTGGTGGGCGGGCCCAGCTGATCGTTGGAGCGAACCGGTTCGCTCCCAGCTGATCGTTGGAGCTACTGGTTCGCCCAAACCAGTCCGAACCGGTAGAATCCCACCCCTTTTCTTCAATTTGAGGCCTATTAGGGGACATACTAGGGAGGTTGAGCTGATCTCATGTGACTTTGTCCTTGTTTTGAGTCTGGATGTCAAACTTGTATTCGTTAATTCCTTTGCACAAAGTTTGTTCCATTTAGCTTTTGTAGAATCCAGAGAGGCATTGGTGGCAGATAATAGCATATATCAGACTGGAGGAAGGCACCTCTAATCTTTTGTATGTACTTGTTGGGGCCTTTAGTGTGCTAGTAGTATAAAATTGTAAATAGTGTAAATTCTGGATTTGGAAGCATCATTATTCTGTTGCTCCTTGTTATGCCTTTTAATAAAATTCATTAGTAGGAAAAATTGCTTAAAGACTCAAGATTTTGTTGTCACTGTAGACTAATACAGATCTCCTCCTATAATGCAAATAGCGTCTTATTTATAGTGCTTGCTGGTTGATGAATGATAAAGATTTCATTTGAGAGATTCAATACAGAGCCAGTAAAAATGACTCTTAAAATCAAAACAATTTTCTTAAACAGTCGGATCTTTTACTCGAATCAATTACCTGCAGATCAAATTTTTAAAAATGAACTGACCCAATTCGGCATTCCAACTCAAACCTTCCAATTAAATGGATTTTCCAAATAATTTCAAATTGTATATTCAGAATGAACTACTCATAGTGAATCAGAACCGATACACTAATTCCTTCTGAAATATGCTGAAGAAGTTTAAATTAATAATCACTCAGTGTCCCATTGGATTGCAATGGCTCATTCCATTAGACGACAGATGACTTTATAAGATTATGGAACTCTCCTAATGGCAATTATTATAAAAAAAAACTGAAAATAAAAGTCACTTTGAAGTGGCAAACAGATGCAATAAATAAAATAAAATAAAAATGACAGATAACATAATACCGTTTTAGAAATCTACAATACTACACCTTTTTATATACAATATACAATTTCAGTCACCACATCTCAGAGAGGATGTTGAAAAGCTTGAAACAAAACTTCAAACAAAATTATGTAGAGATTAAATAACTCCTTTATGAGAAACATTTGCAAATTTACAAGCTCCTTAAAATAAAAAGAATGGAGAAGAATAAAGGGTGTATACATTTATGCAAATGGAAAGAAATATTTTATCTTCCCTTGTAATATTAAATTTCAGGATAATCCAATGAAATGTAATTATAAGAGACTCATAGTTCATTACCAGATAAAATAATGGGCCCCAATCTGGTGTTACAAGATATTAAATACATTTGTGAAAGATAAAAATTTCAATACCTTCATATTGTCTCCATTTTCAATAACATTGTTTCTTTAGATATCAATTCAAAAGGTATTGCACTCATGTCCGGCTTATGGACTTCCCATAGATAAATAGTTAACAGGGATGGGCTTCAGATCTTTTAGCAAAGGGTTTGCCACCCCATTGCTGGGTAGGCGTGACCATGGTGGACATGGCCTAGTTGGCCACTTCCACTATGGTGGGGGAGGGCATTTTTTGCCCTCCGCAGACTCTGTAGGCTTTCCTTGAGTCTTCGGGAGGGTGAAAACAGCTTCCCCTGGGGCTCGGAGACCCTCCAGAGGCTGGAAACAAGCCCATTTCCGGACTTCCAGAACTTCCTGTAGGCCCGTTTTTTGCCCTCCCAAACCCTCCGCGTGGCCCCTGCACTTACCTGGAATGATGAACGGGCCATGTGGAGACTCTTGGGAGGGGCGGGGTAGGCGTGGCCAGCCAGGGGTGGCATTTGAGGGTTCGCCGAACCCTGGCAATCCTTGGCTAAAGGATCACCCAAACCCTGCCGAACCCCCAGGAACCTACCCCTGATAGTTTAACCATTATAGCAACTGGACATTGGAAGAGATAGATCAAATTCAGTGTGTTTTTCCTAAATTCTTGGCTTTGTTCCAAGAATTTTTACCTACTAAGTGTCTAAATATGGTCTCCATCTCTTTAGGTTTCTGGCCTCTAATTTTTTCACATGTTTTGTATTGAACAGATGGCTTTATCTTTTATTTTGGCATTCTGCTCTGTGATGCTGATGGATCTAAAGGAATGGGAACTAGATGTAGACATGCCAACATTTCATAATGGAAAATAAGTACATGTTTCTGTCACTCACGTTTTCTTTCTCTATCCTAATCCTTTTCTATTATCCATTGCTAAAAAGAAATAGCAGAAATAATTTTATTACACCTCGTATAATCTTACTGAGAAAATGCATGGCTGTTCACCAGAATGGAGTTTGAAAGTACTAACAGAAAATAGACAATTTAGGTTTTTTTTCTATTATATTAATGTAACCATTAGTGAAAAATGTCAATATAGTTGTTAAAAATACTAGAGAAGATCACTGATTTAGAGGTATTTCCTTACCAAATTCCTTAATTCTTTCAACAGTGGCAGAGCTTCTAACGTACCAAAAAAATTATTAAAAATTCAGGGAGATATTCAGGGATGTATCTCAGGGGTGGGTTCTACTTACCTTTATTACTGGTTCGCAATGGGACCGTGCACTTCTGCACATGCGCAGATCACTCATGATGGCGTCATGGCGGGTGGGCCGAGCCTCCTGTCGGTTTTACTACCAGTTCTGTAGAACCAGACAGAACTGGGAGCAACCCACCACTGATGTATCTGCTTTCAAATAGCCCATGTTGAACCATATGGCACAAACATCAGCAGTTGACCACAGGAAATGTGAGACATTGTTTATTATGTCATAATATGCTTAATGATAATTTCCAGGATCCTGAAATCAGGTTGTTCAAAGGTTTTATAAGTCAAGACCAATTGCTTCAGCAATGGTAGAGCATGTGTACTGCCATATTATACCACTAAACAATCTGGCCGATGCATTTTGCACCAGAAATGGCTCCCTCACTAAGCACACTGGCAAACACAAGATAACATATTACAATATACTAAACGTGCAGTAACCAGCATAAAAATCATTGAGGACCAGCTGTTACTAGGAAACAGCATAGGTGATATATCAAATGACATAGGTACTCCTAAGCACAGACATCACTTTGTCAATACACTATGAATGTATTACTTGGAATGCTGACACATTTTGCCTCCGGTGACAATAGCACTGGACTCTAGCAGCACCATCCAACATAATCCCTTTTTTTTCTGATTATTTCTGATTATATCCCTGTACAAACTTGTCTATAAGTTCTCCAACTTGTCAAGGTTCTACCTGAACCTTTATTGTCTCTCAATCATCATATCACCATATCTATTCATTATTGAAAACACATAACCATTCCTGATTCAGAAAGTATATAGTTATTAAATAGCATTGGTTATGAAATAACAAAACAACATTTGTGTTGTGACTTTGTTGTCATCAATGACTTGGACGAGGGGATAGATGGGGAACTCATCAAATTTGCAGATGACACCAAGCTGGCAGGAATAGCCAACACTCCAGAAGATAGGCTCAAGATACAGAAAGATCTTGACAGACTTGAACATTGGGCGCTATCTAACAAAATGAAATTCAACAGTGAAAAAAGCAAGGTTCTACATTTAGGGAAGAAAAACAAAATGCACAGGTACCGTATATGTGGTACCTTGCTCAATAGTAGTAACTGTAAAAGGAATCTTGGAGTTCTAGTGGACAACCATTTAGATATGAGCCAGCAGTGTGCAGCAGCTGCCAAAAAAGCCAACACAGTTCTGGGCTACATAAACTGAGGGATAGAATCAAGATCACGTGAAGTGTTAATACCACTTTTTAATGCCTTGGTAAGGCCACACTTGGAATATTGCATTCAGTTTTGGTCGCCACGATGTAAAAAAGATGTTGAGACTCTAGAAAGAGTGCAGAGAACAGCAACAAAGATGATTAGGGGACTGGAGGCTAAAACATATGAAGAACGGTTGCAGGAACTGGGTCTGTCTAGTCCTTAATGAATTAAGGACTAGGGGAGACATGATAGCAGTGTTCCGATATCTCAGGGGCTGCCACAAAGAAGAGGGAGTCAAACTATTCTTCAAAGCACCTGGGAGTAGAACAAGAAGCAACGGGTGGAAACTAATCAAGGAGAAAAGCAGCTTACAACTAAGGAGAAATTTCCTGACAGTTAGAACAATTAATCAGTGGAACAACTTGCCTGCAGAAGTTGTGAATGCTCCAACACTGGAAATATTTAAGAAGATGTTGGATAACCATTTGTCTGAAGTGCTGTAGGGTTTCCTGCCCGGGCAGGGGGTTGGACTAGAAGACCTCCAGGGTCCCTTCCAACTCTGTTATTCTATTCTATTCTATTTTCAGAATACAGAGGGACACCCACAATCAGATACTAACTTCACAAATACTAACCAAACTAATACTAGCCAAACTAACATGGTGCCTCCAGCTCCTAGCTTATACAGGGAGTCCAGGAAGGTACTGTAGTCAACAGAATTAAAAGTTGTTGTGAGCTCTAGCAGAATGAACGGAGTGACACACTCTCTCTTTCTGTTGGAGGTCACTCATCAAGATAAAAACAGTTTCCAAACCAGATCAGAATCCAGATTGAAAACGGTGATAAATTTGGCATCTTGCACAATATACTTTGCCCGTTCCTCTTCCCTGGCATTTATTACTGTGAGAGTTGGCAAAATAACTTTTGATCTGGGGGTGGGGGGAGGGGGGGCTTCTTCAGGAGCGAATTGACTGCTGCCTCCTTTAAAGACAGCACTGCCATCCCATCATGTAAAGTTGCTTTCACCCTGGATTGACCCACTCAATCCTGCTCAGTTATTTCCTAGATTCGAAGATGATGAATAGTCACAAGCCATCATGTCCCATCTTCGGGCCTCATAAACTGAAAGCGATTTGTCACACTTCAGGCCTCATAAACTCATCCCATACAATAGTATATACTGAGTGAAAAGTCAATATGAAGTCAAGTAATTTTATTCTCAGTGAGCTTTGCAGGACTCCAGCATTGGGCTTTGCATAACAGATGGCGCTATGCTTGCAACTACTATAAAGAGTCTTGCCAGAGATATATTTCATGATGCAGTAGAGTATTTCTTTGTGGCGGGTGGTTTTCCCATTGCTCAAGTCCAAGAGGTGTTAAGCAATCTAATGTGCTTATAGATCACAGCAGCTTTTCCACCTGTGTTGTTGCTGAACTGAGAAGCTAAAGGAGCAGAATTGGTCAAATCCAGGCCACCCAGTCCACTTCCTGAAATCCCAGCATTATGTGCCATGTCAGCTCATTCATCCCTGATCATGCCATGCAAACTGATTGGACATTTAATTGCCATATCACCCTAGGAAGAGCATCCAAAGACTTCTCGCTAGGTGTCTGAGGTGGTTGGCGGTTTCAGAGAGTAATGGCTTCAAACTGGGAAATGAAGTTTGTAAATCAAAAAATAGCAGAGAGCAAAATTGGCCCATCCTCAAAATCACACACACACACACACCAAAAAAAATCCCCTAAATTTCAAACAGACAACTCTTTCCTGTTGCCTTCCTGCAGGTCTCTACCAAAGATTGGAGAGACCTTTTCACAGGATAGCACAGGAGACAATATATAAAAGGGGATATACGAAAGAAGATAAGAAACATACTGTAAACGAGAACACATTCACTTGTTAAAAGAAATGAGTAGAGAGGGATGGAAACCAGCACTGGGGGCTACCTCAAATAACTTTGCTGATTTTTATTTTGTATTCTGAATATAATAGAAAGAACGGTGCTGAATGAAAATTGGGGTATAAGAGGTGATTTATTAAATTGGACTGGACTGGACTGGACTGGATTGGACTGGACTGGACAACTAGACTAGACTAGACTAGACTAGACTAGACGACTAGAGTAGAGTAGAGTAGAACAGAACAGAACAGAAAATAGAAAGGATAGAATAGAATAGAATAGAATAGAATAGAATAGAATAGAATAGAATAGAATAGAATAGAATAGAATAGAATAGAATAGAATAGAATAGAATAGAATCTGGAAGGGACCTTGGAGGTCTTCTAGTCCAGCCTCTTGCTCAAGCAGGAAACCCTATACCATTTCAGACAAGTGACTGTCTAGTCTCTTCTTAAAAACCTCCAGTGATAGAGCGCCCACAATATCTGGAGGCAAGCTGGTTAATTGTCCTCACTGTTAGGAAGCTTCTCTTTAATTCCAGGTTGTTTCTCTCTTTGATTAGTTTCCAACCATTGTTTCTTGTCCTGCCCTCTGATGCTTTGGAGAATAATTTGATCCCCTCTTCTTTGTGGCAGCCCCTCAAGTACTGGAATACTGCTATCATGTCACTCCTAATTCTTCTTTTCTTTAGACTAGCCAACCTCTACCACTTTCATTTATTTGGAGTTTATGAAGTATAATATGCTAGGGGCGAGTCCACTTCGAAAACAATTTTGAAGAAATGCTTTGAGTCTTCTCCAAGCATCTTTGTTACTCGTGAAAGCAGCCTCCTTTTTGGCTCCTACAAACAAGCAATTATATTATTGCTCCACTACCTCCAGGATATACCCAAATTACCCCCAGTTTAAGAAGTACAGCTCTAAGAAGTCTGATTCAGATATGATTATCACATTTTCTAAAAGATTTTCTTCAAAAACAAAAAAGGAAGAAAAGGGGGAGAATCTGAAATGTGACATTAACTATGATTATTCCCTAAACCAGGGGTCTGCAACCTTAAACACTCAAAGAGCCATTTGGACCTTTTTCCCACAGAAAAGAAAACACCGGGAGCCACAAAACCTTTCCCGTGCCTGACTATTTCTTGAGCGGCCACAAAACTAGTATATGTAGTTGAATTAAACGTTCTGTTTTCTTCTGAAACTTTTCTTTTCTTGGATTTATCCATGGTTGGCCTGCTGGGGGGTTGAAAAGCTCAATAAATCACATGCCAGCAGGTGTCGCACATTGGCGGTTGTGACACATATTCTGAGTGACAGGGAGCTGCAGCAGAGAGATGAAAGAGCCACATGCAGCTCCAGAGCTGCAGGTTGCTGACCCCTGCCCAAAACATTAGCCCACCTGAACATATGAAATTATTTAAGAAGATTAGAAAGCAGATGCCCAACAAGCATTACCACAAACTGCATGGTACATATTTGCAGATTTCTAAGGAATTGCCAAGTATCCAAGTTCTTTGTCCTCAACCATTATTATAGGTGGTGAGTAAATGAAAGTCTACTTCATTTACAGAATGAAGGAACAAAAAAAAAAATCTCTTTTTTAAATCGACCTATTCAGACAGAGACAATTGAGTTTTGTAGGTAGATCAATGTCAGGAAGACATCACACAGGATTCATATAGGATGCTATTGTGGATTTGGGCTTAGTACAATAGAGTTGTGAACCATGTTGGGGAGCTTTCTGTGATCTGTGAATCCAGTCAAAGGTTGCTGATCTAAGACAGTAAGAAGAAATATATCGGACTCAATGCCAAGTGTCACCGTGAGATGTTCTCCCTGGACAGTTAAGCATGAATGAGTCCTGAGTAACTCAGGGTGTTTGGTTACTAGACAAGAGAATTCCAATGCATTCAATTAACTTTCAAGTTGAGACACTAATTTCTCTTTCTTAACACTGTACACTGCAATCATAATTAGAAGACATCTGCTGCAACAGTCTAATTTACCCAAGTGTGTTTTGCAGCAGTTAAGGAGACCTTAATGGAACAACAGCAGAAAGAATACATTTTAAAATATCATTGAGTTAATAGAGATGTTCGCCCTGAACTATTCTATGAACAAGTTCATCTGCTGCCCCCTCAGGAAATAGACATTTTCCTGCTGTGAGCAATTAACCAGTTTCATTGTGGAATGCCTTCATGTGACAATAACCTTGGGAAGATGATAAAAGACACACTATTTCTCTTTCGCTATAGAGCAAAGCAATTATCATTTGTCACACAAAAAATGATGACTTACATCTGAAACCAAAGTTTATTATCATGATATTTCATGCCAATTTAGACCCTGAAAGGTCCTGATTTTTGTTTATGTAGTGTGGGTGATGATCCAATATTGTTTGCAATCACAATGCTAAGGAGCACCTTAAACATTTTCACCCTCCAGCCAGTGATGGGATTCAGCCGGTTCGAGCCAGTTCGGGCGAACTGGTAGTTAAATTGCTGGCTGGCCCCGCCCCACCTCGCCCCTTCCAGGAGTCCCCATGCATCCCGTTTTGGCTCCCAGGTAAGTGCAGGGAAGCCTACTAGGACCAAAACAGAGCATGGGGGATGCAACACGGCCCTCCTGCAGCCCGTTTTTGCTCCCAGGTAGCTGCAGGGAGGCCTACTAGGCCCAAAACGGGGCATGGGGGGCAGCGCATCCCCTCACGGCCCATTTTTGCTCCCAGGGGGGTGCAGGAGGCCGAGTGCTGCCTGTCACACCCTCTGGCCACACCCACCATGGCCACGCCCACCCAGCCGGTCATTAGGGCAGAGAACCGGTTGTTAAATTATTTGAATCCCACCACTGCCTCCAGCTAAATGTCTCCTCTTCACTGGAAATTTTAGAAAGTCTAAGTGAGCATTTCGATTTTCAGAAGCTTGAAGAACTACTGAATTTTAAAGATCTTAACCTTAACAGATCCTCATCAGTCATCCAAGGAACACAATTTATTTTTTTCATCCAAGGAACACAATTTATACCTGTCACAGTTAAGTTGCCGGCAGCTAAGGCTCGAACACAATTACTATATAGGGCACAACCATATAACAACATCACTACATTAGAGAGAGTTCAAACTAAAATTGTAAGAAACATCTTCGACCTTAGCTGTTGTGTCTCAAATGCTGTACCTCTGCAGGAAGTAAAAGTCAGTCAACTTGAATCTAGTTTTTGAATAAATTACTTTTCAGCAGGACCTAAGACAGGAATATTTGTGACCCTACGTGGGTAATTCTTTTGTTCTTGTTGGTTTTTTCCCTGATAAAGAACAATAAACCATTCTCTACTTGATTATTTTAACACGTTATATTAAATATATAGTTATTTCAATGACTTGAGTGGGCTTTATTTATTTATACCCTGCCTTTATTATTTTTATAAATAACTCAAGGTGGCAAACATACTAATACTCCTCCTATTTTCTCCACAACAACAACAATCCTGAGAGGTAGGTTGGGCTGAGAGAGAGTTACTGGCCCACAGTCATCTCGTTTGCCGTCATGCCTAAGTGGGGACTAGAACTCACAGTCTCCTGGTTTCCAGCCTGATGCCTTAATCACTAGACCAAACTGATTAATAATATATAATAAATAAAAAATTTTCTGGGAGAAAATTGTCTGTGACAATTCCAGCCTTTTATGTAATAAGAATTCAATTGATCCACATGACAAATGCCTCCCAACCAACAACAGATGAAACTAAAAAGACTAACAGAAAAAAAAATCCATGTAATACATATGGAATAATTACTGAACATTTACAGTAATAACTATTAATAACATAGCTGCTGAAAAATCAATAGCTGACAGTTATAGCAGAGAATAAATATAACAAATCAAATCATTGATATTACTTAGTAGACTTGACCTGAATAGTTAATATTGAAATATTTAACCCAACGCCTATTAAAGTATTTATGAGAGCCAAAGAAAACTTCACTTGCTGTATTAAAAATATTTTACATTGTTGGAAGAAATGTCCGTCTGAGTTCAGTTCCAAGTGGGGAGAAAGACACTGGAAACATGGAGAGTGCTTGAAAAGATGGTTTAATGGTGGACAGGACCACATGGTTTTGAGATCCTGGGCAAAAACTCACATGGATTAGAGGGGGGGGGGAGAGGGAGAGATTTATACCCTCTGTTGGGCTTTGAATTTGAGCTTGTATTCTGATTGGTTGTCAGACTCCCATGGGGCCATGCAGGGGTAACTTTGTAGGTTGTCTTTTGAGTCCTAGGCCTGGTTGAATCTTGCTGGGTGATCATGTAATGAAGAGGAATTTGGGCAATTCCTATTATGGCTGAGGGCTAATCCTACCTTTGTTGGATCTTGGGTGAGGACATTTGCTTATGAATAGACCTAGCTATCTCTTTACCTCTTAAATGCTGACATCTGCTGTGGGCTATTGAGGAGGATGGGGGCTATTAAGAGTGAGTCTGCTTCCTTCCTAAAAAAACATGTTTCTCCATTTCTCATCCTGGGAAATATAATATTCTGCCTTTTTAATATTTCCTAGAATATCTTATTCTTCTAGGAAAAGGGTAGGTGCTAACTTCCTACAGCATTATACTAAGATAACGCAGGCACAAACCAGTTATTTTCTCCCTCTGTTCAGACATCCTGTTGCATCTTATTTTCTGTACCTTAAGATCTCATTTTAGGAATTAAATAATACAGTCTGAATAATTTGCTATCAACAGCCAAGAGAAACAAGTTCTGGATCTGATTTGGACCCAAACTGGCCTAGCATTTTTCCCCCTCCTTCGTGTTTGTTGACTAGAATAGGTGATGGCCATGTCTGCTTTTAGTGGCACTTGGCCACATATTCCATCAATCCAAAAACTCTCCCTGCAAAATAATGCAGCAGCTGTATTAATATTTTACTCAGAGGACAGCAACTGATACAGCATCTGCTGGGTCTGTAGGCAGTCATTCGTAGCCTTCAGGAGGAATACATTTAATGGATCCCTCAACAAAGAGTGGAGAATTAAATATCTAATAGCAATCTGTGTTCATCCAGCGTTGCTTTGCTTACTGAAGGAATGCCAATCCTATACTTTCCTAACAGCCAGAAACGAATCTTTATATATATATATAGGTTTTATATATCTGTGCCAACTCAGGAAGCTCAAACTGCACAAGGAGCTGCTGATACAGTTCTACAGAGGAATTACTGAGTCTGTCATCTGCACCTCTATAACTGTCTGGTTTGGCTCTGCAAAACCAACAAGATAGACACAGACTTCAGAGGATAATTAGAACTGCAGAAAAAACAATTACTACCAACCTGCCTTCCATTGAGGACCTGCATACTGCACGAGTCAAAAAGAGGGCTGTGAAAATATTTACAGACCCCTCACATCCTGGACATAAATTGATTCAACTCCTACCCTCAAAACGATGCTATAGAGCAGTGCACATCAGAACAACTAGACACAAGAACAGTTTTTTCCCAAACGCCATCACTCTGCTAAACAAATAATTCCCTCAACACTGTCAAACTATTCACTAAGGCTGCATTATTTATTACTATTAGTCTTCTTATCGTTCCTATCACTCATCTCCTCCTACCTATGATTGCATGGCTGTAACTTTGTTGCTTGTATCCTTACGATTTATATTTATATTGTTTCTTAGTGTGATTTGATTGTTTATTTGTACTCTATGACTATCATTAAGTGTTGTACCTTATGATTCTTGACAAATGTATCTTATCTTTTTATGTATAATGAGAGCATATGCACCAAAGACAAATTCCTTGTGTGTCCAATCACACTTGGCCAATAAATAATTCTATTCCATTCCATTCCATTCCATTCCATTCCATTCCATTCTATTCTATTCTATTCTATTCTATTCTATTCTATTCCATTCCACTCCACTCCACTCCACTCCACACTCCACTCTGCATTCTATTCTATTCTATTCTATTCTATTCTATTCTATTCTATTCTATTCTATTCTATTCTATTCTATTCTATTCTATTCTATTCTATTCTATTCCATTCCATTCCATTCCATTCCATTCCATCCCATTCCATTCCATTCCATTCTGCATTCTATTCTATTCTATTCTATTCTATTCTATTCTATTCCACTCCACACTCCACACTCCACACGCCACTCTGCATTCTATTCTATTCTATTCTATTCTATTCTATTCTATTCTATTCTATTCTATTCCATTCCATTCCATTCCACTCCACTCCACTCCACTCCACTCCACTCCACACTCCACTCTGCATTCTATTCTATTCTATTCTATTCTATTCTATTCTATTCTATTCTATTCTATTCTATTCTATTCTATTCTATTCCATCCCATCCCATCCCATCCCATCCCATCCCATTCCATTCCATTCTGCATTCTATTCTATTCTATTCCATTCCATTCCATTCTGCATTCTATTCTATTCTATTCTATTCTATTCTATTCTATTCTATTCTATTCTATTCTATTCTATATATAGGGAGGGAGGGAGAGGGGGAGAGAGAGAGAGAGAGAGAGAGAGAGGACCCACCAAAAGGAAGAAAAGTGGCTGGCAATTGCTGTCCTAGAAAGGTGGAAGGGCACAGCAGCAGGCAAATTGTCCAATAGAAAGATGTGATAGTTTACTGTACAGATTGAATACCTTGCAAGCTGTTACAATTTGGACAAGATTGGACAATTGAAGAAGATTGGACAAAAGATTTGGACAAAAGTGGATTAGAAACAAGCCAGGCTGAGTGTAGAACAAGAACTTACAGCTGCAGTGCAGATACACCTGTAATAGCTTGAAAGGCTGTTAAATTCTTGATCCAACCAGAAGCAGTTGCATTCTAATGGCACTATAATGTAGCTTTATATTTAAAGCAACTGGTTCTCCACTCTTGTATAACTGCTCACAATGGAGCCCTCTTATTTTTTTTATTTTTTATTTTTTACATCTAATTACTAGTCACAAAAGTCAGCCTCATTTTCTTAACTTCATTTCCTCCTTGATACAGGAAGAATCAGAACATGCAAAACTTGGCAAAGTTGCACTCCTTATTTTTACATATCTTTCAAGGGTAACTTATTCTGAATATTAAACTATAGGCTTTTCTCCTCCCTTCATTAAAATGCTTCTTGGAGTGAATGTTCAGCAAAAATGAAAGCTATTTCTTTTTAATAGAAATGCTGAGCTTTTTTTAGATATGAAGGCCTGCAATAACATGAATGGTTCCTTTTATTAATCTATTTGTATTGGATTCTGTCCATAAAACTAAAGCCACTTAAAAACGTTAAGTAACCATGGATATAAAATGCATGGGTTTTTGTAAAAAAAAAAAAAAAAAACCATGCAAGTTACATGTCCCCACTGATGTATATTTGGCATCAAATCTGAAAAAGACTGTCTTTCTTTGCTGTTATCAAACACACATGCTCTATGTGATCTTGAAAGTATGAAATTGGGCACAAGGGGGGAAAATGTATACAGACAAATATGTAATTCAATGGACTTGCCTGGAGGGGTTACTGGAGAGTTACACAGAAGTGGGGAAAAAGAGCTTTATATAAAGTGAAGAACCAATTTAATTCAGGTGGTCTGAAATCTTTTGGCTGGCTTATAAAACATGTGCCTCATATTTACCTACCTGCCTGTTAGGAGATGAAGGAGGGAATAATGCATTGTTCACAGTCCACAACACGCTTACTAGACAGAAATTAATTTCAGTCCTGATAAACAAAGGCAATTCATTTTTAAATGAATCAGTCTTTCAATCTTTCAATCAAAAAGCCAAAGTACATCCCAAGACTAAAAGACATTTGATGCATCTGTGTTTCCCCTTTCAGTCTAGATCAGGAGGGCCCAACCTTGACAATTTTAAGACTTGAACTTCAACTCCCAAACTCCCCTGGCCAGTCAGGATGGTTGGGAATTTTGGGAAATGCCATATTGTGCCATATCAAAGTGCAGAGTTCCAGACACAAATTATTACTAAAATCTGATAAAAAAAAAATTTTGTTAAATGGAATTAGATAAAATACAATTTAAAATGAAGTCGGAATAAAATACAGTTTAAAATGAAATTAGGATACAATACAATAATTTAACATATAAATAAAATATGACAAAATTATATTTCGGTATCACCCCTACAATTTACCTCAATCAGTCCCACATATGCCGGTCTCAACGAACCATTTTGCTTAAGTCCTGTGTTCTGTTAATAATCTGTGTTATTTTCAGATTATGGCTGCACATAAGGTAAGTTGTTTTGATATGGTGTTCCCAATGGGTCATTCGTTTGGTATACAGACCGAGATACCTATCTCTTAACCTCTTATACAGGCAACAATCAAATAGGATGGCCTACTGATGACAGCTAACGAGCTAGAAATGGATCTATTTAGGTCTCCCACCTAGCAGTTAGAGCTTGCTAGGTGTCAGAAAAGAAAAAAAGCCCAGAACCGAGTAGATGTGATTCTACTGAGCTGGAGCTACAAAAAAACCTTGGCTACGTAGGGAAAACCTGGCTAGAAGAAAAAACACACATAAACCCTACGAAGAAGTAAGAAAATTGATACTGTACCTTTACAGGGAGGATACATAAGACATGGGTGTGGCCTACTGATGACAGCTAATGAGCTAGAAATGGATCTATTTAGGTCTCCCACCTAGCAGTTAGAGCTTGCTAGGTGTCAGAAAAGAAAAAAAGCCCAGAACCGAGTAGAGGCGTCCAGCTAGTATATGTATAAAACAAAAAAACCCGATTTCGATTCAATGTTTACTTTAATGGGGCTGGAGGAGTTTTCTAAAAAAAATACTTTTGTAACAATTGTTTTACTCATCATCGCTTGCTCAAGCATGTACAAACCCATCAAGTCATCTTTATTTTAAAGATTATGGTTCAATAAAAAGAGACTGTTTGATAAGTGTTAATTTCCTTCCTGGGCTCATTTAGTAAAATATTTCAGTCGCTAGTAATTTGGTTCCAAATAAATCACAAAGACTGTTATTAATTCTGCAGATGCATTAGAGAAATGCAATTAAGATGTGGCATCTTCTTGTCAGGTGATCATAGCCTTGAAAGTTTTACTCTTGGAAACCTGCCTAATGGCCCTTGAAAATATATCAGAGTGGTTCCTTGGCATTGCAAGTCATCCACTTTAAGCAAGCCGAAAAGTTTTCTTCTTAGCTCTTGTGTTAATTCTAAAGAATGAGATAGATTTCTGATAGTCTGACATCATTCATTAAGCAGAGAGAGCAATGTACATTTTTGCCACATTTGTTAGTAAATTATTGTAATTTTCTGATGCGGGCATTTTTGATCTTCAGCCAGAACAGAAACAGCCACCACCATTAGTTTCAGGCACCTGTGGAGTAATTGGCTTCATTTTTGCAAACTATTACAAGCATAGAACATCTGCACACATTCATCCTTCATCAGAAAACAGGTAGACACCTCCCCAGAGTAACAACTTGCCCAGTTGTTAGCAAGAGGATCAAAAGGGGGGGGGAACTCTGCTCTAACAAACCCAGAAATAAATTGGGTGCTAAACAAACATATCCAATTACCAAGATTTGTATAAACCAATTCCTATGTTCTTTGAAAAATAATTAGATAAAGGAGACCGAGAATCTTGCTTTTGGGCTATAAGCAGATGCTCGGAGCTTGATAGAGCATATCCTGAATAGAAACACACCCACTGCCTCCGTTGATTGGATTTCTGTCAAAATCTTCCAAGCAACCAAATAAATAGCAAAACATTTTGAAATTTACTAAAGCCATCTGTGAAAGTTGGACCATAAGGAAGGCTGAGCACCAAAGAATTGAGGCCTTTGAACTATGGCGCTGGAGAAGACTCCTGCGAGTCCCTTGGACTGCAAGGCAATCACACCGGTCAGTCCTAGAGGAGATCAACCCTGACTGCTCTTTAGAAGACCAGATCCTGAAGATGAAACTCAAATACTTTGGCTACCTAATGAGAAGGAAGGACTCACTGGAGAAGAGCCTAATGCTGGGAAAGATTGAGGGCAAAAGAAGAAGGGGACGACAGAGAACGAGGTGGCTGGATGGAGTCACTGAAGCAGTCAGCCTGAGCTTAAATGGACTCCAGAGGATGGTAGAGGACAGGAAGGTCTGGAGGAACGTTGTCCATGTGGTCGCAATGGGTCAGACACAACTTCGCAACTAACAACAACAACAAAAGCCATCTGTGATTAGCATTTAGTTAGAAGGAGTCTGTTGAATGTTGAACATTTTAGGCAACTTGATCAAACCCTTAAAACAAACCCTTTCCTTGGTCTCTCCATGCCAAATATAAATTTAGGCTATTCCAGAGGTAAAGTATATGTAGCTGAATTCTTTGGTATACTGTCCCGGAAGATTTACAAATTGATCTATTCTAGCAGCTCTCCACTCTGAATGTTTTGTTTTCAGTGTTGCCAACAGACTTCCTTTTTTTGACA
The DNA here is from genome assembly GCF_059756535.1 of Pantherophis guttatus. NCBI lineage: Eukaryota > Metazoa > Chordata > Lepidosauria > Squamata > Colubridae > Pantherophis > Pantherophis guttatus. The sequence continues at coordinate 81,471,343 of NC_142068.1, read as the reverse complement.
TGGTGATAATCACAACTTCCTACAACTGAGAGCAGAATTGCCCAATTACCTGGAAAAGCATTTCCCACATATGTATTAATCAAATTACAATCCTTCCTAAACTGTTTTAGGAATAAAATGGTTCATAAGGTCCATTTCTTAAAAATCACCCCATTCTAAGCATGCCTACTGTAACAATAGGTGGACAGAAGAAAATGCATTACATATATGATCCATGACTTTTCATCTGTTGGGCAAGTGAATGAATCAACTTCTGCAGGCTAGTAGTGGGGGGAAATTAAATAATACTAAGGTCAAACAGCAATTTGACTGGAGGTGGAAAGTAGAGATCAGATATTGCAGCCATTTGTATCACAAAGGAATCTATATCTTTATGAGAAACAATACATTCTCATGGTATTAATTAATGCATTTCCCGTTTTAATATGATATTTATATTATAGAGAATCAATGTGGTGTAATGATTAAGTATCAGGCTAGAAGCCAGGAGATCGTGAATTCTAGTCCTGCCTTAGGCATGAATCCATCTGGGTGAACAGGCCAGTCACTCTCTCTCAGCCCTAGGAAAGAGGCAATGGCAAACCACTTTCAAAAAAATCTTGCCAAGAAAACTGCAGGAACTTGTCCAGGCAGTGGCAAGAATAAAAAATGACTGAAAAAAGATAGATTAGATACAGAGGGAGGGAGGGAAGGAGGGAGGGAGGGGGAGAGAGAGAGAGAGGGAGGGAGGGAGGGAGGGAGAGAGAGAGGGAGGGAGGGAGATCTTGAAAACTTAAAAAAAAGCATTGTACAGATTCCATTGTACAGTCATGGAATCAACTATAGGGTTAGCTTATATCAAATATTATAAAATAATCAGGGAAGGTTTGAACTGGCTCAGTTCAAGGTTGTGACAATCACAGATCTGAATATATTACAGCCCGGAGCATATGCATTTCAGAAAGAATCCCCTTTGATTCCAAAATAAATCATGTGTGTGCCATGTGTAAACAGAATTCAGCTGTAAATCCCAGCACATAAAACAGCAATTGACCAATTCAACAAATTAAAGGGTGAGTGAAGGAGTTGAAGCTGCCAAGTTTGTTTATCCTGTAACTACTGCTTTAGATCACCAATAAGTAGATTGCATAATTCTACAGCAATTACCCGAAACCTACTCAGAGTGCTCTTTCATCCCACAGGTGTAAATTATTCTGAAATGGCAATTTTGGAAAGGTTATACTCCCTCTATGATTTTGCACTTAGATTCAGGTTATATTTATAATGATTTAATGGAGTCACATTGCTGTTCGTTCCAAGGAATTGGACGAAACATAACTAGAAATGGAAGAAACTGTAGCTGATGGAAGATCAGCACGATGATAGAAACTGCCTCCTCAGGGATAATCCAACAAGCTTCAGGACCGAATGTTAATTTAATTTAAACCCAGGTTTATCCTGGTACAAGGGTTTAACCCCTGGGAACAAATCCAACAGTGACATGTACATATATACAGGCCAGTGGTGGGTTTCAAATAATTTCACCACTGGTTTGCCAAAAATGTGACTGCGCATGCACGCAGAGATTCCACGTATGCGTGCATACACAGCTTCCGCCACGTGGCAAGACTCGACCAAGCAGCCTTTCAGAGCCTGCTCCCCTCCATCTCTGCTCTCCAGGGCTGTTGGGAGAGCGTTTTATGCAATTTAGCAGCTTTCCTCTAAGTCAGTGGTTCTCAACCTGTGGGTCGGGACCCCTTTGGGGGTCGAACGACCCTTTCCCAGGGGTCACCTAAGACCATCGGGAAACATATATTTTCAATGGTTTTAGGAATAATTTTATGGTTGGGGGTCACCACAACATGAGGAACTGTATTAAAGGGTCGTGGAATTAGGAAGGTTGAGAACCACTGCTCTAAGTCCTATCCAGACAGCGCTGTGGCATAGAGAAGCAGCAGCCATGTTGAATGCTGTGGTGCAGTCGGTGGTGCGATTTGCCGGTTCTCCGAACTACACAAAATTTCCGCCTCTGATACAGACATATTTGGACTGCAGATAAACTGAAATTTGATTATAACAATTTATTCTCTAAATTATCAAGAAATTATTACAGTTACTGAGATCCTCTTAGTATCTCCCCTCACTTGCAGAGGAAGGGAGACACTAGCACTTCCTCATACTTCAGAAAAATACTGTAGATTAAGCATACACTTGATAAAAATGAAATTAATCGATACTACTGATGAATGTAGTCAAAAGCTCATGCAGTGCTGGACTATGTCCTCATTGAAATTAACTAAATCAACTGTATGCCCAATTGTATTAGCTGTTGGAGGAAAAACAGATGCAATTTCAAACATGAGGATATTTTGTGAAAATTGCCTGGATATTTTCCAGTCACTGTTTTCCAGTCGCCGTTCTGTGGTTACATTACATCACCCATAAAGTCTCTTTTAAGCTTATTGTTGCCAAACCAAGTACTGAAATTGAATTTCTCCCCATTATTTCTATAGCTCTTTTAATTTGCTGTGCTGGCAATTCTGTTTTCAGCAAGGGGATTTTACGGCAGAAAGCTTTATGTCACCACTACTAAGCCGTACAGGCCTTGGTTCAGGGAAAAGACACATTTGCTCTTAGGCAGAAGTGAGGCGTCACCATCTCAGAGATACAGGCAAGGAGGAGGCTGAAAGACAAATAAATGCGGTTTTTGTGATTGCGACAGCTGATGTCTACATCCTGGGGAATTTATATCTTGCTTTTTTTACTTCAATTCTGTCAGAGTTTTATTTCTTTGTTTATTCAATTTCTATGGCTACCCACCTCAATCACTGTCTCTGGGTGGTTTAGCAAATAAACATTTCCTCCTAATTAAATGAAAACAGAAGTGTCTCAGTTTTGTTGTCCTCATAACGTCATTTTTAAAAACCTCTACTGGAGGAAACGGGTGGCAAAGCCTCCAGTTTTACATTAAGAATCAGGCATCAACTTAAACAGGCGTTTTCTAACAAGAAACAATTTAATAAACAATATTAATAAACCGTATTTATTCTCTCAGGATCCTATATTTTCTCTCTAGGTAGGATATGTCAAGCAATTTCCAATCTATTCCTATATTCCTTGTCATCTATTCCTTGTCAGGCAAGTTATCGTCGCTGTAGCACACATCTTAACATAAAGGGGAAGAAAAACCGAACCAAAATTTTAATCGCACCACTTTAGTTTTGACAAAGGTAATGTATAGCTCTGCCAACTTTGAGGGGAGTTATGACTGGCGTCCTTCTCACTACTAAACTGACCTGCAGCAATCAATCCATTTCCCCCCCCCCCCCACTGTTCCAATGGTCTGATACTTTCTTTGCCCCCATGCTCCACCTGTCATTTTGCCCACCCACCCACCCGCACTCTAAGCAGGAAGTTCTGTGCTTCCTTTTAATATTTAGGAGGTCCTACTAAGCTTGGGACTTATGGGACGTGGTGGCTCAGTGGCTAAGACACTGTGCTTGTCGATCAAAAGGTGGGCAGTTCAGCGGTTCGAATCCCTAGTGTCGCGTAGCGGGGTGAGTTTCCGTTACTTGTCCCAGCTTCTGCCAACCTAGCAGTCCGAAAGCACGTAAAAAATGCAAGTAGAAAAATAGGAACCACCTTTGGTGGAAAGGTAACAGCGTTCCGTGCACCTTTGGCATTTAGTCATGCCGGCCACATGACCACGGAGATGTCTTCGAACAGCACTGGCTCTTCAGCTTTGAAACGGCCGAAGAGATGAATACCGCCCCCTAGGGTTAGGAACGACTAGCACATATGTGCGAGGGGAACCTTTACCTTTGCTAGGCTTCACATATGTCCACTATCTTCATTTCTGTAAAGAGTCATTAGAATATAGAGGTCTCTTGGAGAATTGAAGTTGAAGGTTGTGGTTAGTAACTTTGTGGCAGGCATTGTGCTATGCCTCCTTGGACTATATTTGAAAAAAGGAGGGGGGTGTTTGCACAGTGATAGAAGCAGCCTAGAAGAGTCTTGTAGTCTTTTTATGGTTTGTTAATAAATAATAATGATAATCTTTTTAGGTATTTATTGACTATTTAACATTATTGTATACCACTAGAGTTGCTTGTTTGCTGAGATTGGCAGCAATATAAATTGGATAAACAAATAAACTGAATAGTATAGAGAACAATAGAGAACCCATATACTCTGGAGCAGATACTAATGTAAACTCTTCCATTCTCGATGTCCAACTGTACAAATTTCATACATTAAGATTAGGCCAGTTCAATTCATCCTTAATTCAGAATCCATCACAATTTCACAGTACTCATGTGTCTAGTTCATTCAGATGCAAATTGTAATCAAGCAGCTGATCATAAAGAACTTTGATAATCTGGTCATTGTGATCAATAGAGAGACTTATCCCAAGAAACATCTAAAGCAGATGTGGCAGTAACATGAGAGAAGACATGATAGCAACTCTATATTTAGTTTAGGCCTGTCTTATTCCTCTAAAATACTGTATTTTTTGGAGTATAAGACGCTCCAGAGTATAAGACACACCTTAGTTTTGGGGGAGGAAAATAAGAAAAAAAAAATCTGCCTCTGCCTACCAGCCTCCATCAGTATTCATCTGGCTAGTGTCCTGTCAGTGTGTGAGAGAGTTGAGGGCTGTTTGGAAACTGAAACAGTATTTGCTGTGTGAGCAATAAGGAAGGAGACAGCAAGGAGCCTGGGCATGGCTTAGCTCTGCAGCTCTGAGTCTGTGCTGAGCTGTGCTGAGTCTGCTGCTCAAAACCAAAACTGAAACTCCTATCCTCTGCTTGTGTTTTGCTTGTATTTACTACTATATTGGAAAACGTGCTTTTGATATTGTATATTTACTTCATGTGTTTACTATACACTTGCAACTTCTGAGGGGTCATTTTAAGGGGAAGAGGGCTTTTTACCCTGTCAAAAAGTTAAGTTGTTATTTTTTATTTAACTTCCTATTTTGTTGAGTGTTGATTTTGTTGATTGCCTTCCTATTTTGTTGATTAATATGGCATTTTCAATTTTTCAATTTTGTTATAGTTATGATTATTTTTACTGGAAAAGTATGATATATGGTAGATATTTTAGCAAAGTAACAAACAGATTAATATGTGGGCCAAGCAAAACTAAAACATGATTTAATGTGCCTCATGAGGTGACATCTCTGTGAAGTCAGAGCGCCTCTGCTTCATCTTGTAGAACTAGTTTAGTCTTGAATTACTTAAGGGGAAGATCTTTTCCTATCGTTTTACATCCGAGTGGGCAACCTGTGCAGCATGCAGATGCCCAGGACCTGTAGGGGAATGTGTGGATGACTTTGGGAAAAGAGGGGAAGAAAGGCTGTCTAAGAAACCATCAGACGAGAGAGACAGGAGCCCCCAGTGGTTTAACAGTCAGAGGAAAAAACGTAGGAAGGATCTGCCCTAATGGATTAAACAGTTGAAGGTGGTGGAGGACATTTTGTGTCTTCAGACTTGCAACATTTTATTAATGTAGCCTTACAATAAAGTGGAATTGGTTCATCTTATCTGTCTAGTTACCTGGGAGGATTGACAGACTCTCACTGGAAGCCCATTAACCACTTGGAGATTGTGCTGCAAAAATCTGGCAAAAAGGAGCAATTTTCCACAGACATTACTTTGTGCCATTCTAAAGACAACTATGAGAATACCGGACATAACATATATCTGCAGCTAGCTAAATGGGACTTAACCTGGTCAGTATTTGGAAAAGAGAGCATCAAGGTACAGTATGTCAGGATTATAAGCAAGATAGGGAAGGGGTGGGGGACTGGAACAAAGCAACTGCAAATTAGCTCCATACACTTGCCCAGAAAGTGACATGGCCTGTAATAATTAGGAATGACTCAAAAAAGTTTTTACTTTTTCCTTTACTTTTACTACTTTTCCTTCTTGAAGTGCTTGAAATGCTGCCATTTACTCTCTCATCCCCTTTTGAAAACACTTAATGAAGAATGGGTTGAATTATTATTGTTTAAAGTTTTTTATGTTTTTACTTTTTACAAAGTAAAAAGTACTTTTTACTTTTACAAACATATCAAATCAATGCGTGAATAATGTGGCACCTGGGTGTCCAACATTCTAATACAAATAAAACTAGTAAAATTAATCATAACTATTAGATTCAATCAACTTATATATTTCTAATAATGATACACAATTCTAATAAGTTGCAATCTGACATTATTCAATTGTTCCATGTTTTCTCTTATTGTTACTTTTGTTTTATTATATAAAAGAGTATATACTAACATTCCCCCTTCTCTTATTTCTATCACTTTTTCTTTTAATCATATCACCTTTTACTAAAAAACATTGTCTTTCTATCCTACCTAACTTCTAATCATGTCACCTACCTTTTAAAAAAAAGAAAATAAAGAGAGAGAAAAGGGAAAACAAATCAAAACAACAACAAAGAAAAATCATCTATCCATCATCCCATGCCCGCTTCAAGAATGGGTTGAATTATTTTAACCCACCTCTTCTCTTAGTACTATTGCAATGTCAGAAGGATTTCTGCATTCCACTGCTAGGTTGGGAGGCTAAGGTGTGGCCCTCAAATCAAAATAATTGCACTTTTTCTGCTCATTTATATTTCATAGGGGAGACTCCCTATAAGGAGCATGCACATAAACTGTGTTGTCTCTGAATATACTCCAAGGTCTTCAGCTAAAAGTATGTTGACTCATATTATGAAATTCATCTCCTAAAGACCAATTCAACAGAGTGCCCTGGGACATATTTTATATTGGATAATGCCAAATCTTTGATAAGATGAAAAAACAAGATGGAACCTTATATAGATCTCACTCCTGAATCAATATTGGCATAACAAGGTGCTAATGAACAAGATTATGCCAAGATTTCCACCAAGAAAAGGGTTAGTGTGACTAATATGGAATATCTCTAAGTTGGTTGATCTTTGAGTTTAAAAAACCATTTATGCATCAATAGCCCCATTAGCTTATCTCTAAGAGCTTCCTCCCACCAGTAAAATTACATTATTTTCTTCCATCTGATGTGCTTCCCAATTCTTGTGGGATTTCAGGTCTGGTGCACAAATGGAAGTCCACTCACATACAGTAGTATTATATCTATTGTATTTATTTGATTTGTATAGCTGCCCATCTAAACAAGTTACTCAGGACTGCATACATCATAAAAGCAATTAAGACAATACCAAACATATGCAGCGCCAAGTAAATTTAGCCCATTGTTCTATTGAACTTCCATCCAAATAAGCAAGAATATGATCTTATTCTCTATTTCTGATGAAGGACGTTGGTTGGTTTGGATATTTGTGAAGTGTGCTTTTATAGGAAAAGATATAGCATCCTACTCTTTCTCTGTTTTCTAGCTATAAGCTGATAGGCTTATGTGCAGCGGATAGCCTTGTGAATTCTAGATGTTATGGACTTCAACTTATATCAATTCCAGCCAATTTTCAATGGAATGTGGCAGCTTTTGTCCAAATCACCTGCAAGACACTCGTTTTTTTCTATCCTTGATTTAAGTGACTGCCAGCTTCTGTTCCTTCAGGGTCAGTTTAATACTTCAGAGAGACACTTGGAAGAGGAGATGTTTATTTTAATATTGATTCCCTTTGTTCTATAATAAAATCACTGACAGCTGATAGGAAGTACTTCACAAAATAGAGGACACGCTTTTGCAGGTGGCATTACATGCAGAACTAAAAAATAGGTAACATTGAAGCGTGAACTACATCTCTCACACAACTTTTGAACTTGGTTTTTTTCAATAAATGGTAGCATATATAATAGCATATACATACATAATGGTGACCTTGACAGATGTTTCTAGCCATAAAAAAATGCACTAGCCCAGGATCCAGTCTCCTTTATTCTCATGCCTTGGGTACCCAGGAGCTAAAATCAGGCAACAGATTTTATCCTCAGATTTTAACCCATTGAATTGCAGTTTTGCTTGAACACAGTGGGGTAGCTAATCGAGAAGCTCCAGGTGCTGCACTTCAAATCCCTAGAAGAGCCATCATATATTTTGCACATTCATGAGTCACACATCCTGTGCTTCACATGCTGTTTCCTTGGCATGACATCCTCAGCAGCAACGTTTGATTAAGGAGTACACTTGCAGTTCCATCCTCACTGCATTTTAATCAAAATTTAAAACTATTATGCCCTCCTGCAAACCCTGGCTCCAAAGATTAATTTACACCTATTCAAATGATACCCATTTCAAGGCAACTCAATAACCTCCAGCCTCAGGTCAAGGACCTTGAATTAATGGAGATTTGCACTTGTGTCAGAAGCACCAAAGTGCTTCCAGGTTGAAAAGATTAGCCAGTGACATCACTGTTACTCGGGGGGAGGGAACAGTTGGGGGCTCCTTTCATGTCCCCATAAGGAGCTGGAGTGAAGGGCGGGAGCTCAACCCACTGCATGGCAGCACTGGGATCTCAAACATGGGTTTGCTAACCTCCATCCCAGCATCCTAACTACTCGAGCCACTGTGCTCCTATGACTGGAGATAAGGTAGCATTTTGTGTATAGCCATTAATCAAGTATTTTGGTTTAGCATATTATGAGATCATAGACACTGCCCATTTTATAGGCCATTTTGTCTTTCTAGGACTACCATGAAATATAGAATAATAGGATTGGAAAGGACCTTGGAGATCTTGTAGTCCAATCTTCTGCCCATGGCAGGAGATATAGAACATTAAATCAGCAAGAAAGATTTACAGCTTTTTTGCTGCCATCCAGCAATTGTCCAAATTTTTGAAACCCAGATGTGGTGGCCTTACATACATCAGGCTAACCACTGGTTAGCTTCTTTTAAAGCACTTGAGCCATTCTCTTTATGTGAAGGTGCAGAACCAAAATAAATGATATTTTTAATGCCAAAATAATTGCTAGATTGCCAAATCACAATCAGATTTAAGTATCTCACTTAAATCCATAAGGATTTGTACTCAATCAGTGAAATCCTGTCTGGTAGCCTTATGATAACTGAAAATTTGGAGTTTCAGAGATGGATGCTATGATCTCTGCAGAGATTGTGTTATTAATTTCTGCAATAAACTACAAACCACAATATCTGGAGGCATACATACGAAAACCAAAAACAAAGCATATTTTGTGAAATGTGAACTCAGCTATGCTATTAAAATGATTGCTGAAACTCCAGACTGAAATAAGATACTCTAACTGAGCTGTCTATGAAGAACTATTTAGGTTTTCATAGATGTCTCCGGCTTCAATTTTCTGAGCTATATCTCTCAGAATATCTACTAAAGGTAAAAGACCAAAAAGAAGAAGCTTATTAGTGCAATATTTTTCAGCACCTCTCTCTTTAGCTGCACAATAGAAAATGGTTAAGAGCAAAAAGTAGATAATTTATTACATGGTAAATGAAAGTAGCAGTTTTTATGTCAGACAATTGAGCACTTCTCTTTCACAGGGGTGTAACGTTATTATTTTTGAGACAGCCAAAGAAAGGAGTAAACATAAAGGAACTCAAATAGCAGCCCATGACTGAAGGTATTGCAGTTGAGGTAAGAAAGTTAGCTCTGTGAATAAAAATTTCCAACATATCTGTAGAAAAAAAATGAGCAACTCATTCTAATTGCCATTCTCTTTGATGTGCACCAGTTTTCTGTTTAATGGGAACATGGCACTCTTGTTCATTTTAAAAAAATTCCGCAAGGAAAATATTTCATTGTGAATAAAACACAACTGTGCAAGAACATTTTTGTTGGAACAGAACATTTTACAAAACTGAAGCCTATCTTCCTGTAACCATAATGAGCTTTGTAGGAATTTCTCTCTTTGGGGGTTTTTCCTTCACATGGGTTTTCATTCCAATGCTACTATGACTATTACCTACCGTATTTTTCGGACTATAAGACACACTTTTTTGTCTCCCAAAAGGGACTGAAAATGTCTGTGTGTCTTATAGACTGAATATTGCCAAAGTCCTGCCCACCCGCCGGCCGTTTTTTTGCCTCAGCACACCCCATTTTCAGGCCTTTTTTCAGCATTTTTCAGGCCTTTTTTTGGCCCATTTCCAGGGCTTTTTTCAGCTTGTTTTTGAGGCTTTTTGGCCCGTTTTTGAGGCTCTTTTTCAGGCCATTTTTTCAGCTTTTTTGGGCCAAAAAAGCTGAAAAAATGGCCTGAAAAAAGCCTCGAAAATGGGCAAAAAAGGCCTAGAAAACAGGCCAAAAAAAGCCTAGAAAACAGGCAGAAAAAAGCCTTGAAAATGGGCCAAAAAAAGGCTGGAAAAGGCCTGAAAAGAGGCCGAAAAATGGGGTGCACGGAGGCCAAACACTTTTTTTGTTGATTTTTTTTTAAATTTGATTTATATGCCGCCCTTCTCCGGAGACTCAGGGCAGCTTACAGTGCGTTAAGCAATAGCCTTCATACTTTTGTATATTTTACACAAAGTCAGCTTATTGCCCCTACAAACTGGGTCCTCAATTTACCTACCTTAGAAAGGATGGAATGCTGAGTCAACCTTGAGCCTGGCAAGATTCGAACTTACTTTAATTGCAGACAGCTGGTGTTAAATTACAGTGCCTTTGTCTGCAGAGCTATCCAGGCTCTTTCCAGGATAGCTGGAGAAATCCAGGAGATTTCCTCTTTTAAATTTAGGTGCTTCTTATAGTGAGGTGCGTCTTATAGTCCGAAAAATACGGTATATTCCAGGGAGTGAAAGGTGCTCTCCTTTGTATTATAGCAATACCACTTATATATTACTTCACAGTAATGTGAATGATGTAGGAATAGTACAGGGTCAGCTATATGAACACTGAAGGACCCTCTTTATTCACATTATTATAAGAAAGAAATGTGCTTGTTTAGAGATTACACTAAGTCAGCTAAATTCCATTCTTGGTAATATATATCTTCTGAGGGGCCTAGCTGTCAAGGATGCAAGGACATCCATATGTAATATATATCTTCTGAGAGGCCTAGCTGTCAAGGATGCAAGGACATCCATCTGAAACAAAAAGTTACTTATTATCCAAAGCAACCATGAATCTACGCATCAGCAATCACAGAACTAAGGAAGGTTGTTTAGCTAAAATAATCTTATGAACTAGAAAATAATGAAAGAATTTAGTAATTAGAAAGTGTCAATTATAATGTAACAAATGTATATTAACCATATATGGAAAACTGCTGTGCTCGCAAAATCCTTTGTCTTGGAGATGTATAAAAGGAGTTGTATCAGAGCTCTTCTTGGTTCAGAATTGCAGATACAAATCTGGTTCTGATACTGCGCAATAAACTATCTCTGGCTGACCAAGGAATGTTGTTTGGTCCCATCATTCCATAACAACAGTGTTCTACAGCCCTCTCTGGGTCCAATCTGGGTCCTCATTTTACCAACCTCAGAAGGATAGAAGGCTGAGTCAACTTTGAGCTGGTCAGGATTGAAGAAATCGAATTCCTGGCAATGTGAGCAGAGTTGACCCGCAGCACTGCATTCTCACCACTGCACCACCACGACTCCTGTCAAGTTTCTTTTGTGTTGCAAAAGAAACTGTTGCTGAGTTTAGTGGAGCACTCTACAGGTAAATAAACAAAAGATTGCTGCTTTAAATCTCACACTTACGTGCAGACTTTCATCTTACGGAGATTCAAAAATCTGGCCTTGAGAAATATAAATAACTACTGTGTTGCTTTTCAAGTATTCAGATGCCTCCAATTCTTTGTAACCATAGGCAAGGATTTTCTTTCAGCATCTTCTTGTAAGTTCTTGCAAGCTTCTGCTTGTGTCACCAGTGATAACATAAGCCCCTTTATCTTCTGTTGGCCTCCTTTTTAATTCATTTTCCCCAGAGACAGGATCTTCTCCAATACCTCTTCCTTTTCCATGATGCGTCCAAAGTTTTGGCTTCATTTTAAGTACATCCAGTGAGCAGTATGCTTTTACGTCATCCAGTATTGAATTATCGTTCTTCCTACAGTCCAAGTATTCTCAAGGATGTTCTCTAACATAAATTTTTCTTTATTCAGCCTTTCTGACGAATTCAACTTTAGCAAACATCTATTACAACTGGGAAAATCAGGACTTTAGCAATATGTCAATGTGAAGCATCTGCAATATTTTGTTTGCATTTGTCACAGTCTTTCTTCCAAATAGCAGATGTTTCTCTATCTCACAGCTATAATCATTTTGAAATATTGTCCCTAAGAAGTCTGTTCATCTTACTACTTGGTCTTCTTTTCTGACTATTTATTTGGATTGGATTGGATTGGCTTTGGCTGTTGATGTAAGCTTAGGTAGATTGCTTGATTTGGTTTGGTGTTAATATTGAACAGCTTTTGCACTTTCTTCCTTCACTTTTAAGCAGCAAATTCCACAATACTTCCTTGCTCCCAGCTATTAAAGTAGTATCATCAGTATCAGTGGTGAAATCCAATTTTTTTTACTACCGGTTCTGTGGACGTGGCTTGGTGGGTATGGTGTGGCTTGGTGGGCATGGCAGGGGAAGGATAGTGCAAAATCTCCATTCCCTCCCCACTCCTTGGGCCAGCCAGAGGCGGTATTTGCCGGTTTTCTGAACTATTCAAAATTTCCGCCACCGGTTCTCCAGAACCTGCTGAATTTCACCCCTGATCAGCATGTAAAATTTACTGTTATTTCTCTCAGCAATTTTAATTCCAATTTTTTCTTGTCTGGCATTTCTCATATTCAGTATATATAGTGCATAGATAAAATTAAAGAGTAATACTAGAATATTAATAAATGTTAACACTTTAGTACTATACTGGTCACTCATATTTTGCAACCTCGAGGTGATAGGAGAATATCAGAATAATCTGAAACATCTGGAGAGATGCTTTGGAACTCTGTAGCCAACTATGATGAACCTATGAAGTATAAAGTTTTCTGTCATGGAACATGACTTATCATGGATCCTGCATTCTAATATGCAGTAAAGTGATCTTGACAAGTAATATATTTTTCCACACTAACAATTTTGTTGCTATTGTTTTATTAAATTTAGAAGCCTCCTGATTCCATATGATTCTGAATAGCTTACAGGTTAAGTATAAGTTACCTGAAATTTTAATAAACATTTAAGGTAAAGGTAAAGGTTCCCCTCGCACATAAGTGCTAATCGTTCCCAACTTTAGGGGGCGGGTGCTCATCTCCTTTTCAAAGCCGAAGAGCCAGTGCTGTCTGAAGACGTCTCCATGGTCATGTGGCCGGCATGACTAAACGCCAAAGGCCCACGGAATGCTGTTATCTTCCCATCAAATGTGGTCCCTATTTTTCTACTTGTATTTTTTATGTGTTTCTGAACTGCTAGGTTGGCAGAATCTGGGACAAGTAACGGAAGCTCACCCTGTTACGCGGCACTAGGGATTCGAACCGCTGAACTGTCAACCTTTCGATCAACAAGCTCAGCATCTTAGCCACTGAGCCACCGCGTCCCTTTTATTAAACATTTATTAAACATTTAAACATTTAGCATTGACTTAAAATGAGGCCTCTCAGAAATTTTAAGTTGCTTGATCATTTCTAGCATAGAGATGGCTGGGATCATAATAGTAGTAGTTTAGTTTGGCTTAACTTATTGTGTTGTCCAAACCCAGCCATTCTGATTAATAAAAAAATAGGGTATGCCTTAGAATACAATATGGACATGGCTCATTGCATTCAACAAATCATTGTTTGCTGTATTATGTGAACACTAGCATTGATGATTGGGTAATGAAATGCCTGCAAGAAAACAAGCAAGCTCAGAGAGCACCAAGGACCCCGTATGAGATCCCAGTTCAAAAGGAAGGCATTCTCCATAAAACCAGGTCTCTATAACACAATTCCTGAAGCTTCCAATTGACTGGTTCTTATTCTTATTCCAATCAATATATTGATGCTATTCTCTCCATGTTTTAGTATTGATTGCTGCATGATTCAAGTTCTTAGAATTACATAATTCAAGGTCTTATGTGCACCCAGAAAATTAAATTCATTGTATTACCATAGCAAAAGGGATGTGGTGGCTCAGTGGCTAAGATGCTGAGCTTGCCGATCGAAAGGTCGGCAGTTCAGCGGTTCGAATCCCTAGTGCTGCATAACGGGGCGAGCTCCCGCTACTTGTCCCAGCTTCTGCCATCCTAGCAGTTCAGAAGCACGTAAAAAATGCAAGTAGAAAAATAGGGACCATCTTTGGTGGGAAGGTAACAGCGTTCCGTGCGCCTTTGGTGTTTAGTCATGCCGGCCACATTGTTGTGACCCAGGCCCAAATAGTTAGTATTAAATACAAACAGTTCGAAAACAAACAGACTTTATTAGAACAGCTGAGAATTAACTCATTCTCAGCGTAGTCCAAACTAAATTGAAGCAAATTCTTCAAAACACCATTCCTCAGTTTATCACTGACCTTGGGATAATTAGGCAAACTGCCAAAGCCTTTCTTGGCAAAAGTTCAGAAGCAGAAGACGCCGACATGAAAGGAATATAGTGAAATAAGAAGCAAATCTCTCAACGTTGTTTTCCGGCAAAGAGGCCAAGAGCTGTTGCTGGTCTTTTAAGCCTTATGGGAGGGGCCAATCATTTCTTGGCCCTACTCCCGAGTCATCCTCTCTGCTTTATCTGCTCCTGCCTTCTGGCAGCTCTTCTCATCATGCACTAGGAACGGGCTCCTCCTGTTCCTCTGCCTCTCTACTGTCAGCTTCTGGAGGCTCCAAAGTCCGCACATCACTCCCCAATGGCCCTGGCCCCATCTCTGCCTCCGACGCAGAGCCCTCATCCGGGCCTTCCGCATCTCCAGGATTGGCCCATGTTCTTCCTCAGCCTCATTGCTGTCCAACTCCGCTGCCAGCTCCACAGGCTGCGGGCAGGCCACAACACACATGACCACGGAGACATCTTCGGACAGTGCTGGCTCTTCGGCTTTGAAACAGAGATGAGCACCGCCCCCTAGAGTCGGGAAACAACTAGCACATATGTGCGAGGGGAACCATTACCTTTACTTTTTATTATCAAAGCTGTGTGAATACAGACCTGAACTAGTTTTAGGAGAAGAACTTGTCCACTGCATTCATTGCTGGTGGTTTTTCAGTACTCTTTTTAAAAAATGGACAATTTCTGTGGAATAAAAGCAACAGCCTCTGTTATTTTCCGAAACATGCCAGTTAGGGAGGGAGAGAAGAACCACAGGACAGCAGTAACTCAGTTTAATCTGCACTACTGCAATAGACTGAGGCTAAGGTTCCCTACAGTCTATCAACAGTCTATTCAAGGTTCTTTTGAAATCAGGCCAGATGGAAGAGGATTTATGGGCTCAGTGTCTGATAAACAATAAACATAGGACAGTGGGTAACTGAGCAGTTATTATTTCAACTAGGGGATTTGTGTCAGATTTAATAAATTCTCAGGCTGCTTTGAACAACCCAGCTGGATAACACTGTATCTGACAAAACAATGGTAGACAAATATAAGAACATTTCACCGAGAAGCCATCTGTGCAAATCATACCCATCATCAGTGCCTTATTGTTAACCTATGACATGTTATACAAGAAAGCAAAGAGACAAGAACTAGAGAATCATATTGCTTCCTCAACACTACATGTGACATAGTTACCCAGCAGCTGTTTCTTTAAAACTTTTGCTATTGTTATTCTTTCTGGGTGTTTTTAAAGGGGTTGTTTTGTTAGCCACTTCAACTCCCAAAATACCTAAAATAAGACTGATTGAAATTTATTTATTTATTTATTTAGTATTTAAACTTGTATGCTGCCCTATCTCCGAAAGGACTCAGGGCGGCTCACAACAATAAAACAAGCAAAAACAATATTAAAAATACCCAATAGGATTATAAAAGACCATTAAAATCCCCTTTAAAACCCCTTCAGTCCAAACCAGCCAGGCAAAATAACCATGTTTTAAGGTCACGGCAGAAAGAGCGAAGGTTAGGGGCCACGCGGAGCTCCAGGGGGAGCTGATTCCACAAGGTAGGTGCGCCCACAGAGAAGGCCCGCTCCCTAGGGATCGCCAGCCGACATTGTCTGGCCGACGGCACCCCAAGGAGGCCCTCCCTGTGGGAACGCATCGGGTAATTGGGAGCTGTCGCTGGCCGCAGATGGTCCGCCAGATACCCCGGGCCTAAGCCATGTAGGGCTTTATAGGTAATTACCAGCACCTTGAATCTCACCCGGAGGGCAACCGGTAGCCAATGCAGGTCCCACAGGAGTAACATAAGAGTGTCGGGACACTCCCATTACTACCCGCGCGGCCGCATTCTGCACACAATGTGTTTGGGGCTTTCCTCCCCCCCCCCCCCCCCGCAAACAACCCATACACATAATCTTTCATAAAACGGATCCTTCTACATTTTAGTTCAGATCATCCATGAACTCCAAATCCGGTTATTAAAGTACGGTATGGGGAGGATTTTTCAAAAGGACTTCACTTTGAGTCGAGCTTTTTCACACGGGTTATAAAGTTTGTTTCGCGTGGACTCAGAAAAGCTGATGGGAAATATTAATTTTTAGCTCCTCCAAGCAATAGCTGCATTGCTAATCATGCAGTCAATTCTGGCTCAAATATAACCTTTTCCCTGTTTCATGTGCCACGTCATATTTGTGGCAGTTCTGCAACAAGGTTTAAAAAGGATCCAATGAGCCTCAGAACTACCAGACAGTACATTAGTGCGTTTTGCACACCATATCTAAAGGTTCCATTTTTGGCTTACACCAGGGATCAGCAACCTGCAGCTCTGGAGCCGCATGTGGCTCTTTCGCCCCTCTGCTGTGGCTCCCTGACACTTAAAATATGCGTCACAACTGCCAATGTGCGATACCTGCCGGCACACAATTTATTGAGCTTTTCAACCTCTGGTAGGCCAACCAGGAATAAATCCAAGAAAAGAAAAGTTTCAGAAGAAAACAGAATATTTAATTCAACTACATATGCTACTTTTATGGCAGCTTAAGAAATAGTCAGGCATGGAAGGGTTTTGTGACTCCCGGTGTTTTCTTTTCTGTGGGAAACGGATCCAAATGGCTCTTTGAGTGTTTAAGGTTGCAGACCCTTGGCTTACACTAAGATACACTTCATCAATGTGCTGAGTAAAATGGGAACAAATTTAGAAAGTGGAGGAACTAATACCAATGTACTGTTATGATTGGTAACATAGTCAGCCAGACCGTTTAGATTGGATTTGGCATTTTAATCCACCAGTCCAGTCCTTTTCAAGGACCTGGAATAGGCATGTGCTGCTGTTTTAATAGAGGTATTGTTAGAGGATGGTGTTAGAGAATGTAAGTTTTTCCAAGAAAAGCTGTCTTTTGCAATTGGCTGGTGATAATTTTGTCCATGCTAGTGGTGTTCAAATGATGCTCCAGATGTTTTAGGATTTCACCCAAGGCACTATCTTTGCTTTCTTTGGGCACAATCATTCTACTTCTATTTGCAGGTCTTTGCATTTCGTGATGCTTGTGCAATCGTTTAGATGGCTGCTTTGCAGAGTGAGTTGATCGTCCAAAAAGTTCAGTGCAGTTCCTTTCAAAGCTATTGCTGTAGACATGTCCATACCCAGCTCTTTTGCTTTGGTGTACTCTCATCAGAAATATTGTTTGTATATACAGACAATCTCTCAGAATAGTATTAGCTATACTGGGCCTCTGAAATTGGCCTAACAAATTTTGTTGTATATATGATGTACAATGACAAGAAAGGCTATACCAGGGTTCTGCAACCTTAAACACTCAAAGAGCCATTTGGACTCGTTTCCCACAGAAAAGAAAACACCCGGAGCCACAAAACCCTTCCCATGCCTGACTATTTCTTGAGCAGCCATAAAACTAGCATATGTTGTTGAATTAAATGTTCTGTTTTCTTCTGAAACTTTTCTTTTCTTGGATTTATCCATGGTTGGGCTACTAGGGGTTGAAAAGCTCAATAAATAGCATGCCGGCAGGTGTCGCACATTAGCGGTTTTGATGCATGTTTTGAGTGACAGGAAGCCACAGCAGAGGGGTGAAAGAGCCACATGCGGCTCCAGAGCTGCACATTGCTGACCCCTGGGCTATACTATAGAGGAAATCTGACTCAATATTTGGAGCAAGAGAAGTTCACTCACACCTTTTGAACACTTTGGACTAATTTCCAGTCCTTTGATCATCCCCTGTTGCTCTTTTCAGAATGTGTAGTTGGAATCCTTCTTGAATTGTGATGCTCAGAACCCAGGCATCAGCAGCTGACTGCAATGAATTAAAAAAATGCTGTATGATGGCATCAAGATGGTAATTGCAGTCTTGCATTGGAGGTGCAACAATGCATTGCACAGAGTTTTCAATATGACCTAGTCAGGGGTGGGTTCTAAATTTTTTTACTATCGATACTGCGAGCGTGGCTTATTTTGTGGGTGTGGCTTGGAGGTCATGTGACTAGGTGGGCATGGCTAGCTGGTCAGAGTCATTTTTGGAAGGTCCTCGCACTTACGACCAGTCCTCGCACTTACGACCCAACTCATTTGTTTGCTTTTAACACTGATCAGCTGTAGGGCGGCCCTTTGAAGCCCCGCGGCAAGAGTTTAAACAGTTTTTTTCCCTCTAGTCATCAGCTGGGACTCAGGAGGCAGCAATAGATTGGGGGTGGGACCAAATAAAAGGTAAGAATAACGTGGGTGGGTGGGGGGGAGGGCGGGGGGGGAGAACTGGTTCGGTGACGTCATATCGTCACCGCTACTGGCTCAGCCGAACCAGACCGAACCGGGAGGAACCCACCACTGGACCTAGTACATGTTTAGTTGGTTGTTTCCCCTCTGAACAGTTACTCCTCTGAACTGGAAACTAATTAAGGTGAGACTTGACCTGTGCCAGATGGAAAGTTATTCCTTCATAGTCATGGGACTGTAAATCTGAGCAACAGCAACACTGGACCTGCTGAATTTTCCTCCTTCACTTTTATTTTGCTTTATTTTATTGTATTTTTGTTTTGATTACTGCTGACCATCAAAATGTCAGCAGTTTGTAATAAAAGTTTATACTATGTACTTTCCCCACTGAGCGAAAAAATAGATACCATTTCCTAACTTGGGAAAGATGCTGACTCTACGGAGAAAGGAAAACAGCTGTAATAGATTATTTCTTATGTACCAATGTACAAAACACCTCTTCCCTTGTTGTGTCTTTTAAAACATAATAGCCTAAATATACTACAACTATGCAGCATTAAGCAAGATAAAAGAGAAAGTATTAGTTATTTAGCTGTAGCAATGAGCAATGATCTGCACCAATTCACTATGCCTTTTGGAACGATCTAGACCCATGATGGCGAACCTATGGCACGCGTGCCCAGGTGGCACGCGGAGTCATGTTGCCTGGCACGCCAGCTCAGCTCTGTCAACTGATTTTCGGCCCTTTTGGGCCCACCAGAAGAGGGCATGGGGTGGGGGGAAGGCCCGTTTTTCTTTCTCCCTGGCTCCAGATCCTCTCTATGCATCTGGGAAGGGCGAAAACAGCCTTCCCCACCCCCTTGGAGGCCCGAAACGGCCCGTTTCTCAACGTCCGTCCTCCTAGGGAGTGGGGAAGGCTGTTTTTGCCCTCCCCAGATGCATAGAAAGGATCTGGAGCCAGGTGAGAAAGAAAAACGGGCCTACCGGGCCATCGTATGCCAGGAGTGGGGGGGGAAGGGTGGTCGCGCTCACATGTGCGTGGCGGGGCACATAGAATTATGGGTGTGGCACATGCACAGGCAAACCTCCCTCGCACCCCCCCTTCCTGGCACGCGATGGCAAAAAGGTTAGCCATCACTGATCTAGACCTTAGGTTTTGGCAGGAATCTCACTGCCCATGGTAGTGTCAGAGTTCCAAGTAATACACCCATAGCAGACAGAACTCTGAGGCAAGCAGTTTCCTCAAAGAACCCATTTATTGGATCTATCATATTGGCACAAGCTAGTGAAAACCAACTCTAGAGGTTCCCGCGGTTTTCACCTAATTAAAAGTAAAAGTTTTTCCTCCTTTCCCAAACAGTCAGTCACATGGTCCAGTCAAGGTGCTGTCTGGTTGCTTAGAAACTTCACTTCTCTCTCCAACCACCTGTGAGAATGTTCTTGGTTCAGAGGGGAAACTATTTTATTTTGGCTACAAAACCCCAGCTATCGCTATTCCCCCACTCCCCTATCCCTCAGCACCTTTGTGGCCGCACTGAAGCCTCCAAGATGTCTTCGGTCAGGCTAGCTTCAGAGTTGACAGGTAAGTTTACAGCATGGTACTCTCTCTGCTCTCTTTCAAATTCTTAAACCAAGTAGTAATCTCACCAGTTGATTAGTTCCTCTGGTGGAGAAGGACCAGCCACTCATAAATAGATCAAAAATTTGCCAAATGCAGAGATTAAGTCTATAAAATTTAATCTTACATGTTTCTTGCAAACTGCTGAAATCTTTTCTAGTTCCAGTCCTTGATCTCTCTTGAATGGCTTATAGCAACAAAAAAAAAAAAAAAAAAGGAGCCTTCTTTAACTGACTCGGAAACTTTATTTCTATCACTGAGCAATAAAAGTACAATCAATAAAATGAACGACACAAAACTAATCCCTAGTCTCAAGTCTGAGTCTTCTTTAACTGTGATTTGGCAGCAGTCAATGTGACATACATTGGTTGACAGTTGACTAGTCTTGGTGTCACATGAATCCCTGCATAGCCCGAGCAGATTTCATACAAAAAGTATGAAATCAGAGAAAATCAGGGTAATCAGAGAGAGTCCTACAAGTTAAATAAATAAAATGTAATGCCATCACTGTGGGGGTAAACATAACGTGATTGGCAGTTGTCTTTGCAACAGCCTCAGTCGATAATGAAATTGGAGGGAAGATATAACTGCCATTACTTCTATTGAACTGTTCTCCCAAGGGATTCAGCAAGAACACCAGCCCTTCTGCAAAAAAAAGCCTGCACTATTGATTCCCTTTGAAAGTAAAAAAATGTTCACAACAGAGATACCCTAATGAGCAGAACCACCTTACTTCCCACTCATTGTTTGCCTGTGGAAAAGCAATGCATCAAGTGACTAACTTGTTCAAACAGATTCTTACCAAATGATATTTCATCGTACGAGCCCGTCCATATCTCAAATGCAAATTGCAGCAGAGAGATCAACTTCATATCCTTTTGTTTATTCTGGTTTCACGTCACACACTGCTGTTGATTATTGTGAATAACCAACTGTGTAGAATATGATATGAGCCTGGGTTTATTGTATGATGATACTGAAGCAGACAGGATTCACCCTTCTACCAGGAAAGCATTCATAATCAAGGTTGTTAATGAAGAGAGAGAAACGAAAAGCCATCTGAATTTGTTTATCACAAAAGACAGTCAACGGGCTGAGGCGTAGTGAGACAAAGTTACGTGAAATAGTTTGGAATGAAACCTGCACCAAGGAACCATGTTTGCAGCAGATGTAAAAACAGCTTAACAAAGAAAAAAGATATCTTTAACTTTAGGTGACATAAAGCACAAAAGAGAGAGGAACAATTGGGCTGAGAAGGTTTGGCAGACAAATTATTTGATCGATGGACTGTACTTGTATAGAAGGAATACCGCTCCACTGTTGCATCTAGGCAATAAAATCCAATATTTGGGAAGGAGAAAATCGAGACTGAGCCACAGAACTAAAAAAGAAAGAGTGCAATTCCTGTCACCTTTAGAGTTAGTTTCTCAATGATGCAATCAGGGTCCAATCATTTCAATAAGAATACGCATCTATGTCCTGAGACTGCAAGGATGATGCTACTAATACACATGGATGTGCCATGGAGAAACTTAACTAATACACGCTAAGAAATATATGTATTTTCAAACCAGGGTGAAATAGAAACAGGGAAGGCAGTTCAGATAAGATGAACAGTGGTAAACCCTTGCAATGTATCTATAATAAGAGGAGGAGAAAAATCAATGAGAATTTTACCACCCAGAATTTACAGACTGGTATAAGCCGAATGAATCACATATCCCTAAATTCCGTAGGACCATAAAATATGTTGAAGAGAATCACTGGTAAATCTGTTTTGATCATCCCTATCTTAATCAAAATATGCTGTAACTAAATTAAAAAAATACTTGCCTTTTCTTATATTAGCTAATACATTCCTAAATGTAACAAGTACCGTGTTTCCCTGAAAATAAGACCCTGTCTTATATTTTTTTGAACCCTGAAATAAGTGCTTGGCCTTATTGCCATGCGCTCAAAAGCCCAATTGGGCTTAATATCAGGGGATGTCTTATTTTGGGGGAAACAGGGTAGTTCTCAGCAATGGATCCAGATATCTTCTGGAATAAAAGGAACCCATATTAAAAACCTCAGTACAATTCTACTTCCTGTAGTACAATTCTACTTTCTACTTAGAATTGTAGTATATATTTAGTTGTAGGAGGGGAGAAAGTCTACAACTATTTTTAAACCCAACCCTGGTGCTCAGTGGTCCAAAAAATGTTGATGTGTCATCAAAATTACGACTGTTGCAGCACTCCTGCAGTCTTTCACCCTTTCACCCTGACGACTAATCACAGAGATGCTGCAGCATGCCCCACCCCCTATTTCTTCCGCATCCTGCCCCATTGGGTCGTCATAGATACTGGACCCCTGGCAGTCCCCAATAACCTTTCAAGGATTCAAAGTCAAGGAGATTAATATTTTAAAATTTCTCAGTTTGAATTTCTAGTACAGAAATGTCAATGCAGGGGTGAAATGCTCCGGGTTCGGACATTGCTTGGCCGACGGCACCCTGAGGAGGCCCTCTCTGTGCGAGCGTATTGGCTGGTGGGAGGTTATCGGTAGCAGCAGGCGGTCTCGCAAGTATCCTGGCCCTATGCCATGGAGCG
Organism: Pantherophis guttatus; assembly: GCF_059756535.1. Classification (NCBI taxonomy): domain Eukaryota; kingdom Metazoa; phylum Chordata; class Lepidosauria; order Squamata; family Colubridae; genus Pantherophis; species Pantherophis guttatus. Next base: position 81,448,496 of record NC_142068.1, on the reverse strand, counting down.
CTTTAAATGTGTCAATGTATACATCCAACATAAAATAAAGCTGCTTGGGGGCTTCAGTCATTTTTTAACAATATAAAAGGGTCCTTTTAAGAGCCTCAATTACAGACTAATACTTTCTCCACCTAAGTCTAGAGGAACCAGGTATCCTCAGGTATCACCTTGAGGGATGCTGAGAGGACAGGGATCAAAATTCAAGATGCTATCATAACTAAGTGGAAAAAATCAGATAATATGAAGACATTCATTGCTGAAAATCCTAAATAATGTACCATTTATATTGCACGTTTGCTCTGAACAAGGCTGTGAGCGTGTGATAAAGTGGTTGCAGTCAGATCCTTCACTTCAGTATCTGGGGAAATTAGCCTACAGAGAAGGAGTTTAGTCAAAGTCAGAAGATGTCATGCTGTAATACAGAGCAAGATCAAAGTTGCCTCCCACTGGCGGTCCAGAGGGACTAACGCAGAAGGCAGCAGCATCCTGAATTACAATCAGTACCACCCTCAGTGGGATTGCTGGCTGTCAAGGCAAGTCGATCCATAGGCAGTGAGACACCTGGCTGAACTGTAGGCTTATATGCCCTTGAAACACAAGCAGGCATAGGTGGAAAAGGGAGCTGGCAAAAGAGTGTTGCAATTACTTTTTTTTTAAAGAGGACATTATACTTCTCAATCTCTTATCATTTTCAACTGCAGTACTAACCGTTCTTGTAAAGTGGGGCTGAATGTTTTGAAGTCCTCTTCTAAAGATACTAACCCAGTGAGAACATGCTGATAATCTGGTTTCTGGTTTTCCTAAAAGAAGTGCACATTTTCTATAGTTTACCCACGCCAATAAGCCTTTAGCAAATATGTAAAGTGAAAGAGACCTTCCTTTCTTTGAGTGTCTTTCAGGAAGCAATAACTTTCCATCTTTTCTGCATTTGTTGAAGTCCCAGCTTTTTGTTCATATGGGCAAAAGTTGACCAGGATAGATGGGGATTCTTGCCAAAACAGATTTGGGGAGCAAAAAGTTGCTTTAAAACAAAGGATGTCCAAACTTGGCAACTTTAAGATCTGTGGACTTTAACTCCAAGAATTCCCCAATCAGCCGTTCTGGGAGTTGGTCCACAGGTCTTAGATTTGCTAAGGTTGGATACTCTCACTTTAAAACATGTCCTATAATGATGGGTTTCTCACCAGTTTTAAGATCAGAGGTGGTATTCAGCAGGTTCTGACCAGTTCTGGAGAACTGGTAGCGGAGATTTTGAGTAGTTCAGAGAACTGGTAAATACCACCTCTGACTGACCCGCCCCATCTATTCTCTGACTCCCGAGTCCCAGCTGATCAGGAGGAAATGGGGATTTTGCAATAATCTTCCCCTGGAGTGGGGTGGCAATGGAGATTTTACATTTTCCTTTCTCCTGCCACGCCCACTAAGCCATGCCACGTCCACCAAGCCATGCCCACAGAACCGGTAGTAAAAAATTTTGAATCCCACCACTGTTTAAGATGCTTTCAATGAAGTATAAAATCATTCTTCAACTGAAGAGATTGTTTTTTAGGGGGAAAAACTTATGTGCTTCTGTGGCCAATACAAGGTCCCACCATAGAAGATTTAAGTAAAAATTATTGATATCATGTGTACAAAGCAATTTGACCATTCCAGATTACATACTGTGACAATTCCCATGCTGACTATTTCTATGGCTTATTATACTTATTAAACCAGGAAGTTAGCTGGTTATAGCACTTTGATCTCACTACTTCAAATGACTCCAGGCAATTTTTTTTCTTGATGATTATTGTTCCCCTATTTATGGCAGTCCTCAAAGTGACTTGCCGTGCTTTGTCTTCCTCCTCTCTTTAAAATTTTAGCAAGGGGTTCCCTCCCCGGTTGCTGGGTGGATGTGGTCATGGTGGGCGTGGCCTAGTCACCCTCCTGCACCATGGCAGGGGTCTGTGTTTTTGCCCTCCCCAGGCTCCGGAGGCTTTTTTTGAGCCTCTAGGAGGGCGAAAATGGCCTCTCCAGGCTCTGGAGGCCCTCTCAAGGCCAGAAATGGGCCTTCCCGAACTTCTGGTTTTTCACCCTCCCGAGCCTCCACATGCACCCTGCACCCAAAACAGGCCACGTGGGGACTCCTGGGAGGGGAGGGTGGGGTGGGCAGGGCCAGCCAGAAGTGGGATTTGGGGGTTCTCTGAATTGCACAGAATCTTAGCTAGAGGTTCTCCCGAACCCTTGCGAATCCTCAGCAGCCCACCCCTGGTTATTTCCCATACTATTCCACATAACAGCCAGCTTTTTCCCAGACTTCTGCTAGCAATCTTCAGAAAATATGCATTTTGAGCCCTTTGAGTCTGGGGCAAGACCCATTCACCCATCCCATCTGGTTTATTCATTCTGCAATGAATTTCAGGAACTTTTTTAAAAAAGGAAACTCGACTGCAACATAATTTAATCTCATTGTTCTAATTAACTAAAAGATTAATTAAAAAAAAACCTTTTTGGCCTTCCTCACTACTGTCAGTACTTCATTTTGGTAACAGTGGCATAATACATTCCTATTTCTCATTAACTGGAGTTTTAAATAGTGTCAGGCTTCTCTTGACTTTTCAAATTCCCATTTTAAAATGTGACATTATTTTAAATCAGTACAGTGGGTGTACATATACCCTCCACATTCATATTATTTTGAGAAATACTATAATTCTGAATTATTTATTATGAATAAGAATTAGCTATAAAATGCCATTGGGCATACTAATATAAGAAGAAATTTATTGTTCAATTAGCATTCACTATTTTTTTTATGTATTTGTATATCAGTTAAAAAAAATTAAAATCTGAGATGGATGAATGGATGGAGAGAGAGAGAGAGAGAATTAAATTCTAACACTGCATAATAAATATGAATATTTACATATAAGTTCAGAATTTTAGCTTGTTCATCAAAATATACACATATCTGAGAAAAGAAAAGAAAATGGAAGCAGATGGCAATTTTGAGAAATAGAACAGATTCATTTTGATACTTGAAATCTAGACCATTTTTTACAAGTGATTTATAGCACATGTTACGGCATCACCGAGACAATATGAAGCAGATCAATTACAGTTGGATGTTTCTAGATGACACTTTGAATCAATTGTGGGAAAAGGACTTTAGCACACTACACTGAAGTTGGTTTGCTAGACCATTAATGGTGAAAGTGTGAGAACTATGGAGACAAGTGTCATCAGTATCCAGATAATATTCAGCACTATTGCTCCTTGCCAGCTTAATTCCAACAAAGAAGATGATTCTAGTGAACACTGATCAAGTTTGATAAAGAGCTACCAGAGGCTTCATAAAGCGAATTTAAATCCAGGCAAAATAAAAATACAAGGTTGAGCAGGAAGTGGGATTAGGCCAAAGGTGAAATCCAGCAGGTTCCGACAGGTTCTGGAGAACTGGTAGTGGAAATTTTGAGCAATTCAGAGAACCGGCAAATACCACCTATGGCTGGCCCCAGAGTGGGGTGGGAATGGAGATTTTGCAATATCCTTCCCCTGGAGTGGGGTAGGAATGGAAATTTTGCAGTATCCTTCCCCTGGAGTGGGGTGGGAATGGAGATTTCACAGTATCCTTCCCCTGGAGTGGGGAGGGAATGGAGATTTTACAGTATCCTTCCCCAGCCACGCCCACCAAGACATGCCATGCCCACCAAGCCACACCCACAGAACCGGTAGTTAAAAATTTTGAATCCCACTACTGGTACTTTGGTAAATACTGTAAGTTGGCCCCCTTTTCCTCGTGGCAGCCCTTAACCTATTGGAAGACTGCTATCATGTCACCTCTGGTCTTTCTTTTCACCAGACTAGGTATACCCAATTCCTGCAATCATTTTTCATATGTTTTAGCTTCTAGGCCCCTAATCATTTTTCTTGCTGTTCTCTGAACTCTTTCCAAAGCCTCAAGATCTTCTTCTTCTTTTCTTTTCTTTTTTTTTTGTATTGGGGTGACCAAAACTGGATACAGTATTCTAAGTCTGGTTTTACCAAGCTTTGTAGAGCAGTACTAGTGTTCTGTCCCCGTCCCCACACACACACAAACAGCCAGCCGGGGGTTAAAGAAGTACTCGGCACACACAAGGTTCGTTATCAGGAACTTGGCAGCAATACGATAACCATCTGCCAAGTGCTTTACTACAAGAAGAGAGAGTGTTCCTCCATCAGATAACACCAACGAATACACACAGTTTTCAAAACAGACCAGCTCAAACATGAAACCTTCAGCAGATTCGGCGTTGTACAAAGTGACTAGCCAGAAGTTAGCTTTGTCCATCACAGAGTCTAAATGGCCACCACACTATCTTATATAGCCTGTGGGGTGTGGTCCAGTGACTCAGCTTAATCCCTGACATGCCTCCTCATCTGCTGCAAATGTTTATTTCACCTTCATTGGCATGGATCCAGGAATGACTTATCACCCTCATCGCTGTCATCGGAGACACCTGGCTCCTGGTCAATCTCCTCTCCCTCGGCAGACACCTGAGGCATTGCCAGAGAGGAGGGGCCTGGAGAGGGAGGCCTGGCCGGCTCCTCTCCTTCATGTTCAGAGCCTTCTTCCTCTGATAAGATGGGCTCAGGGGTCGGAGCCACAACAACTAGTACTTTACGTGATCTTGATTCTATCCTTCTGTTAATGCAACCTAGGATTGCATTGGCTTTTTTTGTCTGCTGTTGGCTCATGTTTGAATGGTTGTCTACTAGGACCTAAAGGTCCGTTTCACGGTTATTAGTGTTGAGGCAGGTTACACCTAATCTGTAGCTACACTTTTGATTTTTCTTGCCTAAGTGTAAAACCTTGCTTTTCTCTATGTTAAATTTCATTTTGTTGGATAGGGCCCAGCGAACTAGCCTATCGAGATCAGTGGTGGGTTGTACCAGTTCGCCCCGGATTGGATGAACTGGTAGCAGCAGCTGCAGGCTCCGCCCAGCCGCCCAGACATCTCTGTGCACACACAAAAGCTTCTGTGTATGCACAGAAGCATTGCACACGTGAAGGTACGCACGCCCACGAGCGAACCGGTAGCAATGGGATTTGAATCCCCCTACTGATTGAGATCCATCTGGATCTTGATTTTGTCTTCTGGATTTTATACCTGCTAGCTGTGACATTTGATCTATATACAATGAATGTACCTCGTGTACACGCTGCCCGTACATAGTCTCTGTTGAAGTAATAGGCTTGTTTTACACTTGAGGTAACTTTCAAACATGTTTTCTCCAAATTCGATAAAAGTGTTTCCTCTTTCTAATAGCAAAGAATATGAGTTGTCGGGGTTGAATTACTTTTATGTGTCCTGTACAATAGAATAGATTTATTACAATTCCAGCCAAAGGCAGAAGACAGCTGTTCTCTTCAAAACCATCATTCATAAAATCAACCCAATACGAATGGATTCAAAACACACATTCAAAAATAACCATTTTTCTTGGAATCACTGACCCCTATCTTTTAAAGATCCTGGAGCACCAGGGAACTACCAGAGGACTGGAAAAGAGCTGACGTAGTTTCCATCTTCAAAAAAGAGAAAAAAATAGATACAGGAAACTAGAAACCAGTCAGCCTGATATTAATACCTAGGAAGATCGTGGAAAAGATAATCAAGGAGCAGATCTGCAAACACCTAGCAACAGGCGAAGCTATTATCGGAAGCCAACATGGCTTTGTCACTCCAAACAAACCGTACTGCATTCCTTTATGAAGTTACTAAATTAGTGGACCAGTGAGTAAGTGGACCTTACTTCTTAATAAGGTAGGAAAATGTGGGATAGTCAGCATCACCACCAGATGGATTTGTAACTGGCTAGAAAACAGTAGAAAAATAGGGACCACCTTTGGTGGGAAGGTAACAGTGTTCCGTGCGCCTTTGACGTTTAGTCATGCCGGCCACATGACCACGGAGACGTCTTCGGACAGCGCTGGCTCTTCGGCTTTGAAACGGAGATGAGCACCGCCCCCTAGAGTTGGGAACGACTAGCACATATGTGTGAGGGGAACCTTTATCTTTACCTTATGAATATATTATTGTTAATCCTATGTAATGTTTTGAGTGGATTACTGCAAAGCCAATTCCACTGATGTTCTGCGTGAAAATCTTTCAAACGATAACACCATGTCAAAGACGAGAAAGGCAAAATCATTCTGCAAACCTCTCATCAAAGGCACCATTAGGATTCCCAGACCATATCCTCTGGTGTTTTGCTTTTCCCTGTCCACCTTCTCAAAAGGGTTGAGTTGACTGTTGGAGGGCAAAAGGCAAGGGAACACTGCCTTAACCAAAAATAGCACAATGAGATCCTGCTGAGACCCAGGGGGACCAATTTTACATTTCTTCTCTGCTATTTTGCCTGCTGAAAATTGACTTCTTTCTGCAGAGCTGAACCGAACCGTTCCAAAATTGCTGAAGCTACCAGTTTGGCAGCCGAATCCCTTTCCTCTTCTTAAATAAGCAAGCGTGATTTCGATCAGGCAGACAACATGATTGCAGGGTGGTTCAGGGGGAAGAGGGTTATCAGAGCAATGTTGCTGCTGCTGATTCCTTTGCTACTATAAAAGGAATTTTAGTTGCTGCTTGGCTTTAACCAAAAAAAATAAAGAAAGAATACAAAGGCATAATGAATGGCTAGCGTATTTCTAAAGTCATCCCAGATAGAATTATTTTAGCTGATGCTGCAAGACCCTACTGCACAACAAAACTTAACGTATCCCTTGAGTGAGGTTTCACTTTTAGTGACTTTTTATTAAGATGATGTATTGTTTTGTTGACAACCATACTTCTCACTGTTCTTTTCTGGTTTTCTAATTTACTTCTTAATCCCCAAATCCCACTTCTGGCTGGTTCCGCCTACCCTGCCCCTCCCCTCCGAGGAGTCTCCACAGGGCCCATTTTGGATGCAGGTAAATGCAGGGCGCGTGCAGAGGCTCAGGGAGGGTGAAAAACAGGCCAGGCCACGCCCACCCATCAACCAGGCAGAGAACCCCTTGCTAAAATTTTTTGTATGGTATTCAGTCCTATTCAGAAACCTTACCAGTTTCATCTTGAGAAAAAAAATATCAAATATAGAACGATGTGCATGCAGGCTCTTCTACACTTTGCTCTGACCTATTATTTCCAATTTATGCCACAAGAAGACTGAAATCATAAACAAAGTTAATTTAGGAATTATGAAATCATAGCTCTAGAAGATAGCAGACACTTTGCGATTGTTGTGATATTTTTGTTTTCATGCAGTACAACTGTGTTCAGAATAGCAAATCCATAGCTGTTAAATAGTATTTCCAGTAGAAAACGTTCAAAGGCTGAGAGAAAAAGATAATTTCCCTAAAGCTTTGCATTTGTTGTGTAGCACATTGCCTGCAGCATGAACCTGCAAGGACAGTTGTTGGATTTAACCATGTGACATCAGCATCCTGGTGACAAGCTAAGCATGCAGCAAGCTCTCTGGATCGGAATTCTAATTCCATCCATTCCTTTTCCGGAAAACCATCAAAGGCAAATGTGTTCGATAAAATAGTAGTTGTATACTAGATTATCACCTGAACATATTGGCAGTACCTTCAGTCTTTCTCAAAAACTGTGGACTGTTTGTTCTGAAATAAATCTCAGCATGATCATCCCATATTAGGTAAAGGTAAAAGTTCCCCTGCACATGTGTGCTAGTTGTTTCCAATTCTAGGGGCGATGCTCATCTCCATTTCTAAGCCGAAGAGCCAATGCTCTCTGAAGAGGTCTCCGTCAGTGATGGGTTCCTCCCGGTTTGGCTCGGTTCTGCCGAGCCAGTAGTGGTGACGATATGATGTCACTGAACCGGTTCTGACCCCACCCCCATGCCGGGCCCCGCGTTATTCTTACCTTTTATTTGGCCCCACCCCCAATCTATTGCTGCCTCCTGAGTCCCAGCTGATCGGCTAAAAGGAAAAAAACTCTTTAAACTTTTGCCGCAGGGCTTCAAAGGGCCGCCCTACAGCTGATCAGTGTTAAAAGGCAGTGTGGTGGTAGACCGGTGCCTCCAAAAACAAATGAGTAGACCGGTGCCTGCAAAAATAAATGGGTAGACCAATGCCTCCAAAAACAAATGAGTAGACTGGTACAGTTCTGCAAACAGTTAAAAGCCTGGTAGACCAGTACCTCTGCTAAATCCTAAAGAATTGTCACATGACCATCAAGCCACGCCCACAAAATAAGCCACACCCACAGAACCGGTAGTAAAAAAATTTAGAACCCACTCCTGGTCTCCGTGGTCTTGTGGCCAGCATGACTCAACACCAAAGGGACACGGAGCTCTGTTACTTCCCACTAAAAGTGGTCCCTATTGTTCTACTTGCATTTTTTACGTGCTTTCAAACTGCTAGGTTGGCAGAAGCTGGGACAAATAACAGGAGCTCACCCTGTTACGTGGCGCTAGGGATTTGAACTGCTGAACTGCCGACCTTCTGTTCGACAAGCTCAGCATCTTAGCCACTGAGCCACCGCGTCCCATCCCATATTACTGTTAGTATTTATAGGCTTTCATAAAGGATGTAAATACTAATGCTACATTTTAAAAAAACAGATCTTGCCTACCATCTTACAATGTAAGAAGATAGGCAAGGCTCATTTGTGAGAAAAAGATAGTAAAAACAGTTCAACCCCCCTCTTCTTGACCCAACTCTAAGGTTTGCTGGGATCGGAAGGGAATGTGAAGCGGCAATTTGAAAGTAAAGAAAGAGAGGGAGGGGGGGAGAAGCATTAGAGGGAAATCAAAGGTGATATAAGAAACAGGGATCAAACCAGAGGTGAAATCCAGCAGGTTCTGACAGGTTCTGGAGAACCGGTAGCAGAAATTTTGAGTAGTTTGGAGAACCGGTAAATGCCACCTCTGGCTGGCCCCAGAGTGGGGTGGGAATGGAGATTTTGCAATATCCTTCCCCCAGGAGTGGGGAGGGAATGGGGATTTTGCAGTATCCTTCCCCTGGAGTGGGGAGGGAATGGAGATTTCGCAGTATCATTCCCCTGCCATGCCCACCAAGCCACGCCCACAGAACGGGTAGTAAAAAAATTTGGATTTCACCACTGGACCAAACAGTGCAAAGGAATGGCAGAAATATGGGGAAACCAGCAATAGGTGAGCACCAGGCGTGGGGGAGCAAACATTTGGGGAGATGTGGGGAGTCTCACCTAAGTCCCTGCTGGGTTTCTGCACTGCAGTCTAAGCTATGATGTGAAGGTTATACCAATGGAAGGAAAAAAGTGGCAGACGTCACATCATCTCCTACACAAAGCAGGCTTCAATAATAACCCACTTAATGTATTGTAGTGAAATGCCTAATTGATATGGAGAATCTGCTTTGTTTTCTATTTTTCATTTTTCTAAGAAGTTCCACCCATTGAAAGTTCCATATGCAGGAAAGATAATTGTAGACCCATAATTATTTTTGTAACGTGTGAGTGGGGCTATAGCAGAGATCCATTATCCCATATCCCCATGGAGATATGTATATCTGCACAAACAAGGTACTTCTATCAGGTCCCACGACCTCTTTGTGAAAGCCACCATCATAATTAACCATTCAATTAACCACTCCATGCAAAAAGAGTAGCACATTACATAAAGATCTATAAAGTGAGTTTGCCTGTGAAGTATGTTTCTTCTATTTCTAGCAGTGCACGTCGTGATTGAGACTTGGCCCTGAGATACATTTATTTGGAAGAAAATTTCAAATAAGGATACATGTGTGTATATAAAAATAAACCAAATCCATACCTCAAAATTCTTAGACAATTGTAAAACTGAAATCAGATAAAGGTGTTTTTTTTCTCTCTCTCTCTCTCTAATTACCCAGAATGGATGCCGGTCCACTAGTGGGAGTGGAAAGCTGCCGAATGTTACTTATAATTAATGAATGCAATGTTCCACACAGGCCAGATGTAATAAAATATTTGTTTTAAAAAAATCATTTTTCCAAATCAGTATCATTTCTTCTGGTCTGGTTCCTTGAAATGTTATACTAAACACACTAAAGGGAAGTTCCCCTAAAAGTTGGAATAGTTTTTCAATATTAATGCTTTTCTTCAATGTTATTTTGGCAAACTAATACGCATGAAAACTTAACGGTTAAAAAATAGAAAGAAAAGAAAGGGGGAGGGGAACTCACAGTCAATAAGGTCAATGAACGTCAGCGATGATGACATGGAAACAAATCAGCAGGAGAAAAATTTCTGGACAGGACACTGTGACTCCAGGTTTATATAACTGCCATGAAGTTATAAGGGATGTGCAGAGGAAATGTAATTGAACTGTTTGGTACCCAACTCAGTTACACATCTATAGCTGTTTAGCCACTGATCAAACATTGACTCAGTGTCATACTTCACTGACCGCTACCAGAAACACAAGAGCAATCTTTTCAACACAGATGAAAATGCAATAGAAGCTACCAAAAAAAAAAAAAAAAACCTTCAGGATGTGTGAATGTTTTCCAAAATGCCCACGGTCATCTTCTGTAAAACAAGAAAAATATAAAGCCTAAATTGTATTCTCTCTGGCACAGTGCAAAATATAACGGGCAACAACATATGCCAAAATAATTCAATAACTCAGAACTCCACCAACAGATCTCTGAACAGACCATTTCCCAACTATCATCATCTAAACATAGTGCAGATACTATAAAGCAGGGGTGCTATTCAGCAGGTTCTGACAGGTTCTGGAGAACCGGTAACGGAAATTTTGAGTAGTTCGGAGAACTGGCAAATACCACCTCTGGCTGGCCCCAGAGTGTGGTGGGAATGGAGATTTTGCAATATCCTTCCCCCAGGAGTGGGGAGGGAATGGAGATTTTGCTGTATCCTTCCCCTGCTACATCCACCAAGCAACGCAACGCCCACTAAGCCACGTCCACCGAACCGGTAGTAAAAATATTTGAATTCCATTACTGCTATAAAGCCTTACTGTTCCCCAGCACAATTATGGTTCAGGAATTTAGATGGCTACAGAAAATGCTATAGAGCAGGGGTGTCAAACTCAAGGCCCTTGGGCCAGATGTGGCCCACGGGGTGCTCAGATCTGGCCTGTGGGGCCGCCCTGTAAACAGTGAAGGACCGGCCCACAGAGCCTCTGCCAGCGAAAACTGGAGCCAAAAATGGAGCTTGGGAGCCCATTTTCACTGGCAGAGCACTCGGGTCTCCATAGGTGCCCCTGACATGAGTGACGTCGAACTGTCCATTCCCACCCCGGCCACACCCACCCAACCCCTCAAGGTCAAACACAATCCTGATGAAGCCCTCAATGAAATTGAGTTTGACACCCCTGCTACAGAGTAAGTCTCAAATGGGAATTCCACCTTAGACCTTTGCATTTTTAAATAAACCAGCCAACAACATAGTGTGTTATAGCTGCTTCTACGTAAAACAGTTGTAGTGGGCAGGACCAGGACCAGGACTGCAGGAAAAATTGATGAGCACTCAGTAGAACCAATCAGGAGAGAGAAGAACCCATGAGTAGGATTGTCGGCGCAGCGAGTCAGGAAAATAGAGTTTGATACACATTATTTTATATTGCTGATCCCTTAACTTAAAAAGTAAATTACATTCACTATGAACCAATTATCATAAGCAGATTTTCTCAACTCTGATACAGTCGAGTAGTATTTGTTACTGTCTAAAGTGTTTAGTGATGAGAAAGTAAAGCATTGGATATTATTTACCAGTCTAAGAAAAAAGGCACACAGTTCACTATAGACTCTCAATAATTACTTGCTAATGATTTCCAATGGTCCTTCATTCCGATGACTGCACTGCCTGTAGCAAAATCACGATTTGCCAACTTAAAAAAAAGAAGAAGAAAGAAAGAAACAGACAAAACAGGCCTTGCTTCGGTGCTTTAGAACAGCAATCTGGTTTTCTTGCAGACATCAGAAAATGATAATGCTGATCTCAGTGCTAAACCAAGTTTCCCTTATTATTTTTGACAGATCAAGCTGGTACGAAAGCCACAGGGGAAGGGCACAATAATATAAAAGGCACACCCTGCTGTAAACAAGTTAAAGCTCTTGAATTCCAGCGTGCTTTCACTCCTGGCTGGGCTATCTATGTGGGCAAATAACCTGGGTTTTATTTGGGATTTTATCCTTGCTTTTCTTTGTAGTTTTATTCCTGATATTTATTTGCATTTAAAATCGTTTGTGCTTTTTTTTTTTTTCTTACTGTGAAGTTGTATGCCACCCTGAATGTCCTGGGGCTGGGACAAGTAATATATATTGTCAAATAAATAAATAAATACATCTATTTCCAAGATTGGACGTGGTGGCTCAGTGGCTAAGATGCTGAGCTTGTCAATCGAAAAGGTCGGCAGTTCAGCGGTTCGAATCCCTAGTGCCGCGTAACGGGGTGAGCTCCCGTTACTTGTCCCAGCTTCTGCCAACCTAGCAGTTCGAAAGCACGTAAAAAATGCAAGTAGAAAAATAGGGACCACCTTTGGTGGGAAGGGAACAGCGTTCCGTGCGCCTTTGGCGTTTAGTCATGCTGGCCACATGACCATGGAGACGTCTTCGGACAGCGCTGGCTCTTCGGCTTTGAAACGGAGATGAGCACCGCCCCTTGGAGTCGGGAACGACTAGCACATATATGTGAGGAGAACCTTTACCTTTACCTTTATTTACAAGATTGGCAGGATCCCTGGTAATGCAGGGCAACAATGGAATCTGTGGTTTATTGTATGTCCCCCATAAAGAAAGCTTAGCCAAATATGGGAGAAAGATCCTGATGAAGAGGTTCCTTTTCCATCCCAAGAATAGCTGCCCTTTTTTTAGCTGTTGCCTGAAATGATTTCTATCAAAACATTTAAGAATCAAGCCTTTTTTTAAAGAGAAAGCTCTCCAAGAGCACTTGCTATATCTATTGTAAATGTTTGGATTAGTAATACGGATTGTGTTACTAACTTGCTGATTTTTATGTTTTGTCTGTAATATTTTATATTTGAATGCTGTACGGTGTACCTTTATAAACTCTTGGGTAGATTTTTATCCATGATAAAAGTGGTGATCCACTTGGGATAAACGATAGGACTGGATAATGGATACTTAAAGCAGAATACAACCACAATGATTCTTTTGTGATTGTCTGTCAGCTTAGCCTACTTCACAATATTTTGGGGAGGAGAGATAAAACATAAAATAAATAGAATGTAGGGGTTAGCAAAGGCTAGGGAAACTACTTATGAAAACAGATTCTCAAACATACCCACCAGAGATCTTTGACACAAGTCTGATGTATCTACTCTTGATCGTTATTTATTCCTTAATACATATTACATTTATACCAATCTTTCTGATCATCTAAACACTCAAAGCCTCTTAAAATAGGTTTAAAAATACAGAATATAAAACATAACAGATCAGTAACTTTTAACAACAACATCAAGAGTGTGGTGGCTCAGTGGCTTAATAATACTGGAGATGGTCTCAGCTCCAGTGGTTTGAACCCTAGTTTTGCGTGGCAGGTGTCTCCTGTCACTCATCTCAGTTTCTGTCCACCTAACAGTTCGAAAGCATGTTCTATGCAAGTAGATAGATAGGTACCACTTCGGTGGGGAGACAAGCTGGTGCTCTGTGCAGGCAGTCAAATTCCTGATGGCTCTAAACCTTTCCAGTTGCGGCATTCACTCGCGAGACAGCTCGGGGAAGGGAGTGGGTTTAGGATGCTGCTGCAGGAAAAGTGTCTCGTCTTTCTGGTGTGAAGCTAGCTCAGCCTTCTGTGACGCACCTTGGGAAGTGCACAAGCATGTCCTATAACAGGGCTGGTGGCTTAGCAAACCAAACTACTACTGCAATAGAATTGTGGTCCCCTGGCTATTGTAACAGTGCCATATGCTAACAACAACAACATCAGAGTCATTAAAGTCAAAGCACCACAGAATTTCTAGTCAGCAAGTGAAGAATCAGATAAATCAGGAGCCAGAACTGGTCACTCACATGTTCAAAGCCTATCTTCCCAAAATAGAGAAACTGCCTAGATCAGATTCAGCAATTCAATCTATATGCATTTGTAAGCTTAAGTACATCTTGCAAATGTGCATCAAAATCAAATCATGGATTAATTTACTTAATTATTGTCAGCATTTAATTTTTATTTCTTTGGAGATGAGTTCTGAAATTTCTAACTGCTTCACGTAAATTTCTCACTTGGCATTTAAGCAATGTTTCTAATCAATGAGATTTACAGGTCTTTTAGATATTAAAGAAGACTGAAAAGTATGAATAATTTTATTCATAGAACTTCAGATGGAGTTTGTTCATCAGTAACACTAGAGCTATAAATTTTCTCCTCCCCATCTTCAAAACTGGTTTTAGAAGGTTGAAGAATCTTCCAGAACAGATTCTGATGAATATGGATTCCCAGACCTCTGACAGAAGAACATGTCCTTTTTGTCTTCATGTCCTCTATCTGACAGTCATAGAATCAAATATCTGGCTTTTTAGTATCTTTTCCGGAGCAGTTTGTCTCCAGCTTTCCTCATAAATGCTAACCACAAGTTAATAAACTCAGCTCTGTGACCTTAATTAGTTGATTAGGACTTTCCAGCCCCTTGCCCTGCTGCCTGAAGTTGACAAAACCTTAATCAACTACAGTTGAAGGTTTTTGCCTCCTAACCTTCTCTACAGGGGTGGGCTTCAAAAATTTTAGCAAGGGTTTCTCTGCCCAGTTGCTGGGTGGGCATGGCCATGGTGGGCATGGCCTAGTCAGACTCCTGCACCATAGCCAGGGGGACGTTTTTGCCCTCCCCGGGCTCCGGAGGCTTTACTTGAGCCTCCAGGAGTGCGAAAACGGCCTCCCCAGGCTCCAGAGGCCGGAAACGGGGCCGTTTCCAGCCTTTCCGAACTTCCGGTAGGCCCGTTTTTCGCCCTCCCTACGCCTCCGTGTGTGTCCTGCACTTAACTGCATCCAAAACAGGCCATGTGGGGACTCCTGGGAGGGGTGCAGTGGGGTGGGTGGGGCCAGCTAGGAGTGGGATTTAGGGGTTCTCCCAATTGCACAGAATCTTAGCTAGAGGTTCTCCTTAACCACTGCGAACCCCCAGCAGCCCACCTCTGCTCCTCTAGCATATTTCTGTTTTAAAAAACCATCTTTCTTATGCTGGGAAAAGTAATTTCATACACATATGGACCTAAGTACTTTTTTTGCAGTTTTTCATTGCAATTTTTTTTGTCATAGACAAAAAATTGCTGAGAAACGTAAACAGCCTCCCAATTTTCCCCTTATCTTCCTTTCCGTTTGTGTCCTCCTTTGACTCTTCAGATATCTTGCATGGACTTCAACTCCCAGAATTCCCCAATCAGCAGCTGGATGAAGAATTCTGGGAATTGAAGTCCACATATCTTTAAATTGCTAGGATTGGAAAACATCTCTCTAGATCAGGGGTGTCAAACTCGCGACGACACGTTGTCATCACATGACATATCGCAACTTTTCCCCCCTTTGCTAAAATGGGGGTGGGCATGGCCAGCGCATGATGCATCCAGCCCACAGGCCACGAGTTTGACACCCTTGCTCAAGATGAAGATACAGGAGGTTGCAGAGGGGAAGACAGTATCAGAAGGCCCCACTATAAGAGCAAGACTCTAATGATATACACTAACACCATAAAGTAAATATCAATTGAGATATTGAGAAAGAGGCCAAAAGAGTTTTACTGATTTTCAGAAGCTAAACAAAACATCAACATCAAATAACAAAAATTAGAACCAGGTCACAAGAAGTTTGAATAGCAGATTATTTTGAACACATTTCCCTCATTTCCACAAAGTTCAGGACTGAACACTTCAAAGCCAGATTTCACATGTCAGATAAGTGCTAAATAACTACTGTTATTTCCCATTCTCACACTGACTTGCTTTTTTATGCAGCCTCTATTGGCAAAGAACTAAGCCCTTGAAAGATGAAGCTGGCATGTTATACACTTCTGAATGTTTCTGCATGTTTATCACATATTTAAAGTAGGCAGGAATTGCCCTCCTTAACTGCATCCTAGGGGACCTCATGCTTTGCAGACATCACACAGTCTCTTTCAGTTCAGAATTTCCCACAGGCACCTGATCAGTCTTTTGTGTTCTTCGACCATTATGCAAGAGCTATGCTGTTTACTACTCCATTCATTTTCACACTCCAAATTTAACTTTCCGTATGATAAAGTTTGGAAATCAGCCAAATGTTTGCAGTTAATGTTCACATTGCCCTGTTGTTGTTGTTGTTGTTTTTACTTTTTTATAGAGCTTGTATGCATTTACCATGTTTCACTAGGATCAAGACTGTAAGCTTTGCGCCACCGGCACTCAGTATCCATCAGGATTGTGAACGAAGGCGTTTTTATTGTCATGCTGTAACAGAACTGACATTGTTTTTATTTCTTCTCCATGATAATTTACTCCTAGGAGTTCACCGGCATCCGTCCCACACATTTCTGCCAAGAAACAATGAACCATTTTCTATATAACATAATGCAATCTCTTTAAAAGGTTTCCTTGGCATATCATGTTGACAAGTCTTAGTGAGGGGAAGGTAAGGCATAATTTCCACTTACTTGAAGTAAATATAAATAATGTCTCTGTCTGGATATTTCATAAAACTTCTGTGGTGAATCAAATGGTTAAGCATAATATTGATATTAGAATTTTCTAAAATAAGTTGACGTACCATGAGTTCTTTCAAATACAGAAAGAAACAAGGCATTCACGTAAATTATGTTAGTAGAAAGGGGGAATATGTAAAGGGGGGAAAAATCCATTTCTGCCTTAAAAAATTGAGGTACAAAAAAACCTTCCTGCAAGCATTCTCAATAAATAAATTAATTCTAAGTAATGAATATTTAAGCTAGGTAATCTTAAACTGCTTTTGTTTTACCACGGAAGATTTCTCCATTAGATAGTAGGCATCTTTAGGCCCATGTTTGTCCACTGATTATTGACATTTAGAAACATTCATCTATCGAATTTCAGCTACAGCAAATGGGTTAAAATGACTCAAGCACCATAAAAAATATTTAAAGGGAAAGAAAATGAGTCCCCTTAGCCTTTCAATAATTCAAAAGTCAATAGACTGAATTATCCTGACCGCATTTAACTGAGAAGAGTCCAGGTTATCTAAGATCATTATTCCAATCACTGCTAAACAGTAACTTCTAATTCAACTTATTGGGGGGAGGGGTATCTCATTTGGCCTGAGGTCTTGGCTCCCTAGCTCAGCTTGTTATATAGCAGGATACAGCATAGTAGAATGGAATGGAATGGAATGGAATGGAATGGAACGGAACGGAACGGAACAGAATTCCTTATTGGCCAAGTGTGATTGGACACACAAGGAATTTGTCTTTGGTGCATATGCTCTCAGTGTACATAAAGAAAAAATAAAATATATGAATCGAAAATCATAAGATACAACACTTAGTGGTAGTCATAGGATACTAATAAGCAATCAAATCATACTAGGAAACAAATAAACATTTAAAATTGTAAAGATACAAGCAACATGGATATAGCCATAAGTGGGAAGAGATAGGTACTAGGAAAATGAGAAGAAGAATAGTAATTCAGTCTTAGTACTTAATTTTTCATCAGGTTAGCCTGATTCGCCAGTTGCGTCCCTTTCTGTATCGGGACTCCTTACGCACGGTCACTCATGCCCTCGTCACCTCCCGCCTGGACTATTGTAACGCTCTCTACATGGGGCTCCCCTTGAGGAGCACCCGGAGGCTCCAACTGGCGCAGAGTACAGCCGCGCGGGTGGTAATGGGAGCGACTTGGCGTTCCCATGTAACACCCCTCCTGCGCGAGCTGCACTGGCTCCCAGTGGTCTTCTGGGTGCGCTTCAAGGTTTTGGTTACCACCTTTAAAGCGCTCCATGGCTCAGGACCTGGGTACTTGCGGGACCGCCTACTACCACCAATAGCCTCCCACTGGCCGGTACGCTCTCATAGAGAGGGGCTCCTCTGGGTGCCGTCGGCCAAACAATGCCGACTGGCAGCCCCCAGGGGGAGAGTCTTCTCTGTGGGGGCACCTACTATCTGGAACGAGCTCCCTCCGGAGATACGGAGGATCCCAGATCTGCGCACCTTCTGTCGCGCTCTAAAGACCTTTTTATTTCACCAGGCGGGCCTGGCCTAATTTTCTCTTCTTTTATAAAGAATTTTTAATATTTAATATTTTTTAGTATTTTATATATTCAAATTTTAAAATTGGTTTTAAATTGATTGGGTTTTTAATTTGTCTGGGCCAAAACTATTTAATTTGATTTTAATTCTGCTTTTTAAATTTTGTATGTATGGATTTTATTGTTGGCTGTTCACCGCCCTGAGTCCTTCGGGAGTAGGGCGGTATATAAATCAAATAAAAGTAAAAGTAAAAGTAAAGTAATTTGACAGTGTTGTGGGAATAAATTGTTTAGCAGAGTGATGGCATTCGGGGGAAAAACTGTCCTTGTTTCTTGTTCTTCTGGTGTGCAGAGCCCTATAGCATTGTTTTGAGGGTAGAAATTGAAACACTCTAGTAGATACCCTATCTTGCTTTCAAGACATTTTCAACAAGTTTGCTGCATCCTCCAGATTCTATAGAGGTCCAATAAATAGTCCATGGGACCTGTGTTCCCTAGTTTTAATGACTGGCTCCCAGGACTGCGCTCATTTGTATTGTAGCTGCACCTTTCTTTCAACAAGGCATATGCAATTTTTTCCACACCAAGAACGGCTGGTAAAAGATACAACCAGCATCCCAGATCATGGAAATCTATAACCTAAGCACCATTGAACATCCTTGTATTGTACTTTGAAGTTTGGGGCAGCATTTTTTGCCAGGCTTCCTCGTGGGCTTTAGGGATTGAGAGTACTGGGACCATCTAAAAATCAGTGTAACATATCCACAAGAAAAAGATTGGGAATTTAGCATTGGCTGATAGACACCAGCAGAGTGTTTTGTTTCAATGGGCCAACTTGCTATGACCTTTTCTGGTAGAGCAGCTCTCTTACACAATTCTTATTTATTGTGATTTCATGCAACAGTGGGACTCCCACCGTCTGAAACAGCATCTCCCATGAGGCAACAATGGTGCCCTCTCTCCTAGCATTCTAGAGAACCCTTAAGATCTGACTGTGTTCCCAGGGAATGGGGTGTTTGTATTGGTGGGGTCCCTATCATATACAGTAGAACCTCTGGTCAAGAACGCTTCTGACCACAACCAAATCGGGTTCCGGCCAAAAAACTCACTTTTTTTTTTTTTTTTTTGCGGCCGATTTCCCCTTCTGCACCATTTTTTTGTAAGCACCAAATTTCCAAAATTAGGTTACGGTCATGACCAAATCAGGTTGCGACCAAAGTTATGGAACAAATCGTGGTTGTGACCAGAGGTTCTACTGTCGTTGTTTTAGTCCAGGCTGCCTTTTTATGTGGGTTTAAACTGTTGTTGTTTTTTTAAAATTACTGGCTTCTTTTTTTTGGATTTTGTAATCTGCTCAGAGTCTTCTGGAATGGGTGGCCATAACAAATCTAATTGTTTTAAATTTAATTCAATACATGCAGCATAAAATCTGCAACAGTACGGCTACGTTGACTGTATTAGCATCAGCACAGTATTACCAAATTCATGTTCATCTATTTGCATACTACAAAAGATTTTCCTAGCTCTTAGTTTTCTAATGAATTCTAAACCATTAGACTTAAATCGTTCTCAAGAACGACTGAGATGAGATTTCATAGAATGATGTCTGTCTGTCTATTTGTCTAGCGTTTTGATTTACTATCTATTGAAGGGAGGGATGCTTTTCAGGTACCCAGTAGGAAATAGTCATTTTAGACAAATTCGTGATTTAGAAGACAAAAAGTGTAAATCAATTTCCTCCCCCCCCCCGCTTCCAAATAAGACATTGAAAGAAAAAAGTACTAGTTTGGCCAATGACATTTTGTCAAGATTCTGTCACAGAATTCTACAGTGGTACTATTAATTTGATTTTTAAAAATGTCATTTTTTTAGTGTATAGAATCTTTAATATATTTACTTGGATATAAATTCAATTTATCTTAATAAATTTAAGACTTGGCTTGATTGGAAATAGGTTGAAATTAAGATTTATGGAAGTTCAAAGCATTTAGAAAGCAAAAGTGATAGTCCTTCTTTAATTATTTAAGGAAGGAAGGAAGGAAGGAAGGAAGGAAGGAAGGAAGGAAGGAAGGAAGGAAGGAAGGAAGGAAGGAAAACATGATATGACTGCAATTTATTTAGCTTGAGTGAAACACACGCACACATTCATATTGTTAAAGGGAGCTTCATCACTTGAAACTTTCAAGAAGATATTGGACTGCCATTTGTCAGAAATGGTGTAGGGTCTCCTGCTTGGGTGGCAGGGGGTTGGACTAGATGACCTACAAGGTCCCTTCCAACTCCGTTAATCTGTAAAGTAATCATGTCCTTTGGAAGGTTCAGAGACTTGCCCTTCCTTCTATCTCCCAAATCTGTCTCTTCCTCCTCCTGAAATATAAGCTAAAAGGCTTACCTAATCGGGATCTAACCTGGATCTTGAAAATTGTTCAATCCAAAGTTGTAAGAGAATCTTTGGGACACTGTTACATATTAAACTTTTCTCTGCATATTGAATTAGGAAAGTCATCTGTTGAGCTACCAGTCAACCCTATTATTTAACTTACTTTCTTAAATATTTTTCAGTGGATCTCTGGCATTTCTATTCTGCAGGATAGTTTGAATTAACCCTAGGAAAACTAACTGAAGCAATTGAAGAGGGAAGCGTTCGTTTTCTGATTAGAATAGAATAGAATAGAATAGAATAGAATAGAATAGAATAGAATAGAATAGAATAGAATAGAATAGAATAGAATAGAATAGAATAGAATAGAATTCTTTATTGGCCAAGTGTGATTGGACACACAAGGAATTTGTCTTGGTGCATACACTCTCGGTGTACATAAAGAAAAGATACATTCGTCCAGAATCATAAGGTACAACACTTAATGATAATCATAGGGTACAAATAAGCTATCAAATCATACTAGGAAACAATCAATATAAATCATAAGGATACAGCAACAGGTTACAGTCATACAGTCATAAGTGGGAGAAGATGGGTGATAGGAACGAGAAGATTAATAGTAATGCAGACTTAGTAACTAGTTTGACAGTGTTGAGGGAAATATTTGTTTAGCAGAGCGATGGCATTCAGGAAAAAAAATAGGGTTGGAGAGGCTTCAAAATTCAAAATATGGCTCCTTCTCTTCTTAGTGGGAATGAAGACAGGAAAGGTGTATTGCCAGCCAAGTGTTTATTTAACCTTAATGTATAAAATTAAAATTAGTTTATTCTTAGGAATATTCAGTGACATACCTTTACCTTTACTACTTGGGAAATGAAAGAATATTTTTATTGAGCAATATGGTTGCCTAAATATGGTTAGTCCAAGACCTTAGTACTCCTCTAGTTATACTTACAATAAAAACTTAAATGGTTGATTTATATTGTGAAGCTGAAGCAATGAAAGATGGAAAACTATGAGGAGAATTAATAAAATTAGTCCATAGCAAATGCATTTAAACCCTCTAGTTGAAAACTTGGAAGGTATTAATGTTGGTAATCCCACACTTAAATTCTTCCAGTGTCAAAGATTATATAAAATCTAACAGAGTCTGCTCTGGGAACACCAAATGAAAAGAATCATATTAAGGCAATTAATAATAAGTGAGTCAGCATGAAGGACATTTCCACAATAGTTTGTACTGCATGATAATCCATTTTCGTTAATGAGTTTTAATCTACAATGCTTTGCTTGGAAAGGGGTGACTAGTATCTCCAAATACTGAGGATGTAATAAATGCCTTCCATTCTTTTCAGATTACTTGCAAACAAGTTTTGCCATAAATTTAAATTAACCGACAAAGAAATAAAGGGAGACTAGTATAGCTATTTCAAGCTTTTTTGCTCTCATCAGCTAGCCATATCCTTCTGGGATTCGAATCCCAGAAGGGTATGGCTAGCTGATGAGAGCTAAAAAGCTTGAAATATCTGTACTAGTCTCCCTTTATTTCTTTGTTGGTAAATTTAAATTTAACACAAAATAGTTTGTCATGGAAGTGATTGCCGGCAAAGGCTCCTAGATTGGGGCTGACAGGCGAAAGCGGAAGCAGTATGCTCCGTTCCATATTTGGGTAGACCAGGTTGCACTGATAGACTGGTCTCGCCAGAAAAACACTTAAAGTAAGTTTTGCCATAGTTATACAGAATAACAGAGTTGGAAGCAGGAGTGAAATGCTCCCGGATCAGGCTGAATCGCCTGGTCCGGTAGCGATCTTGGCTGATGGTTCGGCGATCTGGTACCAGTGGCGGAATAAAGCTCCGCCCACCCGCCCAGATGTCATTACTTCCTGGTTTTAACCAGGAAGTAATGTGTTTTTTACCTTCTGTGCATGTGCAGAAGGTTTTGCACATGCACAGAAGGTCTGCGCACACATGTGATGTGCACGCATGAGTGAAGCGAGTATGCGTGCAGTGCAGGCACTTCTGAACCGGTAAGGAAGGTAAGTAGATTTCACCCCTGGTTGGAAGGGACCTTGGAGGTCTTCTAGTCCAACCACCTTCTCAAGCAGGAAACCCTATACCATTCCAGACAAACAGCTGTCCAATCCACCAAAAAAAGGATACTTGCTGTATTCAACTCCCACTTCACTTAACAGCTGACATCTCTGAACTAGATCTCTACTGAGGATCAAAAAAATAGAACCTGTCCCATTCCCTATTTATGTATTTATGTATGTATGTATGTATTTATGTATGTATGTATGTATGTATGTATGTATGTATGTATTTATTTATTTATTTATTTATTTATTTATTTATTTATTTATTTATTTATTTATTTATTTATTTATTTATTAGTTTGATTTATATGCTGCCCTTCTCTGGATACTCAGGGCGGCTTACAATGCATTAAGCAATAGCCTTCATACTTTTGTATATACCTGCTTAGTAGGGCTTTCGCGCCCCCCCCCCCCAAGCGGGCAATAAACTGACTTTATGCAAAGTCAGTTTATTGCCCCCACAATCCGGGTCCTCATTTTACCTACCTCGAAAGGATGGAAGGCTGAGTCAACCTTGAGCCTGGTGAGATTTGAACTTGCAGTAATTCCAGGCAGCTGGTGCTAGTTAACAGCACTTTAGTCTGCTGCGCCACCAAGGCTCTTGGCAATTTCTACTGTATATTTTACCAGAGACTTTTGGGTAGTCGTATAATTGCAAACAAAATGCAGGAAAATGAGTCTGTGCAGAGGGACCTCTGATGACAATAGAAGATACTGTCTATGGGGTTTGTCATTCATCCAGGTCATGGTTGTCCCAAGAGTGTTTTTATTTTAAGGGTAACTGGACTTTCTGATTTTTTTAAAAAACATTTTGCTTCTCATCCAAGAAGCTTCTTCGGTTCAACAAGTCTCTAGTTTATAAAATGAGAGCGAACCTCACTCGCTATTAGCACTGATGATGTTATCTACTTTGGTAATGAAACATCAGCAAGAAAACACCCAGTCTAAGAGAGCACCAAGGACCCCACAGACTTCTGATGCAACAGCTGGAGAGAAAGAGTCTCAGTACAGTATCCCCCTTCAGCCATCTCCAAAATAAATAGAGTTGTTCCTAAATCCCACAAATATACCAACATATAGTTGGTTGCAGCCCTTTCTGGACCGGGACGCCTTGCGCACGGTCACTCATGCCCTTGTCACCTCCTGGCTGGACTATTGTAATGCTCTCTACATGGGGCTCCCCTTGAAGAGCACTCGGAGGCTCCAGCTGGTCCAGAATGCAGCCGTGCGGGTGGTTATGGGCGCAACCCGTTATGCCCACGTGACATCCCTCCTACACGAGCTGCACTGGCTCCCAGTGGTCTTCCAGGTGCGATTCAAGGTGTTGGTTACCACCTTTAAAGCGCTCCATGGCATAGGACCCGGGTACCTTTGAGACTAACTTCTGCCACCAACAGCCTCCCACCGGCCAGTTCGCTCCCACAGAGAGGATCTCCTCAGGGTGCCATCAGCCAAGTTATGTCGGCTGGCAACACCCAGGGAGAGGGCCTTCTCTGTGGGAGCCCCTGCCCTGTGGAATGAACTGCCCCCAGAAATGCGTAAGATCTCCGACCTCCGTGTATTTTGCTGTGCCCTCAAGACCCTGCTGTTCCGCCAAGCCGGGCTATCAATGTAATGATTTTTAAATTGGGTGTTTAAATTTTTGGGGTTTTAAATCTGAGCTGAAATTATGTAATAATTTTAATTATTTTTAACTGATGTTTGTCTTTGTGTTTTCAATAGGCTGTACACTGCCCTGAGTCCTTCAGGAGAAGGGCGGTATAGAAATAAAATTATTTATTTATTTATTTATTTATTTATTTATTTATTTATATAAGTAGTCTTCTATTTACCAAATGGATAGAAGTAAATAGTATCATTTGGACAACTGATCGGACTAAAAACGTCATGGATGGAATATGTATTATCTTCAAGGGATATAAAGTAGACTGATACTACATATGATGGGGTATTTTTGTAACATAAAGTAAATTAAAACAAGGCCCTTATTTTTTATATACTTTAATCTCATGAAGTATCTCTCAGTACAACAAACCACTGATCAATTAAAGCAAACTTAACATTAAATGAATGTCCAATGAATGAATCTATCCTATAAGGTACTATTGATACTGATCCACAGATCATCTAATAGCATCCAAGCGTAATCATCTGATGTACTTAAATAGTCTTAATCAGTCAATGATACTTCATTAAAATAAGTCCCTTGATTTCAAGAGATTTACTAAGTCTGCATCCAGAGGCTTGCTGGATTGGATAAGGAATTCCTAATACCGGAACTACAAGCATCTGTTTTCTTACCAACAGTGGCAAATGTAAACCTGTGAAAACCCTACAAGCATGGAATAGAAGAAAATATTCCTTTGCTAATTGTCCACAGAAATGGTGTGATGATTACAATGTTAGACTAGGCCTGGGAAGATCCAGATTGAAGTCCATCCTCAAATATTTTTAATGTTGTAAACCAGTGTTTTTCAACCTTGGCAGCTTTAAGATCTATGGACTTCAACTCCCAGAATTCCCCAGCCAGCAGAGTCACCAAGGTTGAAAAACACTGCTGTGAGCCACTCAGAGTTGCTTCGAAACAAAATGGGATGCTTAATTAATTAATTAATTAATTAATCAATCAATCAATCATTCATTGGGCAGTCTCTATTAGCCCTACCTACCTAAGAGGGTTGGCCTTGATAAAGTGAAGGGGATAAAGGGATAAAGTAAAGGAAGATGTCCATATTATTAATAATAAAATATATATATATATAATTTGCCTTGAATTCCTGGAGAGATATAAATTAAAATAAATAAAATACTGCCTCATACATGGAGATTTTATCATGATCCATATCTGCTTTCTTCAAGATAAGCACATCAGCCAATTCTCAATTTCATTCTAATTTAAGCCAAAAGTTTAGCTGGGGCAAATTTTATGTATTTCATCAGAACAAGCAACTAATTTTCCTGGCAATATTTATTCAGTGTAAGCCAGAGGGTGAGGGAGGGTAGAAAGAGAGAGAGAGAGAACTTTTCCCCCAATCCTGTGAATTATTTACTTGTTTGGTTTATATCCCTTCTTTATTATTTCTATAAACAACTCAAGGTGGAGAACGTATGCAATACTCCTCCTATTTTGCCCATAACAATAACAATAACTCTGTGAGGTGGGTTGGGCTGAGACAGAGTGACTGGCCCAAAGTCACCCTCAATATACAGTATATATTATATGATTTTTTTTGTATCTTTCATGCATTAAATAATTATATAGAATACATTATATGTTACACAAACCATCACAGTCTAATATTGTTCTTGAGGTGCTGAAGCTGCTACTCCCAAGTGGAAGAAAATGCTATTGGCATTCATGAGTGAAGGAGCACAATACATAAAAGGCAGAAGCATTCAAAAAGTTTTTCAGCTGGTAGAATTTGTTTTGAATGCAAGCTCTACCTATTCTGCTGCTTCAGCAGTCGCTGCATTTTGT
Organism: Pantherophis guttatus; assembly: GCF_059756535.1. Classification (NCBI taxonomy): domain Eukaryota; kingdom Metazoa; phylum Chordata; class Lepidosauria; order Squamata; family Colubridae; genus Pantherophis; species Pantherophis guttatus. The sequence continues at coordinate 81,422,391 of NC_142068.1, read as the reverse complement.
TCCTTGTAGTTTTCCTTCGTAAAGGAAAATATTTAAGGAAAATCACCTGCAAAGCATTAACAGTAATGGCCCAAGAAAACAATTATGCCCAATGACAAGAGGGAGATGCTTAGACAGATAATTAGGCAGATGCTTATAAACTTAATGAAATATCGGACAAGGCAATTGCTCAGCTGAAGGCAGAGCGTGGGAGGTGGCTTCTGCCTGCATTGCTCTGCCTGGACAAAGAGTCGTGCATGAATGTGATTTCCCAGCTTAAGTCAACAGCTGGTGATGTGAAATCACCTTAGAAAAAGAAATTAAATCCTGCAGATTAGCTATCTATGTCCCAGTCAAAAGACACCAGCAGATTTCGATATGTTGAAAAGCTGATTTACACACATCCCTTACATTGGGGCAGAAATGTAAGAATTGTACTGTAATAAATAAATAAAGGCTTTTGCAATTAGCAACGCAGGAGGAGGTCTGGTGGGATGGTAGTTACTGAAAAGAATGAGGAAAGACAACCATCTATTGCCCTGTAATTAAAAAAAGATTAGCTCTCTGTAAGAGCCGGTTTGTGTAGTTAGTTAAGGCATCCGTCTAGACGCTGGGAGACTGCGAGTTCTAGTCCTGCCTTAGGCATGAAGCCAGCTGGGTGACCTTGAGACGGTCCCTTTCTCTCTGCCGCAGGAACAATGCAATGGCAAACCATTTCCTTAAAAACCTTGCCAAGAAAACAGCCTTGTCCAAGCAATTGCCAGGAGTCTGACTCAAAAGTACACAGACAAAAAAAACCCCCTCTGTACACTAAGGAAACTGCTAAACAAAACTCTTCATTCAATCAATCTGAGTGCTGATGATCTACTACCCTGTAGGTGTCGGTATTAGGTACGAGATAATTAGGATATTATCTTCTCATATTAAAAACAATCCCTCGTACGAAGAATACCATGTTGATAAAAAAAGGGGGGGATGTCTGAAGAGCATATCGACTCTATCCAGCCAGACGCACATAATCATCAGAGCCTTTTCAAGATTGGTACTACAGCACACTGTAATATTCTTGATGAGCAGTGCTCGATGTGACCTTTTTGAAAAAAGCAACATTTCTGTTCGAAAATCAATATAGCGCCAAGGGTTCAGCTCGAGTAAACTACATGACTGGATCCTCCTGATTCTCTGGTCTGCTAAGGGTTGGGTTCTTTTTAATCATCACAGGTTAAACCACTGTGGTAAGGGAGGAAATCAAAATTATACTTGCCAATTCTCCCTTCCCCTCAACCTCCTACTCTGTCTCACAATGCTGCTTTGGACTTTGCTTTCTCAAGAATGGAGAAAAGATGGGGTAACAGTTTTGAAACTAATTTATCCAGTTCGCCCTCGCTGCAAACTGGATAGATGTTAGAAAAAAACATTGCATTTTATCCAAAAATACATACTTTTTTTCAGAATGACATGATGCCATTTATTTTAGAAAAGTGCACATCAGAGAAAAAGAGAAATATCGCTCATTAGGAAAAAAAATCTATAAATTAAAGCAATGCACATCTTCAAATTAGATATTATAGAATGAAACTTGTTAAATATTAAATAGCTACATTTAGGTTTCTACACATTTTTACAAAACAAATGTTCAAGGTGCAGATCTAGATTTGTTTCACTGGCAGCACTCTTATAGAAGCTGTTCCACTTACCTCACTTTTCCAGGCCTGTATGGATTTATCCTAACAATTTGTAGGAATTAATGATTTCACTTTTTTTTAGATATATTTTTATTGTTTACATATGAATATATTGAATACAGCGTAATTGTCCTGGCGTTCCACTTACCATTAGACAAAAGTAAAAAACAGAATAACTTATATACTATTTTAAACAGTTGTAGCGTTGTACAATGGTTTCTGACCATCATATTCTAGCATGTCAACTTATCCATCATTCTAATATTTACATTCCTATATCGATTTTAAAAATAATATCTCTTTCCATGTCCACCTAACCTGCTTCTTTCACATTCCAACTTCTACCTCATGTTTCTAAATATTGATAGAATCTATTCCATGTTGAATAGTATTCTATATCTCCTTTATCTTTTATTTTTAGCATTAGTCTGTCCATTTCCTCACAGTCTAATATCTTCCTTATCGTCTCATCCTCTGAAGGGGTGTTTTCATTCTTCCATTGCTGCACATATATATGATTTTACTTTTATAAGCCTCCCAATGGACCCAACTAGCTTTATTTTTAACCATTAGATCCAATGTCCTTTAAATCTTGGGCATCCCAATAAGAAACATTTATGAATGAAGTAGAATTATTCAGCCCAAGCCATATTCTGTTTCTTCTTCATGCACCTAAATAATAGTAACTGCTTTAGGAAGGAAACCTGTAATAATCTAAACTTGATGAGCTTTGTATATTGTTTATATCAGGGGTAAAATCCAGCAGGTTCTGACAGGTTCTGGAGAACCGGTAGTGGAAATTTTGAGTAGTTTGGAGAACTGGCAAATACCACCTCTGGCTGGTCCCAGAGTGGGGTGGGAATGGAGATTTTGCAATATCCTTCCCCCAGGAGTGGGGAGGGAATGGGGATTTTGCAGTATCCTGCCCCTGGAGTGGGGTGGGAATGGAGATTTTGCAGTATCCTTCCTCTGCCACACCCACCAAGCCACGCCCACAGAACCAGTAGTAAAAAAAATTGGATTTCACCACTGGTTTATATGTAGAAATTGAGAACCAGTTTGGTGTAGTGGTTAGTGCCGATTTATCAATCCCAATCACATAGTTTCATAGCGGGAGCATGGGTATTCAGCTAGTACTTGAATATATGTTTTAATTGTGTGGGTTCCCTTGTATACAATAAAATGTTTTTTCTCAATTATGTGAAAACCTTGGTTGATCAATGTCAATGACTGTGAGCCCGTCTGGTGGCAGCCATGGTGCATGGAAGAGTCTGACAGGAAAAGGAAAGTTGTGCATTTGTGAAATTGAATGTTTAGCTGCGCGACCCAATTGCCAGAACAGACTAGCAATCATTTTGGGAGGGCAGGAATCGATCATGGTTACCAAAAGGTCTCAGCCTGGATGGGATTTTCCCAAGCCAGCTATAGACAAACTAGTTTGAGCGCAGCTCAAGAGCAGCTTAAGAGCGTAATGCAGATATGTCCTAAAAAAATGAAATAGAAATGAAAAAGAATGGAATAGATTTAAATAAAGGTAGTCTGATTTTGTGGAGTGAAACTATCAGTACAGTAGAGAAGGATATATATAGCAGCCTTTTCATAAAGACTCACAATTTCTCTTCCTGAAGTTATTCTACTTTTATTCTTGTTTCTTTGTTTTTCTCCCACACCTATTTCCTCCCAAAATCTACCCTTGACATTATCAACAATGATCTCTTCATTATTCTGAACCTCTCATCCTCCTTGTATCCTTCACTGATTCAAACTTTCATCATAAACAATCAAATCGAGAATGCTTTTAGATCTACATTCATACATTTGCAGCGTATGCACAGTATATGAATAGACTTATATTTAAACTCCTATTCAAACAGGTATTTTTTCGTAAACAGAGGCTTATTGACCTGTCATCTTGCTTATTCATACTTACATTTTAAATGCTCGGTTGCTTATTTTCTGTATTCGCTTGTCTTGCACTGCCTCTACCCAATGATTCATGTCTCCTAGCAAAGTATTTTTCTTCACAATCACATTCATTTTGAATACTATAGCGTTTCCCCATAAACTCCTTAGCTCTTCCTTTGACATTTGTTGGACCACAACACGCAGAAGAACCAGGTATAATTATTTTCAACCTAGTAGATGTTGTTGTTATTGTTGTTGTTAGTTGCGAAGTCGTGTCCGACCCATCATGACCCCATGGACAACATTCCTCCAGGCCTTCCTGTCCTCTACCATCCTCTGGAGTCCATTTAAGCTCAGGCCTACTGCTTCAGTGACTCCATCCAGCCACCTCATTCTCTGCCGTCCCCTTCTTCTTTTTGCCCTCAATCTTTCCTAGCATTAGGCTCTTCTCCAGTGAGTCCTTCCTTCTCATTAGATGGCCAAAGTATTTGAGTACCCAGTAGATACAGCATTGGAAATCCAAAACTGGGTTCTACAGAACACCAACATCAGGTGAATTAATAAGAAAAGCCAAGAAGGCCCTGGTGAAAAGAAGGGGATATCATACCATTTGTAGGTTTTAGAGTAAAAGAACTCACAGGACTGGCAACATTCACTGAATTACCTGCCTTGTGCTTACAAAGCCTTTAGCCATCCTCCAAGGCTAAAATATTAAATCATTTCATATGCAACAGAAGTTTCTCAATAGGCCCTTGATAGAAACCTCATAGCTATCCAAGATATAAATTAAAAGCTTTCACTCTGTTGAACTGTGTAGTTTTTTAAAAAAAAGAAAAAAAACCCTTCAAAGGTCACAGTTAACTAAAACTGTATTTCTGTAATTTGTTTTTCTATGGTGCCACATAAAATGTCAGGATTTTGGAAATAAATTACTAGTATTTCAAAAATTATGTTTAAGAGTGTCAGGAACTCCAGTCTGGTTATAGCAATTAATTTCTGTCTAGGAATGCAGGCACACACTCAGAAATTTAGCACAAGAATCAAGGGGCAAGTCTTGGCTAATATAAGTAACAAAGAAATGTAATGATGATGAAAACCAGCTTCTATAGATTATAAGAATTCAGTTTTCTGTCTAGGTGTTGCTCGAGGTTCAATCCTGAGTTTCTTTCTCCCGCCTTTTCGTTATAATGGGCCAGTTGACATAAGCCACACTGACTTGTTGAGGGCACTGGGCAAAGAACTGCTGATTCAGTTCTACAGAAGAATTGTTGAGTCTGTCATCTGCACCTCCATAACTGTCTGGTTTGGCTCTGCAACCCAACAAGACAGACACAGACTTCAGAGGATAATTAGAACTGCAGAAAAAAACAATTGCTACCAACCTGCCTTCCATTGAGGACCTGTATACTGCACGAGTCAAAAAGAGGGCTGTGAAAATATCTACAGACCCCTCACATCCTGGACATAAATTGTTTCAACCTCTACCCTCAAAAAGAAACCGTAGGGCACTGGACACCAGAACAACTAGATACAAGGACAGTTTTTTACCAAATGCCATCACTCTGCTTAACAACTAATTCCCACAACACTGTCAAATAATTTACCAAGACTGTATTACTATTATTCTTCTCTTCCTTACTAGTATCTATCTCTTCCCACTTATTACCATAACCATGTTGCTTGTATCTTTCAATTTATATTTTTTTTTATTTGTTTCCTAGTGCGATTTGATAGCTTATTAGTAACCTTGACTATCACGAAGTGTTGTATCTTTTTATTCTCGATCAATGTATTTTATTCTCCTTATGTACACTGAGAGAATATGCACCAAAGACAAATTCCTTGTGTGTCCAATCACACTTGGCCAATAAACCTATTCTATGCTATGCTATGCTATGCTATGCTATGCTATGCTATGCTATGCTATGCTATGCTATGCTATGCTATGCTATGCTACGCTACGCTACGCTACGCTACGCTACTCTACTCTACTCTACTCTACTCTACTCTACTCTATTCTATTCTATTCTATTCTATTCACAAATAGTCCCATTGGTCCAAACTCCTTTGAGTTCTTCCTAGTTAGCACTTCTAGGAAGGATTTTTCATAACTGTTTAAATTCCTAATATTTCAGTAAAAAAAAATTTCTAGTTATATAAAGAAGAAATTCACCAAAGCAAACCCTAATGCATTAATAAAGACATCAAAATCAAGAGTGCCTCGGATATTACTGGAAGCCATGAAACCTCATATCCTAAAAATGAAAGAGACCTTTCAAATCTTTAGATCCATCACCTTTAACCTGCTTCCATTCGCTCCAGCTTGGAACAGGGAAATGCAGTGACTGAAAATGATGGGCAGATATTATTTCCTTTGGAATACCCATTCCATATTGTCTCAGGCTCTTCCATCATTTGAAGAGAATAGCTAATTGATTTCTCAGTTAAAAGTGTAATAACAACATGAGTTAGAAGAACATTCACTAACCAGTCTGTTGTGCAATTATCTTATATCTTGAAAACTAGCAGCTTAATTTTCCCCACTGTTGATCTATTCACTCTATAGACTGGAATCCATAATTCTCACAAAATCTAGATGATTTAGGAAATTTGTTTGAAATATTTAGTTTTCAATTTCTTATTACTTTCCTTTGTTCTTTAATTCAAACTTTGTTCTGTTTTAAATTCTGTTGAAAAACTTCAATAAAAAATATTTTTAAAAAAGAAGTAATTTGTTTGAAACCAGTAGTATTTTTATCATGCCAATATAAATATGGCCAGAATTTATCCCAAAAATACACGCGTCCTAATTAACACTTCCTCTAATAACTAATGCAGGAGGCTTTCAGCCAACAAGCTGTGCCTCTAGTTTTGCATTCATTGTTTGGCATAAGGACAATTTCTTGGTGCTTTATAACACCAAGAAATGTATTATTGGAGTTACTTGCATTCCATGAATATCTGTGTTATTAGAATGTGGAAAATACTTTATTTAAAATGGGATTCAGTTTGAATTTTTTTCTACATCGCACTTTCATACAAATAACTCTGTGGTTTCACTATTTTTGGAACAGAAGAAGTTTAGAGAATGACTCAGAATATTTTTATTCCATCCATCTTTCCTGTTTTTCTGTTATGTATTTATAGTACATAGGCAGAACTATAATTGATCTTTTTAACTTGGAGTTTTAGTACTGGCTTGGCCTATTGAATGGTAAGAACCAAACTACTCTGTTGCAAATGAAAGTTATGTAATAATTAGGTAGGTAGATAGGTAGGTAGGTAGGTGGGTAGGTAGATAGGTAGGGAAGGAAGGAAGGAAGGAAGGAAGGAAGGAAGGAAGGAAGGAAGGAAGGAAGGAAGGAAGGAAGGAAGGAAGGAAGGAAGGAAGGAAGGACAAATAAACAATGGAAGCGGTATATGGACATTAATGCTATGTATAAGAATCTTCCATTCAATGTAGGTTTGTTTACATGATAGCATTCTGAGCATCTGAAGGGACTCTTAACTATTCATTCCCCAAAGTACTCAATGCTGCCATATTGGAACAAGGATTCCAACCTTAGAGAAATTGACAATGCTTCGATTTTCAAGGAAAGTCAAGAACAAAATTGGTGAGGTTGGAAAATTTGTAACAGCTGCAGCAAACTTTCAGACAAGCTAGTAATTATGAAAACAGTTCTGTTTCAAAAGGCCATGCATTTCAGGGCAGAATTTTGACTCAAACATAAAAATAACTAAAATGGTTTTCATTCCCCCAGGCTAGAAGAGTGTCAGGCTAGGTCTTCATTTTCTCATCACAAGCCGATTGATCAAGATATTGTCCAAAATCTTGGCTTCCAAATAATGCCGGTTCCCCAGTAATTCATGCAAATAAAGACCTAATGCTATTTTATAACAAGGAGTATGTTAGGCTAATCCTCTATTATAAGCAAATGTCAGGGGTTTTTTTTTACGTTTTACATACAACTCACCAAATGGAGAATTCTCATCTGCAAAGTAATATATCCTATTCATTCAACTTAGCACCATCTGGTGCCCTGAGAGCTTTCTCTAGGTATAAAATTATTTTAACTCAAACACTTTGTAACAAGTGTGAAACAATATCTTAGATTACAGAAAACTAGAAGGTGCAAAAGAGAGAATACATCACAAAATGGAATCATAGAAAAAGAATTCAGTCCAGCTCAGGTATTTCGTGTGAAAAAAATGGGTCAAATCCAACTCGGCACATCTATGCAGGCATAGGTCACCATCTGCAGGGTACAAGTAAGCTGCTAGCAAGGATCTCTAATCACTCTTTGTTTTTTCCAGCATCCACTGACTTATTTTAATGACATAAAATATCATCATCCTGTAAAATTCTTAAATGTCTTGAGAGATGCAACATTAAAAGCCTGCTAACTGACTGGTACAACTTTAAGAGGGGGCAAAAAGCACGTCTAGCATTTGCAGGCAGATTGCATTGCATTCTGTTTAGCTACTAAAAGGAGGCGTAACCAGTGGTGGGTTGCCCCCGGTTTGGACCGGTTCACAAGAACCGGTAATAATAATAATAATAATAATAATTTTATTTCTATACCGCCCTTCTCCCGAAAGACTCAGGGCGGTGTACAGCCTAATTAAAAAACAGAATAAACATCAATTTAAAATAATTTAAAAATATTAAATAAATTTGGCTTAATTTAAAACCCCAAAAATTTAAAACATCCAATTTAAAATTATATTGCTAACCCAGCCTGGTGGAACAGCAGGGTCTTAAGTGCGCAGCGAAATACCCGGAGGTCAGAAATCTTACGAATTTCCAGGGGCAGTTCATTCCACAGGGCTGGGGCTCCCACAGAGAAGGCCCTCCCCCTGGGTGTCGCCAGCCGACATGACTTGGCCGATGGCACCCTGAGGAGACCCTCTCTGTGGGAGCGAACTGGCCTGTGGGAGGTTATTGGTGGCAGAAGACGGTCTCGAAGGTACCCGGGTCCTATGCCATGGAGCGCTTTAAAGGTGGTAACCAACACCTTGAATCGCACCCGGTAGTAAAACCGGCAGGAGGCTCTGCCCACTGACCTGGATGTCATCAGAGGTGATCTGCCCATGCGCAGAAGAGTGCGTGGGCATGTAAGCACGATGCGAACCGGTAGTAAAGGTAAGTAGAACTCGCCCCAGGGCATAACCATAAATAGACCTGTAAAGATTTTAATCCACAACTTATCTTTCGCTTCTGTATAAAAAAGGCAGCAAAAATCCAGTTAAGGGCTTTTCTGCACTGCCCCTATAATCTGCTCCTATGATCATGCTAGTTTAAATCTAAAGCAGTTTAAAGAAAATCCAATCCAGAACAAGATAGGTGCAAGGTATTCAGTCAGGTTGCTGGGCTATCTCACCGAACAATTCTCCTGCTGCCATGGATCTTACTGGCCATATATATATTTGTATATGCAAAATGTGTGTGTGTGTGTATATATACTAGCTGAATACCCATGTTCCGCTACAAAACTATATGATCGGGCTTGATAAATCAACACTTACAGCTTGAAAATTTATCTATCTATCTATCGATCGATCGATCTATCTATCTATCGCTAGCACTCCCACTTCAATCAGATCTATCTATCTATCTATCTATCTATCTATTTATTTATTTATTTCGAATTTATATACCGCACCTTCTCCCGAGGGACTCAGGGTGGTGTACAGCCAGATAAAAAACATACAATACAAACATTAAAAACAATTAAAAAGATATATTAATTTGGCCCCAATTTAAAATAACAAACCAATTAAAAATATTTAAAAAATATATTAAGCCAGCCCGGCTTGCTGAAAAAAGAAAGTCTTAAGGGCAAAATTTTAAAAAAGGGAAAATTAATGAGTAGTTACAATCGGCTTCTCCTCTCCCCTTCTCTCCCTCAGCCTTGCCCCACAGAAGCCTCCCCTATACCCATGATGGCGAACCTACGGCATGCATGCCACAGGTGGTACGCATAGCCATATCAGTGGGCATGCCAGCTCAGCTCTGGCGCGCATGCGCACGCTGGCCAGCTGATTTTCGGGCCTTCTGGGCCCACCAGAAGTAGGGAAACAGGCTGTTTCCTGCCTCCAGAGGGCCTGGGGGTGGGGGTGGGAAAGGCCCGTTTTTCTTTCTTAGCTGGCTCCAGATCCTATCTATGCATCTGCGGAGGGCAAAAAGTTTTTAAAAGAGAAAGTTAAGGTTGACAACTCGGCAGAAACCTTTTAAAATTATTATTCTTCTTTCCCTGATGCCTTTTCTCTTTTAGCAAACCCTGCAGTACGCCACTTCATTGTTCATTGTTTTTCAAATCACTTGTAGTATCTACCTTTCAAAACTGGTCACAAGCCTATTCTGGCCAGGAGACAATGAGCCTCTCAAGAGGACTGCAAAATATGAGAATAGCTAGCACTCCCACTTCAATCAGATGGTGAATTTACTAATAACAAGGAACTTGCCACAGATAAGGCTTAAGCTAAATTCACTTTTGATATAACAGAAGCTAATTGGTGTAGTGATTAAGACACCAGGCTAGAAACGAGGAGACCTGAGTTCTAGTCTTACCTTGGTCACAAAGGCAGCTATATGACCTTGGACCAATCTCTCTACCTCAGCCCTGGGAAAAAGAAGCCAATAACAAACCACTTCTGAAAACACCGCCAAGAAAACTGCAGGGACTTGTCCATGGAGTCACACTGACTTGAAGGCTCAAAACGCCCTGGTTTATTTCATTGTAAGGTTGTTTTTTGGGGCCTCACATGACTGTATACTGCCTGATTTATTATTTTGTCCAATCTTAAAGCACTGATTGTTTTGTCTTAAACAAAGGAGAAGAACAATGTGGACCTATCAATTGTCCCAACTAAATAAATGTGACTCTGGTGGTATTGAGGGGTCTTGGGATGCTGTTTTATTTATGTATTTACTCTCACCAATAGCACAGAGAGAAGGAGAAATATAGTGACAGACCAGATGAAGGGAAAGAAGCCGTGTAAAATAAACAGGCAAATAAGGCGTTGGGAATAATGTAAAGCAGTGATGTCAAACTCAAGGCCCAGGGACCAGATCCAGCCCACAGGGTGCTTAGATCTGGCCCACAAGGCCGCCCTGGAAACAGCGAAGGACCAGCCCGTGGTGCCTCTGCCAGCTGAGCTCCATTTTCACTAACAAAGAGTTGCAGGAAGCCATCACAGACAAAAAGGGAGTTTGCGAGGCCTGCGGGCAGCACTCCCAACGTCCATTTTTGCTGGCAGAGGGTTGCAGGAGGCCATTGCAGCTGAAAATGGAGCTCGGGAGCACGTTTTTGCTGGCAGAGCCCTTGGGCCACCACAGATGCCCCCAACCTGAGTGATGTTGAACTGGCCACGCCCTCTGGCCAGGCCCAGAGATGGTATTCAGCTGGTTCAAACCAGATCGGGTGAACGGGTAGCGGAAAGTTTAACTGTTTCGCCGAACTGGCAAATACCACCTCTGGCTGGCCCTGGCCCCGCCTACCCAGTTGCCAGTCACCCACCCTGCCCTCCCGCTCACCCCGCTCTGTCTAATACATTGTTTCACCACTGAATTGCATTTTGTTAGATAGGATTCAGTGCTGAGGACTCTATTGAGTGTGCTGAGTGTGCTTGGTCAGCCAGCTGCAAATTCATCTGGTGGTGATGCTGTCTCTCCCACATTGTTCCATCCTATCAAGAAAATAGATTGAGGTCTACTTTGTCAAATGCTTTACTGAAGGCCAAGTATACTATGTCCACAGCATTCTTGACTTTCACTCTCTATTTTTCATGGGCTGCAGTGCAGCGAAAGAGCAGGAAAGCCCCACTATGTGAGCAGAGTCTAATATATTTCTGCATTCATGTCCAGTAGTTCTACCAAGAACAGCACTTCACTCTGTAGACACATAATACTGCTGCTGATGCAGTATGAAGCATGAGATATTAGTGAATCATTTTCCAGCTCTGCATTTTGTAATTAAAATGAGAATAGTGATCATACTGCAGTCATTTGATGTCCTAGTTGGATATCTCATTTTGCTTTCCAAAGATAGTGAATGGCTGGGCTTGCCATTTTTTCCGCTACACTGACAGCATCTCTGGCAACACTAAGAAAAGATAGAAATGACATTCTTACAAGAAATACATTTAAAAAACTGGTGGGTATCTTGAAAAATTTTTTACTTAAAATCTTATATCAATAATATCTCACTCCCTGTTTTTAAAAAGATGTATCAACCAGAAAAAAAAATAGCATGGGCATTTTGAAATTATGGAAAACTAGTAGCAGGATACCCGTGCTTCACTAAGAAACTAATGAGTAGTTATGATCAGGCTTGATACATTGACACGTAAAGCTTGAAAATCAGTTAGCATCAGAGCATGTCAATATAAGGCAACTGGCAGTTGGAACAGAGTTCTTTTCAGGTGGGAAGGGGGAGTAGAATGTCTATGGCCAGATGAGTCACGTGCTGGCCACACCCACACCCGGTTTAGCAAAGGGGTAGCATCAGAGCATGTTATAATACTGTATAACAAATACTAATTATCTGATGGTCATTTTGAAAAATCCTTTCTTAGCGAGCATCTAGAAGCCATGAAGAACATACGTGCCAAGTTTCAAGTTTGTAGGCTTTACTGTGCTGGAGATTTTGTGATGAGTGAGTGGTATTTGGCTTTTATATACATATAGATTAAGATGTATGTGTAGCAGTTTGCAGCAAAGAAAAAATGGAATTTGAAATCATTCTTGCTGATGAATTACTTAATGTTAAAGCGGGGGTGCATTTACTATAGAAAAACTTTAAAAAGCTATTTTCAGAGGGGAAAAATATTTTCTTTATTAAACTATTCTTCCAGGATAGGAGATATATTAATGCAAAAGCACATTATAGGGATATATTTATTAAAATATGCACACTATTTTGGAATGAGAAATCTCAAGGATGGGGTCACTATGATTCTGTTCTTAATTTGAAATAAATATTAGCTTCTTTACCCTAAATGTCTCAGAGCTGCTCAGTTTGGGTTCAATAACAGATTACTGATGAGAGTTTGATACATGTACAAAAGAAGATATATAGATAGGAAAGGCTATTTAAAAATCACAGAAAGTCACAGTTTTGCAGAATTATTTTTCTTCATTAGAAATGACTCACATATTTTGAAATCTTTTTTTAATAAAAAAAATATCTGTGTCATTCTTGACCCCTGGGGTCAAGTCCATGCAGTTTTCTTGGCAATAATTAAAGTTCTAAACCTCCCTTAGACACAGAGCTGGGTACCTTTGATTCAGCCTTTCTGTTTCAGCCCCAAGAAGAATGCAAGGACAAAACACATCATTTTGTCCTTGCATTCTACTTATGGCTGAAACAGAATGGCTGAATCAAAGGTACCCAGCTCTGTGTCTAAGGGAGGTTTAGAACTCATAGCCTCCTGGTTTCTACCTCAGTGCCTTTAAACATTACACCAAACTGGCTCTTTTCATACTCTAGGACTGTAATAAAAAGATATTCCATTAAGGACAGGCTATCAAAAGCCAATAATACAACACTGAAATGCATTCAACATTGTATGCCAAATTCCTCAGAATATGAAGATTCTGTTCAATTGATAAAGCTCTTATCACAGAATTCCAGCAACTGCTGAGTTTCAAACACTGTTTATGCTACAGTTGTCCATGTTCAGATTTCTTTAACATCTAACACCTGTACGTTTTACCTAAAAGGCTAAAAGCCTGGCTTTTTTTTTTTCTTCAGAAGGCCTGATTTCCTTCTGTTTCTTGTTTGGGTAACATCAGTGGTAGGATTTAGCCGATTCGGGCTGGTTCGGATGAACCGATAGTTAAATTGCTGGCTGGCTCCGTCCCTCCCCGCCCTGCCCCTTCCAGGAGTCCCCACATGTCCCATTTTGGCTCCCAGGTAAGTGCAGGGAGGCCTCCTAGGCCCAAACCGGGGCATGGAGGTTGTGGTGTGGGGCCCCCTGTGGCCCATTTTTGCTCCCAGGAGGTTTCAGGGAGGCCTCCTAGGCCCAAAACGAGTCACAGGGGCGGCGCATCCCCCCTGGCCCATTTTTGCTCCCAGGGGGGTGCAGGAGGCCAAGTGCTGCCTGTCACACCCCCTGGCCACATCCACCATGACCATGCCCACCCAGCCAGTCATTAGTGCAGAGAACCGGTTGTTAAATTATTTGGAATCCCACCGCTGAGTAACATCCTAATCTGGTAGCAGGCTGTTGATTTTTCACTGGGTTAAAAAAAAAGTACAAGCACTTGTTCTTTCTACAACTTACTTTTTTTTTTGTATTCTGTCAAAAATCATTCTCTCTCAGTGACTATAATCTATGTTCCTGGAATGTGAAATTTTACCAGACTTGGGATCAGACAACAGACTGTTGTCTCTTTGTCAGATGCTGGTGACATAACACTTACTGTATTGAAACACAGACTGAACTCTAAGCAAATATGTATCATGGATATTATCTTGCTTCTTCCAGTTTATGGGAGGCACAAGAGACAGCTCAAGCGGTGTTATTTCTTAGGAAGAGGTAGGTTTTATATTTTATAGAAAAGAGAAGTGAGCATGTTCCCATTACTGCTTCCAACTGAACACTATTCAGTTACCAAAGCAGAGGGAGATGAGTAAAAATCTTCATTCTCCTATCTTTACAGCTAGAACAATCACACTAAAGTTATCAATGCTTAATTTAAAGCTATTGCATTAAATACATGTTTTTGGACACAATGCACAAAATGTATTTTAAAAAGAGGGAACTGGGGAAAAAGATACTAAACAATATGTGTAAGGCAAAAACAACAACAACAACAACCCAAAACATGTCTTATAGCACTATTTTCAAGTAACAAATTTTATTAAAAGGCATTGAAGTTCTTTTTTAAAAACAATAAATAAAATTTGTTAGTCAGAAAAGATACTATCAAACTTGTACTGTTCTTTTGCATCCTACATCAAACTCATGGTATCATGTTGTCATGATGTATTGTGACTTTTTCCCACTTCACTAAACCGGGGGTGGGGGTGGCCAGTGCGGTGATGCATCCGGGACGTGGGCCACGAGTTTGACACCCCTGTCCTAAACTAACATGGCTCTCCTCCTAAAATATGTGCAAGGGTATCATATTTTCCTATAAAGCCCTACATGGCTTAGGCCCGGGGTACCTGGCGGACCATCTGCAGCCAGCGACAGCTCCCCATCACCCGGTGCGCTCTCACAGGGAGGGCCTCCTTGGGGTCCCGTTGGCCAGACAGTGTCGGCTGGCGACTCCCAGGGAGCGGGCCTTCTCTGTGGGTGCGCCTACTCTGTGGAATCAGCTCCCCCTGGAGCTCCGGATGGCCCCTGACCTTCGCTCTTTCCGCCGTGACCTCAAAACATGGCTATTTGGTCTGGCCGAATTGGACTGAAGGGGTTTTTAAAGGGGATTGTATTGGTTTTTATATTTGAATACTGAATTTTATGTGTTTTTTATCGTTGTGAGCCGCCCTGAGTCCTTTGGGAGAGTGGGCGGCATACAAGTTTAATAAAATAAATAAATAAATAAATAATATTTTCACAGGGCCACTAGAAGAAGTCAGCACACAGTAATTAGCTGAGAACACCCAAGTATATATAACAAATTCAAAAGATCATTAGGTATTTTTATATATACACACTGAGACATACATACAAATATATTGTGTGATGGGTGATATAGAAATGTAATGACTAAAATAAGTAAATACATGTCTACATACGTACATACTTTGTCTAGTATGCAGTTATGGGGAGTAAAGAAACTATTTGGTTTCAAAAATAGATCAATGAATGAATTTGTGCATAATTTAATACTATTTATAGTGGGGGGGGGCAAATAATCACCACAATTCAAAACAGCATTACAAGTTACCTACATGCAAAATTAAGGCATGTAATGTGTACTGAGTAAATATGTATAGGGGATGCAAAGAAATAACTGCAAGTTATATTAAAGTACTAAAAATTCAGAATCAAGACAATCTTCTAACTGTCTTGGTAATATGGAAATCCAGAATTTGTTGTTGTTGCTACTGTTGCTGATTTTTGCTTTAGTTCTTATCTTTGTTTGGAAAAAACACACTCCCAAACCTATTACTATCATCTTAAATGTACTGATCTGAATTGGAGAAAAGAAGCAAAGGTGAGCCTCTTTTGGTATAGTTTATTGGTGCAGGAGAGAGGAAAATGGAGTACTACTGTGAACACTTCTGGTTAATTTCACTTATGCGTGAACAGCATATTTCTTGGTAAAAATGAACAGGTTTGTGTCAGGCACGAGAAATCACAAGGCTCTGAGGCAGGGCAGTTCAAATAAAATACAGGTTTATTATATGCTAACTCTTTCTACAAGAATCTGAATTGCTAACGGTCAAAGCAAATTGGCGGTAAATAAGAGTAAATGGAATTCAAGGAGAGCTGGCTCTAGATCTCTTGTGGGCGTGAAGGGACTCAGATCTGATGACTCACTTGACCCCTCCCTCAGGCTCAGCCTGGTTGTCTCCTACAGTTTATCTGGTAATTAGAAAACAAGATAAGGGATTACAACAGGCCCCAGCAAATCCAGCTGAGGTCTTCTTGTCTACTTGCCTGTGGACTTCCTCCCTGCAGTCTCAAGGTATAACTAATCACTGCCCTGAAACTTCCCCAAATGGACTTGGAGGAGAAGAGTCAACAGCAGTTCCAGCCTCAGTACTGGGACCAGTAAAAGACAGGCTGTGGAGGCAGCACTTTCTTCCCAGCGGAGCTTGAGAAGAAAATGTGTTAACCTGGCTGTGCGCTTTGCCTAGAAATTTCCTGGCTGAAATGGGATTTACTCAAGTGCACAACTTGGAAAGATTTACTCTTTAAAATTTTACACTATAAAGCCATCTCAACGGTTACGCTGCATTATTCTTTGAGAGAAATTTCCGCATGACAATTCTCGTAGCCAAATTTAAAAATGATTTTTCAGAATTTGATGCATCTCACAGGGTTATTTGCAATCACTGCTCCAAAGCCACTGCCCCCCCCCCACCATTTCTAGGTTTGGTTCCATTTTTTGAAAGTTGCTATAAACTAAACGTATTTTTTCTTAGAGATTTAAAGCAGGTACATAGATATGGGAAGAGAATCTGCTCAGGACTGTGGAACTGTAGTGAAGGGGGTTGCCACTATGGCTTACCTAATTTGTTCTCATGAAAAATGTTATGCTCTAAGGGACAAATAAAAAAATTGGAAATAAAATAACTACAATTTTACAATTTACTACCAATCAGAGGTGGTATTCAGCCGGTTCGGACTGATTCAGGCAAACTGGTAGTGGCCACCTGCGGGTGGCCGCCTACCTGCCCAAGCACAATCCCATTCTATATCACTGGTTTTTGACACCACACCCCTGTACAGACGGTGCGTGCGAGCGAATTGCCATGTTTTGTGATGACATTTCCAGTGCTGGGCGAACCCGTTGCTACAGTATGTGAAGCCCACCTCTGTGCATAATGAAGCAATCCAATTTCCTATTTTCCATGCTTTTGCAAATACCCTAAAGTAGGGGGTGACAAACTTTATGAACTGTAGACTTCAATTCCCAGAATTCCTGAGCCAGCCATGAGCCATGCTGTCTCAGGAATTCTGGGAATTGAAGTCCACAGGTTGTGAACTTGCCATAATTGCCCATCCCTGCAGAAAGGTAGCAGACTTAATCATGGTCTCCTGACATTAAATCTAGTTTCATCTTCAAATGCTTCTCTACTAATTATTTTTCATATCTATTTCCTTTCCAGATACCTTTATCTATGAATATGTCTACATTTCTTGCATACGATCAGCCTACAATAAGTTACTGTGGTGTACATCATGAACTTCTTGGTCATAAGTCCTATGACTCAAATGCACAGGAAGAAACAATGGAGACACCATTAGAGACTGACCTGGATCTGAGCACAATCACAAGAGCAGCACGAAATCAGTGATCACACTCAGCTTACTTATGTGGTCAGAAAGATAACCCGAATCATTACCATTATTTTATTTTATTTTTTTTAGTTTGTCATGAAGAATTAAATCAGTATTTCTCCAGGGATGGATTGAAAACTCCCCATTCTGTTTAAAAAGTTACCATTCAAATACAGATTGTTTCAAGTCTACGATTTGTAATTAGCTAAGTTGTGCAGTCTTTTTTTGACTTAAAAATGAAGTATGATCCTTAAAATAAATCTTTTTTTTTCAAAACTCATCCTACCTATCTGTAAAAAAGGGGGGGGACTGTACAGAGCTGATGTATTTTTTCATATTGTAAAGTTTCAATATACTGAAATGTACTGAAATGTACAGGACCATGCTTTATTTTATTTTACAATTTTCAGTCTTTAAAATTTTAAATTAACAAAGCTTGTGTTATATTCAGAGTTTCTCAGATTTGTAGAAACTGGTTCGTTCTGCATTTATGCCCTCAAAACAAACGCACCCTAAAATCTGCACTGTGCAAATTAGGCGCAGACTCTACTATCATACAACACAATTCTTTCAACATGTTTTGGAAATAATCTATTAACCAAATTAGAGTTGGATTATTCAAACACTTGTAGACATGGTCTTTGGGAGGGGAAGGCAAGGGGAAGAAAGCTACTAAAATTAAAGTATTTTTTAACAGTTCTCCAAATTAACTCTTGCCTTGGATTGCAAATTGCTTTCTCAAGCAATGAAATGTAATGATAAAGAGGGATATTTTAACAACACTTTTCTGAATGAATGGCTCATTCTTTTATTCTTTCATAACATCAATACAATAATAGAATGGACTAAAGGAGTGGGGGGGGAACCACCGCTGAAGACAAAGACAGTAACCATAGCAACAAAGTTTCATTAACTGGAAAAAACAAAAACATTGGGAAGGGTTGACCCAGGGGTGAAATGCTCCTGGTTCGGACCGGATCAGGTGATCCGGTAGCGATTGTGTCCGGTGGCTCGGTAGCGATGGTGGCACAAGGCTCCACCCACCTGCCCGGGTGTTGTTACTTCCTGGTTTTAACCAGGAAGTAATGTTTTTTTTAGCAAAGTGAGCGAGCGTGCGCAGGGCGTGTGCACTTCTGAACCAGTAAGGAAGGTAAGTAGATTTCACCCCTGGGTTGACCTGGATATAGTTTTCTTTAGTTACATTATAAAGCAAAGTGATAGACACAGCAGGTAAAAATAACATGACAATCAGACATTACGATTAAACATGTTGTAGTAACATATATTGTCTGCAGGTATGTTTTAGGGTTATTTCAGCATTGCCTAAAATAGGCATTGGCCAATATGCACATGTCCAAGGTTTTCCAAAAGAAGGAAGGAAGATGAACTCCAAAGAGACTAACCCACGTGCCTTGCACAAGAGGGATAAAGTGTAGAACTAATCACACATTTCAGGTTTGTTTTGCATTTACACTGACATGCTCATTATCTGAAAGGTAAGGGAGCCATTTTCTAAGTGTTCCATGGTGGGAATAGATCGTAATTTATTTTTACACAAATACCCCCAAAACATCATGTCCAGGGTCATTCTAAAGCTCACTTAGCCAGGGTACCTATGTCATAAATCAGCCACACATTCCTTTAGATCTGCAAAGTGTGAACATAAATGTTTTCCCCTTTAAATGGGAAGGATCGTTTTAATTGAAGACTTCAGGTTTATGCATGTAGTTGTCCCTGAATCATTTCATTAATTTTAAATCATTTTATCATCTATTGTTTCACATAATGAGTACAGTAGATCATATCCAGAGGTGGGTTTCAGCAGGTTCTGATCAGTTCTGGAGAACCGGTAGCGGAAATTTTGAGTAGTTTGGAGAACCGGTAGTAAAAATTCTGACTGGCCCCACCCCCATCTATTCTTTGCCTCCCAAATCCCAGCTGATTGGGAGGAAATGGGGATTTTGCAGTATCCTTCCCCTGCCACGTCCACCAAGCCATGCCCTCCAAGCCATGCCACGCCCACAGAACTGGTAGTAAAAAATTTTGAAACCCACCACTGACCATAAACCCCCCCCCTTTTTTTGTTATTATTTTTGTTATTACATCTCCATTTTTGGTCAAAGCTGACAGAGAGTAAAGTCAAAGAATATCCTTTCTCTGTGTGTCTATCTGTTACTACTTTAAGAGGAAAGTAGTATAGGGAGTCCTCAACTTATCACCATTCGTTTAACAGCCGTTCAAAGTTATGTCAGCACTGGAAAATGTGACTTACAACTGGTCCTGACACTTACAACGAGTGGTGAAATGTAAAATTTGTTAGTACTGGTTCTGTGGGCATGGCTTGGTGGGGGGGGGGTAATATGACTGAGTGGGCGTGGCCAACTTTTTTTTTTTTTACTTTTAAAACCATTTTTTCTACAACCTCTTCGGCTGAAGAGGTTGTAAAAAAAGTGTTTTTAAAGCCTCTGACGATCCCAGCTGAGTTGCCTGATCAGCAGAGGCTTTTTTTTTTTTAAAAGCCTCTGATGATCCCAGCTGAGCCGCGTGATCATCAGAGGCTTTTTTTTTTTACTTTTAAAGCATTTTTTCAGCCAAACAGGTTGTAGAAAAAAATGCTTTTAAAAATTAAAAAAAAAGTCTCTGATGATTGTGCAGCTCAGCTGGGCAATGGGGGAGGGCAGGGATTTTTGCTACCGGTTCTCCAAACCACCCGCCTCCATCGCTACCGGATCAGGCGATCCGATCCGAACCGGGAGCATTTCACCCCTGCTTACAACCCTTGCGGCATCTCTGCAGTCACAAGATCAAAATTTGGTCATGTGACAACTGGCATGATTTTTATAATGGTTGCAGTGCCCTGAGGTCACATGATCATCATTTACAATCTTGCCAGGGGCCTTCTGACAAGTCAGGGAGGGAAGCCAGACTCACTTTACAATCTGTGTTACAAAACAATTGTGATTAACAATCACAATTCACTTAATGGTCGCAGCGATTTGATGGCTCCAGCGAAAAGGGTCATTAAAAATGGGCACAATTTAAGAATCGCATTACTCAGTGGCAAACTTTCTGGTCCCAATTGTGGTCATAAATTATCTATACTGAATTGCAATCTTATATTCATGAATTTATGTGCAGAATTAAAATATTCTCCCATGTGGGAATAATGAAAACGTTAAAAATTAGTAGCTGTAAACACCAGTGAAGGATTTTTTTAAAAAAATCATTTTTGCATAGCAGATCAAATGGCAGAGGTATAAAGTGTCTACCCAAAAAAATTTTTCATGAATTCCAGTGGATCCCACACACAATTTGATTAGTTGCGAGTGATTAAAAAGCTTTAAATCTATTAATAATACTGTTTATTGAACCACTCATTAAAGCACTATCACTTTACATCATAAAACAGAAGATGCATCTTATGGTGATCTTATGAAGGAAAAAAGATTCAAGGATTCTTGGGTTTTCCAAACTAGAGGGACAAAATTTCATATAATAGTAACAATCCTTTTTTTATAAATAAAGATAAATTTAACCACAAATCTATTTTTCTCAATATTTCTTCCAAGTATTTTACAATGGCTTCATCAATAAAATTAAGAAACATGCATTCAATCCTTTGTATAAAGCAACTCTTATTGGGGGGGGGGGGAAATCTTCAGAATATTGTTAAAAGAAATGCAAGCCTACAAAAATGTCAAAAGAGAATACATTGTATTATTTATTTAACATCCTAGATTTTTGTAACATATTTTGCATAAATTATTTGCTATTCAAAATACTTTTAATTTGTCATTTTTAAGACTCATCCTAACGTCATTTCTTCAGTTTCCAATTTCTCCAGACATTGCCACATACAATCCTTGGAATTCTTTCTGGCCATTACTAGAAATTGGGGCACATTTCCTATCAACTACTGTAGTGGCCAAAATTGTGGAAACCCTTTGGGAAAAGTGTATTTTCTAAAACTAGCTAATAACACCACTTTTTTTTTTTTTTGGAGTAGTACCGTAAAATTATATATCAATGGAAAGGTAATTTAATCAAGACTGTAATGCAATAACTTTTAGGAAGGATTTGCTATTAGAATAGCAGTTACAGTATAAAGAAGAAAAGTGAAACACGTAGAAAAAGAGATATACAAAAATTATCACCATGTCAGTTAATACTTAGTTGGGTAACCTTTAGAATGAATTACAGCCTTACAACGTCTTCCCATGGAGTGAACCAAGTCTTTGAGTTCTGCAGCTGTTTTAATGTGAAACCAAGATTGAATGATGGCTTCTATGAACTGGGTTTGATTGCTGGGTCGCTTCTGACTAACAAGTTTCTTTAGTCGGCTCCATAGTTTTTCAATTGGGTTAAGGTCTGGGCTATTCCCAGGCCATTCCAGCAGTGGAATAGGATTATCTTGAAACTCAAAAAAAAAAAAAAGTGGTGTAATTAGCCATCAAACCTCAAAAATACACTCCCAAAGGTTTCCACAATTTTGGCCACTACTGTAATGTCAGGAAGCTTAGGAAAACAGGGAGATATTTCCTAGGATAAGTGTTGGAAGATTCTTAAAAACAAAGAAGCCAGCTGCTACGAAAAAGAAACTCTCCTCTTCGTTGAGAACTCCAGGAGGAAATCTGTGTGAGCAGTAAGAATCAACAACTTGATGACCCATAATCAATCACAAGGAGAATATTGTTCCACATAAAATCATGGCTATGTGGAGAAGGGTGGTTTTCAACATCCATCCATCCATCCATCCATCCATCCATCCATCACTGGAAGGTTTTAAAAAGAAACTGGACAGCCATTTGTCTGGAATGATATGCTGTAGAGCAGTGTTTCTCAACCTTGGAAGCCTGAAGATGGGTGGACTTCAACTCCCAGAATCCCCCAGCCAGCAGCGCTGTCTGGGGGATTCTGGGAGTTGAAGTCCACCCATCTTCAAGCTACCAAGGTTGAGAAACACTGCTGTAGAGCAAGGGTCTCCAACCTTGGCAACTTTAAGCTTTGGCGGACTTCAACTCCCAGAATTCCCCAGCCAGCAAAGCTGCCAGCAAAGCTGGCTGGGGAATTCTGGGAGTTGAAGTCCCCCAAGGCTTAAAGTTGACAAGGTTGGAGAGCCCTGCTGTTGAGTCTCCTGCTTGAGCAAGGGCTGGATAGAAGACCTCCAAGTCCCTTCCAACTTCGTTATTCTGTTATTTCGGTCTATAAGTATATAGTTTTTTAACATTTATCAACTTTTTTGGCCGTAGGGTGTAGATATCACTACTTATATTGAACACAACCAACACTGAAGATGTAACCACATGGATTTCTGTGCACACATAATATGGCAAGATAAACCAAGGCAAGAACACAGTAGGGGGAAAAAACCCCAATGCATCACAATTGTACTTAGAAAAAAAATAAGACTCCTAAATCTATCTGGTCTTCGATCAAATAAATGTGTGGCTTGCATGTAAGGAGCAGCAGTGAAGAGCAGGTGGTTATTGCCCTTTCAGCTCAGATTTGTTTTTCGTTTTTTTTGTTTTTTATTTTCAACCTAACATGCAAAAAGGGAGCCTAAGCATCTACTGTATAGTTACGGTGCTTTTCATTTGCAATGTAACATCTGCTTTCATTGAATGCTGCGCCACAGGCACAGAAATAGAAGCACAGATCACTGCACTCCATTCCACTATTTTATTTTATTTAGAATATAGAATAGACTTTATCACCAAAATTAAAATGAGGACATTTTGGCTAGAGAAAATGCATAAACAACATATCAGCAAACCTTTAATAACTTTTTGATGCATGGGAAGCAGCTGCCCCTTTCCAGGAAAGGAAAAATGCAGGAATAGGAAGAAAGGAGACAAAATATTTAAGAATTCTTAATGCTTCCTTCATCAAACATATGCCTTTAATTACGTTTGTTTTTCCCAAGTCATTATAAGTTGGCTACATAAAATTCTCAAAAATTGTCGAGCAGCGTTTTTCAAACTGGGCAACTTTTGGGTTGCTTAAGACTTTTAAGATTTCAATTCCCAGAATTTTCCATCCAGCAAACTTGTCTAAAACATTGATATAAAGAAAATATGATTTTATTGCTCAAAAGCAAGGAGGAAAAATGTGTCCTCTTTTTCAAGCTGTATTTATATGGAATATAAATTAAGAAAGAGTGTAAAGTAAAAATAAAAATATAATTGAATTTATTTACATATAAAACATACTTATTTTTTATTATACAACTTTCCATATAGGATGAGATAGCTAATACCCAGTGTTTGATAACTTTAGCAACTTTAAGGTGTGCGGACTCCAACAAGTTGAAGTCCCCAAATCTTAAATTTGCCAAGGTCGACAAACACTGCTGTAGAAACAGTGGTGGGATTCAAATAATTTAACAACTGGTTCTCTTCCCTAGTGACCAGCTGGGTAGGCGTAGCTCGGTGGTCATGTGACCGTGTGGGCATGGCCAACTCAACGTCACTCACGTCAATGGGCGCTTTGCCTTAGCTGTTACAATGTAATAAGGGTTAACCAGAGAGGCAGTTTCTGTAAGCAGAACAATAAAGATTAGGCTAGAAACAACACCAGAATGTTTCCTTCCTGCCTTCCGTACAGGATTAGCCCTGTAAAGTGAAAAAAAACAAAATAAGATTTCTTCCAACAACCAGTTCTCTGAACTGTTTAGAAAGTTAACAACCGGTTCTCCCGAATAGGTGCGAACTGGCTGACTCCCACCAATGTGTAGAAGTCAGAATTAAAATTCAAAACTATCTGGATAAATTGGATAAACGGGCAGAAAGTAATAGATTGAAATTTAACAACCAAGAGCACAGTTCTTCACTTAGAACAAAATAATACACAAGAATAGGATGGGTGTACTTGAGCTGTATTTTTTTAAAAAGATCTGGAAGTAGTGATAAATGGCAAACTGAATAGGAACCATAAACAGGACATCATTGCAAAGAAAGAAATGGCAAATTTAGGCGGTGTCACCATAAATACAGATTCTAAATCAGAGGAAGTACAGGTAGTCCTCAATTTACAATTGAGCTCAAAATTTCTGTTGCTATGCAAGACATTTGTTAAGTGAATTTTGCCCCATTTTAAGACATTTCTAGCTAAGATTGTTAAGTGAAACACTGCAGTTGTTAAGTTAGTAACCCAGTTGTTAAGTGAATCTGGCTTCCCCATTGACTTTGCTTGTCAGAAGGTCGCATTCCTATTTTTATTTTTCTTCGTGTTTTATACATTGATAAAATAATAAAAGTCATGAGGGGGAAAAAAAGAAGTTCGCAAAACGTGATCACATGACCACAGGACACTGCAACAGTCATAAATATGAGTCAGTTGCCAAGTGGCTGAAGTGTGGAAAATAGTCATAAGTCGCCTTTTTCAGTGCCCTTGTAACTTTCAATGGTCATTAAAGGAATGGTTGTAAGTTGAGGACTACCTGTAACTATATTTTTAATGCTATTCTGCTTTAGTCAAGAATTTACCTCAAGCAAATAATGGGCCTAGTTCTGGGGATCATATTTTAACAAGGATTCAGAGAAACTGAAACTGTCAGAAGACAAGCATTATGAAGAAAGACTAAAGGATTCGATATATTTAGCCTTAAAACTGTGAACTGAGCAGAAATACAGCTGCCCATTATATGAAAAGTTTCACAGCTTGTTCTCTTTCATTTTAGAATGCAGGATGCATAAAAATGAAGTTAGGTTACAGGAGAAGAGATTCTGACTAAATGACAGGAAAGGCTTCCAGTGTGCTTTTTGAAAATACTACAACAGCAAGAAATAAAGCAATACAACAACAACAAAATGTATATGTGTTATATTTATGTATGAGCTTCTCAGATACCCTCTTCATTCAGCCCTAAAACCTCTTGAAAAGTATCACAGGTACACATATACATTAGCTCAATGTATCCCTCTAAGTTCCTTGTGAAAGAAGTGATTAAAAACATACAATTGAGAAAATGAGTATGCATGGGATTACAGGAAGCAATAAAAATCTCATTGAGGAGGTTCTCGACTACAATACTTCCATCCTTTCTTCATTGATCAAAGAAAGGTTGCTAGGTAACCTTTCCTCTGTGCTCCAAATTCAGGGAATAAAAAACTCTTGCAATAACACATATTCCTTTTCTTTTTTGCTCATCCAAAATTCCTTTCCTTCTTTTCAAAAGCGGAACATGGATGAATAGTCTACCTGATCTGAAGGAAGTATCAGAAGTACAGAGCGGTGCTGTTCTTCTGAAAAGTATGGAAGTCGTCCAGCCAGGGGTAGGCTGCTGGAGGTTCGCAGGGGTTCGGGAGAACCTCTAGCTAAGATTCTGTGCAGTTCGGAGAACCCCCAAATGCCATTCCTGACTGGCCCCGCCCCACCGACCATGCCCCACCCCTCCTAGGACTCCCCACACAGCCTGTTTTGGATGCAGGTAAGTGCAGGTCACATGTGGAGGCTCAGGCATGGTGAAAAGCGGCCCTACCAGAAGTTTCTCCAGAGGGCCTCCGGAGCCTGGGGAGGCCGTTTTCGCCCTCTCAGAGGCTCGAGGAAAGCTTCCGGAGCCTGGGTAGGGAAAAAATGCCCCCCCTGTGGTGCAGGAGGCCGACTAGGCCACACCCACCATGGCCATGCCCACCCAGCAACCAAGCATTGCTAAAATTTTTGAAGCCCACCCCGAGTCCAGCATTTTATAATGTCTCCTATTAGAAATAAATCCATGTGGGAATGAGTGCATTTGGGTCATTTGACTACAGGTCAGTGTTTCTTAAACTCAGCAACTGTGAGCATGTGGCTGAGAGTTGAGCCTCCTAAAGCTGCTGAAGCTGAGAAAGTAACTTGCAAATGAATGCCATACCTGAAAAATGTTTTGTAGCTATGAAGTGAATACCATAATAATCACCCTTGCCGGTGAAGACTTTTAGGCCACAGTGAAATTTAAGGCTCAAGACATAACAAATCAGGGGATTGAAACAAGCGGTTTCAGTATCGAGTGAAAGGTCAGATCACTGTTAATAAGCTTATTCCAATATAAGAACAATTCCAGGCAGGTCAGAGAAGAAAAGGACATTTTGGGGTCAGGATTTTTCAAGTACAAAAATAATTGGCACATTTTCCACTTACGAAACCACTAACATTGGGCTTGGTAAATTGCTCCCTTGAACCTCTTCGCAATCCAAATCAAGGACTTAATCACACAGAGGAATTTTATGGACTATGCAGACTGCTTACATATATATATGTACCGTATTTTCCGGCGTATAAGACGACTGGGCGTATAAGACGACCCCCGACTTTTCCTGTTAAAATATAGGGTTTGGGCTATACTCGCCGTATAAGACTACCCCTCTTCCAAAGCACACCAAATAAAATTTAAAAACATCAACTGGCTCACCCACAATGTAAAAGCAGCTGTGCTAGACCCAAAACGGCCCCTGCAACAAGCAGGAACCTCACACAGCCACAAAAAGCCCCAAAAAACAACTTTCACACTTTACACACACACAACACAACACAACTGGCTCACCCACAATGTAAAAGCAGCTGTGCTAGACCCAAAATGGCCCCTGCAACAAGCAGGAACCTCACACAGCCACAAAAAGCCCAAAAACCCAACTTTCACACTTTACACACACAAAATTCCACATACAGCTTTGTGAGATTTTGTGTGTTTGTGTAGTTAGAGTGAAACACTACAGAAACACACTAAATCTCAGAAAGCTGCACAAATATTATTTTATTTTATTTTTACTTTTATATGAAAACTAAATTTAAAACTTCCTAAACTTTAAATGGCTAGGTCTAAAAAAAAACAACTAAAAAAAAACCCCAATTAACTTTTTTTTTTAAAGCTCCCAAAGGGGAAAAAAACTTACCCAATAGAACAGGGGTCTCCAACCTTGGCAACTTTAAGACTTGTAGACTTCAACTCCCAGAATTCCTCAGCCAGCTTTGTTTTGCTGGCTGAGGAATTCTGGGAGTTGAAGTCCACAACTCCCTGCCTGCTTGATTGCCGGCAGGGAGTTGCTTGCTGATGGAATGGATTCAGGAAAGTGAAGCAAGGCAAACGTTGCGACTAGCAGCTAAGGTAAGCAAGCTGGAGGGGGAAAACTTTTTTCCTTTTACATGGCTCTGGCAATCCAAGCTGAGTTGCCTGATTAGCAGGCAACTCAGCTGGGATCGTCAGAGCTTGGATCGCCAGAGCCATGTAAAAGGAAAAAAGTTTTTTCCTTTTACATGGCTCTGGCGATTCCAGCTGAGTTGCCTGATTAGCAGGCAACTCAGCTGGGATCGTCAGAGCTTGGATCGCCAGAGCCATTTAAGGCTCATCAGAGCCTTTCAGGCTGGTCTGCCTGGTTATAGGAGAACGACACCCGGCGTATAAGATGACCCCCGACTTTTGAGAAGATTTTCATGTGTTAAAAAGTCGTCTTAGACGCCGGAAAATACGGTATATATATCAACACACACACATATATGAAATTCAAATGCTTTGGCCACCTAATGAGAACCAAGGGTTCACTGGAGAAGAGCGATAGATAGATAGATAGATAAATAGATAGATAGATAGATAGATAGATAGATGGATGGATGGATGGATGGATGGATGGATGGATGGATGGATGGATAGATAGATAGATAGATAGATAGATAGATAGATAGATAGATAGATAGATAGATAGATAGATAGATAGAGAATGATTGAGGGCAAAAGAAGAAGGGAATGACAGAGAATGAGGTGGCTGGATGGAGTCACTGATGCAGTCGGTGTGAGCTTAAATGGACTCTGGAGGATGGTAGAGGATAGGAAGGCCTGGATATTTCCCATATGTGAATTCTTTGGCCCCAGTAACCAATTTGATGTAAATCACTGCCACACCTTAATATTTCTAAATAGAATTCATTAGCAATAGAAAACACAAGAACAAAGAAAACATCCTTTCTTTTATAGATCAAAGCATCTGATATAGTCTTAAAGTTGCCTATTTTTGTTTCGTTCTGGTTCTTTTGTTATTAAATTCCTCCCACACACTATTTCCAAACTTAAATGCTGCATAATATAGAAAAATTAGGTCAGTACATATATACTTTTTCTTCTGGCTAATTACAGGCATTTATTTTAATTAGATTTCATAACAAATAGTTAATCTTGATGGATTCTACTGTCTTAATGTTGTTTTAATGAATATCAAAACAATTAGTATATTTTAGTGTTTGCCACTAGAACATTAGAGGATTTTGAATAATCTGAAAATACAATGAACTAAATGATGAAAATTTTCATGACAGGAAACACCCAGTCTGCTCTATCACCCTCTATCTTGCAATAAGAATTTCATTATAACTACTGTTTATTTCAAAGCTCTAATGTAGGCACAGTGGTGACTATTTCCAAGTGTCATCTAATTTTATGCTACCTCTGTGAGAGTGATAATCTACAAATAAGTATTAATTAAAAAGCATTACTACTTAATTACTTTGGAGATGTATTGCATCTTTATTACTGCCAAACAGTCTCTGAATGAAATAAAGTAAGATTCCAGGGAGACGTGCAAAGCAGCTTTTCAGAACTTCCTAGAACTAAACAGTTGCTCCTAACAATAATGGAAATAGGATTACTGTGAAGAGTTTGCCCTGATAGCAAGTTGATGGCTCAAAAACATGAATCAACATCTCCTCCCAGGTAGTAGAAGTACCTCACCATTTCTTGAGTAGTCTTCCCTTCCACTCCCAGCACATTGTAAATGCATTCTCCATCCATATCATCCAGCTTCAGTTCAGAATATTTGTAGCTCAGGGTTGAAATGAGGGGCCCTTGGTGCTCTCCGAGCTTGGTTGTTTTCTTGGTTGTTTTCTTGTTTTCACTGTTAGCACTGATGATGTTATTTAGTTTGGGCAATGAAATATCTGCAAGAAAACAACCAAGCTCAGAGAGCACCAAGGACCCCTCAGCTTCAATTCAAAATTGCTGTTTTCTGAAGGCCTGGAAACCAAAGCACTGTTGGTCTCCAGGCCTTCACTGCATTCCAGGAGCAGCCCTAGTTCTGACTGGGCTGCAATGCCAGCATCTTCCCTTCCCTCAGTGACAGCTCGCTATCCTGAGCAGCCATTTAATCCTGGGCTGCTGGTCTACTAAGTTCTCCAGTGGTCAGCAGTTGAACTGTTTTCCTTTGGTGCTAGTTACTTCTGTTTTTTACAATCTCGTTCGATCCCGTTGCGAACAGGTAGTAAAGGTAAGTAGAACCCACCCCTGGTTCCAATTATACAGGTAGTCCTTGACTTACAACCATTTACTTAGTGACCATTCAAAGTTACAACAGCACTGGAAAAAGTGAATTATGACTGTTTTTCACACTACCATTATCCCCATAGTCGCATTGATCAAAATTCGGATGCTTGGCAACTGGTTCATATTTATGATGGTTGCAGTATTCTGGGGTCATGAGATCACCTTCCATCACCTTCTATCAAGCAAAATCAATGGGAAAGCCAGATTCACTTAAGGCCCATGTTATTGTGGGGAAACCACAAAGATTCACTTAACAACTGTGGCAAGAAAGGTTGTAAAATGGGGCAAAACTCATTGAACAACTGTCTCACTCAACAACAGAAATTTTGGGCTCAGTTGTGGTCATAAATCAAGGACTACCTGTATCTCAAGAAAGTCTAGATGTGATCTTGAAATCTAGATAAACACTTGGTGCTAAATTAATTTTCCCAAATGAAGTCATGAGAATGTAAGTTGGCTGCCCGACTTGACTCCTATTTTTATTAAACTATTCTTGAGACTGATTTTTGATCAGGGACATTAACAGTTCCAGTCCATAAAAGGGTGTAAAATTTATTTGTTCCAGCTACAGACCAATAAATCTGTTTTTATTATTACTAAATGTGTGCATTGGGTTAAGATTAGAAAAAATGTATTTTGAATAGACAGGAGAAGCTACTACGTTGTAGATCACTGTCTTGTGTTTACCACAGCTAGCAAGAAGAAAAATCTGTACCTGCCAACAAGAAGCTATTTGTAGTCTCTGTAGCCCTTAAATCACCCTTGGATCTGATACCTACAATGTGGCTCTGCAATAAACTAAGACAACCAATAAAAGCTTGCTTTATCTAACAAAGTAGTTATATTCAGAGACCATCATGTAATTAAATTCATTAAGAAATTATATTACCGCAGAGCTAGTTTATAAAGTTTTGGCATCTAAGGCAAGACATTCAAATGATATCCCCAATTCTCCTTCAGTTTGGACCAAAACATTGAAAGATCTGTCCTCTTTCTGTTTCACTTTTCCCATAGGTCTGTTACTTACCTCAATTAATAAAAAAACTGCTTAAAATGCCTTCTTTGAAATCTTAAATTATTTTCTAAACCTTAAACAGCCAATGTAACTTTTCTTGCATGCAAAAAAAATTGCTGTCACTTTTATCTATTTGAATAATCAAAGTGTGCTTCTTGTGCTTTCTTGGTTACAAAGAGCTGAACTGCTACCTGAAAGTCCACAATCTGGGCCAGCTTGGGTTCTACTAAAATAAGTGAAAGGCTGACTAGTTACTCCCATGTCCTTATGGAGATGTTTTTTTCATAACTTGGAGAAGGTATATCCTCCAGTGGCTATTGTTACAAGAAGAATTAGAACTAGGATCAGAGCAACAAAATTATTAAGGAAAAGAAGATAGTCATCTTATTTCTACATATAATATCATTAAAACTGTCCAGAATATCATCGGGCTCCAGCTACCAGCCCTGGATGACATCTTCGAATCTCGCTGTTTGAGGAAGTTGCATAACATTCTCAGAGACTCTTCCCATTCTGCTCACAATCTTTTTGGACTGTTGCCTTCCGGCAGAAGATACAGAACAATTAAAACTCGGACCACACGTTTTCTGAATAGTTTTTATCCCGGAGCTATAATTGCACTCAACAATGAACTAAAGGACCACCATCAGTGAGCTGTTGGATAGCATTACTCGGTCTGTTATGTGCGTGTTTGGGTGGTTTAGGGGTGAGGAATTTGTGGTGGGTGGGGGGGTGTTTGGGGATTGTTATATGTGTTGGACCTGGTCTTTGGGTGTTAAGTGAATTTCGTTGTATGTGTATACACATACAATGACAATGTTGTTGTTGTTGTTGTTGTTGTTGTTGTTGTTGTTATTATTACCCTGTTTCCCCAAAATTACGACATCCCCTGATAATAAACCCAATCGGGCTTTTGAATGCATGGCAATAAGGCTTATTTCAGGGTTCAAAAAAATATAAGACAGGGCCTTATTTTCAGGGAAACACAGCATTATTATTATTATATATTCCAAAACAGCATTTAGAAAACCTTGCAAAAATGTATCTTGAGACAATTTTCAGTTTATCACCCAAATTGTTTGCATCAATGTTGCCTATCTCAACATCGTCTCTAAGGTTTTACATTACTGATGTAGAACTTCAGGGGAAAAGTCCTGGAACAGTGAATATGTATGCAGATTAGATAGAGATTCAGTCTCACTGAAGATTGAAGAAAGATTGCAAGAGAAGATGGTCTGTTTTAGCCAAAAATTAGGAAGTCTGGTAACACATTTTATTAAAGGCATAACTTTTAATGCACTACATCTCATGAGCTAAGCTATAAGCTCACGAGCTAAGTTATAGCTCATGAACATTTATGCCTTTTTATTTCATTTGGAAACATGCTACTGGGGTGAGGATAAAGAACATTTCTTTGAAGGGAACCCTTTAATATCTGTATGAAGCCACTAGGACAGGTCATCTGCCAGCACAGGGTGAGGTATTTTTAATAATGCTAATTATACCTAGATATATATCTTTGCCATGGGCAAAAGGGAAATGCAACGAAAATCCTAAATGAATGCCTGGGGGCTGTCAGGACCTGGGTGGAGAGAAAGAGGCTCAGACTCAACCCAAGCAAATTGAATTGTTTATTGCTTTAGAAGCCAGCTGATTCTTGGATGATAGCAGATTTGGCTCTTGATGGGGCTGAACTTCTCCTGAATGTGCAGACTTGCAATCAGGGAATCCTACTGGACTCATGGCTCCTGCAGGAGGGTCTAGGACAGTGATGGTGAACCTTTTAGGCACAGAGTGCCCAAACCGGAAGGCATGATGCGCGCACACATGCCTACACGCGCATGCGCGCACCAGAACACTGGAAACCTGACAACCAGCTGCCCAGCGCACATCTGTGCCTCGGAAACCCAACAATCAGCTTGCTGGCATGCATGCGCGCCTCGGAAACCCGATGACCAGCTGGCTGAGCTGGCGTGACGGCACACATGCCCCGTGTGCAAACTCTGGCAAGCATGCCATAGGTTCCCCATCACAGGTCTAGGACAACCTACCACAGGACAGTTCAACATTATATTAATCACTTTTATTACTGGTGACCACATTTTCATTGAAACTATTGTAACTCTTGTATTTCTGGATTGACTTTATTTTACTATTATTGGACCCAATTCCATTGAAATTAATTTAACTTTTGCATTGTTGAATTATCCTGCAGCAAGTTGACAATGCTGAGTTGACCATGGCAAGTTGGCTGTGGCGAGTTGGCCATGGTGATTTGTCTCATTCTGCCTGCAGGAAGAGCAGAGGGAGGTTGTATTTTGCTCATGAACCATTTGTGGCCTTATCTATATGCTCTAAATATGGTTTCTCAGGCATTTGCAATTGGATTAGTTCAATTTGCTCTACATGGGGCTACCCCAAAGACCACCTGAAAACCTCAACTGATACAGAAAGTAGCTGTCTGTGTGTTTATTGGACAATGGCAGACCTGTCACTTAAAACTACTGTTGCAGAAACTGCACTGACCACTAGTCCTGCTTTAGAGAGCAATTCAACGTTTTGGTTATTACCTATAAAGCCCAATGTGACTTGTGGCCTGATTATAGTATAAATTGCCTATCATAAATAAACTCTTCCCATCTGACTTGTGTGAACAGGCAATGCCTGCTGAAGGTTCCGTTCTATCAGAAGGCATGAGAGGAGGGGGCAGAAACGCTGGGTGACTATTTCCGTCTTTGGAGTAGCTTACTCCAAAGTTAGTTATCACCTTTAGAGCGCTCCATGGCTTAGGACCTGGTTATCTATGGGACCGCCTGCTACCACCAATAGCCTCCCACCGGCCAGTACGCTCCCATAGAGAGGGGCTCCTCCGGGTACCGTTGGCCAAACAATGTCAACTGGCGGCCCCTAGGGGGAGAGCCTTCTCTGTGGGAGCACCTATGATCTGGAACGAGCTCCCCCCAGAGATACAGAGGATCCCGGATCTGCGCACCTTCCGTCACACGCTCAAGACTTTCTTATTTCATCAAGCTGGCCTGGCCTAAATCTTTTCCCCTTTTAAATGTAAATTTTAATTTGTTTTTAAATTATTGGGTATTTTAAATTTGTCTCAGCCAAATTATTTAATTCGTTTTTTATTCTATTTTAAATTTTTGTATTTATGTGTTTTATTCTGTGGCTGTTCACCGCCCTGAGTCCTTCAGGAGTAGGGCGGTATAGAAATCCAATAAAACAAACAAACTTCCTAAACTTCAGGCTAGCCACTGAATTTATGATCTTCTGAAAATAGAGTTAAAGCCTGTTTTTTACCAGCTGGCCATAAGTGCAAATAGCTATTCTTCTGATTAGCTGCTAGAGCCATGATGGCGAACCTATTGCACACGTGTCAGAGGTGGCACGCAGCACCCTCTTGGATGGCACGCGAGCCATTGCCCCAGTTCAGCTCCATTGTGCATGCGTGCATGCCTCCCGCTGGCCAACTGGTCTTCGGGTCTCTGCCGTGGGGGGTGGGGCGCGTGCAGGAGCATATGTGGGGTGGGGTGCATGCGCAGGGGGCCACACATGCATGCGCTGGGGGTGGGGCATGTGTACGGGGGGCACGCATGCATGCGCAGGGGATGGGGCGTGTGCAGGTAGCGCATGCAGGGGGCGCAAGTGCAAGTGTGGGGGCAAGGCGTATGCACAGGGGCCGCCCGCGCATTGCATTTGGGGGTTTTGGGCACACACGCTTTGGGCATTCAGTCTGGAAAAGATTAGCCATCACTGTGCTAGAGGAAGAACCACAACATGAAATATTCTTTAGCTCAAAGTGTCATGTCATTTAGTACATAGTTAAATATTCATCTTTGAATTGTTCTTGTTTAGGTCTTATAATCAAAAACTATCTTCTACTTTGATGGCTCTTGTACTCTTGAATAAGTGGAAAATAGGTTTAGTATGAAGTTCCTCTGCCAACCTGTTTGAACTCCTTCGAATATTTTGAAATCCTTCATTTACATAGTAAGCCTGCAGATATGTATCTTGTCTAGTCTTCATTTTTCCAGATATATCAAGATCAATACATTGAGTCTCTCTTATTAATGACATTCATTTCATGCTACCAGAGCTGCCCACACAGAGTTTTGAAATTATGTATGCTTCCTTACCCCCTTTGCCATTATTCATTCATGAACAGTTCTTGTCAAAGTGTTATTCTCCATAATGACAACTATGGCATCATCTATCTTCCCAATTTATCACTTCCACCACGTTTTCCCATTATGTGCACTCAGTCGTTTAGTATCGGTAAGAATATTCCCAAATCTTCTTTCAAAATTTTCCATTAATGCAAGAAAAACCCACATAATTTCAGTTACATATTCAAATCACTTGACCACCAAATTCAGTGAACAAAGATTGCATGTGGTAAAGAAAGTTTGATGACTTAAGCTTTGCCTCTGCACTTCCCTTCCTTCATGTTGACACTCATCTCTCATGACAATTGTTACAGTTTTAAAAAGCAAATTTCCTACACCAGTCCCTGGAAGTACATTATGACAGTCATCACTGCAAGGACGTTTTCACCAGGTTCTGAAAATGATGAGAAACACACTATTAAAATGATTTGTTCTGTATGGCTAATGCCAGGTGTGAGGTTCTGACCCTTGCTGACAATTTTGTGTTTGATTTTTATTACCAGTAATGATAGATGCGACTTGTTTTTCCAAGGTAGTGGTACAGGTCAGTTTCCTCAGTCATGACATTTCTCAGAATGCAACATCAAACTCAGACATTAGTTCCACGACGCAGAAGAAGTTTCTGTTATTGGAACATACAGCCGATCGGAAAAGCCATCCAGTGCTAGAGTTTTGGTAGCAGCCATTCCCATAATAGCAGTGAAAATTCTTCAGAATATTTACCGGTAAAGGAACAGATGCAATTTGTCCATCCATATTCCTTCCATGTACAGAATATTTTCAGGTGATTTGCTGTCTTCTGATGGCTTCCTACATTTCTAGCTGATTTTTTTTCCAGTTCTATAAATAGGTATAATATGATTGCAACTCAACCTGGAAGACATTGCAATAAAACTGGTATGGAAATTTCTGAGTTTTTAAGTACAAAAACTTACAAAAACTTTCCACTTTTAAACTTGAATTTACATTATCTTCCTCCTGAAACATAGAGATTTTCGTTTGCAGTACTCTATACAGTAGAAGTTAGTGGTGGGTTAGAGTTAGGGTGATATAAAAGTGAAATGTGAAACTTACAAATCTATACATGAGAGTTTTCTATTGTCTCTAATCTATGTTCTATTATATTGCTACTAGTACTACTTTACCATGCTAATTACTGTTACTAGAACAATTACTGTATTCTATTACAATATTCGATTACTATCAGAATAGTAATAGAGAGTACCAGTACCAGTTTGGACAAGTGAGTAAGGCACCAGGTGGAAATCAGGAGACAAGTGAGTTATAGTCCTGCGGTTAGGCATGAAAATTCTGCTAGGTGACTTTGGACCTGTCAGGGTGGCAATTAATCCCATTCTGCTTTTGGGTAATTGCACCTTGATTAGAGAATGGATCGTAACCATTTCCTTGAAGTATACTTTAAGAAAATAAACCCGAAGATATGTTTTCTAAGAAAAACTCATTTATTTGTTATAAAGAAAATAAAACATCTTACTAGCTAATTAATTACATCTTGGCAGCGTTCCTGCCGTACCTCTCTTGGCCGGAGAACAAAGAAAGAGTTTTAGAGAAGAAGAAGGAATGTAGACATGCGCAGTTAGCTTACTGATAAGAACTTGGCAAGCTACGGTAAGTCTGAAAGTTCAAAAATAAGAGCTCATCTGGTAAATACAAAAACGCAGTGACAGGGCCAGTCAGTCTCTCTCAGTTCAACCTGCCTCACAGGATTGTTCTTATGGGGAAAATAGGAGGAGGAGGAGGAAGAAGCATTAGGTGTGCTCACCACCTCGAGTTATTTATAAAAATCATAAAAGGCAGCATTAAAATAAGTATTTCTGCTATACTATATTCTATAGCAGGGGTGTCAAACTTGCGCTGTCATGGCAGCATCAGTTGACTTAGCGGGACTTTTTCCCCCTTCACTAAATTGGGCGGGGGAGGGGCCAGCACGTGACACATCCAGCCCACGGGCCGGGAGTTTGACAGCCCTGTTCTACAGTATAACTATTCTGTTATTATAACATCATTTCCTCTTACTACACTCTACAGCAGTGGTGTCAAACTCACGTCATCACGGTGATGTCACATAATGTATCGGGACTTTTTTTCCCCTTCACTAAACGGAGCATGGGCGTGGCCAGCATGTGACGCATCTGGCCCGCGGGCCAGGAGTTTGATAGCCCTACTCTACAGAATTACAGCACTGGCAAGTTTTCCATCTTATAAATCCTGTTCTGCCTTAATTCCTCTCTCTGAAATTTCCTCTCTGTTAATGGCCAGCATGTAAGGGGCCTGCATTTTTCCACCCCTTGTTTTGCTTTACCTTCATACTGTGTTTCTCTTTGAAGGAAAAACACCTTCTTTTATTTGCCAGTTTTTCACTCTGCTGGTGGCCGCAGAGCATCCAAGCACACCTCTCCTCTCACAGCACACCTGTTTCAAAGTTGCCACTTGACTGGCAAGCGTGTGTGGTAACACTAGAGGGAAAGGCTCAGATGGAAAGAGATGGTGCTTGCAATTTTTCTAAGCAGACTGGTCTCTTCTATACTTGGTTTGTACATACAGTAGTGGGCAAAATTGTGGAAACCCCTTGGGAAAAGTGTATTTTCTAAAACTAGCTAATAACACCACTGTTTTTTAGAGTAGTGTTAGGATATGGTTTGAGCCTAACAAGTTGTCCAGGCAATATATGTGTACTGTAACTTTAATGTGAATATGTATTGTGTGACTTTAAAGTTGTACTGCTGATTCATTGTAATGCTGAGTCATGCTGTAATTAGTTGTGAACGTATTTAAGAAAGGTACTGTAACGTATTCAGTTAATGATAAGCTACCATAGTGTGTGGAGTTGCTATTCATTGAGCTATCATTGGTTTGATGGATCTGCTACCATCATGGTTTGTGAACCAGAGTGAGTTTGTTATTCTAACCAACTACTGTTTGTGTGGTAAGAAGATTTTTGTATCACTGGACTGATTTAACTGGCAAAGACTTGGAATTTGTTTAAAGACTATGAGATTGTTTTTTCACTATAAAGTAAACTTTTGATAAACCAGTTTGCACACCTCTTATTCATTGCTCTCAGCAACGTTTCCTTGTGCATTTACTCTGCTGGTTGGTAACACAACAACAATATCCTTAACAAGTAGTACTATAAAATTATATAGCAATGGAAGGATAATTTAATCAAGAATGTAATGCAATAACTCTTATGAAGGATTTGCTATTAGAATAGCAGTTACACTATAAAGAAGAAAAGTGGAACGTAGAAAAAATGAGATATACAAAAATTATCATCATAGAAAAAAAAAGATATACAAAAATTATCACCATGTCACCTAATACTTAGTTGGGTAACCTTTAGCATGAATAACAGCCTTACATCGTCTTCCCATGGAGTGAACCAAGTCTTTTAGTTCTGCAGCTGTTATCATGTGAAACCAAGATTGAATGATTGTTTCTATGAACTGGGTTTGATTGCTGGGTCGCTTCTGACTAACAAGTTTCTTTAGTCGGCTCCATAGTTTTTCAATTGGGTTAAGGTCTGGGCTATTCCCAGGCCATTCCAGCAGTGGAATAGGATTATCTTGAAACTCCAAAAAAAAGTGGTGTTATTAGCCATCGAACCTCAAAAATACACTTTTCCCAAAAGGTTTCCACAATTTTGGCCCCTACTGTAGTGGCAAGAAACAATAGTGGTAAGAAACTGACATGGCCAGTTGGAGAGTTCTGGGTGTTGAAGTCCACAGTTCTTAAAGTTGCCAAGGTTGGACACCCCTGTTTTATAATATTTTAGTTTCAAATAGCTTACATGAGAGGAAGTCATTCAGTGGTGGGATTCAAATTTTACTACCGGTTCTGTGGGCGTGGCATGGCTTGGTGGGTGTGGCTTGGTGGGCATGGCAGGGGAAGGATACTGTAAAATCTCTATTCCCTCCCCACTCCAGGGGAAGGTTACTGCAAAATCCCCATTTCCTCCCGATTAGCTGAGACTCGGGAGGCAGAGAATAGATGGGAGTGGGGCCAGTCAGCGGTGGTATTTACCGGTTCTCCGAACTACTCAAAATTTCCGCTGCCGGTTCTCCAGAACTGGACAGAACCCGCTGAATCCCACCTCTGAAGTCATTCCATGGCTTTCAGTGTAATTAATATTAAAAACATCCTTGAAACCAAGTTTGCATAATAAGGGAATATGAGAAGAAAGCTCTTAATGATGACATGGATAGGGAGGTAAATATGAACTATTTTAATACATCACATATTAAAAATAATGAAAAATACAATTATCGTTAACAGCTTTGCCGATTAGACTCCCCACAGAAATGATTACAGTGCAGTTGCTATCTCTTGAAATGAATAAATCACCAAAGATTCTTTTCTTTCTTACATAGAGAGTATGAAAAAAAAAAATATTGAAAAGATTCTGATACTCTTTCAATAGTCGCAGCTATATTGACTTTTTATAAACTATTTTTACCACCTAATTGGGGAAAACATTCAGACACATTAGACAGGGTTCATAAAACTGATTTTTAATCCTGAAAACAGAGAACTCATCACCATGTAGGCTTAAAATAAAAAGGTTGATTTATGAGCCATACAATGAGGATTGATTTCAAAGATAAATTCTTACTTTGTATGCAAATCTCTAGTTTAATCAACTCTTTTAACACTCCTTGGAGAAGCAAAAGGATGTGGAAAACCTGCCTAAATAAATGACATACATGTGCCTTGAATATGCAATAGAGCAGAATCATCCGACCTCCAGAAATGCCTTCTCGGCTTCAACTGCACTGTTCCAACTCCCTGTAATATTACCAAAAAAGAAAAAAGAAACTGAAACTGTACCATGAATGAAAGTACAATCCCTTCATCTGTAGCCACTTTATTAAAATGCAATAATTTAATTTTTAAAAGTGTTCATTTTAAAGAATTGAACCTTTGTGTCAGTGGTGAAATCTAAAATTTGTTACTACCGGTTCTGTGGGCATGGCTTGGTGGTGGTGGGGGGGGGGGTAATGTGACTGGGTGGGCATGGCCAATTTTTTATTTTTATTTTTTACTTTTAAAACCATTTTTTCTACAATCTCTTCGGCGAAGAGGTTGTAAAAAAATGCTTTCAAAAGGCTCTGACAATCCCAGCTGAATTGCCTGATTGGCAGAGGCCTTTTTTCTTTTAAATGCCTCTGACGATCAGGCAACTCAGCTGGGATCATCAGAAGCTTTTAAAGCATTTTTTCTACAACCTCTGAAGAGATTGTAGAAAAAAAGGTTTTAAAAGCCTTTGAGGATCCCAGCTGAGCCACGCGATCATCAGAGGCTTTTTTTTTTTTTACTTTTAAAAGCGCTTTTTCGGCCAGAGGTTGTAGAAAAAAATGTTTTTAAAAGTAAAAAAAAAAAAAGCCTCTGATGATTGTGCAGCTCAGTTGGTTATGGGGCAAAAAAAGGGATTTTTGCTACCAGTTCTCTAACCACCCGCCTCCATCGCTACCAGATCGGGCGATCTGGTCTGAAGTGGGAGCATTTCACCCCTGCTTTGTGTCCCCCATAAACATTTGTTTATGTTTTATATTTGTATATTTGTTTATTTGTTAATTTGTTTCCCCATAAAGGAATGTGGTGGCTCAGTGGCTAAAATGTTGAGCTTGTCAATCCAAAGACCAGCAGTTCAGCAGTTCAAATCCCTAGTGCCGCGCAATGGGGTGAGCTCCCGTTACTTGTCCCAGCTTCTGCCAACCTAGCAGTTCGAAAGCACGTAAAAATGCAAGTAAAAAATTAGGGACCACCTTTGGTGGGAAGGGAACAGCATTCCGTGCGCCTTTGGTGTTTAGTCATGCCGGCCACATGACCACGGAGACATCTTCGGACAGCCCTGGCTCTTCGGCTTTGAAACGGAGATGAGCACTGCCCCCTAGAGTCAGGAATGACTAGCACATATGTGCGAGGGGAACCTTTACCTTTACCTTTTTCCCCCCATAATAGATTGATAGGATTCTCTCTCTAGACCAAGGGTGTCAAAATCACATCATCACGGTGACATTACATGAGGTATGACTTTTTTTCCCCTTAAACCAGGCGTCGGCATGGCCAGCACATGATGCATCCGGCCTGCGGGCCACATGTTTGACAGCCCTGCTCTAAAAGAATCTTAACACTGAAGGGAATGGGTAGTCCCCTCTCAAAGCCAGACAATCATGATGGATTTGTGCCTGGATTATTATTATTATTCATAGTTGATTGGATACCTTACTGGCCTATAATTTTCTAACTCTTTTCTTCAGTAAAGAAAAATATTATTTCTAGCATGTCCTCATTTCCATGGAGTCTAGCACAATGCTACTTTCCAGAACAAGTTAAAAGACTTAAGGATGATTCCATAAATGGGCTGTATTTTCCAGTTAAATAAGAAAGAATTTTAGCCACCTTGTTGTGGTCCGCCAGCAGCCTGCGGAGTTGGCAGTGGAGTCAGACAGTGAGGAGGCTGGGGAGGAACATGCGCCAGTCCTGGAGTCTGGGGAAGGTCCGGACGAGGGCTCTGTGTCAGAGGCAGAGATGGGGCCAGGGCCATCTGGGAGTGATGCACAGACTCCGGAGCCCCCAGGGTTGGACAGCAGAGAGGCAGAGGAACAGGAGGAGCCTGTTCCTAGTGCACACATGCACAGAGCTGCCAGAAGGCAAGAGCAGCTAAAGCAAAAGGGACAACTTGGGAGTAAGGCCAGGAGATGATGGGCCATTCCCATAAAGCTTAAACAAGAAACAAAGGCACTTGGGGCCTTTTAAAGGAAAGCAACATTGCTAACTCTGTTTCCAGTCGGCATCTCTTGTTTGTTTCTGAACTCCGTGGGGCTTTGCCAAGTAAGGCCTTTGGCAGGGTGTCAAAGAAGATAAAGCTTGGTGATTATCCTGAAAGACTTCTTCCAAAGGACTTGTTTTGCAACAAATTGGGACTCAGCTGGAAATAAACGTAATTCTTAGCTGTTACAATTTAAAGGAAAGCAACATTGCTAACTCTGTTTCCAGTCGGCATCTCTTGTTTGTTTCTGAACTCCGTGGGGCTTTGCCAAG
Source organism: Pantherophis guttatus (assembly GCF_059756535.1). Taxonomy (NCBI): domain Eukaryota; kingdom Metazoa; phylum Chordata; class Lepidosauria; order Squamata; family Colubridae; genus Pantherophis; species Pantherophis guttatus. Next base: position 81,380,322 of record NC_142068.1, on the reverse strand, counting down.
TAAGGCCTTTGGCAGGGTGTCAAAGAATATAAAGCTTGGTGATTATTCTGAAAGACTTCTTCCAAAGGACTTGTTTTGCAACAAATTGGGACTCAGCTGGAAATAAACGTAATTCTTAGCTGTTACAATTTAAAGGAAAGCAACATTGCTAACTCTGTTTCCAGTCGGCATCTCTTGTTTGTTTCTGAACTCCGTGGGGCTTTGCCAAGTAAGGCCTTTGGCAGGGTGTCAAAGAATATAAAGCTTGGTGATTATTCTGAAAGACTTCTTCCAAAGGACTTGTTTTGCAACAAATTGGGACTCAGCTGGAAATAAACGTAATTCTTAGCTGTTACAATAAAATAGGTTTATTTGGGACTAATTATGTCTTGTAATGACTCAGTAAGCCTAGGTCACAGCACAACTTGAAAAAAAATTCATTGTGGTTAGAGCCATGTTGTAGGAAACACATCAAGTATCTACTAATCACAACAATTTTTTAAAAATAATGGCTACACTGTATCTCCAGGAAAAATATTTATATTTAAAAAAAACACAACCTTTTTGAGAGCTGTAAAAAATGTATGGTAATATATTTTAGTTGCAAGGATTTACAAGGGCTTGCTTGGTAAATTCAGTCTGAACATTTGATAGGATGACAGAAGAAGACACTCTCTTTGATAATTTGAAACTTTCCAATCTACAAGAGACTATTTTTATTGCCAGGGTTGCGTGGAAAGAGATTTTGCCAGGGGTGATTAATAGTAGTATTGTTAATTGTCCGTCCTTCAAATCATGTATTGGATTACTCAGATTCTGTATCCATGGAATCTGTCCCTATATCCGCTGCCACAGCAGCTTTGATGAGGCAGACTGCTATCTCAATCAATCTCGGTTAACTTTTGACATAAGATGATTGTGTGTCATCAAATTGGGGTTGATTTTTAACAACCACACAGACTGATTTTCTCCAGAACAACCTGTCCTTAATTTATTCCTTCTAACAGCACATTGTCACTTTTCCCAGAATGAGAACCTTCTCCAAAGAGCTACGACTATATATGTGTCCTAAGTTCTCACTAGAGAGACAAATGCCTCAAATGATCCTGCTTTAGACATGATGTTTCACAGGGAATACCACTAAGGACCTGGAGACAAAAACATATGAAGAACGGTTGCAGGAATTGGGTATGGCCAGTTTAGAGAAAAAAAGGACTAGGGGGGACATGATAGCAGTATTCCAGTATTTGAGAAGCTGCCACAAAGAAGATGGGGTCAACTTATTTTCCAAAGCACCAGAAGGCAAGGCAAGAAATAATGGATGGAAACTAATCAAGGAGAGAAGCAATCTGGAATTAAGGAGAAAGTTCCTAACAGTGAGGACAATTAACCAGTGGAACAGCTTGCCTTCAGAAGTTGTAAGTGCTTCATTATTGGAGGTTTTTAAGAAAAGACTGAAATATCTGAAATAGTATAGTGTCTCCTGCTTGAGAAGGGTTGAACTAGAAGACCTCCAAATCCCTTCCAGCTCTATTCTGATTGATTGATTGATTGATTTGATTTGATTGATTGATTGATTGATTGCTCACACTATTCTGATTTTTGTAGGTATAGACACATCATGGCTTTTGAATGACTCTTCCAAGGCCTTCATGGTTGCTCTACAAAGTGCAAGTCTCAGGCATATTTCCTGATTGCTTGTTCCTTTACTGTTGATGATTGATCCCAAAAGACAGATGGTATCTACCACTTGAGTATCTTCATTGTCATTTCTAAACCTGGTTTGGCATGAGCTTGACCTTCTCTATATTTAACTTTAGTCCCATTTTTTTCATCATTTTCCATACCAAAACCAAATGCCAGAAACTTAGACTAAAAGTAGATTCTTTAAATCATTTACTGGACTCTTACCAATAGCAATAGCACTGAGATTTATATATCGCTTCATATTGCTTTACAGCCCTCTCTAAGTGGTTTACAGATTTATTTATGTCTTTATGTCTTTATTTATTTATTTATTTATGTCTTTCTTTATTTGTTTGTTTGTTTGTTTATTTTGTCAATCACGTATTTGATAACAGATACAAGTGTAATCATAATTATTAATACATGAAATGGATACAAATAAAAAGAAACATTAGGACAGGGACGGCTGGTGCGCTTAAGCATGCCCCTTAAAGACCTCTTAGGAATGGGGTGAGGTCGACAGCAGACAGTCTAAGGTTAAAGTTTTGGGGGTTTGAGAAAGAAACCACAAAGTCAGGTAATGCATTCCAGACGTTGACAACTCTGTTACTGAAGTCGTATTTTCTGCAATCTAGTTTGGAGCGGTTTACCTTGAGTTTGTATTTATTGTGTGCTCTTCTATTGTTTTGGTTGAAGCTGAAGTATTCATTGGCTGGTAGGACATTGTAGCAGATGACTTTATGTACTACGCTTAAGTCAGACCGAAGACGGCAAAGTTCTAAGTTGTCTAAGCCCAAAATTTCAAGTCTGGTGGCCTAAGGTATTTTGTTGCGTGTAGAGGAGTGGAGGACTCTTCTTGTGAAATATCTCTGGACTCGTTCAATTGTATTAATGTCCGATATGCAGTGCAGGTTCCAGACAGATGAGCTGTATTCAAGAATTGGTCTGGCAAAAATTTTGTATGCCCTTGTTTGCAGTTCAATATTACTGGAGGAGAAGCTACCCAAGATTAGGTTAAGAACTCTTAATGCTTTTGTAGCAATGCTGTTACAGTGAGCTCTGGCACTTAGATCATTTGAGATGAGTACTCCAAGGTCTTTGACAGAGTGAGGGTCATCTGTTAGGTTGTATATTTCACCCAACAATCTGGGTCCTCATTTTACCGAACTCAGAAGGATGGAAGGCTGAGTCAACCTTGAGTCTGGTGAGATTCGATCTGCCAAACTGCCGGCAGCCTGCAGTACTGCATTCTAACCACTGTGCCACCGCGGCTCATAGTACATAACCTATTATCTTATGTAGATGACATAGATTATGCATTAAACATCCAGCACATTAAATAAGCAAAACGCTAAGTATTTTATAAGAAATGTCCTAATTCACAACAGATACATAAGAGAACAAGGAAGTATGTTTATAATTTTTTTGCCATAATAGATTGATATGGTTCTCCCTTTAGAGAGAGGAGAGGGTAAGACACTCGGTAAGGCATGGAAAACACATTTTCCTATTTAATTTATGCACAAACTATTGATATAATCTGTAGCAAACAACCTAAGGTGCATGTGCTTAATGATAAGGAGTAGGGACAGTTTTGTGTCTGTGTAAGTAACACCCTCTCTTCTTTGGACAGATAGCTTATCAAGAATCATTAATCATGCAGAGCCATCCAATCAATGTCTGCTACAGCTTCAGGGAGTCAAGTTCCCTTTTAGGAGCCTTGAATTACAAAGTACAGAGACAGACATCGATTTTGACTTCTGCTTATTTATTTCCTAGAGCTATACAGTGACAAACTACCATTAATTTTATTCCATAAATCTTTAATATTTCTATTTACATTGTGCTTGCTAAACTATAATTTTAAAGCTTAATGGTGCTTCACTTACAGCATTTCAGCTAAGCATGGTTTTGTTGTTGTTGTTTTTTTTCCAGTATTGTGAATTTTGTGTTTTGTTTGGGGTAAATAAGAGCCACTGCTAAAAGCTCAGTCAAACGTACAGGTCAATAGAAGTAAAATGGGAAATCCGCCTATGAAGATTCTGTGTTGTTGTTTTTTCATATACTGCCAAAATGCAGTTTAGCATCTGAACTGAAACGGAACATTATATTTTGCATGTGATTTTCTTTTCCTAGTACAGCATCTCTGAGGAACTACATGGTTTATTGGCCCAATACTGATAATATGACTGGAGTTATTAAATACATTTTCTGCCCACCCAAAGCCATATTCCTAAAGGTATTTTGTTGGAAGTAAATTATTTAAAACCAGTGGGATTTATTACTGAACACATATGCCAAAACCAAGCTGTAAATATGTTTAATAATAATCATGTATATTATATTTCTACAGAGATGAGCGCAGTGGCTTTAAACCAAAACTCCCTACTAAACAGCAACTTTACCCAAAGGATTGCATCTTCCCCAAGTGAACATGATCTTCTGGAAGATCTGCAATTGGACACGGTGGCTCCGTGACTAAGACACTGAGCTTAGTGATCAGAAGTCGACAGTTCAGTGGTTCGAATCCCTAGTGCTGTGTAACAGAATGAGCTTCCGTTACTTGTCCCAGCTTCTGCCAACCTAGCAGTTTGAAAGCACGTAAAAAATGCAAGTAGAAAAATAGGGACCACCTTTGGTGGGAAGGGAACAGCGTTCCGTGCGCCTTTGGTGTTTAGTCATGCTGGCCACATGACCACGGAGACGTCTTCGGACAGCGCTGGCTCTTCGGCTTTGAAACGGAGATGAGCACCGCCCCCTAGAGCCGGAAGCAACAAGCACGCATGTGTGGAGGAAACATTATCTTTACCCTTACCTTACTCTGTGGCCATTTCCCAAAATTCTCACATCCATGCCCTTAACTCCTTTACAGTCCAGCCCAGACAGTTAAACCCAATACATATCCTTATTGTAATAGAGAATAAAGGTAAAGGTGGAAAAAGAAGAGACTTCGCTCTCTGGAGAAGTATGTAATGATGGGAAAGAAGGAAGGGAAGGGAAGAAGATGACAATCAGAAGCAAGGTGCTTGGACTCAATTACAGCTGCAATGAACGCACTATTGGAAAATATAAAGGACCTGATTTCAGAGAGATCATCATGGATACAATCTATCAATGCTCACCCAGGCGGAACAAATTTTGTGAAGTGATCATAAAAAAAAAAAAAACCCTGGGAACTCACGTTTGCACCATTTTTATTATTTTTATTGTGGAGCCCTTAGTGTTCTCTGAGCTTCGTTTGTTTTCTTAAAGTTGTCTCATTATCTGACTAGGAAATATCTTCAGTGTTGTAAAAGAGTGGGACTAGCATAGCATAGCATAGCATAGCATAGCATAGCATAGCATAGCATAGCATAGCATAGCATAGCATAGCATAGCACAGCACAGCACAGCACAGCACAGCACAGCACAGCACATAACAGAACAGAACAGAACAGAACAGAACAGAACAGAACAGAACAGAACAGAATAGAATAGAATAACAGAGTTGGAAGGGACCTTGGGGGTCTTCTAGTCCAACCCCCTGCCCAGGCAGGAAACCCTACACCACTTCAGACTAATGGTTATCCAACATGTTCTTAAAAACTTCCAGTGTTGGAGCATTCACAACTTCTGGAGGCAAGTTGTTCCACTGATTAATTGTTCTAACTGTCAGGAAATTTCTCCTTAGTTCTAGGTTGCTTCTCTCCTTGATTAGTTTCCACCCATTGCTTCTTGTCCTGCCCTCAGGTGCTTTGGAGAATAGCTTGACTCCCTCTTCTTTGTGGCAGTCCCTGAGATATTGGAACACTGCTATCATGTCTCCCCTGGTTCTTCTCTTCATCAAACTAGACATACCCAGTTCCTGCAACCCTTCTTGATATGTTTTAGCCTCCAGTCCCCTAATCATCTTTGTTGCTCTTCTCTCCACTCTTTCTTGAGTCTCAACATCTTTTTTACATCATGGCGACCAAAACTGGATGCAGTATTCCAGAGAGAAGCAATCTAGAATGAAGGAGAAATTTCTTGACAGTGAGAACAATTAATCAACGGAAGGGCTTGCCCCCAGAAGTTATGAGTGCTCCATCACTGGAGTTTTTAAAGAAGAGATTGGGCAACCATTGGTCTGAAATGGTATAGGGTCTCCTAGTTCGAGGGGGTTGGACTAGAGGACCTCTGAGGTCCCTTCCAACTCTATTATTCTGTTTTGTTATTCTGCTATTCTTTCTATGATCCCCTCAAGTCCAAAGAAAGTCTGGAATGGTATAAGATCTCCTGCCATGGGCAGGGGGTTGGACTAGAAGACCTCCAAGGTCCCTTCCAATCCTATTATTCTATATTCTATGATTACAAAAAGGGTTCAACTCAGTGGTGAAATGTAAAATTTGTTATTACTGGTTCTGTGGGCATGGCTTGGTGGGGGGTAATATGACTGAGTGGGACAACAGAGTGGCCTTTTTTTTTTTTTTTTTACTTTTAAAACCATTTTTTCTACAACTTCTTCATCCGAAGAGGTTGTAGGAAAAAATGCTTTTAAAAGCCTCTGACGATCCCAGCTGACTTACCTGATTGGCAGAGGCTTTTTCTATTTTTTTAAGCCTCTGATGATCCCAGCTGAGTTGTCTGATCGTCAGAGGCTTTTTTTCTTTTAAAAACATTTTTTCTACAACAAATGCTTTTAAAAGCCTCTGACGATCCCAGCTGACTTGCCTGATTGGCAGAGGCTTTTTCTATTTTTTTAAGCCTCTGATGATCCCAGCTGAGTTGTCTGATTGTCAGAGGCTTTTTTTTCTTTTAAAAACATTTTTTTCTACAACAAATGCTTTTAAAAGCCTCTGATGATCCCAGCTGACTTGCCTGCTTGGCAGAGGCTTTTTCTATTTTTTTAAGCCTCTGATGATCCCAGCTGAGTTGTCTGATCGTCAGAGGCTTTTTTTCTTTTAAAAACATTTTTTTCTACAAAAGCCTCTGACGATCCCAGCTCAGCTGCATGATCATCAGAGGCTTTTTTTTTTTTTTTTACTTTTAAAAGCATTTTTTTGGCCGAAGAGGTTGTAGAAAAAATGCTTTTAAAAATTAAAAAAAAAAGCCTCTGATGATTGCGCGACTCAGCTGGGCATGGGGAGGGGCAGGGATTTTTGCTACTGGTTCTCTGAACCACCCACTGCCATTGCTACCGGATCGGGCGATCCGGTCCGAACCGGGGGCATTTCACCCCTGGTTCAACTCTCGCCTCATGACTGGATAATCAAATGCCTAAAAATAGCAGGAATTAGTAGTAAAATCAGAAGCTTTGTGCAAAGATCAATGGCACAATGGAACACACAGCTGCTAGTCAATGATGATAGACTGAGAGAGTTAATATCAAAAGAGAAATATTTCTGAGAGACTCACTATCCTCACTACTATTTATCACTGCACGGATTACTGTCAACAATACAAGCCATTGGGATCATCCTCAAAAGGCAGCTTTACATGGAAGGGTTTACATCCTGTGATAATACCTTTAACACCATCAAGCAACAATATCTCCTTATCCCAGGTCCTTGGGAAGGACTCAATAGGTAGACAAAAATGTCAAATTCAGTCTAAACATTCAACTGATTGTGTGACCATCCATAATAAAAAACATCTGGAGCACCATTTGAACACCATTGGCATTGACAAAATCACTATCAGTCAATTGCAAAAGGACAAAAATGCTAAATCCCATCTAAACATCTGGCTCACTGTATGCACCCAACCATAACAACAACAACAACAATAATAATAATGTGATACATTTTTAAATGTTCAGTTGACTGAGTTTCATGCTTAATGAATAAAAGAGATGATAATAATAATGATAATAATAATAATTGGATTAAATGTACTTTTGTACGCCCCAGCTGGGAGAAAGGGAGGGGAAGAGAGATAGGAAGGAATTGATAAGAAAGGTGGATGGGTGGAAAGCAACAGTGAAGCAGACATTTAAAACTAATAATTTAAAGAATCAGCAATCAGCAATCTGCATAACTAAACAAGATCAGAAGAAATAATCACAGCCCTGTTGAACTTCATTAAATCCAAACTGGCTGTTTGAAGAGAAAGGCAGAGGTTCCATTCATTCCATCTGTTTGAATGAGGGTGGTTAGAAATAGTAGGGCTAATTCGTGATGCTCCTTGACAACCAGACAAGAGTTAGGAAGTCCAGCCTCCACAACAAAACAAAACAAAACAAAACAAAACAAAACAAAACAAAACAAAACAAAACAAAACAAAACAAAACAAATCCCACAGTTACAGACTGTTATTTAAAATAGGAAAGGAAAAAAAAAACCCTGCAAACCAAAAAAGAAAAGGCTACAGAAAATAAAAGAGAAGCTTGTTAAAAGTGGGGTTTTTTTAACATTCACTGGTACCCATGTATTCATCAGCTTTTCTGTGGAAAGCTTAGAGAAACAAGCTGTACATCTTCTGACATTAAGAAAAAGTGCAAGGTGTAGATCACGGGGGAGGGAAATTACAGGTATATTTCTGCATATGTCTCCAAACACGTGCACCTATGCTTGCAATTTTACCTAATTAATATACACACTTTTATTTGGCACAGGATAATTCTTTTTGTGCACTATTTTATGGTTACTGAACTCCATCGGACAAAAAACAGTACTGTACTTCAAAATACAGCAACCAAGATTTTTATTGGATGACTGACTTACACTGGTTACTAATTCACTTCCAAGCCAGATTCAAAATGTCAATTTTTATTTGTAATGCTTTACCTTTAGGACTGCTTCTCTCATATTAATCCAGCTGAACGTTAAGATCTGAATGAATATTAAGATTAAGTTTTCCCAGGTAGGCCTTTTCAATGCTCCATTATTGGCAAGATTAAAAAAAAATAACTTCATTTCTGGTGATGTCCTGCTTATAAAGCTAATCTAATACCCTTTGTGTATCTTTCAACTTTTAAGTTAAATACTTTCATTTTGTCAGGCATATAATAGACTTTATGTATTATATTGGAAGGATGTTGTAAATCATTTTTTTTAAAGATCATTGTAAACCCTGGAAATTTACTCATTTAATATTGAATAGCTTATTGATTTAAGCAGTTTTATTGAATTTTACATTGTACTGTTGCCATATGCACTGTATATCATCTCAGAATAAACATTACAAAGGACACGTATGGATAAATCTTTTTTAATAAAAGGGATTCATAAACAGTTGTTTAGTATGTGTTTCCAACAATAACTTATGTTTTAATTAGCATCAGACCTCAAACAGATAGCGACTCGACTCAAAGTCTAACCAGCAAAGACTCAAGGATATGAACTAGTTTTATTACAAAACCTAGAGCCGTGATGGCAAACCTATGGCACGCGTGCCACAGGTGGCACATGGAGTCATATTGGTGGGCACGTGAGCTCAGTTCTGTTGCGCATGCAGGCGCCAGCCAGCTGATTTTCAGGCCTTCTGGGGCCACTGAAAGTCGGTCAGGCTGTTTCTGGCCTCCGGAGAGCCTCCGGGGGGGTGGGGAAGGCCTGTTTTTCACTCTCTCCAGGCTCCTAGAAAGGCTCTGGAGCCTGGGGAGGGTGAAAAACGAACCTACTGGGCCCACTGTGCCATTGTGTGCCAAAAATAGGGGAGTGCAGGGGAGTCGAGCACACATGTGCGGGGGTGGGAGGCATAGAATTATGGGTGTGGACATGCACGCGTGTGACCCACTCATGCTCCTCACACTTTTGGCAGACAATGGCAAAAAGGTTAGCCATCACTGACCTAGAATAATCCAGAGGTGGGTTTCAGCAGGTTCTGACCAGTTCTGGAGAACTGGTAGCAGAAATTTTGAGTAGTTCGGAGAACTGGTAAATACCACCTCTGACTGGCCCTGCCCCCATCTATTCTCTGCCTCCCAAGTCCCAGCTGATCGGGAGGGAATGGAGATTTTACCGTATCCTTCCCCTGCCACGCCCACCAAGTCACAAACCATGACAAACCATGCCACACCCACCAAGTCACATCCACAGAACCAGTAGTAAAAAATTTTGAACCAAAAGAGAAAAATAATTGCTAACTGGGTTCAAGTGGACAGATAGATGTGTTCCCCAGTTTCAAATCTTAATGGATTGAGAACGGAATCTCACAGGAAGGATTGGTACCTGCGCATTGGTCTCAGGCCTTGTAATGCTCACATTTAGTCTATTAATATATGCACCTAAAGTCTGCATGAGCGAAAAAATAAAACTGCCTACCTTTGGATTAGAGACTTCAATCTGTAGAAAAGAAAATCAGATGCTCAACAAGGGGAGAGTAAAAATAGCTGTCACTATATTTGTACTCAATGTGGAAGTTCGGTTATCTGTATAATTGTCAAATTTTCTGCTTCCTATGTCCATTTAGAAATAATACTTAATGATGTTAATGAGCATGTTTGTCAATAGACAGAAATTAATTCAAACTGTAATAAGTTGACCTTGGCTATCAGAGACAGATCAAATTCTTCTGAATCCAATTATTGCTATTTAACTGCAAATTTTATAAACAGATATTAGTGGCTTAAAGAGCTGAAAGCATTATCTAATCAATTTAGATAATTAGCTAATTGTTAATTTACTATTTCATTAACTGATTTTCGGTATAGATTGCAGATTAATTAAACTATGCAGCATAGAAGACAAGCTACATTAAGCATCAACACTTAATGTTGTCAGCTCTATTGTTAACAAGTTGCAAATTTCTTTTGACTCTAATGTTTTACAGAGTTATACAGAAGTTAAGTGGCTAAAGGAGCTTACATCTCATAATCAGGTATTATACTGTAAATAGTAATTCTGATATTAGTTTTATCTCTGTCTTCAAATCAGATTATTAGTTTCGGATGCTAATACTGTCTTTTTTTTTGAATCAATCAATCATTTATTTATTTATACTCTCAGACCATAAAACACACAAGTAGAACATTTAAAAAACAAAAACACCAATATAAAAATTTAAAATGCAGAAGAAACAAATTAAGAAAATTAAGTTTATTTCATAAGAAATGATTATTTAATGTTTGCTTCAAAAGAATAATTCGTGATCAATTTGTAAAGAAAATTTAGAGAGTTGTTGACAGGTATAGTATTAGAAAACTGAATTGTTTGTATGCTTCAAAGCAGCATACCCAGGAGTGGGCTGTTGGGGGTTCACAGGGGTTCAGGAGAACCTCTAGCTAAGATTCTGTGCAGCTCAGAGAACCCCCAAATCCCACTCCTGGATGGCCCCGCCCACCCTGCCCTGCCCCTCTCAGGAGTCCCTACGTGGCCCGTTTTGGATGCAGGTAAATGCAGGGCATGTGCTGAGGCTTTGGGAGGGCGAAAAACGGGCCTACCAGAAGTTCAGGAAGGCCGGAAACGGGCCCGTTTCCGGCCTCCAGAGGGCCTCCAGAGCCATGTTCGCCCTCCCAGAGGCTCGAAGAAAGCCTCTGGAGCCTGGGGAGGGCAAAAACACTCCCCCTGCTGTGGTGCAGGAGGCTGACTAGGCCACACCCACCATGGCCATGCCCACCCAGCAACCGGGTAGAGAACCCCTTGCTAAAATTTTTGAAGCCCACCCCTAAGCATACCGATGCTAAAAACCAAATAAGATGTGTGATTGATTATGTAGCATGCAAGGTTTTTCCTACCCCAAGGAATATTGATTCAAGAAATGCACACCAAAAGAAGTGAGCGCTTAACTCTTCTTTTTTATTGCTATTGGAATCAAAATTAGATAGATAAACCTAGGTAGAAAGTCTCATTTGTACATGTGAGTAGCATCTCAGCAGTCCAGGACAGCCCACAATTGGCAGTCATATTGTAAGAGATTTTTGAAAGGCTGGGAAAATAACAGGATAATGTCAACTCACAAAGCATCCCTGGCCTGCTCTCGAGTTGCCATAAGCAAGGGGGAATGGGAAACTGATGAAAAGGCACAGCAGCCAAAGACAGATGCACATTCCAGACTTATCTCTCTCAAGGCTGTATCCCAGAGTTACCCACAGCAGCCAGAGGGGAGTGGTTTCTATAACCCACAAAATTGCTCTGTTGCTGAATGTGATTGATGACAGACCCTGGAGGGAAGGGGGGAAGCAAGGTCATGATTAGGGTATAAATTATGTAGGGTCAGAGCTGGCTTCACTTGGGAACCTGCCTATATGAAGCTCCTAATAAATAACTGGATTTCTTTTGAAGCTTGGCTCGAAGTTCATGATTTAATTAAGGCATCCATCGGAACCCTGACAGATGAATGTTGAACAAAATTGTTCAGTTGATAAGAGAGGAATTTACTGGTATTTAATCTCATAAAGAGCTACTCAGTCCAAGCAGGAAAAAAAAAACATTAGATTATAATCTTTCCTGCAAATACAATTGCTGGTTTAACAGATTTAAAATACAGTGGCTCATTTAATCGATATTGGTTGATTTTTTGATAGCCTTCAAGGGAGCTAAGATACATATACAGGTAGTCTTCAACCTACAACTACAACTGAGCCCAAAATTTATGTTGCTAAGTCAAGCGTGCCCCATTTTACAACTTTTCTTGCCACATTTCTTAAATGAATCACTGCAGTTGTTAAATCAATAACACCGTCGTTAAGTGAATCTGACATTCTCATTGATTTTGCTTGTCAGAAAGTTAGAAAAGGTCATCACATGACCTGGGGACACTGCAATTGTCATAAATATGAGCCAGTTGTCAAGCATCCGAATGCAAATCAGATAACCATGGGGAGGCTGCAATGATCATAAAGTGTGAAAAATGTTCATAAGTCCCCTTTTTCAGTCCATTGTAACTTTGAATAATTACTAAACGAATTGTTGTAAGTCGAGGACAACCTGTACTGAACAGTTCTGACTTGGAAACTGTTTGTTCCCACTTACAACAGGTAAAAGATAACAGGAGGGACGTGGTGGCTCAGTGGCTAAGTCACTGAGCATGTCGATCAAAAGGTCGACATGTTCGAATCCCTAGTGCCGTGTAATGGGGTGAGCTCCCATTACTTGTCCCAGCTTCTGCTAATCTAGCAGTTCAAAAGCACGTAAAAAATACAAGTAGAAAAATAGGGACCACCTTTGGTGGGAAGGTAATAGCGTTCCGTGCGCCTTTGGCGTTTAGTCATGCCAGCCACATGACCACGGAGATGTCTTCGGACAGCGCTGGCCCTTCGGCTTTGTGTCTCAGATTTGACCCTTTCAAGTTCTCTCACAAGCATAAAAAGAGTGTATTTAGGCTGGCCAGATTATGTTTCTGTGACTTTATAATTAAAGAATTAGCATTCAAAACTTTGTTCTCTAGTCTGGTCTCCCTCAAAGAGCTGATACCCTCTCATCAGGCTCAATTGTTGTAGGACTGAGCGGTTACCCCATGGCACTATTTCCCACACCCTAATTTGCTGTCCTATATATTTATTATTCTATAAGAAAAAGTTGCACACTACGGACCAAGGTTTATTTTAAAAAATGCTTAAAATTAAAAATATTACAGATTTACACAGGGAGAAAAGGGGCTATTATATTTTTCATATTCAACAGGAATTTGATTCACTCAGAACAAATTAGATATGATATGAAATGTATGCATGTACTAATGCCCAACAGGAGCTGCCCTTGAAATATACTCAATAGTTTCAAAGAACTGGGTTTCTTATTGTTTTAATCGAGTTCACGGAAAAAGGGAAAGAATCAAGCTGTGGGTTTGTTTGTTTTTTTCCTTTCTGCATAGTCCTAGTTTGTTCAAAGATCTAGGACAGGCTTTTACATGCTTTTAGTAAATTGATCGTTAGGTTTTGAAGACATCCTCAATATTAAACATCAGAAAGCTTTGTGGAATAGTTTTACAATATGAAATGATTAACTTTATAATGATAATTCATGAACTCTGGTTTGTTGTGCATTTTCAAAGCAATAATGTTGTGTTTTAAGAGGGTTTTTAACATCTGATTTCCCTCATTCTACTCACACAGGTACCCAGAGAAATCAAAAAGTTGATCATTCATTCAATGAAACTAGTCTGACTATGGATGGATTCTAACACAATTCTTATTATTCTTATTCTTATTCTTATTCTTATTATTATTATTATTATTATTATTATTATTATTATTATTATTTAATCTTTAGTGAGATTTACAGCCTTTGAGGCTGGTTAATAGCTCAGCAGCTCGAGTCCTAACCAAGGACCTAGGAACTGTTAAGGTATCGTCGGAGGATGTAAGCTGTTCCGAGTAAGGTGGTTTTTTGTAGAGTCAAAATGTTCAAGTCCGGTAAATTTAGAATTTCTAAATAGGGGGTAGCCCTTTGGGTATTGCCCCAAGGATTCCAATTACAATCGGGACAACACACAATTTCTTTTTCCACAGTCGTTCAACTTCAATTTGCAGGTCCCGGTACTTTGTGATTTTTTTCTTGCTGCATACTTTTTTCTTTTCAACTATTGTTATGTCAGGTGTGTTGTGGACCAAGTGCCTGTCAGTCAGTCCCACAAGATCTTGAGTTTCTCATTCTCTAAAACTTTCTCAACCTGATGTTCCCAGTGGTTTTTGCTATACTCACTTCCAAACTTCTGGCACAATTTCCAGTGAATGATCTTAGCAATGTGGTCATGGCGTTGTAGGTAGTCAGTTTGTGAAATTTTGCTGCACCCACTGATCAAGTGGTTGACTGTCTCATCTTTCTCATTACAGAGGTGGCATTTGCTGTTGGTGGTAACATGTTGAATTTTTGCCTTCATGCAGTTTGTGGCTAGGGCTTGTTCTTGAGCTGCCAAAATAAAGCTTTCTGTTTCTTTTTTCAGTACTCCTGATCTTAACCAGTTCCAAGTTAGTTTCTGGTCAGCTTTGCCTTCAATACTTTTCAAGTATTGACCACACAGAGCTTTGCTTTTGCAAGTTTCAGCTCGCTGTTCAATTACTTCTTTTTTATATTCTGCTTTTGTTTTAGTTGTCTCCTTTATTTACTTCCTTAATCATTGGTTCTTCACTTTTCTGGATGTAATCATTCAAGCTGCGTTTTTCTTCTTCCACAGTCTGCTTTACTTGTAGGAGTCCTCGACCACCCTCTGCTCTTGGTAAATATGATCAGTCAACATCATTTTTAGGGTGCAAGGCATGATTCATTGTCATAAGCTTCCTTGTTTTTCTGTCCAAGCTGTCTAACTCCATCTGGGTCCAGTCAATTATTCCTGCAGAGTATCGAATCACAGGTATAGCCCAGGTATTTATGGCTTTTATGATGTTTCCTCCACTCAGCTTGGACATTAATATCTTACAAATTCACTGAATGTACTTGGCTGAGGTTAATTCCTTGACTTTATTATGCATTAAGTCAGAGGCCTCTAAAATCCCCAAATGGCTGTTTCGTAACATCCTGTGTGGCCGAGGTCCTAGCTGTGTGCCCATTAGCTAGGATGTTATGAAACAGCCGACTAATCTGCAAACATCAACTCCATCTACAAATCAAGATGTAACAACACAGCCAACCAACCCGCTTGCAACAACAAAGCCAGCACTCCACACCTCCCCACCAGTATTTATAGAAAGACGGCATCTCCGATCACGCTTTGCTCGCACAAGCACGAAGCTGAAGACATCAGCCTGAAGATGACGAGTGGGACCTCGTTGAAACGTCGCCAAGATACTCTGAATCTTACATGGGAAAAGACACGAATATATATATATATATATATATATATATATATATATATATATATATATATATATATATATGTGTGTGTGTGTGTGTGTGTGTGTGTGTGTGTGTGTGTGTGTGTGTATATATATATATGTGTGTATATATATATATATGTATATGTATATGTATATGTATATGTATATGTATATGTATATGTATCTAGGTCTTTGGTTATTCGGGTCTTCTCCCACGTAAAATTGGAAGTGTCTTGGCGAATTGCTCCTGGAAGCACGAAGCCGAGAAAACCAGCCTGAAGATGACGAATGAGACTTCGTCGAAACGTCGCCAAGACACTTCCAATTTTACGTGGGAGAAGACCCGAATAACCAAAGACCTACATACAAACACCCGCGAAAACCTGAGAAAACAAATATATATGTATCTATTTCTATTTTGTTGATCTTCTTTTGTTATTAAGTTACTAATCTCTGCACCTGTTATCTAACCATTTGTACAATAAGTCCCATGTTCAGATACCTCTTTATCTTTAAGTTTCATTGTTAACCATGTCCAATTCAGCACATTCTAATATTTTCTTTATTACCTTTTCGTCTATAGGTATACTTTCATTTTTCCAATTTTGTGCATATGTGAGTCTAGCTGCTGTTATTATATGTAACATTAAGTATGTGATTCTTTTATTGTATTTCCCGGGTAGTATACCTAATAAGAATAGTTCTGGTTTTAGATCTATTTGTTTTAGCAAATTCCTATGAGGTTGGCTCAATATGAACAGAAAGTGATTGGGGTATCAACTGATTCATCTTTTTAAAAAAATCATCTTCAGATGAGGCAAATGCAATTGCCAGATTATTCCCATTAAACAATTCAACACCCCCCCCGACTACTATCATAAAACCCTAAATTGTTAAAATGATATCATTTAAAAGCTGTTTATTGCCAATTAAAAGACGTTAACCTCCATCCCAATAAGCTGTACTTCCTATTTAATCTAAAAATCTTTCCACTGTAACAGATTTTTCTCATTGCAGATATATTAATTGCTGCTTGTTGTTTGGTTTACCTTGGGAACTTCTAATGTTTGGATAGATGGATGGCTAGAATATAAATGGAGAATTATATTATTTGCCTCAATTTTTGAACAAATTAGTATCAAGCATTGGGTAAAATTATCTCTAAAACTTCACTGCTTCACTTCACTTCGTGTTAGCGAACAGTAAACATCAAAGTGCATTAATTTGCTCCACAACAGGATGTATGCGTGTCTTCACACACACATATAAACAACTTTAAAAACCAATCTATATAAATACACTCTTTTAATTTGTAATAGTCTTGCAGCAACTTAAGATAAAACGTATGGGAAAGTTTTTCTTGTGAATTTAAAAAACTATGTATCCCAATTTCATTTGCAATGTTGGATTACTGCCATTATCAAGGATTTATTCCACCTTGGAAGGAAAGAAAATATCAGTTGGTTGAATGCTTCCTGAGGAAAACTTTATTATTAGACTAATAATTCTGGGTGCATTCAAGTATATTAAATATGAATTACTGACTATTGTACTAAATCATCTTC
Organism: Pantherophis guttatus; assembly: GCF_059756535.1. Lineage (NCBI taxonomy): Eukaryota > Metazoa > Chordata > Lepidosauria > Squamata > Colubridae > Pantherophis > Pantherophis guttatus. The sequence goes on along the minus strand of NC_142068.1, from coordinate 81,363,441 downwards.
TCTGGATCCAGGATCCTATATTATTCTTGCGCAGCCCTCAAATAAGTAACCAATTAATGCGGAAATTGTTGGCTGAGAGAACTATTTAGTGAGGAACAGAAGGGAAAACGTTTAATTTCCTTTCTCCATTTTTTTTTCAACCCCTTATATAAGTTTTTAAATATCACTTCATTTATGAGCAGGAGGCAGCTTAAATTCTCATTCTATAACTTTCACATGTTTGAATATTAAGATGACTTGAATGAAATAAATGTCAGGCTGAATTTTCACAAGCAATTACTTCTAAAAATAAAACGAGGAGCCGTTTCTCCTTGAATCACTCTGAGGCAGCCACAGCCGGCCTCCCCCAGTTGCCCAACATTTCTGCTGCTTGCACCCTCCCACATCCTATTCCCCATCAAAGAGGAGGTGGGAACCCTTTCCTGGGGGAGGAAAGAGAAGAGAATAAGGGACTCAGTCAGGAGCAGGAGGGGATGGTAAGAAATAAAGCTAGCTATTATTTCTCACTTGGCTGATGAGGCTGGTAACCAACAATTTTTTCTGTGGAAGGGGGAAAAAAAAAAACAAGACTCATAGTGTACTCATATGACTTCAGTATATAGTCGGAGAGAGTAAAAAAAATCAGCTTAAAGATTAAATGTGAACCATTGGTAAATGATAACGATAATAACTTAATACCCTCGGTGAGCCTTGGTAGTACAGGGGTTTAAGGCACCCTGTTATTAAGCTGGTTATTAAGACCAGCTGCCTGCAATTACTGCAGGGTTCGAATCTCGCCAAGGCTCAAGGTTGACTCAGCCTTCCATCCTTTCTAAGGTAGGTAAATTGAGGACCCAGTTGTGGGGGCAATAAGATGACTTTGTATAAATATACAAAAGGATGAAGGCTATTGCTGAGCACATTGTAAGCCGCCCTGAGTCTTCGGAGAAGGGCGGTATATAAATCAAATTTAAAAAAAAATAATAACTTAATACCCTCTTTCCCCCAAAATAAGACATCTCCTGATAATAAGCCCAATTGGGCTTTTGAGCACATGGCAATAAGACCAAGTGCTTATTTCAGGGTTAAAAAATAAAAATAAAATAAGACAGGGTCTTATTTTCGGAGAAACACAGTACAGCTGTGACAAGAGGTAGTCCTTGACTTACAACCACAGTTGAGCCTTAAGTTTCTGTTGCTAAGCAAGACAGCTGTTACAGTAAGTGAATTTGGCCCCGTTTAACCACCTTTCTTGCCACCGCTGTTAAGTGAATCACCACAGTTGCTAAGTTAATAACATGGTTGTTAAATGAATCTGGCTTCCGCATTGACTTTGCTTGTCAGAAAGTCGCAGAAAAGGATCACAGGACTCCAGGACACTGCAACGGTCATAAATATGAATCAGTTGCCAAGTGTCTGGGTTTTGATCATGGGACCATAGGGATGCAGCAATGCAGTGGTGGAGTCCTCCCGGTTTGGCCCGGTTCTCCCGAGCCAATAGCGCTGACGATATGACATCACCGAACTGGTTCTGCCCCCTCGCCCCTGCGCCCCCACCCACCCACCCCCGTGTTATTCTTACCTTTTATTTGGCCCCACTCCCAATCTATTGCTGCCTCCTGAGTCCCAGCTGATGGCTAGAGGGAAAAAAACTGTTTAAACTCTTGCCGGGGCTTCAATGGGCCGCCCTACAGCTGATCAGTGTTAAAAGAAAACAAATGAGTAGACCAGTGCCTGCAAAAATACATGAGTAGATCAGTGCCTGCAAAAATAAATGGGTAGACCAGTGCCTGCAAAAATACATGAGTAGATCAGTGCCTGCAAAAATACATGAGTAGATCAGTGCCTGCAAAAAATAAATGGGTAGATCGGGACAGCTCTGCAAGCAGTTAAAAGCCTGGTAGACCAGTACCTCTGCTAAATCCTAAATAATTTTCACATGACCATCAAGCCACACCCACAAAATAAGCCACACCTACAGAACCGGTAGTAAAAAAATTTAGAACCCACCCCTGCTGCAATGGTTTGTAAGTGCGAAAAACGGTCATAAATCACTTTGTTCAGTGCCATTGTAATTTCGGTCACTAAATGAACTGCTGTAAATTGAGGACCACCTATGTTAATTAATGCTGTTACTGTGACGTTTAGTATCACTTTTGAAGAGATTTTATTTACGAGCTGGCACTGCCTCAAGCAGTTGCTTTTCTGCAAACTTCATGAACTTGCAAAGCATTCAGACATAATCCCAATCTTTGCAAAAAAAAAAAAAAAAATTCCTGCAATGGTAACAGCAGAATCATGAAAGGGAAATCTCCTTCATTGAGGAGTCAAGGATACCTAGAAATCATTTAAACATTCTCGGTCTTAGTTATTACTATAAAGAGAGAGGCGGTGCAACAAAAAAAATCAAAAAACTACCCTCAACACAGCTGATAATAGCAATCCGTACAAGCGATCCCGCCAAGTGTTGGCATTTAGCTGCAAGAGGATTAAAAGCTCCCCACGGCTCCCCGGGAACGTTATATATCCCAGCAACAATCTGGCAAGGTTATTTTCAAGCTTTATTTGGAGAGGGAAACTTACAAAATTGCAATAATGATTTAGGGGCAAGGATAAGCAACTCTGGCAACTTTCCCACCTGTGGATTTCATCTGCCAAACTTCCTGGGCCAACCATGTATAGCTGGCCCAGGAATTCTGGGAGCTGAAGTCCACAGGTGGGAAAGTTGCCAGCGTTGCCTAGCCTGATTTAGGGGAACAACCTCTGCTGGAGTGACCGCCAGTTTCAGTTGCTGAAGTATATTAACTAATTAGGCAATTAAAAAAACCCAGAAAAATCCTCCACTGCGGCTCAGCCATAATTATCTGGAAGAAGGGAAAGATAGTCCACCAGCCAATAACCACCCAATGAGCCTGCTTAGCATAATTAATTGGCATAATTAATGTGATGTACGCTAGGTACAAGGGGATGTGGTGGCTCAGTGGCTAAGATGCTGAGCTTGTCAATCAGAAGGTTGGCAGTTCAGCAGTTTGAATCCTTAGCGCCGCGTAACGGAGTGAGCTCCTGTTATTTGTACCAGCTTCTGCCAACCTAGCAATTTGAAAGCACATAAAAAATGCAAGTAGAAAAATAGGGACCACTTTGGTGGGAAGGTAACAGCGTTCCATGCACCTTCGGCGTTTGATCATGCTGGCCACATGACCACAGAGACGTCTTCGGACAGCGCTGGCTCTTCGGCTTTGAAACGGAGATGAGCACCGCCCCCTAGAGTCAGGAACAACTAGCACGCATGTGCGGGGGAACCTTTACCTTTATGCTAGGTACCTTTACTGGAAACTTTTGGACTGGCTAAGTGAAGATTTTTGGGCAGGCTGCTCCATGTCAGATCCAGGACTGAGATCTGATCAAAAAATATATTCAGCCACCTCAATCAGCCCTTTCCGCTCCATTCGCAGAGCTCAAGCAGGCTTTTGACTCCATCTGTAGAGAAATCCCTTGGAATAAACTCAAGGCATCTATAATTGATACTTTCTCTTTAGTACTTGCACTTCATAGGAATGCCAGTTTGAGAATGGGAAGCACTAGAGCCAGGCACCTCTCACCCACCGTGCCAACCCCACAAAAGGAATCGTATTTTGGCCCCATGATTTTTTTATTACTATATTACGGCAAACCCCTTAAGCAAGGAAGACTTTCATCTGCCAAAAGTGGCTAACAGATCTGTCCTGCTTTATGCAAATGATGCTGTCAGATTATCACAGGCATCAGTATGCCTTAGGAGAGCCGCGAGTCCTCGCCTTCCTATCGATAGGGAACACTCATCGCAGATTAACTACAAGAACAAAAGGTCCTGTGTTTTGCAAAGGGTTTAAAAAAAATCCTACTGAATCCTCAAAGGACACATAACCGAGCAGGTCTTTATCTTTTTTTTTTTGTCTTTTTACAGGGCTCGCGTTTCGTGCTATGTAATTCAGAGAAATGATACACTCTTAACTCCCAGGCTGTTTTGAATGCTCAGCATTGCAGCAGCAAAATGTGTAACTGTAACACTGCTGTTACGTTTGGAGCAGGAGTGGTGCTGTGACCAAGGCCCACGTAGTGATTACCAAACACAATTCAGTCCTGAACAAACTTATTTTATTAAAACAGTCCAAAACAAATTCTTCGGCCTTATCACCAACTTTTGATGTCTTTGGCAACCTGCCAAAGGCTTTTCTAGGCAAAACCCCCACAAAGTTCAAGAGATGCTGACAAGAAGCACTGGAATCAACGTTGCTTTTCTACAAAGAACCCAACGGCTCGTTGCTGCTCTTTTAAGCCTTATGGGAGTGGCCAATCATCTTCTGGCCTTACTCCCGAGTCGTCCTTTTTGCTCCAGCTGCTCTTGCCTTCTGGCAGGCTCCTCCTGTTCCTCTGCCTCTCTGCTGTCCGCCTCTGGAGGCTCTGGAGTCCGCGCATCACTCCCAGATGGCCCTGGCCCCATCTCTGCCTCCGATGTAGAGCCCTCATCCTGGCCTTCCCTGACTCCAGGACTGGCCCGTTTTCCTCCCCAGCCTCCTCACTGTCTGACTTCACTGTCAGGTCTGCAGGCTGCTGGCGGACCACAACAGGTGGTATTCAGCAGGTTCTGACCAGTTCTGGAGAACCGGTAGCGGAAATTTTGAGTAGTTCGGAGAACCAGTTAATACCACCTCTGACTGGCCCCGCCCCCATCTATTCTCTGCCTCCCCAGTCCCAGCTGATCGGGAGGAAATGGGGATTTTGCAGGAACCTTCCCCTGGAATGGGGAGGGAATGGAGATTTTACAGTATCCTTCCCCTGCTACGCCCACCAAGCCACGCCCACCAAGCCATGCCACGCCCACCAAGCCATGGCCACAGAACCGGTAGTAAAAAAAATTGAATCCCACCATTGGTTTGGAGCCAGGGTTTATTAAAGAAAAGTGAAGCATAGTTATGGCTATGTGCATTCCGATATTTCCATATCCCTCCAAGGTATGGTATATCTTACCTTGTGTGCTACACTTTACTCCTTTTAGAAATGCCAAATAAGTGGCAAACTACAAGTAGTCCTTGTTTAGGGACTGCCTCATTTAGCAACCACCTGTAGTTACTATGGTTATTAAAAGTAACTTAGCAACCAGTTCTCACATTTAAAACCTTCAAAGGTCTGTAAAGCAAATGAAAGCTGAAATAAGATCATAAGCACAGTCAAGATTTCATTTAGCATCGACAGCACCAACCCCAATTGTGGTTGCCAAACAAGAACTACCTGTGCATAAATTGGAGTTATCAGTGGAGATGCTTATGTTCCTGGGACAAGATCATGCAATGGTAGCTCTTAAACAAAAAATCCCTAAACCAGAATTACAAACAGACTATACCAAAGTTATTAGTAACCCTCTTCTTAACTCCTTTCCAGGTTGGGGCAGCAGAATCCTATGTGCAGCTTCTTTGGGCAAATAAAGACCCCAAGATAATTCTTGGTGTTGCAGGGTTTGCATTTGTAATCTGTTGCATTTGTAATCTGTTGACCCAGGGGGAGGGCCTTCTCTGTGGGAGCCCCAGCCCTGTGGAATGAATTGCCCCCGGAAATACGTAAGATCTCCGACCTCCGGGTATTTCGCTGTGCACTGAAGACCCTGTTGTTCCGCCAGGCCGGGCTATCGACATGATAATTTTAAATTGGGGTATTTTAAATTTCTGGGGTTTTAAATGGAGCCAAATTTATTTAATAATTTTAAATTTTAAATTGATGTTTGTCTTGTGTTTTTAAATAGGCTGTACACCGCCCTGAGTCCTTCGGGAGAAGGGCGGTATAGAAATAAAATTATTATTATTATTATTATTGTTGTTGTTGTTGTTGTTGTTGTTGAGAGCAAAGTAGATTATGCACAATTTGTTCTTGTTGTTAGTTGCAAAGTCGTGTCCAACCCATCGCAACCCCATGGACAACTTTCCTCCAGGTCTTCCTGTCCTCTACCATCCCCCGGATGCCCTCAATCATTCCCAGCATTAGGCTCTTCTCCAGTGAGTCCTTCCTTCTCATTAGGTGGCCAAAGTATTTGAGTTTCATCTTCAAGATCTGGCCTTCTACAGAGCAGTTTGGGTTGATCTCCTCTAGAACTGCCTGGTTTGATTGCCTTGCAGTCCAAGGGACTTGCAGGAGTCTTCTCCAGCACCATGGTCAGTGGTGGGTTGCTACCAGTTCTCCCCGTATTGGGTGAACTGGTAGCGGCAGCGGGAGGCTCTGCCCACCCACCAGGACATCTCTGTGCATGCGCAGAAGCATCACACACAGATGCAAGTGCCCACGAGCGAACCAGTAGCGACGGGATTTGAATCCCACTACTGACCATAGTTCAAAGGCCTCACAACTACAGGCCTTTTTTATTGTGAATGTCACATTGCCTATTGCACAGTTCGATTTGCTCTTTAAAAAATGTGGGTCAGCGACCGAAAATAAACATGGACTAACATTTTGATTCTTCACCTATATTTGAAAAGCTTAATGTTTTAAAATATTTCTAAAAATTACTGTGACTATTTTATACTTGCCTCCACTGCCAATAATCTATTAATTATTTATCTGTTAATAAATAAGAGTACTTTTATGCCAGTAAATAAACATCATTAAAACTGAATTCAAAATCAGAACACACATTTCCCACTGGATATTGCACAGAAATATACAATGCTTTTAGGATGCATAGAGGTACAGTATTCGTTGAATACAAAAAAGATATTGAACTAATACCATAAAATGTATTACCTCATTTCAAATTCAGTTTTATCCATTAACAGCCATGTTACATGTTTCATATATTCAACATATGCTTATCTAGTATAAAAATAATTGTTTACATTCCTCAGTTTGTGGAATTATTTATTTATTTATTTATCATATTTGTATACCGCCCTACTCCCGAAGGACTCAGAGCGGTGAACAGCCAAGATAAAATACAAAGACATACAAAAGTTAAAAAACTATTAAAAACAGATTAAATAATTTAGGCTCAAAAAACAAATTTAAGACATCCAATTTATCTAAAAAAACTTTTAAAACCCAATTTAAAAGGGAGAGTTAGGCCAGACCAGCCTGTTGAAATAAAAACATTTTTAGGGCACGGCGGAAGATGCGTAGGTCTTGGATCCTCCGTATCTCCGGGGGGAGCTCGTTCCAGATGGCAGGTGCCCCCACAGAGAAGGCTCTCCCCCTGGGGGCCACCAGTCAACATTGTTTGGCCGACGGCACCCTGAGGAGCCCCTCTCTATGGGAGCGAACTGGTCGGTGAGAGGCTACTGGTGGCAGAAGGCGGTCTCGTAAGTACCCTGGTCCTGAGCCATGGAGCGCTCTAAAGATGGTAACCAAAACCTTGAAGCGCACCCGGAAGACCATTGGGAGCCAGTGCAGCTCGCGCAGGAGGGGGTCACATGGGAGCGCCACATCGCTCCCGTCACCACCCGCGCTGCCGCATTCTGGACCAGTTGGAGCCTCCGGGTGCTCCTCAAGGGGAGCCCCATGTAGAGAGCATTGCAATAGTCCAGGCGTGAGGTGACAAGGGCGTGAGTGACCGTGCGTAACGAGTCCCGATCCAGAAATTTAATTGCATAATTTTTAAAAATGTGTACCATTCCATATTTTTTACTGTTTTCTAAAATAAATATTTCTTTGTAGAAGAATGCAAAATACAAGGTGAATACTAAGATATGTGGAAAGAATAAAATTAAATGAAACAATCCTTAACAACAATCCGTGAACTAAGAAAGATAGAAGCCAAAAAAACAAAAAAGAAAGAAAAAGAGACCAAAAAAATCCACCCAAGGGTTTATACTACATGATGTTAAAAGTTGGATCACTAGAGGATAGCCTACCATCCATTTTCCCTCCTTTTCCAAGGTTTGTTTTTTTAAGAACACTGTTGTTTTGTGGTTAGCACACACCAACAGACAGACAATATTGCTTTCTTTTTAGTCCCTTCAGCATTGTTTAAGCTTAATAATGGGTTGGGTGAAGCTGAAACGAAATCTTAACAAGATGGAGTGCTTTTCAGCAAGCGGAAACTGGACCTGAGGGTCTGCGGTGGATGAGATGGCTCTTGTGCAATTTGAGACGGCACCTTGATTTCCAGCTGTCAGAATGAAGGTTGCAGTTATGGCAAAGAGTACAATCACACAATTACTTTAAATGCGCCAGCTGCAATTGTTCCTGAACCGGTCAGATTTAGAAAAGAGTTACCACATCTTGATTAAATCTCAAACTGACTAATGCAACATGCTCTAAAGGGACCTACAGGAGCAGTTACAAAATGAAGCCGCCAAACCTTTGTTGCCCAATATTTTCCAGGCTCTATTTAAGTTCTTAGTTTTTATATCGGTAAATTAAAGGCTGATTATCTCGGGGAGTTCCTCTGTTGCTACAAATCCATCTGGCCTTTAAGATCTGCAGGAGAGATTTCATTGGCACCGCTCCCAAATTATAACATCCGGTCCCAAAGAAATCATGTTTAATCACTGCTCTCTCTGCCTTTACAACAACATAAAAATGTATCTTTCATCAGACCTTCAATTTTAATTGTTATTAACATTATTTTTTTAGTTTTTGTTGTTATATTTTAGCTGCTGAGAGGCACTTTTGGTGCTCAAGAGGATAGAAGGAAGGATATAAATCAAATTAAAAAATGAAATGGGTTTATCATTGGAAGGCATTTTATTTAGAGTTTAGCTTCAGCTATGATATTATCTGCAGTGCAGTAACTCAAACTATTTTGTTGGAACAAATTCTGCTAAGCAAGCTCTAGTTAACCAAGGGGAACAGAAGAAATATTCCTAAATGAATCATTAAGGTATACCTTGTGATTATGTAGCTAAATGTTCTCCTTTGTAATGTTCTGAATGGTATCTTAGGAATTTCTAACCGGCTATTTCTTCAGCTTCTATATAACCACAGAAATGGATTCACATGATTTTCTCTATTTAGATATTAAATTCCCATATCTCTAGAGAGCTTCTCAGGAGGAATGATGATACTCTTGGATATTACAGGAGATACAATTCCATATTTATTTATAATATATGGTGCCTTTTTTAATTTGCTTGTTGTATAGGGAGTGCTAAGAAGGGCAAAAGGAGCAGATTTTCTTGCTTTAAATAAAAATAGATAACAGAAACAAAAAAAATGGAACAGAGGTGAGGTATTAAATCATGCAAAGCTCCGTCTCAGTCCTAGTGACATCCAATGTAATTGTTATCATTTTGTATGAGGATGTCTAATATTATTTCTTAAAAATGCAAAAGTAGACTGAATATTCTCAACACTATTTATTTATTCAATTTATACAGCTGCCCATCTCACAAATAAGTGACTCTAGGTGGCATAAAACACAACTAAAACAGTTAATAAGTAGATTAAAAAGTATAAAAACCAAACTAAAACAAAGACAATAGACAAATGTTTATTAAAAATAATAGTGTCAACTTACTAGTTCACCCATCCCCCGGGTCCCCAGACTTGCCAGCATAACCAGGTCTAAAGAGACCTCTGGAAGCTCAACCTCAATTCAGGGGAGAGAAGCTGGGGTGGGTTCTACTTACCTTTTCTACCGGTTTGCAACGGGATCACGCAGATCGCCAATGATGATATCTGGGGCAGTGGGCAGGGCCTCTGGCCGGTTTTACTACCAGTTCTTGCAAACCGGTCCAAACCAGGGGCAACCCACCACTGGAGAGAAGATAGAGCAAGGCCCACAGCAGAAAAGGCCCACAGCTATATTGCCCTTTGTTAGGAAATGTGTTCTGTGAGCACACATGAAAATGGAAATTAGATCAACCCTGAAATGTTGCAGAGAGATAACCCTAAAATAACTCCATGATGTCTTCTTTGTATTTACTCAACTATGCCTATTTATGATTCCGTCACTTTTTTTTGTACAAATAGCATCTAAATATACATTTATTGTTGTTTTTAACCAATTAGTCATGTCCAATTCTTGCCAACTTTATAGGCAAGTGCTCTCTGTGCTACCCTGTCAAGCACACTTCTTACAATTGTTGTATGTTCAACTTTGCATCAGATTTGATGTTATCAAGCCAGCGTGTTCTTTGCTTGTCTCTTCTTCTTTGTCCACTAACCATTTCTAGCATCATTGTCTTTTCCAATGAACTGTACATTAGATATCACTTAAAGCAGATCACTTGTATGCTGTCAAATAATTCATAAAAATGTTGGTATCAAGTATCAAGAAATCAGGGAACGAGGTGCTCAAATGAATATAGATTTATGGCATGCTAACACTCTCTACAAGAATCTGAACAAATTGGTGGTAGAAAAGAGTCAACAGAATTCAAGGTGGTCTGGATTTAGAAGGGACTCGAGTCTGATGACATACTTGACCCCTCCCTCAGGCTCAGAACCAACAATAAAATTTTAGTCCAACATAACTGGAGGCCAACAGATAGACGGAAGTACAGTTGCAATACTTCTATAGCAATGTATATAATTTCAAAATGTATCTAGTTTCTACATGGAACATCATATGTGAATAATGTTGGTATTTGGAACCATTATGCTAATTCAGAATAACATTTTAGGGCTAGTGCACTTGAATTTTGGGTGTGCAGCAGTATAATCCAAAGTACAATGCAATTTTTCACCTGGGTTGCATAAAACGAAATCCTTTCCTTGATTTGTGTAGCTTTTACTCTGTGATGAGCTCATTGCTATAACTAAATAAATATCAATGACTAAATAAATAACTCATTTAACACTTTAAATAAAGTAAATGGCATTAGACTAGGTTGCATTAAGTAACATGGGAATATGAGAGATGAATTTTGTAGCATCTGAAAACAACATTACAACAATTTCTACATCAGGTACAATAAACCCACAAGGCCTTATTTTTAACCTACCAAATCTCTGTTTTGATAAGAATTTGCCTATGTGAAGAAACAAACCAAATAGATTGCCTAGAAGATCGTTAATTCTTACTTAATTCTCCATCTGCCATTTCTCATAAGTAAACATTAAAGTAAAATTTTAGAAAATACACAGCATTGTACACTATTAAAGTAAATAATCAGTGCCTATGAAATTCACTTGTGTTAATAAATCCCAGTCATCTCTGAATACAAAGAGCAACATATGGGAGTACATAGCAAATATGATTTTTAACAAGAAATATGTTTCATTAATATGGACAAACATAGTGGTTTAAATAGAGCACTATACCCTGAAACTGACAAACAGGTCCCACGATGAGATAATCCTACTACAGACACCAGTAAAACCAAGAAGAGTCGTATCCCACTTTTGCAAAGGTTGCTTACTTAAAATCAATTACAAAAGATCCTCTTCAACTCCCAGAATTCCTAGTCAGCATGCTCGAAGTACCGAATGTATCTCCATTTTCTTCAATGTTTTAAGGGCAAATTGTTGGCCCAGCTTCCAAACGTACAAATTAATTTCTTACAAACGAAATTCTTCCAAGCAGCAAACTACACGCCTAACATAGCCCTATGCTCGATACATGGCTATTGAGTGTTGAGAAAAAGGCCTGGCTAAATACTTTCAAAGACTGGCTAAAAATTTATCTTCAGCACCATGGCTGGTCCTTGCTTACATCTTGCTAGACAAATTCCATTCCACCCAGAAACAGCAAATTGGAGACCAAGTTCAGCATGATAGTTTTGCCTCAGAAGCTTTTCTGACACTGGGACAAGTACAAGTTATGACAGCTCTTAGACAAAGGATCCTTAATATAGGACTGCAAATGAAAGATACCAAACTACCAGCTAGCTAGAATACAACAGGGACCTAGTTAAAATCTGTTTCAAACCAGCCCAGGATCTCAATCAGCTCACAATAAATAAATTCCACGGAGCCTTGACATTGTTCTACCATTAGTGTTTTGGAGAACAAGTTTCAGCATCCACTGTATATGCAGAGAGAACTTGCCCCTATCAATTTGACAACAGTGAATCACTGGACACTGTGTTGCCATATTGTCGCTTCTAAGAAGACAGCAAACTTCTGATCTAAAGTTTTGTTCGCCACGATGTAAAAAAGATGTTGAGACTCTAGAAAGAGTGCAGAGAAGAGCAACAAAGATGATTAGGGGACTGGAGGCTAAAACATATGAAGAACGGTTGCAGGAACTCGGTATGTCTAGTTTAATGAAAAGAAGGACTAGGGGAGACATGATAGCAGTGTTCCAATATCTCGGGGGTTGCCACAAAGAAGAAGGAGTCTAACTATTCTTCAAAGCACCTGAGGGTAGAACAAGAAGCAATGGGTGGAAACTAATCAAGGAGAGAAGCAATTTAGAACTAAGGAGAAATTTCCTGACAGTTAGAACAATTAATAACTGGAACAACTTGCCTCTAGAAGTTGTGAATGCTCCAACACTGGAAATTTTGAAGAAGATGTTGGATAACCATTTGTCTGAAGTGGTGTAGGTTTTCCTGCCTGGGCAGGGGGTTGGACTAGAAGACCTCCAAGGTCCCTTCCAACTCTGTTATTCTATTCTATTCTATTCTATTCTATTCTATTCTATTCTAATCAATTCTTAGACCATTTTCTGAGTAACCAGATTTTTTTTTTATAGAAAACTCCTGGCAAATAACAACCCGAAATCAAAACATGCTTTTGCTAAGTTGGCATTTGAAGCCTGCAGAATTCATGCTTTTCAAGTGGAAAATCAATTTTGGATTCTGGTTGTATTGTGTAGACTAGAGTATTGCATGAAGCATTAGAGTGCTGCATTATTCTTACCTTGTTTTACTCTAAATGAAAAATGTTGCCTAGAACACTGCAGGGATATATCTATATACTCGCCAGGAGTCAAGACTGACTCGAAGGAAAAAAATAAAAAATAACATCAGAGACCTTCATTATATCTTTTAATAAAACTGGAAGGCTAAAATAAAAATGATTTGTGTTCCGTTCTGCTGGCTTATTGTCGTAATGTGATTGTCAAGGGATTATAGAAATTATTTCAATCTAAAGAGACTTCAGGCATTTTCAGATCTGAAGGACTACACAGTGAATAAGCAACCAGGAAGGATAGCATTACAGGGACTAATCCTGCTCCAATGGTCATCGGTCCTTTGGATTGTCAGAACAGAGCCCCAAACTTATAGCTCTACATGTAGGGCACCTATGGATAATGGATGAATTCTGCCACTGTCCTCTTATACAAGTTCTCTAAGCACAAATTCCTATCTAACTAATACACTCCTCCATTAGATGGTGGAAATAGAAACGTTTCCTGTTCTGCATCACCTTCCTTGAAATGTATTTGGATCAGAGGTGGGTTTCACATAATTTTACCACCGGTTCGCTGCGCACCAAAAATGCAAGCGAGCCCCTCCCACCAATGCGTGCAGCCTTCCGCGCATGTCCTTTGCTTGCGTACGTGGCTTGCACGCATGGGCATGGCTTAGAAATATGTAGCACCGGGGCAGGTGGGCAGGCCCAGGTCGCCACTATCGGTTCACATGAACCGGTCCGAACTGGCTGATACCACCATTGATTTGGATCCATATTCCAATAATGATCTGGATGAAAGGGAAAAATGGAAAAATGATCCATATCATGGTTCTGTGAGCCTAAATATGTCACTGTACTTTCTATTGTACCAGATTCAAAAAAATAAATAAATCTTCTCCCATTTATATTTATTTATTTATTTATTTATTATTTGGATTTATATGCCGCTCTATCTCCAAAAGGACTCAGGGCGGCTCACAACAATAAAACACATACAGTCCAATCCTTCCTTTAAAAGTACCCAATAAAACTATAAAACTATAAAAACTATTAAAATCCCCTCTAAAACCCCTTCAGTCCAAGCCGGCCAGGCGAAATAGCCATGTTTTAAAGCCACGGCGGAAAGAGTGAAGGTCAGGGGCCACCTGGAGCCCCAGAGGGAGCTGATTCCACAGGGCAGGTGTGCCCACAGAGAAGGCCCGTTCCCTGAGAGTTGCCAGCCGACACTGTCTGGCCGATGGCACCCCAAGGAGGCCCTCCCTGTGGGAACGCACCGGGCGATGGGGAGCTGTTGCTGGCTGCAGATGGTCCGCCAAGTACCCCAGGCCTAAGCCATGTAGGGCTTTATAGGTGATTACCAGCACCTTGAATCTCACCCGGAGGGCAACTGGTAGCCAATGCAGGTCCCCACAGGAGGGGTGGTTATAAAAGTTGCATAATTGAAATAAAAGAAAGATAGCATAACAGGACCCTTTCAAATCATTCACCAACTTTCCATATGTACAAAATGACAAGAACTGTTTGAAAATCAGTACTAAATAAAAGATGCCACTAACTATTGGGTTAACTTTACTTTGGAGACAAAGTAGAAAATATACAGATTGGGGGGGGAAAGCAATGGAACAGTCAATGACTTACGTTATTCATGTACTCTGAAAGAAGGTCTTGAAGAGCTTGGCGGATGGCATTACACTCGGTGATGATGCGCTCACGGTGAAGGTCACGAGTACAGGAGGAATCGGCTAATAAAGCAGCTCCACTGATAATTCCCTCCAAACGTTTTTCAAGTGATGGTCTTATTTGGTCTTCACTTACAGTGATAGAATCCAAGGCAACCAAACTCTAGGAAAAGAATTAAAAAGAATATCAAGGAAGCTTAGATTAAACTCTAGGAAGACATTGAAAATGCTCATCCATAGACATCTGGGCTATCTAGAAACATCAACTCTAACATATAACATTGAGCTCCTTCAACAGAAGCAGGTCAGTTACTTGAGGATTCTTTTGGGTTGGTGTTTCTTGCTGGAGCAGCAGGTATTATTTATTATTATTATTATTTATTAAATTTATATGCCGCCCCTCTCCAGAGACTCAGGGCGGCTCACAATACATTTAAAAAAAAACATTCTAAAAACATTTAAAAGATTAAAAAACATTAAAAACCTTAGAACGCATTCACTCCTTCGTGGCCGGATCTCGCCAGATCACAAAGCGAGATCAACGGCCCCAGGCCTGCCGGAAAAGCCAGGTCTTCACAGCTTTTCGGAAGGCCAGTAGGGTGGGGATGGTCCAGACCTCAGGGGGTAACTGGTTCCAGAGAGCTGGGGCAGCCACAGAGAAGGCCCTCCCCCGCGGGCCCGCCAGCATTGTTTAGCTGACGGGACCCGGAGGAGACCAACTCTAGGAGACCAAAGGTAGAACCTTTGCCCAGTTTAGATTAGTGTCCAAGTTCAGCTGAACCTGGACTTGTGGAGTCCTTGTTATGGTGACTCATGTCCTTATCGCTATGCAGATTGACTACTACAACATACTCTCTATGGTGGTTCCTTTGAAGATGACCTGAAATCTACAATTGACACAAAGCAGGGGTGAAATCCAAAAATTTTCCCTACCGTTTCTGTGGGTGTGGCTTGGTGGGAGAGGCAGGGGAAGGATATTGCAAAATCTCCATTCCCACTCCACTCCAGGGGAAGGATACTGCAAAATCTCCATTCCCACCCCACTCTGGGGCCAGCCAGAGGTAGTATTTGCTGGTTCTCCAAACTACTCAAAATTTCCACTACCGGTTCTCCAAAACCTGTCAGAACCTGCTTGATTTCACCCCTGGTACAAAGTATAGTAGCCAGGGTGCTCCTAGCACAGTATAGCACTGATTTAGTTGTTTCACTAGCTAATCATTGGCTTCCAAATCCAATTTAAAGTGCTGTTATTACATTCAAATCCATTTCTATTGTTGTTTGGGGGTGTATTAGGTATTGTCGTCTCCAGAATTATTCTGAACATTCTGTTAGGCCCTCTTTTTGTTGTTGTTTCCTCAACAACATTTTTAGACGTAAGTTATCAGAACTTTATTCCTAGGACTCAGAATAGAATAGAATAGAATAGAATAGAATAGAATAGAATAGAATAGAATAGAATAGAATAGAATAGAATAGAATAGAATAGAATAGAATAGAATAACAGGGTTGGAAGGGACCTTGGAGGTCTTCTAGTCCAACTCCCTGCTTAGGCAGGAAACCCTACACCACTTCAGACAAATGGTTATTCAACATCTTCTTCAAAACTTCCAATGTTGGAGCATTCACAACTTCTGGAGGCAAGTTATTTGCCACTGATTAATTGTTCTAACTGTCAGGAAATTTCTCCTTAGTTCTAAGTTGCTTCTCTCCTTGATTAGTTTCCACCCATTGCTTCTTGTCCTACCCTCAGGTGCTTTGGAGAATAGTTAGACTCCCTCTTCTTTGTGGCAGCCCCTGAGATATTGGAACACTGCTATCATGTCATCCCTAGTCTTTCTTTTCATTAAACTAGACATACCCAATTCCGGCAACCATTCTTTATATGTTTTAGCCTCCAGTCCCCTAATCATCTCTGTTGCTCTTCTCTGCACTCTTTCTAGAGTCTCCACAACTTTTTTACATCGTGGCGACTAAAACTGAATGCAGTATTCCAAGTGTGGCCTTACCAAGGCATTATAAAGTGGTATTAACAGTTCACGTGATCTTGATTCTATCCCTCTGGACTGAGAGAGAGTAACAAACCAAAGGCTAGCTAATATGCCTAAGGCAGGACTAGTACTCACATAATCTCCCAGTTTTTAATCCAATGCTTTTAACCACTACACCAAATTGACTCTCTTAGATCATCTAAAAAAAGCCTCACCAGGGCTCTGCCTTTAAAGGAGACGAGGTGATTTTAAACCATAAGGCAGGTCTTCTCTAATGTAGCCTTAACTTTTTGGAACAACATAACCTCTTCCTCTCGCTTTTAAGATGCAGCTGGCATCCTTTTTACTGACATTTCATAATGCTTTGAAAAAAAAACTCAGCTTTCAAAAATTGGCTATGGCTGGGCAGCTACTGCTCCTTGCTTGAGGAGCAAGCTATGTTTGAGATTTATCTATGTTTGAGATTTATCTTCTATATGGTGGAATATTATATTTTGCTTGGCGGACAGCTTTTATTATTTTTAGTAGTTTTCTATTAAAAAAAATACAACTTTTTTCTATTTCTGTACATTGTTTAGGATATGGTGGTATGGGCAGTGTAAAAATACTATTAATGGGGAGTAAAACCATACTTTGATCTTTTCATACAAAGAGATGAGTCTTTTCTATAACTGCAACCTAACGATGGAAATACTTTCTTATGTAGATCATTCTAGCTGCCTATTTATTATAACTGAGATCATATACTACAATTTATATAATTTATTACTATAGGGAGTTCACATTTTTAAACTTTGCCTAATCATTTATTGTGGTGAATGAGCCCGTTTTTTGTTCCTATCTTTGCTATTTATTCATAATGTTACTATGCTTTCTTGCTATTTTTATTTTAATATTTAATTTCACTTCAAATCATAAAAGCAGAAAGGACAAAATTCACATAAAGATATTCATGCCAACAAATTCATGCCAGCGTTAATCATGTTTGAATGCTTTTGGGTCTCTTTAACCTTCATTTTAAAAAAAAATTAGTAACAACAAAAATCAAGTAAAATTGAACATTCTTATTCAGATGACATTAAATTAGTCATTTCAGAGCAACAGGAAAAACATAATTTTGCATAAAATAAAAAAGATCAATCCGTTTCAGGAATATCTACTTCATGTAGACATGCAGCGACAACTACTGTGTTTCCCCGAAAATAAGACCAGGTCTTGTATTAATTTTTGCTCCAAAAAACGCACTAGGGCTTATTTTCTGTTTAGGTCTTATTTTTGGAGAAATTCGGCACTAAATGCATCCATCTGGATGACAATCTTAACTGGGGCTTATTTTGGGGGTAGGGCTTATATTACAAGCATCCTGAAAAATCATGCTAGGACTTATTTTTCGGTTGGGTCTTATTTTCGGGGAAACAGGGTAGATTAGAATTTTGGATTTCATCTGAAGTCTTTCACATCTACATCAGAAGTGCACATACAAATCCCTGAGCCTCATGCATCCCCCTTTCAGAGCAAACTGGATATTTTAAATCCAACTGAAACTTAATTTTACCTCTTAAATCTACACAAATCAAGACCTACTTTATTTCTATTCCTGAATTGTAGCCCTCAATATTTTTGGCAAGACTTCAGGTCTACCAAGTTGAATACAGTACTTTGCTCTAAATTATCTTAGGCTACAATACTCTTTATTCTTGATCCTTGGCCATTCTAACTCGAGCTATTGGGCATTGAAGTTCAAAACTGTAAAGGTTGGGGGGATGGTAGCCTAAGTGGAAATAATAGAACATAATAGGTTTTCCTCAGCTATTTTCATAATCTTATTTCACTACGTGATTTACTGGTGTAGTAAGTTAGCACCCATCCCTCTCCTAGAAAAATGAAATATTCTAGGAAATATTAAAAAGGCAGAATATTATACCTTCCTGGATGAGAAATGGAGAAATATGTTTTTAGGCATGAAGCAGACTCACTCTTAATAGCCCCCACCCTCCTCAATAGCCCACAGCAGATGTCAGCACTTAAGAGATAAAGAGATAGCTAGGTCTATTCATAAGCAAATGCCCTCACCCAAGATCCAACAAAGATAGGATTAGCCCTCTACCCATCTAGCAACAGAATTCACCACATGGCACCTGGGGAGATTGCATCACCCAGCAAGGCTCAACCAAGCCTGGAACTCAAAAGACAACCTACAAAGTTACCCCTGCATGGTCCCATGGGAGCCTGACAACCAATCAGAATACAAGCTCAAATTCAAAGCCCAACAGAGAGTATAAATCTATCTATCTATCTCTTACCGATGTGCTTTTTTGCCTAGGACCTCAAAACCACATGGTTCTGTCCACCATTAAACCATCTTTTCCAGCAGTCTCCATGTTTTCAATGTCTTTCTCCCCACTTGGAACTGAACCCAGATGGACATTTCTTCCAACACTGGTTATCACTATCATCTGCCAATGTCAACCTAGCTGGAGGCAGGGGTAGGGGATTGCAAGTATTAAGAGTTGTTATTCCAGAACCAAGCTAGGGAAGGTTAATTTATTCTACTATTCAAGGTAAGAAATTTTCAACATACTGATAGGAAACAGAAACAATGTTAAGCAAGGCTCTTTCGTTCTCTTTGTATGTTAAAAGGAAGTCTGAAAATCATTTTGAACAATGTATGAGTAAATAACTTCACATTGAAGTTCTCCTCTGCTGTCAATAATTTTGTGCTGTAGACTCATAGGAACAAAGTTACACCGGTGCTGTGTTGCATGCTTTCAATGTCAAGTGATAATTCTCTATTCAGGCTTTTAAAATATTCAAATACTATTTAAATTTATTGGCTTGCAATTATATTGGAGGAGCTACTTTTCCTAGACACAATTCCTGTTTTCAGGCTGAACCTGATAGGCTAGATAGAAAACAGAAAAAAATAGATGGTAGCGTACTACTACCATTCCTCTCTTCAGAAACAGCCAGTGCTTATAAATTATCCCGCGGATGTTATTTTTGAAAGTAACATCACATATATCCCTAAAATAATAAAAACAAGACTCATTGCTGAATCAATGGATTTTTAATGGGAAATTATTTCATAAGTTTAAGAATCATGCTGCATCAAACAAACTGATCTTAGATGTACTTTTTTCAGAGGAATAGTTCATTTCAACTTCTACAAATGTCAGTTCTTTTCTAATTTTGTTTCATGTGATTGAGTCCTTGTTATTAAAAATGCAGCCTCTTATCTTTAAAACTATGATTTAAGGTAAATTATAGACATCATTGTCCATATATTCTCCCCATTTATCTAGCATTATATTATGCCCAACTTTTTATGGCCCATTTTACCATACACTCTTTAACGTATTCCTTCACATGGTGACGGTTGAGAGGATTGTGACTTGCCAAACACTGGGAAGAGAAAGAGATGCTGACTGTTGAAAAGTGGATTTTGAAATTGACTGAATTAAGTAGAGAGGGCAAAATTAACTGTTTTGATTAGAGATAATGGGCTAAACATAAGAGACTGGACACTGTGGACTTTCTATGTGCTAAATATAATAAATACAATGCATGTATGCATGTATGTAAAAGGAGAGGAGAATTTATTGCTTTTTCGTTTCTTTCAGCACCCAGCCAGGGTAGATCCTACATGTTAAATGTTAAATTTAATTGACCACTTTTTCCTCCTTTTTAGTACACTGGTTTTTTTTTTTTCTTTTTTGTTGTTGTTAGGGTTGAATGTAAGTTTTTGTTCTCTTTCATTTGGTTTGTTTGTTTTACTGTTTCGTATTTTATTTTCTGTGTACTGTATACTGTCACCCTGCCTATTTAACTTATATGCAGAGCACATCATGAGAAAGGCTGGGCTAGATGAATCAAAAGTTGGAATTAAGATTGCTGGGAGAAATATTAACAACCTCAGATATGCAGATGATACCACTCTAATGGCAGAAAGCGAAGAGAAGCTAAAGAGCCTCTTGATGCAGGTGAAGAAGGAGAGTGCAAAAGTTGGCTTGAAACTCAAAATTAAGAAAACTAAGATCATGGCATCCGGCCCTCTCAATTCCTGGCAAATAGATGGGGAAGAAATGGAGGTAGTGACAGATTTTATTTTCCTGGGCTCCAAGATCACCACAGATGGGGACTGCAGCCAAGAAATTAAAAGACGCTTGCTCCTAGGAGGAAAACTGTGGCAAATCTAGACAGCATACTAAAAAGCAGAGACATCACCCTGCCAACAAAAGTGTGTATAGTCAAGGCTATGGTTTTCCCAGTTGCAATGTATGGCTGTGAAAGTTGGACCATAAGGAAAGCTGAGTGCCAAAGAATTGAGGCCTTTGAACTATGGTGCTGGAGAAGACTCCTGCGAGTCCCTTGGACTGCAAGGCGATCAAACCGGTCAGTCCTGGAGGAGATCAACCCTGACTGCTCTTTAGAAGGCTAGATCCTGAAGATGAAACTCAAATACTTTGGCCACCTAATGAGAAGGAAGGACTCCCTGGAGAAGAGCCTAATGCTGGGAATGATTGAGGGCAAAAGAAGAAGGGGACGGCAGAGAACGAGGTGGCTGGATGGAGCCACTGAAGCAGTAGACATGAGCTTAAATGGACTCCAGAGGACAGGAAGGCCTGGATGAACATTGGCCATGGGGTCGCAATGGGTCGGACATGACTTCGCAACTAACAACAACAACAATTTTATTTTCTATGATAAAACAATAAATATAAAGAAAAAAATGCAGCATCTAACAATAGGAATTCACAAATTCAGGACTATGGCTTCCTGTGTTGCATAATTATTAGAATAGATATATGAATACACAGATAAATCAGTGGTGAAATCTAAAATTTGTTACTACTGGTTCTGTGGGCGTGGCTTAGTGAGGGGTAATGTGACTGGGTGGGCGTGGCCTTTTTTTTTTTACTTTTAAAACCATTTTTGCTACAACCTCTTCAGCGAAGAGGTTGTTAAAAAATGCTTTCAAAAGGCTCTGACGATCCCAGCTGAGTTGCCTCTGCCGATCAGGCAACTCAGCTGGGATCGTCAGAGGCTTTTAAAAGAAAAAAAGCCTCTGCCGATCAGGCAACTCAGCTTGGATCGTCAGAAGCTCTTAAAAGCATTTTTTCTACAACCTCTGAAGAGGTTGTAGGAAAAATGCTTTTAAAAGCCTCTGACGATCCCAGCTGAGCCGTGCGATCATCCGAGGCTTTTTTTTTACTTTTAAAAGCATTTTTTCAGCCGAAGAGGTTGTAGAAAAAATGCTTTTAAAAACTAAAAAAAAAAAGCCTCTGATGATCGCGCAGCTCAGCTGGGCATTGGGGGGGGGAGGACAGGGATTTTTGCTACCGGTTCTCTGAACCACCTGCCTCCATCGCTACCAGATCAGGCAATCCGGTCCGAACTGGGAACATTTCACCCCTGAGATAAATAGCAGGACTGTACAGTTCAGTTGCTTCCAAATGCCCAGGGCCACTAATCAAATACCTATCTAAACTCTTTAAAGCAGCTTCATCTTTTCCAAGGATCACACAGCTGAGAAAGGCAACCAGGGAAAAGACACAGCTGCTTTAAACAGATGCAGACAGATGCTATATTTGCACTGCTACAACCCTTTTGGAAACTAAACCCAAAGCATCACACAGTTCTAACAGATATCCTTTTTTGAGTTTCATTAATTCAGCAAGCATTTTGGCTACTGGAATATTTTGTTCAACAAACATGTTTTATTATTTCAATATTTCTCTTTGTCGCTCACTCTTGTATATCTGTATGTATCTATGTATGTATGAGTGTGTTAAATCTGTTAAATTCTGTTTCTTCCAAAATGATACAAGATCGCTTTTTTAACAAAATAAAACAAAAAACAATACGAACCATATAATGTGCAAATTAAAGAGAGCAGCTCCTAATTCATGAAAATTGCAATAGGCATTATAAATTCATAAAGTTATTAACATTCGTTCATCTTGGGTTTTTTTTTTTTTTCCCTCTTGGAACTTCTCACAGCAGGGCAGGTACGGTTGATTGCAAAGGGGAACTTTAGCGTTAGAAAGCCAGACTCAAGGAGTCTTTTCCAATAACTATGGAAATGCTTGAGAATTAGTAATATTTAATCAAAGAAGAAATATCTTTTGCTGCTGCTTCTTTCACAAAAGATAATCAAACCATACTACAACCGTTTACACTTAATGTAGGGGAAGGAAATAATTTTGAAAATTAAGCCAGTACTTGTCAAGCTTGACCATTTAAGGTATGTGGACTTCAATACTCAGAATTCTGGAAGTTGAAGTCCATGTCTTAAAAGTTGCTTGACAACTTGAGAAACACTGAATTAGACTGCACATTTGTGCTGTAATATCAGAACAAATAAATTAAATTCCAAATGTCTCACTGCTGGGGGATTTATTCTGGCCCAAGCACAGGATTGTCACACACACTTTCAACCTAGATGATCTGAGCAGAGAGGGTTTCTAGGGAGGAAAAGCCTCATCCTGATGCAAAGTCATCCAGTGGTGGGCTGCTGCATGGTCGCAAGGGTTCGGACGAACCCTTAGCTCTGATCGCTGGCTGGGCCCGCCCACCTGCCCCTCTGCTATGCTTTCCATTTATAACTAACTTTCTGGCTAGTTGGCTGACCCATCTGTGATCTGTGCCACCCCTGCTGTACTCACTGGAGCTGCCTGAGTTGATTAGGAGCATGTTTGAGACTCCGTTTCTCTCCCAAAGGGGCGCGTGCAAGCAAAGCGAGCATGCGCATACACACTCACAACCAGCAAACTCTTTGTTAAAGTAAATGCAGCCCACCTCTGAAGTAATCCATCAGACATCCAGCGCTTGATTATCAATGGAGACTAAGTGGAGCAAGTTGTCATAAAAGAGGACCTGACTTGGGCCGCTCACATTGCAGCACTGGTCAAAAGGGCCCAGCAGAGATTATACTACTTGAGACTTCTCAGGAAACAACAACTGAATGAAAAATTGCTGCACTATAGAGAGTATTTTAACTTACTCCACCTGTGTATGGTTTGCTAATTGCACAGTGGCAGATAGGACAGCGCTCCAGAGGCTTAAGGTCATTGCCCAGAGGATCATTAGTTGCCCTCTCCCCTCCATGGAAGAGCTTCATAACTCCCATTGCCTTAAGAAAATTCAAAACATTCTTAAGGATCCATCTCATCCTGGACACCCTTTTTTTTTTTTTTTGAACTATTACCATCTGGCAGACGGTACAGGACAATAAAAACAAAGACAAATAGGCTGAAAAACAGCTTCTATCCCAGAGCAGTAACTATATTGAACTCTACTGTATAGTGTAATATTAATGCAGTATCAGGGGTTTTCAATTCAATTGTATAGAATGTGAAGGATGTGCGCTTTTGTTTTATTTTTATCGCTTTGTTATGTATGATGTAAACTGAAGATGGCATTTAATTTCCTTGTACGAGGTGCAATGACAGTAAAGTAAACTAAAGTCTCACTCTCGGTTCATCTCTAAATTGAAACTCAGGCAGCTCCCGGTTCATCTCTAAATTGAAACTCAGGCAGCTCCCGGTTCTGTCTGGTTCTTTAGAACTGGTAGTAAAAGTGGCGGGAGGCTCCGCCCACCTGCCCAGATGTCATAATTGATGATCTGCACAAGCGCAGAAGCACACGTGCTCCTGTGAGCAAAGCGAGCATGCGCGCACACTCCTGTTGTGAACCAGTAGTAAAGGTAAGTAGAACCCACCCCTGAACTCAGGGCTGCTTCAACAGTATAGGGCAGGACAGAAAGACACTGCAAAGGTCTATTCTAAACCTGAACTCTGTCATCCATTTTATTTTAGCATGTCTAGAAGCCAATGGGTACTTCAAGGTAAGTAGCTCACAGAGGGAGAGCCAGTTACTAGGTTGATAAATATTCAGGTGACACGTACTACTTATGTTAATATTTCTAAAACCTCTTAACCAGTCCATAACATTTCAAAGCTTGTCATGTTTAGGAACTGACTCTGCAGTTTAATTTAAGGCAAGTACCACTTTACAGTTAAAAACTCTTGGTGACATTTGTTAAGCTTACTCAGGCAGCGCTATCATGGATGTCCCAAGTCTCCTTAATTTTCTTTATAGTTTATTTGTGCGCTGCAGAAGAAAAGATAAATCCTATGGAGAAAGGCAATGAAAACTTCAGACAAGATCACAGAGATAAGGACATTTCAATGCCTGAAATCCGAAATGTTAAAAGCGATCGTTTTTCTCTTGGTAAAAGCACAGACGTGAAAGCTGAACACTGAGAAAAAGCAAGAGTAAGCAAATAGATTTATTTCATTTTTTTTATTAAAAAGTATCACAGACTGCAAGAAAAAATTATCAAGGACGAAATATAGGTGATAAACAGAATCTCACATAGAGGTAGTCCTTGATTTATAACAGTTCATATAGTGACCATTCAAAGTTACATTGGCACTGAAAAATGTGACTTTTGAATGTTTTTCAAAGTTACGACCTTTGCAGCATCCCCTTGATCATGTGATCAAAATCCAGATCAGTGGTGGGTTCCTCCCGGTTTGGCCCGGTTCGGCCGAGCTGGTAGCAGTGACGATATGACATCACCGAACCGGTTCTCTTTGTTCAGGAGCTGGGCCCCCACTCTCCGCCCCCCCGTGTAATTCTTACCTTTTATTTGGCCCCACCCCCAATCTATTGCTGCCTCCAGAGTCCCAGCTGATCAGCTAGAAGGAAAAAACTGTTTAAACTCTTGCCACGGGGCTTCAAAGGGCCACCCTACAGCTGATCAGTGTTAAAAGGCAGTGTGGTGGTAGACAGGTGCCTCCAAAAACAAATGAGTAGACCAGTGCCTCCAAAAACAAATGAGTAGACTGGTGCCTCCAAAAACAAATGAGTAGACCGGTGCCTCCAAAA
This sequence comes from Pantherophis guttatus, assembly GCF_059756535.1. NCBI lineage: Eukaryota > Metazoa > Chordata > Lepidosauria > Squamata > Colubridae > Pantherophis > Pantherophis guttatus. Next base: position 81,338,135 of record NC_142068.1, on the reverse strand, counting down.
ACAAATGAGTAGACCGGTGCCTCCAAAAACAAATGGGTAGACCGGTGCCTCCAAAAACAAATGGGTAGACCGGTGCCTCCAAAAACAAATGGGTAGACCGGTGCCTCCAAAAACAAATGGGTAGACCGGTGCCTCCAAAAACAAATGGGTAGACCGGTGCCTCCAAAAACAAATGGGTAGACCGGTGCCTCCAAAAACAAATGAGTAGACCTGAGCCTCCAAAAACAAATGGGTAGACCGGTACAGCTCTGCAAGCAGTTAAAAGCCTGGTAGACCAGTACCTCTGCTAAATCCTAAAGAATTGTCGTATGACCATCAAGCCACACCCACAAAATAAGCCACGCCCACAGAACCAGTAGTAAAAAACTTTAGAACCCACCCCTGATCCAGATGCTTGGCAACTGGTTCATACTTATAACCGCTGCTGTGTCCCAAGGTCATGTGACCCCCTTTTGCCACCTTCTGTCAAGCGAAGTCAATGGGGAAGCCAGATTCACTTAACAACCATGTTACTAACTTATCAGCTGCAGTGATTCACTTAACAACCTATGGCCAGAAAGTTTGTAAAACGGAGCAAAAATCACTTAACACATCTCACTTTTGGCCTCAATTGGGGTCGTATAAGTGGAAGACTACCCATACTTTGGGCAAGTTGATGTAAAAGGGTGAAGGACTAGAAAACAATGATAATGCTTGGCAAGCAAAATTGGAAGATAATGCATAAAATAGATGAAAAGAATGTGAGATATTTCAGTAATGTCCTTGGAAGAGCTATACATTTTTATTAGGATAAATCAAAATGCAAAAATGATCCCTGCAATAGCCTGACTTGATAGTATCTACCTATTATGCCAAAGGCAGTGCAACAAATAATAGCAAGAAAGACCATGATAATTTACCTGCTTAAAACTATTTTGGTATTGGAACTGGTTAATTAAAGCATTACAGCACTGGATAATACACAGAGTGAAAAAAAAACCAAACAAAAGGATTTTTTAATGAGAAATGAAAACGTATTCAAATATATTTTCATGTCCTTTAGGGAGCTTACTTGCTGTATTATAAATAGTTTCTTCTAACTATAGATTGCATTTCAAGGAGAATCTTCCAGAGATGCTCAAGACTGCTAAGGGTGATCCAGATTCCAGTTTCCTCAATAAGTAGCTAAGGCATATAAATATGTTCATGCCAACAATTAACTTATAAGGGTCTCTTATAAGACCACTGTCTTGCAATCCCTCCGATAATTACGATCTATTTCTTTGCCACCTTAAAAAGAATTGTGGTGAGGAACTTGCTTAAGAAGCTATTTTTGCAGCTGATTGATTTTAACAACTATTGGCAGATGTCCAGTATTCCATATTAAGCAAGCTGGATAGAGACACTGGCACTGCAGCTCTAGAAACTCTTAGATGAAAAAGATGATTTTTTCCCCCCAGGATTTGGAAGAATAAACTGAAGCTGAACTCGGACACAATGGAGTTATTATTCATCCAGCCCTTGGTTAGCAAGAGCCATGGTGGCACAGTGGTTAGAATGCAGTACTGCACATTACTTCTGCTGACTGCTGATTGCCAGCAGTTTGGCAGTTCAAGTCCCACTGGGTCAAGGTTGACTCAGCCTTCCATCTTTCCGAGGTGGGTAAAATGAGGACCCAGATTGTTGGAAGCAAGATGCTGACCCTGTAAACTGCTTAGAGAGAGCTGGAAAGCACTGTGAAGCGGTATATAAGTCTAAGTGCTATTGCTATTACTATATGGATTCTGGGGGCTCCTCATCCGGATTTAGTGGATATATCTGATCTGGATGAGAATTGCCCTCCATTAATGAAAGGGTTAGAATCCAGGAATCCTCTGGAACAGCTGCTACTAGAAGAGCCTTTTATCAAGTCTGAATTAATGCAACATGTCCTTCATGGAACAACTCGTGAAAATGGCCCATGGACTCCTCAATAGGCTTCCCATTATTTTAATGTTCAAAATAGCTTCACTGGTTACCAGTAGTATTCTGAACTGTAATCTTTTTTAAATCAATTATGGGACTTAAATGACTGCCCATTTTATGTGCCGTAGCTCTGAGTGGCGTATGCCAACAATGATAAAACAGAAAAGAAACGGTAGACAAGAGTATCCAAAAAAATGACTCCCAAGCTCTAAAACTATCAGATTGCTAACTATCAGATTGGGAGACCAAAACTGGAAAAGATGCAGCAATGGCACAATTGACAGTACAATATATGTCCATAACACACATTTAATCAAATTTAAGCAAGAATGGCTCTCAGAGGTATTACACATTACACAGCAGGGCAAATGTAGATGCATTTGGTATGTGGCTTTGAGGAAGAAAGTTATGGACTAATGAAAAATAATACCTGAAAGGATTCAAATAGATACTAGCAATAATCTTCAGTGTTTAAGGTAAAGCGCACAGTATATATCTGTGTGGTGGCTGGCAATTGGAGAAATAAACAAAAGGGAAAGAAAAATATGTAACTAGAAAGTTTTCACATTACGTTTTTATGTTTTATTCATGCTTAGAAGTTTTCTTGATTTGTTATTCAGCTGTTACTATGCAATGTAGACAGTTTTCTTTTATATTATTTTTATTATATTATCTATATATTGCTTTTTACTATTTTTATTATTAAAATAAATACTGTATTTTTCGGAGTATAAGACACACCTTTTTCCCCCAAAAAAGAGGGTGAAAATCTGGGTGTGTCTTATACTCCGAATGTAACCCCACCCAGCTTCTCAAACGGAGATTTCAGAGGCTGAAAAAAGCATCAGAAATGAAGCTTCAGAAAAGAAGCCCCCAAACAGAGCTTCAGAGGCTTTTTTTTTTTTTTCTGAAGCTCTGTTTCGGAGGCTTTCAGAGGCAGGAAAAATTTTTTTTTTCTGAAACAGAGTTTCAGAAGTTTCAGAGGCAGGAAAAAAAGCAAAAAAAAAAAAAAAGCAAGGCACAGAGCTCACAACCAAGGAACCTGTTGCTAAAATTCACCTCTGGGAATAGCTGATTAGGGGTATTCCGGGAGGCCGGTCCACCTGCCAATCAGCTTTTTTCTTATTTTCCTCCCCAAAAACTAAGGTGCGTCTTATACTCCAGTGCGTCTTATATTCTGAAAAATACGGTATATATATTTTAAAAACCCAAACACAACCCTGCTCTTTTCCAGCCATGTATTTATGTTGTGCACACTCCTCGTGCTATTGCTGACTATTCATTTTTCCTGCTGGAAGCCAACCACCCTGGCTGAGACCACATCCAACATCTACACACCATCTCTCAGAGCCTTAATGGGACACCTGTATGTTTGACAAGGGCAATCAATTCTACTTCCCCATAGCAGACGCTTAATATGGAATAAAGTGCCACTGGAATTAAAATCTGCTCACTCTTTGCTAGAGGCTCAGCACACAGGCATTATTTACCTAGGCCTTTAAATGCTGCTGCTTTATTCATGCCTTTACTCATCATGTTTTAAATACTATTCTCATGTCTATTTTTACTGCATCTTTATAAGTAGCCAAAAGCTGTTAGAGAAGAAATAGGCAGCAAGTAGATTTCTATAGGAATTCTAAACACACCCCGTTTCTGATCTTCCTTCCTGATAGGAAATCTGAAGAGAGCCAGAATCCCACATAGTGATTTATGAATCGGTGTGCACCTTCCAAGTGTTACATTTTGGAGTGACAATCTTGAGCTATTTCTCCCATAACACTAACACTGAATTAGAAACGCAGCCCATGCATAGATGTTCCCTACATAGTGAGAGTTGTATTATGTGTCGAGGTTCAAAGCATTCACTTTCCAAAGTGATAGATCCTGTGAGGTGAGATGTCTCCAGAGGTGGGATTCTACCGGTTTGGGCAAACTGGTAGCTCTGACGATCAGCTGGGAGCGAACTGATTCGCTCCGACGATCAGGTGGGCCCGCCTGCCCACCCCCGTGCTTTACTGACCTCAGCTGATTTACGCAGCAGAGCAGATTGCCGTGCCTCAGCTGTGTTACTCCCCAGCAGTAAAGCGGAAGGTAAATTTTCGTAAAACTGCTCACGCATGCAAAGCACGCAATCACTGAACCGGTTAAACCAGCGGGATCCCGCCACTGGATGTCTCCTAACATCCTATTCTTCAGATGTGTTGAAATACAACTCTCAGAATCTCCAATGAGCAAAACAATGCTGACTGGGAATTATGGGTGTTATAGTTCATCACGTCTAAAAAGCATTAAACATGGCAAAATCCTGGGAAGATTTCAAAGGTTTTTTTTTTAATACACAATAGCACCAAATGCCAATATTGTGTAAATTTAATTTCAATTAAATGTTCAATTCAGACAGGGAATTTAATAGCAATTTCTATGAAAAGTTCATTCTTCCTAAATGAATTAATAGCATGAGAGAGATAGAAAATAAAGATCCATCTTAACTTATCAATAGGAATCTGCGTTGTGTTGGGCACCTCTGCACTGATCAGCTCCAAGGAGCCACAAAGAAATCAATACCAATGAGTGAGCATTTCCCACAGACAGATCTGATTAAACAGATTTTCTAATGTCCCTGCCTGAGTAATTCGTGCTTCTCACTCCAACAGAATTAATGTCTGCTAAGAAGCTTAGAACATTTAAGCTGAACATTTAGGTAAAACAAAAATTACACTAATTTTCCAGTTTTATACAACAAGGTAAATAAATACAACTACATTCTAATCTTTAATTCAGGATAAAGGAATGTCAATTAAGTTTTGCTGAACCAAAATCCCAACAATATTCTGGGACAGATTTTTAAAGTATATGTTGGGCTTGGAAGCCATCTTTTGCATTGGATCTTCAGGCCTGCCACATTTACTACTGTGGGAAACTGGGAGAGAGGATGGTATGGAGCAAGGGTGATATATAGTCATAATAACATTCCGTTCTCAGAGCGTCAAGGACATCTTGCCTTGCACCTGGAGGGGTGTGACTGGGAGGCATTTCCAGATGGGATGGTGCATTGATTGGACCATGTGATGGACATATGGGTGCTGGGCAGGGACTTGGACTTTCCTTTGGGTGGGGAAAACCTGGAAGCTTTCAGATTCGGGTTTTCCCAGATGTGCCAATATGACATCCCTAATAAAATGGAACTTTGGGGAACTTCAAGCCTTGGAGTTTTCTTTCATTTGGGGTGTTACTTGGAACCCTGACAGCATATTCCAAATATTTTAATCTGAAATACAAAATGGAAGAGAAATATTGTTTCCACAAATAATACATACAGTAGTGGCCAAAATTGTGAAAACCTTTTGGGAAAAGTGTACTTTTGAGGTTTGATGGCTAATAACACCACTTTTTGGGGGAGTTTCAAGATAATCCTATTCCACTGCTGGAATGGCCTGGGAATAGCCCAGACCTTAACCCAATTGAAAATCTATGGAGCCGACTAAAGAAACTTATTAGTCAGAAGCGACCCAGCAATAAAATCCAGTTAATAGAAGCAATCATTCCATCTTGGTTTCACATTATAACAGCTGCAGAACTAAAAGACTTGGTTCACTCCATGGGAAGACGTTGTAAGGCCGTAATTCATGCTAAAGGTTACCCAACTAAGTATTAACTGACATGGTGATAATTTTTGTATATCTCGTTTTTTCTACGTGTTTCACTTTTCTTCTTTATACCGTAACTGCTATTCTAATAGCAAATCCTTCCTAAAAGTTATTGCATTACATTCTTGATTCAATTATCCACTTAGGAAACGTTTCCTACAGTAATTACAGTATATAATCATACGTACTGTATGGACCATAATTTTCCTGCACAGACCAAGACTTCCTCAGAGACATATTTCTTACTAGTTTCAAGATACTAGAGTTAAGATTTGGCATCAAAGCTACTTCACTTTACTTTAAAGGAAAAATGAATATATATGATGCTGAAATACAATAACATGCTGTGATCTCCATACTATAGAAAGCAAATTTCAGAATACATTTCAATGATGCTTTTAACAACTCAATCCTGTCCACTGGTCTGTCTCATTCCTAATAAAATGATGATGACAATTTACTGTCGTTAAACTATTCATTATACACCTGCAAAAGTATAGGAGCCAACACCTGCAAATACCTGATACCATTCCATTGAAGAGCCATCTGGGCCAGGAGCTTTTCCATTTTGCAACAAATGAATACTAGAATCCTAACCTGGGCTCTAAACCAAGCACCCCTATAATCTGAATAAAACTGCAGACTGAGTCTGAAACAACATTTACTCAAATTTTAAAAATTAGAAATATACGCAATGTCTAAACCATCAACAAAGATTTGTGATTAATTGAAGAGGCTGATTAAAATATATTGCAAGAATTTTAAAAGAATGCTCAAGGGCCTACTTGACATAATCCACACTACAATAACTTTAACAAAGCTTTATAAATCGTTACTTCCACTTGCAACATGATGGTTTTTATTACTGACACAATGAAATGATTAAAATGTGCTGGGTTACATTTTTGGCAGTTTTCAGATTTACTTCTGATTTTGCCCAGCTATAAATTCTAGCTTAGTAGTATGGAAGATATTAAGGGAGCTTTTAGATGGTGCATTTTATTTGCATTTCACAAACAACATAGAGCAAAGGTTACTTCAGGCTCTTACCTAATGCCATTTTTTCCCATAAATAAAGACAAATGAAACACTTTTAAAGGAGTAAATAGTCAATCAATTTTGCTTTATCTATTCAGCCTGCTTTAGGTATGATTTACATTATAGGAGTAAACCAAGATAGAAAAGGCTATGAATAAAGGTGATTTAAGGAGGAACACATGGATGCTCTTTGCACATATAAAAACATGTTATTCCTCGGTCTGAAGTAGCAGCCCATCAGGGATATGCTGCTGGAACCAAATTGCCACATGTGAGCAGCATGAGAGTTTTCACAAACTTTATAATATTCACACGCATACATCGATACAAACAAATATACAAGGGATGAACCTATAGACCTGCAGCTTCTATCAAACCCAACGAGCCCATCCTATCATAAGGAATTTTTGGAACCACAGTCCAAGAAATAGTAAAATGGAAATCTAAGCAACATCTGTACCACTACTGCTTAGAGCGTGATGGCGAATAGAGGTGGCACACAGAGGAGGCATACTCTGTGGGTACGTGCGCCATCGCCAGCTGCTCTTCTGGTTTCCAGCGCACGCATGCGTGTCAGCCAGCTGGTCTTTGTGCACGCTGAGAAGATAAAGGTAAGTAAAGTGCAGGGATGGGCGGGCGGGCTGACCTGATCCTTGGAGTGAACCGGTTCGCTACCAGTTCACCCGAACCAGTCCAAATCGTTAGAATCCCACCAGAGATGGGTTTCAGCAGGTTTTGACAAGTTCTGGAGAACCGGTAGTGGAAATTTTGAGTAGTTTGGAGAACCGGTAGTAAAAATTCTGACTGGCCCCACCCCCATCTATTCTCTGCCTCCCAAGTCCCACCTGATTGGGAGGAAATGGGCATTTTGCAATAACCGTTCTGTGGATTGGGATCAGAATGGAGATTTCACAGTATCCTTCCTCTGCCACACCCACCAAGCCACACCCACACAACCGGTAGTAAAAAAATTTGGAACCCACCACTGAATCCCACCCCTGCTCATGGATCATACCTAATTTTTAGGGGGCAAAGAAAACAGACCTTCCCACAAAAAAAAAAAAAAGAGGAAGGCATGGATGCTATTCACCAAAAATAATAATCTAGGGGAGAAGAGAGTTTTAAAAAAATACTACAGGGCAAAAAGAAATCAACAAAATGGGATTTCTATAATAACAAACCCAAGTTAAATAAATTATGTTACTGAAAGATAATGTGATTGTCCTACCGCAAGTTCATCGAGAGCACTTCCAAGAGAGGCTGACTGTGGGACTTGTTGAACTTTGGGATGTCCAATTCCTTGGGAGGCATTGGAGATGACATCAAGGGCATTTTGTATCTCCTTACAAACAGAGTCCTTGCTGGCAGTGAGAGAGTCGACATCGGAGTGCTCCAAGCAAGCGGAGCAAACTGAATGCAGAAGAGGTGAAGTCTCCTTCAGAGAAGCCCGTGCCGCAGCAATCTCATCTCGGTGACTGTTAGATTTTAAGTCCTATCAGGAAAGACAAGATGGTTATTTTTAATATTATCCACATAAACCTTTCAAAAATTATTCAGGATAAAATATCCCAGAACAAGCATGAAAACTCTGCTGTCTTTTAAGCTGTCTGCTCAAGCATGGAAGGAAACATGGTCGCTTCAAGTGGTTGACTTTTACAAGTTCCTCAGGCAATAAAACAGACTCTGCGATCATTTTTTTCAAACATTTCAAAGCAGACAAGTAATTTGTAACAAATTATTTCAATTTGTTCAACTTTTTTTCCAATAATAAATTGATTAGGAAGTGTTCGTTAACTAATTTGTTCCTTTAGAATTTAGAATAATAGCTTTGGAAGGGACCTTGGAGGTCTTCTAGTCCAACCCCCTGCTTAGGCAAGAAACCCTACACCACTTCAACAAATGGTTATCCAACATCTTCTTAAAACTTCCAGTATTGGAGCATTTACAACTTCTGGAGGCAAGTTGTTCCACTGATTAATTATTCCAAACATCAGGAAATTTCTCCTTAGTTCTAAGTTGCTTCTCTCCTTGATTAGTTTCCACCCATTGCTTCTTGTCCTACCCTCAGGTGCTTTGGAGAATAGCTTGACTCCTTCTTCTTTGTGGCAACCCCTGAGATATTGGAACACTGCTATCATGTCTCCCCTAATCCTTCTTTTCATTAAACTAGACATACTCAGTTCCTGAAACCGTTCTTCATATGTCTTAGCCTCCAGTCCCCTAATCATCCTTATTGCTCTTCTCTGCACTCTTTCTAGAGTTTCCACATCTTTTTTTACATCATGGCGACCAAAACGGAATGCAGTATTCCAAGTGTGGCCTTACCAAGGCATTATAAAGTGGTATTAACGCTTCACGTAATCTTGATTCTATCCCTCTGTTTATTTTATCCCTCTGCTTTCTAGCACATGGTATTGTAACAAGCCTTGGATGAAAGGAAAGAACTTGTGCAAAAGGTGTAGGAGGAGATTTTGTCTTTTGTTTTTTTGAAATGCCCATTGAAAGTGTCCATTACTCAAGAAAACACCTTCCTGGATCAGTCAAATTAAGGCTTTCTTTACCTAAATTCATCTGAAATCTCATAAACAGATTATGATAGAAATAGGAAAAAAAATAGGGAAGTGGCTATTAAAAATATGTGATAATCCTCCTATTCGTTTCATAGGAACGAATCCTCAACCTTAAATCACATAGAAATGTATCTTTTCCATTAAAGGGAAGGAAGAATCGGAGTATTATAACATATGGGGGCAATTTTATCATTGGATAGAAAATGAATATGGACAAAAAGTGGTATAAAATCAAATAATTTTGGAAGAAAAAGTGTTTTAATAGGAAATATATTAAATTGAAATGTAAAAGCAAAGAAATATATATATATATATATATATATATATATATATATATATATATATATATATATATATATATATATATATATATATATATTTAAATGATGGTAAGCATTAACTATGATGACACAAAACTTATAACCCAGATGACACACTGATTGATTAACTATGTAATGTTTGTTTTAAAAGAAAAAAAAAGAAAAAAACTTTTTATTAAAAAAAAAAGAAATGTATATTTTCCTTACCCACTGAACTCTCTAACAATCCAGGAGCTGAAACTCCATTCTCAGAGTCAGACGCACCCAATAAGAATTTAATTCATGTCACAAAGATTAAAAAACAAAATTTCCGCACATGTATAGATATTTGCACACAAATACTTGTATAATCTTGCCTTTGCCAGATGAGATGTGGATAATGCATTTGGATTGTTTTCTCTGTGTTGAATTTTCTTATAGAAATGAAATTTAATTCTGTATAAACATTTAAAGCATCAGTGATGAGAAAAAAAAACCCCAGAAATAAATTACATATCTCTCCTCAATAGCTGATGTACAATATAGAAGGAACAAGTTACAGTTTCAAAGTCACTAATAATGTGACTTTGTGAATATGACACTAATTTACCCAGTGGAGCACCAGAAACTGTTTTCAAGAAATGCAGAAACCGGAATCACTAAAGCCAATAAATATAACTCAGGAGAACCAGGATACTGGATTGCCAGGAGGAAGAGAAGAAGGAAGAGAATTTCTCCCAAATTGTTTGACATATTGCTCTGCTAACCAGCCAATTCACATTAAGGAACATAAAATCTCTAAACTGCCCTGCTTGTTCATAAACCAGATTCTGTGGCCGTGTATCTCAGTGTCTTAAAGTAAGTCAATATATTTACTCTGTATTGCAGAGAGGTGCATTTGTCTAATCCCCTTAACAAGTGCATGACTGAGGTGATGTAAGAACATGAGGTAAAATAATAGCATTATGGTATCCAGGCAGTAGTGGGATTGAAATCCCACTGCTACCGGTTCACTCGTGGGCATGCGCACGCTTGCACGTGACACTTCTGCGCATGCGCAGAAACATCTGGGTGGGTGGGCGGAGCCTCCCGCTGCCACTGCTACCTGTTTGCCCGATCCGGGGCGAACCTGTAGCAACCCACCACTATATCCAGATGTCAAATACGTATGAGGGTTAAGCCAAAGAAGCAAGGGAAAAAATGTTGGTTATCTACAGATCACATCTTGTTAGAGCAGAAACAAACTCAATATCATTTTTAAAAGATTTCCAGAGAAACAAAGATCTCAAGGCAAGTATTTATGGTTCCATAACATATCCTGGGGTATATTGTATTAACTACAGCATATGCTTTATAGATAAAAAGCTGTAAAAATGCAGCATCTAATTTTTCCTAATCACACATGCATAAATGAATTCCCTTGGCTCATTTCTGCTTCATACCTCCATATATTTCAGTCACTACGCAATATAACAAAAATTAAGAATTGTCTTTCCCCTGTAAAAAATATAATTTTCAAAATTACTATCTGGATTCTTAAATGTACCTTTCTGTCTTCAGCTATGAAATCTTTGCAGTTTAATTACTGTCTAAAAATACTATTATGTTTAATGATACTTGCACATGCCTAAAGATTTGTTTCTCTCTTTCCCCTCCCTCCTCCTCTCATTTTTATTTTATTTTTCTTTTCATAAAACTGCTTAACTCACACTTGAATGCAATTTGTTTTAGGCAGTATATAAATATAAACTAAGGCAATTAGCACCTCCGTCAAGTTTCTTGTCTGGTTTTCCTCTGGGAAACTCATAATATCCTAATTGTTCTGAGTTTCTGCTTCTTGGCAAACTCTCTTTTCAGACCACTTTCTTTATTTGATTCCCCATTAGGAATCATTTTTCCTCCATCCTAGCTCACTGCCTGTCTCCCACTTTTCCTATTTTATCCATATCTAATCCAAGAACATTTACTACACCTTCAACATACGTGTCAGCGTTCCAAATAATGCACCCATTGAAAGCAGAACTCCGAGACAGGTCGATTCCTCAAAGAACAGGTTTATTGGATACATCATATTGGCACAACTGGTAAAAACCGACTCTGAAAGTTCCCGCAGTTTTCACCAAATTAAAAAATGAAAGTTCCCCCTTCCCCCTGGGTGATCAGACACATTGTTTAATAGAGGTGCTGGCAGATTGCTTGGTTACTCCACTCCTCCTCACTCAGCCACCTGTTGGAATGACCTTGGTTCCCACCTTGGTTCCTTTTTGTTTTGGCGGCAAAGCCAAGCTATCTATTCCCCTCCCCCTCCTCTGCCTTGTGGCAACCATGAAGCCGCAAAGATGGTCTCAGCCAGGTTCGCCTCAGGGTTGACAATATGACTGAAAAAATCTTCCATACTTGAAAATAAGATAAGGAAAAAGACAGCTGGAGGAAAAAGGAGGGTAGAGAGCAGCTCCAGTAGTTGATACCAGATCAAATCATGAGAAGTAGTCTCAAGGAGGGCTTGAGTGGAGGGCATTTGGCAAAGGAGTTTCACAGACGATTTATGCATTTGCAAAGCTTGAAATCTTTTGTCCCATAAATTCTTCAGTGAAACGGGGGTGGGGGAAATGACCCAAACTTTTAGCCCCATCAATTTTGAGTGACTCTGAAGGTCACCAAGTTGATGTTTTAGGACTGCATGCAAATCCAGTACATACTTTCTGCACCTTTCAAAAAGTACTAGTAATTTGACTTATAACATTCCATAGAATTGATAATCTTCCTGAAACTGGTTGGGGGAGGGGGGGCAAAAAATCTTTACAGAGCATCATCAGGTTGCTACTGGCATGACTCTGTCTCAGGGGTGAAATCCAGAAGGTTCTGACAGGTTCTGGAGAACCGGTAGCAGAAATTTTGAGCAGTTCGGAGAACCGGTAGTGGAAATTTTGAGTAGTTTGGAGAACCGGCAAATACCACCTCTGGTTGGCCCCAGAGTGGGATGGGAATGGAGATTTTGCAATATCCTTCCCCTGGATTGGAGAGAGAATGGACATTTTGCAGTATCCTTTCCCTGGAGTGGGGTGGGAATGGAGATTTTGCAATGTCCTTCCACCAGGAGTGGGGTGGGAATGGGGATTTTGCAGCATCCTTCCCTTGAGTGGGGTGGGAATGGGGATTTTGCAGCATCCTTCCCTTGAGTGGGGTGGGAATGGAGATTTTGCAGTATCCTTCCCCTGCCATGCCCACCAAGCCACACCACGCCTACCAAGCCACACCACGCCTACCAAGCCACACCACGCCCACCAAGCCACGCCCACAAAACCGATAGTAAAAAAAATTGGATTTCACCACTGCTCTGTCTCCTTTCCATTCCATAGAGATGGCAGAGGTCCTGAAGTTATAAAAAGATTGCATGAGCTAACAAAATAAAATCACGGCAAAATGAAAGCTAGAGTTGATGAAGAGATCTATTCCAGGATTAAGTATATAACCTGTAGGTGCCTTTCCTTAAGGGAGAGAGTTCACTCTGAATTTCTGAGTCAGCAGTATTTGCCCTGTATTGATACATTGGGTACAGTGTTCCCAATGAAGTTAATATTCTTCACATAGGTCAGCTTTGAAGAAATTTTGGAGGCTACAACAGTACCAAACAGAGATGTCAGAGTGTGATTAATCTTCAGAATATATCTCTCTTCTATGATAAACTGCCTATCTACCTCCAGTCCCAGGATGAGAAGGCCAGGATTAATATTTTAAAAGCTTGCAAGACTTAAGGACCAAACTCCTGATTTATTTACTTACTGAGGTAAGGCACTTATGTGCCAGCCTTCAGCTTGAAAGATTCACAGAACATCTTACAGAATCATAAAACAAGATCATACCTGCACTCTGGTTAACAAATGTAAAAGTCATGAGACAAGAAGTGAGGGGAAGGTCAGGAAGGAAAGCAAAACAAAGCAAAAAAAAAAACAGAAACAAAAAAACTCCAGCATTGTAGCTAAGTTGATGGAAATCTGACGACCCAGAGATTCCCAAGGCAGATGGTTCTGTTGCTTGTCCTTGGGGAGGATATTCAGCCCAATGACTTTTTAAGGAGTGAGAACAGACCAAGTCAGTTCAATCTTGATATCAGAAGTAAAACTATCTGAAATTGCTACAGAGGCACATATCGGCTAGCTTGGTCGCTCAGCAGTGAGACATTGATGAAGCGGGCTCAGCAGCGCCTACATTTTCTGCGTCCCATGAGAAAAGCTCATCTTCCTTCCCCAGTCCTTCCCACTTTCTATAGAGGGACGATCGAGAGCATCCTGTCATATTGCGTTACTGCCTGGTTTGGAAGCATTACTGCCTCAGACAGGAAGAAGGTGCAGAGAGTGATGAGGACAGCAGAAAAGTTCATTGCAGGGGTGAAATGCTCCCGGTTCGAACCGGCTCGGGCGAGTAAGTAGCGATGGCGGCATGCAGTTCGGAGAACCGGTAGCAAAAATCCCTGCCCCCGCCCCCCATGCCCAGCTGAGCCCCGTGATCACCAGAGCCTTTTTTTCCTTTTAAATGGCTCTGACCAGCCAAGCTCTGACGATCCCAGCTGAGTTGCCTGCTAATCAGGCAACTCAGCTTGGATCGTCAGAGCCATGTAAAAGAAAAAAAGTTTCTTTTTTTCTGCCCCCCCTCCCAGCCTCCAGCTTGGTTACCTTAGCTGCTGATCGCATGACGATCACAATCCATGCATCAGCAAGCAACTGAATCTCCCTGCCTGCAATCAAGCTCATCGGTGAGCAGCTCATACATCAGACAAACCAACAGAAGAATACGTGTACACATTGAAGAACACAAGGACTCAGTCAGAAAAGAGGAACCAACCTCTTCCCTGGTCCAACACCTTAAAGCCACAGGACATGAAATTGACTTTAAAAAGACCAGAACTATCGCCAAAACTGAACACTTTAACAACAGAATAATCAGAGAAGCCATTGAGATAGAAAAACGCCCACACAGCATGAATAAACGAGATGATACCTCCCGCCTACCAGCCATTTGGAAACCCACCCTTATTAACAAACAAGTCCCTAACACAAAGAATGACACCAGACCCACACTCACGAAAACCACACAGGATCACCACCACACATCCACGCAAAAAGCAAACCCAAACCCACACCGATGAGGCACGACCACAAACCAGAAGCCAGACCACAGCTGCATCATTAGCCACTTTAAACCCCTCCAATCCATACATGAAACCCTATGATCCAGCATGTAACACCCAGACAGAAGAGAAATCAACAAGAGGAACAAAACAATGGGAAAGCCATCTTGCCCTATATAAAAGGAACAATGGATAAAATTAGCAAAATACTACATAGACACAACATCAAAACCATATTTTGCACAGATAGAAAGATATCGTCTATTCTGAGAAACCCTAAAGACAAAATAGAATTAGAAGATCAAGGCATATACGAAATCCCGTGTGCTTCCTGCCCCTCAACATATATTGGACAGACCAACAGAAGAATGAGAGTGCGCATCGAGGAACATAGTGAGGTTCTATGGGTCAGCCCTCAATCTATGTTGATGGGTGTCCACAAGGAAGCCAATGATTAAATTAACACTGAAACACAACTATAATCCTTCTGTATATGTATTATGGCATCACGTGCACATGTATAAGAGGGCAGCTTGCATCATAACATTGCAACATCAATTTAACCCTTCTAATGAAATCACAAGGGATGCGGTGGCTTAGCGGTGGTAAGATGCTGAGCTTATTGATCAAAAGGTCAGCAGTTCAGCAGTTTGAATCCCTAGTACTGTGTAACGGGGTGAGCTCCCGTTACTTGTCCCAGCTTCTGCCAACCTAGCAGTTCAAAAGCACGTAAAAAAAACGCAAGTAGAAAAATAGGGACCATCTCTGGTGGGAAGGTAACAGCGTTCCATGCGCCTTTGGCATTTAGTCATGCCAGCTACGTGACCATGGAGACGTTTTTGGACATTCCCTTTGGCTTTGAAACAGAGATGAGCACCGCCCCCTAGAGTCAGGAACAACTAGCACATATGTGTGAGGGGAACCTTTACCTTTAATGAAACCACAAGATGCTCTGCTTATAACAAAGGCACTTCCTCCTCCAATGTAAGTAATTAATGATTGCTTTTGCCCTGTGATGACTCCCCAGATACATCTTTGGATGTCAGCTTGGGGGAGGATGAACCAGTTCCTGGCATGTCTGGAGGGGCGTTGGTCAATGGCTCCAAGCAACCATCTGAGAGTGATTTGGCTGAAGCGCAGCTGCAGCAGGACAGCCCCGAGGCTTCAGATGGGGAAAGAATGGGATGAGGAAGAGGAACTGTCTTCTGCACTTGATCCAAGAACACATAGGGCAGAGAAAAGGCAAGAGCAGCAAAGATCAGCCAGATTACTTGGGAGGAGGCAGCCTTGCCCTTCTTAACCGGCTGTACCAGAAGCTGGCTATTTAGCACAGCAGACAGATGGAGGCAATGCTGGGAACATGTTCATTTCCTAGCTGTGTGTTTTCTGGTCATTGTGATTCCTGCCTTGCTTTGAATTGACACCGTGTCCCGACTTGCATCATGCCTTGTGAACTCTGGACTTTTCTTGCCTTGTGGATTTAATCTTGCCTGGTGGGTTTATTTTGATTGGGAAACTTTTAAGTGCCTTGTGGACTCACTGGCCATTGCTCTGTGGACCAGTCTTGGTCTGCTTGTGGCTGGTCTTAATTGGGATAGTTCTGGATTTTTGGTGAAGGGAATTGCTGGGGAATATTAATAAACCCACTAAACCACAGTTATGTGTGTGTGAGAGAGAGAGAGTGGGACAGCACATACCCTTCCATTTTTTATAGACACATAACATATGATTCTTTAGTTTTCTTTTATATGAGCAAAATAGCCATTACTATGGCTAGAAAAGCATGTTTGGGATGGAAGAATATAGGTAATCCTTGCTTAATGATCCTAATTGGGATCAGCAACTCTATTGCAAAGTGAAACATCATATGACCATATCAATATACAATGGCAGTTCCAGCAGTCCTGGTTGCGCTTAGACCTCACACCAGAGGTGGGTTTCAGCAGGTTCTGACCAGTTCTGGAGAACCGGTAGCAGAAATTTTGAATAGTTCGGAAAACCGGTAGTGAAAATTCTGACTGGCCCCGCCCCCATCTATTCTCTGCCTCCCAGGTCCCAGCTGATCGGAAGGAAGTGGAGATTTTGCAGTAACCTTCCCCTGGATTGGAGACGGAATGAAGATTTTACAGTATCCTTCCCCTGGAGTGGGGTGGGAATGGAGATTTTGCAGTATCCTTCCCCTGCCACGCCCATCAAGCCATGCCATGCCCACCAAGCACACCCACAGAACCGGTAGTAAAAATTTTTGAAACCCACCACTGCCTCACACACTCACAAATTGCAACTTCCTGCTTGCTTCCCCATTGACCTTGCTTGTTAAAAGCCAGCTATGAAGGTTGCAAATAGCGATCACGTGACTGCAGACTGCTGCAAGTATTGTAAAAGTGTGATAGCTGCCAAACACCAGATCACGTGACTCTAGGGAAACCGCAATGGTCATAAGTGCAAGTCACTTTTTAAAGTCCCATTGTTACTTTGAACAGTCGCTAAACAAATGGTCATTAAACAAGGACTACCTGTACTGCAAGGAGAGAAATAGGATTTTTTAAAATAATAAATCATAGCAATGCAGAAAACACAAAAGGAAGAGCCCCGTTAAATATGTCCTTGCTAAATTATAGTAAAGATACGCTTTGTGTAGGCAGCAAGTATTTACAGGCTGTGAGACCATGAAATAATAAAAAAAAAATGAGCCCTGTACAGTACTGAATGTTAATACATTTGTACGTGATGGATTTAATACAGAAACAAAGAAGAAATGACTTTCAGCAGCTGCACTCTCTACCTATAAATTGCTCTTGCTACTGCAAAATCCATACTAAGAACAGCTGTATAATTTACAACATCAGCATTTGTCAAGAAAAGCAACAAATGGGTTCTTTTTCGGCTAAGAAGGGACCCTGCTATAGAAAATTAGAAACCATCTTTGCAAAAGGCTTTCAGATGGAAAACATTCCGTTTTCAGATGTGCGTTTCAAAATGTAGCTTCTTCGTTAAATCTCAGATGACTTACGTAAAATTCAAAACACCAGTTTTAAGGTACAATTAAAGAATGCATCAAATGAATTACTATTGGCAAGAGTATGCACTAATAAAATAAGAAAGCTTTGCAAATTCAGAAGCCTTAAAATAAGGACATAACAGGTAAGCATGCAACCTATTGTTGCAACCTGTTCCCTGTGCATTACTTCAGAGTAAACCCGCACTGCATATCGGACATTAATACAATTGAGCGAGTCCAGAGATATTTCACAAGAAGAGTCCTCCACACCTCTGCTCGCAACAGAATACCTTATGCCACCACACTTGAAATTTTGGGCTTAGACAACCTTCAGACCGAAGGCTTAGCCGCCTTCCGTCTGACATAAGCGTAGTATATAAAATTATCTGCTACAACGTCCTACTGTCACGCCTGACATCAGCTCGACACGTTTGTCAGCGGGAGAGGCATCTAAGGCCGGCTGGCGAATCCACAGAAAGGCAGTGGGGATTGTTGTTAGACATTCGGGTTAGGAGTGGTGACAGATTCGATGGGTTCTGGTGGTGGTGGTTGCTAATACTTGCGCATAGGCTGCGGGTCAGGGTTGCCTGTACAAAAACCGTCATCTGCAACACGGTCTGCAACTCTCAAAATGCAGAAGTACTATCGGCTCGGAAAGGAGGAAATGAGGAGCAGCTGTGAAAGATAAATGTATGTGGGAGGGGCGTGGGCGCGGTCAGCACGCTGCTTTAAAAAGCGCTAATGAAACCTAACATTCAGCGCTGACTTTTTTTTTTTTTTAATTTGATTTATATGCCGCCCTTCTCCGGAGACTCAGGGTGGCTTACAATGTGCTCAGCAATAGCCTTCATTCTTTTGTATATTTTATACAAAGTCAGCTTATTGCCCCCACAAACTGGGTCCTCATTTCACCTACCTTAGAAAGGATGGAAGGCTGAGTCAACCTTGAGCCTTGGAGAGATTCGAACCAGCAGTAATTGCAGGCAGCTGTGTTAATAACAGGGTGATTAGACCACTGTACTATCAAGGCTTTGTTACATCCGTACTTGGCTTTTCCTTGATACCCGACCGTTGCAGATTAAAGATTGTTTGGCTAAACTCTGTTTTTCCGTTTGGTGATTCATCTGAAGAGCCGCCCAGCCGCAGATCAGAAGAGCCAAGACCTACCTTTTAATGACTACTTCAGCTTCAACCACAACAATACAGGAGCACACAATAGATACAAACTCAAGGTAAACCGCTCCAAACTTGATTGCAGAAAATATGACTTCAGCAACAGAGTGGTCAATGCCTGGAATGCAGTACTTGACTCTGTGGTTTCATCCCAAACCCCCCAAAATTTTAACCTTAGACTGTCTACTGTTGACCTCACCCCATTCCTAAGAGGTCTGTAATGGGCATGCATAAAAGCACCAGCTTTCCTACCATCCCTATCCTACTATCCCCATTTATTCGTATCCATTTCATGTATTCAAATGTTTATACTTATATATATTATCTAATACATGCTTGACAAAATAGATAGATAGATGGATGGATGGATGGATGGATGGATGGATGGATGGATGGATGGATAGATAGATAGATAGATAGATAGATAGATAGATAGATAGATAGATAGATAGATAGATAGAGACAGACAGACAGACAGACAGACAGACAGACAGACAGACAGACAGACAATTTATGGTCTGGGACCTTTAAGCTCAAAATTGTGCTTAATTGTGAAAGTCTAATTGGTCTCCAGTTTTCATACATGTCTGGCCAGTGAAAATTAGTATTAATTTATTCATATCCATTTCATGTATTCAAATCATGTTTATATTTTTATCTGTAATCTTATATATGCTTGACAAAAATAAATAAATAAAAAATAAAATAAATAAAGAGTGAAAGCCAAATCTGGCCCTAGGTTCTGCCTCAGTTTACCTTCCCAATAAGCAACTGAATCGGAAGATCATTTAAAAGCAGTTTATTAGGGTTCCCTGATAAAGTGGAATCTGTCTATGAAAAAGGAGAGCGAGCCCTGAGCCCCATATTGCACTCTTTTTTTTAATAACAACAAAGAAAATGCAAGAGGAAAGTTAACTGGACAGAATAAAAGTAACTGCTCCTTTACATAGGAAATCAGTTACATGGTACATATTTGCATCCCATAATATCCCACATGTTCATTAAAATGAGATCTGATGTGAGAAGGGGCGTAATTGTAATGGAAAAGGTTGTTTGGAGGTTCATGAAAGAGATAAACCAGACCCCGATTTGTACTGACAAACTTCAGGGGCGGTATTCACTTACCTTTGCTACAGGTTCGCAAATGGAAGCGCACACGCCACCTACATGCATGCGCAGGCCCTTCTGCACATGCTCAGAGCATCAAAAATGGGACGTGATGACATCCGGGCGGGTGGGCAGAGCCTCCCGCAGCCACCGCTACCGGTTTGCATGAACCGGATAGAACCGGCTGAATACCACCACTCAGGGGTGGGTTCTACTTATCTTTACTACCAGTTCGCAATGGGGCCGCGCGTGTGCACGCCCTTCTGCACATGTGCAGAAGCATTTTGATGATGTCAGGGTCAGTGGGCGGAGCCTCCCGCCTGTTTTACTACCGGTTCTATAGAACCGGTGCGAACCGGGGGCAACCCACCACTGCCACCACTGACAAACTTTCTCTTATCTGGAGCTAGCCTCCACCTTATCAGATGAGGAATGTTAAAAACTAATATACCTGAACATCATTTTAAAAGAGAGAAAATAAATCAAATTAAAATACAAAGTAGCTACATTAGATAACAAATTACAAAACTCATGTCACTTGCCCCTCAAGAGTCAGGACTATATCAAGCTCCTCAACATTAAACAATCCCAAATAGCAATGCTTTACTATATATAAGCTATACAACAGTTGGTCCAGACACTTAAAATGCCTCCATTTACAGCATTTTCTGCCCTGCTGTTTCTTTGTATTATCTGCCATGCCTGTCCCTTTTTTTCTACTAAGCATTTTGGATGCAGAAATTCAATAGAGGGATGGTTCATACACACAGGTGTGAATTTATTGTTTGATCTATCATTGTTATGCATTACTATTATCTATGCAATCTCATACCACCATTTATAAAAAGATCATCAAGAACTATTTGCATTTAAAATATGTAGAAAATATTAAAATCACAGGGATTTGCATGCAAACACACACCCAGGAGCAGTTTATGAGGCAACCCCATCAATCTGGGGAAAAAAATAAGGCTGCTTTAACCAAATAACGCTGCCTCTGTGTTACCTTGGAGGCTGAAACATTTCTTTTGAAGGATTTGTATGATTCTAAAACAATAAGAAACAAAAAACCAGCAATAATATCGGAGCAAGGCAAGCAAACAGACTTACAATTCACAGCAAAAATAATTCCTGCTAGTTAGAATTACTTGGAGCTTTATGCATCAATTATGGAGTAAAATATAGAAAGAAAGGAATAAGAAGAAATGGCCACTTCTTGCACCAGAAGAATTTAACCAGCAAAGACCTTGATAGATCTAACCTGGAACAGGCTTCTTAGATTTATAAATGATTTGGACTTTAGGA
Organism: Pantherophis guttatus; assembly: GCF_059756535.1. Lineage (NCBI taxonomy): Eukaryota > Metazoa > Chordata > Lepidosauria > Squamata > Colubridae > Pantherophis > Pantherophis guttatus. The sequence goes on along the minus strand of NC_142068.1, from coordinate 81,316,923 downwards.
TGTACAGAGAGGTGGTTAGTTTTGCTGATAATGTTCAATTCTTCTGCTTATTTTAGGAAAGAAAGAACAGAGGAAAATTCCAAGAAAACATCTTTGAACCAGGGAAGTGCATTACACAGATTTAAAAAAAAAAGATTCAACACAAACGAGAGTAAAAGGATTCAAGTTTCATAAAACAAAAATATTGAACTTCACAGGGCTAATCAGGGGATAACTAATGAAGAAAAGGACCTTGCTGTCAATAACTGCATAGAATCAATAATAAAGTATCTGTCTATTTCCAAAAAAGAAAAAAGAAAAAAAAAGGCAAACTCTACATTAGGAGTCATTACAAAAGAAAGGAAAATAAATCTGTCAAGACTGTAAAACATTTGCAACTATCTAATATGCAATCATACTTGAAATACATGTCTGGTCAATGAATTTTTTTGCAAAAATAGATGCGAGAGAGTTTGAAAATATGAACCAAACTGATCACATTACCACGCCTTTGGGCCAAGAAGGCTTTGATGTTTGAGGCTCTAAAGTTTAACAGTAACAGAGTTGGAAGGGACCTTGGAGGTCATCTAGTTCAACCCCCTGCTCACGCAGGAGACCTGTACTAGGGATTCAAACTGCCGAACTGCCAACCTTTCTGATCGACAAGCTCAGTGTCTTAGCCACTGAGCCACCTAGTCAGGTTGCTTCCACTTCAACTGGGCACTGCTCTATGCAGTGCTTTCTGGTCTTCAAAATTCTTGCTTCTTTTCCACAGCCTCACCAAATCAGTTTCTCAAGTTTTTCAGTCTTCCCCTTCTTCCAGTCCCTTTAATTCATCCTTCATATCTTGCTTTGGCAATTTGATGTTCATTCATTTTCTCCTCCTGAGCAAACCACCAACAAAATGGTTTTATTTTTGTGTTTAGTTTACATACATTCTTCCCCTATTCATTACTGTCCCTGTCTCTTCTTGTATTGGACAAACTTCTTAAGCAGTAGTGCACGCAGTAAACCATAATATTTTCAAAATTATGATGTGTCTACTGTGATGAAATCAAGAAAATGCTTATTTTTCTTAATTGAGCTCCAATCTCTGAAGCAAGTACATAGATCATGACATTTCCTTGATTGGCAGCATCCTTGTCGTTTGTCCCCTCCCCATATTCTTAACTAACCCATTGCTTCCTACTTATTGTTCATGTTCCTTGTGGCATATTCATTTCTCATTTCAATAAAAAGAAGTGAGAATTATAGCTTTCGACTTTTTTCCTGCTTCTTTTCATAATCAGGGAACCACAATGATTGGAATACTTACTCTTAAAAGCAACTTCTTTTATCTTAAATGTTATCTTAAAGCAATTTCTTGTTTCATAAATTGTTGACTGCATTTAAGTACTTAATCAAAGCTGATATTGAAATGTTTATTGATTGACACTTCGTTCATTCTTAATGACAAGAGATAGACTTTCCCCAGACAGAATTTCCAAAATGATACCAGCCTTCCGAAGAAAAATTATGGTACATCTGTGTTCAGATAATAGTAGTGGTAGTAGCAATAGTAGTAGAGCATAGGACAATATAGCACATTAAACATCACTGGGTTTTGTTTTTTCAAAAGGAAAAGGCTAAAAGCAATATTGACCCTTAATTTTAACAGTCTGCCCAACATAAAAGAAAAGTTACTTACTTACTTTCTTTTGAGAACTTTTAACACATGTAAGCAAGCAGTATTAATCTGCTTTATCTGCTTGTCCCATCCAGTGCTATAAATGAAGCCAAAAGCATACTGACTGTTACTGCATTCGTACTTCTCTCATATTGTAAATCAATTCGCTGCAAATTCCTTCTTACTCCTGTCCAGAATTCCAATTGTACATTGATCCTCCCTTTCACAGCCCTCTGTTTATGCACAAAGAACTCTGTCATAAATACTTATTTCTTTATTCACTCACACACAAATATAAGCACCTCCAAGTACTGAGAATATGACTCATTCTGCTCTGGCAGTAATGATAATTAAAGCAGACCTCTCAGAGTCTGGACAATAATTACAGGCAGTGGTGGGATTCATATAATTTAACAACCAGTTCTCTGCCGTAATGACTGGCTAGGTGGGCATGGCCATGGTGGCCATGGCCAGGGATGTGACAGGCAGCATGCTGGCCCTCCCGCGCCCCATTTTGGGCCTAGTAGGCCTCCCTGCAGCCTCCTGGGAACAAAAATGGGCCGTGGGGGGGGGCGCCCACCCTGTACCCCATTTTGGGCCTAGTAAGCCTCCCTGCACTTTACCCGGGAGCCAAAATTGGGTGCGTGGGAACTCCTGGAAGGGGCTGGAAGGGGAGGGGCGGAGCCAGCCAGCAATTTGACAACCGGTTTGCCCAAACCGGCTGAATCCCACCACTGATTACAGGGCTACAGAAGCATTCTTCTGCAGTTTATTTCTATTTATTTTCCTTGATACAGAACTTTACCCCACCCTAGACCCTGGAGCTTGAAAAGAAGTCACTATTGTGGGAAGCGATTCTGTGGTGGTCTGTTGGCTGAGCTGTCGTGTTCACTGGGATTGTGCAGTGGAGCATATTGAAGAAGGCAAGTTGATTGAAGAAAAGGCTTAGTGTTGGTGGGGTAAGGGGGCTTGATGGCTTGGTATAAATAGCAGATCTGCTGATAATAGAAGGTGCTCTAGGGTAATGTTTAGTCTGTATAGTTTAATGGCTTTTGATATAGTAAGTGTTGTTGCTACTTATAGATAGAGTGTCTGCTTATTGTACCTAAGAAAATTGATCTGAGAGCTAGGCACAGAATAGGTTTGGTGAGGGTTTTTGTTACTTGATGAGCGTTTTTTGTTTTGTGCATGGGAAGTTAGTCATTGTGAAGTGAATAATTCATAGAATAAATATGGTGGGAAGCATTGTTGTGATTAGTGTCATTATTAGGGTCTATGAACCGATATGGGAGCTGATGATGGTATCTCTGGAAGTAAAATCCAAAGAAGCAAAGCATACCTTGCTTTTTCAAGTCTTGTTCCTTTCCTATGTTGGGAATAAATAAACTTGTGTGTAGGAATAAAAAGTGTTTTGGAAAAAAAAGAATGGGCGGCTGTACCGAGGAAGACTAATGTTGATTCATTTTGTCCTACTATTGTTATTATCAGTCTGAGTTGACCTATTGATAGTGCAATGATTTTTTTTAAATATGTTGTTGGGTAATGGCTGAAGTGGGTACAAATATAGTTGTGGCCCCCAGGAAGAATAGAGAACAGAACAGAACAGAACAGAATAGAATGTTTTATTGGCCAAGTGTGATTGGACACACAAGGAAATGGTCTTTGGTGCATATGCTCTCAGTGTACATAAAAGATACGTTCATCAAGAATTATAAGGTACAACCCTTAATGATAGTCATAGGGTACAAGTAAGCAATCAAATCATATTAGGAAACAGTCAATATAAACCGTAAAGATACCAGCAACAAGGTTACAAGTGACAAGGTAGTCATAAGTGGGAGGAGATGGGTGATAGGAATGATAGGAATGATGGGAAGATTAATAGTAATCTTAGTAATGCAGACTTTGACAGTTTGACAGTGTTGAGGGAATTATTTGTTTAGAGTGATGGCGTTCGGGAAAAACTGTTCTTGTGTCTAGTTGTTCTGGTGTGCAGTGCTCTATAGCATTGTTTTGAGGGTAGGAATTGAAACAATTTATGTCCAGGATGTGAGGGGTCTGTAAATATTTTCACAGCCTTCTTTTTGACATGTGCAGTATACAGGTCCTCAATGGAAGACAGGTTGGTAGCAATTGTTTTTTCTGCAGTTCTAATTATCCTCTGAAGTCCGTGTCTTTTGTTGGGTTGCAGAGCCAAACCAGACAGTTATAGAGGTGCAGATGACAGACTCAATAATTCCTTTTTAGAACTGGAACAACAGCTCCTTGGGCAGTTTGAGCTTCCTAAGTTGGCACAGAAAGAACATTCTTTGTTGTGTTTTTTTGATGACGTTTTTGATGTTAGCTGTCCATTTTAGATCTTGCGATATGGTGGAACCTAGAAATGTGAAGGTCTCTACTGTTGATACTGTGTTGTCTAGTATTGTGAGAGGTGGAAGTATGGAAGGGTTTCTCCTAAAGTCTACCACCATTTCTACGGTTTTGAGTGTGTTCAGTTCCAGATTGTTCCGGTTGCACCACAAGGCTAGTTGTTCAACCTCCCATCCGTATGCGGATTCATCATTGAAGAGACACACTGCCATTATGGCTTTATTATTTTGAATAACGGGGTGTGGTTGAATTAGTAGGAAGATGCCTGTACTATTATTGTACTTGATTGTAGTAGAGCTGGTATTGGTGTGGGACCCTCTATGGCTGCCGGTAATAATACATGTAGTCCAATTGGGCAGATAGTTCCTGTGGCTGCAGCTATTAAGCCAATTAGTAGATTGTGTGATTGTGTGTAAAAAGTTATTATGTATATGTGGATGATGAATTTATTACTCTGTGATGGTTATAATGAGGCTGATATCTCTGATTCAGTTGTAGATAATGGCTGGTAAGGCTGCAATGTTGTCATCTTCCAGTTAATATGAAAGATATAATACCCCATAAATAGTTGAAGTATGTTGTTTGCTGTGATAATAATGAGTATGGCGATGAAGGTGAAGAGGTGTTTGATAATATTTCTTAATATTGGGGTCAGTTTATATGTATAATATGAGAATTTTATGATTATTTTTCTATTTTAATCATAATTTACCATTTTTTTCTGTTTTTGTAAACCTTTTAATAGATATTGTGGAACTCTTAATCTACAGTACATTGATTTTGTATTAGCATTCTTCCATTATACATTCAGCTATATAAAAACTTGCTAAATATTACCCTTTTATAATCTCTCTAACCTAATATTTACTAAATAATTCATGTCTCCTATTTGACAAGACGGTTATGAGCAAATAATCTGTATCAACACCATTTTCTCTCGTGGCATAAAATATGATTGTGTCAAACATCTTTATCAATGTACACATTCCTGAGCAAAATTTATAAAGGTTAATCACAATCTGGAGCCCCTGTGTTGCCTCTTCTTCTAAAGCTTTCTGTTACTTTCTGGAGGTCTGATAACTAAGTAATTTATGACTTAAAGACCCTACATTTCTGTTCTGGCTAGCTCTGAGTTCCACAGATACACTATCACTACATGACAGCCCAGTCTTACAACTCTTATGTAGAACTCCAAGCACCTGATGTAATTCATGGACAAAAGGATTTGTCTGAAAATTCACCAACTATTATCAATCTTTATCTGTATTCTAATCTCCAAGCTTCACATTTTTTTTTCTAGTCTGCTGATTTCAGGCAAAGGTTTTTGCTTCTGTGCAGGAATAGAACAATTCAGAAAAGGCCATAACAACTGGCCCAAGAAAGATTCTAAAACCATTTTCAATTTATTTTCTGCCAAATAAATGGATGGCTACACAATATATTATGCTGTTGCACTGTCGTCCACACTGGTGATTCTTGTACAATACAAAATGACAGGATTTCAAAGATAAACCAGCAAAAGGTTTTACGTGAGCTACAGTAGACACAGCTGGGGTCTAGGAACTTGTAGGACTTGTTCTCTCTATTTTACCCCTTGAAATTATGCATGCAGCTTTACAAAACTGTCTCCAAAAAAACCTAGCATGAGACAGTGTTTCATTATTTTAAAGTGGCAACTATTATCCATATTCTTGATTTCATTCCCTGATAATGGAATTTCATTTAGTGAGTTTGCTTAGGAATGGATGTACTTTATGTCCTCAGATGCCCTTGTAGCCTATTCATCCATGGGCAGACAAACACATTACAGTTACAGTCTGTGGCAAAATATAGAACCTTACCGGTGTGAGAATAATACATTTATAGATGTAAAACTCAGTTTCTGGCTAGCAAATGCAAGACACCAATAGATAGAAAATATTTTCATGACTTGTGAAACCAATTGAATTATTGCAAGTACTGCTTGCTTGTTAGTTTGTTTAGAATAGAATAGAATAGAATAGAATAGAATAGAATAGAATAGAATAGAATAGAATAGAATAGAATAGAATAACAGAGTTGGAAGGGACCTTGAGGTCTTCTAGTCCAACCCCCTGCCCAAGCAGGAAACCCTACACCACTTCAGACAAATGGTTATCCAACATGTTCTTAAAAACTTCCAGTGTTGGAGCATTCACAACTTCTGGAGGCAAGTTGTTCCACTGATTAATTGTTCTAACTGTCAGGAAATTTCTCCTTAGTTCTAAGTTGCTTCTCTCCTTGATTAGTTTCCACCCATTGCTTCTTGTCCTGCTCTCAGGTGCTTTGGAGAATAGAGATATTGGAACACTGCTATCATGTCTCCTCTAGTCCTTCTTTTCATCAAACTAGACATACCCAATTCCAGCAACCGTTCTTCATATGTTTTAGCCTCCAGTCCCCTAATCATCTTTGTTGCTCTTCTCTGCACTCTTTCTAGGATCTCCACATCTTTTTTATATCATGGCAACCAAAACTGAATGTTGTTTGTTTGTTTGCTTGCTTGTTTGTTTGTTTGTTTGAACATTTATATAGCTGCCCATCTTCAGACCCACTCTGGACTGCCCTCAATCAAAAGTTAAAACAACATATAAAATCATATTCAAACTATCAAACTAAACAGATTAAGCATGAAAAACAAGGAAGAACAGACAACAAATCAACCTTTTAATGTGCAATTATCTAATCTTATCCTAGCACTTGGGAGGGAAAAAACAGGTCTTCAAAGCTTTATGGAAGGCTAAGGGAGCCGAGACATACTGAACTTTAGGGGGCAGAGGGTTATATAGGGCAGAGGCTGGCATGGAAAAAGCACACTCCTTACCACCCATCATATTTGACAATATTTAGGGGAAGGGACTGGGAGAGTGCCAACCTGGTAGGATGGGTAGATGTCCTTAGGGAAAAGTGGTCATGGAAATAACTTGGCCCTGTGCCATATGGGGCTTTAAAGGTGACGACCAGCACCATGAATTGCACCTAGAAAGAAACTGGAAAGAGGTGCAACTTGCACTACAAAGGTGTTACAATGGACAAACCTGGAGGGCTCCCTCCATTACTTTGTGCGCTGTTGCACTTATTATTTATTTATTTATTTATTAATCAAATTTCTATACCGCCCTACTCCCGAAGGACTCAGGGCGGTGAACAGCCAAGATAAAATACAGATAATACAAATATTTAAAAAATCCCTTAAAATTATTAAATATTTCGGCCGAAACACAGATTAAAACACCCAATTTATAAAATCACGAATTAAAAAATTTAAAAATTTAAAAGATGGGAGTTAGGCCAGGCCAGCTTGCTGAAATAGAAAAGTTTTGAGAGCACGGCGAAACGTGCGCAGGTCCGGGATCTTCCGTATCTCTGGGGGGAGCTCGTTCCAGATGGTAGGTGCCCCCACAGAGAAGGCTCTCCCCCTGGGGGCCGCCAGTCGACACTGTTTGGCCGACGGCACCCTGAGGAGCCCCTCTCTATGGGAGCGTATTGGTCGGTGAGAGGCTATTGGTGGCAGAAGGCAGTCTCGTAGATACCCCGGTCCGATGCCATGGAGCGCTCTAAAGGTGGTAACCAAAACCTTGAAGCGCACCCGGAAGACCACCGGGAGCCAGTACAGCTCGCGCAGGAGGGGGTCCAGTTTAAGTTTCTGGGTGGTCTTCAAGGACAGCTTCAAATATTCTACCTAAAATGTATTTAAATTGTACATGAGCCTTGGTGGCGCAGCAGACTAAAGTGCTGTTAAGTAACACCAGCTGCCTGCAATTACTGCAAGTTCAAATCTCACCAGGCTCAAGGTTGACTCAGCCTTCCATCCTTCCGAGGTAGGTAAAATGAGGACCCGGATTGTGGGGGCAATAAGATGACTTTGTATAAAAAAGAACACCGCTTAGGGGGGGCCAAAAGCCCTACTAAGCAGGTATATACAAAAGTATGAAGGCTATTGCTTAAACGCATTGTAAGCCGCCCTGTGTCTCCGGAGAAGGGCGGCATATAAATCGAACCAATAAATAAATAAATAAACTTCCACTGTAAGGATTGCCAATTCTCTCATCAACAAACCCAATTTATTTGAATTTGAATATATAACATTAAGACTCTATATATAATCTCTCAGATCTCCATTAAATTTATAAAAATATGTGATGTTCACTCAAAGATAGTAAGCATTTGATTACCTCCTGCTAGCAAATATTGTCCATAAAAGACTAAAATCGACAGAAATCAAATGAATTAATTATTTAGGGCAGGTCTATTTGGCAAACAATAACATCATGGTTTATTCTGATAGCAAATTCACTACTGTTAAAACTGCAGTAAAAATATACCATTACTGACATCAATTGCTAGATATTTTGCTTTTAAAAAATACACAGAGATACATATTTCAATTGGTATGAATCAAGATAAAATTTCAAGTTAATAAAGAAGGAACAGGTCCTGGTTACTATTCAACATTCTTTTTGAAACATTACTGGAAATAATAATCAGCAACATGCCTGAAAAATCACTGGCATTGCATATGACACTAATATAATTCTTGGAACTTATTTAACAGATATGGATTAGCATTTTTAAAAGTTCAATTTTCCTTCATAGCTCCAAAATCAGTAAATAATGAAAATTGCATTTATCTTGAGTTCCAAATCCAATGAAGATTGTATCATTTAATTTCCTTTCTTTCTAACGCTAATGTACAATTGATATTAATGAAACTTCACTGATTCAACAGAAGTTCTTCATAAATACTTAAGGCAATGTGTCTCTGAAATTCATTAACAAACAAAATATCATTCTTTTGTATTTTATATTGGCTAAAGGAGTTTCAGTAGATATTTTTCCAAGTAACAAAATATTGGCACTTCTGATTTTTTTTTTATTTTTATTTTTTTTTTGTCAATATAGTCAAATTAAGGGAGAAAGAGATTTGTCTCCAGCTTTTTGCTTTTTGTGGAAAAGCAATTAAATGTTGCTAGAGAGCACCTAACCCACTTTCACCAAGTTTTAGAAGCTAAGCAGCATTAGGAATGGTGAACAACTAGATTGAGAAATGGTGATGGGGGGGAAATAATCCAAAAGACAGCAAAGAACAAATCATTGATGAAATTCCCAAGAGTGGTGCTCAACTCAAGGAAAACATTTGATTGCTTCAACTTAAATGTTGTGGAAAACATTTTATAGCCCATAGAATCGCAGATACCTTTTTTTAATATATATAAAAAGCAACCTGGCAATTTTCCTATAATATCATTGAGGCGCAATGGCTCAGTGGCTTAATGATGCTGGAGAAGGTCGGTACTCTGACGATTCAAGTCACTCATCGCTTGCCTCAGTTTCTGCCAGCCTAGCAGTTCGAAAACATATTACATGCCAGTAGATAAATAGGTATCACTTCAGTGGGGGGAAACGGTGTTTCGAGCAGCAGTATGAATTCAACTGGTGCTGGATCTGCCCAAATGCAATGCCCAAATACAAGGTGACATTGGTGGTGGGAAACGCTCAGGATGACGCTGCAAAATGCCATTGGCCATTCTGAGTGCAGAGCTAATTCGCCCCTCCCCCCCCCATAGTGCATTCTGGGTAGCACACAAGCAGCTATACAACTATTTTGTGTTAATACTGTAGTCTCCTGACTAATGTGACGTCGCCATATGCTAAATAATAATAATAATAATCCTATAGTACTTTCTTAATTCCATTCCACAGTACTTTACCTCAGAAAACATAACCCTGAATCATTTAGCAATTTTGAAAAAGAATGATGGGAAGAATTTTCCTCAAGGGCGGGAAGGAATAAATGGTAGAGAGTTACCCTGCCTTTCCTCCGTCTGACCACTGCGAAGTGCCTGTTCCTTTATAATGAATTGCATACTGTCAATCTAGGATTATTGCTGCAAGATAACTGAAAAAGTGTCTCAAGATGGACATGATAATTACTTTATAAATATTTACCACAAAATCTGCCCCAAATGCCTCACCCATCAACAATGGCAAGTGAGGAAGTAAAGCATATTAAAATAATAGAAAGCCCCAACATGGTAGTTAAATTAAGCAAGAGTGGTACTTCTGCTTGATTGAAGAGAGCCATTTTCTTTGCCATCACTTTTCTATCCCTCTGTTTAATTTAACGATAGAAGAATTCTGTGCCTGCATGCTTGATTCTCCATATGAGACCAGCAGGCAAATTACAAACATCACACTAATGCGTCCTAAGGGCTGTGGCAAGGTTTCATGGCTCTGTTATTTGCTTCCTTGTAAGCCAATGACAAACGCTGTTTACCTACGGCTTTTATTGGCCCTGTACCTCTGCGGTGCACTGGAGTAGTCCAAGGGATGTAATTGCCTGGAAATATCCTCCTATTCATGATACTTAAGGAATATTAATGGCAAATGTTTATTTATTCAATCATCTTCACTACAACGAGCTCACATTTCTCTGGGGTTTCTTTCTCTCCTAAAGCAGGTCTGCAGAAGGAGAGAATAAATAAGGGGCAATGCACTAGTCATCTTTCTTCAAATAACAGCCCACTCCTGTGCTTATGTGCTGAAAAGTGGCTTATTCTTTGCAGTTTTCAAAATACTCCTCCCCAAAAAAAGCTACCATAAATCGCTGGCAGAGCTGAGGGGTCTCCTTGCTGAACTGATAACTGTTGGATTGTCTTATAACATCATTAAGCACAGAGAGAGTAACAGGAAAACATGATAGGCCTCCCTGGCCAAACACAACAAAGGTTTTTTTAAAAATTCTATATCGAAGATTGATAACCTGTGAACAGAGTGTTGATTTTGAAGTCTCTTCTGGCCACAATTACATAGAACTGAGGGCAGAGTTTCTCATTATTTATATGTGGAAAACCCATGAAAATGCTAGCTTTTTCATAGACTCCCAAATCCACATGTAATAGGTCATCACATACTTTACTTCCTTCAATCTTCAGAAGTCTTATACACTACAATGGATGGAGGGATGTGAGGTTTTTTAGATCCAAATATCTGTGAACTGAAGGAGTTACCTTACCTTTGCTGATAACACTAAAAGAAGCTATTGAAAGAAGAAGGTCCTGAGGGGGCAGTGAATGTGGGCACCTTTGCAGCAAAGCCTGGGGAATTTAGTCTGAGGGGAATCTGCTTCTCTAATCAAGTTTAACCCTTTCTTTGAGATGCAAAGCGGATTTTTTTTTTCCTTCTCTGTCCAGTTACTTGGTACACTCAACACACTTGCCCATTCCTCCTATCTATCTTTCTTATATAATTTCCCTAGGGCAGTAGCTTCTGCACAGCTATTTATTTATTTATTTATTTATTTAGTTCAATTTATATGCCGCCTTTCTCCGGAGACTCAGGGCGGCTTACAATGCATTTAAAAAACCATTATAAAAACATTTAAAATTAAAATATTAAAACCCATTCACACCATTCATGGCCGGATCTCACAAGATCGCAACAGCAAGATCAATGGCCCCAGGCCTGCCGGAAACGCCAGGTCTTCACCGCTTTTCGGAAGGCCAATAGGGTGGGGGTGGTCCAGACCTCAGGAGGTAACTGGTTCCAGAGAGCTGGGGCAGCCACAGAGAAGGCCCTCCCCCGCGGGCCCGCCAGCCGGCATTGTTTAGCTGACGGGACCCGGAGGAGACCAACTCTGTGGGATCTTACCGGTCGCTGGGAGTATGTGGTAGAAGGCAGTCTCGAAGATAACCTGGCCCCGAGCCATGTAGGGCTTTAAAGGTAATAACCAACACCTTGAATTGTGCCCGGAGACCAATAGGGAGCCAGTGCAGCTTGCGGAGAATTGGTGTAATGTGGGTGTATCTAGGTGCACCTACGATAGCTCGCGCGGCTGCATTCTGGACCAACTGTAGTCTCCGAACACTTTTCAAGGGTAACCCCATGTAGAGCGTGTTGCAATAATCTAACCGTGAGGTGACAAGGGCATGAGTGACTGTGAGGAGAGCCCCCCAATCCAAGCAGGGTCGCAATTGGTGCACCAGGCGAACTTGTGCAAAGGTCCCCCTAGCCACAGCTGTCAGATGTTGCTCTAATCTTAGCTGTGAGTCTAGAAGGACACCAAAATTGCGAACCCGTTCTGAGGGGGACAATTTCTCCTCCCCCCCCCCGAACCAATTTAGCCACAAGTTCTGGGGGGAAATGTGACTATTTTTAATGAGTCACACAAAGGCTGTATTTATCTTCTTATGAATTTCAAAGCATCTCTTCACAATCAAGGCTGTGCATTGCACAGCCCTAATATATAAATCCATACCTATATATCAGTGGTGGGTTGCTCCCAGTTCTGTCCGGTTCTAAAGAACCAGTAGTAAAACCAGCGGAAGGCTCCACACATCCATCCCAACATCACCAAGGGTATTCTGCGCATGCGCAGAAGCGCGTGCGCTTCCATTACGAACCAGTAGTAAAGGTAAGTAGAACCCACCCCTGCTATATACACACAACAAAGGACCATGCACACCTGTGTTGTGGACAGCAACTCCCCAGAATGGGTTTCAGCTGGAATTGCCCAATGTCAGGATTCCAAGTAACACCCCCAATGAAAGAAAACTCTGAGGCTTGAGTTTCCTTAAAGTTACTTTTTAGTAGAGATGTCATATTGGCACATATGGGAAAACCCGAATCTGAAAGTTTCCAGGTTTTCCCCGCCCAAAGGAAAGTTCAAGTCCTTGCCCCAGCACCCACAAGTCCTTGGAACTGAGATGCCTCCCAGTTCCAGCCTTCCAGGTGCAGGACAAGATGTCCTTGACTCTCTGAGAAAGGAATGTTATTATGACTATACTGTATATCACTCATGCTCCATACACTCCCCCATCCCAATTTCCCACAGTAGTAAATGTGGCAGGTCTGAAGGCCCAATGCAAAAGATGGCTTCCAGGCCTGACACCCACTTAGCTTGACAAGATGGGAAGGCAACTATGCAGTTTGGTTTAATGATGAAAGCATCAGGCTAGAAACCGGGGAATGGTAAGTTTTCATCCTGCATTAGATGTGAAAGCCAGCTGGATGACTTTGAGCCAGTCCCTCTCTCTACCCAACCTATCTCGTGGGGTGATTGTTGTGGGGAAAACAGGAGGAGGAAGGAACATTTGGTATGTTTGCCATCTTGAGTGATTTATAAAAATAATATAGGTGGGATATAAATAAATAAATAAACAAACAAACAAACAAACAAATAAACAAACAGATAAACATCACAGGATTCCTTCTACATTTCTACCTGCCTAATCTTCCTTTGGAGGGGAAGGAGTTTCCTTCCATTCGGGGCCTTCCCCTCCATGGAAATCAGATTGACTCCATCTTTGATAGCCTTTCCAAAGCTCTTGAAGACCAAACTGTTTCAGTAACTTTTCTTCTCATGTGACTACTGTCCTCTCAATTGTTGTTGATCTTCTTTGGAGCATATATCATATGTGTTTGTTTTTGCATTCTTTTAGTAGTTCTTTTATTCTTACTGCAGATGAATTACCTTGTATTTCTTTTACGTAAACTACTGAATCTTCATTAATTGTGGTGGCATAGAAACAGGTGTACTAAATAAATACCTTTGAGTCAAATGCAATTTCTACATACCAGCACCCGTATTCTTTTTCTTACCATCTGTAAAGTCTCACAAACTATTTAAACATTTAAGTAGCTACATGTGTTCATGACAAAAAGATTGCACCATGAACTAAGATTTGTCACTTGCAATCAGTGTTGAGTGAGGAGACAGACTGGGGAGGATGGTGGATGCTGTTATGTTCTCACTCTTACTTACAAATTTAATCCTTGTAAGCTACTGTATAGTAATGTAATGTGGGAATGACTTTGGGAAACAAGGGAAGACATGCTGATTAGCGAACTATGAGATAAAAGGGGAAGGAGCCCCAGCTGAATAATGGACAGAGAAAGAAACTTAGAAAATTTAATTTAAAAGAGTAGCAATAGCACTTAGACTTATATACTGCTTCACAGTGCTTTCCAGCCCTCTCTAAGCAGTTTACAGAGTTAGCATATTGCCCCCAACAATCTGGGTCCTCATTTTACCCACCTTGGAAGGATGGAAGGCTGAGTCAACCTTGATCCTGGTGAGATTTGAACTGCCAAATTGCAGGCAGCAGAAGGAGCCTGCAGTACTGCACTCTAACCACTGTGCCACCGTGGCTCATAAAAAGTAAAAAGAGTAAAAAAGAGAAGGCGGGAGATTTGTGTCTTCAGACTTGAAAGATTTTGTTAATGTAGTCTTACAATAAAGTAGAATTAGTTCATCTTGTCATGCTTCAGCGGTGAAATCCCCCGGTTCTATCCAGCTTGCCGAACTGGTAGCGCTGGCGACGGGAGGATCTGCCCACCTGCCAGGACGTCATTACGTCCCGGTTTTTTACCATCTGTGCATGCACAGAAGTTTCTGCGCAAGCACAGAAGAGGCGTGCGCTCCCACGTGCTCCCATTCCCAAACCAGTAGCGAAGGTAAGTGGATTTCACCACTATCATGCTTCCTTTCTGGTCTTCTTGGGAGGCTGACAACTGTCTAGAGTCGCTTGCACGAGATGGACAGTTATATAAATCCTACAATTAAATAAATTAAACAAATACATTTCTTTCTGGAACCTAATCTCATAAGGTGGAATGTCACCATTATTTTACCCAAGTAGCAAATGGTTTTTAAATTTTTTGTGAGTACAGGAAATGGTCATCAGCATCTCTTCTGCTCCATATCATACACTTCAGTCAGAAAACCTTCTTTCTCGAAGTGTGACCCTTGAGATTCCCCCCTTTCACGGAATATCATCACTATCACTTTGTCACAACAAAAGCAAATAAAGTTTCAGTTGTTAAACTGCAGGGAGAAGGGGGAGTTGGGGTTTTCAATTGTGGTTTCTTACTGCTGTATGCTGCCCAGAGTCACTATGACTGTGTTGGGCAGCCATGTGAATTTGTTTAATAAAAATAAATACAATAAAATAAATTGTCAAGAGTTTGTTGCAACACCCACAATCAGACACAATTAAATAATTCTGCAGGATTCAACTACATAAGCAACTTCTTTATATACAATACCATACAACAGAATTCAGCATACGATATCAGGAGCACAGAAGGCAATATTCATAGAAGCAAGTCATTACAGAGTAGAGAGATACAGAGGCAAATATATTGTACAGAGGCAGCCATTACAGAGGCCAAACCAACTCTTATATACAGTTCAGCAAGTCTAAGCCACGCCCAGACTCTAAACTGTCTCTTATGGCCCCATATAAACAAATACTATGTTTCAGTTTCCAAACAGTCCCCATTGGCTGACCTGTTGCCATGTCTATTCCAGGTATGAATATTCATACT
This sequence comes from Pantherophis guttatus, assembly GCF_059756535.1. Classification (NCBI taxonomy): domain Eukaryota; kingdom Metazoa; phylum Chordata; class Lepidosauria; order Squamata; family Colubridae; genus Pantherophis; species Pantherophis guttatus. The sequence goes on along the minus strand of NC_142068.1, from coordinate 81,301,562 downwards.
CTGATATAAATATTAGCAACTATTATGCCAAAACATTAGTGGTGCAGTACCATTCCCTTGATCCCTTTGTTTCACTCTGGCAACAAGGAGCCCTTATTCAAAACAGGCCTAAAAATACAAGAATTATCCTAATTTATACTACTGTCCACTTTCCCTAGATTAAAAAATAAAGTAGAAAATTGGCTAAACTGGCAGAGGTTATTAGCTGTTTAACTTCATATCAAGAGGTCCATGCATAAAATATTATTGTCAATGTTCTGGAAAAAATGGCAACAGCATAAAATGACCCCCCTCCCAAGGGCTATTTCTGAATGGTCTTGCCTTGTATTGCATATTTTATGCACTCTTCTCAAATTATTGCATTGCATTTATTTATTTATGTTACCGCAATTGTATACACTATACACAAGGACCTAAAAAAACTGTAGAACTCTCTCCCCTCCCTTTTATCACCATAAGTAAGACATGTTGGATTAATGGGGGGAGAGATGAAAATCTCCTTTTGTTAGAGATAAAATGAAATCAGCAGCTGTTAATTATTTAGTACATTATATGTATGTTATTGTGTTTGAATCCTGCAGTTTCTATATTTCTCCCTTCATTTTTATCCCCACAACTGCAACAACAATGGAAAGTGAGTGGACTAAGAGTCATATAAATGAGCTTTCTACAGGGAACTTAGTAGTGAGAAAGCGAGAGAGAAATAAAATACATCTAAACTTAATCCCCATTGTGATAATCAATACTGACACGTTATGTAAAAAAACTGAAAATCCCAGCCACACATGGAAATTAAAAACATGTATTTTACAAAACTGCTTGTGTTAACCTAGTGAAGACCATGCTTTTCAATGGCTACTTGCTCCTCATATATCACTGCCTCTGAGAGAAATATGTTTATAAATAATTGCGGCAATAACAAAAAGAAAACTCCATCTGCTGGATAGTCCACAAACCATGACTATCCATGAGGAGGCTAACAAAACAATATGTATGTATGTATGTATGTATGTATGTATGTGTGTGTGTGTGTGTGTATATATATATGTATGTATGTATGTATATGTATATGTATATGTATATGTATATGTATATGTATATGTATATGTATATGTATATGTAGATCTTTGGTTATTCAGGTTTTCTCCCGCGTAAAATTGGAGGTGTCTTGGCAACGTTTCGACAAAGTCTCATTCGTCATCTTCAGGCTGGTGTCTTCGGCTTCGTGCTTCTAATTGCTCCTAGAAGCACGAAGCCGAAGACACCAGCCTGAAGAAGACGAATGAGACTTCGTCGAAACGTTGCCAAGACACCTCCAATTTTACGCGGGAGAAAACCCGAATAACCAAAGACCTACATACAAACACCCGCGAAAACCTCAGAAAACATATACACATACACACACACATACACACACACACAATGTGAGCCATCTCTATGTGCTAGTTGTTCCCGACTCTAGGGAGCGATGTTCAACTCCGTTTCAAAGCCGAAGAGCCAGCGCTGTCCGAAGACGTCTCCGTGGTCATATGGCCGGCATGACTAAATGCCAAAGGCGCACGGAAAGCTCTTACCTTCCCACCAAAGGTGGCCCCTAACACGGCACTAGGGATTTGATCTGCTGAACTGCTGACTTTTCGATCGACAAGCTCAGCGTCTTAGCTACTGAGCCACCACTTCCCTTTGGATTACAAGCACCATTAAAGCATTATTTTTAAAAATGTAGAAAGGTGTACTGATGTACTGGGTGTATTCGGGAACAGTGCCTGTGTATGTAGCCTCATCTCCAACATTTTCCTTATTCTGGCACATGCAAGCTATTATTATACAGGCAAGTTGTTGCATAGACACTGAAAAAAAGTGTGCCAGGCCAGGCTTCAAGCAGCCATTTTACTGTGTGTTGTGTAAATTGGGAAGTATCAGATGCTCCCCAGCAACCATTCAATGGCAGAAGAGTAATTTATTTTCACAGAGTTTCCAAGGCATCCCATAGGGTCTCCTGGCTATTGCAATAAAGGGCTGTGACACAGTTTGCTGCTCTGAAAGGAGTGCCAGGAAGGAAAGCATGAATTTTCATGCTGTTCTTCATAATGGGAAAGAAAGGAGCTATTTACCACCCACGCCTGATAGAGGAATAACTGGCAGTGGACTCCACTCCGTCAGTAGCAGACATCAAAGATGGAGAAAAACTGACTTTTATTTCAAAGTATTTGCATAACTCCTTTTTGTTCCTTCTTTGAAGGGCCACAAACTATCAAAGTCAGGTGTGTGACAAGTGCTTGCTCATGGCTTCTCTAGATATCGGGGCTAGGGGTAGGTTGCGTTGTTTTTTTGTTGCTTTATTTTTTCATATAATCTTTGACTCAAAAGGACCAACCCATCTAAATTCCTCAACAGAGATTAAGATGCTTAATTATTTATATATCACCCTCACATTTTACAAAATGTTGTGGCTCATGGCAGTTTACATTGCCAAGCATAAAAGCCAAACTGCAATTAGAATGATAAATAAAATGCTGGAGCAAAAATAATTAAGATTAAAAACACTGAGCCAGACTACAATTGGAATGATAAATGAAGTAGCCTAGCAAAAATAATTAAGATATCTAAATAACCGCATAGAAACACAGTATTTGATGACATCGATGTTCAAATGTTTGTGGAACAACAAATTTACAAAAGACGCCTACATTGCTGCCAATCTAGCCTCTTGGGGACAATGTGCCACGGGGTCAAAGAGAAATGCCCCTCCAGGCCCCCATGAACCTCATACAGGGGAGGAGGGGATTAGCCAGGACAAGCATAAGTTGGTTCTGCCTAGAAGAGGCAGAATTGCAAGTACCTATCAGTCTGGTTTTGGGGCGGGGGCAGGGGTGGGATTCTTCCGGTTCGGACTGATTCAGGCGAACCGGTAGCTCCGACGATCAGCTGGGAGCGAACTGATTCACTCCGATGATCAACTGGGCCCGCCCGCCCCTGCGCTTTACTTACCGTTATTTCCTTTGTTTGCAGTCCAGCTGATTGGCGCGGCAGAACGGATTGCTGCACCTCAGCTGTTTTACTCACCAGGGCTGCAGTAGACGGTAAGTTTTAAATAAATAAATAAATGAATAAATAAATAAATAAATAAATAAATAACTTTATTGTCATTGTACGTGTATACACAGTATACCCATACAACGAAATTCACTTAACACCCAAAGACCAGGCCCAACACACATAACAATCTCCAAACACACCCCCACCCACCATAAATTCCCCACCCCAAACCATCCAAACATCCACACAACAGACCAAGTAATGCTGCCCAACAGCTTACTGATGGTGGCCCTTTAAAAGTTCATTGTTGAGTGCAATTATAGCTCTGGGATAAAAACTATTCAGAAAATGTGTGGTCCAAGTTTTAATTGTTCTGTATCTTCTGCCAGAAGGCAACAGTCCAAAAAGATTGTAAGCAGGATGAGAAGAGTCTCTGAGAATGTTATGCAACTTTCTCAAACAGCGAGATTCGAAGATGTCATCCAGGGCTGGTAGCTGGAGTCCGATGATATTCTGGGCAGTTTTAATAATTCTCTGTAGAGCATTTTTGTCCGCTACAGAGCTGTTCCCATACCATGCAAGAATGCCGTATGGTAGGACACTCTCAATGGTGCTGTGATAGTAGGACAGAAGTAGATGCTGAGCATAGATTTACAGCTGAATTCAAACGCGAAGTGCACATACAACAAACCGGTTGTTACACTGGTTGAATCCCACCACTAAGCGGGGAGCTTTAATGTTTAAAACCCATGCTCATACCCAGAAACCTCATAGAAGCCAATGCGGTTCTGTTTATAACAAAGCTTTCTCCAAGTAGCAACTGCAATTTCCAAACAGTTTTCAAAAATAGACCCATATAAAGCACACCAATAGTGTTAATGGTACGAGTTACTGTTGCCAGGTTCCACTATTCTTGTCGGTATGGAGCAACAACTAAACACCAGCCAAAGTCTGGCATAGACCCAGCCTTCTTCCTCACGTCTAGAGTTTGCTGTAAAATAAGGCATCCATGCAGTGGTGAAATCCAATTTTTTTTTACTACCGGTTCTGTGGGGGTGGCTTGGTGGGTGTGGCAGGGGACGTATACTGCAAAATCTCCATTCCCACCCTACTCCAGGGGAAGGATGCTGCAAAATCTCCATTCCCTCCCCACTCCTGGGGGAAGGATATTGCAAAATCTCCATTCCCACCCCACTCTGGGGCCGGCCAGAGGTGGCATTTGCGGATTCTCCAAACTACTCAAAATTTCTGCTTCCTCGTTCTCTGAACTACTCAAAATTTCCACTAGCGGTTCTCCAGAACCTGTCAGAACCTGCTGGATTTCACCCCTGCATCCATGTCATGGATCTGCTCGCCAGGTATACAACTGGGACAGACAAAAAAATGATGGTTTTGGACAGATAGTTACTTATGAATCTTATGAACCTGAATCTTATCAGGTTCAATTTCAGCTTATTTCATCCCATCTATGCCCCCATGGCTACTGAGAATTGGGCCAGGCTATCTTTGGCATCTCCAGCCTAACCTCAGAAGTCTCATGAAATTATTGAATATAACAAGGGAGCAAATCATTCCATACGGTATTCCATAAGAGAGTTCCAACTGGCTAACCTCTTGTCCCTGCCAACCATTACTGGAATAATGCAATGCCATAGAGAGGGAGGGAAGGAAAGAAGGAAGGGAGGGGGAGCGAGGGAGGGGGGAGGGAAGGAAGGAAGAAAGGAGGGAGGGAAGGAGGGAGGGAGGGAGGGAGGGAGGAAGGAAGGAAGGAAGGAAGGAAGGAAGGAAGGAAGGAAGGAAGGAAGTTATGATTAAGGACAGAAAAGAAGGAAGCTACTGGTCTCAAAAAGAACAATAATTGTGGTTGGAAATAAGAGAGTGGGATTATTACTGTATATCACAACCAATAAATCCACTGCACTGTGGGGAAGAAATTAGCAGGTTTAGAAACTACCAACTGTCTATGAATGTTTAAGAGAATCTCTGCCTCAAACAATCACAGAAACTTGGCATGTTCATACCGGAATACTAACATGGCTGAAGCAAATTCTATTTGTCATTGTTTGGAGGAATCAAAGCAAATTCTCTTTGGGAGATGAATTATAATGCCAATGGATTACATTTAATTAACAGGATTAAAGCGTAGAATAAGACTGCTTTGCAGTCCAACGTATGAGAAAACATTAAACTGTTACAAATATTGCTGACTTTCAACTGAAAAGCTCTGGATGAAAGCATTCTTTTTTTTTTCTTCTTTTATCTCTCATCTCCTGCTCTAACTCATCCAAACATTTTCAAGAGTATCTCCATTATCTGCTGAGAGTTCCTTCTTGAGAATGGTGCTTCATACGTGACACTTCCAATCTACAAATCTTTATAAAGCCACTTCAGCTATGTCAGCCAAGAAGCTCATGAAAGCAATTCTTCCTACAATGGCTTAACTCCACACCCAAAAACCCACTGAGCAGGGAAATGTACTCCGTAATTAGGTGATTTAAATGCATTTTTATAATTGTGCCTTTTTTTTTAGTCACAATTCTATGTTGCATTTTTGTTAATGAAGCTTATAAATAACAAGTACAATAAGTAGAGTAAAATATAGAATAAAATGGTAAAATAATAAAAACACTGAAACCAACCATTTAAATAATAAACGAACAATAATTAGCATAACTGATAGAATCAGTGGAAGGCCTAGATAACTAAAGAAGGTTTCAATTTCTAGCAAAACTCTATACTGGGGCTAATTTAATCTAAACTTTTCCTACAAAATAGACCCATTATAGAGAATAGAATTAGAATTACTATTAGCAAGGCAACAGAAGACATCCTTTCCCTAAGGCCCTATGGAAGATTATTTCTTTCAAGACATCTAGATTACTCATTGATTAACAAGAAGTGAAATATTTATAATTAAAAGGCTTTACTCATTTATGATTAATACAAAGTGAAGCCACAATACAGTGTTTTCACATACATCAGACCAAGCTTCCATAACAATTTATATCATATAAGTAGTACCATATTTACACAAATATACTATTTTAAATTGTATTATTTTCTGTCAATGTACACCTGTTAAGACAAATATTTGTGTAATCTGTGTCCTGATATGACGCGAAAGATGTAAATCACTGCAAAGATATATTTTTGCAGTCAAGAATAACAAAATTGCTTCAATTAGTTCATTAAAATTAAGTTTCTCTTTGTTTATTGCTAGGAAATAGGTGGTGGCAATGATATAATAGAATTCTTTATTGGCCAAGTGTGATTGGACACACATGGAATTTGTCTTCAGTGCATAAGCTTTCATTGTACAGAAAAGCTATAAGTGATAAATTATAAATGATAATAAGAAGACATCTTACAATTTGCTCTTTGTTTCCATTTTATATTTCTGGGATAAATTAGTAAATAGTTTACTGGCAACAGTTTCAGATGAAGTCTGCCCAAAACATCCTTTGTTTTGTATCATTTTACTCTGTATCTTTATTTTAAAAAATAGTGGAGTTTATTATAGATCTCAGAGAGATTCAGCTTGGAATTCACATATATATTGATTTATACCAAAACCATCGTTAGGCTGCCATGGGATACAAATTCAGCATATGCATCAAGTTTAACACACCATGTGAGACTACCAATGTCAAGATTTTCCCCCACTCTTGAAGCATTTCCTAAAACATCTAAAAGGCTTCATTTCTTATATGTCTTTACCTAATAATATCTGGGGCTGGGCACACTCATGAATAGGAGTCTGCATATGTAAGAACATATAGATATCACAGCTGATATATGATTCCAATCCTGTTGGCAGCTGTTGTGGTCCGCCAGCAGCCTGCGGACCTGGCAGCGGAGTCGGACAGTGATGAGGCTGGGGTGGACAATGGGCCAGTCCTGGAGTAGGGGAAGGTCCAGACGAGGACTCTGCGTCGGAGGCAAAGATGGAGCCAGGGCCATCTGGGAGCGATGCGCGGACTCCGGAGCCTCCAGAGGCGGACAGCAGAGAGGCAGAGGAACAGGAGGAGCCTATTCCTAGTGCATGCATGTGAAGAGCTGCCAGAAGCCAAGAGCAGCTAAAGCAAAAAGGACGACTCAGGAGTAAGGCCAAAAGATGATTGGCCACTCCCATAAGGCTTAAAAGAGCAGCAATGAGCCATTGGGTTCTTTGCAGAAAAGCAACGTTGATTCCAGTGCTTCTTGTCAGCGTCTCTTGAACTTTGTGGGGTTTTTGCCAAGAAAAGCCTTTGGCAGGTTGCCAAAGACATCAAAGGTTGGTGATACAGCCGAGGGACTGATTATTAAGAATTTTGTTTTGGACTAAGCTGAGAATGAATTAATTCTCAGCTGTTTTAATAAAATAAGTTTGTTGAGGACTGAATTGTGTTTGGTAGTCACTACTTGGTCACAACAGCAGCATTGATTTTACATTCTGACTAATGTTCCTCCTAAAAGAAGATATGTAAATTTCTTCCACTTTTATAAGTTTTGCAGTCTATAATGAAATGAAGAAGAGACAACCAGTAATTTCCTTCTTTTCCCATCATTCAATTGCAGTCTTCTGAACAAGTCTCGATTTTTCTTTTTCCCCCTACTGAATAATTCACTCTTATATGTCATCGTTCTACCTAAAATACATTTCTAAAGTTCACCTCCGCTTTCTTCTTCTATCAAACTGATATTTTTCCCCTTTTCAGCTCACTTGTTTGAAACATAATTGTAATATCCAAGTGACGAACTGGCGTTGTTTGAGTTCTTATTTCCAAGTGCAATAAACTGCGAACGAAATCATTGTACAGTAAATCTGCTGTACATGGTTCCTGTCAACTGGGAAGAAAACATAGTGTTTCTAATCAGTCACCAACAAAATTACATTCTAGTTTAAGATCAACTACAGATACAGACACAAGGACAAAATGCTAAGAACTGATGAATGCTATTACAGATAGTCCTCAACTTACAAGCACAACTAAGCCCAAAATTTCCATTGCTAAGCAAGACTTAAGTGAATCACTGCAGTTGTTAAGTTGGTCACACGATTGTTAAATGAATCTGCTTTTCTATTGACTTTGCTTGTCAAAAGATCACAAAAGGTGATCCCATGACCACAAGACCCTGCAACCATAAAAGTCATAAATATGAATCAATTGCCAAGCATCTGAATTTTGATCACGTGACCATGAAGATGCTGTAACAGCCACAAACAGTCATAAGTCACTTTTTTTTTCAGTGCTTTTGTAACTTTGAATGGTTCATAAACAAATGGTTGTTAAGTCGAGAACTACCTGAATTTCCTGTAGCAACGGGATTATTTTCATTCAGAAATCCCATCATTCAGTATTGTGTTCAATATAATGAGCACGGAGGTTTTTTGCAGCATATTAGACAGCACTATAACGAATTATAATGATTTCAAATGCCTACATTTGCCTTCTATGGATACATATACCTACAATATATATTCACCTTTTCCCTATTCAGATCACATCTGTAGGCTTAGGAACAAAACAGAACATGGAAATGAAGCAATGTAATCATCAGTTTCTTTCCAATAGGTCGCTCAAATAAGAAAAAAAAATAGTGGTATGTCTTTACACATAAAGAGAGGAACAAAAGAACATATGCACCAATTAATATTTGACAATATTAGGTTTGATGCAGGAGAGGGCTGCTGGGGGTCCGCAGGGGTTCGGGAGAACCTCTAGATAAGATTCTGTGCAGTTTGGAGAACTCCCAACTCCTGGCTGGCCCTGCCCCCCCTGCCCCGCCCCTCACAGGAGTCCCCACGCGGCCTGTTTTGGATGCAGGTAAGCGCAGGGTGCATGTGGAGGCTTGGGAAGGGTGAAAAACTGGCCTACCGGAAGTTCGGGAAGGCCAGAAACGGGCTGTTTCTGGCCTCCAGAGGGTGTCTGGAGCCTGAGGAAGCCGTTTTCACCCTCCCAGAGGCTCAAGAAAAGCCTCCAGAGCCTGGGGAGAGCAAAAACACCCCTCTACCACCATGGTGCAGGAGGCCGACTAATCCTATTCATACCTATCCAAAAGGAAGCTCCATTGATTAAAATAAGGTTTCCAAAACCCTGCAGAAACTCCATTTGGCAGACACTTCCCATGAGAAGCTCCACTGACATGGGACAAGGGAAGCAAAAGACACACCTATTGTTCCTCAGTCACTGCCAAGCCTTATGGAATATCTTTCTCTTGGAATTCAGACTCTCAACTTCCCTCTTAATGCCCTCAATTTTTTTTAAGATGAAATTTTGCAAAGCTTGTGGGGTTTCGTTAATTGTCATTTTTTAAAAAATTCAATTGAACTATGTCATTCCATTTTTCTTTTGTACACAGTTGTATTGTTTATTTTCTCCTTATTATTGTTCTATATTGCTTACACTCCTGATTTTAATTAAAACTTACATGGAGATTGTCATAGGTTTACCGGATTGCTGTAAACTATGTGATATATTTTCTTAAATGAGTGAATTAAAGTATATAGTAATCTATAATAGATTACTTCCTGGGGAGGAAAGCTATGGCATATCTAGACAGCATACTAAAAAACAGAGACAGCACTCTACCAACAAAAGTGCGTATAGTCAAGGCTATGGTTTTCCCAATTGCAATGTATGGCTGTGAAATTTGGACTATAAGGAAGATTGAGCGGTAAAGAATTGAGGCCTTTGAACTATGGTGCTGGAGAAGACTCCTGCGAGTCCTTTGGACTGCAAGGCGATCAAACCGGTCAGTCCTAGAGGAGATCAGCCCTGACTGCTCTTTAGAAGGCCAGATCCTGAAGATGAAACTCAAATACTTTGGCCACCTAATAAGAAGGAAGGACTCACTGGAGAAGAGCCTAATGCTTGGCACGATTGAGGGCAAAAGAAGGGAATGACAGAGAATGAGGTGACGGGATGGAGTCACTGAGGCAATTGGTGTGAGCTTAAATGGACTCCAGAGGATGGTAGAGGACAGGAAGGCCTGGAGGAACGTTGCCCATGGGGTCGCAATGGGTAGGACACAACTTCGCGATTAATAACAACAATCTATAATAACTTAGACAGCAAGCAATAATTTAATTGTGTACTTAAAATATGTCAACCTTTATTCTCAATCCTTAGAGAAAACACGTCATTAAGGTGGAAAATAGAATTGCTTCACAATATGTTCATGATATGTTATTATGTCATAAATTTGTTACATATACGATCAAAATTCTCTCTCTTCATTTAATATTAATTTAAAGTTCTAACGCAGGGGTGTCAAACTCGATTTCGTTGAGGGCTGCATCAGAGTGTCAAACTCGATTTCGTTGAGGGCTGTGTTTGACCTCAGGTGGCCAGTGTGGGCATGGCCAGGGTAGACGTGACCAGCTCAACATCACTCGTGTCAGGGGCATCTGTGGTGGCCCAAGCGCTCTGCCAGAGAAAATGGGCTCCCGAGCTCCATTTTCAGCTGCGACAGTCTCCTGCAACCCTCTTCTGGTGAAAATGGAGCTCCACTTGAAAGCATCCTTAGTTCATAAAAGATGGGGGTATTTTAAATGCTGTACACTTCTTTCTCTGTTCTTAGTTTCAGTCAGTGGAAATACCTATTTTAACATGAATAACTGAAAAAACAACCAAAAGCAAAACTCCAAAAACCCACAACTTCAAAAACTATTTGGTGTATAGTCTGTGCAGAACTGCTGGCCCTATATTTTTTTTTACTGCATCTTATTTCCTTTATAGATTCCTAGACAGATTCTATGGAGTGTTAAATATTCTGACATAGCCCCAAACTTTTTGGCTCATTAAATCCAGACAAACACACTTCAAAAATTCGGGAGAGAGAGAGAAGTTCCCCAAGGATGGTCTTCAGCATGAGTCCAAAAGCTTGGAAGACTCCAGGTCCAGGTGACAAACTCAGATTGGATCCTGTACACTTCAAAAATTATTCAAATGTACAACAGATGTCAATCAAACCTTGAAAATTAAAAAAATGCTAAGAACAAAAAAGACAACTTAGAATAAAAGCATGTTTAAAGAATTCTTGTTTGCTGCTATATAAACTGTTTAGCCAAATTTGCATTTTATACTTCTAAGCAGTGGTGGGATTCAGATAATTTAACAACTGGTTCTCTGCCCTAATGACCAGCTGGGTAGGTGTGGCTCGCTAGTCATGTGACCATGTGGGCATGGCCAACTCAACGTCACTCATGTCAATGGGCGCTTCACCTTAGCTGTTACAATGTAATAAGGGTTAACCAGAGAGGCAGTTTCTGTAAGCAGGGCAATAAAGATTAGGCTAGAAACACCACCAGAATGTTTCCTTCCTGCCTTCCTTACAGGATTAGCCCTGTAAAGTGGGGAAAAAACAAAATAAGATTTCTTCCAAGAACTGGTTCTCTGAACTGTTTAGAAAGTTAACAACCGGTTCTCCCGAATAGGTGCGAACTGGCTGAATCCCACCACTGCTTCTAAGGACCATAAACCCAGAATGAGCCAAAATGTTGGTCTGCACTATCCAAAGGCTTTAAGGTAGTGTCCATCTACAAATCTTGAACAATATAAAAATTACTTAATAAAGACTGTTTATCTATCATACATCGGGGGGGGGCAGGAATCACACATCTTGTTTTATTTGTTCTTTGGTTACCTAATTAAATTGGGCATATTTCTCTAAATTGCCATTCTGCTCACTTTTGAACTCCCCAGTAAACTTCAATGTTTTTTTCTATTCTATTCTTGTTCTATTCTCCACATTCCAAAGTTAATTAAGATGTGAAACATAGATGAAGCAGGGGAGATTTTAGCATCTTACCTGCAACAAAAACCTGTAACTGCATGGGACTCCAAGAAGTAGCTTTATTCTATTTTTACAAGTTATCTTTATACTGCACATAAAGCATCTTTATTTTTTTCTTCTGACAGCAGCATATGGAACCAAAGGATTATAAAAGGAATTCCAATCTGTTGAAAATGAAGTATAGACTCATATTTGTTCTTGTTCTTTTTCCAGAATTATTAGCAGTGCCACTTAAGGGAAAAGTACTGGTTGTACCAAAAGAGCTAAGAAAATATAATTATTATTCCTCATTTGTTGTGCTCCATTTGCTTCACTGTTTATAGCCAGAACTATTCTACTTGGCACAATCACTTCCATTAAGTTTGACTCACAATGTACAGATAATCACAAGGCTCATTATATTGCATCTTGCCATCACCATAGATTTTAAAATATGTATGAATCAATATCTAAGATTTGATTTTTCTGCTAAATGCCATTAAATTTTGTTCCTATCATACCAAATACTCTTCAAGTCAATTCTAGAAGTATCTTTTTTTTTAATGTAAGCATAAGGCTCTAATCGTCAGTAACATATGTCAAATAGGAACTATTTTAGCTAGACCAGAAGAACATTACAGAGTTGAAAAGGACCTTGGAACCTCCTTCTCAAGCAGGAAACCCTATGCCATTCCACATGTGGCTGTCCAGTCTCTTCTTAAAAGCCTCCAGTGATCGAGCACCTACAACTTCTGAAGGCATGCCATTTCACTGATTACCGTATTTTTCAGACTATAAGACTCTCCAGACGATAAGACGCATTTAGCTTTTGGGGAGGAAAACAAGAAAAAAATCTGCCTCCCAGCAATTTGCCTCCTTGCAGCAAACAGCCTGGTCAGCTTCAGCACAGCCTGATTTAGCATGAACAGCTGATTGGCAGTTGGATCTGCCTCCTGGAATACCGTCTATCAGCTGTTCCAGGCTGCGGGGATCGCTGCCACCCATTGCCGCTGCCACTACCCATCACCATCGCCGCCTCCATGTGCCCGATTTTTGGCCTCTGCATGTCCCATTTTCGGCCTCTGCATATCCAATTTTTGGCCTCTGTGCACCCCATTTTCGGCCCATTCCAGGAGGCGGGGATCTCCGCCACCGCCTATCCCCTACTAAATTAGGCTGTGCTGAAGCTGGCCAGGCTGTTTGCTGTTTGCTGCAAGGAGGCAAATTGCTGGGAGGCAGAGGCCAAATGGTGGGGGCCAGCGGGTGGGCAGGGCTTCGGCAACATTTGCTGTATAAGACGCACAACATTACCACCCATTTTTGGGGGGAGAGTGCGTCTTATACACCGAAAAATACGGTAATTTTTCTCACTGTTAGAAAGTTTCTCATTCATTCTATGTTGGTTCTCTCCTTGATTAGTTTCCATACATTGTTTCTTGCCTTGCCTTCTGATGCTTTGAAAAATAGGTTGACACACACCCGTTCTTTGTCCCAGCCCTCAGATATTGGAGCACTGCTATCATGTCACTCCTGGTCCTTCTTTCCACTAGAATACACAAGCCAAATTCCTGCAACCATTCTTCATACATTTTAGCCTCCAGCCCCCTAATCATCTTAGTTGTTCTTTTCTGCATTCTTTCCAGAGTCTCTACACTGTTTTTATAACATGGTGACCAAAACTGGATGCAGTATTCTAAGTGTAATCTTATTAAGGCTTTATAATCCTAATATTTCATGTGATCTTGATTCTATCCCTCTGTTAATGCAACCTAGGAGTCTATTGACCTTTTTCCTCTTGCCGCACACTGCTGGCTCATATTTAAGTGATTGTCCACTAGGACTCCAAGATCCCTCTCCCAATTACTGCTATTGAGCCAGGTTTTATCTAATCTGTACCTGAGCACTTGATTTTTCTTGCCTAAAGCCTCACTTTTCTCTGCATTGAATTTTATTTGTTAAATGAAACAACATTGAAAGGCTTCTTAGAGATCCAGAAACCTAAACAAGACTACCTTCGGAATTTGCCCATTAATCAGAATAAAAAAGCATTATATCAGAATGAGAGTAAAACATTCTCTTCTAGAAGTGGAAGAAATTGAGGGGGGGGGAGAGAAAGTGGGAAAGGGTTAGAATAGGGATGTCCAACTCTGACAAGATTAAGATTTGAAGATTTCATTTGTAAACTTCAATTCCCAGGATTCCCCAGCAAACTCCCAATTCTGGGAGTTGAAATCCACAAAGTTGTCCAAATTGGACACCTCTGAATTAGAACCTGTCCGTAGCTTGGAAGTATGGCACCGGGTGCCCAAAGGAAAGAGGTTTTTAAAAATGCAGATCTAGAAAAATTAAGACACAGATTTAAAATTTACACCAGTCTTCTCAGCTATTGCTCTCCAGGTGTGTTGTTAAGTACAATATTTTGACTGGGAAATTTTAGCCAACAAACCAGGAGGGGATCATCACTTTTATTTCTGCACAGAAACCAAAGATAAATCAAACAAAAATATTGCTGTTCGGATAAAGACACCAAATTATCTTAGTAAGCATTCAGTTCATCGTCCTTTAAAGGTAAAGATAAAGGTTCCCTCGCACATATGTGCTAGTCGTTCCCAACTCTAGGGGGCGGTGCTCATCTCCGTTTCAAAGCTGAAGAGCCAGCACTGTCCGAAGATGTCTCCGTGGTCATGTGGCCGGCATGACTAAATGCCAAAGGCGCACGAAACGCTGTTACCTTCCCACCAATGGTGGTCCCTATTTTTCTACTTGCATTTTTATGTGCTTTCGAACTGCAAGGTTGGCAGAAGCTGGGAGAAGTAACGGGAGCTCACCCCGTTACGCGGCACTTTCGATCGACAAGCTCAGGGTCTTAGCCACTGAGCCACCACATCCCTTTCATCGTCCTTTAAGCTGTTATTTTTCTAAAAGCAGGCATACCAATTGCAAAAGCATTTGTTTTCCCAGATTTAGGGATCTTCAGAGACCAAATCTGCCTTTTATAACTTTTATACTTATAATTTATGTAACATAAGAGAGATGAGATTCACGACTGTAAATACTGTGTCCTAGCAAAACATGGGCCAGGCATTACTGTCCTTGATTTCAACAGCTATAAAAGATTTTTGAAATAAAGATGCCTTCAAGTGTCTGTGGAAATTTTTAAGCCTATAACTTACCAAAACCAATCAGTGTTTTTGACTGATGATGGCCAAAATTGTATTTCTTTACAGATTTTGTTATTTCATTTTCTGTGGTTAGGTTCTAAAAACGCTTTTTATGTCCATGTGTGAATGTGTATTTCTGTGTCTGTATGTGTATATGTGCTCTGTGTGTATCAACAGCTTCCACCAACCTCACAAATTCAATTGTAAAGACATATCAGTTTGATAGATATTAGACATTTTTGCTATAGAAAACAATTGAGGAATTACCTAATGCTCTCAGTTGAGAAAGCAATTCAATGAACATTGTGCATATCTAAATCCTACTGAAATCAACTGAATTAAAACACAGAGTTATATTAATCTAGGGGGCATTTTTTGTAAGATTAAAACACATTGGTAGAAAACGCATACATTTCTCCATTAATGGTTCTAAGAGATTCATGAACAGTGTCCTGAATATTACAGGGCGTATACAGTCATCGTTTTGGTTAATCTTTCTTTGCCATTATTAAGTTCAATTATTTGTCAGCACTTCAAGCTGCATTTACTCTAGTGCTGACATAAGAAGGAGAAGCGGAGGCGTCTGGAAAGGGACGTTTGACTTCACCTACTTATTTTCCCTGGAGATAATATCCCCTAGGAGATGGGATGGGAGGGGGGAAATTCCTTTGAGTAGATTAGGGGTAGAGTGACTTGGAAGATGGCCAATGAGTGCAGGGGAGTGGGGAACGGAAAGGGAGGGTTTTGGGTCTGGAAGTCAGTGTTGGCTACGATGGAGTCGGGTTAGAATGTCGTGCTTAATAAATGGGAGTTTTTTTCATCAAAGACTTTGTTTGAAATGCAATTTATTTGAGACGATCTCGAAACCTGACATTATTGTTCTTTACAATTTGTATCTTCAAACCTCAGGGTATGCAAGAAAAAAATAGCAAATAATATTGTTTTCTCATCCATGACTGTTGTATTCTGGGGGGGGAAATGTCCATCCACTGACTTTCCCTCAACTTGAAGAAAAGTGGGTAAATCTTCTGTTTCTAAATGAAATCCTTCTAGCCCTCTTAAGAGACTCTAAACTAATCAGGTTGCTGTCAGTATATTTTGTGGATGTAATATTCTAATTTTTATTTCCTTTCAGATGTGAACAACCTGAAGGCACATCTTATTTACATAGCAGCAACAACCATATGAATGAGATTGTCAGGTTTAAAAAGAGTCTTTAGGGTTGATTTCATACTTCCAATTCCAGAAATTCACAGTATTAAAAATGTTGAGCAACAGCAGAATGTAGTAAACGAACATACATATACAGAGTACATAAGAAAGATTTTATTGTATGCCAATTAAAAAGGTAAAGGTTTCCCTCGCACATACAGTATGTGCTAGTCATTCCTGACTCTAGGGGGCGGTGCTCATCTCCGTTTCAAAGCCGAAGAGCCAGCACTGTCCGAAGACATCTCTGTGGTCATGTGGCTGGCATGACTAAACACCGAAGGCGCACGGAATGCTGTTACCTCCCCACCAAAGGTGGTCTCTTTTTCTACTTGCAATTTTTACGTGCTTTTGAACTGCTAGGTTGACAGAAGAGTAATTACACAATTGTATATGGGGGATACTATTCCATAAAGCAATCCCATAACAGAAGAGGAACATATCTGAAGTCCCGCAGGCAACTTGGCTTCATTGAGAAGACCTGGAATATGGCCATTCAACTGGGTTTGGTGGGATGGGCAGTTACCACTGGGGGAAAATGATCTCTGTTTGAAACAAACCATACTTAACAGTTACCAGCATCCTTTTTCTGCATCGTTGTTAGAACTCTTCCGCTTAAAGAATGCTGTGGAAGAAATTTGTTGGTGGGATTCCATATCTCACTTAAGTACAGAACTTTCATGTACGTCTTACATGTACCCAGAAAAGGGGTTTCTCTCTTGAAGTCCTTTCAACGGGATCTAGTGGAAGAAAATCTTTATTCAAGCAGAGTTTGAAGTGCACAATTGGGATATCGTCTGTGATTAGGCTTGCAGCCAACCTGAACCAAATTCCCTAGGTCGATTTTTGTACATGTTTTTAAGCCGCACAGCTTGAGCGAAGAGCTCTTTTTCTCCACTCATCCACTAGAAATGGCTGTACCAGCTCCAGCTCCACCTTGGGAACCACAAGGTTCTGTCAAGCATTGACAGTGCCATTAAATTACCATGTGATTAATGTTATATTTCAAGAACTGAGTAGGCTATTCAGAGCTGGGAAATCTTCATTCTTCCTCTCCTTGCATATTTTGGTATGATTTGATACAAAAAAATATATTATAGTAAATCAATGAATGTTAAGCTTTCGTTTCATAATTGTATTCAAGGTTTTAATTACAACGATAAAACATAATATAAACTAAAAAGGGAAAGAAAAAATAGAGAGAATAAAAGCAGCAAGAAAACAAAACAGGGGCAAAAAAAAAAGAAGGGAGGGAGGGAAACCCTAAGAAAGCAACTTCTCACTCTTATCATGACAAGTACAAGCAGTCTTCAACTTATGATTGTGGGAGGTATACCCCAAAAGGACAGTGCCAGAAACCTCATAGCACCAGAAATCTCAGAAAACAGTGCCAAGAGACTCAAGCCTGCCCTTCCCCCTTTAAGAAAATAAAGAATCACCAGTTTAAGTTAAAAAAAAACTCAGAGCAGCCCTGCTAACAGAGCTGACAATAGAAACACTTAAGTAGAGTCATTAAGATAAGGAGAATCAGGCTAAAAATAACTCACCACAGCAAAACCAGAACTCCCTTTCTCCTGCCCCCTGACAAGATTAATCCCCAGGATAGGAAAGACAAAGGTTTCTGTGATAGGATTAGCTCTCATCCAAACCAGGACAAAGCCATTAAGCCATAATAGGAATTGCCCAAAGCCCCTTCATTACATCACCCAGCAAGATTCAACCAAGCCTGGGACACAGACAGCCTACAAAGTTAGCTAAAACCCCTGCCCCCTGTGAGTCTGACAGCCAATGGGATACATTTCTTGTACAGGAACAGGAAACTCTAAGGCAGGGCCCAAGAGAGTGTATAAAGATCCGTATCTAGATCCGTTCCAGTCGGGCTTCAGGCCTGGGTACAGCACGGAAACGGCATTGGTCGCATTGGTTGATGATCTCTGGAGGGCTCGGGACAGGGGTTGTTCCTCTGTCCTGGTCCTGTTAGACCTCTCAGTGGCTTTTGATACCATCGACCATGGTATCATGCTGCACCGGCTGGAAGGGTTGGGGGTGGGAGGCACCGTTTTACGGTGGTTCTCCTCCTTTCTCTCTGACCGGTCGCAGTCTGTGTTGACAGGGGGGCAGAGATCGACCCCGAGGCCCCTTATATGTGGGGTGCCGCAGGGATCGGTTCTCTCGCCCCTTCTGTTCAACATTTATGTAAAGCCGCTGGGCGAGATCATCCGTGGTTTCGGGGTGAAGTACCATCTGTACGCTGATGACACCCAGCTGTACATCTCCACCCCGGACCACCCCAACGATGCCCTTGAAGTGATGTCCCAGTGCCTGGAGGCCGTGCGGATCTGGATGGGGAGAAACGGGCTCAGGCTCAACCCATCCAAGACCGAGTGGCTGTGGTTTCCGACGTCCCGATATAGTCAGCTGGCGCCATCGCTGGCTATTGGGGGCGAATCATTGGCCCCCACGGAAAGGGCTCGTAACTTGGGCGTCCTCCTGGACTCACGGCTGTCTTTAGAAGAGCACTTGACGGCCATGACCGGGAGGATTTTTCATCAGGTTCGCCTGATTCGCCAGTTGCATCCCTTTCTAGATCGGGACTCGTTACGCACAGTCACTCATGCCCTCGTCACCTCTCGTCTGGACTATTGTAATGCTCTCTACATGGGGCTCCCCTTGAGGTGCACCCGGAGGCTCCAACTGGCGCAGAGTGCGGCCGCGCGGGTGGTTATGGGAGCAACATGGAGCTCCCATGTAACACCTCTCCTGCGCGAGCTGCACTGGCTCCCGGTGGTCTTCCGGGTGCGCTTCAAGGTTCTGGTTACCACCTTTAAAGCGCTCCATGGCTTGGGACCTGGTTACTTACGGGACCGCCTACTACCATCAACAGCCTCCCACCGACCAGTACGCTCCCACAGAGAGGGGCTCCTCCAGATGCCGTCGGCCAAACAATGTCGGCTGTCGGCCCCTAGGGGGAGAGCCTTCTCTGTGGGGGCACCGACGATCTGGAATGAGCTCCCCCCAGAGATACGGAGGATTCCGGATCTGCGCACCTTCCGCCGCGAGTTGAAGACGCTTTTGTTTCATCAAGCTGGCCTCGCCTAAATCTTCTCCCTTTTAAGTGTAAATTCTAAATTTTTAATGGATTTTAAAATATGGGTATTTTAAATTGGGTATTAATTCAGCCAAATTTATTTAATTCATTTTATTCGATTTTAAATTTTGTATATCTATGTGTTTTATTTCATGGCTGTGCACCGCCCTGAGTCCTTCGGGAGTAGGGCGGTATAGAAATTCAATAAATAAATAAATAAATAAATAAATATATACATCTCTCCACTCCATGTGCTCTTTTTTTGCCCAGGACCCAAAAAACCCATGCGGTCCTGTCCACCATTAAACCATCCTTCCAAGCAGTCTCCATGTTTCCAGTGTCTTTCTTCCCACTTGGAACTGAACCCAGATGGACATTTCTTCCAACATGATCACAGCTGGGACCAGAATTTCTATGGCAAAGCAAGGCAGCTGTCGAATCAGTCACATCCAATTTTACAACCTTTTTTGTCACTGTTGTTAGCTGAATCACTGTAGTTGTTAAGTGAATCACATGGCCGTTAAGCAAATTTGCCTTCCCCGCTGACTTTCCTTGTTCGCATCTGGCTGGGAAGGTAGCAACTGGTGATCACCTGACCCCAGGACTCTGCAACCATCATAAATACATCCACTCAAATTTGGATCATGTGACCCTGGGGATGCTACAACAGTCATAAATGCAAAGACCAGTCATAAGTCACTTTATTCAGTGCCATTGTAACTTCAAACAATCACTAAACAAATGGTTGTAAGTTGAGGACTACCTGTACAAACAATTTCACTATCTTTTCATCTCCCCTTAATGAACAAATATAAAACTCTTCATTCCATAACTCAACACTTTAACTGCAGGCACGTGCAAAAAAATAAAGTCTTCTCCAATCCAGATGTCAGCAAAAAGTCCCAACAGAGCCCTAAAACAATAATATTAACACATATAAAACTCAGCATTCCATATCTCAACTCTTAACTGTAAAAGAAATCCACAATCCCATAAAGTGGTCCCAGTACTATAATGTGAAGAAAGACTTAACTTTAACATGATAAAGAGGGACAATTTCTCCTTTAAAGAGAACAAGCTCACAAAAATGCCTTACTTTAAGTGAAAGAACAGTTAGATACCAATCCAGAATAGTTAGATATCAGATTAGGATACAGAAAGAAACTCTAGGGGGGAAAAAAACTTAAATGTAAATGTTAACATGTTGACTATAAGCAAATCCAATGCACAATATTTTTCTAGTCTAGATGTCAGCAAATCCACAGAACACAATCCAAAATTTTAACCCTTATCTCACAAATCAAGTTTGTTTTCCTGTCTTTTGGGTTAAACAATCACACACTTTAATCCCTTCAGATGATTATTGATCCTTGTTTCAAATTTCTTCAAAGCTTTAAAAAGTCTTTTTTGTAAATCCAGCAAAAAGAAATTATTCCAATTGCTTTCTGGAATTGACGTTTTTATTTCCTTCCTAATTTTTAAAGCCTCACCCAATATTGTTTTTTTATGTCTAATCACAAATTCTTGTTCACGTTCTCAGTTAGACTTCGTTGTAACAGCTTCTTCTGGGAACAGGCTGTTCTTAAGAAGACACAACATGGTTGACATTACTGATTCAAAGTCCCAGTGCAATTCCTCAAAAATCTTTCTGGACACCATTATAAGTTGGTTGTCTTGTGTCTCCAATATCAAAAATATGTTTTTTTCCCCATAAAATTGTACTTATTCTTCAAAATTAATTTCAGTCTTGGTATTCAAAATCAACCATTCCAATATTTTCTGAGCCCTTAATCAATTAAAAAATGTATGTAGCCCAAACTTTTGTTTTTCGCTGTTTACTTTAAATCCTTAAAGGTTATAAGATATAGCTTTATATTAAGGATTGATGGCACTCAACTGGTGTTTCCAGCCTTGTCATTTTGAAGGTGTCTTGAAAGCAATTTTTAGCTATTTCCAAAAGCAAAGGCAGTGTGAACTGAATGTCCTTTGGAAGGTTCCAACTGCAGCTGGAGCAAAATGGCAAATTCCCTTAGCTCCTGGTTCTTCCATCTTCCAGAGGCTTTGCAGCAGGGGTGAAATCCAGCAGGTTCTGACAGGTTCTGGAGAACCGGGAGTGGAAATTTTGAGTAGTTCGGATGTTGGAAGAAACATCCTTCTGGGTTCTGCTCCAAGTGGGGAAACAGACACTGGAAACATGGAGACTGCTTGGGAAGATGGTTTAATGGTGGACAGGATCACATGGCTTGAGTTCCTGAACAGAAAAGGGCGAGATGCTGCGAGTCCCTGGGTTTTTATGCTCTCCCTGGCTCTGAACTTCCTGGGGCCCAGAAAGAGTATCCTGATTGGTTGTCAGACTCCCAGGGGGTGGGGGTCTTAGCTAGCCTTGCTGGCTGATAGTCACATGTGCTTCCCAGGTCACATGTGGTGAGTTCTGCTGCTATTGTGTAGAGGGCTAATCCTCTCTTTGTTGGATCTTTGGCAATTCCTACTATGACTCTGCCTGAAGGAGGTAGATCTTTGTTATGTAGAATAGACTGGCCCAGGCCTTAATGGCCCATTGACAAAGGGTGGGGGCAGGAAGATGGGAGCTGCTTTAAAATATGCTTATCCATTTCTCATCCAGGGAAATATAATATTTTGCCTTTTTCATATTTCCTAAAATATTTCACTCTTCCAGGAAAAGGGTGGGTGCTAACTTCCTACACGGAGAACCGGCAAATACCATCTCTGTCTGGCCCCAGAGTGGGGTGGGAATGGAGATTTTGCAATATCGTCCCCCCAGGATTGGGGAGAGAATGGGGATTTTGCAGTATCCTTCCCCTGGAGTGGGGTGGGAATGGAGATTTTGCAGTATCCTTCCCCTAGAGTGGGGTGGGAACGGAGATTTTGCAGTATCCTTCCCCTGCCATGCCCACCAAGTCACACCACGCCCACAGAACCGGTATTAAAAAAAATGGATTTAAAGACTGCTTTGCAGTGTCTTCATGAAAAGCAGACAGAACACAGCTTGGGTGATCTCTATGTCCTCACTTGATCCAGAGAGAGGAAAAAAGGGCCTTCCAGTTGTTAGACACAATCATTGGTCTCCCACAATAACAATTCTGGTTACCCTGCCCAGAAGAAATGAATAGTGTTGGCAAGGCCACGAAATATTATTCCAAGATATTGAGAGATATTTATTACTGGAGGAACATGAAGTACCATATTAATCAAGAATTTAATAGTATACATTCGTAAGTTATTGAAAGATTTACCAATTCACCATATACAAATGTTACTATACTGTTCTTTGTTTATTCATGATTTTGCTTCTATTATGTAACACACGTGCAAGGGCTAATTAGATGTAAACAATCTTTTAAGTAACAGAGATTTTTATTTTATTTTCCTCCCTCTTCTCTTGTCATGAATTCAGCTGACTTGCCTCTTTATAGAAATAATCATATATAATTTGCATCAACTTTAATGAGCACTTACGTCGCAGAAGAGCTTTTCTTACAGAGTAATTCATACCTTTAAAAAATTCTGCATAACAAAAATGAACAAATTCAGGAGGATGCATTGCAGCAGATTAGAACGACTCCAGTGTATATTTTAAGGCTTGATTTGCCCCATTATGAGTCAACCCTGATTTAAAAACCCTACAAAAAAAACTCGAAGGCAAATCTGTATCCTTGATTTCAGCAGTCCATACTGTAGGTAGTTTTATTATTAAAATCCATATTTCCAAAAATGTTCCAATTAAAAAGATATTCCATACGAGAATGAAAGACTCACCAAAATCTAAAGAAAATTTTAGCAAAGTTCCTGCTTTTATAACACCTGTGTTCGGGCACTGAGGGTTTTTCTTTTTTTCAAAATGATCTTAAAAATCTAAAATCAATCTAAAAATTCCAACAAGTATAATATTTCCCTTAAATATGTATTGGTTGGGAACGAGGTGGCTGGACGGAGTCACTGAAGCAGTCGGCATGAGCTTAAATGGGCTCCAGAGAATGATAGAGGACAGGAAGGCCTGGAAGAATGTTGTCCATGGGGTCACGATGGGTTGGACACGACTTCACAACTAATAACAGCAACAAATGTATTGGTTGTACCCAGGGGTGGGTTCTAAATATTTTTACTACCGGTTCTGTGGGCGTGGCTTATTTTGTGGGTGTGGTTTGGAGGTCATGTGACTAGGTGGGCGTGGCTAGCTGGTCAGAGTCATTTCTGGAAGGTCCTCACACTTACGACCAGTCCTCGCACTTACAACCTGACTCATTTGTTTGCTTTTAACACTGATCAGCTGTAGGACGGCCCTTTGAAGCCCTGCGGCAAGAGTTTAAACAGTTTTTTTCCCTCTAGTCATCAGCTGGGACTCAGGAGGCAGCAATAGATTGGGGGTGGGACCAAATGAAAGGTAAGAATAACGTGGGGGGGGAGGGCGGGGGAGAGAACCGGTTCGGTGATGTCATATCGTCACCACTACCGGCTCGGCCGAACCGGACCGAACCGGGAGGAATCCACCACTGATTGTACCCAACTAGTAATGAATTTGGCAATATCCATAAGTTTGTGGGGTCTAACTTTTATTGAATGTTCTGACTGAGTAGACCATTGTAAAATTCAGTTTTCCTTATCTAATTGAAATAGACAAGCAGAATCATCTCAAAACTTGACAGTCTGCACTGCCCTGTTCAGGGTCTCAGCCAATCCCATTCATTTGTCATCTCTCTCTTTCCCATTGTTTGTTTCTCCCTCAGTTCTTTGCCAGAATTCTTTGCCTGCCATTATTCAAGCCACACGGCAATCCCAGGGAAAAAAATTCTGTGATTAGTTCTTTGCCTAAAGTTGCTTTATTTTTTTTGTTCGTTCTCTCTCTCTCTCTTTTTTTTTTTTTACTGACAGATACTGTCATTTTGATGAATGAGAACGAGCATTGAGAGAATTGAACTTGTTATATTTAGTACTCAAAACATACTCCTTTTGAGCACCTAGCAACCATATTTAAATTATATTCAAACCGCCAATTCTAGGAGATGCCATTATTTACCCACCCACCCACCCAAAAAAATCATATTCCATTAATTCAGACTAGCAAACATGGTTCCTGGGCATGCAGCAAAGCTAATGAAAGAGCTGAAGACTTCACCCCCATTTAGCAAGAGCAACCTATTTTCTGAGGTTGTTTGTTTCCTCTGAGAGATTGCAAAGAACAGTCTTCCATTTGTTATTTACAACTCTGTTGGAAAAACTGTCCAGTTTAAACCATGATGCAAAAGGAGAATAAAGCTCTCAAACTTCCCTCACGGCTGGGAGTGTCTGCAGAGGATGTCCCCAAAAACACGTGAGCTCTATGCAAATTTGTTCTCCTTTTGTCCTCATGATGATGTGCCAATCTAGACTGCATTTTAAGAAAACCAATGCTGCTTATTATCTTCTGCTTGATCTCTGCAGAGTTAGCCCCGGAATCTTGCTGGATAGGAACCAGGAGCAGCGAGTAGGGAGACGGTGGGCTCTAGTCCTCCCTGAGGCATTCTGAGTGATTCTGAGCCAATAATTCTCTCTCAACCCAACCTACCTTGTGGGATTGTTTTGGAGGAAACTGGCAGTGAGAATATTATGAACAGAGCCTTGAATCATAGAAAATAAAGGCTGGGGATAGATAGATAGATAGATAGATAGATAGATAGATAGATAGATAGATAGATAGATAGATAGATAGATAGATAGATAGATAGATAGATGATTGATGATATTTATTTATTTATTTATTTATTTATTTATTTATTTATTTATTTATTTATTTAATTAAATTTGTATACTGCCCTTCTCCTGCTGGACTCAGGGCGGTACACAGCCAAAATAAAAAATCATCCCAATACAAAATTTAAAATTTATTTAAAAGAATTACACACTTTGGCCCAAAATTTAAAACATCCCAACTAAAACCCATAGACAATTAAAATCTAACATCTCAAAAAAATGGGGGGGGGTTTACACCAGCCCTGCTTGGTGGAAAAGAAAAGGTTTTAGGGCATGGTGAAAAGCCCGGAGATCTGGTATCCTGCGTATCTCCGGGGGCAAGTCGTTCCAGAGGGCAGGTGCTGCCACAGAGAAGGCCCTCCCCCTGGGGGTCGCCAGCCGACACTGCCTGGCTGACGGCACCCTGAGGAGTCCCTCTCTGTGGGAGCGTACTGGCCAGTGGGAGGCTATCGGCGGCAGAAAGCGGTCCCGCAAATACCCAGGCCCTATGCCATGGAGCGCTTTAAAGGTGGTAACCAACACCTTGAAGTGCACCCGGAAGATCACCGGAAGCCAATGCAGCTCACACAGGAGAGGAGTCACATGGGAGCGCCCAGTCGCTCCCATAATCCCCTGCGCGGCCGCATTCTGCACCAGTTGGAGCCTCCAGGTGCTCCTCAAGGGGAGCCCCATGTAGAGAGCATTGCAGTAATCCAGGTGGGAAATGATGAGTGCCTGAGTGACTGTGCGTAAGGAGTCCCGATCCAGAAAGGGATGCAACTGGCAAATCAGGAGAACCTGATGAAAAGCCCCCCTGGCCACAGCCATCACATGCTCTTCTAAAGACAGCCGTGCATCCAGGAGGATGCCCAAGTTGCGAGCCTTCTCCGTGGGGGCCAATAACTCGCCCCCAATAGCCAGCGATGGCACCAGCTGGCTATATTGGGACGCCGGAAGCCACAGCCACTCGGTCTTGGAAGGGTTGAGTTGAAGCCTGTTCCTCCCCATCCAGATCCGCATGGCCTCCAGGCACCGGGACATTACTTCAAGGGCATCGTTGGGATGGCCTGGGGTGGAGATGTACAGCTGAGTATCATCAGCGTACTGATGGAATTCCACCCCAAAGCCACAGATGATCTCACCCAGTGGCTTCACATAAATGTTGAACAGAAGGGGCAAGAAGACCGACCCCTGTGGCACCCCACAAACAAGGCACCTCGGGGTCAACCTCTGTCCCCCTGCCAACACCAACTGCATCCGGTTGGAGAGATAGGAGGAGAACCACCGTAGAACGGTGCCCCCCACTCCCAACCCCTCCAACCGGCGCAGCATGATACCATGGTCGATGGTATCAAAAGCTGCTGAGAGATCTAACAGGACCAGGATAAAGGAACAACCCCTATCCCGAGCCCTCCAGAGATCATCCACTAACACAACCAATGTCGTTTCCGTACTGTGCCCAGGCCTGAAGCCGGAGTGGAGCGGATCCAGATAGACATCTTCATCCAGGTACCTAGGAAGCTGTCGCGCCACCACACTCTCAACAACCTTTGCCAGGAAGGGAAGGTTGGAGACCGGACGGTAGTTAGCCAAAACAGCTAAGATCCAGAGCGGGCTTCTTGAGGAGGGGCCTCACCACAGTCTCTTTCAAGGCAGGTGGCAAGACACCCTCACTCAAGGAAGCATTGATAATCCCCTGGAGCCAGCCTCGCGTAACCTCCCGGGAGGCCAGCACCAACCAGGAGGGACACGGGTCCAATAAACATGTCGCATTCAGCCGCCCCAGTATCCTGTCCACGTCCTCAGGAGCAACAGGGTCGAACTCCTCCCAAATGACATTCTCAAGACTGGCCTCCATCATCCCGTCTGTACCTACCCAGTCAGAGACCAAGCCTTCCCAAATCTGAGTGATTTTATCATGCAGATACTGAACAAAATCCTCAGCATGACCCTGCAAAGGATCCTCCCGCACTCCCAGATGGAGGAGGGAGCGGGTCACCCTAAACAGGGCGGTCGGGTGGTTATCTGCCGATGTGATAAGAGCGGAAAAATAGTTAGATTTTGCCGCTTTTATCACCACAAGGTAGGTCTTAATATGAGACCTCACCCATGTTCGGTCGGATTCGGAGCGACTAGACCTCCAACTGCTCTCTAGGCGTCTTTTCCAGCACTTCCTCTTCCTCAGCTCCTCAGAGAACCAGGGAGCCAGGTAGACTCGGCGACAGGTCAGAGGCCGCAAAGGCATGACTCGGTCCAAAGCATCAGCGGCCGCCCTATCCCAGGCGGCCACCAGCTCTTCAGCCGAGTCATGAGTCAGAGCCTCAGGAAATGGCCCAAGCTCCATCTGGAACCTATCAGGATCCATCAGGCGCCTGGGGCAGAACCATCTGGTCTGTTCCGCCTCCCTGCAGCGGGGTGTGGCAGTTAGAAAGTCAAGCCTAAAGAGGGAATGATCCGACCATGACAAGGGCTCAATCGCTACCGCCCCTATCTCAAGATCATTCATCCACTGCCCAGAGACAAAAATCAAGTCCAGAGTGTGTCCTCCAGTGTGAGTGGGTCTATGAATTAATTGGGTCAGGTCCATGGCCGTCATGGAAGCCATGAACTCCCGAGCCGCCTCAGATGCTTCACCGACAGATGGCAGGTTGAAGTCCCCCATGACCATAAGCCTGTGGGTCTCCACCGCCACCTCGGCAATCACGTTGAGTAGTTTAGGCAGGGCAGCCGACACGTGGCAGGGAGCCAGGTACGTAATCAGCAAGCCCATCTGCCTCCTTTGTCCCCACTTCACCAGGAGGGATTCACATCCAGCTATCTGAGGTACAGTGGCCTCACTTAGAGCGAGACCTTCCTTTACAAGAACCACCACCACCCTGCTCCTCCCCTGGGACCTATCTCTCGGCTCTTCTGATCTGCGGCTGGGCGGCTCTTCAGATGAATCACCAAACCGATAGATAGATAGATAGATAGATAGATAGATAGATAGATAGATAGATAGATAGATAGATAGATAGATAGAGATGATAGATAGATAGAAAGATGATAGATAGATAGATGGATGGATAAATAGATAGATAGAAAGATAGATAGATAGATAGATAGATAGATAGATAGATAGATAGATAGATAGAAAGATGATAGATAGATAGATGATTGATAGATAGATGATAGATATAGGTGATAGATAGATAGATAGATAGATAGATAGATAGATAGATAGATAGATAGATAGATGATAGACAGATGGAAAGATGATAGATAGATGATTGATTGATAGATGATAGATATAGGTGATAGATAGATAGATAGATAGATAGATAGATAGATAGATGATAGATAGATAGATAGATGATAGTTATAGGTGATAGATAGACAGAGAGACAGACAGACAGACAGACAGACAGACTTTCCATCATTTTTACTTCTGTTGTAACACAGCAGCTACGTTCAATCATAATGATCAACTAGTGGTGCAAGATGATGAAAACTGCAGCCTAAAAAATGTGGAGAGCTACAGACATGCACCCAAAAGGAGTGGAACATGCATTGCAAGACACAATGCTCTGCATTGCTGCAGAGACCACTAACAGTAACCTGGGCCAGGAAAGCCTTCCTGCAGAGTTTTCAACAGGATCTGGAATGTCAATCATACAGAACACAGATAGAAGAGAGAGAGAGAGAGAGGGAGGGGGGGAGAGAGAGAGTTAACTTCAGTAAATTTAAGTCTCCCTGGCTGGAGACTTGGGGAAGTTGAAGTGCACACATCTTAAAGTTGCCAAGATTAAGAAGCTCTGCTTTGGATCAATGGCTAATTATCAGACGCACGGCCCCTTATGATGCTAGAAGTGCAGCGGTTTTGCCCTTTTTCTTTCTTTCTGCATTTAGCACATTAAAGAAGCATTAAAGGAGCTTTTAAGTCATCTGTACAGACAGAATGAGGTGACATAATTTTGATCAAGAGGGCCAGAAGAACTTTCTGCAAATGGAGGCGGTGACTACTTTTAATTAGATTTCCTTCCAGAATGGAGGGGAAAAAAAAACCTAATGCATCATGTTAGGTATTAGCTGGGATAAAATGCTATTCTCCCAAATCATTCACAGTTATGCTTGTTTTCTGATCACAGGCAAGCATTGTTACAGGAGAACACACCAAAAAAAAATAAAAATCTATTCAACAGCTCACAATAGGGAATAATGCTCTCTAATCATTCACTCTCTTTGACCCCAGCTGATCTTACAATATTTAGCCACACAGTCACATCGCTCTGCGTACACAGAAATACGTTTGCATGCCACCATCAAATACAATGTGTACTGTAAAATGTGTTCATTTGTTTTTCTTCATGGTGAAGGCCTTGCCAAGGGACCATGCTAATCTTCTCTATATCACTCTCGTCTTAGCATATTTGCTGCCACCCAACCATGTAATGGATGTGACGCTTGACTGAACTAAATCTGCCTTCATTACCGGAGTACAAGCCTCTGCTCTGCCCCTCCAAGTGGGCTCACCTCGGCGTTGTTATCTTCAACAGGATCCATGACTAAGCAATGTTTTGACTGCAGGGCCCTGGACCACACTGGAAAGCATCCATCATTTTTGCAGTTTTATTTAAATCCGGTTTACAGCAATCTGTAGGGTCACAACAGAGCACAGCTGCAATATAAGGATATCTGCAAGAGGGACCTAAAGGCCCTGGGAATGGACATTAACAACTGGGAAAACTTGACCTCCGATCATTCAGCTTGGAGGCTAAAGACGCATCATGGCCTTCTCCAATTCGAAGAGACACTTGTTCGGCAGGCTGAGGCAAAGAGGCAGTCCCGGAACCAGCAAAATCTGGGGGCTGGGCAGGGGACAGAATGTATCTGCCCTCAGTGTGGAAGGGATGGCCACTCTCGAATTGGCCTTTTTAGACACACTAGATGCTGTTTTAGGACCTCTTTCCAGAGCACGATACCATAGTCACTTGAGACTGAAGGATGCCAATGATGAGGATCACAACAACAACGACAGTCTATAATACCATTCCTCCCCATTTAGTATGACAAATGCTGGTGATATAAGCTGTCATTTGCCCCCGTCAAATTAGATTTCCAGACATCTTACAGATTTTACTGACAACATACTGCATTTCAAAGACAGATGCACAGACAACATTTTCAATATGCAAACATTTATCAAAGGAAAGGTAATTCCCTTTGCTACTAGTACTGGAAACCTAGGAAAAAAGCAAAGCACTGTGTAATAGAATTAATATTCATGAAGAAATTTCTGAAGTAGCGCGCCAGGATATTTAAGCGAATTCTAAGAGATACTGTACGAGGTGAGATGTTAAAGAAATTACAGTGGAAATGAATGACAAAAATGCATTCTTTAGACAACTGCTTTAAAGCAGCAGGCTGAAAGTTAAGGCTAAATGAGTAAACTTTCAACTTTGTTTATGGTTTAGTTGTTGGGAAGGCACACGTTTGCTGTGCATTTTATAGAAAAAGTGGTATTATACTTCAAATATTGAACGAAAGATAGAAACCAGCAGCACACTTATTTTTTCATTAAAGTCTTTTGATATGCAGAAATCACTGAGCACCATTGGTAATTTCCAAAGTAACATGGCAGCTGATAATAGCAAGTTTCTAACATCTGATCATTTGTTCAATTATGAGAGTATACTGGGAATTTTCTCAAAATGTTGGTACACAATTATACCAAGAGCCTAGTCAATAGACTGGAGGGCGAGATGAGATGAGATGAGATGAGATGAGATGAGATGAGATGAGATGAGATGAGATGAGATGAGATGAGATGAGATGAGAGGAACAGAGTTGGAAGTGACCTTGTAGGTCCTTTAGTCCAACCCTCCACCCAAGCAGGACATCCTACACCATTTCTGACAAATGGCAGTCCAATCTCTGCTTGAAAGCCTCCAATGATGAAGCTCCCACAACTTCCAAAGGCAAGCTGTTTCGTTGGTTGATTTTTCGCACTGTCAGAAAATCTCTCCAAACTTCTCGGTTGAATCTCTCCTTGGTCAGTTTCCATCCATTATTCCTTGTCTGGCCTTCAGGCAGTGGTGGGATTCAAGTAATTTAACAACTGGTTCTCTGCCCTAATGATTTCTTCCAACAACCAGTTTGCCAAACTGCTCAGAAAGTTAACAACTGGTTCTCCCGAAGTGGTGTGAACTGGCTGAATCCCACCACTGCCTTCAGGTGCCTTGGAAAATAGCTTGACCCTTTCCTCTCTGTGGCAGCCCCTCAAATATTGGAAGACTGCTATCATGTCTCCCCTGGTCCTTCTCTTCACTAGACTAGCCATGCCCAGTTCCTGCAACCGTTCTTCATATGTTTTAGTCTCCAGTCTCCTCATCATCCTGATTCTCTGCACTTTTTCCTAAGTCTCAACATCTTTTTTTATAGTGTGGTGACCAAAACTGGATGCAGTATTCTAGGTGTGGTCTTACTAAGGCTTTATAGAGTGGTATATATAGATAGAGTAGCCTCTCCCTGAGAGTCCCCCAAAAGCAAGGACATCTAGAGATGAAGTAGAAGCAGTGAAGAACAACTGTAAAAGAAGACCAGAGGTGAACGTAATGGTATGTGAGAAAGACCATGAGAAACAGAGTGAAGAGATGCTGCCTAGGGAAAAATCAGATAAGAAGCTCATAGCTGCATAAGAGGCAGAGAAAGAGAAGGGGGCCTGCTCTAACTTCTCAGGCTGTAAAGGACACAATGGGAGATTGGTATTTTCAGGCTTTTTAAAAGTAGCCTTACAATTTAGAAGAATAAACGCATCTAATTGTGTTTCCTGTATGGCCTTCCATGTATGTATGGATTCCACAAGGCAAAACCAGAGATGTTGAGTGGAATAACGTTTTGTGATGGGAGAGATCAGAAATCTGAGGCAAGATTTTAGATTTACCATATTTGTTTGAAAAGACTACAATTTCCCCAAATATTTTGGGGAAGGTTTTCTTTACTTTGCTGTGAAGGCAGACCATATTTCCAAAAGGCACGAGAAATCTTTTATTTCCTTTCTGTTCAATCATGTCTGATTCTCATAGACCAGGGGTGTCAAACTCGATTTCATTGAGGGCTGCATCAGGGTTGTGTTTGACCTCAGGGGGCTGGGGTGGGTGTGGCCATGGTGGGTGTGGCCATCTTGACGTCACTCCTGTCGGGGGCACCTGTGGTGGCCTGAGTGTTCTGCCAGAGAAAACAGGCTCCCAAGCTCCGTTTTTGGCTGCCACAGCCTCCTGCAACCCTCTGCCAGTGAAAACGGAGCTCGGGAGCCTATTTCCCCTGCAGAAGCATCGCGGGCCGGTCCTTCGCTGTTTCCAGGTCAGCCCTGCGGGCAGGGGTGAAATCCAGCAGGTTCTGACAGGTTCTGGAGAACCGGTAGCGGAAATTTTGAGCAGTTTGGAGAACCGGCAAATGCCACCTCTGGCGGGCCCCAGAGTGGGGTGGGAATGGAGATTTTGTAGTATCCTTCCCCTGCCACATTCACCAAACCATGCCCACAGAACTGGTAGTAAAAAAAATTGGATTTCACCACTGCCTGCGGGCCAGATCTAAGTACCCCTTGGGCCGGATCCGTCCCCCGAGCCTTGTGTTTGATACCCCTGTCATAGACTGTCTGGGCAAATCCCTGCAGTTTTCTTGGCAAGGTTTTTTCGAACTGATTTGTCATTCCCTCCTTCCTAGGGCTGAGAGAAATCATCCACTTGGCTTCATGCCTATGGCAGGACTAGAACTCACGATGGTCTCCTGTTTCTAGCCTGATACCTTAACTACTACACCAAAATGGCTCTCGTGGGAAATTTTATTGCCATGTAAATAACAGCATCAGATATTGTGGGGCATTTCAAATAGATACGAGCAGTGGTGGGATGCAGAGGTGGGTTTCAGCAGGTTCTTACCAGTTCTGGAGAACCGGTAGCAGAAATTTTGAGTAGTTCAGAGAACCGGTAAATATCACCTCTGACTGGCCCCACCCCCATCTACTCTCTGCCTCTGGAGTCCCAGCTGATCGGGAGGAAATGGGGATTTTGCAGTAACCTTCCCCTGGAGTGGGGTGGGAATGGAGATTTTATAGTATCCTTCCCCTGCCACACTCACCAAGCCACACCCACAGAACCGGAAGTAAAATTTTGAAACCCACCACTAGTGGGATGCTGTCAATTTAACAACCAGTTCGATGAGCACACGCTTTGTGCATGCATACACGCACACACACCTAAGGCACTTGTGCGCAGCGCTGAAAATGGAGCATTTAGAAACACACCTTCCAAGTCAGCAATGGTAAGTAGAACAGCGAAGGGGGGAGGAAATCAGCTGTGCCACGCGATTGAGATGAGCTACAAAGCAGGAAATAAAGGACAGGATAGAGCAGGGGCGGGTGGGCGGAGCCAACTGATCGTCGGCGCTACTGGTTCACCTGAATTGGTCTGAACCGGCCGAATACCACCTCTGGATACGAGCATGTGAAAATATAGGAGGGTGGATTTCTTTATTTGACTTGTCTCCACATTTATTTAGTGGGGTACGTGACTAGAAAAGTTTCAGAAACAATGAGAGTGAAAGCTTATTAGATTTCTTAAATTTCCCCAGCAAACTCCTGTTAGCTCTCTTTGTTCAGTCAGTGAGCTCTGACTTCAAAGCCTACCTTGCCTTTTATTCCTCCTATAGTCTCTGCTTCCCTCAGCAGGATGTGACTAATCAATCACCTGCGATGAGCAATCACTAGCTCTCAAAACATACCAGCTGCAATCAAGAATTCGGGAGGAAAGAGCCTTTCCACCCTGCCTAGCCCACCCCACATTCCCTCGGATCAAGTCAGCCTCCTTGGTCATCTCTCTTTCTTCTTGGGGGAATTCCAATGGGGACCTGCTCCTTTTCCTGTTTGATGAGCCAGTGTTTAGGGCACTGGTGGAATTCAAATGTTTTTACTACCGGTTCTGTCGGCGTGGCTTGGTGGGTGTGGCAGGGGAAGGATACTGCAAAATCTCCATTCCCACCCCACTCCTGGGGGAAGGATACTGCAAAATCTCCATTCCCACCCCACTCCAGGGGAAGGATAATGCAAAATCTCCCATTCCCTCCCCACTCCTGGGGGAAGGATACTGCAAAATCCCCATTCTCTCCCTACTCCTGGGGGAAGGATATTGCAAAATCTCCATTCCCACCCCACTCCAGGGGAAGGATAATGCAAAATCTCCCATTCCCTCCCCACTCCTGGGGGAAGGATACTGCAAAATCCCCATTCTCTCCCCACTCCTGGGGGAAGGATATTGCAAAATCTCCATTCCCACCCCACTCTGGGGCCAGCCAGAGGTGGTATTTGCCAGTTCTCTGAACTACTCAAAATTTCCGGTACCAGTTCTCCAGAACCTGTCAGAACCTGCTGAATAGCACCCCTGGTTTGGGGGTACCTTTCAGCCATTTTAATACTTCGTGTGACTTTGCCTTTGAGAAAAGCAGTAACAAGCATGATTCTCATGGCATATACTGTAACTGCAAACCGTCTACCCACCTAAAGTGATAAATTTAGAAGTAAAAAACCACTATGTTGCTCTGGCGTCTACTGTAACCCTGCCTTGACTGTCTGTGGTACAGAAAAGCTGGTACAGAAGATGATAACAATGTTCTGTCCCCGTCTCACACACGCACACAGATAGCCAGGGGTTAAATAAAACTGGCAGACAACAAATTCTTTCAATAAGAGGATTGGCAGCAACCCAGTAGCTGCTTGCCAAGAACTTTACTCATAGAGGGAGGGGTTGTTCCTCCGTCAGATAAACCCAAACAAGATACACACAGTTCAAGAATTGTCAAGTCCAGTCCATATTAAATCCAAGGCAGATAACATTGTTTCAAAGATACAATGTGACTCGCTAGTAGTTAGTTTTGTCTGTCACAGAGTCTGAATGACCACCTCACCCCCTTTTATCCCCTGTGGGGTGTGGTCCAGTGACTCAGCTTAATCTCTGGCATGCCTCCTTTTCTGCTGCATGCACCTGTCTTTCCAACGCTGGCATGGATCCAGCCAAGACTTATCTCCGTCACTGTCCGACTGCGAGGAGATACCTGGCTCCTGGCCAATCTCTTCTCCTTCGGGAGACACCTGAGGCATTGCCAGAGAGGAGGGTCCTGGAGAGGGAGGCCTGGCCAACTCCTCTCCTTCATGTTCGGAGCCTTCTCCCTCCAATAAGTCGGCCTCGGGGGTCAGAGTCACAACAACAAGCAAGGGTGAAAAACAACAGACTTGACTGATTTTTTAAAGCTTGCTTTTTGCTGGCCAGGCGGTACTTATCAGATCTGAGAAATGCTTGTTTTACTGATAAGAAATGCTTATTAGGGAGACATCTGCTTGTTTAGTTAACCTCTAAGAGGGCATGATGCTTGCTTGAGACCATGAATATAAAGCTGTTGGGACTTGATTGGGGTGGGAGGGGCACACCTGCTTTGAAGAAAAATTCCCAGGTGCCCTATCCTGCACAGAATAAGGTTGTTGCTATCTCCGCCCTTGGTGTGCGATTTGTTGGCCAATAGCATACCAGGCATGATCCAGTGGTTCTTGGGATAACATGAGATAATACACTGAACTAAAACTCCCCTTGCCACTTATCCTCTTGAGTTTGACTTGTGATTATATCCGCTCTTCTAATAACTCCACGATAGTCTGCTGTTGCTAGACAAAAATTTATCTTGCCACTTGATTTTAGGCACTATCTGCAAATAGGCATTTACTGAAGTATTGTTTGGAAATTGTTGAGGTTTTTTGAGGTTTATAGAAGCCTCTAAGAGTACTGTGAGTGACCACACAGAGGACAAAAGTCTATGTTTCTAACAGGGGTGAAATGCTCCCGGTTCGGACCAGATCGCCCCATCTGGTAGCGATGGCGACGGGTGGTTCGGAGAACTGGTAGCAAAAATCCCTGCCCAGCTGAGCCGTGCAATCATCAGAGGCTTTTTATTATTATTATTATTTTTAAAAGCATTTTTTCTACAACCTCTTCGGCCGAAAAAATGCTTCTTAAAGTAATAACAAAAAGCCTCTGATGATCGCGCAGCTCAGCTGGGATCGTCAGAGGCTCTTAAAAGCATTTTTTCTACAACCTCTTCAGCCAAAGAGGTTGTAGAAAAAATGCTTTTAAAAGCCTCTGATGATCCCAGCTGAGTTGCCTGATCATCAGAGGCTTTTAAAAATATTTTTTTACAACCTCTTCGGCCAAAAAGGTTGTAGAAAAAATGTTTTTAAAAGAAAAAAAAAGCCTCTGATTATCAGGCAACTCAGCTGGGATCATCAGAGGCTTTTAAAAGGAAAAAAAAGCCTCTGACAATCAGGCAACTCAACTGGGATCATCAGAGGCTTTTAAAAGCATTTTTAAAAAGCATTTTCGGCTGAAGAGCTTGTAGAAAAAAATGGTTTTAAAAGTTAATAAAAAAAGTTGGCCATGCCCACCCAGTCACATTACCCCCCAAGCCATGCCCACAGAACCAGTAGTAACAAATTTTACATTTCACCACTGGTTTCTAATACATCTTTCCCACCGGAACAGCTTTTCATTATCATTAAGCCCTGTCAAGGGTTGCTGCAGGAAAAAAATATTAAATGGGATGAATATTCCTCAATACATTTGATATTTTTAAGATACTGGGTTGCTTGGGGATTTCCAACTACCAGATATTTGCCTGAGGCTTCGAGGATGCTCATGTAAAAGCTACCCTGAGTCGTGGATAAGCAGATAGCTAGAGAAACTGAACTTATACAT
This sequence comes from Pantherophis guttatus, assembly GCF_059756535.1. Classification (NCBI taxonomy): domain Eukaryota; kingdom Metazoa; phylum Chordata; class Lepidosauria; order Squamata; family Colubridae; genus Pantherophis; species Pantherophis guttatus. The sequence goes on along the minus strand of NC_142068.1, from coordinate 81,264,807 downwards.
TCATATCTGCAAATCTGTTTCAGCATTATTTATTTATTTATTAAATTTATTTGCCGCTCATCTCATATGTAATAACTTTGGGCAGCTTACAGCATAAAAATGTTAAAACCATTACATAGCATTGTCGCAGGCAAAAGACTCCAACTTGCAGGTCATATACTCAGTATGGAGAACAATCGAATTCCCAAGATGACAATGAGATAGACCCCATCCCAGTGGTGGAATTCAATTTTTTTTACTACCGGTTCTGTGGGCATGGCTTGGTGGGCATGGCAGGGGAAGGATACTGCAAAATCCCCATTCCCTCCCCACTCCTGGAGGAAGGATATTGCAAAATCTCCATTCTCACCTCATTCTGGGGCCAGCCAGAGGTGGCATTTGCCGGTTCTCCGAACTACTCAAAATTTCCGCTACCAGTTCTTGTGACCCTGTCAGAACCTGCTGAATAGCACCCCTGCCCCACCCCCAATGCCAAAAGACTAAGAGAATGCCCTCTTACATGGCAAAGAACGTTCATAGACGACTTTAAGCATCACATGAGAAGACACTGAAGGACTCACCTGAAACCAAAAATACTGCAGATCCCTTGCTGCCCAATATGCCACATGACACAGGAGGATCTAATGCTATGCTAAAGTTAAAAACATTAAAATAAACAGCATATCTATTGTTCAGTCATCCTTTATGTGTAGAAGTATATGGGGAGACAGCCCACATGGCAGGTGTTAAGGATATTGTTGTTGTGTTACCAACCAGCAGAGTGTAGAACACAGAGAAATGTTGCTGAGAGCAATGAATAAGAGATGTGCAAACTGGTTTATCAAAAGTTTACTTTATAGTGAAAAAACAATCTCATAGTCTTTAAATCAATCCAAGTCTTTGCCAGTTAAATCAGTCCGAAGTTACAGATATCTTCTTACCACACAAACAGTAGTTGGTTAGAATAACAAACTCACTCTGGTTCACAAACCACGATGGTAGCAGATCCATCCAAACGATGATAGCCCAATGATAGCAACTCCACACACTATGGTAGCTTATCATCAACTGAATACGTTACAGTACCTTTCTGCTCTGCCCTCTATTTTCACGTACCTGTGTGGAGCAGGTATTAGGATCAGCTCACCTAGCAGCCAGGCTACTATTTAAGAAAGTAGAGTACTTCCAGGAATTTTGCCTCTTCCAAAAGCATGGAAAATCCTTGCTAATGATTGAAGAGCATTCACAGAACACACTTGTTGGAAGAGCTGGGGGTTTCACTCTAGAGCGGAGTGGAGCGTAGCGGAACGGAACGGAATGGAATGAAACGAAACGAAACGAAACGAAACATAACAGTGACCAAGTGTGATTAGATTCCTAAGGAATTTATCTCCAGTGCATTAGCTTTCAGTGTACATGCAAAACAACAAAATCATTATTATCATTATCATCAACATATCATCATTTAATAATCATTTAAGAGATGAACAGGAATGTGCTCTAGCGACAAACTTATCAAATGAAACGTCATTTTAGCAGGAAGAAAACTTGGGTCAGCAGAGGAGTTCCTCTGAAATCTGGTGTCCCTTGTCTTATCAGTTGTATACATTTTCCCAGACTCTGGTGGTAGTCTTCTGATTGGTCAGAGCCCAAGGTATGATATACTCCCCAAAATGCTGGCTCTGAATGCTGTTTGGCTGTTCCATCCTGAAAAATTCCATCTTAATTATTACTGAAGAAAAACCCAAAGGTCTACCTGGCCTCTGTCAGGTCTTCCATCACTTCTACTCATTTTAATAACACATTAAGGAAGCTCTTCTTGCTTACTCCCTAAATAAACAAGTTATATAACTAAGGTTTATAAGCATGTGTGCATTTATTGAAGCTAGTGTTCGAGTATCCATCTATGTTCCAAGGTGTCTATTACTAATACTATCTATAAAGTAATACCAAGCAGTAATCAATATATAAGGTTCAACAGTACCTCTAAACAGTGGAGTAAGGTAAAGGTAAATGTTCCCCTCGCACATATGTGCTAGTCGTTCCCAACTCTAGGGGGCAGTGCTCATCTTTGTTTCACAGCCGAAGAGCCAACGCTGTCTGAAGACATCTCCGTGGTCATGTGGCCGGCATGACTCAACGCCAAAGGCACACAGAACGTCGTTACCTTCCCACCAAAGGTGGTCCCTATTTTTCTACTTGCATTTTTTACGTGCTTTCGAACTGCTAGGTTGGCAGAAGCTGGGACAAGTAACGGGAGCTCACCCCGTTATGCGGCACTAGGTATTCGAACCGCTGAACTGCCGACCTTTTGATCGACAAGCTCAGCATCTTAGCCACTGAGCCATCGTATCCCTCAAACAGTGGAGTACAAAGGCATAAATATTCTGTCTATTACAATAGGCCTATCTCAAAGGTGAGTTCTACATTTGGGAAGGCAACAGGCCATTTAGGACACAGAATAATAGACTTGGAAGGGACCTTGGAGGTTTTTTAGTCCAACCCCCTGCCCATGGCCAGAGATCCTATATCATTCTGGACAAAACTCAGATGGTATGATGGCAAATATGCCTGTCTGGTTTCCCTACTTCTACTCAAGTTGGGCTATGGATTTGACCACAATGAACATGGAGCCAGTTAAAACATTGAATTATTTGTAATATTCTCTTGTGTCTTCTGGGTTGCATAAAGAAGCAAGCTTTACAATTCCCAATGAACGTAAACGAAATGAAAATCATCCAAAGATAGCAAAAACAGATCATCTGCTCAAACATCTGCCCTATAATAATCCAATTCAGACTTTCAGATATTTTTGAAAACACCATAATATTTGTTTTATTTCAGTTTAATTGCTGTACCTTGTGGAGGAAGACCAAGGAGCCTTTAAACCTACTAATGTCTATGAAAGAATCGTTCCGATAGATAGAGAATCAGTAGTGGGTTTCAATTTTGGCTGCTACCGGTTCGCTCGTGGGTGCGCACGCTCACACGCATGCACAACACTTTTGCGCACGCACAGAGACGTCTGGGCGGGTAGGCAGAGCCTCCCGCCACCACCAATACCAGTTCGCCTGATCCAGGACGAACTGGTAGCAACACACCACTGTAGAGAATGAATAATAATATGCTACCAACCTGCCTAGAATATTCAGTGGGTGAAATTCTCTTTGTCAGATAATTGACCATGCCATTTAGAAAGAAATTGATTAATAGTGGGGCAATAATGTAGCCTTGTTTAATTCCTCTTACAGGAAAGACCAAATCAGAGAACTGCCTGGCAGTTTCCGTCTTACAATATGATTAGTGCTTCCGTACATCTTGGAGATAAGATTAAGCAGCTATTAATCAAGTATCTCTCTGAACTTCTCTCATAATATATTTCTAGAGATATTATCAAAGGGCTCCTTAAAATGAATGCACTGAATGAATAACAGAATAAGAAGGAACCATGGAGGTCTTCTAGTCCTAAACCTATATCATTTTAGACAAACGGTTGTCCAATTTCTTCTTAAAAACTCCAGTGTTGGAGCATCCACAATTTCTGGAGGCAAGTTCTCCCATTTACCAACTGTCAGGATGTTTCTGTTTAGTTCTAGGTTGGTTCTCTCCTTGATTAGTTTCCATCCATTGCTTCTTGTCCTACCTTCAGGTGTTTTGGAGAATAGGGGGTCAACCTATTTTCACCACTGAATTTCATTTTGTTAGATAGGGCCCAGTGTTCAAGTCTGTCAAGATCTTTCTATATCTTGAGCGTATCTTCTGGAGTATTGGCTATTCCTGCCAACTTGGTGTTGTCTGCAAGTCCCCCTTCTATCCCCTAATCTAAATCATTGATATTGAAGAGTACTGGGCCTAAGACACAACCTTGGAATACCCCATTGCATACTTACCCTCATGTAGATGCAATTCCATGGCCACATTTTTCTATCTTATCAAGAAGTTGTGGTCTACTTTTTCAAATGTCTTACTGAAGACCAAGTAAATTATATCCACAGCATTTCTCTAGTCCACTAATTTTGTCACTTTGTCAAAGAATGCAATAAGATTTGTCTGGCATGATCTGTTTTTGACAAACCCACGTTGACTTCTGGTTATGACTCCATTAGCCTCTAGGTGTTCTCATTGCTTGATTATCTTTTCAGAATCTACTCAGGTATTGAAGTTAGGCTGATAGGTCTGCAGTTTCCTAGATCCGTTTTTTTTTTTTTTCCTTTTTCAATATGGGGACTATGTCAGCTGCCTGGTGCTCCACAATCTTTGAAAAATATAGTTCAGTGGTTTTGAGATCACGTCTGACAATTCCTTCAGAACCTTGGAGTGTAATCCATCTGGTCCTGGTGATTTGAACTCATCTAGAGTAGATAGATGTTCACTTATTATTTTCTATTCTTGTATTCTTGTATTGCATTTCTTGTATTCCTAATCTGCATTTTAAAAGGGTGTTTGTTTTTTGTTTTTGTTTGTTTATGTAAATTGGACTATTTTTTCCTTTTGTGTAAAGACAGATGTAAAAAATGAGTTAAGCATTTCTACGTTCTCTTTGCGGCCATTTTCTCCCATTAATGGACCGATCATTTCCTTGACTTTTTCCTTTTTTACATGTTGAAATAAGCTTTTTTTAATTATTATTTTACTTTTTGTTGACCCTGAAGCTGACATATATGTAGCCATGTTTTATTGTAGTCACTTCCTATTCTTTTTTCTAAACTTTCTCTAGGTATTCTTTTGTTGCAAGTCTTAGTTTATTTTGAGCCTTAACTTTCCTGACTTCATCTGTTCAGGTTTCGGCTATTTGCTGATATTTTGCCTTACTTATGTGCCCTCTTTCCACTTTTTATATTTATCTTTTTTAGCTTTCAGTTTATCAGACAGTTCTTTGTGGCGCCCTGCCGGTTTCTTTTGCGATCTTTTCTTTTTCTTTTTCATTGGAATTGTGCTAGACTGGGCTTTTATAATCTCACTTTTCAAAGTTTACCAAGTTTCTTGTTTTCCCCTTGATGATTCTCATCCATGGAATCCTTCTCAGGCTCTCTCTATCTTTATTGAAATCAGCTCTCTTGAAATCCAAAACTCTAGTTTAACTTTGTTCTATTGCTTGTGCTTGCATAATGTTGAATTCCAATATTGCATGACCATCCCACTTCACCCCCAAGGTTTCTGTAACTTCAACGTCTTCTATTATTTCACCTTTGTTGATAAGAATTAAATCCAGTATGGCTGACTGTCCTGCTCCAGATCACATGGACACACACCATGGAAAACTCATGGGATTTATTGAAGCTTTCCAGGCAAGGTACAAAGTCCAAGGTCTACCATCCAGAGCCTGGAGAACAGGGTTCAAGGCAAAGGCAAGTCCAAGTCCAAGTCCATGGGCACCCACCATCTGGAACGAACTCCCCCCAGAGATACAGAAGATTCCGGATCTGCGCACTTTCCGCCGTGCCCTCAAAACATTCCTGTTTCAGCAGGCCGGCCTGGGCTAACTTTCCCTTTATATTGCTTTTTGATTTTATTTTAAACTGGGATGTCTTGAATTATCTAGGACCAGAATGTTTAGTATATTTTAATTGGTTTTTTATTATTAACGTTTGTATTACATGTATTTTTATCGTTCGCTGTTCACCGCCCTGAGTCCCTTAGGAATAGGGCGGTATATAAATTTAATAAATAAATAAATAAATAAATAAATAAGAGCCAAGTCCAAGAGTCAAGGCAGGATCCAGGGTTTAAAATCTACAGTCGGGGTCAGGAAGCTCAACTATGAGACTGACAAATGCTAGGCACCAAAATGGACTCAGCATCATTTCTCTCCACCCACTGCACTAAATAGCCAGCACCAGTGGTGGGATTCAGCCAGTTCGCACCACTTCAGGAGAACCGGTTGTTAACTTTCAGAGCAGTTTGGTGAACTGGTTGTTGGAAGAAATCATTAGGGTAGAGAACTGGCTGTTAAATTATTTAAATCCCACCACTGGCCAGCACCCAGTGCAGCCCATCAAGAGGGACGAAGCTGTGAAACATGTCTTCTGCTAAACCACGTTTTATGCTTCTTACGGACTATGTAAGTTAGAACATTGATATTTACAATTTCAATCACTTGAACTTCCAAAAGATCTCCACCTCCATAACAAGTATTTTCCAGACCCAAGACACATTCACTCATGGATCCTCCATCTCAGCAACATTCATACTCAGTTTCATAATCCCCAACCAGCCCATCGTTGTATTTCAATATGAATGAAAAACTTGCCTCATTTCTCATTTCATATATCATAGAAAAACAGAGCTAGGTCTTTCTCATTCTGACAACCTATAGCAGTATTATAACAATAGAGAACAATACTGGACAACAGATGCTACTACAGACCCCTGTGAGACTCTAGACACAACTGTCCTGATGTTCAAAGGTACTTGCCCAGTGCCACCTGTTGTGATTGACAGCTGGCCTAAATTAAACTATTTCAGAGCATAGATGGATGACTGTTGATCACCAAATACATTAAGTGCATGTCCTAAAGGGAATATATTGCAGTCTAGAAAACACCCTTGAGTAGTATTAACAGCTGCCTGAAGTACAATCTGATCACATAAGTGGTTTGATGGGAATTCACAGCAGGCAAATAAGCTGTGTATGAAGGAAAGTCAGAGTCGCAAGCTTGTCATCAGAATAAGGGAGAGGAAATAGTAGCACAAGCATTTAAAGAAGCACCACAGATTAAAATAAGTTTGGCAAATAATGGTGATTATCACAGGAACTAGTACAGATGTAATGCAGCTGCGGAATGCAGCACACACTAAAGATAAATAATCCTGCAAGTATCTCAATCCAGATATAGCAAATGGAAAACTATATTTAAAAGGGGGGGGATAAATTTAATTCAACATGTGCACCTTTTATCTCATTAAACTCTTATTTTATAAAGAGCCCTGTTTAGTGCACCATCTAACACAATAAATGAGTGAATAGAGGTAGTCTTCCCGTCTATTCAAAATACATTTTATCCTAATATTAACCTCTTGCACAAATTTAGTAATAAGAAAAACAGATTTATTGGTGTATAGCTGGAACAAATAAATTATATACCCTGTTATAGAATGAAACTCTTAGTGTCCCTGACCAGAAAGCTGTCTCAAAAATAGTTTAATAAAAATAGGAGGCAAATTGGGCAACCAACCAATAGTCTCATGACTTAATTCAGGAAAATTAGTTTAGCACCAGGTGTTGATTTAGATTTCAGGATCTGATCTGATCTGTACTTTCATGAGATACAGATAGTCCTTGATTTATGACCACAATTGAGCCCAAAATTTCTGTTGCTATGCGAGACAGTTGTTAAGGGAGTTTTACCCCATTTTACCACCTTTCTTCCCAGAGTTGTTAAGGGAATCGTTTCAGTTGTTAAACTGGTAACATGGTTGTTAAGTGAATCTGGCTTCCCCATTGGCTTTGCTTGTCAGGTGGTCACAAAAGGTGATCACATGACCCCAGGATGCTGCACACCGTGAGTCAGTTGCCAAGTGTCGGAATTTAGATCATGTGACCATGGGGATGCTGCAATGGTCGTAAGTGTGAAAAATGGTCATAAGTCACTTTTTTCAGTGCTGTAGTAACTTTGAACAGTTACTAAACCAATAGCTGTAAGTCAAGGACTATCTGTATAATGTAGTATTTATTTATTTATTTATTTATTTTGATTTATATGCCGCCCTTCTCTGGAGACTCAGGGTGGCTTACAATGCGTTAAGCAATAGCCTTCATACTTTTGTATATTTTTATACAAAGTCAGCTTATTGCCCCCACAAACCGGGTCCTCATTTTACCTACCTTAGAAAGGATGGAAGGCTGAGTCAACCTTGAGCCTGGTGAGAATTGAACTCGCAGTAATTGCAGGTAGCTGGAAGCTAAATACTACCTTTAACAGTAGCATTAGTCTGTTGCGCCACTCAGGCTTCTCAGTATAAAAATATACAAATTGAATAAAATACCAATTATAGTTGGAATTCTTGGAAGTAGTCACCAATTCTTTAGAAATGTTAAACTTAGACTTGATATACTTATTTTTTATAGCATATATTTTATGTTGACATTCCATGACACTTATGTTCTTGGCTAGAACCAAATATCTGGTGTAAACCCCCAATTGTTTACATTGTGCCAGGGGTAAAATCTACTTACCTTCCTTACCGGTTCGGAAGTGCACATGCGGCACGCAAGCGCTTGCTTCACTAGCGCGTACATGCGTGTGTCACATGTGCGTGCACACCCTCTGCGCATGCACAAAACCTTCTGCGCATGTGCAGAGGGTAAAAATACATTACTTCCTGGTTAAAACCAGGAAGTAACAACACCCGGGCGGGTGGGCGGAGCCTCACACCGCCATTGTTACCGGTTTTCCGAACCACCTGCCACAATCGCCACCGGATCACCCGATCCGGTCCGAACCGGGAGCATTTCACCCCTGCATTGTGCTCTTTCTTTCAACTTATGTCTGGTACACCATACCCAAAAACAGGTCTGCTCCATGCATGGCTTAGGAAAACCACAGACCACTAACTTACTGTACTGCTCAGTGAAGATTTATTTCAAGAGTCAAAAGATCTGCACACCATGAAATGTTAATCCAATTCAAAACATCATTGTGCTCATTCTCAGTCTCCACAGGAATGCTGAGATAAGAACGTACAACTTCACACGTTAGCAGTTACATAAACATGAATGAGGGTGCGTATATCAACCATGTCCAAAGGAGCTTTAGCCAGATGAGAAAAATGAGACAGGAAGAGGGGAAAAAAAGAACATCAATGAGTACAGAAAATCATTCACCACTTGTTGATAGAGCCCTGACTCACAAGCAGAGCAGGAATCTATCTTTTAAAGTAGTATCACTACTTTTTTTTTTAAATGAACCCATTTCTTTCAGATGCTATTGGATGTGCTATATGGGAGTGTTGCTGTTGGCATTGGGAGATTTTGTGAGAATGCATTTATATAATGCTATTTACTGTGGAAGTCACTGGTTCTCAATAATTATGTTTTGAGCTGCAGAGAACATTTCCTTCAAACCGACCCTATAGGATTAGCCATCTGTTGTCAGTAAATAGTCCTTCTTGAAAGCTGGAGGGCAGTGAGCAGAACCTGTTTTATAACTGAATCAATTTTGAAACAAAGAAGAAAGCTATAGATCAGACATTTTAACATCGGCCTCAGGGGAAACTGAGGAATTATCAATAGGGAGCACATGGAGATCAGTTTGATTGAAGACAGAAAACAGGATTGAAGACAGGCAGATCATTGTTAACTGACCTAAGAGTTATCTAATAACAGTAATGCTGTAATACAGTGTTTCTCGATCTTTATAACGTGAAGATGTGGTCTTCAACTCCCAGAATTCCTTTTTCTGGTTGCATTGCTGGCTGGAGAATTCTGGGAATTGAAGCCTCCACATCTTAAAATTGCCAACGTTGAGAAAGACTGCTGTAATATATCTGAAACCAATTGGTGATTATCAGATTACTAATCATCGGTGAAGCTTTCACATACCTTTGATATCAATTCAACACTTAGAAGAAAACAAGTATGGCAGTGCTAGATCAGGCAAATTCCTATCAATGCCAGAGTTCTTTTCTGACAGCAGCCATCCATGGAATCCATAAGAAACCCATGAGCCACTATTCTCTCACTGGAGCACAGTTTTAGCCTCCCCCAGGGATTCCAGAACTGGACCTCTCACCACATCAAATGATGTCACTCAAGCAAATGACACATATTCACTGCAACTGTTGACTAACAGACAGCTTTGAACACTTATAGGATTATATTGTAGGGATGTCCATACTAAGCATGAAAGTATCTGCAGAAGCTGACCCTATTATAGCAACTTCAAGTAGGTATCTGAACCAGGGGTGGGTTCTACTTACCTTTACTACCGGTTCACAACGGGATCACGCATGGCGCTTCTGCGCATGCTCAGATCGATCATAATGACGTCCGGGTGGGTGGGCGGAGCCTCCTGCCAGTTTTACTACCGGTTTGCAAGAACCGGACCGAACCAGGGGCAACCCACCAATGATCTGAGTGCTCTGGATAATATACTGAGCTGGGCGACTGAAGGAGATGATCTTAAAATCTTGAGCAAGCAGAATTAAAGGGTTCCTCACAGAAATGACATTACATGCCATCACTGTCCAAGATGGGCAATGCTTTTCAATGTGAGCATTGCTCAGCTTTTTTTTTTTATTATTATTATTATTTATTTATATGCCGCCCTTCTCCGGAGACAAAGGGCGGCTTACAATGCGTTAAGCAATAGCCTTCATACTTTTGTAGATTTATACAAAGTCAGCTTATTGCCCCCACAAACTGGGTCCTCAATTTACCTACCTTAGAAAGGATGGAAGGCTGAGTCAACCTTGAGCCTGGTGAGATTCGAACTTGCAGTAATTGCAGACAGCTGGTGTTAAATTACAGTGCTTCTGTCTGTTGAGCTAAACCAGGCTCCTAGCTCATTTCTGTCTCATTCTGCCCAAGGACACCAAGGAGGGCCTAGCATTGAGATATTTTGCTAATATTTATTTATTTATGTTTGTTTGTTCAGTTTAAGGAATCAAATCGGATTTTTAAGAACCCAATTTTACCTTTTTATGTTTCCCATCCATGGATGAAAAATGCCCTTAAGATTAACTGAGTTTAAGAGATAGGCTGAGTGCCTTAAGCTCCTGCAGGCTCATTGGATGTAAAACTCATCTCCAACTGAAAAAAAAAATATCAAAATGGGTCAACGGTGTGGGTAGCCATACAAATCTTATAAATAAATAAATAGGTCCACTTGTTACCCACACAGTCTTTTAGAGAGCTTTATGGCTCATGAGGGAACTCAGAAAAAGCAGACTACATACTGTGAGGTGCTATAAGTCTACATTGCTTTAAAGAGATTGCTGATGTTGATACTAGTCAAAGGGATCTGGAGTATGTGTGTGTTTATTAAATGCTTTCACATTCATAATGGCTTCAATTTATTTTAGATCTTTCATAGCTATTATTATTAGCATCAGTCTGAACGCAGTTATATAAGCATAATTTGACTTCCATTAATTGACTTTTACAGAATGAAACTGTTCCACCTGTTCCTCTTCTGGGGGAGAAACTGCCCTACGTTGACATTGTGGTTTGTGTGTCTCTGTGGATATAGACAGGGGTGGGATTCAGCCGGTTCGGACCGGTTCGGGTGAACCAGATGCTAATTTTACAGATGCTAATTTTACATTTCACCGAACTGGTAGCTGCAAGGACTGGCTGGCCCCGGCTATCCTGCCCCGCCCTTCCACACGGCCCATTTTGGATGCCAGGTAAGTGCAGTGGCCGCACGGAGGCTCTGAGACGGTGAAAAATGGGCATCCCAGAAGTTCCAGCAGTCTGGAAACAGGCCCGTTTCCTGCCTCTGGTGGGCCTCTGGAGCCCAGGGGAAGCCGTTTTCGCCCTCCTGTAGGCTCGAAAATGCCCCCCCCACCAAACCGTGGTGCAGGAGGCCAACTAGGCCACGCCCACAATGGCCACACCCACCCAGCAACCAGGCAGAGAACCGGTTGCTAAAATTTTTGAATCCCACCCCTGGATCTAGATGTGTATAGATCTAGACCTGTAACAATATCGATATTATCATGACACACATCTCCAGTATAGCACATTTATTTCCAGTTGAACTATTGCTTGGGGGCTTGCAAGAGAGTCTCCAGTTCAAAGCCCCTAGCTTGTCTAGAGCAGCATGGACATACTTGGGGTAAAATTTGTTTTGTTGTGCCTGGCCAAAATGCACCCTAACTGGCCAATAGTCTCTTTACCATTAGTAGAAATCTTCCTGTGGCACATGAGAATTAAGAATGGTAACCTGAGTTATATTTTCCCTATTTTACTAAAAAGCATTATGTGAAAACTTTTTATTATACTAATTGATCAAAGAAATGATGGGCAGCAAAGATCAATATATGATCTGGCCCACTGGTTTATCATTATTTTTATTCATTTATTTATTGGTTAGGATTTATTTACCAGAATGATTAGGGGACTGGAGACTAAAACATATGAAGAACGGTTACAGGAACTGGGCATGGCTAGTCTAGTGAAGAGAAGAGAAGGACCAGGGGAGAAATGATAGCAGTCTTTCAATACTTGAGGGGCTGCCACAGAGAGGAGGGTGTCAAGCTATTTTTCAATGCACCTGAAGGCCAGACAAGGAATAATGGATGGAAACTGATCAAGGAGAGATTCAACCTGGAAATAAGGAGAAATTTCCTGACCGTGAGAACAATCAACCAATGGAACAGCTTGCCTTCGGACGTTGTGGGAGCTTCATCACTGGAGGCTTTCAAGAAGATTGGACTGCCATTTCTCAGAAATGGTGTAGGGTCTCCTGCTTGGGTAGGGGTTTGGACTAGATGACCCGGTTGTGAACTAGTAGTAAAGGTAAGTAGAACCCCCCCAGACTGTGCCTCTTAGTGATGACATTTAGGCACTTTTGATCACCTTTATTAAGCAAATCCTGCTGTGTCAATAAGCACAATGTCACATGGTTGCCACACGAGACCTCCTGCTGGCTTCCCCATTGATTTTGCTTGTCAGAAGCAAGCAGCGAAGATCACAAATGGCAATCACGTGACTGTGGGATGTATGAGTGGTTTGGTCATAAGAACCCCTTGCTCAGTGCTATTGTTAGTCTGAACCATCCCTTAACGAATGGTCCTTAAGCAAGAACTACCTGTGTAATGTTGTGAATCTGTGAACAAAGAAAGGGGGAGGGTGTAATAGATCCATGAAAGAAAGTGAAGATGTTAAGTTTAAATTTGAATAAAAGAGCTAAAATGCATGTCAGAAAGGGAGGATTTTTCATCAGGTTCGCCTGATTCGCCAGTTGTGTCCCTTTCTGGATCGGGACTCCCTACACACGGTCACTCATGCCCTCGTCACCTCCCGCCTGGACTATTGTAACACTCTCTACATGGGGCTCCCCTTGAGGAGCACCCGGAAGCTCCAACTGGCGCAGAGTGTGGCCGCGCAGGTAGTAATGGGAGCGACATGGCGTTCCCCTGTAACACCTCTCCTGCGCGAGCTGCACTGGCTCCCGGTGGTCTTCCGGGTGCACTTCAAGGTTTTGGTTACCACCTTTAGAGCGCTGCATGGCTTAGGACCTGGTTATCTATGGGACCGCCTACTACCACCAATAGCCTCCCACCAGCCGATACGCTCTCATAGAGAGGAGCTCCTCTGGGTGCCGTCAGCCAAACAATGTTGACTGGCGGCCCCTAGGGGGAGAGCCTTCTCTGTGGGGGCACCTACTATCTGGAACGAGCTCCCCCCGGAGATACGGAGGATCCTGGATCTGCACACCTTCCGCCGCGCTCTTAAGACCTTTCTATTCCACCAGGCAGGTCTGGCCTAATCTTTTCCCTATTTTTAATTATGCAAATTTTAATCGGTTTTTAAATGATTGGGGTGTTTTAATCTATCTGGGCCAAATTGTTTTAATTCGATTTTACTTTGTTTTTAAATTTTGTATCTATGTATTTTTACTGTTTGGCTGTTCACCGCCCTGAGTCGTTCGGGAGTAGGGTGGTATATAAATCAAATAAAGCAAAGTAAAGTAAAGTAAGAAAGGATAACTAAGTATCAACTAGAGCAGAGGTCACCAAGAACCACTGGTGGTCCACAAGAAAATGTTGGTGGTCCACAGAAAAATTATTTGCATTTTTTATATTGCACTAAATCAGGGGTCCTCAAACTACAGTCCCTGGGATGGATAGGTGCAATGAACATTTGTGTTGCTGCAGAACATCTCCCCTTTCGGGGTCTTTTTGTGTGGGGTCAGAGGGGGGGAGAAATTCTGACATGTGGTCTGTTTCCGCCTCCTGGTGCGGGGTTTTGGGCGAAGGCTGGAGGGAAGCGCCATTGGTGGCAAAGAGAAGCAGGCCTTGTTCCAGTGGGACTGCATCATGGCCTGGAACTGGCTGACTATCTCAGCCAGCTGAGCCTCCAGGCGCCGGTACCTGGCCTTGCACTCCCGCAGGTCTTTCCTCTGCTTGGAAAGCCTATGCTCATAATCCTCAGTGAGGTGCTTCTGCTGAGCCTCCTTCTCGGCCAGATCCAATTTGAACTGAGCCAGCTGCTTTGCCAACTCTTTTTCATGGTGGCTGCTTAGCTCCAACAACTGCTTCCTGTTGGGTCCCTAAGGAGCCTGGGTGGGCAGGTGAGGAATGGCTGGTGAGGTGCCTCTTGATATGAGTGACATCGAGTTGGCCATGCCCACCCAGTCACATGATCACCTAGCCATGCCCACCCAGCCGGTCATTAGGCAGATCATATTAATGATCCGGGGGATTTAAAATTATGAATTTAGTGGTTCCTGAAAGGTTGGTGACCCCTGAACTAGAGTACTAGACTGTTATGGGTGATGTATCACACCAGGAACCTGCAGACTGGGTGACAGCTAGAAGAACCAGGAATGACCCTTTGGGAACAATTGCACACATTTGGAATTAATATAATTGAAGGGTAAAATGGTGACAAGGTAAAAGGTACAGAAAAAGTGATTGGACTATTGAGAAACTCACGAATGAATGAGTATGGGGATTCATATGTAGAGGTGTGCACTATCTGGAACTGATGCAGGCAATGATGCTTGAGGGGCCGAGGACCACTTGGAGAGTTTGATGCCTGCTCTGTAGCTCCTTTTAAGAGCTTTTCCAAAACTTGTGTAGAGACAAAAAAAAATTGCAATTTAAGTTAAAGCAGATATAAAGAGGCGATTGACAAGTGCTGTTCTTTGATAATAGGAGAGGCCCATATCATATCAGAAGCATTCTTTGCCCATTTACAATGTTAACACACCACACCTCATTTTAAAGGTGAAAAGGACTGAATTAATGCCAGGTAAGTGTGCAAGTACTGCGGTCAAGGTGTATCACAATCTATTAGTCAGTTATGTAACATTATTTCAAATCAAGACATAGCACAACTTTGTGTACATTGAGTTTTTGCTCTTAATGCATCTACCGTATAAATACTTCTCTATGTTTCCATTGTACTAGAATGCATTAAGAAGGAGAGACAAATTATAAGTCACTCTGCAAGGTAAATGTAGACATCTTACACTGCATTCACTTCTCAGAATAGAGGATGGGAACAGGAAATATCTTAAACGGAAAAGGGAAATGTACTGCAAATGAAAACTAGATTCTTTATTGTATTTCTATTATTATACCTACAGTGCATTGCTTGACATAATAGTCAATTATGCAGGACATCTACTCAAACAAATGCAGCACAGATCAAATAATATAATGGAATCTCAGGGAACATTACAATACCTTCTAGAGAATTACTGTTCCACCTGTACAACTTTCAAGAAAAGAAAATACTTTGAATCAAGCCTTCCAAGACGATTTCATTCTGTAATCTTAATTATTTTTCCTCTGTCTCAGCACCTTACCCGCCTACTTAGGCTGCAGCTCTAAGCACACTGACTCAGATAGTGAAACCCTACAAAGAAGCTGCAATAGATTCCTGTAGGTGTCTACACAGAAATAAGCTTCCATGATTTATTTCAAGAGAGCTTGCTCCCAGGAAGGAAAGAGTGGACCTGAGATAGAGGTGACCCCTTAGAACAAGGGTGTCAAACTCGATTTCATTGAGGACCGCATCAGGGTTGTGTTTGACCTTGGGGGCCAGGTGGGCGTGGCCAGGGTGGGCATGGTCAGCTCGACGTCACTCATGTTGGGGGTGCCTGTGATGGCCCACAGTACCTCTGCCAGTAAAAATGGAGCTCAGGAGGCTGGACAGCCTCCTGCACTCCTCTACCAGCGCGAGCTACGTTTTTGCTGGTAGAAGCACCACGGGCCGCTCCTTCGGTGTTTCCAGGGTGGCCCTGCGGGCCAGATTTAGGAACCCCACGGTCCACATATGGCCCGCGGCCCTTGAGTTTGACACCCCTGCCTTAGAATGTTTACTTAGGAATAAACTTCCCTGAACTTAATCAGGTATCCTTCGGAGGGTTACCGATTGCACTGTCCATTGTTTTTAATTCTCCCACTCACGTTTTCTGCTATTATTATGAATAACAATCGGATGGACTAGAGGGAAGAAAGTAGAGGAAGAAGAAATGTAATTTATTTAGTATTCAGCTTACATTTGGGGATGCTTTCAAAGGGTTAGCCTTGTGGATTTGTAATTTAAAATCCCAGTAAATGACTTCTTGTGAAGATAAGCAAGCCACCTCAGCTATCTCAGCGTGCCAACAGCCAACAAGCAGCAGCTTGACTTAAATGATTGGTTTTTGGCTGGCAAAGCTAGAATCAGCATCATTGTTGCCTGAATTTTCACAAATGATATCCAAATGACCCTTAAACAAAAATCAATCTGTGTGGCACATGAAAAAATAAAAAATAAATACCAGCAGAAGTAAACAAACAGAAGTTTGATACTGGAAATAAAATGGCTGAGCATACTGTTCAACCAAATCAAAATTAATATTTATGTGGTAGCATTGAAGTTGAGCAGAAATCCACGAGTGACATTTCTCTCAACAATAGAATGCTCTAGTTAAAACAGCAGCAGCAGTAGTGCAATTTTATTCCCTTTTATGAAACCCTCACAGGATCCTTTCAAAATACAGGTTTTGTTTGCTTATTTAAAATATTTATACCTCACATTTCAAAACAGAACTCCTCTGAAAGTCACCGAAGCCCTCTTAATGGCTGTGAATATAATAATGTGTTGGGGGGGGGGTGTCTATCCATTAAACAATGCCATCAATTGGGATCTCAGATATATGACTTGTCTGTTGTGGCACCTGCCCCTAGAATAATATCCGCTCAAAGATCTATATGTGCTTCTCACCCGGATGATGGCATCGGGTTTTGGAAACCTGGCTATTTGCCCAGGCCTTTTCATTGTTATTATTTTATTTTTATTTTTTTTATTAAATTTCTATACCGCCCTTCTCCCGAAGGACTCAGGGCGGTGAACAGCCAGAAGATAAAACACAGGAAATACAAAATTTAAAATAAATTAAAACGAATTAAATAATTTAGGCTGAATTGTAAAATACCCCATAATTAAACAGATTAAAATGTATGTTTAAAATTTAAATTTAAAAGAGGAGATGATTTAGGCCAGGCCAGCTTGATGAAATAAAAACGTTTTAAGCGCGCAACGGAAGGTGCGAAGATCCGGGATCCTCCGTATCTCCGGGGGGAGCTCGTTCCAGATCGTAGGTGCCCCCACAGAGAAGGCTCTCCCCCTAGGGGCCGCCAGTCGACACTGTTTGGCCGACGGCACCCGGAGGAGCCCCTCTCTATGGGAGCGTACTGGCCGGTGGGAGGCTATTGGTGGTAGCAGGCGGTCCCGTAGATAACCAGGCCCTAAGCCATGGAGCGCTTTTTTATTTTATTTATTTTATTTATTTATTTATGGTTTTTATTATGTACAGTACCCAAAGTCATCTGGAGGCAGGTGTTTTTAAATCTATGCAAATAATTAATTGACATAAGAAGCCCTGGGATTGTTTTCACATGACAATTGATTAAAATGGATGGTTAATGGGAAGAAGGGGACCAATCAGAGCAGCTTTCTGTAAAAACTTTTAAGCTGCCTTCTTCCTTCCTTCTCTTTTCAGGAATAACCAATGCATTCTGTGCCATATGTGCAAAAATCATCATTAAATTAGTCTTCCGCAGCAAGATATTCACTGATTTTATAGCATATGGTGGAGCACCATTACAGTAATATGCTCTACACTTTTTTCTTCAATAATAATGCCAGTATACAGAATTAAAACAGGAATCTTTATTTGACCTGTCATGTTTTTGAAAGCCTTGAGGCACGGAGAACAAAATCAGAGCACCAAATATTGTGGGAGGGGAAGGGAAACCATTTATGTAGGACAATAATTGTTAAATGAGATTAAAGCTTGCTTTACAGTAATGCATAACAACGACAGTCTAATCACTGCTTCACTAACTGATTGAATTCTGTCAATTTTTTTCCTGCAAATTGTAATGAATATAAGGATTGTTCCCGGCTGCTAGAAAGATGCATCCATATATAAAAGAAGTACTGAATGCATTTTCTTCCTGTTCTATCACACCTACACTGATGCGAAAATAAGCTTCATTTTATCCAAAGATTTATTGGCAAGGTAACCAAAATGTTTAGCTATAGAAGCAATCATATATTTTGTTTGAATGCTTGATTTCTCTTGAAGTACTGAAATGGTACTACAAGATTTTCCTACACTGTACAAATGTTGTATCTGAAGGATTCTTCACACAATAGGCACATGAAAAAGTAACAGTGCTTTCTGTGCTGTAACAATATGAATTGAGTCCGATTAGGACACTGAAAATATATTACATATTGACTAAATGTAAACATTTTCAGAAAGGCAGGCTTATTTGCAGCAAATGCAGAAGTCATAGGACATGTGAAAAGTTTAACGTATTTATTATGTGCAATATAGAATACATTCAGATGCTTGGAATTTTGCCCTCAACCTGACAAGCGTATATGCACATAGAGAGGAAAGAATTATAAGCAGGAAGATCTTTAAAAAGTAAAATATATTCCTGGGATAATTCAATTACAGTTCTAGGGCATGTAAAATAAGTGCAATCATCCTGACCCTGATTTGCAACACTGATTTTCTCTATTTTGAGATAACCCACATCTTCAGAGATAAGAGATTTGAAATCAAGTTAGTCTATCTGAGCAACAATTCCCCATGTCTCAAAATAAATAAATTCATCAAACAAAACTGCATCCTTAATGGCCAAAAAAGTCCTTTTTTCCCCATATAGGAATCAAAAACTTTCCTTTTCAGCCAGGTATTTTCAGTCCCAACTATTTTAAAATGATTTTAACTATTTGACAAGACTTTATTATTAGCTCCTTTAATTGACTTATGGGCAAAAGGTCATGTTATTAACTGACTAAACTACTGCTCCTATAAGGATATACGGTTATTCAATGTTCTAATTGCATCTGCAGAAAACCGCGGCTCTCATTGCATCTGCAGAAAACCATCCAGCGGCCCTGTTTAGAGTGACCCGCTCTCTTCTCAATCAGGGAGCGAGGGAAGACCCCTTACAGGGCAGAGCTGAGGATTTTGTACAGTTTCTGCAAGATAAAATGGCTCAGATCCGGATCGGATTGGACTCTGACTGGGCAGAATCCATCCAGGAGACTGGGGCAAGTCTTGGGAGTAGTATCTGGGTTGAGTTTGACCCTGTTTCCGTTGATGAAGTGGACAGGATTGTGGGTAGACTGGGTGCCTCCACGTGTTTGTTGGATCCGTGTCCCTCCTGGCTTGTTTCGGCTGCCCGGGAGGTGACTGGAGACTGGATCCGGGCAATTGTCAACGCTTCTTTGAGGGAGGGGGTCGTCCCCGCCTCTCTTAAGGAGACGGTGGTTCGACCCCTCCTCAAGAAGCCTGCCCTGGATCCAGACTCACTTAATAACTATCAGCCTGTCTCCAACCTTCTCTTTATAGCAAAGGTTGTTGAGTCTGTGGTGGCGCAACAGCTCCCACAGTTCCTGGAGGAAACAGATTTCCTAGACCCGTACCAATCGGGGTTCCGGCGTGGGCACAGCACGGAAACGACATTGGTCGCTCTGGTGAATGGTCTCTGGAGGGCCTGGGATGGAGGCTGTTTCTCCATCCTGGTCCTACTTGACCTCTCAGCGGCTTTTGATACTATCAACCATGGTATCTTACTGCAGCGACTTGAGGGGTTGGAGGTAGGAGTCACTGTCTTACAGTGGTTCTCCTCCTACCTCTCAGGTCACTTGCAGTTTGTATGGGTGAGGGGGCAGAGGTCTACCCCGAGGCCCCTAACCTGTGGGGTGCCTCAGGGGTTGGTTCTCTCCCCCCTACTCTTTAACATCTATATGAAGCCGCTGGGTGAGATCATTCGTGGTTTTGGCGTGAGGTATCATCAATATGCTGATGATACTCAGCTATACATCTCCACACCGGACCATCCCGGGGATGCCCTTTCCGTGATGTCCCAATGCCTGGAGGCAGTACGGGCCTGGATGGGCAGGAACAGGCTCAGACTCAACCCCTCCAAGACCGAGTGGCTGTGGATGCCAGCACCTTGTGTTCTAGAGGTCCCATCACTTTTGATGGGGGGGGAGGTGCTTGCTCCCATTGAAAGAGCCTGCAACTTAGGTGTCCTCCTGGATTCTCGACTGTCTCTGGAGGACCATTTGACAGCCGTGACCAGGGGGGCTTTCGCGCAGATTCGCCTGGTGCGCCAGTTGCGCCCTTTCCTAGACCGAGATGCCCTTCGCACAGTCACTCATGCCCTGCTTATTTCTTGCTTGGATTACTGCAACTCCCTCTACATGGGTCTGCCCTTGAGGTGTACCCGGAGGCTCCATCTGGTCCAGAATGCGGCCACGCGGGTTGTTACGGGAGTTCCCCGTTACTCCCGTGTAACACCTCTCCTACATGAGCTGCACTGGTTACCGGTGGTCCTCCGGATCCACTTCAAAGTGCTGGTACTCACCTTTAAAGCCCTACATGGCTTAGGTCAGGGGTATTTGCAGGACCATCTCCTACCTGCCTCCCACCATCCTGTCCGCTCACACAGGGCTGCCCTCCTCAGGGTACCGACAACCAGACAATGTTGGCGGGCGACGTCCAGGGGTAGAGTGTTCTCTGTGGGCACTCCTGCCCTCTGGAATGAGTTACCCACCGAGCTTCAGACGGCCCCTGATCTCCACTCCTTCCGTCGAGGCCTAAAGACTTGGCTGTTTCAACAAATGAGTTGATTCTGATTCCGGGGTTTTATTATTTATTTGTCTTTGTTTTAATTTGTCTTTCTTTTATTACTGTATGTTTTTTAACCTGTGTTAGCCGCCCTGAGTCCTTAGGGAGAAGGGCGGCATACAAATATTTGAATATAAATAAATAAATAAATAAATAAATAAATAAATAAATAAATAAATAAATAAATAAATAAATAAATAAATTTCTGCAGGCATAAATGTATAATATGTACACTTCTGACCAGTGGTGAAATGTAAAATTTGTTACTACTGGTTCTGTGGGCATGGCTTGGTGGGGGGGAATGTGACTGGGTGGGCGTGGTCAACTTTTTTTTTTTTTACTTTTAAAAGCATTTTTTGTACAAACTCTTCGGCCGAAGAGGTTGTAAAAAAATGCTTTTAAAAGCCTCTGATGATCAGGCAACTCAGCTGGGATCATCAGAGGCTTTTAAAAGCATTTTTTTTTCTACAACCTTTTCAGCTGAAGAGGTTGCAGAAAAAAATGCTTTTCAAAGCCTCTGATGATCAGGCAACTCAGCTGGGCCGCGCGATCATCAGGGGCTTTTTTTTTTTACTTTTAAAAGTATTTTTTCAGCCGAAGAGGTTGTAGAAAAAATGCTTTTAAAATTAAAAAACCAGCCTCTGATGATCATGCGGATCAGCTGGGGCATCGGGGGGTGCAGGGATTTTTGCTACCGGTTCTCCGAACCACCCGCCACCATCACTACCGGATCAGGCGATCCAATCCAAACCGGGAGCATTTCACCCCTGCTTCTGACTCCATTTAGACATAGTTATCCTGGTCAACAAGCAGCGTGTTCTATCAGATACTTTTTGACATTTTTGAACCAGATGTTCAGATTGAGATAGGATGTGAACAAAAATCTCCAATATCAATAGAAGAGAATATTTGTAGCTCAGGAATTAAATGAGCTTGGTTATTTGTTTGCAAATGTTTCATTACCTGACTGGTAATATTATCAGTGCTGCTCAGTATGAGGTTTGCTCCCTGCTTATATATAGTAGCTTGCCCTCCCAGTGTTGTGGCGGGGGGTTGGGGGGGTCTGATTTTCTCTGTGGTAGGTCCTTAATAAGGATATTGTTTTCTGCTCAGGGTTGTTTGTCTGGTGATAATCCTTGCTTATCCAGGTGTTACTTGCTGGAGAGAAAGTTATTCTGATCTTTTTGTTTCCTGCTTTAAAAAAAAAAGTCTTGTTTGAATCATATGTAAATGTCTAGTGATTTGTCTGAATGCCAGGAATTTCCTACCGTTTTTGGATTTAACTTGATATTATGTCTTTCTTCTTTAACATATCAATATTTTCTTCTTTAATTTTTAAAGCAAAGCAATAGCAGTACCATATCAAAAAAAAAATGTTTATTCTGGTCACATCAGACTGCACTACCATCAGGGCTGGGCTGCTGGAGGTTCACAGGGGTTCGGGAGAACCTCTAGAGAAGATTCTGTGCTGTTTGGAGAACAAATCCCACTCCTGGCTGGCCCCGCACACCCTGCACCGCCCCTCCCAGGAATCCCCAGGCATCCTGTTTTGGATGCAGGTAAGTACAGAGCATGCGTGGAGGCTTGAGGAGGGTGAAAAATGGGCCTACTGGAAGTTCAGAAAGGCCTCCAGAGGGCCTCTGGAGCCTGGGGAGGCAGTTTTCGACTTCGACTCGAGGAAAGCCTCTGGAGCCCGGGGACGGCAAAAATGCACACACCCCCAACTGTGGTCCAGAAGGCTGACTAGGCCATGTCCACCATGGCCACGCCTACCCAGCAACTGGGCAAAGAACCCCTGGCTACAATTTTTGAAGCCCACCCCTGAGTTCCATTCTCTCAAAGGATGACCTAACAGGTCACAGAGTTATCTAGTTAAAGCATTAAAAAGCCAATAAGCAATGAAGTAATAATACTGCAATAGCTGTCCTTCTGAGAGGCTTTTTGTCTTCAGTGTATCAGACAATTAAGCTTGCAAAGAAGGTGGCCTTCTACCCGTTATTTCATGGGGGGGGAAAAACCTATATTAGGGCAACACTGGTTCAGCCTAGTATTCAATAATTAATATCTTCTATCGCAAGCTTTTGAAAATTGTTGATATTTTCTTGATGTATTGTTTAAAAATAATTCTAAAATTAACAGCATGCTGTGAAACAGTCCAAGATAGCATCGCTAGCTGTTTGGTTCATGTCTAGAACATTTGAAAAAGGCTTCTGCAGTAAGGGAGCTCGTAACAAAGGAATGTAACTCTGAAATGTGTCAGTAAAACAAAGTAAGAGCATTAGCACGTATTTGCATCCAGGAAATTTGGAAACGTGGGAGTATACAGAGAATTTTAGAAGTTAAAGAGAAGAAACATGGAAGGAAACCTGAGCATTTCCTCTACTTAATTAAGTGTTAATACCACTTTATAATGCCTTGGAATACTGCATTCAGTTTTGGTTGCCGCAATGTAAAAAAGATGTGGAGACTCTAGAAAGAGTGCAGAGAATAGCAACCAAGATGATTAGGGGACTGGAGGCTAAAACATATGAAGAACGGTTGCAGGAACTGGGTAGGTCTAGTTTAATGAAAAGAAGGACTAGTGGAGACGTGATAGCAGTGTTCCAATATCTCAGGGGTTGCCACAAAGAAGAGGGAGTCAAGCTATTCTCCAAAGCACCTGAGGGTAGGACAAGAAGCAATGGGTGGAAACTAATCAAGGAGAGAAGCAACTTAGAACTAAGGAGAAATTTCCTGACAGTTAGAACAATTAATCAATGGGACAACTTGCCTCCAGAAGTTGTGAATGCTCCAACACTGGAAGCTTTTAAGAAGATGTTGGATAACCATTTGTTGAAGTGGTGTAGGGTTTCTTGCCTAAGCAGGGGGTTGGATTAGAAGACCTCCAAGGTCCCTTCTGCCTCTGTTATTCTATTCTAAGTCTGAGGGCCAATCTTTCCCATCACCCTCATAGATGTTTTGCAGTCAAGATGAATCAAACCTAGATTTCATTTATGCAATTGGTCATCTCAATAAAGGTGCTGTTGTAACTTCTCACAGCATTGTGTCAAAGGTGCTTTTTTCAAAAGGCAAGTGGATTGTTTCTTTTTCCCTTGAGGAAGAAGAAGAAAAAGACATTTTGCTTCTCATCCAAGAAGCTTCATCATTTCTGGCAGGAGGCTATGGAGGGATTAGTTCTGACAGAGTTCGGGGTGGGTGGAAGGATTATGTTTCTTTGCAGTGATCTGGTCAGAAGGTTAGAGTTGTCTCAAGGCACCTTTGAGACAACTATGACCTGGATGACTGAGAATCTCACGGTCTTCTATGTTACCACAGACAAACCAGAGCCACAGGAAGGAACTGAAAGCCAATTGAACTATTCTGGTAGCTTTCTGGTTTCCCACCATGGTTTCGAGACCACTTCACCCATCAAACAGATTTCGTATTAGCTGCTTTCAAAACACACATTGGGGTAGAAAGGTGAGATATCAATCACAGTGACTGCAGTCAGATCAGGTCCAAATTAATTAAAACTTAAGCAAAATCCAAACAAACCATTTTTTAAAAAATTTATATGCCGCCCTTCTCCGGAGACTCAGGGCGGCTTACAATGCGTTAAACAATAGCCTTCATTCTTTTGTATATTTATACAAAGTCAGCTTATTGCCCCCACAAACTGGGTCCTCAATTTACCTACCTTAGAAAGGATGGAAGGCTGAGTCAACCTTGAGCCTGGGGAGATTCGAACTTACAGTAATTGCAGACAGCTGGATGTTAATTACAATGCATTAGTCTGCTGAGCTATCCAGGCTCCAGCTTTGGGGTTTAACACACAACCATTGAGTAACATCTTCAGTGACTGGAATAGAGCAGGTGGCGTAGAAACACTCTAAAGAGCCTACTACAATTTAAATTATTTATTTTTTAAAAATGCTATAAATCACTGGCATTCACCTGGCATTCTGTCATTACTGATATATTGATAGTCTTCAACTTACAACCATTTCTTTAGCGACCGTACCAAGTTACAATGCAACTGAAAAGTGACTTACAACTGGTCCTTGCACTTACAACTGTGGCAGCCTCCTGAAAGTCACATCATCGAAATCTGAACGCTTAATTAATTAATCAATTAATTAATTTATACACCATGTATCTTGCAGTTCATGACGACTGAGCAGTCGGCAACCAGCATGTACAACTAGTTACAGCATTGCAACCTTCCCATTTGCAACCTTCCTGGGAGCAAAGTCAATGGGGAAAATAGGATTCATTTAACAACTACATGGTTCACTTAACATACTACAGTGATTTACTTAACGCCCATAAGCAAAAAAAAAAGGGGGGGTGTAAAATTGGCCATGACTCACTTAATAACTTTCTTGCCTAGCAATGAAAATTGTGATCCCAGTTGTGGCGGTAAGTTGAGGGCTATTTGTACAGGTATCTCAAACAAGGAAGCAATTCTTTTACCTGAGGTCAAGGTGAGAAGACTTTTTTTATAAGTCCGCTTGATCCTCCTGGCAAAAATCCTGTCAACAACCGCTCTAGTTATATTGTGGTGCCTCCAGCATCCTGACTAGATGCTCAGCAGTTTACAGCTCTCCAGCTGTGTTAATTGATAGAGTAACAAGAGTAATCTGTCAGCAGATACAGAAGCTTCTGAACACCCACTGGGCCTGAAGTAGGTACCAGGTAAAGAAGGTCTGAAGGTAGCCACAGAGAAAGGATAGCTCATCCTTTGGTGCCCTGAATGTTTGCTATAGCATATTACAACATGTCCAATAATAATAAATATGATAACTGGCATTCAAGCAGTCTGCAAGGAGTTGGTTGCCATTTATTAACATCCAAATTACATTTGAGAATTTTGTACTTAACTCCAGGAAATAAATATACTTGCAGTTGCAGGAGTTTTTTAAAAAGAAAGAAAAATAACGTTTGGTTTTAATTAGATTATATCTAGCAATCTCAATTAAGTAGTATTGTTTAGCAATATTAGAAGAAATTAGTGATAAGAAATAGTGAAATGAGAGACACACTGTTATATTTTTGTTTCTGGCAGCTAAATTAATAATTGCTCAAGAGGGGAGGTTTCTTGGTAATTGAAAAATGGCAGCCCACTAGGAGGATTCATAGTTTTGGGGATTTTTTTTTTACTTGAATTATTATTGGAATATTTAGATTTCCATCTGAAGGACTTTGTGCCAACCCTAAAACTGTATATTAAAGAATAAAACCTTCTCAAATACCAGCAGATGCCATCGTCATCACTTTGTTTACATCTAATGTAAACAAAGGAAGCCCAAAGGTCATTTATTAAATTTGGAATCAAAGAAGTATATACAATATTCCAGGACATTTTCTCATAGATCTCTTAGCTTTAGAATATGGTTGTTTCAGTTATATATGCAGAAAAAGCACATCTTAACAAGTTCCAATTTTGCTCTCTATTGTATCGTAAACATTTAAGCAGACAACTTAGAAGATAATTATTTCGTGGTTTAGGACCATAAATAAAATGAATGAAAGAAAATTATCATAATTACTTAATTCAGCAGACCAGTATTTCTCTGTTCTGTGTCTATTGCCATGATCTGTCTTTGCTTTTCCACGTGCAGCTAACATTGTTACCTATCACTTTCACCACTACCTCCAGAAATGCTCTGCTGGGCAGCCTACTAAGATAGAGCCACAAATCATGCAATTTTTAGCAATGATTTAAAAGCAACAAACCATTTTTTTACAACCTATTCGGGCGAATAGGTTGTAAAAATAATGATTTTAAAAGGTAAAAAAAGGCTATGACGATCGCGCGCCACAGCTGTGATCTTCAGAGCCTTTTTTTTACCTTTTAAAAGTATTTTTTTACAATCTATACACCCGAATAGGTTGTTAAAAAATGCTTTAAAAAAGTTTTTTTTAAAGTTGGGCACGCCCACCCAGTGACATTAACCCCCCCCTCCCCCCCCCCAAGCCATGCCCACAGAACTGGTAGTAACAAATTTTCCATTTCACCTCTGGGCCAAACATTAATCCGTTGAAAATGTAGAAGCTACATTTAGTTAAAGTTGTTCCAATCTCACTGAAGTCAACAGCAGCTAACTGGCTCATCCTTCCATCCTTCTGAGATCAATAAAATGAAGAGCCAGATTGTTGGCGGAAATATGCTGACTCTGTAAACTGCTTAGAGCGGGCTGTAAAGCACTGTGAAGTGGTATATAAGTCTAAGTGCTATTGCTATTGCTAATAGTAGATAGGTTTTCCGCCTACAATAGTAATAAAGATAAAGTAAAATAAAGTTCATCTATCGGTATGACCTGACCTGCACTAATGCAATTAACATGCAAATATTTTTAAAATAGCAAGCTGGAAAATATACAAAGCAAATTTACTTCCTTATTTTCCCTATCACTGTGTTAAGGGGCAGAAAACATCCTATTCTGAAGGTATTTCTTTTTTACCTTGTAATGGAAACTCTCATTGACTGCAGAAAATGTTCAGTGGCTGTTTTCGCCAACAGTCAAACATGACTGAATGGTTAAAACTAACTAATATATATATATTGTCAATTCTCAGAGACCCTAACCCTGGATTAACCTTGCTTTTTGGCAAGGTTTTTCAGAAGGAGTTTGCCATTGCCTCCTTCTTAGGGCTGAGTGAAAGTGACTGGCCCAAATCACCTAGCTGACTTTGTGCCTAAAGTGAGACTAGAACTCTCCCTGGTTTCGTGTCTGATACCTTAAGCGCTACACCAGACTGGCTCTCTATTATATGATTATACTTAACAAAAGCAGTTGAAGATGAGAGCCATGATAACAGGAATAAAATGAAGATGAAAGAACTGCCTTGCCAGCTCAATCCATCAAAACCACCCAGACTCTCCAACAAAGGCCAACCAGATACTTCTGGACGAACCACAAGCAGTGCACAAAACTAAAGATCCAGTGCTTCAGAATATGGTTTCATTCAGCTATCTTTGAGATCCATTCTCCATTGTTTGTCTGTTATATGCACATTGATAGCAATTTTATTTGTATGTTACTCCATGTATTGTAGCCCTGAAAGCCAGCTAGGTGACTGTGGGCTAGTCAATCTCTCTTAGCCCAACCCACCTCATAAGGTTGTTATTATGGGGAAGTAGGAAAAGGAAGATGTTTTGGATATGTTCGCTGCCTTGAGTTATTTGTAAAAAATAATAAAGGCGGGATACAAATAAACAAATAAAATAAACAAACTATTGTACTAAAGGAAAGATTCTGCTGTCATCACTTAAAAAACTTCAGCAAGGAGTAGGACCTTTAAACTAAATGTAAGAAGGGAGCCCTGGTAGCGCAGCAGACTAAAGCACTGTTATTAACATCAGCTGCCTGCAATTACTGCAAGTTCAAATTTCACCAGGCTCAAGGTTGACTCAGCCTTCCATCCTTTCTAAGGTAGGTAAAATGAGAACCCAGATTGTGGGGGCAATAAGCTGACTTTGTATAAATATACAAAAGTATGAAGGCTATTGCTTAACGCATTGTAAGCCACCCTGAGTCTTCGGAGAAGGGCGGCATATAAATCAAATTAAAAAAAAAAAGAATAAAAATATGCATTTAAGCTTTTTTTTTTAAAAAAAAATAGTTCTGATTTCCACATGATAAAAGATTATATGCATCTAACCCAGGCTGGAGAATTCCACTAATGCAGCAGATTAATATGTATGTTAGAAATTGGATGTGACACGCATAAAGAATTACAATGTGAATGAAAGCAAAAGCAGGTTAGGAGTTGATAAAAACATAAGAAATATGAGAGATTTTCTGCTATTACATATTTACAGTGGGGAGAAATCTTGTCTTCTCATTAGATACATAAGTGTTTTATATTGATAGTTACAGAGTTTTTTTCTGCCAGATCCTTTGGAAAGGCTACCCTAACATATCTAACTTCAAAAAATAACATTTTAAAAGCCGTGTGTGGTATAGGCACTGCAGTCTTCACAATCAACCTAGTATGAAAACTGCACGTCGGTCCCACAATCACATTATGCAACCTATTTTCTACATTGGCAGTCACAAATAAATGGTAGTGTGCACATTCGGGGAGAATTAATTGAACAATGACTAAGAAATAATCTAACTGGAACTTAAATGCTTTTTTTTTTTTATGCCTCTAAATGTTAAGGTTATTTTTAAGATACCTGGCCATCCCTCCCTTTCCCATATAAAGGGTACAAATGAGTCATCATCGTATTAAATTGGTGATGAAATGATACGAGTGAATCACAGCTATATTGTAGATGACATTTTAAAGCCAAGATTGAGATGTCCGTTGCAGGCCAACAGCAGCGTCTCAAAAAGCCTCATGCTTAATGGTGGGTGGAAATGACCTTGGGAAACGGAAGGAAGAGCCAAGGCACATTGGTCAGATTAGGGGCAATTTAGCCCACAGAAGAAATTGATGTGGCAAATGTTTCACAAGAGATCTTCCTTAGTTTCTTGGACTACAAAGACAATCGGAAGACTTGTAAGATTCTGTTAATGTAACCTTGCAATGAAATAGGGGCAGGACTTCTGGAATGTTCTCCTTGTCTGAACTACCTTGTAAGCAGTGGTGGGATTAAGCCAGTTCGCACCACTTTGGGAGAACCGGTTGTTAACTTTCTGAGCAGTTTGGTAAACTGATTGTTGGAAGAAATCATTAGGGCAGAGAACCGGTTGTTAAATTACTTGAATCCCACCACTGCTTGTAAGGCTAACACATCAGAGGTGGGTTTCAGCAGGTTCTGACCAGTTCTGGAGAACCGGTAGCGGAAATTTTGAGTAGTTCGGAGAACCGGTAGTAAAAATTCTGACTGGCCCGGCCCCCATCTATTCTCTGCCTCCCAAGTCCCAGCTGATTGGGAAGAAATGGGGATTTTGCAGTATCCTTCCCCTGGAGTGGGGAGAGAATGGAGATTTTGCAGTATCCTTCCCCCTGGAGTAGGGTGGGAATGGGGATTTTGCAGTATCCTTCCCCTGCCACGCCCACCAAGCCACGCCAACCAAGCCATGCCACGCCCACCAAGCCACATCCACAGAACCGGTAGTAAAAAATTTTGAAACCCACCACTGCAGCAGCTACTCCTCTGGATGCTTCTTGCGGAAACAAGAATAGGGGAAGAGCATTTGCTCAGGCCTTAAACCAGAAGTAAACAAACCATGGACTACCAGTTACCTATAGTTTACAGAAATCCCATTTGAGAACTCCAAGCCCTGCTACCAAATTTCAGCGCCATTGAAAAATTGCTGCTGATTCCACTGTGTGTTTCCCTCTCTGATATTTCCTGCTACAGTCATCCTTGTCCAACCCCAAGACTTGCTGCTGCTTTTGTCTTCCTTCTTCTAATTCAAACCCCATTCTCCCTATTTGATCCAAATCACATCTTCTCCTCATCTATCTCTACTTCCTCCAACCCTTCTTGCCTTTCCCTTATTTCTCATAGCTTGACTTGTGTGCTTTATCCTCCCTCCCTCCTTTCCCCCTCCTCCTCTGTTTTCAAATGTACTGTGCGCACGCGGATTGCTTTTTGGTGCGTGTGCAAAGTGACCCAGTTGTTACACCGTGTTAGGATGTGGTTTGAGCCTAACAAGTTGTCCAGGCAATATATGTGTACTGTAACTTTAATCTGTAAATGTATTATGTGACTTTAAAGTTTTCTTGCTGATTCATTGTAATGCTGAGTCATGCTGTAATTAGATAATCACTGGTTGTGAGAGTATTTAAGCAAGGTATTGTAACGTGTTCAGTTTTTTTTTTTTTTTAAATTTGATTTATATGCCGCCCTTCTCCGGAGACTCAAGGCGGCTTACAATGTGCTCAGCAATAGCCTTCATCCTTTTGTATATTTATACAAAGTCAGCTTATTGCCCCCACAACTGGGTCCTCAATTTACCTACCTTAGAAAGGATGGAAGGCTGAGTCAACCTTGAGCCGTGGCGAGATTCGAACCTGCAGTAATTGCAGGCAGCTGGTCTTAATAACCAGCTTAATAACAGGGTGCCTTAGACCACTGTACTACCAAGGCTCAGTTGCTGCTATGATATGCTGCCATTGTGTATGAAGATGATGTGATATACTACCAGAGTATGATAAGCTACCATAGTGTGTGGAGTTGCAACCATTGTGTTATCGTTGGATGGATCTGCTACCATCGTGGTTTGTGAACCAGAGTGAGTTTGTTATTCTAACCAACTACTGTTTGTGTGGTAAGAAGCTTTTTGTATCACTGGATTGATTTAACTGGCAAAGACTTGGATTGATTTAAAGACTATGAGACTGTTTTTCTACTATAAAGTAAACTTTTGATAAACCAGTTTGCACATCTCTTATTCATTGCTCTCAGCAACGTTTCTCTGTGCTCTACACTCTGCTGGTTGGTAACACAACAACAATATCCTTAACACACCTGTTGAATCCCACCAGTATCCACAGATCAAACTAGCAAGGATATCATTGAGAATATCCTGGAGCTAGTAGAGAAAGCCAAACAAAAACAGGGCAACCCAGGATTAGATCTTCTAGAGTTTTGAGGGCAAAGTTTGATAGAAACTCCTTGGACTTCCTCTGATAGTTCTGATAGAGAAGTACATGGAAGTTAAAAGCTAAATGTGTAGAGAGGGATCCCAGAGAAGGATTTCAACATCAATGGATATATTCCAGCATGGGACCCACAAAGAATTATTTGAGTAGTAAATCTATGCCTGCACACCTAAAACACAAATGGCCACAACAATGCTGGGTTTGTGAAATGTTGGGAGAATGTAGAGCCATTATAGAAAACATATATAGAGAATACAGAATAAGAGAGTTGGAAGAGATTTGAGAGATAGGGTTCCCCTGCTGAAGCTGGGGACCCTATACGATTCCGGACAAATGGCTGTCCAATCTCTTCTGGAGGCCAGCCATTCCAATGAGTATTGGGAAAGTGAAAACTGTGAGAAAGGAACTGAAAACAACCTGCCTTGATTGTCCTTTAATCTGATTGGATACATATGTCAGGAACATCTATGAAGGATGTAAATTTCATTGTGGGAGGGAGGGAGGGAGGGAGGAAGGAAGGAAGGAAGGAAGGAAGGAAGGAAGGAAGGAAGGAAGGAAGGAAGGAAGGAAGGAAGTTGATAGCTGATACAGCAACCAGTATATATGCATCTAGAATGTACACACACACACACACATATAAAACAAAATGAAATAAAAAGCAAGATTTCTTTATGTGACTAGTTATTTAATAGTTAAACTTTAGCAAAATTAAGCATGAAATATGATAAATTAATAATAAAAGTAGCTTCCATCTGTATATACTAAACTAAAATATACTAGAAACAGCAAGATCGCATTCAAAAAAAGTACAGCTTTTAACATTTCTGAAAAATACCCTCTGGCATGCTAAATATTATTTTAATTTTAAAATAAAGTTATTAATAGCTGTAATAATTCATATTCTTGTATCTTCCTACTACAGAGTAACAACAAGGAAGCCAGATCATACACAAGAAATTAGAAATCTTAGATTGCCTTTTCTTTCAGAGCAATTCATCTTATAGATTGATTTCTGCATATCCCTCTGCCTGTATCAATCAAAAGCCTTCATTATGTAAGTAAAGCAACAGATACATTGACAAGCAAGCAGATTTTTGCTAAGGGCTCTTTAGTTTGGTCAGAACGCAGTCCCCCTGGTTTTGTCTCTCAGATTGAAAACTCCAATCTCAGCAACAACAAAAATCCTCCAATCCTAATCCACTTTCAATTTCCTGCCATTTATACCCTCTCACTTTCCAAATAAAGTGTTCTCTCTCTTCAGCCATCTCCTAACTGTGTTAGAAATTGCCCACCCGACTTCCATGCCCTCAGTGAACGGTACCAAAGGTTCAGAGCAGAAGTGGAAAACCTGCCCAGTCTGCAGGCTATAGTTTCTGTTCCCCTAAGAATTCAATCTTCTATCACCAATATTTGCCTTTATTTCTTAGGGAAATCTGGGATACTTTTCTTCCTGTCACAGGTATGCTGGGTTGTGCCTCTTTTTTAGAAACTATTGATGAATACTCTTTTATAGGTGTCTGAATATTTTCCTCCAAGGAGAGGTTATGAAAGCAATTGTTCAGTTCCAGAGGGGCTTCATTAGAGTGGGCTAGGGTGGTTAGTAGGGGCTTTGCTCTTGGTTGTTGTTTTCTTCTAAAACTTGGAGGAAGGGCTCTTCATACCATGTCAGCTTTATTGTATTCCCTGGCTTCGTGCCCTGAAGGGAACCAGCAGAAGCAATCAGTCTCTACAAGCATTCCTACACAAAGTCCTGTTACCATCACTTTATCTTCCTTAAGCTCCCTGTGACTGCTGTGTGTGTATATTACTTACTATTTCTTATAGTTATTTAGTATTGACCCAAAAATGATTAAAAGAAACTAGGGGTGTATAACAGAAAGTTGGACGGAGGAGACCACAATATATTTTCCCTCAACAATATATCCAATCCTAAATTCAGCTAAGAAAGTTGCCAAGAAGGAATCGGAAGCAGTAATGATATGGTACTCTTGATGAGTAAGAAATATCTAACTGGGATGTAGTTCTCCAAGACATTCCCTCCAACAACGGCAACTCCTAATAAAGAAGGGAAGAATCCTCCAATTTGGGGATTTCCTGAATAGGAAGGGAAACAACTAGCTGAGAGCATCTCCCCCCACCTGAGAAGGAAGAGATAGCAGGTCCTCCATGCTTATGCTTGTCAGCCCTCCAAGCAAGGGTGGGTTGCTACAGGTTTGCCCGGGTTCAGGAGAACCCATAGTTAATGGTATGGCCGGTTTGGGGAACCTCCAAATCCCACCCCTGGCTGGCCTCTGACCCCTCCCAGGAGTCTCCATGTGGCCTGTTTTGGATGTGAGGTAAGTGCAGGGCCTGTGTGGAGGCTAGGAGATGGGGAAAAATGGGCCTCCTGGAACCTCCAAAGGGCTTCCGGTGCCTACGGAAGACAGTTTTCGCCCTCCCAGAGGCTCAAGGAAAGCCTCCAGAGCCTGGGGAAGGCAAAAACACCACCCCCATCATGGTGCAGGAGGCCAACTAGGCCATGGCCACCATGGCCATGGCAACCCAGCAACCGGGCAGAGAACCCGTTGCTGAAATTTTTGAAGCCCACCCCTGCCTCCAAGGTAGAACAAACCTAGAAATCAAAAACTTGCAAGATGATTACTTTTATTAAAAATTTTGGTAATAGAACCTTGCAAGTCTGAATGCACTTTCTCTCTTTCCTGCCTTTATCTTCATGAGATGCTTTCTGAAATTACATTCTGCCCCAAACTCAGATTTCTTTTACCTGACCATTGTTTTAGTTGCCGATCATCCTCTTATTCCTCCTTATTGCTTCTGCCCATTACAGTTCCGGAAATGTTGAAAAGACGGTACTGTTATTAAATGACTTGTTGAGCTATAATAAGATACATAATAAGCAGCTGCTACAATTCAGAAAATGGTACATAAAAGAGACTCCCAACAAACATTCAGCTACACCAGGGGTCAGCAACCTGCGGCTCTGGAGCCGCATGTGGCTCTTTCACCCCTCTGCTGCAGCTCCCTGTCACTCAAAATATGCCAATGTGCGACACCCGCCAGCACGCAATTTATTGAGCTTTTCAACCTCCGGTAGGCTAACCATGGATAAATCCAAGGAAAGAAAAGTTTCAGAAGAAAACAGAACATTTAATTCAACTACATATGCTAGTTTTGTGGCCACTCAAGAAATAGTTAGGCACAGGAAGGGCTTTGTGGCTCCCGGTGTTTTCTTTTCTGTGGGAAACGGGTCCAAATGGCTCTTTTGAGTGTTTAAGGTTGCAGACCCCTGAGCTACACATTTGGAGACATGCTCTGATCTTTGAGCTCTAGGGGCTACACACACACAAACAAGAAACCTGATAATCTCAAAAGAAAATACAGTAAAAGCATTGTTTAAAATCAGTAGCTGGCTTACCAGGTCTTCTCAGAGAAACAGTGTACATTTTCTCCAGGCATACAATACCATCACCACAGCAATGTTCTCCGAGATAAATTGCTAGCCATGATAGCACCAATCCCTGCTTTCTTCTAATCAATTTTTCCTGAGTATTTGCCAATAGCAAATAACATTAAGAAATAATAAGTAGCATATTCACAGTTAGCTCCTGAGCCTTTTATGGCCCCAATCGTTCTAAACAAAAGAAATATTTTATTCTGCTTTTAAAGCTGGAACCAATTTCATCGAGACTACAGGCCACACTTCACAAAGTCCCCTATTTATCTGCCAAGCAGCTGGGTGCCGGGGACCCAGGGTGTGGGCGGCATTTTGCCCAAGGGAGCTTGTAGCTGATCTATTCTCCCTCACTGCATTTAATGGAAATTGCTACAGAAGGTTTGAGGTGATATAGTGTGTTTCTTAGAAGGAAAACAACAACAACAAATATAAAAGAATAGCTTGGTATTTCATTGAATGTTTTCGTGTCTAGGGTAGGTGAATGTTTTAAAAGTTTTTTTTTATTGATCCTAGGGGTTTCATTAGAAGTGGAATTGCTCAAAACTGTAAAGACAAATAAAAGACTGGTGTTTTTTATTATTATTATTATTATCTTTAAGGGGGCAGGTCATGTACAAAGATACCAAGATAATAAATCAACAAGCGTGCCAAGCTAGTCTAGGATGAGGAAATGACCAATTGGCCTATAAATAGACTGTGTGGAGAAGAAACTGCCTTTGTATGTGCAAAAAATATGAAATTTAACCATATAAGGCAAAACCATATACTAAACACATGAGAAATATTGTGCTAAGCAGGCTTTTAAGTTCCCAATTTGCTTCCCAGTGTTGGTATGTAAAGCAAGAAACCCAAAGCAAGAGTTGGACTGGACAAGAAATAGCAATGATGTTTCTTAGATCTTGAATCAGGCTACACTGGACGGGATCCTCCTCCTTTTGGTACGGCTTTTTAATAGTAAGAGTAAGATTGTTACGAGGGCTGGAAGTTGGCAACAACATACACCAGTTTTAGTTCAGTAAGTTGAAGTCCTTCAACAGCATCTTTACCTAGGGAGTACTGAGAAATTCAAGGACAAAGTGCAACAGGTTTTAAGTGAAACAATCCATCACAATGATCTAACCAAACCAATTCAGTCCTTGAAGTAGCCCATAGGGCTGAAGCAACTCAAGCAAGAGAAAGATATGATAAAACACAGGGGGAGGGGAGGGGAAAACAGAGTAGAGGGCATAGCAAAGGCTTATTTATGGTGCTCTTCTGGGACCTGTAAACATGTGCAATTTCTGGTGCAGAAAACAGTATGCCCAAGCTTATAAGGGAATGCATAGCCAAGTCAGAACTCAAGAGGATGGATACTTGCTCCTCTGACAAAGGGCCAATGGCCTGGTCAGTGGGGTAGTATGCCAGATGGGTTGATGGCCACAGCAGTTACCATGTCTCCATAAAGAGGAACAGCTGAGAAGGAGGAAGAAACAGACAAGAGGGACATTGAAGCTTCTTTGATCATTAAAAAGGGAAGAGAGAAAAGCATCAGAATCAAGCAGCAAAAGTTCCTGATTATTGAAGCTAGAAAGAAACACGATTCTGAGAACAACAGACAAATTTCTGGGGGCCCTGGGCTTCCAGTGGTCCATTAAAAGCAAGCTTGTTGGTCTGTAGGTTATAGGTGTCAGCCTCCATGATTGACTGAAAACACTGTGTCCCCATGTCCTGGTACAAAGGAAAAAGTCTGGACAAGACAGGGGGAAGTTGGGCTTCCCATTTGTTGTAGGGATATGCTTTGGAGTGCCATGATTCTTGATAATTTTTTTGCTTTTGAGTTTCCAAGCACAATGAGTAGCAACACTTAGCATTTCATCAGGAATTTGGGTTTCCCAATTAACTTTAATGGTTTTATTGAATAGGAACTTGAAATAAGAGGCCATTTACGAAAGCAGCCATAAGAAGTTGTGGCATCATTTTTAAGGGTGCTGGAATGCCAGAATGTTGTTTGAATATTTTAAAAAGCCATTCGGAATACTCTTGCATAATTTCTTCATTTACTTTCCTATACTTTAAAACAGGGGTCTCCTACCTTGGCAACTTGAAGACTTGTGGACTTCAACTCCCAGAATTCCACAGCCAGCTGGCTGTGGAATTCTGGGAGTTGAAGTCCAAAAGTCTTCAAGTTGCCAAGGTTGGAGACCCCTGCTCTAAAGTCCTTCTTTCCTATATTCTAAAAATCCTTTAAGACATGGAATTCTGGCCACATCAAAAAAAAAATTTCACGAGGAAGTTGTCTAGATAGATTTTCATGTACCCATATATTCCCCATGTATCTCAATCTCAGCTACTTTATGTATGGACTTCAGCTTTAATGCTGGCTGGGGGAATTTTTGAAGTTGAAATACACACATTTTATTAGAAGTATTTTTCACATTGTGAGATTTATAATTATTTGGCATATGTTAGGAGGAGGTGCCCTTGGAAAATCTGGAGCCACACTAGACTCCAATTGCCCGGAAGGGGCACGAATTGAGTTGAATGGTATAGATTGGTTCCTATACATTTCTTTCATGAACGCCCGTACTTTGGGGAAGGGATGGGGTCTCAGCTAACACACCTTCTTTGTACAATTCTCTTTACCAAACCAGGGTTGGAGAAAGGGTCAAGAGGAGTAATAGAAATTTGCTTAGCTTTTAATCCTATAGCTAACACCAAGTTGTTGCAGAAAGACAATTAGTTACCCAGTAAACCTAGGAGGCCAACAGGAAGTTTACTGATAGAGGAGAATATCTGTAGCTCAGGGTTGAAACGAGAAGAAAATAACCAAGCTCAGAGAGCACTAAGGATTCCTCAGGAAGTGTATTCAACAACAATCATTGCTTCTGCCTGTTGCGCTTTATTAATTAAGATTGTCCGTGTTGTGCTGATGCAGTGGTGGTATTCAGACGGTTCTATCCGGTTCGGGCGAAGCGGTAGCAGCAGATATGTGTGTGGCTCCACCCACCTGCCCGGACATAATCACGTCCCATTTATCCACGTTTTTGATGTTCTGTGCATGCGCGGAAGGCCCTGTGCGCTCACATTTGCGAACCAGTAGCGAAGGTAAGGGATTACCATCCCCGTGCTGATGGTATTCAAATGTATACATATCTCTATTTATTGTGACAGTGTCCATTGATTTATCTATTGCAGTTGAGTATTTAAGAAATTCAAAATCATCTGTTATACAACCACCTTTATCTCCCCCCCCCCCCTCCGCAGGACCAAATGTGCAACGTAAGAAATTTATTCCGTTTTTGTTGTTGTTAACTGCCAGATATAGCACAGCAAACTACTAGAAAACTGAAGTACACTTCTTGAAGCAGAAATGGGATTTTCAAGTGTGGGTAATAGCATTGTGTGAAATCTTAGGAGCAAACACTCTTGAAGAATCCTTTGATTAAGCATATCTTAATCCACGTATAAAAAAATTATATCAACACAGTAATTCTTAACAGATTAATTCCATCAGTAATTTAATTTAATTTATCAAATTTATCTAAAAATGTCTTTTTAGAAATAGAAATATAGAATTATAAAAAACAGAATGCATTATTAAAATGTGCCGGTTACTTGAAACTTTGAATAAAATACCCAATGAACCCAGTACAACTATTTTAATATAATTTATTATTGCTGCAACAATCTATTTTTTTAAATATCTGAGTTCTAATAGATAAAAGAAAATATATATAATGTTTATGTGATCTGCCTGGTACTTTAATTGAAACTGTGCAATGGTAATCATTTTAGAAGGGACAGCTCAAATGTAAGTGTCCCACTAACTCCACTTTTTCATTCCATATGAAAAGAGTTGAAGTCAATATCCATCATCCTGTCTTTTTTTAACCCTAATGGGGGGGGGCATTAGACCCTCCTGTTGTACAGTATAGGTAATCTTCACCTGATTGGGTCTGGAAACTCCATTGTTAAGCAACATGATTGTAAGTAAAAAAAACCAGCTTTGGATGTCCTCACATGACTACAATTTGCAACTTCCTGTTGGCTTCCTCACTGCCTTTGTTTGATGAGCTGGCAGGGAAGGTGGCAAGCCATAATCACATGATCATAGAGATACCATGATGGTTGTAAATGTGAGGATTAGTCCAGGGGTGAAATCCAGCAGGTTCTAGCAGGTTCTGGAGAACTGCCCTGAGTCTTCGGAGAGGGGCGGCATATAAATTTAATTAATTAAATTAAATTAAATTAAATTAAACCGGTAGTGGAAATTTTGAGTAGTTCGGAGAACCGGCAAATACCACCTCTGGCTGGCCCCAGAGTGGGGTGGGAACGGAGATTTTGCAATATTCTTCCCCTGCCATGCCCAGCAGGCCACACCCACAGAACCGGTAGGGAAAAATTTTGAATTTCACCCCTGGATTAGTCATAACTGCTGCTTGTTCAGTGCTGTCAAAAGTCTGAAGGGTCATTAAGAAGGACCACATGTCTGTAAACTTCACCCTCTTTTTTCTGTACACAGTTAAATGTTCTTAAAGATACATGTTAGGGGTAAAACCTATCCTGAACCACTTCCCTTAAAGTAAATGGGCATCAACTTCACATGCCTTGGAAATCCAACAAAATAAACCCAAAGCTAAAATTAATTTAAGATCAGTCAGTGTCTAAGTCAAATCATTTATTTGAGCCATGGTGGCGCAGTGGTTAGAATGCAGTACTGCAGGCTACTTCTGCTGAGTGCCGCAGTGGTGAAATACAGATTTTTTTACTACTGGTTCTGTGGGTGTGGCTTGGTGGGCGTGGCTTGGTGGGCGTGGCAAGGGAAGGATACTGCAAAATCTCCATTCCTATCTCACTCCTGGGGGAAGGATATTGCAAAATCTTCATTCCCATCCCACTCTGGGGCCAGCCAGAGGTGGTATTTGCCGATTCTCCGAACTGCTCACAATTTCCACTACCGGTTCTCCAGAACCTGTCAGAACCTGCTGGATTTCACTCCTGGACCGCCAGTGACCTACAATTCGGCAGTTCAAATCTCACCAGACTCAAGGGTGACTCAGCCTTCCATCCTTCCAAGGTAGGTAAAATGAGGACCCAGATTGTTGGAGGCAATATGCTGCCTCTGTAAACCGCTTAGAGAGGGCTGTAAAGCACTGTAAAGGGATATATAAATCTAAGTGATACTGCTATTGCTATTTATTTATTTAAAATAGAAATTTACTATGTACCTCCAGCAGTTTCTGTTTTTGAACTTTTTAGCATTTTTTTTTGCTTTCATTTTTTTTCATTTTCAGTGTGTTGTTCACTGTATACTTAAATATTTTTCAAACTAGAATTCCCACAGAAGTGACAAATTTTGTCTGACAAAAGCTTTTTCATCTGCACAAAGAAGTGACCCTATCAATATAGACATAAAATAGCATTATTTAAATAGTTCATTATCAATTAAAGATCTTCCTCTGTACACAAATTATAAACTCTTTTATTCCATATTGTAAGCCTGAGGCTATGAAGTCAAAATCAAAGCTTTTCTCAACAGTCAAATGAAGGGGAGCAATGCTTTACATGTTCTGATGTCAGCTTTCAGGCCTTGAGCACTTCTGCCGCAGATAGCCTCCCACCGACCAGTGCGCTCCCACAGAGAGGGACTCCTTAGGGTGCCGTCAGCCAGGCAATGTCAGCTGGCGACCCCCAGGGGGAGGGCCTTCTCTGTGGCAGCTCCTGCCCTTTGGAACGATTTGCCCCCGGAAATATGAAAGATATCGGATCTCCGGGTTTTTTGCTGTGTCCTAAAAACTTTTCTTTTCCATCAAGCAGGGCTGGCGTGAAACACCCTCCCCCCTTTTTAGTTTTTAGTTTTTTAAATTGTCAAAGGGGTTTTAGTTTTCAATGTTTTAAATTTTCGGGCCACAGTTATTTAATTCTTTTAATAATTTTAAATTTTGTATCGATATGTGTTTTAGTTCTGGGTGTGCACCGCCCTGAGTCCACTTGGAGAAGGGCGGGATATAAATTGAATAAAATAAATAAATAAATAAAATGCTACCATTTTGCAGAAGCAAATTTATCTTTTCAATGTGTACCGAAAGTACCATGGTTGTCCCAAAGGGTGCTTGTATTTCAAAGGCAACTGGATTTTTTGATATATTTTTTTTAAAGATAATTTGCTTCTCATCTGAAGAAGCGATCTGAAGAAATAAACTAAAGAAGAAATTTCTTGGATGAGAAGTGAAATGTCTTAAAAACCAGAAAGTCCAATTGCCTTTAAAATATAAGCATCTTTGGGACAATCATGACCTGGATGAATGAGAACCTCCATAGACATGGCCAGATCCAAGAAGTCCTTGAATTATAACCACAAACTTAATGGTAACACTGAAATAGCAAGTATTAAGAATGATATTGCTTACCACCGATTACCAGGTAGATTCAATTCACACATGAGATATGTTTGCCAGTCACCCTGGTGGTGGTCATACAACAAATTGGAATAAAACCAAACAAATCATAGTATCTTCATCAACCTGAATGTGGCTTGTGACTCAATTCCATCCTGAAAAACAAGGGGGAGCCAGTTTGGTATAATGGTTAAGACCACCAGGCTAGAAACCAGGAAATTGGGAGTTCTAATTCCACCTTAACCATGAAAATCAGCTGGGTGACTTTGGGCCAGTCACTCTCTCTCAGTCCAACCCACCTCACAGAATGGTTGTTGTGGAGAAGATA
The DNA here is from genome assembly GCF_059756535.1 of Pantherophis guttatus. NCBI lineage: Eukaryota > Metazoa > Chordata > Lepidosauria > Squamata > Colubridae > Pantherophis > Pantherophis guttatus. The sequence continues at coordinate 81,223,305 of NC_142068.1, read as the reverse complement.
GGAAGAAGGAGCATTAGGTATGTCCCCACTGGTATGAATACAGAAAATCAGCTATTTATTTCTTAATATTTTGTTTTTCTTTAACCATCCATTTCCCTCATGGATGGGTACAATATAACCAATAAAATTAACATTAAATTCAGAATTAATTTAAAATTAAAAAGTTTTACAACTATAAAGCTAACAGTAAATAATTCCAAAAGATGGAAAAATCCAAGGTGAGGGGAGGAGTGTTAGCAGTTATTAATACAGACGGAGGAGTCCTCATGAGGCTGGCCAGCCAACCCCATGGTTATGTGGGCTTCTGTGGCCCGCATGCAAAACTGCACAGCCAGGTTTTGAGCCCTTAACAAGCTATAGATTGTCACCTCCTTTAATTGATAGTGGTGTCCCCTCTGCACATTAAATATAGATATAATGGGAATCTAAAAGGCTTTACTGCCACCACAAAGCAAGGCTGCATTCTGCTCCCTTACTATTTAATTCATGCATCATTGATCTGTCTTTGCCAAACAGGAGTTCTACCTGTTCTGTCCCCGTCTCACACACACACACAAACAGACAGCCGGGGGTTAAATAAACTGGCAGACAACCAATTCTTCCGATAAAATGCTTGGCAGCAATCCAGTAGCTGCTTGCCAAGAACTTTTACTCAATAAACAAAATACCCACAGTCAAGAATTATCCAGTTTGTAAAATAAATCCAAGGCCGATAATGTTGTTTCCAAAGATGCAATGTGACTCGATAGTAGTTAGTTTTGTCCATCACAGAGTCTGAATGGCCACCTCACCCCCTTTTATATCCTGTGGGGTGTGGTCCAGTAACTCAGCCTAATCTCTGACACACCTTTTCTTCTGTTGCGCGCGCTTATCTCTGCGACGCTGCCAGGGATCCAGCCAAGACTCATTACCCTCATCAATGTCCACCTGTGGCTGCATGGACGTACTTGGCCCTGGCCCTATCTCTTGCCCTTCAGCGGACACCGAAGGCATTGCCAGAGAGGAGGGTCCTGGAGAGGGAGGCCTTGCCAACTCCTCTCCTTCACTCTCGGAGTCCTCTCCTGCCGATGACACAGGCTCAGGTAATGGAGCCACAACACTACCCTGGACACGAGGCAATGCTTATTCTTTTACATTCAGAGGACATGGTCATCTTCCCCTGATCCCAATTTGTCTTGCTGTGATGCCTTCATGCCTTAGCATCATATTGTCATGATGAAATGCCAGAAATAAATTATTCCAAGTGCTGTAATAGCCATCAACATAATTGGAAAATTAACTAGGCATCTTTTTCTACTCTTCCACTTCATACAACTACATCAAATCAGCAACTTCTCAATCTGGGCACAATACTCCACTAATGTAATAATTAAATGTGCAAGCAAAGCTATAAAATTATATCCTGGTAGTATTCAAACCATTCAAAACAAAAATGCTAAATGCTCCCTTTTTAATGGTGCTCAGTTTTGAAAGATGTTGGCTAAATTCTTGAGAACCAGGAAGAAAGAAAAAGTTGTTGGTTTGGTATATGGTGGGCATTCCCTCGTTGATCTCTTTATGATCGGGTTAAAAGGTAAAGGTAAAGGTTCCCCTCGCACATATGTGCTAGTCGTTCCCAACTCTAGGGGGCAGTGCTCATTTCCGTTTCTAAGCCGAAGAGCCAGTGCTGTCCGAAGACGTCTCCATGGTCATGTGGCCGGTATGACTAAACGCCAATGGCGCATGGAACGCTATTACCTTCCCACCAAAGGTGGCCTCTATTTTTCTACTTGCATTTTTTACGTGCTTTCAAACTGCTAGGTTGGCAGAAGCTGGGACAAGTAACAGGAGCTCACCCAGTTATGCAGCACTAGGGATTTGAACCACTGAACTGCCAACCTTTCGATCGACAAGCTCAGCATCTTAGCCACTGAGCCACTGCTCATACATACATACATAAATAAGTACATAAAGCCATACCTGAAGCGAAGCAAAATATTTGACACAAATCTAGAAAATGACAAAGACAAATCCTCTCTTTGCTTTTTCATGCCATCTCAACCATCACGCCCTCTCTACCTCGCACAGAGGATGGGTTCAGTGTGCCATTATGAGATAATTTACCTTCAAAGGTGTTGGAGAGGAGATTGAACAATATCCTGTTTGAGGAACACCTCAAGACACAGACATTGAGACTATTGTACATATTAATGTTTCCCAACTTTGGCAACTTTAAAATGGATGGACTTCAACTTCCAGAATTCCCCAGCCTAACTGGCTGGGGAATTCTGGGAGTTGAAGTCTACCCATCTTAATGTTGCCAAGGTTGAGAAACACTGTTATATGTTTTTCTGGGCTACCCTATTCCCTAACCCAAACAATATACTGTATGTATGGTTGTAAACATGCTGGGGGACCAAGTCACATGGTTCTGGCCACTATTATTTTGACCAAACCCCATGCAAATATCCCTAATTCAATATACAACCACATACGTTCAAAATCACATATTTTCCCTTTTGAAGCTGGACTGATGCATCAATTGTACAATACAAATTTTAATTGTCTTGAAATAGCTTTCAACATGTGCAAAACGTTTAACCAACTTTAAATGATTGCAGAAATGAGCTTCTTAGATTAATCCAAGAGTTCGTTAGCTTGGTTGGTTTTCAGTCCAAATTCCAAATGCTGCCAATTGGATAATGGCTGCTCCTAGTTACTAAAACTGTTTGGCAGGCACCAAACATTTGTTATCCGCAGTTTTAATGAATAAAAATGAAAACTCTTTCAAGCCACATTCAACTTTTGGTGGAAACGTGGTGAGATGTGTATATGTGAGGGTGACGTTAAAAGTGTGCATGTACCAGTGGTGGGTTCTAACCGGCTTTACTACCGATTCTCTTCGCGCACACGCTTCGCGCGCGATCGCTCCGTGGAAGCGCGTTTGGAATCTGCCCAGCTGAGGTGCAGCAATCCATTCTGCCGCACCTATCGGCTGGGCTAAAAAAGAAGAAATAAAAGGTAGGAATAACGCGGGGGCGGGCAGGAGGGCTCAGCTCCCGGACAAAGAGAACTGGTTCGGTGACGTCATATCGTCACCGCTACCAGCTCGGCCAAACCAGGCCAAACCGGGAGGAACCCACCACTGGCATGTACATATAATGAGAGGGGGGGAGGGAGGGAGGGAGGTAGAGGGGGAGAGAGAGAGAGAGAGAGAGAGAGAGAGAGAGAGAGAGAGAGAGAGAGAGAGAGAGAGAGAGAGAGAGAGAGAGAGAGAGAGAGAGAGAGCACCTGGAGCTCAGTGAAATATTTTCTTGCAATTTGCTCGATAGTTTTAATATTTACAGTGATCTCCACCATTTTAGCACAGATGAAAGCCGAAAGAATCCTTCCACACCCTTTATTTTCTTGTAAGGACTTTTAGCAATTACTTTTTTTTTTTAGATGACAGCAGCTGAAGGGTATTTCCATGCAATGTCTTCAACTAAATTAGCATTCTTGTTCTATACGGTGTTTTCTGCTTCATGCTGAAATAAATGCAGGTTATCACACCAGAGTTCAAAGAGATGTCTGCAAGTTTGTTATTAGCTACAAGAGAATTTCGCCACAGCTCTGCATCTGGGTACCCCAGAAATACTAAGCCTAATTTCAGGTTTTTATATTGATTTCAGCAGTTCCTTATCAACAAATCCTTTTAGTCGAGCAAGGTAAGCAACAATATGCATTTAATTCAACCCAATTATTTTTTTAAAAAAATTAGTATAATAGTTCAATTTTCCATTAAACAGTGTGTCATCTGGGTACATGTATCTTTGTGCAATAATAATCAAGATTTACAACAGTATTCATTACATTAATATTACTTCTCTAATTTTACAATACTAATATTGAACATTATAAACAATATTCACTTCACCCTCTTGACATATCTTCTAATAGGAAAATAATAGTAGTAGTAGTAGTAGTAGTAGTAGTAGTAGTAGTAGTAGTAGTAGTCCAGTGGTGGATTGCCCCCGATTCGCACCGGTTCTATAGAACCGGTAGTAAAACCAGCGGGAGGCTCCGCCCACTGACCCTAATGTCATGAAAATGCTTCTGCGCTTGCGCAGAAGAGCACGCAGCCCCGTTGCAAACCGGTAGTAAAGGTAAGTAGAGCCCACCCCTGTAATAGTCATAATCATCATAATCATCATCATCATCATAGTGTTTATATCTCTCTCTTAACATATTTTCTATATTTCACTGATCTCTTTCTTTTGTTTCTCTATTTTTAACTTCCATTTTTATTCTCTAACCATCGATAAAATAATTCCCATGTCATATAATATTCAGTTTGTTCTTTCTCGTTAATTGCAAGTGTTAATCTATTCATTTCTGCACATTCTAATATTTTTCTGATCACATTCTCATCAGTAGGGATCTCTTCACTTTTCCAGTTTTGTCCAAATACAATTCTAGCTGCAGTTAATACATGAATAATTAGTTAGGCATTCCCCTTACTAGCCCAATTATGAATGCATCTAACCTGATTTCTAGTATCGTCTGAGCCCAACAGAAAGTTTGCAGAAGCCCAGAATCACTTTGCAGCGTGAGGTGGGCAGTATAACTATTTAAGAAATAAATAAATAAATTTCATCATCCCAGAGACTATATAGTCACATCACTTTGGGATAACCCTGGCGAACAGAGCTACCAAACTATTTTTTCATCATTAGTGAATCTTGTAATGTTGAAAGCAGTGGTGGGATTCAAAAAATTTTACTACCGGTTCTGTGTGTGTGGCCTCGTGGGCATGGCTTGGTGGGCGTGGCAGGGGAAGGATACTGTAAAATCTCTATTCCCACCCCACTCCAGGGGAAGGATACTGTAAAATCTCCATTCCCTCCCCACTCCAGGGGAAGGTTACTGCAAAATCCCCATTTCCTCCCAATCAGCTGGGACTCAGGAGGCAGAGAATAGATGGGGGCGGGGCCAGTCAGAGGTAGTATTTACTGATTCTCCGAACTACTCAAAATTTCCGCTACCGGTTCTCTAGAACTGGTCAGAACCTGCTGAAACCCACCTCTAGTTGAAAGGAGAAGTTGTTCAGGAAACTCATTTGAGCTGTAGAGGTACAATTACAAAAATAAATTTCCAGTGCTAAATTGACTGTATGTTACACTAATGGTAGTTCAGAGTAATGGCCAAGGACATTTTCTGTCGTGCACAATATCAGACATTGGAAATGTATGAAGACTCGGGGTGTTTGTCAAGCAACACAATATTATCAGAAATTAATTTGCTGGTGAAATGTTCTCTGTCCTCAAGAATTATTATGTTTAGTAACTAGCTGTTGATCAAAATATCACAATGTAGTTAGTATGGCTAACAATCCATTTCTGCAAAATGAACACACAAATTTTGGCCTGGCAGACACACCAAATACCTACCTTTTTTTAAAAAACAAAATGCAGTATTGTCTTTTTTTCAGAAACTATCCACTCGTCATTCAAAACATAAGCCACTGAATTAGAGATGCCAGGTCATTCAATATATTCGCCCATTTAATAACCTGCTTTACTATTGATTCATTATTGGATTAAATAAAATTTCATATTAGGGATGCTCCATATGGATGCTTTTTTGAATGATGAAGGTAATCAGTAGCCCTTGCCATTACAAGTAGATATAAACTTTTTTTCCTTTTTCATTCTCTGTCATACTGTTAAACGTGAGGAATCACATTTTTTACAATAAAATATGCCCTTAATATTGGACTTCACAGTTATACTTTAGCTTTGCAGTAGAAAGGAGAGATAACTTTGAAAACATTGCCACCTACTGGCCATTGTTAAATTAATGAAAAGAAAAATATACGTTCTATCAGGTCGTATACACTCAAATTAAATGCAGTTTAAAATAAACCTGCAACCTGTTCTGACACTTTGATCAGCAAAATAATGAACATGTTCTAATTGACAACCACACTTGTTACATATTGTGCTACATAAATCCAATGGATTTATATAATTGAGGGCACGGGTGTGAGAACCTGGATTGCTCAACCATATTTACAGCAGAGAATCAAACATCTTAGAAATGCCTCTTTCCAATCAAATTAGTTGGGAAATATAATTCTTGTTATATTTCTTGGTGGGAGTAACACAGAATCTTGTTTAATTCTTGAAGATGCAAATAATAGCCTTGCAAAGCTTATTTTTAAAGCACTGATTTTAACAGTCCTTGCCTTATTATCTCTTACGGTATGAATAAATGGCCATTTTTCTTCAATGTTGCCTACAAGGATATCAAATCATATTTCCAAACTCCAATTATAGATTGTGAGCAAACAGCAGTTTCACAAAATGCTTCTTTGTTATAGTAGTAAGCACAATTTAAAGTCTATCCCAGCAACCATATGCCATTAATTTATTATGTACTTGTAAAATCCCCTTTTTTCTTTGTACTGTTATTAATCACTTTCTGGGTTTTTACATAAACACTAACATTTTCATAAACTGTGATGAAAAACCATGCAGCATTCAAAACATGCACTTTATATAAACTGTGAAATGGATTAGATGAGAACAGCAAAATGAATTTCTGTAGCAATATCATATTATAAAGACATATTTGTAACTATTCTTATAAAATAGCCTTCCCAAATTGCTATCTTTCAGAGATATTAAACAATAGTGTTCATCATTTCTTATGATTACATTGTTTGAGTTGGTGACCTTATAATTCTAGCTAATAAATGTTTTTTTTTTTAATGGTCTGAACAATTGATCTGGTGCCCTTTGTAATACTTATAGCATTATTCTTCTCATATTCTTTTTATAAGAGGCATGTTGTGCCTCCTATACAATACCAGTAGCACATATCTTATTTACTCCATATTCTAGAACTGCAGTAATTTTCTAGAATATGAATTCAGTTTAGGCAACACTAGAGTATAATTCATTTATTGCAAAACTGAATTAGTTCCCACATTCTTTTTCCATTTCTCTTCTCATCAGCCTTTTCAGCCATGGAACCAACTGTCTATCACGATATGCAAGGTGAAGCATTCAAAATAGATATATCCATATTTCTGTTCATCTCATCTTTAACTTGCTCTCTCTCCAGCTTTTGGGGAAGGCAGAGGTGGGTTTCAGCAGGTTCTGGAGAACCAGTAGCGGAATTTTTGAGTAGTTTGGGGAACCGGTAGTAATTATTCTGACTGGCCCCACCCCCATCTATTCTCTGCCTCCTGAGTCCCAGTTGATCAGGAGGAAATGGGGATTTTGTAGTAACCTTCCCCTGGAGTGGGGTGGGAATTGAGATTTTATAGTATCCTTTCCCTGGAGTGGGGTGGGAATGGAGATTTTACAGTATCCTTTCCCTGCCACGTCCACCAAGCCACACCCACCAAGCCATGCCACGCCCATCAAGCCACACCTACAGGACAGGTAGTAAAAAAATTTGAAACCCACCACTGGTGCACACACACCTTCAAGTCAATGTTGACTCCTCGTGAGTGCCTGGACAAATCCCTGCAGTTTTCTGGTCAATATTTCAGAAATAGTTTGCCATTGCCTGCTTCCTAGAGCTAAGAGACCTTGACCTACTTCCTATCCCTGGCTGGGCCTAAGGCAGGAGTAGACCTCACAGTCTCCTGATTTCTAGCCTGGGACCTTAATCACTAGACAAACTGGCTCCCACTTGACCTTAAGATCTCCATGTGGGACTGGAAATCCAGTTTGAAAAACACTGAACAAAATGGGTTCACTAAAATGACTTATTCCATAGAATTAAAATAATCCCCCAGAAAAAGCACCATAACCGAATGGAGAGTTAATAAAAAGCAAACACTTTATTGATAACTTATTTAAAAATATCATATTTAAACCAGAAATAATGCTGAACATTTAATTAGGAAACTCTTTTTTGCAATTAAGGACATCCTTTAAAATAAAAAGTCCATGGGGAATAGCCACTAAGTGGAAATATTTTTTTAAGTAAAATTAGTTAAAATTACTGAATGTTTCTTTTGTTTCTTATTATCAAAAAGGTTACCGATCAAAACAATGTAGAAATTAGTTGCCTACTCATATCAAAATAAGATTTATCCATTTATTTTGCATAGCCTTACCTTAAAAGCCATATAGTCAAGGCTATGGTTTTCCCAGTTGCAATATATGGCTGTGAAAGTTGGACCATAAGAAAGGCTGAGCGCCAAAGAATTGAGGCCTTTGAACTATGGTGCTGGAGAAAGAAGACTCCTGCGAGTCCCTTGGACTGCAAGGCGATCAAACCGGTCAGTCCCAGAGGAAATCAACCCTGACTGCTCTTTAGAAGGCCAGATCCGGAAGAGGAAACTCAAATACTTTGGTCACCTAATGAGAAGGAAGGACTCACTGGAGAAGAGCCTAATGCTGGGAAAGATTGAGGGCAAAAGAAGAAGGGGACGACAGAGAACGAGGTGGCTGGATGGAGTCACTGAAGCAGTTGGTGTGAGCTTAAATAGACTCCAGAGGATGGTAGAGGACAGGAAGGCCTGGAGGAACGTTGTCCATGGGGTGCCGATGGGTCGGATACAACTTTGCAACTAACAACAACAAAACCTTAAAAGCTCATCGTACCTAAGATATTTAGATATAATTTGGCAGCACACAAAGATTCATTGAAAAACAGTTGTGTACAGTAGCTGTTTCCAAACTGAGCCTTAAATCATGACCTTCCACTCATTTCTTTTTTGACTGCTGCCTTTTGCACATTATTTCAAAGAAGATCCACTTGAAAAAGAAACCTAGATGGGTGATCTTACTAATATTCTTTCATTTCTTACCTGTTGTCGCTTAAATGCCAAATGGTCCAGCTTCTTCAGTTCTTTCTGAAGATGTTGATATGTTTTCTGCAGTTCTGATTTACTGGATACATTTCGAAGAGACATAAGCATTCGCTGTACCTGCAGCCATATAAGAAATAGGGAAAAAGAACATCTGAATTTGTCTAGGAATAAACTCCCTAAAATCAGTTCTTTGCACAGCATTTGAATTAGCATCTTGTTATCCCTGAGTTACACTACTGGGAGGAAAATACATTTCCCAAAGCCTTCCTCTTTTGTCATCATCATTAGATGGCTAGATGGCATTACAAGACTCAAAACCTGTCTTTCTCCAGATTTGCATATTTATTTTATTTATTTTATTTTATATTGGATTTCTATATATATATATATATATATAAATATATATCACAACGTGCATGTCACAGACAGCCGAAATTCTGCCCTAACATGAAGGACCATGTAGACATCACCAAACCATTCCACTTTGGCTCCTTCTATCAGCAAAAGCAGTTGAAGAAACAATGGAAACTCCTTCCGCATTTGTCTTGCATGACATTGTAGGAAATTAGCACCCGCCCCTCTCCTAGGAAAATGAGATATTTTAGGAAATATTAAAAGGGCAGAATATTTCTCCTAAAAGGGAGGCTGAAACTTACCACACACCCCACACACACACCTTTGTCAATGGGCCATTAAAGCCTAGGCCAGTCTATTCTCCATAACAAAGATCTACCTCCTTCAGGCAGAGCCATAATAGGAATCTCAAAGCCCCTTTCGTTACATCATCACCCAGCAAGGCTCAACCAAGCCTGGGATTCAAAAGACAACCTACAAAGTTACCCCTGCATGGTTCCATGGGAGTCTGACAACCAATCAGAATACAAGCTCAAATTCAAAAGCCCAGAGAGGGTATAAAACTCAGGCACTCTCAACATCTCCTCCCTTTTTTTCTTCAGCCAAGATCTTCAAGGCATGTGATCCTGTCCACCATTAAAACCATCTTTCCCAGCAGCTACCATGTTTCCGGTATCTTTCTCCCCACTTGGACCTGAACCCAGAAGGACATTTCTTCCAACAACATGAAGCTGGTAGTTCCAAATTCACCGTCCTCCCAGCATGTCAGAGTCCAAAGCCAGGAGCTGGTAGTCAAGTGGAAAACCATGGAGAATATGTGAATGCAGTCAGGGAGGATGAGAATGATTGCTTTCCCTTCAGTTATACTTTTCTGGAATTCAAAATCATGGAGAAGTGAAATTTGGGGGGAGGGGAGGATTTCTAAATTCTCATTATTTCAAAAAAAGAAAAGCAGCTACTTCAAGGGAGAAACACTGGAGCCATATCAAAGTTCATGCAATGCTTTACAGGACCCTCAGCTGGGTTCTCAGATATCCACAAGGATTTTAAAAAGTCAATATGGTGGCAGTGACCAGGCAAATGAAGCCATGTCCCTTTTTTCTTATATAAACTATGTATTTCATCCATGTGGTTGCAGCCACCATCTTGACTTTTTTGACCTGCCTGTGAGTGTTCCTGGTCGGGCTCATACTCAGTTGAAAAGGTTGACACTAATTTTCCATTCAAGCACCAGCAGCAATGCAATGCACTTGGGTCATCATCTCATAGCTTACCTATGAGAGCAAAACTGTACATGCAGTCAATTTTATTGATACTGAGGTAAATAATGTCATGGAAATCTTCAGTCACATGACAGGTAATGCCATGAATATGACCCAAACCAACATTAGCAATGAACACCTATTTTAAGGGCGGACCTATTTTTATGGAAATGTTTTCACTTGGATCTCTCCTCTCTGAATAACTCCATAATCCCTTTTATTAAAGCACAAGATTATGCCAGAACTGACTATCAATAACAATGAAAGGTTGTTTTTCAGGTTAGTCTTAGTTCAGTGCTTTTCTTTGCTATAGCGTTCTTTTTATTTTCATCCACCTGTTCGATTGGCGACATTCAAAACACAAATTCCAGAATTTCTCCGCATGATATAATACCTGCTGGCAGAGCATAAACCGTTACTTCTCTGATGTTCCAAATGCAGCAGATGGTTATAGGCAGCAAAGGGTTGTTTTTTTAATAACGATTTTATTAAATTTTAAGGTAGAAAGATTAAAAACTAACAAGAACTACTAATCGAAAAAGAGAACAGAAAAGAGAGAAATAACAGACAGAAATGCAGCAAAATAAAAAAAATATATAGAAGTAGCATTACATAAAAAGGAACAACTTCCAATTTATAGCACATATAAATAAATTTTACTTTCAACTCTTGCTCCATGGCTACAACATAACATCCATTTTCAAAATATAATCTATTAATATAGATTATAACCCACATATCATAATTTCACTTTTTTTTTCTGGTTCGCAAAGAAAGCCCCAAAAGGGGCTTCCAACTTGCAGTAGAGTTAGTCAATATCTTTTCTTTAATCAAAGTTGTCAGTTTTGCCATCTCAGTCATCTCCATCAGCTTTACCAACCATTCTTCCTTTGTAGATGATACTGAGTCTTTCCACCATTGGTCATATAAAAGTTCTCATGCCATTGTCATAGGTAGGAACAGAATGCAATGCGCATTTTCCAAAGTTTTATCCATCAGCCGTAGTAGAAATGTCTCTGGTCTTGATTGTATATTGAGGTTCAACATTTTCTGAATGAATATAAGCATTTGAGTCCTGAATGGCCTTTTTAGCTTTTCAAGGCAAGAAAGTTTTATCATAATATGTACACCAGGGTAAATCCTTAGAGCGTGGGTGTCAAACTCAAGATCCGCGGGCCCTGCAGGGTGCTTAAATCTGGCCCATGGGGCTAGGCTAAAAATAGCAAAGGACCGGCCTGCGGTGCCTCTGGCAGCCAAAACAGAGTGCGGGGGGCGCACATGGGGCCCCCTGCACCCATTTTTGGGCTGGACGGCCTCCTGCAGCACTCTGCCGGCCAAATTGGGGAATGGGGGTTTAGGCTGGCAAAGTGCTACAGGAGGCCATTCAGGCCATGCTCACCCACACACACACACACACCCTGTGTTGGCTGGCCAGGTGCTGTAGGAGTCCCCCCCCTCCGCCCCGGCTGGCCCATGGAGGAGAACTACAATGTTGATCCAGCCCTCGAAGAAATCCAGTTTGACACCCCTGCGTTAGAGAAAAGGCACTGGGATTTGTGTGTAGTCCAACATTTCAGATTAAGGGGGAAGTAAAGTGTTCAGATTGTATTTGGGTCCAGCCTATTATGAGAATGCAAACATGATGTAATTCAGGGGTCTTTAAACTTCTGGACTTCAATTCCCAGAATTCCCCAGTCAGCCATGCTGGCTGGGAAATTCTGGGAATTGAAGTCCACAAGCCTTAAAGTTACCAAGTATAGAGATGTCAGATGTAGTTCAAGCCCTAAACCAAGGTTCTGGAGATGCATAATTTCAAAATGCACATGAATGAATTTGGGCCATTTAGTAGCTCTTATCCCAATCAACTTCACAAGACTCCTTTGTAAATCCAAAAATGACCAAACACCTCCATATAAACCAGCTGAGAAACAGTAGGCTTAAAATCAGGGGTGAAATTCAGCAGGTTCTGACAGGTTCTGGAGAACCGGTAGCAGAAATTTTGAGTAGTTCGGACAACCGGCAAATACCACCTCTGGCTGGCCCCAGAGTGGAGTGGGAATGGAGATTTTGCAATATCCTTCCCCTGCCATGCCCACCAAGCCACACCCACAGAACCAGCAATAAAGAAAATTGAATCCCACCACTGCTTAAAATGCTGGGATGGGACTACAGAGCCCCAAGTTAATTGTATCCTCAGTATTTGGACTGTTATCAGGGGAAAATGAAGGAGGGCCTTGAACTCTAGGAGAAATAGTAAAGAATGAGTGTAATGCATGCCTCTTCAGCCAAGACACTCAATGTGTGTCCTCAATAGTCAGGCTGAGTGGAGAATTATGGGGGTTGAGGTCCAAAGATCTAGCAACCCTCCACAGTGGGAAGGCTACTGAAAAGATAACTTATATAAACTGAAAAACAGGATTCATCTTTAATCATTGTTATCTTCATCGAATAAAAAAATAAGCTTCAAAATATATGTTTGGTTTTATGGCATAGTGCTTCTAAAATTTATTTCTCCCTCGCTACTTTTAAAAATTATGGAGGACCCCCAAAAGAGTTTTTGTTTATATGGATTATATTTATTGATATCTGCTGCATTAAAAATTAAAATGGATGCATTCGCTGCTTCTACCCCTTCTCACAATTGTTTGATGGGATTTTAATATTGCATTATTTTTCAGCGTAGGCTGGCAAATCAATTTGATTTTGTAAGCAGCTGAGAGGGTCTTGGGGAATCCCCAGAACTCCTCAAATCATACCTTCAGAAATATTGCTCTAGCAAAATATTTTTCCACTTTTAGTACATACTGTTCTAGCTGTCTCATTCAAGAGACAGCCAGGTCTCAGGTAATCTGCTCTTCTTTCTGCTCTGATGAACTGACAATACCTGCATATTAATTCATGCAATTTTATTATTTATTATATTTTTATCCTCCCTTTATTACTTTATAAGTAACTGGAAGTGGCAAATATACCTAATACTCCTTCCTCCTATTTTCCCTACAACAACAGCCCTGTGAGGTAGGTTGGACTGAGAGAGAATGACTGGCCCTAAGTCACCCAATCAGCTTTCATGCCTAAAATGAGACTAGAACTCAGTCCGCTATCCTACAATCCTTGGCTTACAATTGCTATACAAGGTTTAACGTGTCCATGAGGATACCGTCGGCCAAGTTATGTCGGCTGGCGATACCCAGGAGGAGAGCCTTCTATGTCGGAGCTCCTGTCCTTTGCAATGAATTGCCCCCGGATATTCGTAACATCTCTGACCTCCGGGTCTTTCGCTGTGCCCTCAAGACCCTACTGTTCCGACAGGCGGGGCTGTCTAACTGAATGATTTTAAATTGGGTTTTAATATTGGGTTTTAAAATTTGGCCAAAACTATTTAATGATTTTAATTAATTTTAACTGTGATATTGTATATTTATGTTTTTAATCTTGGCTGTACACCGCCCCGAGTCCTTCGGGAGAAGGGCGGTATATAAATAAAACTATTATTATTATTATTATTATTATTATTATTATTATTATTATTATTATTATTATTATTATTATTATTATTTAGTTTTTTTAAAAAGCTCTCTCCCTCGTATAAATAGCAGCCTAGCAGAATCTGGGGAGGGGTGTGTAAGGTGAGGTAAAGCAGTGGGCAGCTTGAGAGGGGCTCTTTTCACATTCCCCGTCAAAGGATGATCTGGAACCCTACCTATTCTCTGGGGCAGCATTTCTCAATTTTGGCAACTGTACGATATGTGGGCTTCAATTCCCAGACGTCCATACAACTTAAAGTTGCCAAGGTTGAGGAACACCGCCCTGAGGGAGGATGGATTTCCTTGAGAATTTTATGGGTAGAACCACTTGGGTATAACGCTGTGAACTTGTCCTCTGATCCTATAGCCAGTCTGTGTCAGCCCTTCAAGGTAGTCTAGACCGGAAACCAAATCCACAAGTACTAATCCTACCTCTTTATAATCTACAGGTTGTAATAAAAAAAGATCTGAAAGGCCTTCTCCCCACCTTTACTTTTATTTAGCGGAAAACTAGGGAGGGTCCCTTCTGAGACACTGAGACTGAGATATATCAGCTCATTCATTCTATGGACTAATGTATCTCTTCTCTAACCATTATCTAGGACAGGGGTCTCCAGGCCTGGCAGGAGGCTCCGCCCACCGACCCCGACGTCATCAGAATGCTTCTGTGCATGTGCAGAAGCTTCTGCGCATGCGCAAAAGAGCGTGCGCATGGCCCAGTTGCGAACCGGTAGTAAAGGTAAGTAGAACCCACCCCTGGGGCGGATGTATAGATATTTGGGAGGGGGAAGTGAGCTGGTGGAGATGTCTCGTGAAAGGGAGTGAAAGGCAGGAATATTCTCATCGTCTTCGGTGCAGCTGAATGGAGTTGCTGATAGTCCGTCAAAGTCAACCATTCTGGCATACCAGAGGGATGGGACCATCTGAAGATGCACCTCACATGACGCCTTGGGGGGCTGGGGATTGGACATTCAGCCAGGGTCCTTGGGGGGAAGGGATTACGTTCAATATGTAATTTTCGCGCCTATTTATTTATTTATTTATTTATTGGTTCGATTTATATGCTGCCCTTCTCCGGAGACTCAGGGCGGCTTACAATGCATTAAGCAATAGCCTTCATACTTTTGTATATACCTGCTTTTGCTATTGCCTCAGATCTTGCTTTCCTTTCGTTGCGTTCAGTTCATGCTCAGTAAAAGTACCTTTCTCTACAAACATGGAGTTGGGGTTTTTCTTTCTTGAGTTTTGAACGGAGGCACGCCTGACAGTTTGCTATTACTCCCATCCCCCAAGATTATTCCCACAGCCCCTTAGAGTATGTAGCACACAAATCTCAGAAAACCATTACCACCCTTGGCTAAATTATTCTCTTCCACCAAATACTTTTTTAATAGCACAGAACAGATGAGGAGTCACCTGGTCTCCTACTTTCCATCTCTATTCTACTGCCATTATGTACTGTACCTAACGCTGATCTTCCTCATCTATCAATTGGCAATCTTAAATCCAGGTAGCCCTCTCTGGCATTCTAACAACTTTGACATCAACACACAGTGGAAAGCCAAATGGGCTGGTGAACACCCAGATACAGGCAGTTACGTAGATGACCCTACACAAAAGATGCCCGGTGACCTTCCTCACCAGCATTGGTCAACTCTGAACAGGATCTGTACCCAATATGGTGTCTGCCAGGACTCATTGTTTAAGTGGGGTCTTGTCTCTACCCCTCAGTGTGACTGTGGTGCTCCTCAACAAAACATCCACCATATTGTATCCGAGTGTCCATCAAGAGCTTACATCGGCCCAAGGTCTGATTTTTTTCAACCTAGACCACCCTGTCCTTGAATGGCTGGGTGGACTGGACATTAACATTTGAACTACTATAAGTTCATGCATTTGGCATACGCTCAGTAGCTAGCTAGCTAGCTAAATAAATAAATAAATAATAAATAAATAAATAAATAAAGAGATATAGATATAGATATAGAAATAAAAATAAAAATAAAAATAAAAATAAAAATAAAAATAAAAATAAAAATAAAAATAAAAATAAAAATAAAAATAAAAAAGTAAGTAAGTAAGTAAGTAAGTACCTAAGAGGGTTGGGAGTGAAGTACCATATTTTTCCATGTATAAGATACCCCCATGTAGTTTCTTGTAGTAAGCACACTATAAGCCATCACTGCCCAGAAGCATCTTGTTAGCGTGAGCAATACAACAAGAACAGGAAATGCATCACAGGAACAATAGAGATGAAACCTAGAGTGGCAATGTGATACAGGAAACAACTAACAATAGAGAGGAATGATAAGAGCTGCATATAAGATAGAGGCTCACCCGGCATGTGCCGCCTTCTCCTTGGCCTCCTGTGTATAAGACGCAGCTCAATTTTCAAGTAAATATTTTAAAGAAAAAGTAGCGTCTTGTACATGGAAAAATATGGTAACTAAAGACATCTCAAGTCTTCATGGCGTGAATTTATCTTCAAAAGAAAAATAGATTATAAGATTAAGAACCTCAAAGAAAATTGAAACAAACAGCAAGAAGCTAAATAAAATTTTGATCTAAGAAAGTTATAGATGGATTAAGAGTCCAAATAAATTGCTAACATTAACTTTTAGTATAAGCGATTGGAATTAATTATAAAAATAGCTTCTTGTGGGAAACAGACTTATTTTGGCTATCTTGGTTGCGAGCTGCACTGGCTCCTGGTGGTCTTCCGAGTGCGATTCAAGGTATTAGTTACCACCTTTAAAGCGCCCCATGGCTTAGGACCAGGGTATATACGAGACCGCCTTCTGCCACCAACAGCCTCCCACCGGCCAATACGCTCCCACAGAGAGGGGCTCCTCAGGGTGCCATCGGCCAAACAATGTCGACTGGTGACACCCAGGGGGAGAGTCTTCTCTGTGGGGGCACCAGCTCTCTGGAATGAGCTCCCCCTAGAGCTTCATCTTAGCCCCGACCTGCGTACCTTTCGCCGCGCCCTGAAGACCTTTCTGTTCCAGCAAGCCGGACTGGCTTAATAGGAATTTTATAAGGGGTGTAGGTGCGTTTTAATTTTTGAGCCAAATTTTATATATTTGATTTTAATTGGTTTTAAATTTTGTAAATCTATGTGTTTTAATATGGCTGTACACCGCCCTGAGTCCTTCGGGAGAAGGGCGGTATAGAAGTCTAATTATAAATATAAATTATAAATAAATAAATAAATAAACACATCATCAACCTCGAGTCCCTTCACACCCACAAGAGACCTAAATCCAGCCCACCTTGAATTCCATTGACTCTTATCCACCGCCAATTTGCTTTGCTTTAACCATTAGTAGTTCAGATTCTTGTAGAGAGCTTAAACTTGCAATAAACTCTTACGTACACTTGAACTGCCTGAATTTCCCGAATTCCCCGCTTGACACATAATGCTTGATCAAAACTTTATCTTTAATAAAAATGTGGAGTTCGAAAGACTTGAGAGTATTGACTTTTGGGGAAAAAAATGAAAGCTTGTTATTTGTATACTCTGTTGAGAATATCACGACAGAAAAATAAACGCCCTATAAAAAAACAAGAATATTCCGAATTCTAGCAGGCTGAAGTTGATAGAGAAGAACATTACTGTGAATGGCAATAAACTGATGTTTCAGCAGAAAATGGAGCTTGCAATGAGAAGGAAAGTATCAGTTATACCACTATTGAAACAAAAATTAAATTCCCAGCATCAAGCTAGTCTGGCCATCCAGAAATAAATTGTGGGCAATCCTTGATATTGTCCTTCAAGAGACAGGCACCACTGTATCCTAACATCCCTTCTATCTGAGGCTGTCATTGGTCATTCTCTGATGTTTTGCTTTTTCTGTCTAATCAAACAAGTGGTGTATAAAAGCCAAAAGGAAAAGGCTGTTTCTCAGTCTTGGCAGTTTTAAGAGGAGTGGGGCATTCTGGCTGGGGAATTCTGGGAGTTGAAGTCCGCCCCTCTTAAAGCTGCTAAAATTGAGAAATGCTGCCAGAATCTAATAGGATGCTAGAAACAATGGGATGCAATAGAGATTCATGAAGCTTTTTAACAATTCTAATTCTTTCAATATTACGTTTTTTATTAAACCTCCAGGGTTAGCAAAACAGCCTGGAAGAGGAACTTCCAAATGAATAAAGCCAACCAAATCAATCAACTGCTGGCACATAACTAGGGGGCCTTGATGCAATAAGATAGCAATATTTCATGGGAACCGTATTCTGCCAACAATTCCAAATCCTTATTTCAGAAAATTGCCTGGAATGCCAGTTACAAAGTGAAAGAAAACAGTCAAGTACGCCACTCACAAAAAAATCCAAAAGTCAACCACCCCATCTAACAAAAAAATTAGTTTGTAAAACTTACAAAGTAATTTCTTTGATCAGGATAGGGGGAACCATAGGAATCTTCTATCAAGAAGCATCCCTATTGTACTATTTTTTTTTTTAGAACTAATGCTTCTATTTGGAATAATAAATCTGTATTGCTACCATGCCTTTTACAGTAATAATCACCAATCTTAAGTAATTCTGCGGGCTCTCAGTGTTTCTAAAATGCTTTCAGTTCCCTTATTATTTAGATCGTTAGAAACTGTGAAAATTATTGAAAACATTCAGCAAATCTTTCAGAAATACGTATGTACATATCTTCTCCTTTTTTCCATTTTCTAAAAATATACCATTGGCAGGGAGGGGGGGGGACCCTCAATTTTTTGTGTGTTATTGTGTGGGTATCCTTCTAGAGAATGTTAGACAGCTCTGTAATCTTCTCCTACAGAGCCCAGCAGATTTCTGAGCTTTGTGTAAAGAACTGTGTGTATATATTTATGTATTATATTTTTGTCTCTGGGTGGATGTTTCCTACTACTCAAGCCTTCTTATTTTATCTTCCAAAAGCACTTTTTAAATTATTGTACTTAATAGAAAATAGCCAAGGCTTCCAGAGTAACTCTAGCATGTAGTGTTGAATCACCACCAAGCTCTAATGGCATCTTAGTTACTGCCATCCAAGGCCAAACTGTAATATAATTGAAATCTCTAATGAGTTCCATCTTAGCATTTTTTCTGGGTCTCCCTCCAGGGTCTTTAACTTTCATGATTATATTTTAGAGCTCCCCGCAGCAACTGAAATATTCTTAACTGCTGTCCTGATTCCTCCCACCCACCCACCCACCCAAAAAAAGCAAAGCATTTGATTTTTCAGCAGTGTTTTTCCGAAACCCTGAATACCGACAGCCATTTTTGTAGCATCTCTCTCAGAATGTTTGCTGGTGCTCATCAATTAAAAAGACAATATATCTCGTATGTGCCTGTAAACCTTTCCCCGAAGTGTGTTCTAATACAATAGTGGCGCCAATATATTATAGCAATAGCACTTCTTCACAAAGATCTTAGCTGGAAGACCTATCATTAATCATCGGAGAAGAAATGAGGAGCTTCTGCAGTTCCCAGCTCCACGGCTCAGGGGTTTTGCAATTTTCATAGGATAAAATGGAAAGTTTGATCACTGAGCCAAAATTAATTTTAAAGGTTATGTTGTTCACTACAAAATGAAACTGCTGATCAAGGAAGAGATTTGGTAAATGTCTAAAATGTGCGGACGTAAGAACCAAACCCTTAAATGGGTTTTAGCAAACTATTTATCTTTTTTGATATCCAACACATATCCAATCTGGACTGAAAGATGCAGTGCATGAAATTATAGTCTATGGGGTATCTATATGATTTGAAAGATTATTAAAAATTACACCACACGATTTTGGCAAATAAGTTAATTTGTCGAGAAATTTAGGAGGAAAAAATGGTAGTCAAACACTCGGATAATTTAGCCTCCCTACTAAATTGAGATTTTCATACCCAAGCAGTGTTTTTCTTCAATTGATTGTCTAAAAAGTGACATGAGTGGCTAAATTTTATTTGTTTCCAACTTTGTATAGTATAAAACTAAATTTTATCAAAACCAAATTACGGTAAATAGTAATCATTCTGTCAACCAAGCCTGGTATTAAACTGGAGTAAGGAAAACTGTAGGTACTTTACTCATGGATCTTTTAACTATGGTTTATTGAAGAAACCACAATTAGTTGAATTTATCCAACACATAAAGCCATAAAGAACAATTTCTATATCATCTATGTGTGCCTGAGTTTACACAATACCCCAAATTACCTTATAATCTAGTGCAATGTATAAATTTCAAACTGTCTTGAGGTCAACGGGAGCAATTATGTCATATACAATATTAGAATAGAATAGAATAATTTTATTTCTATACTGCCCTTCTCCCGAAGGACTCAGGGTGGTGTACAGCCTATTAAAAACACAAGACAACATCAGTTAAAATAATTTAAAATTATTAAATGAATTTGGCTCAATTTAAAACCCCAGGAATTTAAAACCCAATTTAAAATTGTTATGTTGATAGCCCAGCCTGGCGGAACAACAGGGTCTTGAGTGCACAACGAAATTGAATATTTTCAATATTGAATGATTGATGATTATGTGACATTAAGTTGCTATCAACTCCTAGTAACCATAAAGATAGATTTTCTCCCTGATGAACCATATCTAACCTGGTCTTCAAATTGCCATTATAACTGAGTTCATCCATCTCTTTTCTTCCATCTTTCCTAACATTAAACGTTCTCCAGTCAGTTAGGTAGTTGCATACTATATTCAAAAAAGGATCATTTGGTCATTTGATCCAATGATTTGTTTTCTTGGCTGTCCATGGTATTCTCGGCAGTCTTCAACACCAACGTTCAAAATCATCAATACTGTTTCTATCCTGCTTCTTCAAAGTCCAACTTTTGCTTCCATAGAATGTCATAAGGAATACTACTTCTTGCACTATTTTGACTTTATAGGTAACATATAGTATTACCTATTCATAGGCATTAATGGGAAAGGAGTAGAAATTATTAAAGAGGTTGCCTTATTTATTTACTTTTGCAACTTATATTACTACAACTGCAGGCTCCAACTGCAGCCATGTTAAGTTTAGTAAATGCCTGCTCAAAAATGAAGTTTACCTATTAAAAACATGTTTCTAATGTTTCCACATGCATAACACACGTTCATCTGCAGCCTGCAAATTTTCTTTCCCCCAATCTCAGAGCTCATTGCTTTTTGCTTTTTCAGAAATTAACTTTTGTGGTGCCACAAGATTTCTTTGTTGGTTTTTCATTTTCTTGAGCTAACAAAAAACTGTGACACTCTTGGCATTCTTTGGATGACATAGGTGAACTCTGGCCACCTATCAGAGGTGGTATTCAGCCGGTTTGGACCGGTTTGCCTGAACTGGTAGCGGAAATTGCAGGTGGGCCCGCCCATGTGCCCACCCACATGCCCACCCACCCTGGCTCTATGCCATCCTATTTAGGCAAGTTTTTGAGGCTGGATGCATGCACGGAAGGCACATGCACAAGCAAAGCACATGTATGGAAGGCAGGCGTGTGTGCAAACCAGCCATGCATGTGCACGAAGTGAGCACGCATGCACATGCGGTGAACCAGTAGTAACATAACATGAAACCCACCATTGCCACCAATGTGTGGGTCTAGAACTCTCACCAGTTAGAAGTAGAGCATATTGAGACTAGGGTAACCAGTGTCCTGAGCAGGGAAAGGAGGACATAAAAAATTGAAAAGGAGAACAAATGGGGTGGAAAAGAAGACACACTAACAGTATAACTTTCTTGGCATCTGTGAAAAAAAGATATAGTAAAAAAAACCTGCCAAAAATGTACATTTATGCCTACATTTATATGAAATTACTTTTTTACAGCATCAGAAAGACTGCTGTTTCGGTTGAAACATTTTTTTCAACATATTGTTATTTTCAAGAACATTTGCTAGTGATAATACAGAATTGATGAGGTGCTTTTCAGATTTCGCCATAGAAACGTATTGATGGATCATGTGATCCACAGACTCCAGTGATCAAAGATTTGAAGCGTCTGGATTGAAGCTGATTGATGGAGTCAGGAAATAAATTAAATAACATAAATCTAGACGATCAAGTCTATCAGCAGAGGAGGGAAAGAAAGAAGCAGGTAATTTACAAGTTCACAAGTTGGAATGACGACTGTTGTGAAGGCAGACCAATTTTTTAAAAAGATACTCAAAAAGCCAAGCAACATTTGATTTTAAAACTATGCCTATAAGATGGAGAATGTGAGGATAAAAAAGAAGATATGACCTCATTTTGCCTAACATCTCACAATTGTAGGTGAGACTTAAGTAGATTTTATCTGGTAGGTGCACAGAAGTGCTAATCTTCTAAAAGAACCACCTAAAAAGGAATCTGGAGGGGAAAATATACAACACTTAGGGGAAACATATCAGGATGATGTATTGGTGAGTACCTCACATGCTTTGTGAATGAATACAATGCCAGAGAAATCAGATAAAATGTTCGTGTTGGTTAGCCTTTTGGGACTATTACAAAAACAGCAGCTGAATAGGTGATTATGCTATGCTGAGGGTCCACATGAGCTGCATCTCCAGGTACAACAGCTGGTTGACTCAGATGGCTGCCAAAAGTAGGGAAAACAAAGTTCTATTCTTGAAAAGGCTGTCTGCGCCAACTCAGAAAGCTCAAACTGTCCAAGGAGCTGCTGGTACAGTCCTACAGAGGAATTATTGAGTCTGTCATCTGCACCTTTATAACTGTCTGGTTTGGTTCTGCAACCCAACAGGACAGACACAGACTTCAGAGGATAATTAGAACTGCAGAAAAAACAATGGCTACCAACCTGCCTTCCATTGAGGACCTGTATACTGCACCAGTCAAAAAGAGGGCTGTGAAAATATTTACAGACCCCTCGCATCCTGGACATAAGTTGTTTCAACTCCTACCCTCAAAATGACGCTATAGAGTCTGCACACCAGAACAACTAGATCAGTTTTTTCTCGAACGCCATCACTCTGCTAAACAAATAATTCCCTCAACACTGTCAAACTAGTTACTAAGTCTGCATTACTATTAATCTTCTCATCGTTCCTATCACCCACCTCCTCCCACTTATGACTGTATGACTGTAACCTTGTTGCTGGTATCCTTAAGACTTATATTGACTGTTTCCCTATGACTATCATTAAGTGTTGTACCTTAAAAGAGGCTGAAAATTTGGGTGCATTTTATACTCCGAATGCAGGTTTTTCAAAGCATTTTTTCAGCCCTAACGAGGCGCTAACAAGGCACTAGCGAGTGATCTTCCCAGCTTTGCCTGCTCCCTCAACTCTCCGCTGTGCTTTAACATTTAACGAGGCACTAGCAAGTGAAGCAATCTCCATGCTTTGCTCCGACTCTCAGCTATTCTTTAGAAGCTTTTTTTCAGCCCTAACTAAGCGCTAGCCGAGTGAAGCAATCTCCCCCCTCCCCCCTGCTTTTCTCATTGCCTGCTTTTCTCATCGCTGCTTCCTCTCAGCTGTGCCTTAGAAGCTGTTTTTTATCCCCAAGCAGGGGGTAAAAAAACCAGCCAACTAATGTGCTGAAGCTGACCAGACTAAAGATGCTAGCCAGAAGAATAGGTAGGCAGATTTTTTTTCCCCTATTTTCCTCCCCAAAAGCTAAGCTGCGTCTTATACTCCAGTGCATCTTATACTCTGAAAAATACGGTAAATGTCAAAGCAGGATCATCTGCAGGAGAGGGCAAAAACAGCAAGATGGAGTTTCAGGGTGCAAGGCCTGAACATGAAGAAGAATAAGAATATAACTTTATTATGGTCATAGACCAGCAATAGACATCACTGTTTACAATACATTAAAAAATACTATTGACTTTAATAATGGATAATAACATCCCTGTTAAGATAATACATGTTCTCAAACAGTTAGGGTTACTCCCTAATTTATGTGAGTGGAGAGCCGACACGTATGTGAGTAAATATAATTTTCCAAAAATTGTTAGAGATATCTCCACGAAATTGGCACAAGCTGACAGCTATAATTCTGTAATCAATTTTTTTCTTGTGGACATTGCAGCAACACAGAATTTTGCCACTGCACACGTCATAGCTGGTTTGAGTCCTGGAGGAGAAACCCTACATAAAAATTGTCTGCCTTCCCTGGCAAATTCTCTAATAAGGGGAGAATATATACAGTGACCTACAAACTCTGTAGAACTCACAGTACAATAAAACATGTGAGATATCTTCGACTTCTCCATTAGCTTTTGAACATGAATACATGTATTCAAAAGGAATAAGGATTGCACTGCACCGTCTTTTGATTTTGACAGGCACACACGGCACAAATACCACTGCTGTAAAATCAGATGATAACATCAAAATCAAATACATCCAACGTAAGTATCTTGGAACAGTTTGACCTTAAGCCTTAAAGACTAGAAGGATGTCTCCCATGGATTTGAGGTCTTAGATGCAGTTCTTCGTCCTGATAAAGGCCACCAAAGCACTATAACCCAAAGTATGGTCCAGGTGTTTCGTCTTTTACCAACTGATTTCAATTATCCAGGGCAAAAAGGGAAGGAGTAGCAGAAAGAAGGGGGGATTCTAAATTATTATCTGGATCCCCCACACTATCTTGAAAATGGGATGAGATGATGATACAGTAAGTGACTCGCCTGGATACCCATTGTTATCCTGGCCTTGCCTTTGTGGGAGTCTGAACAATATATTGTATAGGCAAGTATGAAGAAGACATCTGGGGGAGGGAGATATTTATAAACAGCATTCAGATCTTATCTTCTGTACTGAGCACCTCACCTTTAATTTCCACCATAGATACTACCAAGGACACATATTAACAACTTACAATATCTACACAAATATTAAAGAAAGGAAAACCTCGTATGTTTTATAGAAACAAATTTGATCTACGAGCTATAGAGTACTAAATCTGCCTTTAGATTACCCCACTTACTCCACAAATCAGATATTGGTAAATTCAAGAAAACCCTCTCCAACGTTTTTCCAGTCTGTAAAATCAAAAGTAGCAGGATAATTACAAGAATAAGGGAAAAAACAAGGTTATACACAGGGGTGGGATTCAGCCGGTTCGGACCAGTTCAGGCGAACTGGTAGTTGTGACCTGCGGGTGGGGCCCACACCTACCCCAGAGCTATGCTGTCCTATTTAGCTGCATTGTTTCAGCTGTGCGCATAAGTAGTAGGTTGCAAAACCCATCGCTACTGGTTTGCTCATGCGCATGTGCATGCCCTCACGTGCACACAATGCTTCTGTGCATGCACAAAAGCATCTGGCATGGGTGGGCCAAGCCTCCCGCCGCCGCCACTACCGGTTCGCCAATCTGGGTAGAACCAGGAATAACCCACCACTGGTGTGCATGTGTGCAAGCATGTGCACCAGCAAAGCTCATGTGCAGAAAGCCGCACGCATGCGCAGAAGGCACACACATGCTCACATTTTCAGTGCTGGGGCGAACCGGTTGTTCAATTATGTGAAGCCCACCTCTGGCTATTCAGGAAGCAGTTTCCCTATGCTGAATTCTGTTGGGATGTAAGCATTAGACCAAGAATGACTTATCTTCTTTGTCAGCCACGAAGGGGTAAGGCAGCATGTACATTATTTCTAAATAACTTAAATCAACAAAAAGAGTACAGGTGAATGACAGACTGTTTGTTTGGCATCTGATTGATGGGCTATCTAGTCCATCTCTAGATAGAGGACTTTCATCCAACAGTTATTTATAGATCACCCATCTAGAAAGTAAGAAACTTGTGGAATATATTATCCATCTGCTGATCATGGTGGCTACTCACTGTGGTCAGATGTTGCAGCAGGTATGAAACATCAATCATATCTGCCAGAATAAGAAGTCTGGTAACAGCAGTCAAAAGAGCACGTGCTATTTGCACAACAGCCTCTCTTTTAGATAAACTACAAGGATCGTCGGTGAATTTTTTTGCTGTTATCTTCAAAGCTTCACCTGCAAAATAAAAATATAAGTGAGGTCATTCAAATGCCCGTAATAAATTGTCAAAGGCAGACCATCCCATTCAGAATTATACCAGTTGATTTACAGCCTACCATTACAGATAAATCCCTGTAATTTAGGGCCAATTTGGTCATCGCTTTAGTTATTCATTCCATGGTAAAATAGATAAACGGGGCCAAAACTAATTGAAATCATCCTGTTTCACAACTACAATGTGTGTGTTCTATCTTCTTGCATTTCACTCTTAACAGTGCTTCCAGCTAATAAAATAACATTTCAAAACTCTATTCAATATTTGGCTGTTTCCATATTGTCACCTTTTATGTGTCTTGGCTTTTGGGAAAAGCCTCATGGGTTTCTCTCACAATCCTGCAAAAAAAATGGTATCTTAGCTTGCAAGGTAGTCCTTAGATCCCGGTTCCTAGCTTGCTTAAAATAACATGTTCTCAACATGCTGGGTGCATTTCGAGCATGTTGACCAAAATGTGCCAACACTGACCACTATTATACTTGTCTTTAGTAGGGAACAATGCATGTGACATGGGTTATATGGAAGATGTTTTTGACCAGAGCAATGGAAGTACCAAAAGTCAACATCTATGACCCCATATAATGATGACCATGGCTTTTGGAAGATTGGGTCATAGATTGGAAGAAGGGTTTAATGGTAAAGTGCATGTAGGAACAAATGAAACCAAAGAGAGAGAAAGTGGTACATATGGAGAAGCTCTGCCTGGTCCACCTTATCTGAGGGACCTTGACTCAGATGGTCTTCTGGGTGTGTAAATCTGAAAACTGATATTTTATAAGCAATTCTAACAATAAAATGGCAATGATTCTTATCCAAGGAAGAACTGACCTTAGCATTTAAAATTCTGCATACTAAATTGGAATATTGCATTCAGTTTTGGTCGCCACAATATAAAAAAGATGTTGAGACTCTAGAAAGAGTGCAGAGAAGAGCAACAAAGATGATTAGGGGAGTGGAGGCTAAAACATATGAAGAATGGTTGCAGGAACTGGATATGTCTAGTTTGATGAAGAGAAGGACTAGGGGAGACATGATAACAGTGTTCCAATATCTCAGGGGTTGCCACAAAGAAGAAGGAATCAAACTATTCTTCAACACCTGAGGGTAGAATAAGAAGGAATGGGTGGAAACTAATCAAGGAGATAAGCAATTTAGAACTAAGGAGAAATTTCCTGACAGTTAGAACAATTAATAAGTGGAACAACTTGTTGGATAACCATTTGTGTGAAGTGGTGTAGGGTTTCCTGCCTGGCCAGGGGGTTGACTAGAAGACCTCCAAGGTCCCTTCCAACTCTTATTATTCTATTCTATTCTATATTCATATATAACCAGTAATATTGTCGCTTCTGCCATCCTGTATTAATTTCCAATCGGTAATCAGAGCAACCATTCCAAGAAATCAAATTTCATAGTCAGGTAGATCAATCTTCACTTTCCATACTTAATTACCTTTTTTATTTCAATGATGCAGCCTTATTACCATGGTTTGTAGATTAAGAAGTGCAAATTATATCATAATAGGATTACAGAGTTTTATCAGTGGGGGTATGTCTGGCATTAAAATTATCAGCTATGATCAATTTTGAATTCGGCTTGGCCACCAGTTCCAGAAGGTCATCCTCAAACATAATCCAGCTGCCAGGTTGGTTTAAGTGATCTCCCAACATAAAGAGCCTCTTCAAAATATAGAGAGCATATAGGAAATGCTATCAACCTTCAAAAAATGACTAGTTCTGCTGATAAGGCACACAAGGAAACACTTTGGACCTCACTGATTCAACCATGAATATATTGTTGCAAAATCTAAAAAGCTCATTCAAACTTGAGATAGGCCAGGTAACACAATAAGCCACACATATGACTGGAACTCTTTAAATAGTCCTCAAGTTACAACCATTCATTCAGCGACCGTTCAAATTCACAACAGCACTGAATGAGTGGCACTTACGATTAATTCTCACAGTTACAGCTGTGGCAGCACCCCTGCAGTCCCATTTGGGCACTTGGCAACCGGCTCACACATACAAGGGTTGAAGTATCCCACCGACGTCATTTGCAACCTTCCCTGCCTGCATCCCACAAGCAAAGCCTCCCACAAGGAACTGTCAGGGAACTTTTCAAGTCACTCCTATAAGTCATTCCCGCCATTTTTCTTCTGAGGAGTCCTGCTATGGCTGTGATGGCGAACCTATGGCACGCGTGCCACAGATGGCACACGGAGCCATATTGGTGGGCACGTGAGTGTTGCCCTAGCTCAGCTCCAGCACGCATGTGCACGCTGGCCAGCTGATTTTCGGGCCTCTGGGCCCACTGGAAGTCAGCAAATGGGCTGTTTCCGGCCTCTGGAGGGCCTCCGGGGGGATGGGGGAGGCTGTTTTTGCCCTCCCCAGGCTCCTAGAAAGCCTCTGGAGCCTGGGGAGGGTGAAAAACGGGCCTACCGGGCCCATTGTGCCATCACATGCCAAAAGTGGGGGGACCATGGGGGGATCACGCATGCTTGTGCGGGGGGGCAGGGTGCATAGAATTATGGGTGTGGGCATGCACTTGCGCGACCACCCCACACTCCCACCGCTTTTGGCACGCGATGGCAAAAAGGTTAGCCATCACTGTGCTATGGAGTACAAGATCCCTTCAACTCTGTAGCATACACCTGTCCACAGCACCCCCTCCACCCCACTGGCTCACCCATCCTCCCTAGCACCTACCTGTGCACCCCCCCCCCAACAGTTCCCAGCCTGGAACTCCTGCCTCTTCTTGGTTAATAACCTGTGTGGTCCTGAGATTACAACAGCAGGGGACTCTCAAGTTTGCTCTCACTAAGTACCTTAGTCACATGACATCAGGTTTTATGATGGCATCGCTTAGCAACAGCAATCCCAGCCCCAATTTCCATCCTAACCCAAGAGCTACCTGTACTGAATTTATTTAGATATATATTTATCTGTAAAGTTTTATTGCTTCTAACCTTGTAAGCCACCCAGAGTCACCTTGTGGTGAGGTGAGCGGCAAAGAAATCAAGAGAGAGAAGCAAGCAAGCAAGCTATAGCAACAGAATCTTGAAGGCTTGATTGCATTTTCCCTTCCCTCTCTCGTATATTCTACAGAATGAAGATGGAATCACTCTGAGCTCTTTTCTTATGCTTTCTCTTTTCTTATGCTTTCTCTCTGTTTCCTGGGCTTGAAGTTTGTTTTTATAGCTGTTGGCTCTGCCTAGATTCTCAATGACTCTCTATGTCTGTGACGGCGAACCTGTGGCACGCGGAGCCATATCGGTGGCCATGCAAGCCGACACCCAGGTCAGCTCCACCACGCACCTCCCGCCAGCCAGCTATTTTCAGGTCTCTGCTGAGAGATGCACGCGCATGCACGGGGGGGTCATGCACGCATGCACAGGGGGTGCAGCGCCCCCCCCACACCCCCATTTTTGGTTCTAGGAGGCTTCAGGGAGGCCTGCTAGCACCAAAATGGGGGTCGCGCACACATACGCGCTTTCGGCGCCTGAGGAAAAAAAGGTTCGCCATCACTGCTCTATGCTAATAGGACCTTCAGAGACACTAACAGTTTAGCGTATTGCATTAGATGTGAAAAAATTCTACAAGACTCTTCTGGGAAAAGAGTGAAAAAATAGGAACTTTGTATGACCAACTGAGGAAGATAGCTCAAGCAGTGGAAAACACACAGGTAAGCCTTGTTTTGCAACTGCCTTAAATGCTTAGCAATTGTTTGCAGTTACAACAGTGATGGGAAAAGTAACTTAGTCATCAATGGTATTGGTGACCACCTTTAAAGCGCTCCATGGCTTAGGGCCGGGTTATCTGCGAGACCGCCTTCTGCCGCCAATAGCCTCCCACCGACCGGTTCGCTCGCACAGAGAGGGCCTCCTCAGGGTGCCGTCAGCCAGACAGTGTCGGCTGGCGACCCCCAGGGGGAGAGCCTTCTCTGTGGCAGCACCCGCCCTCTGGAATGTCCTACCCCCTGAGATACGCACGATATCAGACCTCCGGACTTTTCGTCGGGCCCTGAAAACACACCTATTCCATCTAGCTGGGCTGGCTTGATCCCATCCTCTCAGTTTTAATTGAATTTGGTTTTAATTGGGTTATTTTAATATCTTGGGCCGAAATTATTTAATTGTTTTTTAAATTGTTTTTAAATTTTATATGCAATGTTTTATCTTGGCTGTACACCGCCCTGAGTCCTGCAGGAGAAGGGCGGTATAGAAATAAAATAATAATAATAATAATCTTTGAATTTATGACCTTTGCAAAAGGAAGCTGACCGCCCTGAGTCCTATAGGGCGGTATATAAATCAAATAAAGGTGAAGTAAAGTAAAGTAAATAACATAAACACAGTTGCAATTTCTCTTGGCTTAGCAAAGCTGACCATCCCCAATTGAAGTTGCTAAACAAGGCCCACCTCCCAATTATTTGGAATTGGAGGCTTACGATCCTCTTCGAACAGGATATTCTTCAGAAATAATGATGGAATAAGCATTTCTGCCAAGGACCAAACCCTCCTGCCCTTTTGCAAAGCTGCAAAATCTGCCAGAGGCAGATTGAGGTAATTGTGCATTTAAGTCTTTGATTAAGACTGTGTTTCTTCCCCCTGATGCATTTGACTGATTATTGCTGTTTGGTTACCATGGTTTTTATTAGCATGGTACTATTACTTTAATCCTAATATGTAAACTACTTAAAGTGACTTTTGTAATTGATCAATAAACAAAGTCTTGCCCCAAGATGAGAGTCCAATTTCAATCAGAGGCACGGATTGAACACTGTAGGACAGTGGTGTCCAACCTTGGCAACTTTGAGCATGGCTAGCTGTGGAATTCTGGAAATTGAAGTCCACAAGCCTAAAGTTGCCTGTTGTGACTCCGACCCCCGAGCCCGTCTTATCGGAGGGAGAAGGCTCCGAAAGTGAAGGAGAGGAGTTGGCCAGGCCTCCCTCTCCAGGACCCTCCTCTCTGGCAATGCCTCAGGTGTTTCCCAAAGGAGAAGAGATTGGCCAGGAGCCAGGTATCGCCAAGCAGTCGCAGTCGAACAGTGACGAAGATAAGTCTTGGCTGGATCCACGCCAGCGTCGGAGAGACAAGCGCACGCAGCAGAAAAGGAAGCAGCCAGAGATTAAGCTGAGTCACTGGACCACACCCCACAGGGGATAAAAGGGGGTGTGGTGGCCATTCAGGCTCTGTGACGGACAAAACTAAACAACTAGCGAGTCGCATTGTATCTCTGAAACTACGTTATCTGCCTGCCTTGGATTTAATACGGACTGGACTTGACAATTCTGTGGCTTTGTGTATTTGTTTTGATTCTCTGTGAGTAAAGTTCTTGGCAAGCAGCTACTGGGTTGCTGCCAATCCTGTTATCGAAGAAATTTATTGTCTGCAAGTTTTATATAACTCCTGGCTGACTGTTTGTGTGCGTGTGTGAGACGGGGACAGAACATTGCCAAGGTTGAACACCCCAGCTATAGGGCCTTATTTGTGGTTTGTCTATGATCTGAGGCACAGAATCTACTGTAAATTGCTTTGATCATTATTAATTATTATTAATAATTTTATTATTTTTTAATAATTTAATAAGATCATGTTCTGACTCAGCCTTCACGAGCCCAACTCAACAGCCTACTCGTGAAGAAAAACCAGGGGTGAAATCCAGCAGGTTCTGACACGTTCTGGAGAACCGATAGTGGAAATTTTGAGCAGTTCAGAGAACCGGCAGCGGAGAACCAGCAAATACCACCTCTGGCTGGCCCCAGAATGGGGTGGGAATGGAGATTTTGCAGTATCCTTCCCCTAGAGTGGGGTGGGAATGGAGATTTTGCAATACCCTTCCCCCAGGAGTGGGGAGGGAATGGGGATTTTGTAGTATCCTTCGCCCGGAGTGGGGTGGGAATGGAGATTTTGCAATACCCTTCCCCCAGGAGTGGGGAGGGAATGGGGATTTTGCCGTATCCTTCCCCTGGAGTGGGGTGGGAATGGAGATTTTGCAATACCCTTCCCCCAGGAGTGGGGAGGGAATGGGGATTTTGCAGTATCCTTCCCCTGGAGTGGGGTGGGAATGGAGATTTTGCAATCTCCTTCCCCCAGGAGTGGGGAGGGAATGGGGATTTTGCAGTATCCTTCCCCTGGAGTGGGGTGGGAATGGAGATTTTGCAGTATCCTTCCCTTGCCATGCCCACCAAGCCACGCCCACCAAGCCACACCATGCCCACCAAGCCATGCCCACAGAACCGGTAATAAAAAAAAATGGATTTCACCACTGAGAAAAACCACTTTTTATTTAGAAAGGCAGGAATATAGCGCATTCACTAACAAAGCTCCAGGTCACATACATCCTTAGGTGATTTGCGTAGCAGTCTCTGAGTTCCCCAGAGGGAGCCTCAATTAGCACTTCAATCCCAACACAAAAAGTCCTGACCAACCTGGATAATGGCAAGGAAATCCTGGAGAGATTGTCTCCGACAACTGCACCTCCCACACCCCTCCTCCTTATATCCCAGCCAGGGAGGGGCTTGTTAGCATCTCCTTTTCCTGGATAGCTGGCCCTCAGACCTGCGTTGCTCTCCTCTCCACACTTCTCTGTGCATACGCACATCTGGGACAGGGCCCAGCTGTTCCTCCCCCTTGCTCAACTCAGGCCCTGAAAACAGCTGTCTCTCCATCTGAGCATGAGTAGAAGGGCCCAGCTCTGCATCTGGCTCTGAGACCTCCTGCTCCTCAGAGCCTTCCGCTGGCCCCGATGGCAACCCAGCCCCCCCCCTCCATCTCCTCTGACTCCTCTGACTTCCGCTGGCAGTCAACAAACCACAACAGATCAGTATATCTACTGTATATACTGATATACAGTATATTAGTATAGAGCCGAGGTGGCACAGTGGTTAGAGTGCAGTACTGCAGGCTACTTCAGCTGACTGCTAGTTGCAGTTCAGCAGTTCAAATCTCACCAGCTCAAGGTTGACTCAGCCTTCCATCCTTCCGAGGTGGATAAAATGAGAACCCAGATTGTTGGGGGCAAGAGGCTGACTCTGTAAACTGCTTAGAGAAGGCTGTAAAAGCACTATGAAGGGGTATATAAGTCTAAGTGCTATTGCTATATCTTTATATATGAAAAGATCTCCATTTCAGACCAAGTGTGCCACTCTTGGAGGCTTTCCAATCCAAAAGATGCTAGCTATGGATGTATATTTACTTCCTTGTTATCACATTAAGTCTTATTAATTATCTTAGTACTTTATTAAGTCCATATTCATTTCATCACACAAACTCTGTAGAAAAATGAGCTGCAACGTCCTTGTCAAGTAAAACCACATTTTTCATTTTATGTCCTGACCATACATGTATTTTATCCCCTACTTGCTAGGCCTAAGGTAAATTTTCCAAGTGCTAGTAGCTTATTGCAGCTAAGAATCTGCAGTGACAAAATCTTTAATTTTGCCAGAGCCAAAATCATTGTCTTTACTGAGAATTGTAGTAAATGCAGGCATAATTGAAAATTGGATATTATGAGCACAGAACAAATAAAGGATTTGGAAGTGTCTTCCTTTTTTTTTTTCCTTACTAGGGAACCAACAAAAGCTTTAATTGGTTGCACCCCAAAGACATCCAACACAACCATTCAATTTGCTAGCTTGAAGCGGCAATAATTTTGTCCCTGAAGCAGTAAGCTTCTTAAGGATAAGATATTGAGCCTTTTGCTTTACGGTGAAAATTATTGTGTGTACAACTTATTGGCCCTTGAAGGAATCCAGGCTAAATTTATAACAACCATATTTCATGTTCCCTGCTGTGTATTTCATCTTCTTGTGTCTTTTCTCATTTGAGAATTTTTCACTTAAGTTGCAAGTTAAAATTAAACTGTATTAGGGGCTCTCTTGTCTCCCCTAATTCTTGCTAGCCAGTTTCTTCATGGAAGAATAACATAGACATTGACTATTGTTGGAAGAAATATCCTTCTGGGTTCAGTTCCAAATGGGGAAAAAGACACTGGATTCATGGAAGTTGCTTGGAAAGAAGGTTTATTGATGAACAGGATCACATGGCTTGAGTTCCTGGGCAGAAAAGGGCAGAGATGCTGAGAGTGCCTTGATTTTATGCCCTCTGTTGGGCTTTGAATTTGAGCTTGTGTTCTGATTGGTTGTCAGACTCCCAGGGGGTGGGACTCTTAGCTAACTTTGTAGGCTATCTGTGTCCCAAGCTTGGTTGAGCTTTGCTGGGTGATATAATCTTCCCAGGTGCCATGTGGTGAGATGGGTAGAAGGCTAATCCTACCATGTCCTGACAGCCATGTCTTAATCCAATCACCCTGAAGCTGAAGGGGGGGCAGGGAGCTGCAGGAAGCTGCTTTGTCTTTAAAAACATGTTTCTCCTTTTCTCACCCAGAGAAATATAATATTCTATCTTTTTAATATTTCGCTGAATATTTCATTCTTCTAGGACAGTGATGGCTAACCTTTTTGCCATCGTGTGCCAAAAGTGTGGGGAGGAAAGGAGGGGAATGCACGTGCGTGCCCACATCCATTCTTCTATGTGTCCCGCCCCCCCACACATATGCTCGCGACACCCCCCGCGACCCCCGCTTTTGGCTCGCAATGACACAGTGGGCCCGGCAGGCCCGTTTCTTGCCCTCCCCTGGCTCCAGAGGCTTTCTAGCCTCCCCCCCCGGAGGCCCTCCGGAGTCCGAAACGGCCCATTTGCCGACTTCCAGTGGGACCAGAAGGCCCATTTTTCACTCTGCCCAGGCTCCAGAGCCTTTCTAGGATCCTGGGGAGAGCAAAAAACGGGCCTTCCCCACCACCAGAGGCCCTCCGGAGGCCAGAAACAGCCTGTTTCCCTAATTCCGGTGGGCCCAGAAGGCCCAAAAATGGAGCTGAGCTCGTGTGCACACCAATATTAAGGTGACTAGACGTCCCGCTTTTGGCGGGACAGTCCCGCTTTTGAGCAATTTGTCCCACGTCCCGCGGCGTTTTAAAAAAGTCCCGATTTTTCATTCTGCCTCCTGAGTCCCGGCTGCCTCCTGAGTCCCAGCTGATGGCTAGAGGGAAAAAAACTGTTTAAACTCTTGCCGCGGGGCTTCAAAGGGCCGCCCTACATTGATTAGCTCGGCTTCCCCACTCTCAGCTGTTTTGCGGAGGGCTCTTGCTGGTTGCTAAATTGCTCCAGCAGATTTTTTTTCTCCTTGTGCAAACCAAGCTCAAAATGAAACTGAAAGTGAAACAGGCTGTTGGCTTGTTTGGTGCAACGTTGGAAAATTAGGCAGCAGATTTTTCTTTTTCCTCACCAAAAAAGGTAGGTGCAAACTACCTTTAGTGAAAAGGTAGTTTTCCCTAAAGAGGTAGTTCCTCTTTAGGGAAAAAGAGGAGAGTTCAAGATTTTAAAACACAAAAGAAAAAAAAGCTCTTTTTAACTAAGGAATTGTAATAATTGAGATACTATTAATTGTATACTGTGTTGAAAACAGAAATGGTTAAGTTGTGGTTTGGAGGAATATATGGGGGAAATTACAGTCAGGTCCAGAAATATTGGGACATCGACACAATTCTAACATCTTTGGCTCTATACACCACCACAATGGAGTTGGAATGAAACAAACACAATGTGTGTTAACTGCAGACTGTCAGCTTTAATTTGAGGGTATGTACATCCAACTCAGGTGAACGGTGTAGGACTTACAGCAGTTTGCATATGTGCCTCCCACTTGTTAAGGGACCAAAAGTAATGGGACAGAATAATAATCATAAATCAAACTTTCCCTTCTTAATACTTGGTTGCAAATCCTTTGCAGTCAATCACAGTCTGAAGTCTGGAACGCATAGACATCACCAGAAGCTGGGTTTCATTCCTGGTGATGCTCTGCCAGGCCTCTACTGCAACTGTCTTCAGTTCCTGCTTGTTCTTGGGGCATTTTCCCTTCAGTTTTGTCTTCAGAAAGTGAAATGCATGCTCAATGGGATTCAGGTCAGGTGATTGACTTGGCCATTGCATAACATTCCACTTTTGTCCCTTCAAAAACTCTTTGGTTGCTTTTGCAGTATGCTTTGGGTCATTGTCCATCTACACTGTGAAGTGCTGTCCAATGAGTTCTGCAGCATTTGGCTGAATGTGAGCAGATAATATTGCCCAAAACACTTCAGAATTCATCCTGCTGCTTTTGTCAACAGTCACATCATCAATAAATACAAGAGAACCAGTTCCATTGGCAGCCATACATGCCCACGCCATGACACTACCACCACCATGCTTCACTGATGAGGTGGTATGCTTAGGATCATGAGCAGTTCCTTTCCTTCTCCATACTCTTCTCTTCCCATCACTCTGGTACAAGTTGATCTTGGTCTCATCTGTCCATAGGATCTTGTTCCAGAACTGTGAAGGCTTTGTTAGATGTTGTTTGGCAAACTCTAATCTGGCCTTCCTGTTTTTGAAACTCACCAATGGTTTACATCTTGTAGTGAACCCTCTGTATTCACCCTGGTGAAGTCTTCTCTTGATTGTTGACTTTGACACACATACACCTACCTCCTGGAGAGTGTTCTTGATCTGGCCAACTGTTGTGAAGGGTGTTTTCTTCACCAGGGAAAGAATTCTTTGGTCATCCACCACACTTGTTTTCCATGGTCTCCCAGGTCTTTTGGTGTTGCTGAGCTCACCGGTGCATTCCTTCTTTTTGAGAATGTTTCAAACAGTTGTTTTGGCCATGCCTAATGTTCTTGCTATCTCTCTGATGGGTTTGTTTTGTTTCTTCAGCCTAATGATGGCTTGCTTCACTGATAGTGACAGCTCTTTGGATCTCATCTTGAGAGTTGACAGCAACAGATTCCAAATGCAAATAGCACACTTGAAATCAACTCTGGGCCTTTTATCTGCACATTGTAATTGGGGTAATGAGGGAATATCACACACCTGGCCATGGAACAGCTGAGAAGCCAATTGTCCCATTACTTTTGGTCCCTTAACAAGTGGGGGGCACATATATAAACTGCTGTAAGTCCTACACCGTTCACCTGAGTTGGATGTACATACCGTCAAATTAAAGCTGACAGTCTGCAGTTAACGCACATTGTGTTTGTTTCATTCCAACTCCATTGTGGTGGTGTATAGAGCCAAAGATGTTAGAATTGTGTCGATGTCCCAATATTTTTGGACCTGACTGTATTTGGTTTATTATTATTGGTAAATATAATTAATTCCTCGAACTTACGACTGTCCTCACATTTTATGTTTTTGCCCTATCTTGTCATCATGGTGAAGAGAAGCAGTTGTGAAATGAGTGACATGGTTGTTAAGAATGCTGCACGGGCATAAATGTGAGGATGGTCATAAGTGTGAGGACCAGTCAAAAGTGCGAGGACCTGTCAGAAATGACTTTTTTCAGCCCTCTAAGTAGTCCCTATACATATAGCCATGGCCACCCGGTCACATGACCAGCTAGCCACGCCCATCCAGTCACATGACCTCCAAGCCACGCCCACAAAATAAGCCACGCCCACAATGGTGTCCCTCTTTACCAATATTAAAATCTGGTCACCTTAACCAATATGGCTCCATGTGCATGCGTGCCATAGGTTCACCATCATGGTTCTAGGAGGTGGGTGGGTGCTAACTTCCTACACTATCAATAAAGGAGAATATTTTTAGCTCAGGGTTGAAATGAGGGGTCCTTGGTGCTCTCTGAGCTTGGTTGTCTTCTTGCAGAACTTCCCTTATCCAAACTAGGTAACATCATCAGTGCTAATATTGCTATAGAGCAGTGATGGCTAACCTTTTTGCCATCGCATGCCAAAAGCGGGGGGAGTGTGGGGTGGTCACACACGTGCGTGCCCACACCCATAATTCTATGCACCCTGCCCCCCCACGCAAGCACACGTGATCCCCCCATGGTCCCCCCACTTTTGGCATGTGATGGCACGATGGGCCCAGTAGGCCCGTTTTTCACCCTCCCCAGGCTCTAGAGGCTTTCTAGGAGCCTGGGGAGGGCAAAAACAGCCTTCCCCATCCCCCCAGAGGCCCTCAAGAGGCCGGAAACAGCCCATTTGCTGACTTCCGGTGGGCCCAGAAGGCCCGAAAATCAGCTGGCCAGCGTGCACATGCGTGCTGGAGCTGAGCTAGGGCAACACTTGTGTGCCCACCAATATGCCACCTGTGGCACGCGTGCCATAGGTTCGCCATCACAGCTATAGAGCTTGCATCTCTAGAAGTGCTAGACTAACACTGATGATGTTATCTAGTTTCAGTAATAAAATATCTGCAAGAAAACAACCAAGCTCAGAAATGATCCCTCAGACACTGACTATGCTCAACTGTTTTATGAGAACAGGCTTTGTTTAGTTCCTCCTCCCACAAGCATGCAAGTATTTACTTACATTTTAAAATCACTCAACAGCTGGAGGTCCCTGGGTGATTTATAATAAACAAAACACTAAAAATACAATTTCAGTAAAAACATGCACAATAAAACTAAATAAAATGCAAAATAAAATCATCATATACACTGGC
The DNA here is from genome assembly GCF_059756535.1 of Pantherophis guttatus. NCBI lineage: Eukaryota > Metazoa > Chordata > Lepidosauria > Squamata > Colubridae > Pantherophis > Pantherophis guttatus. The sequence continues at coordinate 81,184,906 of NC_142068.1, read as the reverse complement.
AGCTATAAAATGGTGGCTCAAAATTAAAACCATATGAATTAAAGTATAATTCAATTCAGTTTAAAAGACCGATAAAATAAAAACCTGGTGTCAGAATGATGCTAATGTGGATGCTAGTCAAGTTTCTTTGAGGAAGGAATCCCATCAATGAAGTCCACCATAGAAACAGCACTCTTCCTTTTAGAGTCCAACTTGACCTTCTTTGGATCTGGAGGAGGACTCACTAAGAGATCTTAAGGTCTGAGTGAGAGCCAATCTGGTGTTGTGGTTAAGCCACCAGGATAGCATTCAGAAGGCTGTGAGTTCTAATCTCACTTTAGGCACAAAGCCAACTTGAGCCAGCCATTTTCTCTGTCCTAAGAAAGAGGCAATGGAAAACCATTTCCGAAATCTTGCCAACAAGGATTTATCCAAACAATCAACCAGGAGTCAACGTTGACTTGAAGGCATGCACACACACACACACACACACAGAGGTCTGAATAGGTACATACAGAAAATCCATACCTTCAGGTAAGTTGGTCCCAAGTCATTTTGGGCTTTAATTCTAAAGTTCTAAACCATACTTAGAATTGGGTCTGGAAATCGAATTTGGTATCCAGTGGCAAGCTCCCATGAGTTGCATTACAGGTTGCTGTGTTGCTCTGGGTTGAGAATTGGCATATGTTCATCAGCCGGCTGTCTCGATGAGCTGTCCAGCCACTCTATTTTGAACTACCGTATTTTTCGGAGTATAAGGCGCACCTTTTTCCCTCAAAAATGAGGGTGAAAATCTGGGTGCGTCTTATACTCCAAATGTAGCCCTGCCCAGCTTCTCAAACGGAGGTTTCAGAGGCTGAAAAAGCATCAGAAAAGAAGCTTCAGAAAAGAAGCCCCCAAACAGAGCTTCAGAAAAGAAGCCCCCAAACAGAGCTTCAGAGGCTTTTTTTTCAGAAGCTCTGTTTCGGAGGCTTTCAGAGGCAGAAAAAAAAGCAAGGCACAGAGCTCACAACCAAGGAACCTGTTGCTAAAATTCACCTCTGGGAACAGCTGATTGGGGGTATTCCGGGAGGCCGATCCACCTGCCAATCAGCTTTTTTCTTATTTTCCTCCCCAAAAACTAAGGTGTGTCTTATACTCCGGTGCGTCTTATACTCCAAAAAATATGGTAAGCTCCCAGACTGTTTTCAAAGAGAGCCCACTTAGAAAACATTTCAGCAATTGGAGCAGGAACTTCTTAGTGTGCAGATAACTGTTCCGAGGCTCTCTCTGTCCAGGTAAGGTCACAGTTGGTAAACCAGCTGAAAAGGCACCAGGGCCTCTAGTGATAGTGATGCATCTAGGAACATCCCTAAACTGTGAAATGTACTCTTTTAGTGAGAGTGTGGGCTTCTCCAGAACAGGCCAAGCATCACTCCGCTGAACAGATGTATAATCCACAAACTGTAACTTTATCTTTCCTGGATTAAGTCTCAGTTTATTGGATCTCATTCACCCCTATTTGATCGAATCAAGTTAAGTCAGCTTCTCATGTTTTGCTAAATTGCCCCACATCTTAGTCTTAGCATCATTAACCGTGAGGTTCAACAGGAGGAAGAAAGCACATGCTTTCTTATTCAGCAGACATTTCTCCTGAAACAACCAAAAGAACAGAATAATAGAATTGGAAGGGACCTTGGAGGTCTTCTAGTCTAACCCCTTGCTCAAGCAGGAGACCCTATACCATTCTGGACAAATGCTTGTCCAATCTCTTCTTAAAAACCTCCAGTGATGGAGCATCCACAACTTCTGAAGGCAAGCGATTCCATAGGTTAATTGTTCTCACTGTCGGGAAATTTCTCCTTAGGTGTAGGTTGTTTCTTTTGAATTAGTTTCCATCAATTGCTGCTTGTCCTGCCTTCTGGTGCTTTGAAAAATAGATTGAGCCCCTCTTTTTTGTGGCAGCCCCTTATATATCATGTCACCCCCTAGTCCATCTTTTCACTACACTAGACTAGACATACCCAATTCCTTCTTCATATGTTTTAGCCTCCATTCCAGGGGTGAAATGCTCCCGGTTCGGACCGGATCGCCTGATCCGGTAGTGATGGAGGCGGGTGGTTCGGAGAACCGGTAGCAAAAATCCCTGCCCCACCCCCATGCCCAGCTGAGCCGCACAATCATCAGAGGCTTTTTTTTTTACTTTTAAAAGCATTTTTTCTACAACCTCTTTGGCCAAAGAAATGCTTTTAAAAGTAAAAAAAAAACCTCTGATGATTGCGTGGTTCAGCTGAGATTGTCAAAGGCTTTTAAAAGAATAAAAACCCTTTTTTCTTTTTAAAAAAGCCTCTGCCGATCAGGCAACTCAGCTGGGATCGTCAGAGCCTTTTGAAAGCATTTTTTTTACAACCTCTTCGCCGAAGTGGTTGTAGAAAAAATGGTTTTAAAAGTAAAAAAAAAAAATTGGCCACGCCCACCCAGTCACATTACCCCCCACCACCAAGCCACGCCCACAGAACCGGTAGTAACAAATTTTAGATTTCACCACTCCTCCATTCCCTCATCATCTTTGTTGCTCTCCTCTGCACTCTTTCCAGAGTCTCAACATCTTCTTTATATTGTGGTGACCAAAACTGGATACAATATTCCAAGCGTGGTCTTACTAAAGCATTATAAAGCAGTACTAAGACTTTTTTAATACTTAGCAGTACTAAGATCTTGATTCTGCCCCTCTTCTTAACGCAGTCTAGGATTGCATTGGCTTTTTTGACAGTTGTAGCACACTGCTGGCTTATATTTAAGTGATTGTCTACTAGCACTCCTAGATCCCTCTTACAGTTGCTGCTACTGAGCCAGCTTCTACCTATTCTATACTTACACATTTGGTTTTTCTTGCCTAAGTGTAAAACTTTACTTTTCTCACCATTGAATTTCATGGGCCCAGTGTTCAAGTCTGTCAAGATCTTCTGGATCTTGAGCCTATCTTCCAGGGTGTTGGCAAGTCCTACCAGCCTGGTGTTATCTGCAAATGTGATGAGTTCCCCTTCTATTCCTTCACTAAATCATTTATGAAGATATTGAAGAGCACTGGGCTTAAGATAGAACCTTGAGGTACCCCACTGCATACTTCCCTCCATGTAGATGTGGTTCCAGTAAGGACTACATGTTGATTGCTGTTGGTCAGCCAATTACAAATCCATCTGGTGATGATGCTGTCTATCTCACATTTTTCTAACTTACAAAGAAGTAGGTTGTGGTCTATTTTGTCAAACGCCTTGCTGAAATCCAAGTATATTACATATGTCTACTTTGTCCAAGAATGAAATAAGATTTGTTTGGCATGATCTGTTTTTGACAATTTTTTTTTTATTTGATTTATATGCCGTCTTTCTCCGGAGACTCAGGGCAGCTTACAATGCGCTAAGCAATAGCCTTCATTCTTTTGTATATTTATACAAAGTCAGCTTATTGCCCCCACAAACTGGGTCCTCAATTTACCTACCTTAAAAAGGATGGAAGGCTGAGTCAACCTTGAGCCTGGTGAGATTCGAACTTACAGTAATTGCAGACAGCTGGTGTTAATCACAATGCTATCAGTCTGCTGAGCCACCAGGCTCATGTTGGCTTTTGGTTATAACTTTACTTGCTTCTGGATGTTTGCAGATCTGTTGCTTGATTATCTTTTACATGATCTTCCCAGGTATTGATGTCAGGCTGATTGGTCTGTATTTTCTGGGAACAATGTCAGCTCTTTTCCAGTTCTCTGGTAGTTCCCCTGAGCTCCAAGATCTTTGAAAAATAGAGTTCAATGGTTCCGAGATCAGATCTGCCAGCTCCTTCAAAACTCTGTGATGTAATCCACCTTGTCCTGGTGATTTGAACTTGTCTAGGGTGGACACATATTCTCTTACCTTTTTTTTTTTTTTGCCTATTTTAATTCTTTTTAAATTTGATTTATATGCCGCCCTTCTCCGGAGACTCAGGGCGGCTTACAATGCGTTAAGCAATAGCCTTCATCCTTTTTTGTATATTTATACAAAGTCAGCTTATTGCCCCACAAACTGGGTCCTCATTTTACCTACCTTAGAAAGGATGGAAGGCTGAGTCAACCTTGAGCCTGGTGAGATTTGAACTTACAGTAATTGCAGACAGCTGGTGTTAATCACAATGCTTTTAGTCTGCTGAGCCACCAGGCCCTGTAGAATTTGTATTCTAATCTGTTTTTTCCTATTCTGTTCTGGTAGATTAGGCTACATTTTCCTTTTGCATGAAGACAGATTCAAAGAATGAATTAAGCAACTCTGCTTTCTCCCTGCTGCCCATAACTTCCTTGCCATCTTCTCCCATTAGTAGACTGGTTGTTTCCTTAACTTTTTTTTTTTGTTTTTCACATCTTGGAAGAAACTTTTTTTTTATTATTTTTGACATTTATTGCAAGTCTTAGTTCATTCTGAGCTTTAGCTTTCCTGATTTCATCTTTACAGATTCGGGCTATATGTTGGTATTCTGCTTATGTGTCCCTCTTTCCATTTTTTATACATCCTTTTTGTCTTCAGTTTACCAAAGTTCTTTGAGCAATTTACTGGTTTCTTCTTGGATTTCTTATTTTTCTTTTTCAGTCCAGTGGTGGGCTGGGCTTTTATAATCACATTTTTCAGAATTTCCCAAGTTTCTTGAATTGTTTTTCCCCTTACAAGATTTTCATCTTTCCCAAGCTCTCTCTAAGTTTGTTGAGAACAGCTCTTTTAAAGTCTAACACACTAGTTTGATTTTGTTCTATTGCTTGTTTCTGCATTATATAGAATTCAAATATGACATAGTCACTCTCCCCAAAGTTCTGCAACATTAGTAAGAATTAAGTCCAGTATAGCTGACCTTCTAGTTCCCTCCTCTACCTTTTAAATGATAGAGTTGTCAGCTAGATTCACAAGGAACCTGTTCAATTTCCCAGTTGGTGTGGATTTGTCTCCCAGTTGATGTGAGGGTGTTGTGGCTCCATTACCTGAGCCTGTGTCATCGGCAGGAGAGGACTCCGAGAGTGAAGGAGAGGAGTTGGCAAGGCCTCCCTCTCCAGGACCCTCCTCTCTGGCAATGCCTTCGGTGTCTGCCGAAGGGCAAGAGATAGGGCCGGGGCCAAGCACGTCCACGCAGCCACAGGTGGACAGTGATGAGGGTAATGAGTCTTGGATGGCTCCTCAGCAGCATCGCAGAGATAAGCGCGTGCAATAGAAGAAAAGGCGTGCCCGAGATTAGGCTGAGTCACTGGACCGCACCCCACAGGATATAAAAGGGAGCGTGGTGGCCAGTCAAACCTAGTGACAAACAAAGCTGAAAGCTTCCACGCCATTCTGCATTGCCGGACTTTTTGCTATAGACTTTGCTGGATTATCTCTGGACTTGATTGACTCCGTAATTATTGAGCTGTTTCTTTTGATGTACCAGGAGTGGGGAGAAGTTATCTCTCCTCTTTGTAAATAATAAACTCTTGGCAGGCAGCCACTAGATTGTTGCCAAGTTCCGTTATCATAAGGAAAAGGATTTTGCCGGCTCGTTTGGACTTTAACTCTTGAACGTCTGTTGGTGTGTGTGCGTGTGGTTGGGGACAGAACAGAGGATAGTTAAAGTCCCCCATTACTACTGTAGTGTGTTTCCTACTGTAGTTACATTAGTTAACCAAGAAAGTTGCTAAATTCTGTTCAGAACCAATTGTACTAAGAGGGACTTAGTTTAAAGCTGCAATATCTACGCGAATATATTACTGTCTAGTGAAGTATTGCTGTAGATTTTATTAATCTCTTGAGCATAGAGCCCAATGGTTTTATATCACATGTACTTCAAGCTACTCCTTCGCAAACAAAGGCAGATCTGGTGGGATGGAAACATCTGTCTTCACAAAATTATCGACCTCGCTTATTAGTCTTGACCCTTAGATTCAACCAGACGTTACCACTGATTAAGTTTAAAAACTGAAATTATGTGATTGTTAATATGGATTTTCCCCTGCAGTGATTTCAGGAAAGAATCAAAGAGAGCAAAATAGATGTATTACTAATTATGTGATCCCTTACACTGATGTTTCTCTCAGCCTATCTGGGAATTTTAATGTTGGTAGCAGTGCAAACAATCCAACTTTATAAGAGTGTTTTTTCTGATAATTGCTCCACTGAAAAAAATAGATTTGGTAAATTTATTCAAAGGTATCAACCGGTGTATTAATCTTGCACAGCTGTGCTGGTCCAAATAACTAATACTGTATAGAGGCTCTTTTTATTTTGAACAGTGCTAAGAATGAAGCTAATAAAGGGCTGAACCTTTTGGTCCACAAGGAAGTCAATACACTAGATTGTTCTGAATTGGGGGTTATTATTTCAGTTGTTCAATTGACAGTGACCATCCAGACAATAACTATTTCCCCTTTTTTCCCCCTAAAATTGAGTGAACAAAAAAGCAATTATCTCTGCCCACTTATTTAGGCTAATTTCAGCTGTAACCAAATTAGATAGCTCATGAATAATATCATTGTAAAGCCTCTTAGCTCAGAGAATCTACCTTAAAGCTGTTCTTCTCCCGTTTTTGCAGATGCGTCAGAGTTGGTCCTGGAGCTATTTCAAAATTTAATTCAGGAATTGCAAGTAACTTTAAATTTATTTGCATAATAAAACTTTATTGTTAAATAATTGGGGCATAGACCACATTTTTTTTAAAGATGATACAAAGGATGTAGTAAAGTTGTAGGAGAGAGTAGTAGAAGTTAGCAGAATTAGAGCGAGCAAGAGGAAAGTTAACGCAAGTGGTGGGAAGATACAAATAGGAAAAACCATAGTGAATGAAAGGAAAGTACAATCTGTCTTCTGAAGAGAGAGACAGCAAGAATCCTCTACCTCTAGTAAAGCCTGGGCCTGGTGTGCTGGTAGAAACCATAAGAGAAGAGGTAGAGCAGGCAGGAGAATACAAAGGCTGGAGAAGGTTGACCAGCTTCATCCTGTGCACCAGTTACAACCTTTCCTAGAGCAGAAAGCCATGACATCATCCATGCTTCAGTTCCCCTTCATTTGGACTATTACAACACACACTAAATGGAATCGCCTTTGAAGACTTCTCAGAAGCTACTGTCATGCCCCCATCGGAGTCTGAATCTGCGGGGGAAGATGAGCTGGAACAAGAGCCAACAGAGATCAAGAGGGTAGCTCTGTTGGCCTTGGAGGAAACTAGGGAGAGTCAATCTGGGCAAGGCTTTTCCAGATTAGAAAGGCTTGCAGACAGGCAGCAGCAGGAGAGACAGAGCTAAGGTGAAAAGCAAGGACCACTTCCTCCTGATTCTAGAACATGGAGAGAAGAGAGAAGGCGAGACCAACACAGACTGAGCTGGCTGCGAAGGAGGAGAGTGCCCGCCTCCTTTCACAAGGCACACCTGGGGACTGAGATGTAAGGAGGTGCCGGTGGGAGGGGCATTTGTCAGGAACAAGCGTGTGCACTTGCCAATGCCTAGAGATTACTGTGCTCTGTCTTGTGGGGTTTGCTCGGTTTGCCTGCTTCGCTGAAATTCTTGCCCTGGTTACTGTTTGGCTAACCAGGCTTATTGGACTGCTGGCCATGGTTACTGTTTGGCTAGCCTCACTTACTGGACTATTCGCAGACAGAGGCTGCTGAAGGTGCGTGTGAGACCCAACCTAGAACTAAGGAGAAATTTCCTTACAGCAAGAACAATTGTTCAGTGGAACAGCTTGCCTTCAGAAGTTGGGACTGCTCCATCACTGGAGGTTTTTAAGAAGGGGTTAGACAGCTACTTGTCTGGAAAGGTAAAGGGTTTCCTCCTTGAGCAGGGGTTTGGACTAGAAGGCATCCAAAGTTTCTTCCAACTCTGTTATCTTGTGTTCTGTACTCTTAGATGAGAACAAGAAATATATGTTCCTTGGAACTCCTTTTCTTAGGGAAGACCATAATGAGGGAGACCATTTGCCATGACTGGAGACCGATCGCCACGATGTAAAAAAGATGTGGAGATGCTAGAAAGAGTGCAGAGAAGAGCAACAAAGATGATTAGGGGACTGGAGGCTAAAACATATGAAGAACGGTTGCAGGAACTGGGTAGGTCTAGTTTAATGAAAAGAAGGACTAGGGGAGACATGATAGCAGTGTTCCAATGTCTCAGGGGCTGCCACAAAGAAGAGGGAGTCAAACTATTCTCCAAAGCACCTGAGGGCAGGACAAGAAGCAATGGGTGGAAACTAATCAAGGAGAGAAGCAACTTAGAACTAAGGAGAAATTTCCTGACAGTTAGAACAATTAATCAGTGGAACAACTTGCCTCAAGAAGTTGTGAATACTCCAACACTGGAAGTTTTTAAGATGTTGGAGAACCATTTGTCTGAAGTGGTGTAGGGTTTCCTGCCTAAGCAGGGGGTTGGACTAGAAGACCTCCAAGGTCCCTTACAACTCTGTTATTCTGTTCTGTTCTGTTCTATTCTATTCTATTCTATTCTATTCTATTCTATTCTATTCTATTCTATTCTATTCTATTCTATTCCATTCCATTCCATTCCATTCCATTCCATTCTATTCTATTCTATTCAATCTCTGTTTCTCCAGCATTACAATTCAAATAGTTGTTCATATTTTTTATAACTGATCTGGGGCATCAAAGCTGAACCTAATAATAACATTATTTCCATTTTATTCTTCAGTATATTTCTTCTTTCTCAAAAGAATTAACCCCATTTTCAAGTTATGTCTCATGGCTGAGAAATAAGCAGGGAGGGTAATGCTGCAACTTTGAAAAATGTTACAGGAGAACTAATAAGATTTGTTGGGCACAGAGGGAAAAAGTCACTGAATTCAGAGAAGAGGGAGGAAAAAATGAGACAACGGATAACTGATTAACTTGGCAAAGCAAACTTATTACTACAGGGCAGTCAGAAAAAAGAACTGAGGAAGTTGCAAAAGAAAGTGGAGGAAATGATGGATTAGTTCTGCATGCAAAATAGCAAAGCTTTGACGATCTCAAAATGAATGAAAAGCACCAACTGAGAGACATTTGAGATTAAAATAGGATTGAGTTTGTCTTGTAAAAATGGAAGATGTGGAAGATGAAATGAAACTCTGCATGGAAGCTGCAATGTCCAAGTTATGCAAAAGGAGAAAAATAACTGTCAACAAACATTAACAGATACCCATTTCACTAAAAGTCAAAGAGCCAGGTTCTTCCAGAAAGCCACTGCATAAAAGATTAGCAGTGCTTTTAAAATGGAATCATAGGGCTGAAAGAACCCTCAGAGGTCTTCTAGTCCAACCTCCTGCTCAAGGCAGGAAACTTACATCATCCCAGTCAAATGGTTGTCCGGTCTATTTTTGAAAACTTCCAGTGATGCAGCACCTGCAACATATCCCATTGTTCCCACTGTCAGAACATTTCTCCTTCTAGGTTGAATCTCTCTTTAACAAGCTTCCACCCATTGCTTCTTGTTATGCCCACAGATTAAGGCACCTAATAAATCAATCTGTGACAGCCCCTCAATTACTGGAACTAGACACAAGAACAGGTTTTTTCCCAAATGCCATCACTCTGCTAAACAAATAATTCCCTCAAAACTGTCAAACTATTCACTAAAACTGCATTACTATTACTATTAATCTTCTCATCGTTCCTATCAGCCATCTCCTCCCACTTATGACTGCATGACTGTAACTTTGTTGCTTGAATCCTTACGATTTATATCGATTGTTCCCTGATATGATTTGATTGCTTATTTATACCCTATGGCTATCATTAAGTGTTGTACCTTATGATTCTTGACAAATGTATCTTGTCTTTCTTATGTACACTGAGAGCATATGCACCAAAGACAAATTCCTTGTGTGTCCAATCATACCTGGCCAATAAAGAATTCTATTCTATTCTATTCTATTCTATTCTATTCTATTCTATTCTATTCCTGGAAGATTGTTATCATGTTGCCCCTAATCCTCTTCTTTGATATACTAGACATACCTACGATAGTTCTCTCAATTGTTCGTCATACAGTTTAGCCACCAGATTCCTTATCATCTTTGTTGCTCTTTTCTGCATTCTTTCTAGGTTTTCAACATCTTTTTTGTATCATGGTGACCAGAACTGGATATAGCATTCCAAGTGTGCTCTCACTAGTGCGGTATAAAGTGATATTATCACTTCTTTTGATCTTGATTCTGTCCTTCTGTTGATGCAGCCCACGACTGCATCAGGTTTTGGGCACCTGCAGTACACTGCTAGCTCTTATTTAAATGGAGGTCCACTAGGACAGGGGTCTCCAACTTTGGCAACTTTAAGACTTGTGGACTTCAACTCCCAGAGTCTCTCTCACAGTGACTATTGCTGAACCAGGTATTGTTGTGACTCCGACCCCCGAGCCCGTCTTATCAGAGGGAGAAGGCTCCAAAAGTGAAGGAGAGGAGTTGGCCAGGCCTCCCTCTCCAGGACCCTGCTCTCTGGCAATGCCTCAGATGTCTTCCGAAGGAGAAGAGATTGGCCAGGAGCCAGGTATCGCCGAGCAGTCACAGTCGGACAGTGATGAAGATAAGTCTTGGCTGGATCCACGCCAGCGTCGGAGAGACAAGCGCACGCAGCAGAAAAGGAGGCATGCCAGAGATTAAGCTGAGTCACTGGACCACACCCCACAGGGGATAAAAGGGGGTGTGGTGGCCATTCAGGCTCTGTGACAGACAAAACTAAACAACTAGCGAGTCGCATTGTATCTCTGAAACTACGTTATCTACCTGCCTTGGATTTAATACGGACTGGACTTGGCAATTCTGTGGCTTTGTGGATTTGTTTTGATTCTCTGTGAGTAAAGTTCGTGGCAAGCAGCTACTGGGTTGCTGCCAATCCTGTTATTGAAGGAATTTATTGTCTGCAAGTTTTATTTAACCCCTGGCTGACTGTTTGTGTGCGTGTGTGAGATGGGGACAGAACAGGTATTACCTGTTCTATACCTATGCATCTGGTTTTTCCTCCCTAAGTATAGGACCTTTCTTTTCTCAGCACTGAACTGCATCTTGTTAGATAGGGCCAACAATTTGTCATTGTTAATTTTTTTTTTTACTCTTTCATATTCCTTGGCCATCTCATATTACACTAAAACCATCTTTTTCTAGCCAGAGGGAGCTCCTTAGAACTTCAACTATCATTGAAGATTAATTTTCATGGTCAGAAATCAATGAAAACATCTTCAATTTATAACCAGGTTGGACAGTTTAGATAAATAGTAAAAGTAACTTGCCGTAATATTCTGACTTTGCTATCAAAAAGAAAACCTTCTTGAGAAGTTCCTACTGAAATCTACCTCTGATAATATTTTGTTTTACACACACACACACACACACACACACACACACACACACACACACACAAAATCAGTATGAAAAGAGAACGATAGTTCATGCTTTGAAATAAGAAGGGGATTTTAAAAAAAACTCTGAATAAGGCTGAAAGAGCACCATCCAGTGGTGGGTTCCTCCCGGTTCAGCTCAGTTCCGCCGAGCCGATAGCGGTGACGATATGACATCACCAAACTGGTTCTGACCCACCCCGCCCACCCCCCGCGTTATTCTTATCTTTAATTTGGCCCCACCCCCAATCTATTGCTGCCTCCTGAGTCCCAGCTGATTGCTAGAGGGAAAAAAACTGTTTAAACTCTTGCCGCAGGGCTTCAAAGGGCCGCCCTACAGCTGATCAGTGTTAAAAGAAAACAAATGAGTAGACCGGTGCCTGCAAAAATAAATGGGTAGACCAGTGCCTGCAAAAATACATGAGTAAATCAGTGCCTGCAAAAATACATGAGTAGACCAGTGCCTGCAAAAATAAATGGGTAGATCGGTATAGCTCTGCAAGCAGTTAAAAGCCTGGTAGACCAGTACCTCTGCTAAATCCTAAATAATTGTCACATGACCATCAAGCCACGCCCACAAAATAAGCCACGCCCACAGAACCGGTAGTAAAAAAAATTTGAACCCACCCCTGGCACCATCCATTGCATCATGGAAATATTTTATTATAAAACCCACTCTCATAAGTACAGTAATTAAAATTTGGATGCTTCTTGCTACAAGAAACATAAAAGTTAGGTCAAATATAATTGAAAAGAAGGCTATTTTCCAGTAAATTCAATTGGTAGGAACTGCACATCAATACTCGGGCAGCTGCTCCAAAGATAAATCAAACATTGATATTAAAATTCAACCACCAAACTGCTAAGCAGGACCACACAGTGCTTGCCTGTTGCTGGGTGGTTCAAAGCACAGATGTTTTCCTCATTTTGGACTACTGTGTCCAAAGAGTTGCCTACTTTGGGGGGCACACAATTTTTTTTTCCAGCTGGGGACTGCATTATTTATTTATAAAACGCATGTTTTGCTTGATGTTTTGCCCACACACAAATTAAAGAAACCACATCACTCCCTGTTGGAGCTTTGCTGCCAGATTTCAGTATTGCTATGGGGAGGGGCTGATGGGAGCCAGTAGTAGTGTCCCTCTCAGTATGGTATGCTACCTACAAGAAACCTACTCATATCTTTGAGTACCCAAATAAATTCTATTTACCCGGACCCTTTGAATCATTGCTTAATGTTTTTAGTGCTGCTTTTTAATTGCGGCTGTTCCAGATTCGAATTTTTATGAGAATTAAATACCGCTCCTTTGATGTGTAAACTGCCTTCAAATATTAAGATTGAGATTGCCGCACATATATGGGGCTGGGTGGGTTTGCAGCATATTTTAACAGCAGCTTTTTACTCCATCCTCATAAAACTATTGTAAAAATCTTCAATGCCAACCTTAAATACACTAGTCAATAGCGAAAATATGCGTCTGCCCCACTGGTGGGATTCAGCCGGTTCTGTCCAGTTCAGGCAAACCGGTAGCGCTGACTGCAGTAGACACCGCTCACCCGCCCGGAAGTAATACCCTCCTATTTAGACACGTTTTGAAGGCTGTGCGTACGTGCGGAAGGCACGCGCGAGCAAAGAGCATGCACGGAAGGCCGAGCATGCGTGTAAGGTGCGCGTGCTCACATTTGCGAACCGGTAGGGAAGGTAAGTGAATCCCACCTCTGCTCTGCCCTAGAAATGAAGGGGGTGCGATGACTCAGCAGTTGAAGATGCTGAGCTTGTCAGCTGGAAAGCTGACAGCCTGGGTTGGAGACCCACGCTATGATCCCTTTATTTGCTCTAGCTCCTGCCCACCTAGCAGTTCAAAAGCATGTAAATGTGAGTAGATAAATAGGTACCACTTCGGTGAGATGCTAACAGCATTTCATGTGCCTCAGCATACAGTTATACTGGCCACATGACCACAGAGTGTCTTCAGGCAAAACTGGCTCCCTCAAGTAAGAAACAGAGATGTGCACGCACACACCCAGAGTTGGATATGACTGGACAGGGGAAACCTTTCTCTTTACTTTAGAAATGTTCAAATTAAGTTCTTAAAGCAATACTTCACATCCCTCACTCATCTTCAACTTCACATACTCAGAATTTAGCTGCATTTCTTTTGGGCCCCACCGAAGACTTTGCCAATTCAGGTTTTGCCTGCAATGGGTTTCAAGTCCCTGGTCCACCTCACCCTACTGGACAAGTTTTCCACATCCCCAGAGAAGCAAATTGCCTCTGATTTAACCAACTGTGACTTCTTACTCTTGGCAATATTGTTACTCAGCCTAGATAAAGTCTTAATGGAACAGAGCAGGGGTGGTATTCAGCAGGTTCTGACCAGTTCTGGAGAACCGGTAGTGGAAATTTTGAGTAGTTCGGAGAACCGGTAAATATAACCTCTGACTGGCCCCGCCCCCATCTATTCTCTGCCTCCCGAGTCCCAGCTGATCGGGAGGGAATGGAGATTTTACAGTATCCTTCCCCTGCCATGCCCGCCAAGCCACGCCCACTAAGCCATGCCACGCCCACCAAGCCACACCCACAGAACCGGTAGTAAAAAAATTTGAATCCCACCACTGGAACAGAGGATTTAGAATTTCATTTTTATCTTATTTATTTACCCGATTTAGAGACTGCCCATCTCACTCTCAGAGCAACACTGAGAACGTTTTTCAAATGTGGTAACTTTAAGATATCTAGACTTAAAACTCTCAGAATTCCCTAGCCAGCATGCTGATTTAGACCTACAAAATATTTTAGACCTATAAAATTCATCCATCCTTATTATGTTATAAGTGCAAGCTCTCTACAAATAACTCTATAAAACCTTACACATACACATCTGAGATTTTTTTTAAACCTTGGCTTGAATTGGCACTTCAAAAACAATCCTAGGCAGCTGGCGTCCCAGCCAGGAAACGCCGAAGCTGCTCAGCGCTGATACATTGTGTCTTTTTGAATCCACAACTCTCCGAACAAAGAAACAACTAAAAATCCTACCATTTGCAACAAATTAACCAAATGTATCTAATAACGAAAGGCACACCAGTCTGATCACCTGTGACTGAGTGAAAAGACTGGACATGCGCAGAAGAAAGGGGCGTGACCAGGCTGTAGAGGAAGTTTGAATGGCACCCAGTCAGTCCAGTGACAGTGGATATTATCCCAATCGGTGGAATATCTGAGCAGCGAGGGAGGAAAATATACCAGCCTCCTGTTCAAGAGCCATAAGATTATATGCTCAAATACAGAACCTAATGTATTATTACACTATCCAATGTACCACCCAAGCAAGTGACACTTGTAACCTGATTGTAAAAAATTGTTATTGTCTTTCTGATCAAGAGATTACAAGGTTTTGTCTTAGGCCCAGTACTCTTCAATATCATCATAAGTGATATAGATGAGGGAATAGAAGGGAAACCCGTTAAATTTGTAGATGACACCAAGTTGGCAGGAATAGCCAACACTCCAGAAGATAAGCTAAAGATCCAAAACGACTTGAGAGATTTGAACACTGGGCCCCTATCTAACAAAAGGAAATTCAATGTAGATGTAGAAAAAAGTAAGGTTTTACACCTAGGCAAGAAAAACCACAGGTATGGAATAAGTGGAACCTGGCTAAATAGCAGTAACTATGAGAGGAATCTTGGAATCCTAGTGGGCAATCACTTAAATATGAGCCAGCAGTATGCTGCAGCTGCCAATGCAATTCTAGGCTGCATTAACAGAGGGATAAAATCAAGATCGCATGAAGTGTTAGTTCCGCTCTATAAAGCCTTAATAAGACCACACTTGGAATATTGCATCCAGTTTTGGTCTCCATAATATAAAAAAGATGTTGAGACTCTGGAAAGAGTACAGAGACCAGCAACAAAGACAATTTGGGGGCTGGAGGCTAAAACAGACGAAAAACAGTTGCAGGAATTGGGTAGGTCTAGTCTAGTGAAAAGAAGGACTAGGGATGACATGATAGCAGTGTTCCAATATTTGAGGGGCTGCCACAAAGAAGAGGGGGGGTCAATCTATTTTCCAAAGCACCAGAAGGCAAGACAAGAAGCAATGGATGGAAACTAATCAAAGAGAGAAGCAACCTACAACTAAGGAGAAATTTCCTGCTAGTGAGAACAATTAACCAGTGGAATAGGTTGCCTTCAGAAGTTGTGGATACTCCATCACTGGAGGTTTTTAAGAAGAGATTGGACAACCATTTGTCCAGAATAATATAGAGTCTCCTGCTTGTGCAGGGAATTGGTCTAGAAGACTTCCAAAGTCCCTTCCAACTCTGTTATTCTGTTAACTTCTTTCTTCAGGACTTAACTTTGGTTGTCACAGAGAAGATTGGATCGACTTATTCTCCAAAGCATCGGAGGACAAGACAAGTAGTAATGGGTGAAAGCCTTTTAAAGAGAGATTCAACCTAGAGAAAGAGAGTTTTTCTTACAATGAGAACAATGAATCAGTGGAATAGCTTGCCTCCAGGAGTTGTGGGTGCTACCTTACTGGAGGTTTTCAAAAATAGACTGAACAACCATTTGACCTGGATGGTATAAGATCTCCTGCCCCTCCAGTCCTATAAGTCTATGTTCTTGGCAACCATCCTAAAGCTTGTCAAGGTCCTAGCAAAATAGATAGTACTATAATACGGCTTGCAGAAGTTAGTTGATACCCCATTTTCATGATTGTTCAGATCTGGTTTTTCTGTATTTCAAATGTGGAGCCTACATTTTGTTGATTTGAGACAGACAAAAGACAGACTTTAAAATAAAGACTGAGAAGCTGGGGGGCAGGGGGAATACTAATTTCTACCTTGCATTCCACTGTGAGGTTTTTGTTTCTGCAGTAATATATTTGTTGACCCATTTCAAAAAGCTAAGCAGGAATGGAGCTGGTTGGAATTTTGGAAGAGAGACCTCTACAATCTCCTAGAGCTGTAATGTAGGCTTAGCAGTCAGGGAATCCTAGAGCAGTGTTTCTCAATCTTGACGGCATGAAGATGTAAGGACTTCAACTCTCAGAATTAGCGGGCTGGGGAATTCTGGGAGTTGAAGTCCACACACCTTCAAGCTGCCAAGATTGAGAAACACTGTCTTAGAGGAAATGCATAAGGTTACCCGGGTGTCAGACTTGACCTGAAGGAGATTTTTATGTCACTTTTTCTCATCTTCCTTACATACCTGTTTTGAGCTGTCCCTATGAGTGAGGAAGATGAACCCAAAGCCACAAATAGGATTGTCTCCAGAGGTGGTATTCTGCCGGTTCGTACCGGTTCGCCCGAACCGGTAGCGGCGATCACAGGTGGGCCCGCCCACCCACCCCCGTTCCAAGTCGTGCTACTTAGGCATGTTTTTTGAGGCCGGGCGCATGCA
Source organism: Pantherophis guttatus (assembly GCF_059756535.1). Classification (NCBI taxonomy): domain Eukaryota; kingdom Metazoa; phylum Chordata; class Lepidosauria; order Squamata; family Colubridae; genus Pantherophis; species Pantherophis guttatus. Next base: position 81,168,177 of record NC_142068.1, on the reverse strand, counting down.
CGGAAGGCATGCGAGCGAGCAAAGCACATGTGTGGAAGGCTGGGTGCATGCGCGGACAACGCGCACACGGCAAACCGGTGGTAAAGGTAAGTGAAACCCATCCCTGGTTGTCTCCCCCTAAGAGTTATAAAACTTTTGTTCTTTCTGTCAGGAAAACTGCAGCCCACTCTGAGCTTAGCCTCTGTAACCTTTCTGAATAAAATTAGCAACAACTCAAACACCACCGTTCTCTAGCGAAAGAATTTCATGGGAAGATTTTCGGCATGAATATACCAAGACTTCATATGCCGTTGTGCCCCTCATTAAAAGTGCCCTCGGGCTGATTTAATTTTTCACATTGGTTCCCTGGCACATTGTCTGCTACTATTATGTTTTATCTGGCACTGCCATTTTATTTTATGTTTGCCCTCTCATCATAAAGGAGGAGGGGGCAAGGGAGTCTGTTCTTTTTTGATGAAGAATATGTCTGCCCATCTGTTGACCATCATCTCCTTGCAAAATTATTGATGTCCTCCTGATCTAGCAAGCTCTCTTCTTTCTAAGGGCCCAATTAGATACCCGGTTTATAAAAATAACATAATCTTGGGATTTAGAGCATGTGGAGGTAAACTGAACTCTCGTCCTCCCGGGGTGCAGAAATATACTTTCTAAATGTGGTTATTGCATTTCAAGAGAAACCTTTATTGGTACTAATATGCAATCTTTTTTTCTATCACAAAGTTGGAGAAGCTATTTACAACAGGAACATAAGGAAAGGGCAGAATTAAAATTGAAGGTGGACAAAACCATCCCTTGTCTATTTTTTTCCCCAGCTCATAATTACACAACACACACACACACACACACTCTGATCACTTATATAAAAGCTATAAATGGTATTGTCAGTATGATTTGGTTTGAACTTTAAAGTTACAAACACATTCAAGTCTTTGCAAATTAGATGTAGAAGAATTAAAAGGATAAAAACACCAATTTATCTCAGGAGGAAACAAATGGGTATTGGGTGAAAACAAATGTATTTGCCCAAAGATTAAAAATCACTGTACCTCGGTTCCAGCTATCATGAAGTATATCTAGCAGTTCTGTGAGATGCATGCATATAAATCTATTTTTATAGATTTCCACTGCAGTGTTCCCATTTTTTAAAAAATCTGAGATACAACTTCTCGGTATTAATTCTTTAGTTTTAGACATATGAAAGCCTTGTTATTTTGTAGGTCTGGCACCATGTACAAAAGCAAGCCGAGAAGACACATGGTAACATCCTTATATTCTAGTCTACTCATATTATTGCTAATTAGTAATTTACAGCATCCTTTAGCCTTACAATGATTGTTAAAGCAGCACAAAATCCATTTCATTTCTATTAGCCAACAATACAGTAGTTGGATGACTTCTAAAAGATATTACATGCTATGAATTAGGTGTCTTGGCCTACTCTTGCCATCAAGAGACATTTGCAACTATACTTCAAATTATTTCATTAATAATAGCCGCCACCACCACCCCGCCCCCGCCCCTACCCTGGGCCCTCGGCTGATGGAATGCACGGAAACCTGGTGGACACATTTCCACGAGGGGCAACCCCCCCCCTCCGGACCCAACCAGGTCTCCGTAATACCCGCCAGGTCCACTCCCCCCTCCTGAATAAGATTGTAAATGAGTGGGGCTTTATTTACCATCGACCTGGCGTTGCACAGCATCAGCCGAAGATCTAGTTAAGATTTTAACTAGATCTTTAAAATAGTTTGGAAAGTTAAATGGTTATATGTAACATATAACATTTCCTTAAAATGTTTGTGAAAAAGACACAACAATAAACCCATAATCTTTTCTGGAAACACTCCAACAGTTTTCATTTTGGCCAACTTTTGGTACACATTTTACAAACCCACTACACCCTAATAGAGTATAAAAGGTGCAGAAAAAGAACACAAAGAAAGAAGAAAATGAAACTGGAGCTGGGTTATCCATAGGAAAAATGAAAGTCAATATGGTGGCCACAACCCTGTGATCAAAGCCTCACACCTTTTTTACGTCCATGAGAGAGGAGTAGGGCTTCGATTGCATAGTTGCAGTTGCAATCTTGATTTGTTTGACATATCCTGAAAAAGCCCCTGAATTGGAGATGGTGGATAATGTAAAAGGACAGGGGATGTGTGTCAGTGGTGGGTTTCAAAAATTTTTACTACGAGTTCTGTGGGTGTGGCTTGGTGGGTGTGGCATGGCTTGGTGGGCGTGGCTTGGTGGAGGAAGGATACTGTAAAATCTCCATTCCCTCCCCAATCCAGGGGAAGGTTACTGAAAAATCCCCATTTCCTCCCAATCAGCTGGGACTCGGGAAGCAGAGAATAGACGGGGGCAGAGCCAGTCAGAGGTGGTATTTACTGGTTCTCCGAACTACTCAAAATTTCCTCTATCGGTTCTCCAGAACTGGTCAGAACCTTCTGGAACCCACCTCTGATGTATTATGGGCATCCCAGATGGACCCCAGATGTTGATCTTCACTGCCCATCATGGATCTAGCCAACCAAAGCATTGTACAAAGCTATAAAGCAGGTCATCAACCTCAGGTTTCCTTGTGCTACACATAGCATTCCATACTGCTGTTAAGGACAGTCCTGGTCATTTTGGAGACATTTGGGCAAATAAGTCACAACTGGAATCAAAGCCCAGTTTTACCCCAAGTATGTTCTTCATTCTATGCAAGCCAGAATCTCTATGTCATGGTTCAGACGGATGCCCTAATTAAATCATGGGCCTCGAGCCAGGCTTCAAAAGAAATCCAGTTATTTATTAGGAGCTTCATGTTGGCATGTTCCCAAGTGAAGCCAGCTCTGACCCTATGTAAATTACACCCCAGTTATGACCCTGTTTCTCCCCTCCCCCCAGGGTGTGTCATCAATCACATTCGCCAACGGAGCAATTTCACGGGTTGTAGAGGTCACTCCCCTCCAGCTGCTGTAGGTAACCCTGGGATATAGCCTTGAGAGAGATAAGCGTGGAATGTGCATCTGTCTTTGGCTGCTGTGCCGTTTCGCCGGTTTCCCATCCCCCCTGGCCTATGGCAACTTGAGAGCAGGCCAGGGATGCTTTGCGAGTTGACACTCTGAGCTAGAGACTCTTTGCAAACTGAAATACTGTGCCCTCAACCCACCATTTAGGAGCTATATGTTGTACAATGACAATGCTCAAGAAATGCACAAAATTGAAAAACGCATCTCACTTTAAAATAAAACCAAAGAACCTCTTTTATCTCTTAGGCTGCTCTTTTAATTTTACCCTCTTCTGCAATGTGGCTTCATTGACTGAAGAACTGATTTAAATGCCATTCAGTTACAGATAATAAGGGATGAAGTAGAACTCTGCATCACACAATTGCCTGTTTAACTCCAACAGGTGTAGTAGGTGTGTCTTTCATCTTCGTTTTATTCGCATTTTCGATTTTTTATACTCAGTTCTTACAGCTGGCTGTGCTTTCAGGAGCCTGGCTGGTCGTCTCCTTTCCTAATATTAGTGCTAGGTTTAGATGACTTGTGTTGTTTTGGGGAAAGAAACAAATTGAACCAATCCCGTGTTCCATTTTTGAATCAGATATAAAAGGAGATTGCAGGAAGAAAATGGCACCTCCACTAAAATCTTCTGTCCACGGAGTAGCTATTTCACTTGCTTCATGTTAAAGCTAGTCCTGTCTCATGTAACTCTCCTGTACATTTCTTTCATATAAGTATTGTCACTAATCCACAGTTCTTTGCAACAGGGAAGGTCATTGTAAAATATGGCACATTTCACAGAATGTCCAACTAGTATTATTAACAATATGACTCCAGGATGCCTGCGGGAAGATCAAATAAATCAAGATGTGGCCACAACAATCCAGTTCAATCTCTATTTTATTTCTGTCACAATGTAGGTCAAAAATAAGCATGGCAACATGGGATATTTAGCTGGTCAGATTGAAAGAAAACTATCAAAAGTCCTTCAGTATTAGCGGTATTCCCCAGTATTCTGGGGAACCGGTAGCGGAAATTTTGAGTAGTTCGGAGAACCAGCAAATACCACCTCTGGCTGGCCCCAGCCCCATTCTATTCGCTGCCTCCCAGCTGATCAGCTGGGTCTTCTTTTGTTGCCCTGCACAGGAGAACGGAGCTGGAAAGCAGGTTAGTGGAGTGGGGAGGGAATGGGTATTTTGCAGTATCCTTCTCCCAGGACTGGGGAGGAAATGGGTATTTTGCAGTATCCTTCCCCTGCCATGCTCACCAAGCCACACCACGCCTATCAAGCCACACCCACAGAACTGGTAGTAAAAAAAAATTGAATCCCACTACTATATCTATTACCCTGATTAGAGATGTAGTTAGAGGCATACAGATACACACAGAGTCACAAATTATTACTCCCTTACCCAAACGAAAATACAGACTCCTCCTTTGACCACTACTGATAAAGGATTGAAAAGAATTCCCTAAACCCTTTATTCTTTTTTTTACTTTTAAGAAATAATTATTTCCTATAACAAAACAACCATTTACTTACAGTACCTATGCCCAAGATCATATGCTATGTGTCTAAGAAGAAGTAGAAAAACGTAATGTTATTCCTACATTCAAAAGAAGGTCACAGCATTTCCTTCTTATATTAAATTTGGTTTCTCTTCCTTTTTCCCTTTTTTCTGCTTTAATATAACAGAATGAAAACATAGAACAGTGGTAAACTGGAGAGGCGTAAAATTTTAGTGCTGTGTTTTACACTTGAAATAATACACATAGCTGGGTGAAGGAGTCATGTATCTAAAATTAACCTTGCTGCACCATCACTGTCTTTGAATATATTCTAGGGAATGATCTGGAGAGCTGTTTGAATCAGGCCACTCTCTTGCTTGCCCTAGCCTGCTCCTTCTATTCAGAATTTACAATGCATTCCCCCTTTAGCTCATTCAACTACAGGCATCCTTGTAAAAACACACAAATCATTTGTACAGAATGCCAATAAGCCATGCATCATGGCAGTAAACACAGCCGAGCCTAATATCAGCCACAGATCCCAATCATTGGGTGGAGGATGGGTTGTTAGCCAAGTCTTGAGAGTCACGACTGGACTGCCTTGAAGAAAAAAAAAAATCAAGGTAGAGTTATAGTTTGTGCTTCAAGAAAGTGATTTTCTCATATCTATCTATAATTGCCAAGTCTTGTAAGCAGTTTTGAAATGTACAAGGCACACGGAGTACTGTTAGCAGAGCGGCATCTTAAAAATTTAACTTCCAGCCAGGGGTGAAATCCGAATTTTTTTACTACCGGTTCTGTGGGCGTGGCTTGGTGGGCATGGTGTGGCTTGGTGGGCGTGGCTTGGTGGGCGTGGCAGGGGAAGGATACTGAAAAAACTCCATTCCCACACCACTCCAGGGGAAGGATACTGAAAAATCTCCATTCCCTCCCCACTCCTGGGGGAAGGATACTGCAAAATCCCCATTCTCTCCCCACTCTGGGGGGGAAGGATATTGCAAAATCTCCATTCCCACCTCACTCTGGAGACAGCCAGAGGTGGTATTTGCCGGTTCTCCGAACTGCTCAAAATTTCCACTATCGGTTCTCCGAACTGCTCAAAATTTCCACTGCCAGTTCTCCAGAACCTGTCAGAACCTGCTGGATTTCACCCCTGCTTCCAGCTCAAGCCTTCCTCAAGAATAGAGAGAATATAAAGAAGCCCACAGAGCTGTCTACAAAGATTGGTCAAAAACATCAAGATGGTGGGTGCACCTGTTTTTTATGTATATGACTGGCATCTGACCTTATGGATAATATACCATACCCTGCAGACATCTCTGGGCAACTCAGATGCTCATTTTTGGGTTGATTTCCCAGCCACATTTCCTCCCAATCCATGGGCTGGCCAATCTATTTAAAATTGAAAATGAAAAAAAGGACTCCAAGCTTTCTCTTCCCTGTGCCATGGATTGTCTGAATGGGAGATCTTCCATTTTCCCACCAAAACTATTTTCATAGATTCTGGCCCAGAATATCTTGGGCCAGAATCAGTCTGCCAGAAAAGTGGACTGCTTTTGACATGCCCAGATGGGAAGCAGGACATCTTCAAGCTGTAGTAAGAAGCTGGGAGCGAGCCCATAAGAAACTCAGGCTTTGCTATCACTAGGTTATTTCCTAAATAAAACATTTCTTTCTTCAGGCAAGCATGAGCTTTCAGGATTTTCCATTTGTGGAGAAAAAATATATATTTTTGGTACACAGATCCTTTCCACTGAACAAACTACACACTAACCACCATTTTGTCTTTTCATCAGCCATGTTGCACAGTTTCATTTTATTCTGCTTGTGATCAAGTACAATTCCAGCGTAACATTCTAAGTATGTTATTTGGTAGACTGAGATTAGCAGAATTCCCATGTTCTTTAAACAGAATCATTCTTTCATTCCTGTTGTGGTTTCCGTTATGTGTGGGTGAAACAAGCACTGTGGAGCAGGAAAGCTATGTACAGTATTAGCAGCTTGAGAGCCATGAATGAATGGAAGCCAATCACGCTGTTAAGATCTACTGCTCCTCAGACATAGGAGAGTAAAGAAGTGAAGCTTCAGTTTCTCCAATACATAGAAGAATCCATATACAGCAGTGGTGGGTTTTATTTACCTTTGCTACCCATTCGCTCGCGCACGCATGCTCGCTTTGCTTGCGCACGCGCCACTTATGCGCATGCGCAGAGCGTATTTGATTATTTCCAGGCGGGTGAGTGAAGCCTCGCGCCGCGGCTACTACCGGTTCTCCCGAACCGGTGCGAACCGGGAGCAACCCACCACTGATACACAGAATATATACATATGGATGAGCCCCCCATAATATCAGGATGCTAGAAAAATAAGATTGGAGAAGAGGGAATCAGCTATACTGAAACACAGCACTCCCACTCCCATTCTTTCAAATCAATACAAGAGATCCTCAACTTATGACCACAATTAAGCCCAAACTTACCATTGCTAGGCAAGACAGTTATTAAGTGAGTTTAGCCCTATTTTACGACTTTTCTTGCCACATTGAATGAGTCACTGCAGCTTTTGCAGTGACCCATTTAGTTAGCAACATGGTTGCTACGTGACTCTGGCTTCCCCATCGACTTGGCTTGTCAGAAAGTCACAAAAGCTGATCGCATGACCCTGGGTTATAAGCACATGCCAGTTGTCAAGCATTCGAATTTTGATCATGCGACCGGTACCTTCGAGACCGTCTTCTGCCACCAATAGCCTCCCACCGGCCAGTCCGCTCCCACAGAGAGGGTCTCCTCAGGGTGCCATCGGCCAAGTTATGTCGGCTGGCGACACCCAGGGGGAGGGCCTTCTCTGTGGGAGTCCCAGCCCTGTGGAATGAACTGCCCCCGGAAATATGTAAAATGTCCAACCTCTGGGTGTTTCGCTGCGCACTGAAGACCCTGTTGTTCCGCCAGGCCGGGCTATCAACATAATAATTTTAAATTGGGGTATTTTAAATTTCTGGGGTTTTAAATTGAGCCAAATCTATTAAATCATTTTAAATTTTTAATCGTTGTTTTGTCTTGTGTTTTTAAATAGGCTGTACACCGCCCTGAGTCCTTCGGGAGAAGGGCGGTATAGAAATAAAATTATTATTATTATTATTATTATTATTATTATTATTATTATTATTATTACCACCAAGTTAGAGAGATTGTTTGGTAAGAGCCCCATGTATGCATGTTACAAGTACAGGCACACCACAGTTTATCCAGGGACGGTTGTTTTACCTGCATTTTCCATTAAAGCATCCAATCCCAATGCTCTGATTTCTCTGTGGATCAGGAACAAAACAGCAGCCAAAGTATCCTAAATTTGTTCCTAAGCCATGATGGCATTTGGGAGTTAAAGTTTATCTAAGGGTTCTCTTGAGATATGATAGCAAAGAACTACACGCAAACTTGGCAAGGCAAGAGGTGGAACCCAAACCACAGCTGCCATCTCCAAGCCCATATATAGGCATTTATTTATGGAAATAAATGCCAAGTATCCCAGCTATGCTTGAACAGTCCTAGCTCAGAAATGCACTAGTGATTATCCTGGGAATCTGTTCCAATCCTCTTCTGCCTGTACAGTAATTAAACATCTAGTTCAACAACAATGAAACGCTAGTATGAGAATCCAAATGGAAAATTTACATCTAGCAATATTGTCATCTCTACATCGGAGTCATTTACCTTTCGATCACAGCAGGCACAAGATGTTGTGAGTCTCTCAATCTGTGAAGGATGGTTTTTTTTTCAATGGCTGTTGCCTTAAAGAAGCATTTCACTAGTACAAAGGTAAAAGTTCCCCTCACACATATGTGCTTGTCGTTCCTGACTCTAGGGGGCGGTGCTCATCTCCGTTTCAAAGCCGAAGAGCCAGTGCTGTCCGAAGATGTCTCTGTGGTCATGTGGCCGGCATGACTAAACGCCAAAGGCGCACGGAATGCTGTTACCTTCCCACCAAAGGTGGTCCCTATTTTTCCACTTGCATTTTTTACGTGCTTTCGAACTGCTAGGTTGGCAGAAGCTGGGACAAGTAACGGGAGCTCACTCTGTTATGTGGCACTAGGGATTCGAACCGCTGAACTGCTGACCTTTCGATCGACAAGCTCAGCATCTTAGCCACTGAGCCACTGCGTCCCTTGCATTTCACTAGTAGAGAATAAATATTCCACTTTCAAATTTCGCAGCTTTAAGTACTGCAACAAGATGACTCCAGAGATTCTGTAAACAGGCCTCATAATTATAGTGACCATATTTTCTTGGGGTGGGGGGGGAAATAAAAGGCAAACCCGAAAAAGGGACTAATCTCAAGACATGCATACAGTAGAATCAGAGGGCTAGAAGAGACCTCGGAGGTCAAACCTGAGAAAATATTATGAAGAACTTACTTCTCTAGACTGGAGTATAACCAAGAATTTCTGCTATGAAATAAGATTAGCAAATAGTAAGGTTAGTAAATCGTAAAGCATTTTTAAAACAACATGAAAAAGATTGTATGATATATTATAAAAGGAGAGTGGTCTTTGATTGCACAACTGCTGCTGCCATCTTGACTTTTCACACACAATCACACACACACACACACAAGGATGCCCTGACATTGGGCAAATACTAGAATGAACACCCTTATTATTTTTTTTCCCATTTCCTGTTCTTCATCTGCTTTGTACCACAGCCCATAAATTAAGCACACTGGTGTATACAGGCAATATTTGATTGATGACCATAATTGAGCCCTGCCTATCACAGTTGTAAAATCATGATGGTAGGAAAAGGAGCCAGTCATGTGACCGACTCGATTTTACAAACTTTTTTTGCAGCAATTGATACAACAATTGCTTTGCCTGTTAAACAAATGCCATTGAGTGGCTGAAGTTTGGTTATGCGACTGCAGGGGAGGGGGCAACCATTGGAATGTTGAATCCAGCCAGGCAGGGGTGGGCTTCAAAAATTTTAGCAAGGGGTTCTCTGTCCGGTTGCTGGGTGGGCGTGGCCATGGTGGGTGTAGCCTAGTCGGCCTCCTGCAATATGGTGGCAAGGGGGGGTGTTTTTGCCCTCACCAGGCTCCGGGGGCTTCCTTCGAGCCTCCGGGAAGGCGAAAATGGTCTCCCCAGGCTCCAGAGGCCCTCTGGAGCCTCCGGAATGGGCCTACCGGAAGTTCGGGAAGGCTGGAAACTTCCTGAACTTCTGGTAGGCCCATTTTTCGCCCTCCCCAAGCCTCCACACGCGCCCTGCACTTACCTGCATCCAAAACAGGCCATGTGGGAACTCTTGGGAAGGGCAGGGTGGGCAGGGCCAGCCAGGAGTGGGATTTGGGGGTTCTCCAAACTGCACAGAACCTTAGCTAGAGGTTCTCGTGAACCTCTGCGAACCCCCAGCAGCCCACCCCACAGCGAGGTCATAACTAGTCCCAGGGTAGGTCCACTTTGAATGGTCACTAAGAGGCTAGTCTTAAGTTGAGGACTACCTATACAGGGGTGGGTTCTACTTACCTTTACTACCGATTCGCAACGGGATCGTGCGCGCAGAAGCTTCTGCGCATGCGCAGATCACCGATGACGACATCCGGGGTGGTGGGCAGGGCCTCCCCGCTGGTTTTACTACTGGTTCTTGCGAACCGGTCCGAACCAGGGGCAACCGACCACTGTACCTATATTGTAAAATTAAGTACTGAATCCTTATGTAGTAAAAGTAAATTAGGAAGTGATTTTGATTTTTTTTTTAAAGCGGGGGAGCCTAAATAAATACATGCTGTTAGATTGATGTACAGCACGTCCCTTTATTTCATAACATTGGTCCAAAAATTCCCTGCAACTGATCTGATCTTTGCACTCGGGATCTAGAAACAGGGATCCAGATGCGTTTCCTGGGTTAGCTGGTGATCTTCCCCTTTATAGGGCAAATCTGATCTGCTAGCAAGTTTGGCTAAGCAGAGAAGAGCAAATATCAAACAGACAGGCAGAGGTCTCTATTATTTTGGGACCTGAAAATTTTTTGTAAAAAAATCATCCTGGGGAACAAAACAGAGGTCATAAAACACACATTATTGGAAGGGGTAAAAAAAATAAAAAGATGCAGCTGTTGAAGCAGTGATATCATTGTCTGAGTAACCGCAGGCTTACTTTCTTTGCGAACCTCGTGGAGAGCAGCATTCAGTTCTTCCATAAGGACAGGAGCCTCTTTGGCAATTTTCTCCCCTTTATCCAGCAAGTTCCAAGTAGCTTCTTCCACAGAAGCAAGAATTACACGAGCTCTTTTGGAACATCCTTTTCTCTTGCCAGAAGGATTCTGGGGGCAATTCATTAATGTGGTCACCTAAAACATAAAGGAAAGACCCACATCTTCATTTCTGCAGTTAAACATGTCGCCCTGTATCAAATAAAGAAGTGCTGAGATATCAGCAGTGAGTAAGCTCCAACTTAAGGATCACGGCATGCAATGTCAGCATATAACAGTGACATATCCACATAGAATCAGGCAGGGGTGGGTTCTACTTACCTTTACTACCGGTTCGCAACGGGATCGCACATGCGCACTCGCTTCACTCGTGCACGCACCTTATTTCTGCGCATGTGCAGATCACCGATGATGACATCCGGGGCAGTGGGCGGAGCCTCCCGCCAGTTTTACTACCGGTTCTTGCGAACTGGTCCGAACTGGGGGCAACCCACCACTGCATAGAATGAACAGGGGGTTATTTCAGAAATCAACATATCTTGCACTAAACAATGCTTTGCTTAACTGTGTTCCTGGATATTTCAAAATAAATCTTAACAGAATAATAACAGAATTGGAAGGGACTTTAGAGATCTTCTTATCCAACAGCCTGCTCAAGCAAGAGACTTTATTCCATTCCAGACAAGTGGCTGTCCAGTCTCTTCTTAAAAACCTCCAGTGATGAAGCACCCACAACTTCTAAAGGCAAGTGGTTAGTTCCAGTGGTTAGTTGTTCCCGCTGTTATTGTTACCGCTGAACTAAGGAAGTTTCTCCTTAGTTCTAAGCTGCTTCTCTCTTTGATTATTTTCCATTCATTGTTTCTTGTCCTGCTTTCTGGTTTTGGAAAATAGTTTGACCCCCTCTTCTTTCTGGCAGCCCCTCAAATAGTGCAACACTACTATCATGTCATCTTTAATCCTTCTTTTCACTAGACTAGACATACCCAGTTCCTGCAATGGGTTTGTATTCTTCATATATTTTAGCCTACAGCCCCCCAATCACCTCTATTGCTCTCTTTCCAGAGTCTCTATATCTTTTTTATAATATGGTGACCAAAATTGGATGCAGTATTCTAAGTATGGTCTTACTAAAGCTTTGAATCGGAATAGAGCTGGAAGAGACCTTGGAGAACTTCTAGTCCAGCACCCTGCTCAAGCAGGAGATCCTATACTATTTCAGACAAGTGACTGTCCAGTCTCTTCTTAAAAGCCTCCAGTCATGGAGCGCTCGCAACGTCTGAAGGCAAAGCTGTTCCACTGGTTAATTGTCCTCACTGTTAGGAAGTTTCTCCTCAATTGTAGGTTGCTTCTCTCCTTGATTAGTTTCCATCCGTTGTTTTATAAAGTGCTTTATAAAGTGGTACTACTACTTCACGTGATCTTGATTCTGTCCCACCATTAATGCAACCTAGGATTCTGTTGACTTTTTTGGCTCTGCCACACACTGTTGGCTCATATTTTATTGTCCATTAGGACTCCAAGGTCCGTCTCACAGTTGCTGCTATTGAGCCAGGTTTCACCTAATCTGTGCCTGTACATTTGATTTTTCTTTCCTAAGTGTAAAATCTTACTTTTCTCTACACTGAATTTCATTTTGTTAGATAGGGCCAGTGTTCAAGCCTATCAAGATCCATCTGGATCTTGAGCCTATCTTCTGGAGTGTTGGCTATTCCTCTCAGTTTAGTGTCACCTGCAAAATTTGATGAAATCCTCCTCTATTCTCTCATCTAAATCATTTATGAAGATGTTGATCCACATGGAATTCTAAGTCTTAAACCAGGGTTTCCCAAACATTTTACATCCTTTGCCCAGTGGTGGGTTTCGAATATTCTTACCACTGGTTTGCTTTCCGCGCATGTGTCTGGCCTCGAAAATGTGCCTAAATAGGACAAAATAGAGCGGCGGTGGTGGCAGCAGCGGCGGCGGCAGCAGCGGTGGGTGGGCCCGCCCACGATCTCCGCTACCGGTTCGCCCGAACTGATACGAACCGGCTGAATACCACCTCTGCCTTTACCCCAAATTACTTATCAGAAAGTCCTTTTTATCCAATGCAATAGAACACTTTCAGTCACTTTAGCTGTTCCTGTTGTAATTGGGTAAAGAGTACTTGTGATTACCCAAAGAAAAAATAATTTTACCTGATTTGGGTAATTTACACAGTGTGGGGAAGCACTGTCTCAAACCATGGTTTCCAAACTCCAAAAAGTCCAGCCAAATACTAAGGAGCCGCTTTATAGCTTTGTGTGATGTGTGAATGCAGCCAGGGTACAGGAACAGGGAATTGCCCATAAATTATTCCACTGAATTAATGATGCAAGAGGTGGTGGCACCTGTGATCTATTTAAAGTTTAATTTTGATTCCCAAGACAACTTTAAAGTTATCCACTGATTATTAAAACCTTTTCCTCTGCTATGCTAAGTGAAAGGGAAATACGGTTTTTCATTTTAAGAGTCTCTTTTAATGAAACTACATTTTTTTTAATATCCGAGGTGTGAGAACTGTTGGAGAGAAGTGAAATATTATTTTAATAAAATAGCACATTCACAACTGTCCTGAAATACAGCACAGGGAGTTATGGACATTTTCCTCCATAACCCTCATTATGTCTCACTTTTTAAAAACTCTGCTGCTTTGTTTCAATAATGTAATTGCTGTTTAAAATTATGGGAGTTATCAAACATCAACATGTAATTTATCATTGTATCGTTACAAGTTAGGATTCCCCTTTTACCTTGGAACCAGTGGTGGTATTCAGCCGGTTCGTACCGGTTCTAGCGAACCGGTAGCAGAGATCGCAGCTGGGCCCGCCCACCCACCCCAGGGTAAAGAAGTCCTATTTAGCCACGTTTTTGAGACCAGGCGCATGTGCGAGGGAGCAAAGTGCATGCGCTGAAGGCCAGGCACATGCATGGAAGGCGCACATGCAAAGCACGCATGACATGCGCAGTGAACTGGTGGTAAGAATATGTGAAACCCACCGCTGCTTGTAACATGTGAAATTATATAATTAAAATATGTCAAGAGGATAAACATCCATGCAAACTAGTTTTCTAATTCATCAGCATGTCTGAATAAAACAAAATTGAGGCTGAAAATAAATCAAGCTTTTTAAGTGTACGCTGAGAACTGCATGAGAAGATTGAAATGCTTTGGAAAGAAACGCATTTATAACAGCCAGAGGCATAATAAACATAGCAGTTCCTGCAAGGATTAAACTATATTTTAAAAATTATCCTATGGGAAAGGCATGCGGAATGCTCTATATTGGGAAGTTGCTGGCAAACAGATTAAAACAGCAGTTTTTGTAGTGGGTCAGGTGGTCTGCCTCTGCAGATATAATGACTTTTAAAATGGCCTCATCTGAAGAAGAAAGAAACCAATTTCTTGGCAATATGGACGGAAGACAGAAGGTTTTAAACACAATAAAAGTAACTATCCAGGGTAAATCTATTAAATTTCAGGGAAACATGAAATTATTCATGATTATTCATATTTTTGTGGGAAGTAATTTTAATAGAAATAACACAACATATAACAGGATTTTTTTTATAGATCAAGCACTGTTTACAGCCAGGTACTCCAAAGTTATCAATAATCACCCCAAAGGTGGAAGTGGCCGGTTAGTTGTTGTTGTTGTTCATACTACTTACTGTTAGTTAAAGTACTATTCAGGGGTGGGCTGCTGAGGGTTCGCAGAGGTTCGGGAGAACCTCTAGATAAGATTCTGTGCAGTTCGGAGAACCCCTAAATCCCACTCCTGGCTGGCCCCACCCCACCCTGCCCTGCCCCTCCCAGGAATCCCCACACAGCCCATTTTGGATGCAGGTAAGTGCAGGATATGCGTGGAGGCTCGGGGAGGGCGGAAAATGAGCCTACCGGAGGTTCAGTAGGCCTCCAGAGCCTGGGGAGGCCGTTTTTGCCCTCCCGGAGGCTCAAAAAAAGCCTCCAGAGCCCAGGGCGGGCAAAAATGGGGCAGGAGGCCGACTAGGCCACACCCACCATGGCCACGCCCACCCAACAACCTGACAGAGAACCCCTTGCTAAAGTTTTTGAAACCCACGCCTGGTACTATTTCTGAAATCATTTTTGTATAATTAATTTGGGGGATTGATGAACACTTCATAAAGGAGTTGGTGACCTGAAGTGTTTGGGGACTCCTGAGTTTAACTGATTAATTAATTTAACTTAACTGATTTTGGAGCAATCTATGAACCGCAAACCAAAATTATCCTTCCAGTCCTTGCTTAGGCCATAAAATGAAAACTAGTCCTTTATTAACATAATGTCCAGGGAAGCATTGTGAATTCCAAACATACAGAAAAGCCTGCCCACCATCTTCAGGGAGCAGGTTAAAAAGGCCAATATGGTAGCCACATACATGCATTAAAGCCTATCAATTTTTTACATCCATCCAATGCAGTGTTTCCCAACCTTAGCAACCATTTAAGATATATGGACTTCTATGCCCAGAATTCCCCAGCCAGCCACGGTCTAATGCAAGGGTGTCAAACTTGATTTCATTGTGGGCCGCCTCAGGGTTGTGTTTGATCTCGGGGAGGTGGGGGGCGTGGCCAGGGGGCATGGCCAGCTCAATGTCACTCATTGAGGCTCTGTTTTCGGCCACGATGGCCCTCCTGGCTCCGTTTTTGGCCACAATGGCCTCCTGCAACCCTCTGCCAGCAAAAAGGGAGCTCGGGAGGCCCCCCCCTGAGCTCCCTTTTCACTGGCAGAGGCACAGCAGGCCGATCCTTCGCTATTTCCAGGGCAGGCCTGCGGACCAGATCTAAGCACTCTGCGGGCCAGATTTGGCCCCCGGGGGTTTAGTACCCCTGGTCTAATGGTTGTAACATCTGATCAAACAAGATCAAATTTAGTAACTTTGCACCAGGGGTGAAATCTAAATTTTTTTGCTACCAGTTATGTGGGCGTGGCTTGGCGTGGCATGGTGGTCATGTGACTGGGTGGGCGTGGCAAGTTTGACATCATTCACGTCACTCTGCTGTGCATGGGGCGCTTGGAGAGAGAGTGAGCAAGACAGCTTTCCAACCTCTGTTTGTGTGTGTATGTGTGTGTGTGTGTGTGTGAGGCGGGGGAGGGAGCAATCTGAAGCTGAGGCACCAAACTTCTGGCAGCGGTGGGGCAGCTTCTGAGTAGCCAGCTCCACCTGACCTACTCCCTGAGTCTCACCGTTCTCCTGGGCCCCCTCCCCCCACCCAGCTCCAGCAGCAGCTTCCCTGCTCATCCCCAACAAGCTATGCATCCATGGTGCCCACACCAGCATCCCGAGAGAAGCAGAGAAGATCATCGCTTGCAAGCAGACAAGCAGAGGTAGCAAGCGTATGCGGTGCTGTGGAAAAATGAGAGGTCCTGTTGTCCCGCAGAGCCTGCCGCTGCTTGAGCTGGAGGGGGGGGCAGGAGAGCGGCGAGACTCAGGGAGTAGGTCAAGTGGATCTGGCTGCTCAGAAGCTGCCCTGCTGCTGCCAGAAGTTTGGGTGCCTCGGCTTCAGATCGCTCCCTCCCTCACACACACACACACACACACACAGACACACAAACAGAGGTTGGAGAGCTTTCTTTCTCACTCGCTCTCCAAGCACCCCATGCACAGCCCGTTTGAGGAAAGGGCACGGACGGCTGGACGCGTTTGGCTGCAGAAGGAGGCACAGCACAATGGGGTTGTTTTGTTCACCGAAGTGGTACTTCAAAAGGGCAAGCGGACGTCTGCAGCTGACAACCCTAATGAATATGTCCACCTGCCCTCCCAAAGCACCACCGTGGCGAACAAAACAACCCCATTACTATGGATGCGTAGCTTGTCGGGGCTGAGCTGGGAAGCCGCTGCTTGAGTGGGGAGGGGGCAGTAAGCTGCTAGCTCCTTCCCCGCAGCCCTGCCATGCTTACCTGCCTTCCACATGGACTTCTGCTTGCCTGCCTTCGCAAGCTGCCACCGGGACGCCAGGAAGGCAGCATGGAAGGCAGGCAAGCATGGCAGGACTGCAGGCTGTGGACCGGTTCGGGGGCGTGGCCAGCCAGCCATTGCTCCCGGTTCAGCGAACTAGTCTCAATCTCCGCTACCTACTCGCCCAAGCCAGTCCAAACCGGGAGCATTTCACCCCTGCTTTGCACGTGAATCATTGTAGTTTGTAAATGATGGTTAAATTAACTTCATATTATTATCAGTATGATATTTCTTATAGTTTTAGATGCCACTTTATTACCTAGACCAGTGTTTCTCAGATCTCAGAAACTTTGAGAAGTGTGGATTTCAACTCCCAGAAAACATAGATTGCTCTTTTTGGATTTTACTCACAGATTCTAGTCTGGTTGTTTCATAGATGTAGTTTAATTTGGGGGTTTTTTTCACTGTCTCTTAAGATAGATTTATAAGTATTCACAGAGCACTCCTGGACACATTGCTTGTACCAGTCTAAAACTGTAATAAACTGACTGACTGATATTATTGTCAAGCATGAGTCCACATGTCATCAATGGGAATGGGTACATGCCTAAAGATTTCTTTAACCAAAATTCTGTGTATATTTTCTAAATTGTGCCAGATACCACATGAACCATACAAATGGTCTTCCGGGTGCGCTTCAAGGTGTTGGTTACCATCTTTAAAGCGCTCCATGGCATAGGACCTAGTTATCTTCGAGACCACCTGCTGCTACCGACGACCTCCCACCGACCTGTGCGCTCCCACAGAGAGGGCCTCCTCGGGGTGCCATCAGCCAAACAATGTAGGCTGGCGACCCCCAGGAGGAGGGCCTTCTCTGTGGGGGCACCTACCCTCTGGAATCAGCTGCCCCCAGAGATAAGGAGGAGCCAAGACCTCAGTGCCTTCCGCCGTGCCCTTAAAACTTTCTTTTTTCAGCAAGCTGGGCTGGCTTAACATATTTTTAATATTTTTTAATTTTTAATTGGTTTGTTATCTTAAATTGGAGCCAAATTAATATATATCCTTTTAACTGTTTTTAATGTTTATATTGTATGCTTTTATCTGGCTGTACACCGCCTTGAGTCCCTCGGGAGAAGGTGCGGTATATAAATTCAAGATAAAATAAAAAAAATTAAAAAAAATAAATGAAAAATGTTCCATGTTTCATTTTGCATCCCACAACCCACTTTCCTCTTGACGTGGTCTACCTGAATTATGAGGGGCTCCAGCAACTTCTCCACGGTATGCGTCTGAATCTGTAGATTCTGAGGATCAATTTTAATGTTCAGGCAAGGATCTGCTGCTGCCATTTTACCTGTAAGCGAAAGATAGTTTATTTTATAGTAGTGCTAGACAACTCGTTGTTTCAGACATATTTCCTTACCAGATTCCTCATACGCTTTCAACAAAGACAGAGCTTCTAATGAACTTCACTGAAAAAGTTCTTAAAACTTCAGGGAAATATTTGAGAGATGTTATCTGCCTTGAATTGTACAGCACAGTCAAGCATCAGCAGTTGACCACGGGATACGCTTTATGACATTTTATATTAGGTCAGAAAATGCTTTATGATAATTTTAGGGGGATAAGTGCAAATGTTTTCATATTGCCAAATTTATTAGCATCCTCTGAAACTTGAAGAAGGCAAGAACCATAAAAAATTAACAATCGCTGATGTTTGTGGGCCATCAATGCATACGTCTCTGAACAGGAAAATGAAAGACCAATTCCATCCTCATTCAATGGGAATTTAAAAGAATAATCTATTTTAGGACTGCTGTATTAATTCAAGCAATACAAAATAATAAATTTGAAGCCACTCTGTATAGATCAGTGTTTTTCAAGCTCGGCAACTTTAAGAGATGTGGACTCCCAGAATTCCCCTCCCAGCATTCCCCAGAATATAGATCACTATTTGTTCTAAGATTGTTCCCAGGTTGTTGTTGTTGTTGTTTTTCCTTAAATAGCTGTCAAAATATAACATTCGTGCAAAAGTAGAATCAAAACTGGGACTAAAGCATGTCTGATTTCTTCACTGCAGTTTTTAAAATCTGCAATAACGCATAAGGTAGCATGACTCAATTTCCACTACCCATACTTACCCAGTCTGCCTACTCAGGTCAAGGATCATTTCAATCGCAGTCTTTGCTTTGCAGAAGTTCCCCTCCCTTCTCTTTATTATATTATTGGAACAAATGCGAATTATTTTATACAGCAATCCAAGTCTCCACCCCCCTCGCTTTTCATGGTTAGCTTTTCATGGTTAATCATGGTTTAGTATCAGTCAATGACTGCGAAGAACAAAGGTGCCTAAAATTTATTGAAAAGAGAAGGAAACCACAGACAATTCTTTAGAATAGAACTGACTGCTCACAGCTCCAACAATTCCTAGCCACTGTTAACAGCGGTTGGGAATCCAGGGGCTTGTAAGCAGGGGTGAAATCCAGCAGGTTCTGACAGGTTCTGAAGAACTAGTAGCGGAAATTTTGAGTAGTTCAGAGAACCGGTAAATACCGCCCCTGACTGGCCCCACCCCATCTATTCTCTGCCTCCCGAGTCCCAGCTGATTGGGAGGGAATGGGGATTTTGCCGTAACTTTCCCCTGGAGTGGAGTGGGAATGGGAATTTTGCAATATTTTTCCCCTGCCATGCCTACCAAGCCACGTCCACCAAGCCACGCCCACAGAACCTGTAGTAAAAATAATTGGATTTCACCACTGCTTGTAAGTCATCAGGATTTAGAAGGCACCAGATTGGAGAGAGTTTACATAGACTAAACGGCAAGAGGATTCATAATTAATGTGAATGATAAATTCGCACGTCTCTAGCAATGATGTACTGTATGTGCAATGTTAGTTTTGGACATCAAAATACAAAACACTCTGCAAGACTTCAAATATGTTTTTTTCCTATGGCCAGCGTAAGTATGAGGTGGATGTGCACAAAAAGCCAAATCAGAATCGATTTG
Source organism: Pantherophis guttatus (assembly GCF_059756535.1). Classification (NCBI taxonomy): domain Eukaryota; kingdom Metazoa; phylum Chordata; class Lepidosauria; order Squamata; family Colubridae; genus Pantherophis; species Pantherophis guttatus. The sequence goes on along the minus strand of NC_142068.1, from coordinate 81,148,529 downwards.
CTTCTTCCAAAAGAGTAAATATTTATCGGACGATGAGCTGATAAGAGACTGGCCTCCTACAAGTTAGTTTCAGCACTTATTTAAATTATCAGAAACTCATGCAGCCCACTGGTGAAATTCAATTTTTTTTCCTACCGGTTCTGTGGGCGTGGCTTGGTGGGCGTGGTGTGGCGTAGTGGGTGTGGTGTGGCCTGGTGGGCGTGGCTTGGTAGACGTGGCAGGGGAAGGATATTGCAAAATCTCCATTCCCTCCCCACTCCAGGGGAAAGATATTGCAAAATCTCCATTCCCACACCGCTCTGGGGCCAGCCAGAGGTGGTATTTGCCGGTTCTCCGAACTACTCAAAATTTCCACCACTAGTTCTCCAGAACCTGTCAGAACCTGCTCGATTTCAGCCTGATGCAACCTTTATGAAAACCCAACTAAGTTGCCAGCCTTCCAAGAGATAGAAGAAATAAAACCATTAACCTGCCCAATTTAACTATCATTTATTTTACCATTATGGGAAGCACTGAATTGGCCTTGAAACATATAACCACTTTTTATAAAGACTTGTTCTGAAAGCCATTTGGTCCAATAATTTATGATCTGTTTCACACTTTGCATCTTGAAGTGTCCTAGCTGGCCAAGTTGATTACATTTCTCCATCCTCGGCTTCCTGTTAGGTTGATCCCAAAATTTTCCATTCCATGCTATCCAGATAAGCACCGTGTTTGTGTTGCTTCGAGCGGGTCTCTCCATAAAATTATTTTAACCAATCTCTTTATATTACTGCATTTACTAAATCCATATCTTGTCGTTCTGGATTCCAACATTTCTACAACTTTTGCATTTTAATAATTCATTACTAATGTCTTGTTAGTTGCCTTTAGCAGTTTTTGCAATTTCCATAGAATTCTTGTGCCTTTCACCATTGCATCTGTAATGAATGCACATACTCGTATAACACTGATGCTATTAGTTGGTGTGCACAGATATATATTATTCTGTCATTTATAAGGTTATATCTGTGTTTTATGGGGTTGTAGTTCTTCAGATCTGAAGCTGGAAATATGCTTTGAAGCAGGGATACGCCAGTACCTATGTCATTATCTATTGTGATCTCCTAAAAGAAGCTTTGTCTCTTCTTGGGATATCACATGATCTAAGGAAAGTACGCCTTGGAGCTGTGGTGGCACCAGCAGTGTACCCACGCTCCTTCCAAAGCACATTCTCACACCCTGCAACACTATTTACTAAATACTTCCTTCAGACTGCCTAGCTACAATACAGTCCGAAAGAAAGACACAGTTTCTGTATAGAGCCATTGACAGGTATAATATGTGCTCCCATGCCCTTTTTCAGCTTCTCATCTGAAGGGTTGCCCATTATAAACTTAAAGATAACCCTCCTTAATATTATTTTTTTAATTGATTTGTTTATTCAATTTCTATAAATGCTCATCTCAGCCAAGTGACTCAGGATGGGTTACAATTCTAAAATTCTAAAATTGTTTAAACAATTTAAAATAATAACAGCAAAAAATAAATACATACAGCAGCCGAAATAGTTAAGCAACTCACAGCAAAGCCAAAAAAAACCCAGGACCCTTAACATATTCTGAGCCCAATGCCTAGGTACACAGTATTTATTTATTATTTATTTATTTATCGTATTTGTATAGCGCCCTACTCCCGGAGGACTCAGGGCGGTGAACAGCCAAGGTAAAATACAAAGAACATACAAAAGTTAAAAACTATTAAAAATAAATTAAATAATTTAGGCTCGAAAAAATTTAAGACATCCAATTTATCTAAAAACAGTCAAGTTTTTAAAATCTTACAAAAAGCCAACAGAGTTGGGGCCATTCTAATCTCCAATGCAGGGGTGAAATGCTCCTGGTTCAGACCGGATCGCCCAATCCGGTAGCGATGGAGGCGAGTGGTCCAGAGAACCGATAGCAAAAATCCCTGAAACCCCCCCCATGCCCAGCTGAGCCGCACGATCATCAGAGGCTTTTTTTTTCTTTTAAATGGCTCTGACGATCCAAGCTCTGACGATCCCAGGTAAATTGCCTGATTGGCAATCAGGCAACTCATCTTGGATCGTCAGAGCCATTTAAAAGAAAAAAAGTTTTTTTTTTCTTTTAAGTGCCTCTGACGATCCAAGCTCTGACGATCCAAGCTGAGTTGCCTGACGATCAGGCAACTCAGCTGGGATTGTCAGAGACTTTTGAAAGCATTTTTTTACAACCTCTTCGCCGAAGAGGTTGTAGAAAAAAATGGTTTTAAAAGTAAAAAAAAAAAAAATTGGCCACGCCCACCCAGTCACATTAACCCTCCCCACCAAGCCACGCCCACAGAACCGGTAGTAACAAATTTTAGATTTTACCACTGCTCCAATGGGAAGATTTCCCACAGCTCCTGTAGAAAAGGCCCATCTTCTATTTCCCATCCTCTGTTTCCTGTTAGGTTGATCCCAATATTTTTCATCTGATGCTATCCAGATAAGCACTGTGTTTGTGTTGCTTCAAGCGGGCCTCTCCATAAAAAAATTATTTTAACTAAGCTCCTACATTACTACATTTACTAAATCCATACCTTGCTGTTCCGGATTCCAACATTTCTACAACTTTTTCTAATTCATCCTATTTCCCGCCATTCAACACTCTTTGGTTGACAGATCTGCAGCTTGTCCAATCTGTTGGATCAAATTGGATGGGTAGGGACTGTTGGGAAAAGAAGATCCCTCAGGTAACATGTTCGCAGTCATGTAGGGTTTTAAAGGAACAACCAGCACCCAAATTGCACTCAGAAACATTTAATCAATGCAACTCATGTAGTAGTAGTGTTGCATGTGCATATATTTGACACCATTTATTACTTGTGCTGCAGGGGTGGGTTCTAAAATTTTTTACTACCGGTTCTGTGGGCATGGCTTATTTTGTGGGCATGGCTTGGTCGGGGAAGGGGGGGGTAATGTGACTGGGTGGGTGTGGCCAACTTTTTTTTTTTTAACTTTTAAAAGCATTTTTTCTACAACCTTAAGAGGTTGCAGAAAAAATGCTTTCAGAAGCCTCTGACGATCCCAGCTGAGCCGCACAATCATCAGAGGCTTTTTTTTTTTTACTTTTAAAAGCATTTTTTCAGCCGAAGAGGTTGTAGGAAAAAATGCTTTTAAAAGTTTTTTTTTTTTAAAGCCTCTGATGAGGTGGGTGGGGTAAGCGAGCAGCGACCGGGCCAGGGACCGGTTCGGGGGCATGGCCAGCCAATGTTATTACCGGTTCTCCGAACTACTACAAATTTTTACTACCGGTTCTTGCGAACCGGTGTGAACCGGGAGCAACCCACCACTGTTGCGCTGCCACATTCTGCACTAGTTGATTCTTCCAGATGCTCTTCAGGAGCAACCCCACGTAGAGCAGATTGCAGTAATCGAAACATGGGGATACAAAGTCCCAGTTGACAATGAACAAAGCCTCCTAGTCCAAGTATGGGCACCACAGGCACACCGCCCGAAGATACGCAAAGGCTTTTCTAACCATGGCTGCCACCTGCTCTTTGAGCTGGAGCCATGAGCCCAAGAGGGGCCGCAGATTGTGCACCAGATCTGGCTCGGGCAGTGCCATCCCATCCAGAACAAGAGATGGAAGAACCTTGTCTCCAAAGTGTCCAAATACCCACAGCCACTCAGTCTTTCTTGGGCTGAGTTGGAGCCCATTTCATCCCATCCAGACAGAACAATCTCCAGACTCTGGGACATCCATGGCATCACTCAAAGGCCTGAAGTATATAAATTGGGTGGCAACAGCATACTGGTGACATCTCACCCCACCTCACCTAGTGGTCTTATGTAAATGTTAAATAGGAGAGAAGAAAGGACTGAGCATGAAGGACCCTACAAAGTAGGGCCCTCAGAATGGACTTTTCCCCTTAACATTGACTGGAACTGACTCCAGAGATAGGAGGAAAACTAGCACAATAAAGGACCATCCACTCCAGCTCCCAAAGCCAACCCAGAAGGACACCATGATCAATGGTATTGAACACCGCTGAGAGGTTAAGAAGAGCCAGGATGAATGCACTACCTCCATCCCATTTCACTAGAGGTCATCTATGAGTGCAATCAATGCCATCTCAGTCCCAAAGCCTGGCCTGAATCCTGACAGAAAGATAATCCACCTCATCCAGGGACCTCTGAAGTTATAATGTGACTACTCTCTGCACAACTCTCCCTATAAATCAGGGGTGTCAAACTCAATTTCATTGAGGGCTGCATCAGGGTTCTGGTTGACCTCAGGGGGGCAGGCAGGCATGGCCGACTGGGTGTGGTCAACTGGGTGGGTGTGGCCAACTTGATGCCACTCACTGGGCATGGCTGACTAGGTGGGCATAGCCAGCTTGACTCCACTCCCTGTTGTGGTCCACCAGCAGCCTGCGGAGCTGGCAGCGGAGTTGGATAGTGAGGAGGCTGGGGAGGAACATGGGCCAGTCCTGGAGTCTGGGAAGGCTCGGACAAGGGCTCTGCGTTGGAGGCAGAGATGGGGCCAGGGCCATCTGGGAGTTATGTGCAGACTCTGGAGCCTCCAGAGTCGGACATCAGAGAGGCAGAGGAATAGGAGGAGCCTGTTCCTAGTGCGCGCATGCGCAGAGCTGCCAGAAGGCAAGAACAGTTAAAACAAAAGGGATGACTCGGGAGTAAGGCCTGGAGATGATTGGCCCCTCCCATAAGGCTTAAAAGAGGAGCAAAGGCACGTGGGCCCTTTGTAGGAAAGCAACGTTGTTAATTCTATTCCCAGTCGGCATCTCTGTTTGATTTTGGACTCCATGTGGCTTTGCCAAGTAGGTCTTTGGCAGCATGTCAAGGGAGATAAAGGTTGGTGATTATCCCGAAGGCCTTCTCCAGAAGGACTTTTTGCAATTAATTGGGACTCAGCTGTGAATGAACGTAACTCTCAGCTGTTACAATAAAATAGGTTTGTTTGGGACTAATTGTGTGTTTTAATGACTCAGGAAGCCTAGGTCACAACACTCCCAAACTGCTGGCATGTTTCTTCTTTGCACTGGGTAGACCGGGCCAAAGCCATGCTGGCCCAATGTTTCTTCATCGCATTGGCTAGACCGGCTGAAGCCACGCTGGCCCAATATTTCTTCTTCACATTGGCTAGACCGGCCAAAGCAATACGGGTAGACCAGGTCAAAGCGACACGGGTAAACCGAGCTGAAGTGACGTGGGCCAGCCCCTTATATTTTCCAGGACGGTCTTGTGGGCCGGATCCAATCACAGGTGTTTGACACCCATGCTGTAGGTGAATTTCAGTATTATGCCCTCCAAGGAGGAACTGAGTCACTTAAAACAAGGTCACTGGGTGACTATCAGTGGACACCATAATTATATTTCGCCACCTTTACCACTACAAAGTAGACCCCAATAGCAGCTCTCACTTATGTCCAACCATCTTCACTTTTGTTTTTCCACCAGTAATACTCTAAGATCCACCATCTTGACTTTTTGACCATATCTGATGGGCACCACTCGTCATTGGCGTACCATCTAACGCTTTAAAATGATTGATACATCTTTTTATATCGAATAAAGAAGTGAAGTTTTCATTATGACTTTGCATCAGATTTAATACAGGCTAATAAAACCCTAAGAGCCGCGGTGGCACAGTGGTTAGAATGCAGTACTGCAGGCTACTTCTGCTGACTGCTGGCTGACTGCAATTTGGCAGATCGAATCTCACCAGGCTCAAGGTTGACTCAACCTTCCAGCCTTCCGAGGTGGGTAAAATGAGGACCCAGATTGCTCGGGGCAATATGCTGACTTTATAAACCGCTTAGAGAGGGCTGTAAAAGCACTATGAAGCAGTATTTAAGTCTAAGTGCTATTGCTATTGCTAACGCCTTAATAAAAAGATCAACGTTAATCAACTTTATATCAGGCCCAAGGAGATGGATCTATCAGGCTACCCGTGGAGTCAGAGATGATGGCTCTCATTTCACACCTTTCCATGTTTTACAAGTTATAACTACAGATATGTGGTATGATTTGTCAGCCTGAACATAGTCCAGTTCTATATATTTACAAGCAATTACACATAGAATTGCAACTTTTGGCCAGCAGTTTCACATTTATTGTCAGCATTATCCTCTGCTTCTTACAAACAAGTTATTTAGAAAAGTCTCAGACTGAAGCAACACAAGTGGCACAAAACAAAGACATTTGCAAGTGCCCTATTTAGTTCTTTCGATTACAGAAACTTGTCCTAGTGCAGAAATACAAATATACATGAATCTAAGAACACGTTTCTGTACTCAGTTTTTTTTTAAAAGACAATTATTGTTTGGGTTCATTGCTAATAAGTCTCTCAACAGAATTAGAACTATTTTTCACCTAGTTTAATACAAAACCGTGTACAAAACTACTTCGTTTTCTGCTCTGAATAATGAATAAGCCAATAAAAAAGAGCATTTCCGTAGTTAAAGCTTTTTTAAAAAAAAAAAAAAAACTTAAACAGGTGTATCTTTCACAAAGCTATTACAATGCCCGTTGCCTAAATACCAATTAAAACAACAAAAAGTAACTTGTTTCAATCACAAAATTCAATACATTGTAATTTGGGCTGCTTCGTTTTTTTTTTTTTTTTGGTTGTTGTTGTTTATTCATTTATTTTGCTCAAAGATGCTAACTGCTGATTACTCACCTGTCTCAGGGCGCAAACCGATTCAATATTCAAATACCCAGCCAAGATAGTTCTTCCACGGCTTGGAAGTAGTGCAAACTTATTATAGCTGACTTCTTGGCTTATCATATATCTGCAGACAGAAAGCGGGAGCGAAGACTCCAGAGTATTTCAGGACATAGTGGCGGCTGGAGAGGGGGGGAGGTTTGAGGGGGAGGATGGGCAATCCTTAAAGTTACACAAGCTAATATAAACTTAGGCAGGAATAACTCTGCAGTAATCATGCAAAACTTTCTTCTTGTTTACATGGAAGAGAGGAAACCTATCGAGATGAAAGAGGCTTTGCCGGGCCAGAAAAAGATCTCTGTTTTCTCCTTTCTTCCCTCCTACAATATGGCACTGGGCCAGTCTCGGAAGGACAGTGCATGGACTCATAGAGTTTCCACCCACTGCCTTGGGAATAAAATGTTCACCCATCCCACTGCAGGCTCATAAGGGATATTTTGTTGTTCTCCCCAATTATAAACAAAAGCATGAATGTATCAAACAATATCCAATTGCAAGAGAGAGAGAGAGAGAGAGAGAGAGAGAGAGAGAGAGAGAGAGAGAGAGAGAGAGAGAGAGAGAGAGAGAGGGAGTTATTGAAGAAGTTTTTCATTACCCCACTCTGTGAGATGCCTAGAACATTTCCACTCCCTTGTTGGTAGAAGGCCTGCAGAAATATAGTCATTGTCACTGGAATAGCCATAGAGCCGTGATGGCAAAACTATGGCACGCGAATGGCATTCCTAAGAGGTCTGCAAGGGGCATACATAAGCACACCAGCGTGCCTACCATCCCTGTTCTAATGTTTTCTTTTATTCGTATCCTTTTCATGTATTTATAATTATGTTTACACTTGCATCTGTCATAAAAGACATGCTTGATAAAATAAAATAAAATAAAATAAAATAAAATAAAATAAAATAAAATAAAATAAAATAAAATAAAATAAAATAAAATAAAATGCCTGGTGGCGCAGCAGACTAATAGCCTGTTATTAACATTCAGCTGCCTGCAATTACTGCAAGTTCGAATCTCACCAGGCTCAAGGTTGACTCAGCCTTCCATCCTTTCTAAGGTAGGTAAAATGAGGACCCAGTTTGTGGGGGCAATAAGCTGACTTTGTATAAATATACAAAAGTATGAAGGCTATTGCTTAACGCATTGTAAGCCGCCCTGAGTCTCCGGAGAAGGGCGGCATATAAAAATAAAATAAAATTAAATTAAAATAAAAATAAAATAAAAGACATGCTTGATAAAATAAAATAAAATAAAAAAATAAAAAAATAAAAATTAAATTAAATTAAATTAAATTGAATTAAATTAAATTAAATTAAATTATTAAATTAAATTAAATTAAATTAAATTAAATTAAATTAAATTAAATTAAATTAAATTAAATTAAATTAAATTAAATTAAATTAAATTAAATTAAATTAAAATAAAATAAAATAAAATAAAATAAAATAAAATAACAGCACACACACATATGGTATATGGCCCGTGAACCGTCGTCCCAGTTCAGCTCTGCCGAGCATGCACGCATGCCTCCCTCCAGCCACCTGGTCATTGGGTCTCTACCGTGCATGCACGGGGGGCATGGCACATGCAGGGGGTGCACCCATGCATGGGGGTGGGGCGCATTGGGGGGGCTGTACACACATTGCATTTTGGGGATTCGGGCACACACGCATTTGCATGCACACGTGCCGCTTTGGCCACACAGTCCGGAAAAGGTTAGCCATCACTGCCATAGACAGAGGGAAAAAAGGGCTTGGGGGGGGTTGTTAACCTCCTGCCCCTAGAATTCTTCCCACATGTGCATTAAATCTATTTTATTACACCTCTGAATTAATCCGTGGAATGACTTGCCTCCTGAAGCTGTGGGAGCTCCATCATTGGAGGTTCTTAAGAAAAGGTTGGACAGCAATTTGTCCGGAATGGTGTATCTCCTGCTTGAGCAGAGGGTTGGACGAGAAGACCTTTAAGGTCTCTCCCAACTCTGTTATTCTATTCTATTCCTCAGGGTAGAGATGGAAAACGACTCCAGCTCTAGGCAAGACAAAGGGACACCAGGGCATTCCTGGCAGGTAAGAGAGGTATTATTGTTGTTAGCGTTTACTCAGCTAAGCTGGCAGTACCCAGCCAACAATGGCTGGTCTCCAATGCTAAACCTGGTCAGATTTGGTTAGCACTTGAACAGGACACCACCCGGAAATCCCAAGGCTGAAGGCTACTCTGTAAAGTTAAAAAGAAAAGAAAATCTGGAAGACAGTAATTATTTATTTATTTTATTTATTTATTTTATTAAATTTCTATACCGTCCTTCTCCCGAAGGACTCAGGGCGGTGAACAGCCAAAAGATAAAACACAGAGATACAAAATTTAAAATAGATTAAAACAGATTAAACAATTTGGCTAAATTTTAAAAATATCCCATAATTAAACAAATTAAAATTAGTGTTTAAAATTTAAATTTTAAAATTTTAAAAGGGAGAAGATTTAGGCCAGGCCAGCTTGATGAAATAAAAACGTTTTAAGCGCGCGACAGAAGGTGCGCAGATCTGGGATCCTCCGTATCTCCGGGGGGAGCTCGTTCCAGATCGTAGGTGCCCCCACAGAGAAGGCTCTCCCCCTAGGGGCCGCCAGTCAACATTGTTTGGCCGACGGCACCCGGAGGAGCCCCTCTCTATGGGAGCGTATTGGCTTACAAACCACTTCCACTGTCACACACACACACACACACCAAAAAAAAAAAATCCTAGCTCAAGAAAAACTATATTTACTCATGTATTCCTATATATCAATTAATTTCAATACATCTCTGGAAATAATATTTGTTATTCTCTTTACCTGCTACTGAGATATTCTATAAGTCATACAAGTAATCCTCAGTTAATGACAGCAATGGGGATTGGAATTGCTGTTGCTAAGTGACAGTCATAAAGTATGATGCCAGGTAACTGCACCATTTAGTAAGAGCAATTCTGCCATTTCTGGTTGCTGTCCTTAAGTGAAATCTGTGTTGTCATTAAGCGAGGGCCTCACACAGTCACCAACCTCCCCATTGACTTGCTTGAGGGAAGCTGGCATGGAAAGTTGCAAATGGGGATTGCACGACTGTGAAAAGATTGCAATGGCCACAACTTTGAGGACTGTTCATAAATACCACTTGTTCAACATTGTTGTAGGTTTAAACAGTCACTGAATGTGTGGTTCTTAACCGCATAAATGACCCTGTATTTTTAATCTAATACTCCATCATATGTGTACAAGTAGTCCTGTACTTACAACTGGTTTAATTTATTTCTGGTTTTCAGTAAAAAAAAAAAATGCCCATTGCAGACAATGGATTTGCTTAATGACTGCTGTATTCACTTAACATCCACAACATTTGCTTAACGCAATGACCACCGCCAAATAGATCACAAATTGGGCCAGTCATGTGATGATCTGCTAAACACCTGGCACAACCTTTGACCATAATTGTGGGCTCAATTGCGTTTATAAGTCAAGGACTACCTATAGAGCTGTTTAGATTGCAGAAGCCTGGTTCAGTCTTAGAATGTTTACTGAACTAGATCTTCAATGGTTAGTATAAGCATCACCATTCTACTGAACCTGAAATCCAATTATTTTAAAGCAACTGCGGATTTGTTCAATTAGAGCTACAGGCTCAGTGTAAACTTGATCTCTGACCTTTTAAGAAAAGTTTCTTAAAATATTTATTTATTTTATTTATTTATTTTATTCAATTTGTATACCGCCCTTCTCCTAGTGGACTCAGGGCAGTGCACAGCCAGAACTAAAACACATACCAATACAAAATTTAAAATTATTAAAAGAATTACATACTTTGGCCCAATTTAAAACAATTCAAATTAAAACCCATTGACAAATTAAAAGCTAAAAAACTAAAAAAGGGGGGGAGGGTTCACGCCAGCCCTGCTTGATGGAAAAGAAAAGTTTTCAGGGCACGGCGAAAGACCCGGAGATCCGATATACTTCATATCTCCGGGGGCAAATCGTTCCAGAGGGCAGGAGCTGCCACAGAGAAGGCCCTCCCCCTGGGGGTCGCCAGCCGACATTGCCTGGCTGACGGCACCCTGAGGAGTCCCTCTCTGTGGGAGCGTACTGGTCGGTGGGAGGCTATCGGCGGCAGAAGGCAGTCCCGCAAATACCCAGGTCCTATGCCATGGAGCGCTTTAAAGGTGGTAACCAACACCTTGAAGCGCACCCGGAAGACCACTGGAAACCAATGCAGCTCACCCAGGAGAGGTGTCACATGGGAGCGCCCCCTCGCTCCCATAATCCCCCGCGCAGCCGCATTCTGCACCAGTTGGAGCCTCCGGGTGCTCCTCAAAGGGAGCCCCATATAGAGGCTCCCCTTGAGGAGAGCCCCATATGCTCTTTCTTTTGACGTCCCCCTACAAGGTTCATCAAAAAGTACTCCATTAACATTTTTTTAAAAAAAAGTTCTTTGAATCTTAGCTTTTTTTTCCTGTGCCTTTAAAGCATACGCATCCATAATCCATTTTCAGCAACATGAACACACTGAATTATGGGTTTTGCCTGGAGGGTAAGAAAATATAACTGGACTTTCCTTGTTTTGCTTGAAGATGTTTCACTTCTCATCAAGCAAAACGTCTTCAAGGAAAACAAGGAAAGTCCAGTTGCCTTTTGAAAAAGCACCTTTGGGACAACCATGATCTGGATGACTGAGACTCTCTGTAGACAAGTAGGAAAATAAAATCTGTAGAAAATGCAGTGTGACGTTATTCCTTCTTTTCTAAAACCGGCTTCTGAGGAAAATTGTCCTCCGTTTTACCAGCTACACCGATTTGAAAACTACAGTCGTGCTGTCCCTTAATCTCCTTAATTTGGGAAAGATATTCCACTTCCTTCCATTCTCTTTTCTTCATTTGCTCTATGTTTTTAACATTTGAGTCATTTCACTTCCTTATAAATTGTTAACATATTTAGCCGGATGTTCCAAAAAACTGGAATATATGCAACAACTGAAGTATAAGGGCATTTATCATGTACCAATACCCCAAATAACACATTCTTCTATTTATTGTAGGAAGTTAGCACCCACCCCTTTCCTAGAGGAATGAAATATTTTTTAGGAAATATTAAAAAAGGCACAATATTATATTTCCCTGGATGAGAAATGGATAAGCATGTTTTGAAGCAGCTCCCATCTTCCTGCCCCCACCCTTTGTCAATGGGCCATTAAGGCCTGGGCCAGTCTATTCTACATAACAAAGATCTACCGCCTTCAGGCAGAGCCATAGTAGGAATTGCCAAAGATCCAACAATGATAGAATTAGCCCTCTACACAATAGCAGCAGTGTTGCAATATTTTCAGGATCAGACTCAATAATAATAATAATAGTTAGAGGTTTAAATATATTTCTCTTTAATTATAATAGGCATTCTATATTCACTGAATATTCACAGATAGAAGCAAAGAAAATGGTGAAGGTGGCTCCTTATATATACAAAGGGTGGAGCCAAGAGTGGGAGTGGTGAATTATGAATACATTAAGAGTCAAAGAATAAGTTAACCCCTGATATCCCATATATACATTATTTACACATTAGGGAATAAGGCATTTACATCTGACAAATCCCCCTCTAAATGCCGGTTCGCTATACAACACCAATTACATTCAGATTCAGGACAATATAAGACATACAATTTAGAAGTTAAATATTTGTGCTGTTTAGAAGGTAAAGGCTTCGTCAATATGTCAGCTAATTGTTCAGAGGTATCACAATGCACTGCTTTGATAAATCCATCTTGGGACAATTGTCTCACATGCTTAAATTTTATATCTATATGCCTGGATCTTTGTCCAATGGCATCGGATCTAGATATTTCAATGGCTGCTTTATTGTCTTCATGCATAACAAAAGGCAAAGCAGGTTTTTTCCAAACATCTGAAATTAAATCATTAAACCATACAAGGTTATTTGCAGCTTTGGATAAACAAACATATTCCGCTTCTGTGGTTGAAGTGGCTACCAGTTCTTGTTTACCAGTGTACCAGTAAACTGGACAGTCATTTAATAGAAAAATATAACCAGAAGTACTTTTTCTGCATGATATATCTCCAGCCCAATCCGCATCTGCGTAACATGTAAGTTTTGGTTCTTTATTATCACTAGGTTCTAATACTAGACAAAAATCTAATGTACTTTTCAGATATCTTAAAATTCTTTTGACAGCTTCCCAGTGATACATTGTTGGTTTGCTAACGTGCCTTGATAATAAATTGAGTGGTAATGCAATATCTGGCCTAGTCCAATTAGATATATAAAGAAGTGAACCTATGACTGATCTATAAAATGTATTATCCTTGAATTCAGGGGAAGATTCATCAGTATTTCTAAGGAAATCAGTTTGCATAGGAGTGTCACAGGGTTTGGCATTGTTTAAATTGCATTTGTTTAGAAGTTCAATAATCTTATCTTTCTGAGTAAGTTTGAATCCCCTTCTAGTTTTGTTAATTTGTACACCAAGGTATTTGTTTACTTTACCTAGAGATTTCAACGAGAAATGTTCATTTAGCTTGTTTACAAAGATTTCTCTTCTCTCTTTGTGTTTTCCTATATATAAAATATCATCTACATAAATCAATACAAATTCAATGTAATCATCACTCTTTTTGACAAAGAAACAGTTATCAGCAGCGGTAGCGTTGAAATCCATGGTCTTAAGTACTTTTACCAAGCAATCGTACCACCTTTTGCCAGATTGCTTTAATCCGTATAAACTCTTGTTCAATAGCCAAATTTCATTTTTATTAGTGTATTGACTGTGGGGTGCTCTTACATATATTTCCTTATCTAGTTTTGCGTGTAGATACGCAGTCTGTATGTCATATTGAAATACATCAAGATTGAGTGCAGATGCTACTACTAGAGCTGTTTTAACACACTCTGTTCTTACTGTGGGGGAGTACGTGTCAGTATAGTCCTCCGGATATTTTTGTGCATAACCTTGTGCAACCAATCTAGCTTTGTATAGAGTATTGCCTCCTTCTAGGTTCTTAATTTTATAAATCCACCTGGTACCAATAATTGTTTTATCTTTAGGTGCAATCGCAGGTGTGAATACATTTAATCCTTGCAAACTTTCCATCTCTTTTTTCATAGCTAGTTCCCATTTTTCTTTTTCTTCACGAGGGAGTTTTAATACTTCCTCATATGTATTAGGTGTTATTTGTTCACCATCCATATGCATTATGTAATCTCTGTATTTATTTGGTATTTGATTTCTGTTGTTCCTAATAGCTCTTTCAGGTTTGCTATGGTTGTCATGCAAATATCTTGCTTCCTTTTTTGTTAATGTGTCTGTCTTTATTTTGTGTTGACTATTTGTCCATGTTTTGGTTTTGTTTTTATTTTTGTTGATATTTTGATTTTCTATTGTCCCTTCCTCACGAGATTTTGTATCTTTGCATTTATTTGGAAATATTTCATTAAGATGTAATTTAGACCAATTGGCCTGTTCATGGAACACAGCTGTTCTGGAAACTATAAATTTGTTATTATTATCAATGAATCTGTACCCTTTGGTGCCAGTTTCATATCCCATAAATCTTAGTCTTCTGGATACGTTTTCTCCCTTTCTTCTCAACTGTTTAGGTATGTGTACGTCTGCAGTGACCCCAAATATGTGCATGTGTGCTAATTTTGGTTTCCTATTATACATCACCTCATACGGTGTCTTATTCACAATACTGGACCAGGTTCTATTTTGAGTGTAATTTGAATAATGTAAGGCTTCTGACCAAAATTGTTTGCCTAAACCAGCATCCTCTAATGTGCACCTAATCATGGTTTGTAATGTGGAATTCTTTCTCTCTGCAATCCCGTTCTGGAACGCAGAAAATGGACTAGACGTGTAATGCAGCATTCCTCTATCCTTTAACCATTGGGAGAATTCTTTAGACATGAATTCACATCCCCTATCTGTCATAATTTGTTTTATTCTGATATTATGTTGTGTTTCTATGCGTTTGTAAAATTCCTTAAATTTTTGAAAGGTTTCATCCTTGTGTTTTAATGTGTAAACAAAACCATAGCGACTGTAATCGTCTACTATTGTTAGGAAGTAACGTTTTCTATAAGTGATTGATGGAGTTAATGGGCCAACTAAGTCCATGTGTACTAAGTCAAAAATTTTGTTAGTTGATCTGGTGGATTTTTTTGGCCTGGGACTAGTTTTTAGTTTAGTAGATTTACATACTGAGCATTCCAAATAATTTTCACAATTTTTTATTTTGACACCTTCTGCGTGTTCAGTCATTTTTTGTACTACAGGAAAACTTGCATGTCCTAACTTCCTATGTAAGATGTGAGCACACTCATCATGAATTGGTTTACCTATTTTTGGTTTCTTCTCATTGTGTGTATCTGTGTGATCATGAGATATTTTACATTCATCATTGTCACTGTTACTAATATTTTCATCATCTGCCTCAATACAATCTTCCATATTTGAATCAATGTTATGTAACCATCTTTCTTTTGTTATCAGATAGGGTAGGCCTCCTTTAATCATCACAGTGCCTACATTTGTTTTATTCTTCTCTAAAGTTGCTTTTCCCTTTGAGAAAACTATATTGATGTCAGAATCTCTGCTTAGTTTTATGGCACTTAGTATGTTATGAGGTATTTCTGGTATTAACAATACCCCCTCTATTTTTCCTAGACCAGGTAAGGTCACATTCCCTCTGCCTAATACTTGAACCTTTTCTTGATTAGCTACCTTTATTACAAACTTATCTTCTGTAAATGAAGATAATATATTTTTGTTATTAGTGGTGTGATTAGTTGCCCCAGAATCAATAAGCCAATTATTGTTCTCATTTTGTTGCGTTTTAGTGCTGTCTTGTTTATTTAGTCCATTCAGTGAACCAGATTTTCTCTCTTTTGAATTTTCTCTGCCCCCTCTACTTTCTCTGTAATTTGGTGGGCTTCTATATTTATGTCTATCTGTGGAAGACTGTCTATAATTGTATTTATTCCTATATTCTGACCTATGTCTTTCCTTTGAAATTTTGGGACAATCTCTTCTATTGTGTTCCCTGGACCCACAATTGTGGCATTTAAAAGTTTCATTATATTTTTCTTGGGAAGCTACCTTCCTAAAAGATTTGTGTTCTGTGTGATTGCTATAACGATTTTTTCTTGAATTGTCTTCTGCTATCAATTTGTTAGATAGACTTTCTATGGATAAATATCCTAGATTGATGGTGTCTAAGTGTGACATAAAACTATCCCATGATGAATCAAGTGAATTGATAATAACACTTTTCATTGTTTGATCTGAAATCACTTCCCCCCTCAAATGCAGCTCAGCTCTTATTTTGTTTAAAGATATTAAATGCTCACTTATGGAAACCCCTGGTTTTACTCTGGAAGAAAAGAAGTCCTTAGACATTCTTGTGGTGGTAGCTACACTATCGCTGTGAAACAAATTAAACATGCATTGAATTATTTCTGAAACAGTTAGATTTGGTTTGATGCTATGATACATTGCAGGAGATACGCTAGATATTATTAAGAAAAATGCTTTATGGTGTAAACAATCTATTTTTAAAGTCCAAGGTCTTCTTGGGGGACTAGTGATAAAAAATAGTAAATTTTCTTTCATAAAGACAACCTGGAGTTGTTGATACCATTCTTGCAAATTAATGCCATCAACCCTAAGTTTTGGGAAGTCACTGGGTAAGTTTCCCACATTATTTTGTCCATTACTTACAACCTGAGGTAGTCCGTGGTCTCGCAAGTGTAGGAAATTGCAAAACGGCATGGGGATGCTCGCAACGAGTCTGCGCGGTTCTCTGGCCAGTTCAAGTCTTTCCGGACCGTCTACGTAGTTTCGCACATGCGCGTTGTTCATTTCTTCTTTGGCGTCGTCGTGGAAGGTTCTCTCCATTGTAGCTCGCTCGCTCCGCTCCTCTTCAGACGAGTCGGTCTCTGGCTCGGTCTTAGGAGTTCTGATGGCGGCGACTGCTCTTCTCTTTCTTTTGGGTGCGTTGGCACTTGCTTCGGTCTGCGGTGTGGGGCGGAATCGACATGGCTCTCTGGGCTCGGGCGTCGTCGCTCTCGAAGTCAGGATGGGAGCGTGCAGATCTTGAAGTATCGGCTTGTTCGCTTGCTTCTTCGTTGACGCTTTGGAAATTTTTAATTTTGGCCCAAATGCAGCAAAAAGTGTCTTCATTGCTGACTTTACTTGGGATTTCGTTAAGTCGTCTTCACTTTCTGATTCTGGCTCTTCCGAAGAGTTTGAATCCTCCTTTTCACTTTCGTTGTCTGATAACGTTTTTCGCGCCAGAAATTTTGAACTGAGCATTTTGATTGGCTCTGCTTCGTTCACTTTGGAGGCTTGTTGAAACCAAGATGGCTGCCATTCAAAATTTCGCGCGGGATCACATTTTTTCTTTTTCATAACGACTTTCTCTGTAGTCATATCACTCACAGTTTTTTGGTCTTTGGGTTTCTCTTTAGCGATGTTTTTCTCTCTCGCTGCTCCGCTGTTCTTCAGCATTTCTTGGAGGTTCGCGATGAGGCTTTCATCATTCTTCTGGCTTTTTAATAACTTCAATATCTCTGACCTGAGTTCGTTATTTTCTATTTCGATTTCCTCCTGGTCATCATTTTCATTTATTAATTCTTCTTCTTCAGTGGTGTATTCTTCGGATTCTCTCGAAATCGCGTTTGTGGATTCGTTGATTATTTCTTGTTCAGTTTCTATTTCTTTGCTGTAGGCCCTGGTGTTGGGCCTATCTTTCTTAGACATTTTTAGGTATTTATTGAGTCAATTAACCATCCTCTGCTACCAGCTTGTTGCAATATTTTCAGGATCAGACTCAATAATAATAATAATAGTTAGAGGTTTAAATATATTTCTCTTTAATTATAATAGGCATTCTATATTCACTGAATATTCACAGATAGAAGCAAAGAAAATGGTGAAGGTGGCTCCTTATATATACAAAGGGTGGAGCCAAGAGTGGGAGTGGTGAATTATGAATACATTAAGAGTCAAAGAATAAGTTAACCCCTGATATCCCATATATACATTATTTACACATTAGGGAATAAGGCATTTACATCTGACAAGCAGAACTCACCACATGTGACCTGGGAAGCACATGTGACCATCAGCCAGCAAGGCTAGCTAAGACCCCCACCCCCTGGGAGTCTGACAACCAATCAGGATACTCTTTCGGGGCCCCAAGAAATGCAAAGCCAGAAAGAGCATAAAAACCCATGGACTCGCTGTATTCCTCCCTTTTCTGTTCAGAAATTCAAGCCATGTGATCCTGTCCACTATTAAACCATCTTTCCAAACAGTCTCCATATTTCCAGTGTCTGTTTCCCCACTTGGAGCAGAACCCAGAAGGATGTTTCTTCCAACAATATCTTGGCCAAAAAAGTGAAACACAAAACATTAATCAAGAAATATGATGCAGTAAAAAAGGATGGCTCAGTTTTAATCACATAAAAACAGTTCTCAAACAGAAGACCTCCAAGGTCCCTTCCAACTCTATTATTGTATGTTCTATGTTCATTGGTAACTTCGAGTGGTCACTAAATGAACTGTCATAAGTCGAGTATTTATTATATAGATAGTGACCTGGTCATGAACCACCCAAAAGCAAAATTTATGTTCTTGTCAAGACATAAATATGGATGGTAATTTAATGGAAATGTTATTGAACAGATTAGGACCTTCAAATCAGTGGTGGGTTGCTCCCGGTTCTCTCCGGTTCTTGCGAACCAGTAGTAAAAGTAGCGGGAGGTTCCACCCACTCGCCCTGATGTCATATTTTGCAATCTGTGCATGCTCAGAAGCTTCTGCACATGCACAGAAGAGTGTACACTCCCGTTGCGAACTGTTAGTAAAGGTAAGTAGAACCCACCTCTGCTTCAAATATCAGATCTATTTCCTATGCTACAGTAACATTGGTTAATTATTGGCGGTGTTCACCCTTAATTACCACATAGATCAGGGGTGTCAAACTTGCGTCGTCACGGTGTCGTCACATGATATACCGGGACCTTTTTCCCCTTCGCCAAACTGGGCGTGGGCATGGCCAGCACGTGACACATCTGGCCTGCAGGCTGCAAGTTTGACAGCTTTGACATAAATAGACCTTTTCTTTTGATAAGGTGACCAATTTTTAGTTTATTTCAATCTACCCAATAAGGAAAGAACAGTGGTACCTTTAAAATCCAGGCTGTAGTAGGACTCTGTGTACATTTATCAGAGAAGGGGGCAGTGGTGGGATTCAGCCAACTCACATCACTTCGGGAGAACCGGTTGTTAACTTTCTGAGCAGTTTGGCAAACTGCTTGTTGGAAGAAATCATTAGGACAGAGAACCGGGTGTTAAATTACTTGAATCCCATCACTGGGCGCAGAGGTGGTGGTGTGTCCCGTGTCATGTCACACACACCCCCGTGGCGGTTTTTGCTCCCGGGGGGGTGCAGGAGGCCGAGTGCTGCCTGTCACATCCCCTGGCCACGCCCACCATGGCCACACCCACCCAGCCGGTCATTAGGGCAGAGAACCAGTTGTTAAATTATTTGAATCCCACCACTGGAAGGGGGCTATCCTGTTTGGTTGCACAGATGTGGATGCCATCAAGAGTCAAAGTTCATGAGAATGTGACTACTCGCGATGGTCTCATTGGCTGCTGGTAGCATTCCAATTCAACGTCTCTTCCTGTTGTAACTGCCACTTTGAACAGTTACTGGCCAATGTGTAAAAAATATCTTTCTGGACTTTGGAGCTAGGCCAAAGCAATGCTGGGACAGTTGGAACAGGATTAGCTTGGGATCAAGGAACATGAACAGGACTGAAGCCAAAATGCAGGTTAGAACTGTACAATTCACGTTAAAGTGTACTATTTTCACTCCATTAAGCCAAAATGTTTTTGCAACGCAGACTAACCCCCAATGGTTTTTATTATTCATACATGTGGAATTAATTTCTGTACTGTGAAAACGTTAAATGCCCTCCATCACCTTCTGCCTCTGTTTTACAGGGCCTATTTTTCCTTTCCAACCAAGACTGTTTAACATATTTAACATTTCTTCATTTCCAGCCTCTAGCTAAATTTATTTCAATATCTGGCGTCCCCTTTTCAAAATGCCAAGAGTTTGACAAGAAAAGGATTGCAAGAATTGGGAGGATTGTGGCTTAAAAGGAACACCGACCTAAATATCCCATCCTTTATCTGACAGTGTGAACATATCTTTGTCAGAATGTTATTGATATGAAGATGAAATTAAGAAAAACACTTTATATGCTAAATTTGTACCTGATAACTAGCTGTTAAAAACACTGAAACCTTCCAGCCAAAAAGTGTGCGCGTGCAACTTGTGAGCAACTGAAGGAACTGTCTTGTTCCCTGAATGTGAGTGAGAAAACACTTTTACCCTTCAATGTTTTATCTGCCCAAAAATATGAATCGCCACATAATTCAGGCAAAGCAAAAAACATTTATTAAGGGGAGGTCAAATCTTTATACAGGGTACATAAACAAAAGAATACATACATTTGATATATGTGATGCATCCAAAGGTAACAAATCAAATGATACACAATATCAATTAGATGTGAGAATTAAACAATAGAAAATATTGATCCTATATATATAACATTCCACAAGTGGCAAATTTATGTGTGGTGTCACCTTTCCCAGTCAAGTCTGCATTTTTCTTAATATATTTGCAAGTGTGTTCAAGGACTTCCAGATTATATTCTCTATTGTTTAGTTACTGTTTTTGCACATAAAAAAAAACAAAAGAAAAAGAAATGGTTTAGAACTAAAAGGAAAACATGATCTCCTGACCTTCAGAAGGAGACATGGATAACATGCTAAAATATTAGTATCATCTTTATTTAAAAGCTAATAACGAAGCCTAAAATTCCAGGTAATAGTAACAATGTTTTTTTTTTCACTTTAAAGTAGATTGCTCTTTTTTAAAAAGAGGCCTCTGAATCTCTAACAGTCACATGCCACTCAGGTGTATATAAGTGAGAATGATTATTTCCAGGTCAAAACATTTCAGTTCTTAATTCCTACAGGTCATATTCCTATAAAGCCACGTAAGTGTGCAAACACACCCTTTCTTGCTTTCTAGTTTAAACACTTGCTTTTTTTAAGGATTAACCAAGGATCACTGGCTATTTTTTCCCCTTTACTGCAGACCATAATTAGACAGACATTAGAGGGATTCTTTGGCTGTGGTATCTCAGCTCCTTGAATTTTAAAGATAATACTAAATGTGTGTATTATTTTCTTAACGCTCATGGTTGTTAAGATATGTAGGTTTGCATTAGCAGAAATTGAGTCACTTTTCTATAGAAAAAAATGTAGGAAATGTTGTTTAAAATGTGAATACAAATGAAAATGTTTTGGTAACTAATGGTATATAACTTGAGATTGGTTTTTCATGTAAACGTTTTGAGATGTAGGATAGCCAATTTTTTTTAAATCCATACATTTCTCCCTCAGCAGTAAAAATTCAGTAACAGAACATAAATATTTGTTGCCTTTTTACAATAATCAAATTCTATCACTTTGCTATACTTTTAACCAAATAAGGATGGTTTTCACATGCTGAGCAATTTCTAACTGCTAGGAAATGTAATTTGGCAACCTTAGAGGACAAACAGGTTCTGCATTTTAGAGATGAATTTTGGAGAAGGCAACATCTGGTGACTCTCTCTGGACTGTAGGCCTACAATAGTCTGATTCATAAACTAACTATAGTTTAGCCTTGCAAATTATGCAAGCTAGCCCATGTAACTAATTGGTCTCAGTAAGTTGTGCAAACTCAACATTTGTGAGACAGATATACTTACAGGTAATAAACGGGAAAGAGAAATTAATCCTAATCATCAAAATAAAACAACTGGATCTGATTAATGATACTTAATGGTACTACTATCTGATTCTTAATGGTACTACTATCTGATAGAACAGCCATTAGGGCAGAGGTCTTCAAACTTGACAGCTTTAAGACTTGTGGACTTCAACTCCCAGAATTCTCCAGCCAGCTGGCTGGCATTATGGAATGAAGAACAGAAGCAATTGCTCCTATTATAGAACTCCACAAAAAAAAGTATCTGGTTTTTCTGAATAGACAGGGATAGTTTATATGATTCCTATCACCATTTTAAGTCCCCCCCCCTTTGAGAGAATTAATGGTTTGGTCCATATTACTACAAAGGTATGCTAATTGATCTGAAATTAATTTAATTTGTAGAAATTAATTTCTCTCCTATTTTTCCTTTGCTACTATTCTGATTTTCCTGCTTTACCCTTCAAGAGGTTTTCTTTCTGCTTTCCCTTGAAAATGCTACATCTTTGAGATGAAAGTGCCCTCTACTGCCTGAAGCTCCTTGTTCAGGTAGGCCAATGATGGAATTACCTATAATTAAAACATTGCCATATTTTTTTTTCTTCCAGTTGTGTTTATAAAAATATAGTGCATGATTTTAATTTGATTTAATTAGTTCAATTTATATGCCGCCTTTCTCTGGAAACTCAGGGCGGCTATGGTGATTTTCATAAAACGAAGTTATGACACCATCCATGGCGTATGCTAGTCAGAAGGTGGTTATTTGTTGCTTAGTATTTAGGAGGTTGTGATTGTAAACTGGTTTCACATGGTGTAAACCCAGCCAACTGGGGTTTATTCACTAAACCATGGAGCATGTGTTATTGGGATGCAGTTAATTAACATCTCAATAGTCTTCAGGTTTCTTGGTACTTCCTAATCTAAGTCTATTATGGAGCCACACTTCAAAGTTCCTTTAGTGAAGAATAGTAGCTCTGAGACCAGTAATGAAATGTATTGTGACTTCCTCTGGCTATAATTCTAATGCTTAGCTAATATGCAAGTATGCAGGAGGTTGAATGTTTGTACAACTTGAACAGGCCCCCTTTCTGTATGCAATCAACCATGTGTGTGGGAACTAACCTGAGTGAGGTTAATATCTTCCATACGATGAAACCCAATTTTCCTCCTCTGTGTGTTCACAGGAACTTGAGAGTCATCATCAAGAGGTTAAAATCCACTCATGCCACATATAATGTAATCAGCTGAAATAAGTGTATGCAACAGACATACAGTAGTACCTCAGCACTCATTGTTAATTGGTTCTGGGAGGCGCAATGAGTACCCAAAATGATGAGTACCAAATAGTTTTTTCCCATCAGGAATAATATAGTGAGTCACAAGGCAACCAACACCAACAAGTTCTGGCTTGTGCGTTGAGTACCAAACAAACAATGAGTACCGGACAAAATTTCACATCAAAATGCATTGAACATCAAATTTGATGAGGTTCAAAGTAGTTGAATACTAAAGTACCATTGTATATCAATTCCATTATAACAATTCCATAATTATGAAAAGCTTAAGGGACATTTCAAATCCAGGATCCCTCAGGCAGTCGCTTTCATAACAAACTATTTTGTGTTAAATTTATATTTACTGACAATATTTTTCTTTGTCAGTAAATATAAATTTAACACTGGAATACCCCCAATCAGCTGTTCCCAGAACTGAATTTTAGCAACAGGTTCCTTGGTTGTGAGCTCTGAGTCTTGCTTTTTTTTTTTTGCTTTTTTTCTGCCTCTGAAAGCCGCCAAAACAGAGCTTCAGGGGAAAAAAAGCCTCTGAAGCTCTGTTTGGGGGCTTCTTTTCTGAAGCTCTGTTTCTGATGCTTTTTCCAGCCTCTGAAACCTCAGTTTGAGAAGCTGGGCAGGGCTACATTCGGAGTATAAGACGCACCCAGATTTTCACCCTCTTTTGGGGGGGAAAAAGGTGCATCTTCTGAAAAGAGAGCTGAGAAAGTTTCATCATCATTCATATTGCTGGAGAAAACTAGAGAAGTCTGGAAAGAAAGTTGCAGTAGGGCTTGTGTACTCTTAGTGCCTCTCTCGCCAATAATCTCGGCCCAAACAAGTGGAACTCACAAAATCAGTAATAATATATCCCAGTGTTTCCTGTCTTTCATCGGTGAAATGGCAGTAAAGCTTTCCTTGGAGATCAAGAAAGTCAAGATGGCAGCAATAACTCTATGATCGAAGCTCTATCTCTTTGTAACATGTATAGCAACTGCCATCTTTACTTTTTTGAGTGGCTCTGTCAGGCTGGATCAGGTCTTTGTGTGGGAGAACGGCAAATCTTTTTATCATGTCACTTCCTGAGCCAAAATACCCTATATTTTCAATTAATGAAAAGCTTGAGAGCAACCCTGCTTTCATCAGAAGGAATATTAAGAGGGTAAATTTCTACTTGAAAAAGGAAATTCTCTCCAGTGAGTGAATGCTCTAGTCCAGGAGTGTCAAACTGGCGGCCTGCAGGTCGGGTGTGTCACATGCAGGCCACGCCCACCCCAGCTCCGCGAATGGGAAAAACATCACGAAACGGCACGTGACAGCACGGTGATACGGAGAGTTTGACACTCATGCTCTGGTCAAATTTCATCTTCCTGTTGTATAGGGATCAGATTACCTGGCATTCCTTATCATTATGAAACTTGTTTGCATTCTGGTTTGATGCTTAGTTTGCAGAAGAAAGATGCACGAGAACTATTCTCATTTATACCTGAGGCACGCCCTGAAGTATAGTTGTAACAAGTATTCCAATCAGATTCCTATTGAGATGTATATGAATTCATGGTGACAGCGGACTAATAACTAGATTGTCCCTAACAATAATACAATTTATGTGAAATATACCACTTTAGGAAGTCCAATGTTGTTCATTTAAAATAGTTATTTTAAAATAACAATAAGAAAAATATCAGTATAAACTACACTGCTCAAAAAAATAAAGGGAACACAAGCAGAAGACATCCGAGATCTGAATGAATGAAATAGCCTTATTAACTACTTTGTTTATTACATACAGTAGTTTTGTGTTCCCTTTAGTTGTTTGAGCAGTGTATAAACTACTGTACGTAAAGAACAAAGTACTTAATAAGGCTATTTCATTCATTCAGATCTCAGATGTCTTCTGCTTGTGTTCCCTTTATTTTTTTGAGCAGTATATTTCTTCTCTTTTCAAATGTGCATTCTTGTACATTTGAAAAATGGAGTGATCCTTATGCAGTTGAGGAGAAATTCAAAACATTGGTCCTATGTTTGATCTTATTGGTCTGATTGCTAAAAGCACATCTGGGTTGTAGGTTTATATGTAAGACAGTTTTCTGTTTATCTTTGTACACATAGGAAGTGATCTTGCAATAGTGCAGTTGTACACTTAATAACACAGGTGTAAAGGGATGCGGTGGTTCAGTGGTTAAGACACTGAGCTTGTCGATCGAAAGATCAGCAGTTCAGCGGTTCGAATCCCTAGTGCCACATAACGGGGTGAGCTCCCGTTACTTGTCCCAGCTTCTGCCAACCTAGCAGTTCGAAAGCACATAAAAAATGCAAGTAGAAAAATAGGGACCACCTTTGGTGGGA
This sequence comes from Pantherophis guttatus, assembly GCF_059756535.1. NCBI lineage: Eukaryota > Metazoa > Chordata > Lepidosauria > Squamata > Colubridae > Pantherophis > Pantherophis guttatus. Next base: position 81,123,305 of record NC_142068.1, on the reverse strand, counting down.
AGGTAACAACGTTCCATGCGCCTTTGGCATTTAGTCATGCCGACCACATGACCACGGAGACGCCTTCGGACAGCACTGGCTCTTTGGCTTTGAAATGCAGATGAGCACTGCCCTCTAGAATCGGGAACGACTAGCACATATGTGCAAGAGGAACCTTTACCTTTACCTAAATCCTACTGAACATTCATTAGTAGAATTGTGTCACATTACAAGTCACACCAAATGAAGTTGGAATGATTTCTAGTTGAACTACACAAAATCAAACATCCTAGCTAGATATTCACAGCCAAGAGAAACTGCAGGCAGAAAAAAGATATCTTGAGGGGGAAAGTATAGAAAGTAACATGTCCATTCTGCTTAATATAATTTTAAATATACAGCTTTTGAGTAGAACTCCACCTATTCGGTGATATCATAATACCACCAGATAGCCTCCTATATCTCTTCGAAATTTGTGGCCTCTGAATGCCAAAATTGTCTATCTATTATAGTTAATTAATTTTATTGCACTTTCCTAGTATAAATAGAATGTGGATAAAGGGTCTCCTCCCTCCCTCTTCTACAGGGCCCAGCCCAATTTTTTTTTCCAAATTAAAATATTTACAAACCCCTCGCATCCTGGACATAAATTGTTTCAACTCCTACCCTCAGAACGATGCTATAAAGCACTGCAAACCAAGAAGACACAAGAACAGTTTTTTCCCAAATGCCATCACTCTGCTAAACAAATAATTCCCTCAAACAGTCAAACTATTCACTAAGGCTGTATTACTATTACTATTAGTCTTCTCATGATTCCTATCACCCATCTCCTCCACTTATGGCTGCATGAGTGTAACTTTGCTGCTTACAATTTATATTGATATTGTTTCCTGATTGCTTATTTGTACCCTATGGCTATCATTAAGTGTTGTACCTTATAATTCTTGTCTTTTTATGTACACTGAGAGCATATGCACCGAAGACAAATTCCTTGTGTGTCCAATCACGCTTGGCCAATAAAGAATTATATTCTATTCTATTCTAAAAAAGAATGAGAAATACCCAAGCACAATTTTACAACATGCCATGGTTTTTGAGTCTCAAGTACAAATATATATGCTTTTCCACACTGTTCGTTAACAATTGTACCAGTAAGAATTACTTCAATAGTTGAGAAAAAATTATCCTGTTGCTCTGATTATTTTTTTTTAAGTACTTTCCTCTATAAATACTGGTAGTGCTTTTACATAAATGCAAGGAATGTGTTTCTAAGCTTCAATTTATAAATGCTATTAACTTTCTCTGGGTTATCCTTGTAAATTTCAGGAAGGCACAGTGATGGTGACTCCAGCCCACAATACGTCAGTTGACTTCTATATCACCACCTCGGAGCTGAAAAATCTGATGCAATTTCGAAAGAAAGAAGCAGTGAACAAAATAAGAGAATTATACGGCGACATCTTTGAAATCTGTAATCGTCTGAAAACATCTCCTACAAATGGAATATCTTCATCAGAAGTAGAGCTTAGGAAATCTGTGTTTGGACAGAACTTTATACCCCCGAAAAAGCCCCTAACATTCCTTGAACTGATATGGGAAGCACTGCAGGATATGACATTATGTATCTTGGAAGTTGCAGCCCTGATATCATTAGGACTATCGTTTTATCATCCTTCTGGGATAAATCTTGCAGTATGTCGTTTGGAAGAATTTGAAGGAGAAGAAGAAGAAGGCAACACCGAATGGATTGAAGGAGCTGCTATTCTTCTATCGGTTATTTGTGTGGTGCTGGTAACGGCTTTCAATGACTGGAGCAAGGAAAAACAGTTCAGGGGGCTGCAGCATCGCATTGAAAAGGAACAAAAAGTTACTGTTGTCAGGAATGGGGATGTAATACAGATCCCAGTAGTTGAATTAGTGGTTGGGGATGTCATGCAGATCAAATACGGGGATCTTCTACCAGCTGATGGCCTGCTTCTCCAAGGCTATGATTTGAAACTAGATGAAAGCTCCCTCACCGGGGAATCTGATCAAGTCAAGAAAACTTTAAGACAGGATCCTATGTTGCTGTCAGGTACCCACGTAATGGAGGGCTCTGGAAAAATGGTTGTTACAGCTGTTGGTATTAACTCACAAACTGGCATTATCCTCACTTTACTTGGAGTTGGAGAGCATGAGAAACCAAATGAGGCCAACAAGAATGGTTCCCCTAAGAAGAAAGAAGAGAAAATAGTTGAAGACAAGGAAACACAGGCATCTGAGGAAAGCCCAAAAGCTACTGGGCACAAAAAAGAAAAATCTGTCCTCCAGGGGAAACTTACCAGATTAGCCGTGCAAATTGGCAAAGCTGGGCTGGCAATGTCTATAATCACCGTCACTGTTCTTATAGCCTCTTTTTTCATTCGAACATTTGTGATAGAGAAGCGTGTTTGGGCTGTTGAGTGTACGCCTGTGTATGTACAATATATAGTGAAATTCTTTATCATTGGCGTGACAATTTTGGTTGTAGCCGTGCCTGAGGGCCTCCCACTTGCAGTAACCATCTCCCTTGCCTATTCTGTGAAGCAAATGATGAGAGATAATAATTTGGTCCGGCATCTGGATGCCTGCGAAACTATGGGCAACGCAACAGCCATTTGCTCAGATAAAACCGGGACCTTAACAATGAATAGAATGACAGTGGTTCAGATTTTTATTGGGGGTAAACATTATAAAATTGTTCCTGCCCCTGTTTTAATTCATCCAGCCTTGTTGGCTTATCTGCTGAAGGGTGTTTCTGTTAACTGTGCCTATACATCCAAGATCCTGGCTCCTGAAGTAGAAGGAGGCTTGCCCCGTCATATTGGCAATAAAACTGAATGTGCTTTACTGGGCTTGCTTATAGAATTAAGTCTGAATTATGAGGCCATGAGGACTAAAATCCCAGAAGAAACATTGTATAAAGTGTATACCTTCAATTCTGACAGGAAATCTATGAGCACAGTTTTGAAAAATGCTGGTGGTGGTTATCAGCTCTTCAGCAAAGGTGCTTCTGAAATACTTCTTCAAAAATGCACCAAAATATTGAACTCTGCTGCAGAGCGTGAACCTTTTTCCAGAAAGGATAGGGAAAATGTGATTAAAAATGTGATTGCCCCGATGGCTTCTGAAGGACTCCGAACCATCTGTATTGCTTTCAAAGATTTTCCAGGTGGCCCTGATTCAAGCGAACCAGTATGGGACGACGAGGACACTATTATTAAGGATTTAACCTGCATTGCAATTGTGGGCATTGAAGATCCAGTCAGACCCGAAGTTCCAGACGCAATCAGGAAGTGTCAGAACGCTGGCATCGTTGTCCGTATGGTCACTGGGGACAATATTAACACAGCACGGGCAATCGCAGCCAAATGTGGGATTCTGCGGCCCGGGGAGACCTTTCTGTGTTTAGAGGGGAATGAGTTTAATAGATTAATTCGTAATCAGAATGGGGAGATCAAACAAGAATTGATAGACAGGATCTGGCCTACCCTAGCCGTGCTTGCAAGATCCTCCCCAGCCGATAAGTATAACTTGGTGGAAGGGATCATCAACAGCAACATCACAGAGCAAAGACAAGTGGTAGCAGTCACTGGGGATGGTACTAATGACGGGCCGGCATTAAAAAAGGCTGATGTTGGCTTTGCCATGGGAATTGCTGGAACAGATGTAGCTAAGGAAGCTTCTGATATTATTCTTACCGATGACAATTTTTCGAGTATTGTCAAAGCAGTGATGTGGGGTAGAAACGTGTATGATAGCATTTCCAAATTTCTTCAGTTTCAACTTACAGTCAATGTAGTAGCTGTGATAGTTGCTTTTACGGGTGCTTGCATCACCCAGAATTCCCCTCTGAAGGCAGTTCAGATGTTGTGGGTTAATCTCATTATGGATACCTTTGCTTCCCTTGCTTTAGCCACAGAAAAGCCAACCGAAGCATTGCTGAAACGGAAGCCTTACGGTAGAAATAAGCCACTCATCTCCCGTATAATGATGAAAAATATTTTCTTACATGCCATTTATCAGCTTGTGGTGGTCTTTTCACTACTGTTTGTAGGAGATCAATTATTTGATATTGAAAATGGGCGAGCCTCAACACTGCAGTCCCCACCCACCCAACATTACACTCTTATATTTAACATATTTGTAATGATGCAAATTTTTAATGAAATCAATGCCCGAAAGATTCACGGAGAACGGAATGTTTTTTCAGGAATATTCAAAAATAGCATTTTTTGCGGTGTCACTCTTGGAACCTTGATTGTACAAGTTATAATCGTTCAGTTTGGAGGGAAGCCCTTTAGTTGCACATCACTTACCGTAGAGCAATGGATGTGGTCCATCTTTTTTGGCCTGGGGTCTTTGATATGGGGACAATTCATCATTTGTATCCCTACCAGATATATGTGGTTCCTGAAAGAAGTTGGAGAGCAGCCCCTCAAAGAGGAGATAACAGGACAAGAAGTAACTGAAGTGATTGACTTTGGCGAACAGGAATTGCGTCACAGCCAAATTTTGTGGTGCAGGGGCTTAAGCAGAATACAGGCTCAATGCAGAGTAGTGAATGCCTTTCGCTATCCTGCATATAAAAATCCACACTCGGCAATGAGCAGTAAAACTATCTGACCAGACACTAAAACAGATTCTGAAATGGTGGTTTTATTCTTGGTGAATGTTGATATTCAAAGAGAATGTGCACATTAGCTCCATTAAGAAATGGGTGGGGAAATGGGGCTTCACAGCAGTCGGTGAAGGAGACACATTTTTGAAGCTATCTAGCAAAATAGAAGTTTCTGGTCTGAACTTAATTCCAAGTAAATGGGAGAAAGCATAAGAAATCAGTACAGCAATACAATTAACACTTCCTTTATGTAGGGGTCTAATCATTATGTTAGCAGACTTGTCCTGGATTTTGAGACATTAATTTCTTTTTGCAGAAAAGATGCCTTCAGAGAAAAGAGGAGTGATGAAGCCAAAAATCCATGTCTTTAATTTTTTTATATTTATATATTTATTAATTGAAAGATGATATGCTTATAAATGATAGATGTTAAACAGTGCATATAACAGCATTTATCTTTGCTCCTGTTTATGCCTATAATTTGTGTCAATTGACTGAGTCGCCCGAGGCCCTTCATCTGGGCCGCCCTCCCAAGCACTTTCCTTCTTTCCTAAGGCCGCAGGCTGTGAATCTAAGGAAGCAGGATAGATGCGGCTACAAGCAGGCTGAATGTACTTTTATTTTGTTGTTGGCAGTTCCTTATGAGCAAAAAGTATATGAACAATAATAAAAAAAAAATGCTTCAAACTATTTTTGCTTTGGTTGGTTAATTAACAATCAGAAAAACCAAAATAGTTATTTTTTACAAAAAGAGGAGAGAGTCCTATAAACTAGTAATGTAATCATCTTTGCCAACCTATGTATTATGGATAATTTTTCCTCTAAGAATATCTTCCAGAAATATATAGATGGTCAAAGGTGATTAATGTGATAACTTCCTAGTAGGGGTGTCTGGGGATGGAGAGGATGACAAGATATTAGACTTGTTTCCCTCTTGTAATTGGGGCATAAAAGATACAAAAGTTCAACTATCAGCTATGCCCATGATGGCAAACCTATGGCACGCACATTTCCGGCCCGCACATGCGCGCCAGCCAGCTGGTTTTTGCAGACACTGGAGTGTCTGAAAACAGCTTGAAAACGGCCCCCCAAACGGCCAAAAAACAGGCCATTTGTTGGGCCATTTTCAGAACTGTTTCCGGGCCTTTTTTTAGGTTGTTTTTGGGCCGTTCTTGGGCCATTTTCTGGATTGTTTTTAGGCTGTTTTTTGGGCTGTTTTCAGGCCATTTTTCGGGCTATTTTCAGGCAGTTCTTCGGGTTAAAATGGCCGAAACATGGCCAGAAAACCACCTGAAAACGGCCTGAAAAACAGCCAAAAAATGGCCAAAAAGAGGCATGTGCATGCCAACCAGCTAGTCTTTGGGTTTCCGGTGCTCCAGTGCGCGCACCTGCACACATCTGCACACGTGTTCTGGTTTGGGCACAGGGTGTCAAAAAGGTTCGCCATCATGCATTTTAGAAGGCCTGAGGTAACTTAGAAAGTTGAGGATATATAATGTTTCCGGGACTGGGTGGTACTTCAACGTTCAAAAGAGAAAAGACACTTTGGGGAGCACGGGGGAATGAATGTTGCAACTGGCTACAACTTCAAATGTGTCATATACCCTACATACAGAATAACAGAGTTGGAAGGGATCTTCGAGATCTTCTAGTCCAACCCCTTTCTCAAGCAAGAGGCTCTATGCCAGGGGTGTCAAACTCGGGATCCATCCTGCGGGGTGCTTAGGTCTGGTCCGCAGGGCTACCCTGGAAACAGTGAAGGACCGGCCCGCAATGCCTCTGCCAGCAAAAACGGAGCTTGGGAAGGATGCGTGCAGTCTTCCCGGGCTCCATTTTTACTGGCAGAGGGTTGCAGGAGGCCGTCGCAGCTGAAAATGGAGATTGAGAGTCCGTTTTCGCTGGCAGAGCATTTGTGCCCCCGACACAAGTGACATCAAGCGGGCCATGCATACCCTGGCCACACACACCCCAGCCCCCCCAAGGTCAAACAGAGCCCTGATGCAGCTCTCAATGAAATCGAGTTTGATACCCCTACTCTCTGCCAGACAAGTGGCTATCCAGTCTCTTCTTAAAAGCCTCCTGTGCTGGACCCACAACTTCTGAAGGCAAGCCATTCCACTGATAGTTTTTTCCACTGTTAGGAAATTTCTCCCTAGTTCTAGGTTGCTTCTCTCCTTGATTAGTTTCCACCCCAGTCCAATAGTTTTAACTCCCACCTACCCACCCCCAAAATTTCTGGTTTGGTCATTCAAAAGTTATTGGACTAGCCTGAAGGAAAGTGTGATCTGCAAATGGCCTATTCAAATCTGAGAAAAACAAAGCAGAAGTTGAGACGTTCTATCGTTTTCCACTATTCTAATCTATCTAAACAACAGAGCATTTTGCTTTATTAGCCCAGTTTGGATAGACATGTTTTGTATGTGAAGCTTAGCTGTCCATGAGCTTTACGTTCAATCAGGCTTGCATGCAGGAATTCCTGGCTAAAAGATGTCCTGTCCCATATAAAGGAGCCACCAATTTGATTTTTTAAAAATCCCTGTTCTCTAACTTGTCCAGAAAGGTTCTCTCTCTTCTCAAATACCAATGCTGTACCATTTTAGGACTATAGAGAGAAAACCATTATGACCCAGTATTGCACAAGACATTATTATAGAGCAGGGGTGGGCAACTATGATCCCTATACGGCCTGTGTGGACTTCAACTCCCAGAATTCCTGAGCCAGCCATGCATGGCTCAAGGATTCTGGAAGCTAAAATCCACAGATTGTAAAGTTACCATAGTTACGCACCCCTGTGATAGGACAACATTAATTTAAAAAACTCACACTGGGCAAATTTTTTTTAGAAAAATTACTTTTCACCAAGCCAGAAAGAGAAGGATACAAACTCACAATGAACTCCTTTCTTCATCCATAACTGAAATCAATGAAGAGGAAGGGCAGCCAGCTGTAAGCTCTCGCTCTCTCCCCCGTGATTTTGGTTATTCCAAGGTTATTCTTTAGAATAGAATAATAGAGTTGGAAGGGACCTTGGAGGTCTTCTAGTCCAACCCCCTGCTTAGGCAGGAAACCCTACACCACTTCAGACAAATGGTTATCCAACATCATCTTAAAAACTTCCAGTGTTGGAGCATTCACAACTTCTGGAGGCAAGTTGTTCCACTGATTAATTGTTCTGTCAGGAAATTTCTCCTTAGTTCTAGGTTGCTTCTCTCATTGATTAGTTTCCACCCGTTGCTTCTTGTCCTGCCCTCAGGTGCTTTGGAACATAAGTTGACCCCCTCTTCTTTGTGGCAACCCCTGAGATATTGGAACACTGCTATCATGTCTCCCCTAGTCTTTCTTTTCATTAAACTAGACATATCCAGTTCCTGCAACAGGTCTTTGTATGTTTTATCCTCGAGTCCCCTAATCATCTTTGTTGCTCTTCTTTGCACTCTTTCTGGAGTCTCCACATCTTTTTTACATCGTGGAGACCAAAACTGAATGCAGTATTCCAAGTGTGGCCTTACCAAGGCCTTATAAAGTGGTATTAACCTTCACATTTAGAGGTAACAGAGATCAAATCTCCTTAATGTATCAGATTTCAGCCAAGCCAGGGTGACCAGAAAGCAGATAGAGGCCTTCCAGGAGCTGAGGTTATCCCCTCAATAGATTGCCTCCTCAGATATCGGAAAGAAAAGTCTACCTTCCTCTTTCTCACCCAACTATTTTCAATGGCATCCATTGGAAGCTATGACATCACACGTATCAAAACATCTTCTTGTAGATGATACAATTAGCATCGGTCATATCATGACACAAATGACAAACAGCACCTATTTTGCACAGTGACATCTTGATGCTTATGATGGCATTCTTGTCCCCATAGACCGCCATGCTTGTTCATTCTGGCTTCTTCCCTAAGAATTGCCATGCACAGCATTGCACACCAATGAACAAACCCAAGGGCAATTCACTGCTTTCTCTCAATACTGCTTAAATGCTATTTCCTAAATTTATTTATTATTTATTTTTATTTATTTATTTTTATATGCCGCCCTTCTCCGGAGACTCAGGGCGGCTTACAATGTGTTAAGCAATAGCCTTCATACTTTTGTATATTTTATACGAAGTCAGCTTATTGCCCCCACAAACCGGGACCTCATTTTACCCACCTTAGAAAGGATGGAAGGCTGAGTCGACCTTGAGCCTGGTGAGAATTGAACTCGCAGTAATTGCAGGCAGCTGGATGTTAAATGTTGCCTTAGTAGGAGGCATTAGCCTCCTACGCCACTCAGGCTCTTAAATCATGTCCTAAATCATGTGAAAAATGAAGAACTAAAGAGCCTCTTGATGCGGGGGAAGAAGGAGAGTGCAAAAGTTGGCTTGAAACTCAATATTAAGAAAACTAAGTTCATGGCATCTGGCCCTCTCAATTCCTGGCAAATAGATGGGGAAGAAATGGAGGTAGTGACAGATTTTATTTTCCTGGGCTCCAAGATCACCGCAGATGGGGACTGCAGCCAAGAAATTAAACGACGCTTGCTCCTGGGGAGGAAAGCTATGGCAAATCTAGACAGCATACTAAAAAGCAGAGACATCACCCTGCCAACAAAAGTGCGTATAGTCAAGGCTATGGTTTTCCCAGTTGCAATGTATGGCTGTGAAAGTTGGACCATAAGAAAGGCTAAGCGCCAAAGAATTGAGACCTTTGAACTATGTGCTGGAGAAGACTCCTGTGAGTTCCTTGGACCAGAGGTGCGTTTCAGCTGGTTCTGACCAGTTCTGGAGAACCGGTAGCGGAAATTTTGAATAGTTCAGAGAACTGGTTCTGACTGGCCCCATCCCCATTCTATTCTCTGCCTCCCAAATCCCAGCTGATCAGGAGGAAATGGGGATTTTGCAGTAACCTTCCCCTGGATTGGGGATGGAATTGAGATTTTACAGTATCCTTCCCCTGCCATGCCCACCAAGCCACGCCCACCAAGCCACGCCCACAGAACCGGTAGTAAAAAAAATTGAAACCCATCACTGCCTTGGATTGCAAGGCGAGCAAACCGGCCAGTCCTAGAGGAGATCAACCCTGACTGCTCTTTAGAAGGCCAGATCCTGAAGATGAAACTCAAATACTTTGGCCACCTAATGAGAAGGAAGGACTCACTGGAGAAGAGCCTAATGCTGGGAACGATTGAGGACAAAAGAAGAAGGGGACGGCAGAGAATGAGATGGCTGGATGGAGTCACTGAAGCAGTAGGCGTGAGCTTAAATGGACTCCAGAGGATGGTAGAGGACAGGAAGGCCTGGAGGAACTTTGTCCATGGGGTCGCGATGGGTCGGACACGACTTTGCAACTAACAACAACAACAAAATCATGTCCTATTTTTAACTACCCTACTAGGCCACCTGTCTCTGTAACCCACATTTTGTCTACAGTAAATCAAGAAAGCAGTTATAAAAATTGGCACAATTTCCAGTCTAAAGGAAAAGAGAAGTGTGACTAATTAACTCAGAAAAAATTCAATTAAGGCATCTTGGGATGTGGGAGGGAGGGAGGGAGAGAGATGCTTTAAAGATGCTTTTCAAACTTGGCAACAGTCAGAATATGGCTTCAAGAAGCCAAGAGTATTTATTTATCTCCCTCATAGAATGACATATGGTTAAAAACATCTAGATGGTAGTCATGATGCATTTTTATGTGTTTTAAGAACTGGCTGGGGAATTCTGGGAGTTGAAGTCCACACATCTTAAAGTTGGCAACTTTGAAAACTCCACTTTAATACAGACCTCAGCATCATTTTTATTTCCAAGTATAAAACTTAGGCGTTTGCTTTGATGTGGGTACATCCATTCCAAAAAGGAATCAAGAAAAGCTGGAATTTAGTGAGGATCATTCCCATCAATCAGAACAAAGTAAAGCTGTGTGAACAGTCAGGCATTTTATAGTAGTAATTTTGTATATATATAGATATATAGATATATAGATATAGATATAGATATAATTTTTATTAAACTTTATCAAAATATAAAACACAAGTGAAAATAAAGATAGTGAGAAAGTAGAGGAGGGGGAAAGGGGTGAAGAGAGAAGTGTAGGGGACAGGGGGAAAAGAAAAAAAGCATTAGTTTCCAACTCTTTTCAGTATAGTGAAATAAAGGTAATAACAGCAGAGCCTCAATTTTTTAATTTTGCGTAACATATACGAGCCATGTCTACAACAACTTATCTAATCAACAAATCCCAAAATCAGAAATTCATTTTTTTTTAATGTTTCAAGTACAAAATCTGGAAATGGTTTGCAAGAAGAAACTAAATTTGATGTTTCTTTGATTAAAGCCATCAATTTGGCCATCTCTGCTAGTTCTCTCCACATTCTTCCAATGTGGGAATTAGTATAGAGCAGAGATCTGCAACCTTAAACCTGTTTCCCACAGAAAAGAAAACACCGGGAGCCACAAAACCCTTCCCGTGCCTGACTATTTATTGAGTGGCCACAAAACTAGCATATGTAGTCGAATTAAGCGTTCTGTTTTCTTCTGAAACTTTTCTTTTCTTGGATTTATCCATGGTTGGCCTACCAGGGGTTGAAAAGCTCAATAAATCATGTATCGGTGGATGTCACATTGGTGGTTGTGACACATATTTTGAGTGACAGGAAGCTGCAGCAGAGGGGTGAAAGAGCCACATGCGGCTTCAGAGCCGCAGGTTGCTGACCCCTGGTGTAGAGCAATGATTTTGGGAATGGACAGAAGCCATCCCATTTCCCTTAGTCAGCCACTTCAAAGAATGACCGTTCCCCAAAATGGGAACCACCAGGAAAATATCATATTTTTTCCTCCAGGTAGTCCTCGACTTACGACCACAACTGAGCCCAAAATTTCTGTTGTTAAGCAAGACAGTTGAGTCTTGCCCCATTTTATCACCTTTCTTATCACAGTTGCTAAGTGAATCACTACAGTTAGCAAGTTAGTATCATGGTTGTTTTATGATTTATATTGTTCTCTTTGTTTCCTAGTATGATTTGATTGCTTATTAGTGTCCTATCACTATCATTAAGTGTTGTATCTTATGATTCTTAATGAATGTATCTTTTATTTTTATGTACACTAAGAGTGTATGCACCAAAGACAAATTCCTTGTGTGGCCAATCACACTTGGCCAATAAAGAATTCTATTCTATTCTATTCTATTCTATTCTATTCTATTCTATTCTATTCTATTCTATTCTATTCTATTCTATTCTATTCTACTCAACTATACTATACTATACTATACTCTATGCTATTCTACTCTACTCTACGCTACTCTACACTACACTACGCTACTCTACTCTACTCTATTCTACGCTACGCTACTCTATTCTACTCTACTGTACTCTACGCTATTCTACTCTACTCTAGTCTACTCTAGTCTACGTTATTCTACTCTACTCTAGTCTACTCTAGTCTACTCTACTGTACTCTATGCTATTCTACTCTACTCTACGCTACGCTACGCTACTCTACACTACACTACTCTACTCTACTCTATTCTACGCTACGCTACTCTATTCTACTCTACTGTACTCTACGCTATTCTACTCTACTCTAGTCTACTCTAGTCTACTCTACGCTATTCTACTCTACTCTAGTCTACTCTAGTCTACTCTACTGTACTCTACGCTATTCTACTCTACTCTAGTCTACTCTAGTCTACTCTACGCTATTCTACTCTACCCTACCCTACCCTACCCTACCCTACTCTACTCTACTCTACTCTATTCTATTCTATTCTATTCTATTCTATTCTATTCTATTCTATTCTATTCTATTCTATTCTATTCTATTCTATTCTAATCTAATCTGGCTTCCCCATTGACTTTTCTTGTCAAAAGGTCACAAAAGGGAATCACATGATCGGAGACACTACAACTGTCATAAGTATGAACCGGTTGCCAAGCATCAGAATGTTGATCACATGACCATGGGGATGCTGCAGTGGTCGTAAGTGTGAAAAACAGTCCTAGATAACTTTTTCCAGTGCTGTTGTAACTTTGAACAGTTACTAACTGAGTGGTTGTAAGTCGGGATGACCTGTACAGGTATTTCTCAATGTACAACCACAAGTGAGCCCAAAATTTATGTTGCTAAGTGAGAAATTTGTAATGTTGAGTCTTCGCCCCATTTAGGGACTTTTCTTGGCACATTTGTTAAGTGAATTACTGCCGTTGTTAAATTAGTAACATGATTGTTAAGTAAAGCTGGTTTCCCCGTTGACTTTGCTTGTCAGAAGGCCGCAAAAGACGGACGCTGCAACCGTCATTAATGTGAATCAGTTGTCAGCATCCAAATATAAATCATATGACCATGGGAATGCTGCAATATTCATAAAGTGTGAAAAATGGTCACAAGTCCATTTTTTTCAGTGCTGTTGTAACTCCCAACAGTCACTAAATTGTAAGTCAAGGACTACCGTACCTATATAGCTAAATTTCCAGCAATGCAGCTTTCGAGAAATTTTCCTGCAATTTTGACAAAGACCTCTTGATGGCACTGTGACACTGAATAATAATGGGGGGTTTTAAAATCCAACTCATTTCTGTCATACAATATCACTGGAAGAACATGTAAAATGATCTTGTCATATTTTATCAAGTCCTTATACATCTTTAAACGGAATACAATCTTTAAAATCAATAGAATTACGTGTTGGTAAGCGTTCTACTAGAAAGAAATAATAAAAAACCTACAGGGAATTTTTTTAATTGTCTCCAAGCACAGCAGGGAGTTTAGTTTTTAATATGTAAACTTTGTATGTTGTATAATGGTCACAAAATGTATTTTACAACTTGTATTTGGCTGATGTTCTCCAAATTTTAGTTTTTAATGGTTATTAATTGTTTAGTTTTAATTTGTTAATGGGTTTTAATTCGCACTGTTTTAATTCGGGCCAAAGTATATAATTCTTTTAATTAATTTTAAATTTTGTATTGTTATGTATTTTAGTTTTGGCTGTGCACCGCTCTGAGTCCACTAGGAGAAGGGCGGTATATAAATTGAATAAATATATAAATATAAATATAATATATATAAATTGGAAGTTCAGCAAGATCAGGCCTGGTTACCTCTAACATTCTAAGTCAGGGGTGGGTAACTATGGCAACTTTACCACCTGTGGACTTCAACTCCCAGAATTCCTCAGCCACCATGGCTCAAGAATCCTGGGAGTTGAAGTCCACTGGTTGTAAAGTTGCTCAGAGTTGCCCCTCCACCCCTCCTCCGGTTCTAAATGGTGCAGTTGGGTCTTCGCGTAATGTGCCCAAAGTAGGATAGTTTGAGCTGGTCATTTGTGCTTCAAGTAACAACTCTGGGTTGATTTGTTTGATGATCCATAGGTTTGTTTTCTTGGCTGTCCATGGTATTTTTAGGAGTCTTCTCCAACATCAACGTTCAAAAATACCAATATTCTTTCTATCTTCAAAATCCAACTTTTATTTCATAGATGTCACAGGTAAATACCATGGTTTACAAGATTCTCATCTTTGTAGCTGTAGACACGTCATGCCATCTGAATATTTTTCCAAAGTTTTCATGGTTACGGTAGCAAATGCCTGACTAGGTGGCTCAAGTGGCTAAAACACTGAGCTTGTCCATTAGAAAGGTTGGCAGTTTGGTGGTTTGAATCCCTAGTATAGGTCTCCTGTGTGAGCAGGGGGTTGGACTAGATGACCTCCAAGGTCCCTTCCAGCTCTTGTTACTGTTAAATGTTAATATTGAGACATTACATTGAGATAACATTGAGAGCCATTTTGAGCTAGTGTTTAAGACAGCAGGCTAGATGCCAGGAGACTGTGTGTTTTGTCTTAGCCAAGAAAATCAGCTGAGGGATCTTGAGTTGTTTATTAAAAAAATAATAAAGGCAGTAAAGAAATAAATGCTCCTTTACTGACAATAGTTGAACTTAAAAAGATACTTCAGTATCTTCATTGTCTGCTCTTATACCTGTTGTCAGTCGTTATACCTGTTTATATTGAATCTTAACTTTTATTACTTGCAGATCCTTCACATTTTGGCTATCAGAGTATTCATCAGCACAGTGCAGATTATCGATGTTTCTTCATCCAGTTTTAAAACCATGGTCATCTACTTCCAAACCAGCTTTCTTTCATATATATTCAGCATACGGGTTCCATAAATAAGGGGAGAGTGTATATAGCTTTCTCACATTCCTTTGCCAGCCTGGAGTAGGACAACAATGAAATTTTCTGGGATTCCCATTTTTCTAAGCATCTTCCACAGCTCAAGAAGATTAACACAATCAAAGGACTTTCTGTAATCGATGTGGGATATTCTTTGACTTTTTCAATTATCCAGCATACATCAGCAATAACGTCTTCAAAGATCAAGTTTGGCAGTTTCACCAAACATCTGTATTTACTTTTCTGTTTCTAATGGACTGTAAATCTATCAGCTTTTTGCCTCAGTAATTTCAGCTATCCATTCTTGTTTCTTTGAGAAACACAGTTATCTGCATTAGGCCACCCAACATTTTAGGAGAGTTACTACCTAAATGCTTGGGATTATTCAACCATTATATGCAAAATAAAGGTACTGCCTCTGTAGATTATTCCATTTGCATGGCCAATGCAGCTGTTATTCATAATTTGAGTTAACCCTTCTTATAATACTCTTAACAGTGTCTAAAGCATGACTTAACTTGAACTGACGAGAAAAATCCAACTGTGTCTTCAAATATAATACTAAATCAGGATTTTAAGCCATGGTTTGTTGAATAAATCATGTTAGCTAGACTTCATGGACCACATTTGCAAACCAAGTCTGGAGTCCCTACTGCAATATAGCTGGACAGATTTGAGCTGAGATAACAACAAATGAGAGTTATGATCTAGATATCTGGCATCTCCAAGTCTTAGCCTAGCTAGCAGCCATCTGTTGTGGCTCTGTTGCCTGAGCCTGGGCTATCGACAGATGCAGACTCTGTAAGAGTCTGAGAGGAGGGAGAGGAGTTGGCAAGGCCGCCCTCTCCAGGACCCTCCTCTCTGGCAATGCCTCTGGAGGACACCAAAGGCCAAACGATAGGCTCAGAGCCAAGCATGTCCCCGCAGCCACAGGTGGACAGCGACGAAGTAGATAAGTGCTGGCTGGACCTGTGACAGAGGCGCAGGGAGAAGCGTGCGCAGCAGAGCGGAAGGCGTGCCAGAGATTAGCTGAGTCACTGGACCACACCCCACAGGGTATAAATGTGGGTGTGGTGGCCGGTTCAGTTTGTGACGAGCAAAAACTGGAAATACTTCATGATCTCTGCGTTACTGGACTTTGCCTGCTTTATCGGACTGCATTTGGATTAATCCTTGTATTGTTGACACTCTGCCTGTTTTATCGGAATGCTTGCAGTCTAATCTTTGTTTTGTGTGAGTAAGTCTGAATTGGCAGCTAGCCACTGGGTTGCTGCCAGCTTTATCTTCAAAGAGTTTTGTCGTGTGGCTTATAACTCCGGGCCGTCTGAGGGGGTGCATGTGTGGTACGGGGACAGAACACCATCCAGCAGACTAGTACTGATAAAGGTAGTCATACACAAAGATGCAAACTATGCAGTAGGTAAACCATGTGATTCATACTGTCCTCAGTTTTCTGTGGGTAAATAAGCTTGTTCTGAATTGACAAAATACATCCATATTAATATGCTACTTTAAAATCCAGTCTGAGCATCTGTCCACCAAGTAAATGTGCTATGAGCTTCTATTGCAATCAAAGTGACTTCTGGATCAGTCACTCATTGGTCAGTTTGTCCACTGGTCCATAACTCATAATGGGTTAGCGCCAGGGGTGGGTTCTACTTACCTTTACTACAGGTTCGCAACGGGATCATGCGTGCGCGCTCATTTTGCTTGTGCATGCGCCTTGTTTCACATGCGCAGAAGCTTCTGCACATGCACAGATCACTTCTGATGATGAAAGGTTCAGTGGGCAGAGCCTCCCGCCTGGTTCTATAGAACCGGTCTGAACCGGGGGCAACCCACCACTGGTTAGCGCTTTTTCAATATATAGCATGTACTGATCTCATAAACTATCAAACATGCTTTTTCTTCTATTTCAATAGTTTTTAAAGCCTTACTACACTCTTCTACAATCAACAACTATTACCTTTTCTCCAGATTTTTTTCTATAATCGCCTGTTTGGGTGCTTTTCCCCTAAACTGTCAAAAAGAGAAATTAGGATTGAATGCATAGTTGGTCTCACACACTGAAAGCTTGCATTAATGTTTCTAGTTAGTAAATTAAAATCTGGCAAGGAATAACAGGATAGTTGCAAAATAAATATGCCGTTAGAATAGAAAAATGCCTTTCCATCCCTAAAACATTAGAAATCCTTTAAGTGGTAAAGGAGTTATACAAATGCGTCAATATTTTCCCACAAGATGATTACCATGCTAGGAAATGGGCTTTATTTCCAGAAACTGAAAATGATGAGTCAAGCATGCATATAATTTTCTAATATAATGTCCTTTGAAACATGGGCATTTTAACAGGAATAATTCCTTGTTTCCTCAGATTGTAAACAACATTGTCCTCATTTTTTCCAAGTAACTACATTTAATTTTAATCTTTTTCAGGCATTTGACCACTTAAGTTTCAAAGCATTTGATCATTTAAATTATTCCCATGATTAGTATGTGGTCTAATAGATTTTATGTTTCCCATCAAGAGTCCTACCACATACTCTTTGTGAAGCTTCACTTTCTAAATCTAAATGATGTAATTGTGACTATAAGTATACATACCTGCCTAGGAGTGATGTAAACATGGAGAAATAATTTAATATTATCTCTGGGTTGAGAGAGATGATTGATACACATGGAGACCATTTATTTGTGAAGAGAATTTAAGATGTTTAAAGAATGTGAAATAATTTTAACAAATAAAAAAGAGCTTGACTATGGCATCAGATTCAAAAAAGTCATTTCCCCAGTCTGAGGGGGAAATAGTCTATCACTTAAGTGAGGAAAAATGATACAAACTCAGATTACCAACATAAGAGGCCTCTAGTTTATGAGTTTATTCATACAAGAAGTTTAACTAAGAATTAACTGTTTTTTTAAAATCTGCATAATGTAAACTAGATGCATTTCCATGGGATGCTAAAAACTAGATCAAGTTTAGCATAATAGTGCGTGTAATAGCATCAGGGCTGCAACTAATCTGGGAAAGTGTGTTACAGAGCAGGGATTTCCAACCTTGGCAACTTGAAGCTTGGCGGACTTCAACTCCCAGAATTCCCCTAGCCAGCTCCAGGCTTAAAGTTGCCAAAGTTGGAGATCCTTGTGGTGGGGGTGGGGGTGGGGGGCTACCTGATCCCTAATTTGAGCCTATGAACAAGATTGAGGATGAGGATGATGGGCAGAGACTGACCTGGGCACTTAGATGTGCCTCTTGGAAGCCATGCTTTGCATTGGGCTTTGCAGCAACATGCTAATGCATCATGTCCAAGGCCTCCCAACACAAAAGGTGACTCCCCCCAAAAAACCCTTTTATAGCAGCTCTGCAACCTAGGATTGCTTTAGGGAAGCGCACTTTAGGGCAGGGGTCTCCAACCTTGGCAACTTTAAGCCTGGAGGACTTCAACACCCAGAATTCCCCAGCCAGCTTTGCTGGAGGACTTCAACTCCCAGAATTCCCCAGCCAGCTTTGCTGGAGGACTTCAACTCCCAGAATTCCCCAGCCAGCTTTGCTGGAAGACTTCAACTCCTTTGCTGAAGGACTTCAACACCCAGAATTCCCCAGCCAGCTTTGCTGGAGGACTTCAACGCCCAGAATTCCCCAGCCAGCTTTGCTGGAGGACTTCAACGCCCAGAATTCCCCAGCCAGCTTTGCTGGAGGACTTCAACTCCTTTGCTGGAGGACTTCAACTCTCAGAATTCCCCAGCCTCCTTTGCTGGAGGACTTCAACTCCTTTGCTGAAGGACTTCAACACCCAGAATTCCCCAGCCTCCTTTGCTGGAGGACTTCAACTCCTTTGCTGGAGGACTTCAACTCCCAGAATTCTCCAGCCTCCTTTGCTGGAGGACTTCAACTCCTTTGCTGGAGGACTTCAACTCCCAGAATTCCCCAGCCAGCTTTGCTGGAGGACTTCAACTCCTTTGCTGGAGGACTTCAACACCCATAATTCCCTAGCCTCCTTTGCTGGAGGACTTCAACTCCTTTGTTGGAGGACTTCAACTCCCAGAATTCTCCAGCCTCCTTTGCTGGAGGACTTCAACTCCTTTGCTGGAGGACTTCAACTCCCAGAATTCCCCAGCCAGCTTTGCTGGAGGACTTCAACACCCATAATTCCCTAGCCTCCTTTGCTGGAGGACTTCAACTCCTTTGTTGGAGGACTTCAACTCCCAGAATTCTGGGAGTTGAAGTCCTCCAGGCTTAAAGTTGCCAAGGTTGGAGACTTCCGCTTTAGGGTAAGTTCTTCAGCCACTAGAGGGGGCTGCATTCACAGGCACGGAAGCCGAGAGCCCGGACTTGCTTGAGAATCAATGCATTTTGGAGGACTCTTAACTGCAACGGAGGAAACTACGGACTCCCTGCAATAGCGGGGGTTACAGAATAAACAACAACCCCGCAAAGCCCAGCCTGCCCCAACGCAACAAGTCGAGCGGACTCCAGGGAGCCCTTTACACACAAAAGCAGAGTTCCCCCCCCCCGTCAGGTTGCTTCGGATTTCGATTGGACAGGCGGAGACAGCCTGCGTTTTGATTGGTCGGTTCCGGTATGACTGACAGGTAGAAAAGAACGTTTGGTATCGTTTCCGGTCTCGCTAAATGCTTTTGCTAGGAAGCTGTTCCCGTGCAGCAGCGATGGCCGAGTGGTTAAGGCGTTGGACTTGAAATCCAATGGGGTCTCCCCGCGCAGGTTCGAACCCTGCTCGCTGCGGTATGCGGGCTTCTGTTTTTTTTTCTAAGCGTAAATTCAACACACATTTAGGCACAGACGTTTCGCTCGGCTCAGGCTCCTTTCGTGCCCTTGTGCGCCCGCACTTAAAGGTTAAAAAAAAAAAAGAGAGAAGCAAAGAGCGGTCCTCGCACCTACGCGGTTTCCCTATAAACCTGCCTTTACGGCCATCGCCTTTTTTTTTCTGCAGCATCGCTCTATCTTTGATGGACGAGCCCGCCTTTTGGAGGGCAGGTTTCTGTGAGGTGGGCATTACCCGAAGGCAGCAATAGAACAGAACAAACAGAACAGAACAGATTAACAGAGTTGGAAGGGACCTTGTAGGTCATCTAGTCTAACCCCCAGCCCAAGCAAGAGACCCTACACCGTTTCTGTCAAATGGCAGCCCAGTCTCTTCTTGAAAGCTTCCAGTGATGAAGCTCCCACAACTTCTGAAGGCAACTTCTGTTCCATGGGTTGATTGCTCTCGCTGACAGAAACTTTATCCTTATTTTTAGGTTGAATCTCTCCTTGTTCAGTTTCCATCCATTATTCCTTGTCTTCAGGTGCTTTGGAAAAATAGCTTGACCCCCTTCCTCTCTGTGGCAACCCCTCAGATATTGGAAGACTGCTATCATGTCTCCCCTGGTCCTTCTCTTCACTAGACTATCCATGCCCAGTTCGTGTAACCGTTCTTCATATGTTTTAGTCTCCGGTCTCCTCATCCTCCTGATTCTCTGCACTTTTTCCTAAGTCTCAACATCTTTTTTTATAGTGTGGTGACCAAAACTGGATGCATTATTCTAGGTGTGGTCTTACTAAGGCTTTATAAAGTGGTATTAGTACCTCACTTGAGATGGGGGCATTCTTAAATATTCACTTATCTTGAGAAAAGGTTGCCAGGTGTCCACTATTTGAGCGGACAGTCCGCTTTTTTCACATTACGTTCACTATTTTTTTTCACAAAATAGTGGACATTTTTTTTTATTCAAAAGCTTTATGATTGTATATTTTTTTAATATTTCTCAACGTTGTACTGAAATTAAAGAATTATTCCTTAAACACAAAGAATTGATCAAAGCTGCGCAGTCAGTAAAAAATACACACGGCAGCAAAGTAAAATGTAATTTAATATTTTACATATTATTATAATATATTTGATGTTTTGAATTTTAAGTAAAGTTTTGAAGTGATTATTTTAATACGTGTTAAAATGTTTGTAAGAAAATATGTAATTTAATTGTAATTTTTTTTAAATTTTTTTACTACTTCACACACACACACACACACACACACGCTTGTCCGCTATTTTTTGGAAGCAGACCTTGCAACCCTAAAAAGGAACCACCGCCTTTGGCACTCAGAATTCTTCCTCCGGAAAAACAGGCATATATCTCCAGGTCTATAAAGGCCCCCAAAATGCATCCGCTCCTGGGATGATGCTTTATTATTTTTTTTGCACTTCGCTTCTTTCCCAACACCCCACCCCATCCCCCTACTACCACCCCCCGCTGCCCCAAGCGGGCCAGATCTTAGCTTTGATATAGGGCAGTGATGGCTAACATTTTTGCCATCGCGTGCCAAAAGCTGGGGGAGTGCAGGGTAGGCATGCATGTGCGTGCCCACACCCATAATTCTAGGTGCCCTGCCCTCCCCATGCATGCGCACACGATCCCTTGCTCTCCTCCCCCCCCCCCACTTTTGGCATGTGACAGCATGGTGGGCACGGTAGGCCCGTTTTTTGCCCTCCCCAGGCTCCAGAGGCTTTCTAGGAGCCTGGGGAGGACGAAAACAGCCTTCCCCCACCTCACCGGAGGCCTTCCAGAGGCCAGAAACAGCCCATTTGCCAACTTCCAGTGGGCCCAGAAGGCCCAAAAATCAGCTGGCCAGCGTGCACGTACATGCTGGAGCTGAGCATGGGCAACGCTCGTGTGCCCAACAATATGGCTCCGCGTGCCACCTGTGGCACGCGTGCCATACGTTCGCCATCATGGGTATAGGGTATAGACAGTGGTGGGATTCAAATAATTTAACAACCGGTTCTCTGCCCTAATGATTTCTTCCAACAACAAGTTCACCAAACTGCTCAGAAAGTTAACAACCGGTTCTCCTGAAGTGGTGCGAACCGGCTGAATCCCACCACTGGGTATAGGTTCTCCTGCTTGAGCAGGGGGTTGGACTAGAAGACCTCCAACGTCCCTTCCAGCTCTGTTAGTCTGTTAAAGAGTATGCTTTCTTCTCAGTTGTACTTCTAATCATTTTCTGCAGAAGAATGATGGAAAAGCTGTACCAGAAGAGTCCAGGCGAAGTGCTTTCCAGCTGTAGTCCCCAATTCTGCTTCATGACAATTACATGAGTTACATCGACACATCTGGAAGACATTTCATTGCCTAAGATTGGTTTGTTTAGTCCAAGATTTTGTTCCCAAGATGACCAACCAGCTGCCCGTAATATCTGTCATCTATAAATGCAGAAGTTCCCTTCCATTTGCTTTCTTTTTCTGTTAATTTACTACAACGCATGGTGTTTCATTTGTTTGTTTGATTGAATTAATTGAATTGGTATCCTTTCTGCTTCCTCAGTTACCAAGGCAACGTTCAGCAATAAAAGAAAATAATATATAAATTAAAACAACAGTAACTGAAATTAAACATTGGAGTTAATAATACTTGATGGAAAAGATGTGGTTTTATAGTACCATTTTCCTAAACTTTGAGAGAGATATAAATCTCCAAGGAAGCACATTCCATAGCCTGGAAATCCAGCAGGTACTGACAGGTTCTGGAGAACCGGTAGCGGAAATTTTGAGTAGTTCAGAGAACCGGCAAATATCACCTCTGGCTGGCCCCAGAGTGGGATGGGAATGGAGATTTTGCAGTATCCTTCCCTTGCCATGCCCACCAAGCCACGCCCACAGAACTGGTAGTAAAAAAATTTGAATTCCACCACTGCCCCGATCCTTCTTTTCCATAGACAAGACTGACCTAGTTCCCTCAATTGATTTAACCTCCTGACAGGGAAGGATACTGCAAAATCTTCATTCCCACCCCACTCCAGGGGAAGTATACTGCAAAATCCCCATTCCCTCCCCACTCCTGGGGGAAGGATATTGCTAAAAATCCATTCCCAACCCACTCTGGGGCCAGCCAGAGGTGGTATTTGCTGGTTCTCTGAACTACTCAAAATTTCCGCTACCGGTTCTCCAGAACCTGTCCGAACCTGTTGAATAAGCACCCCGATCAGGCCCACTCACGATTTCCGCTACTGGTTCAAGAGAACCCATCTGAACCGGCTGAATATCACCTCTGGATTGTATGAAATCTGCCTTGAGAGGGGGTTGGACGGGAAGACCTCTGAGATACTTCCAGTCCTATGATTCTATGTTCTACTTCTATCTATCCAGCGGGTTGTTGGTAGTCAGTGCAAATCAAGACACAGGAGCCCTTCGTTTTGTGCCAGTCACCAGCCTACCTGCCACTTTTTTGCCCAGATTGCACTTTTTGGAGGCTTCTCAAGAGAAGCCCCTCCACAATGCCATTGTAGAAAGCAAGGTTAACTGCAACAAAGGCATAATTAACTGTTGCTAAACTCGGGTAGTTGAGGAAATGCCTGTGTTGGTCCACTATCCATAATTGAGGAAAGACATTCATTGTCATTGCCATCACTGCAGATCCTGTGATAGCTGATCATTATAAAAAGGTATCCCAAATGATGAGTGTACTTCACAACCCCATCCAAAATAACACTCATCTCATCTCCTGCTTATTTGGAATTAATTGCAGTGTATATTACTTCATCCAGCGTATTACGCAGATTAAAACAGCCCTGAGGTTCTGCAAAGTGGCTTGCTTTCTTAAGAAAAATTAAACTTATTTCTGCCAAAAGTTTTTGATCAGTTGAAGTGCAGTTGTCATCATCTGCATTGCTCTGTGCAAGCACCCTGACACACATTTATTTATTTATTTATTTGTTGGTTCGATTTATATGCCGCCCTTCTCCGGAGACTCAGGGTGGCTTACAATGCGTTAAGCAATAGCCTTCATACTTTTGTATATACCTGTTTAGTAGGGCTTTCGGGCCCCCCTATGTTGTGGCTCCATTATCTGAGCCTGTGTCATCAGCAGGAGAGGACTCCGAGAGTGAAGGAGAGGAATTGGCAAGGCCTCCCTCTTCAGGACCCTCCTCTCCGGCAATGCCTTCGGTGTCCGCCAAAGGGCAAGAGATAGGGCCGGGGCCAAGCACGTCCACGCAGCCACAGATGGACAGTGATGAGGGTAATGAGTCTTGGCTGGATCCACGCCAGCGTCACAGAGATAAGCGCGCACAACAGAAGAAAAGGCGTGCCCGAGATTAGGCTGAGTCACTGGACCACACCCCACAGGATATAAAAGGGAGCGTGGTGGCCAGTCAAACCTTGTGACGAACAAAGCTGAAAGCTTCCACACCATTCTGCATTGCCAGACTTTTGGCTATAAGACTTTACTGGATTATCTCTGGACTTGATTTGACTCTGTAATTATTGAGCTGTTTCTTTTGATGTATCAGAAGTGGGGAGAAGTTATCTCTCCTCTTTGTAAATAATAAACTCTTGGCAGGCAGGTTGTTGCCAAGTTCCGTTATCATAAGGAAAAGGATTTTGCTGGCTGGTTTGGTCTTTAACTCTTGAACGTCTGTTGGTGTGTGTGCATGTGGTTGGGGACAGAACACCCTAAGCAGTGTTCTTTTTTATACAAAGTCAGCTTATTGCCCCCACAATCCAGGTCCTCATTTTACCTACCTCGGAAGGATGGAAGGCTGAGTCAACCTTGAGCCTGGTGAGATTTGAACTTGCAGTAATTGCAGGCAGCTGGCAGCTAAGTGCTACTTAAACAGCACTAAGTCCGCTGCGCCACCAAGGCTCCATATACATGTACATATACATCAAGTATATGAAGCTTTAATACATTTTCTTGTCTAGGTACATATACAAGGCAGTTCTTTTATTTAAGCGATCCTTAAATTTAGACCAATTGTTCCCTTTTGACAGCAATAAAAAAATTGCATAACTTTGGTGACATGGGTTCATTAAATGCTTACGTGCAGTACAGACCTATTTGTAAAAATTAAGCAATATTTAATGGACTTTGTGGCATCATGGTTTAATTAAAAAGGCTTCCACATCATCAAAGCATGTGCTATTAATTTTAATGTTCCGAAACCGACATTTATTAAAGCAAGTACAACAGGTCATTACATCTTAATAAAAAACACAACAATATTCCATAGTTTTGATGCATTCAGTTCATTTTGGAATTTTTACCAGAATTTAATATTTATGCCAGGAAATAATACCCCCCCTTTTTTTTTCATTGTTTAAACTTTGGATAGTCCAGTAAAACCTTTACAACATGCAATGTCTTTATAGCAATTGCACAGCATATTCAATTGCATTATTCCTACAATATCACCCTATTTTTCATCTTCATGTACAGGATTCCTTTGCTTTATGCAAGGATTATATTCCCCTCAAAACCCCACATAAAGTGAATTTAAATAAAGTGAGACAATGAATCAGTAAAAAAAAAAATGTATGGATTACAAAATTTGACAGCATGGCGAACATCGTGTCAAATTTTTTAACCCAGTAAATTTTAGAGGCTTATTCTTAAGTATGACACTATTCAATCATGTTTTATCCTAGCCTTGTGTACTCGCCATCTTTATATAGCTAGATTGCTAATGTGTGCAGTTATTGTGACAGAGAGGTAGACTGCCTTGCTGTATTTCAACAGTTAGTAGCAGTCTTTGTGATGCTCCACACAGTAGATACAGCCAAGTTAAAAGCTCTTCCTCAAATACATTCAACTTTGTTAGACAGCTAGTTTGGTGTAGTACTGGGGTGTCAAACTCAAGGCCCACAGGCCAGATCCGGCCCACAGGGTTGCCCTGGAAACAGTGAAGGACTGACCCACGGTGCCTCCGCCAGCAAAAATGGAGCACAGGCCCTCCCAAGCTCCGTTTTCACTGGCAGAAGGTTACAGGAGGCCATCCTGGCCGGAAACGGAGCTCACCAACCTTGTTGTGACTCTGACCCCCGAGCCTGTCCTAACAGAGGGAGAGGACTCAGAAGGTGAAGGAGAGGATTTGGCAAGGCCTCCCTCTCCAGGACCCTCCTCTCTGGCAATGCCTCAGGTTTCCTCCGAAGGCAAGAGATATGCCAGGAGCAAGGCACTTCGGAGCAGCCGCAGATAGAGAGCGAGGGGGATGAGTTTTGGCTGGATCCCAGACAGCGCCGGAAGGATAAGCACGCGCAGCAGAGAAAGAGGCTTGGGCGGGCCAGAGATTGAGCTGAGTCACTGGACCACACCCCACAAGGGATAAAAGGGGGTGTGTTGGCTATTCAGGCCTTGTGACGGACAAATTGAAAAGCTCGGAAATCATATCGTGTTTCTAGAACCCTGTTAGAATCTCTTTTTGGATTTCTTCGGACTGGACTTTGACAATTCTTTGCTTTGTGGAATTAATTTGGTATATCGGACTGAGGAGAAAAAAACCTCCCTTAGTGAGTAAAATCTCTTGGCAGGCAGTTCATGGTTCGCTGCCAAGTCTGTTATCTTAAAGAAATTCCTGACTGTTTGATTCATTAACTCCTAGCTGTCTGTTTGTGTGTGTGCGTGCGTGCGACAGGGACAGAACAAGCCTGTTTGTGGTGGCAGAATACTCCAGCCACCACAGGCGCCCCCAACATGAGTGATGCCAAGCTGGCCACGCCTACCCTGGCCATGCCAACTCCCCCGAGATCAAACACAACCCTGATGCATCCCTTAATGAAATTGAGTTTGACACCCCTGGTGTAGTAGCTAAATCACCAGGCTAGGAAACAGAAGACTATGAATTCTACCCCTGCCTTAGGCACTAAATCAACTTGGGTGACCTTGGGCCAGTCCCTCTCTCTCAGCCCTAGAAAGAAAGCAGTGACAAACCACTTCTGAAATTTTGCCAAAAAACCTGTGGGGACTTGTCCAAACATTCACCAGGAGTCAGCAATCATTCAAAGGCACAACAACAACAACAACATGTCCCACTTTGTTTCTAGGGTTGGGTAAAGGCTTAATACATTGGTGGCCATTTTGAATCCTTGGTAGCAATACTGTCAGCGTTCCAGAAAACACTGGAGCTATTGCAAGCGTGGAAACGAGTGAGAGACCAGAAGCACAAATGGAACAATCACACAACACAATGGTAAATGAGTGAAGTAAATAAAGTCTAAATAAATAAATTACTATTATTATTAAATGAAAAGTCAATTAAAAATAAGTAAAATAAATAAAAAGGTAAATAAAGTAAATGAATAAATAAAGTAAATGAGTGAGGGGCAAGAAGAAGACAATACACTGTTGACTAAGCACTTTTGTATAATAATTGGAAAAATGTATAAATAAAAAAAAAATTAAAAAGGAAGTGGTTTGTACCTGATGGCCTAAAAGGCAGTGTTTCTCAACCTTAGCAATTTTAAGACGAGTAGACTTCAACTCCTGAAATGGGAGGGATTGGGAAGTTAGTCCACTCCACTTAAAATTGTTACAGCTAAGAAGCAAGCCTGGAGGCTAAGGATAGAAACACAAACGTGCTCTTGGAGCATTGAGCAGCAATCCAGTTTTGCAGCAAAAGAACGGTTCAACTCTGTTTACGGCGGCAGGAAGAAAAGAAGGCATGAGAAGCCATGCTGCTTTTTATCGTCAGGCCTTCTCTTTCCTGGACCACTACATTTTTTTGGAGTTCAGTCTCAAATAATATGCACGACTAGTCTTTAATTCCATAGATCAGCCTGTCTCTGTCTGTTGTGGCCCGTATGCGGCCTGTGCGGCTGGTGGCTGATTCGGACAGCAAGGAGGCAGGTATGGTGCTCTGCCAGCAGCCTGTGCAGCTGGTACTCGAGTCAGACAATGAGGCTGGAGAAGATGTGGTGCCAGAGGCGGGGTTTCAGACAGGGCCTTCAGAACCTCCAGAAGCTCCCTTAAGTGAAGAAGACGAAGAAGAGGAGCTTCTTCTCGATGCACGGGCACGCAAAACTGCCAAAAGGCAGGAGTGACTCCTCAGGAGGAGGTCTCCTCGAGAGTAAGGCTTGGGGCTAATTCGCCACTCCCTTAGCCTATTTAAGGAGGAACACCAACTGAAGCAATTTGTAAGGAACAACTTCATTCATTCTCCTTCGTGCCTTGATCTTAGTTCTCTGCAAATTGCTTCTGGGCTTTCTGCCAACCATAGTAAGATTAAGATTATTTATTCTTTGGATTCTTGTAGGCTGTTAAGAAAGTTAATTAACAGCCTTTGTTTGAAAAAAAAACTGATTTAATTTAGTAAACTAAGGTTTGTACAGACTTTGTGTGTGCTGCGTTCTTTGGGGTTTGTAGCTGGGGCAGAATACTGCCTCTCTACAAGCTCTCTTCCCTCACCCAGGAATAACACCTTTTAAATCTAGCCCTTGGAGCATGACAAATAGACAGCCAACTGCTGAGGTAGCTGGAAGTGAAGGAAATTGAAGAAGAGCACAAAGTGACTACCAAAACATCAATAGCTCCCCCCGCCCCCATGTGCAGCCTCAGCAGCGTGTCTGATAGCAATAAATCAAACAGATGCCAAGAAACTAATAACGGCAGCTGATGGATATCACAGGATCTGAATCTGAAAATATAAAATGCCTGCTCTCCTGAAGACAGATTTATCGCTTGCTTTGCAATTATATCCGTTTATTACATTGCTTTCACTGGCAAGCACATCGGATCACACGGTGCAGCCGCTCATTTCTTATGAATTTAGCCAAGGATGGAGACTGCCTCAGGAAATTAAAAAAAGAAAAAAAAAAAAGAAAGAAACCAATAACGTTATTCATCAACTTGCCGAACGCAGATCCTATTGTCCTGTGTCTGGGGATAAAAGACAGCGATACCGTTTAGTCATAAGAGCAAGGTAAGCATTTTGAATGACAGCTTGATTGCCCTGCAAAAAATATTTCCACTTAGGACAGATGGATTATCGTTGGGATATGGGATACCATATTGGGTTGCCAAAAATCTGGAAGGCTGCAAATCCTTGAGAGTTTTGTAGCCCAGATAGGGCCTCGGCCTGGTCGGTTTTAATTTGGAATGTGGAATTACAATCTCTTCTTCAACTCGGATGAATTATAAATTCAGCTAGAGAAAGAACCAATCAGAAAATGGCTTTCCAGAATTCCAGTGACATGGTCCAATGCAGTGGTGGGTTTCTACCGGTTCGCCCTGGTTTAGGTGAACCGGTAGCGGCGGCGGGAGGCTCCGCCCACCTGCCCGAACGTCATTACGGATGCTCTGCGCATACGCAAAAGGTTTTGAGCATGTGCAGAAGTGCCATGCACGAGAAAAGCGAGCACGCACAAACGCACGCTCACAGTTACGAACCAGTAGCGAAGGTAAGTGAATGGCTAATTAGTTCTGTTACATCCACAAGAAATTGTTTGGTTCCAGCTCAGTTCCACAGGAACTGCCAGGAAGTGAGCTACAGTATGAAGCAGATCGTTTGCACCCCTGAAGATTCTGGCAAAATATCAGGATGCCAGATAATTAGACCATGGCACAACAGCCTGGAAGATCATCACCATTTAATCCTATGGTAACATCCATAGAATTGCAGACTTGATACAGATTCAAAACCTGTTAAGGATCAGAGCACGGAATAGAATAATTAACATCTGAAAACATAAGGTTGTGCATTATGTCAGGTCAGAGAACTGGTGTTGCCGTGGCTCCCAAAAGATGAATGCAAATGCATTTTCTGATCCACTACCTGATCGTTTGAAAGAGTGGTATCCATTAAATCTGGGACCTGCTATTTGTAGATGACTGCAGAACTGTGCTAGAGTTTTATAGGGCCTGAACTAATGATGATGCGGTATGTGTCTGCTCTCTACAAGATCCCATGTATATATGGACCTGGTGAACAAAATTGCAGAATTAGGAACGTCATCCACAGGAATTGGATGGGAGAGCCTTGATTTGCCATAACTCAAGGCAAATTATCCCCATCAAGTGCCTCGGGAGATGGTGGGTATCACGAAAGTTAAGATGGCAGACCATCTTGACTTTTTTGACTGACCTCCTGCTTCTAGGTGCTTTGAATTTTAGACCCTTTTGCAACTCCAGTTTCTTTTTACATTGCAAAGTAGATTATCATGCCTACAAGAATTGTCTTCCCTGAGTTTCTTATTTCAATTGGTGCTATGTATGAACTCTAAATGTTTTGGCACTGGGTTATTCTTTAGACCTATTTTTGATGAATGCCTGCCCACTGAATAGGATTTACATCTATTGCAATCAGAGATGTGCTAGCTAAGAGCTAGGGAAAGGTAAACTCCCTGCTCTCCTCCCCAAAAATCAAGATGGAATGGACCTTGGAGATCTTCTAGTCCAAGCTCTTCATTAAAGTTTGTTCCAAAATTCTCAATTACATAGAAAATGATTTTATTTCATCCACCAATTATTTTTCTTTGACTGCAAGAATGCCCTTCATGAACTCTGGCTGGGATTTTTTATGAACATGCATGTTTCTTGGAAGCAATACAAACGTCAAAAGCCAGTCTTCTTCCATATTTTACACACACACACACACACACACACACACACACACATATATATATGGATCTTATTTTGATAAATGATACTAAGAAATACAGGCAGGCTTAAAGATGAAACGAGCTCCCAGTGTCAGAGTTCCAAGTAACACCCTCAACAAAAGAAAACTCAGAGGCTTGGATTTCCTCAGTTACTTTTTATTAGAGATGTCATATTGGCACATCTGGGAAAACGGGAATCTAAAAGTTTCCAGGTTTTCCCCACCCAAGTGAAAGTTCAAGTCCCTGCCCAGCACCCATATGTCCATCACATGGTCCAATCATCCACAATCCAAACTGGAGACACCTCCCGATCATCCGACTCCAGGTGCCAGGGCAATGCGTCCTTTACTCTGAGCAAGGAATGTTATTTTGACTACAGACTACATATCACCAGTGGTGGGTTCCTCCCGGTTCGGTCCAGTTCGGCCGAGCCGGTAGCGGTGATGATATGTCACCGAACCGGTTCTCCCCCCCCCCGCTCTCCCACCCCCCCACCCCCCCCCCACGTTATTCTTACCTTTTATTTGGTCCCACCCCCAATCTATTGCTGCCTCCTGAGTCCCAGCTGATGACTAGAGGGAAAAAAACTGTTTAAACTCTTGCCGGGGGGCTTCAAAGGGCCGTCCTACAGCTGATCAGTGTTAAAAGCAAACAAATGAGTCGGGTCGTAAGTGCGAGGACTGGTCGTAAGTGCGAGGACCTTCCAGAAATGACTCTGACCAGCTAGCCACGCTCACCTAGTCACATGACCTCCAAGCCACACCCACAAAATAAGCCATGCCCACAGAACCGGTAGTAAAAAAATTTAGAACCCACCCCTGCATATCACCCATACTCTACACAATCCCCCCTCCCATTTTCCCACAGAAGATGATGTGGCAGGCCTGAAGGCCCAAACGTAAAAGATGGCTTCCAGGTCTGACACCCAGTTCCTATTCAACTACAAATTATGGAAGTGTATTCCATTTTTCATCAGATCAAAGATTCGTATTTAAACAGAGGTCTACCCCATTTGAGAACTTGTAGCTCCACCCAGCCCTACAGTGATGTGTTCTCAATGATTGTCTGTGATTGCAAGAATCATGAAGCTGATTGCAGTTCCTCAGCAAGTAATGATATTCTTTCCCCCCCCTCTTAAAAGAGGATTTTCTGTTACCCCTTCAAAACCCTGACATTTGCATTTCACAAAAAAAGGGTAGCTTCTGCTTTCCTCATGTCATGATTCTAAACTGATAAGATGTCCACCTTACTGCCTGAATAATTTCAACAACCAGTTTATTGAATTCTGAACAATATACAACATGAACATCAATGGAAGAATAAAGAATAAAATACATTTAACTGAAACATAAACTTCACCTTAAGAGTTGATACTGTACAAGATTAGTAATTCTTCAGTTTCTGAAGTGGGATGTACTTTTGTTTCTATGATATTAGTGACATCCAAATACATAATATTTACAAGGTATCATTTAAAAAAAAAAAAGGCAAGTCACATTCATATATTATTTACTAAATGCTGGCAGTGAGAGAACCAAGGGACAGAAGAAAAGAAAATATCTGAAAATATGTCAGCATAATTATCTTTTTATTAAAATCACCATGAGGTGCAGGAAATTCAGGCCATTTTCATTACATTCCATTCATTTTAATTTCCATTTTCATAAATTGTGGGTGTCCATCACTGGAAGTTTTTAAGAAGAGATTAAACAGCCATTTGTCTGAAATGGTATAGGAGAGCTCCTGTTTGAGCAGGGAGTGGATTAGAAGTCCTCCAAGGTCCTTTCCAACTTTATTATTCTGTAATACAGTATTCCGTGTGGCAAAGTCCTGATTAGCACTGGAGAACCTCAAGCTTGTAGCTATTTTTACGTGCAGTAAAAATACATGTAACTCTAACATGGTGTGTATTTTGACCCTGGATATTAAGAACAGCAAGATAAGTATACGATTTTGCTGGGGTGAAGGATGTAAAGAATTAGATGAAATGTTTCTTAGAAAAGGTGGACTTTGAAGAGGGATATGGAGATAGTATTACCAATATCATTTGGAAGGTTTCGCAAGCAACAGGATATAGCAAGACAAATAAAAGGAGACATAATAGGAATGGGAATGACAGACCCGAAGGGCTAAAATCTGTGAATTCATTTCTATAGGATGGAATATAGCTGGAAATAGAAATTAGAAATAAAGAATGTTAAGGTGACAGCAGATAATTTTCTTAATGGTTCTACAATTATAGGAAACAAATTTTGTTAAGGATACAGTTTTGAAAACAGGACTAAATGCACCGATATATTATCCATGCAATGAATGAATCTAGTTCAGAAACTACAATGTTTCACATTATAATTTATATAAGAATAATATTACTGTACAAAATTTAAAATACTATACATAACTGCACAAGTTATATATATTTCTGAAGTCACACACATTTCAAAAATTGTTCAGAAGCGGTGCTTCAAACTTTGCATAAACCCAGCACCTCTCTGCTATTCATTACAGCAGCCTGCTTTTTTTCCCCCCTTCAGGCATACATCCGAGCTTGAAAAATGCTGCTGCTACTTTAAGAACCCAATTCTACATGCAAGTTTTAAAAGAGCTACATATTTTCTCTAGTTCAGAGGTCACCAACTGGTGGTCCATGGATCACTGGTGGTCCACAAGAAAATTTTGATGGTCCACAGAAAAATTATTTGCATTTTTTATATTGCACTAAATCAGGGGTTCTCAGACTACAGCCCCTGAGACAGATATGTGCAATGAATGTTTGTGTTGCTGCAGAGAGTCTCCCCCTCTGGGGTCTTTTTGTGCAGGTCAGAGGGGGGGGAGAAATTCTGACTTGGGGTGTGCTTCAGCCTCCTGATGCAGGGCTTTGGGCGAAGGCTGGAGGGAAGTGCCACTGGTGGCAAAGAGAAGAGGGCCTTGTTCCAGTGGGACTGCATCATGGCCTGGAACTGGCTGACCATCTCAGCCCGCTGAGCCTCCAGGTGCCGGTACCTGGCCTTGCACTCCCACAGGTCTTCCCTCTGCTTGGAAAGTCTATGCTCATAGTCCTCAGTGAGGTGCTTCTGCTGAGCCTCCTTCTTGATCAGATCCAATTTGAACTGAGCCAGCTGTTTTGCCAACTCTTTCTCATGGTGGCTGCTTAGCTCCAACAACTGCTTCCTGTTGGGGCCCTAAGGAGCCCGGGTGGCGAGGAGTGGCTGGGAGGGGAGGGGAGGGGCAAGTAGAGGCTGACGAGGCAGCTCTTGACGCGAGTGACATCTAGTTGGCCACGCCCACTGAGTCACATGACCACCTAGCCACACCCACACAGCTGGTCATTAGGCAGATCATATTAGTGATCCGCGGGATTTAAAATCATGAATTTAGTGGTCCCTGAAGTCCGAAAGGTTGGTGACCCCTGCTCTAGTTCACCTGAAAAAAGATGGACAGCTGCATGGTTTCCTTACATATGTTGCACACACGTTCTGAAGCAGCTCTTTTGAAACATTTGCAGAGTAGGTACCACCCTAACATAAAGTATATATATATATGAAGGGACATAAATACATATAAGCAGCCACTCTATGATAAACATATACAAAAATATTGAAACAGTGAAAACCACATTCAACACGTTTCATCCTTCATACATATTTGATGTTCTGCTTCATATTTCATAATTTCTAAACTTCCGCAGAAGTTCAGATGGAGTGTCACCCGACCAACGGAAGCGCAAGTGCCAGCAATTTGGATCTGAAAAATCATGTAAGGAAAAGAAAATGAATTATTCATAAGACTAGAAATAATGTGACAGTTAAGAGGATTTGTGCATACAATTACATTTTGTAAGTGGGTTTGTGACGGTGGTGGTATTCCACATTGTAGAACGTGCTATAATCAGATTTACCTGGCGAATCTGGGCTTTTTGGTGACAACGGTTTCCCATCAAAGATTTGAAAATCCTCCATTTCCTTTCTATCATTGAATAAATCATCCCCGTTGATTTCTGTCTTCAGTGAAAAATTATCAGCCATCTTGTCGTTACGATTTGAATCGGGAGCATCCAACATTGGCTCTTTTTTATCTCTGACAGCCCAATGCATTGACTAGAACAAGAAAACATCTTTTTAAATATAATTTAATTGCCAAAATAAGGATCTAGTACAAAACAAGCATTTTCACATACAGTAAATGAGAAGAAAAGTTTCAGGATGATATTGTAGTTTAACTTAATGGTATTGTACAGGTTTATATCTCTGCCAACCCCTTAAATTTTAGTTATTCTTATAGCACTGTATTTAGATTTGACAACTGACACAATGGGATGGCTTTAATTTTGTTAGTCAATGACTAAAATAAATGATGATGATGATGATATTGGTAATTTCCAGTGGTACTTTGAGGAATGAATGTTGTGTGTGTGTATTTGTGCATGTTTGTAGATAAAGAACTCAAGGGAATCCTTAATAAATTGTTTTGTTTACTTGACAAAATCAATTGATTGTGGTAGAGATAGTCGTAGTGATAATGGTAGTGATAGTGGTTGTAGCAATTTTCAAGCAGAGCTTAATTAAGAAAAAGTTATTCTTAGTTTTCACATAGAGGGAAGGAGTATTTTTACTATCACAGGCCAGTTTTGCCTCATAGGTTTGTCGCAAAGTCAACGACCCTTTTTGCACACAGGATTGTTCTTCTGTTGGGAAAGAACAATTGTCTATTCATGGTGGAATCTAGAGCTGAGGTGGCGCGGTGGTTAGATTGCAGTACTGCAGGCGACTTCAGCTGACTGCTAGCTGCAGTTCAGCAGATCGAATCTCACCGGCTCAAGGTTGACTCAGCCTTCCATCCTTCTGAGGTGGGTAAAATGAGGACCCAGATTGTTGGAGGCAATACGCTGACTCAGTAAACCGCTTAGAGAGGGCTGAATGTCTTCTTGCAAGCAGAAGGTTCCATCCATCTGGCCCCACAGGAAGGCTGAAAAGGGCACCACATAAGGTCTTGAAGAATTCCTGCCATCTGATTTTTTCAATTACGGTTCCCTTAAGTCTCAGACATCATGGTCAATAGATTATTAAAGTTGTTGTGCAAAATGACTGTGAGGGTCCTTGGGTGCTCCCTGAGCAGGTTATTTTCTTGCAGATGTTTAATTACCAAACTAGGCAACATCATCAGAGCCTCGGTGGTGCAGCAGACTAAGTGCTGTTAATTTTTTTTTTAATTTGATTTATATGCCGCCCTTCTCCAGAGACTCAGGGCGACTTACAATGCATTAAGCAATAGCCTTCATACTTTTGTATATTTTTACAAAGTCAGCTTATTGCCCCCACAAACTGGGTCCTCATTTCACCTACCTTAGAAAGGATGGAAGGCTGAGTCAACCTTGAGCCTGGCAAGATTCAAATTTACTAATTGCAGACAGCTGGAGTTAAATTACAATGCATTAGTCTGCTGAGCTATCCAGGAAATGCTAGCACTTAGCTGCCAGTTGCCTGCAATTAGTGCGAGTTCAAATCTCACCAGGCTCAAGGTTGACTCAGCCTTCCATTCTTTCGAGGTAGGTAAATTGAGGAGCCAGATTGTGGGGGCAATAAGCCAGCTTTGTATAGAACAACACCGCTTGGTGGGGGCAAAAACCCTAATAAGCAGGTATATACATAAAAGTATGCAGGCTATTGCTATAATGCATTGTAAGCCACCCTGAGTCTACGGAGAAGGGCGGCATATAAATTGGACTAATAAATAAATAAATAAATAAATAAATAAATAAATAAATAAATAAATAAGTAAATCAGTGCATTGATGTTACCTAGTTTGCTAATGAAACATCTGCAAGAAAACCACCAAGCTCAGAGAACACCAAGGACCCTACAGTTCAGTCCAGAGCTACAGATATTCTCTTCTGTCAAAATGCTGGTTTATTGTATAGGAAATACATAAATAAAAATCTGATTTGGCGTAAGGTGATGCATAATACCCCTCTGCTGGAAATTCATTTTCCTTTTAA
This sequence comes from Pantherophis guttatus, assembly GCF_059756535.1. Lineage (NCBI taxonomy): Eukaryota > Metazoa > Chordata > Lepidosauria > Squamata > Colubridae > Pantherophis > Pantherophis guttatus. Next base: position 81,087,166 of record NC_142068.1, on the reverse strand, counting down.
ATTAGATGAGTTGTCTTTGTGTCCTCAGCATATTTTGAATCCCTGTCATCAGAATTTGTATATTTATCATCATCATTTATATATTTATTCGGAACATTTACTGTATTTTTTGGACGATAAGATGCACTTTCCCCTCCCCCACCAAAAAAGTGGGTGGAAATATCTGTGCGTCTTATAGGGCGAATGTTGCCGAAGCCCTGCCCACCTACCAGACCCCACCCTTCGGCCTCTGCCACCTATTGCCACCTATCCCCGCCACCTGGAACGGGCTGAAAACGGGACAAGCGGAGGCCAAAAATGGGGCATGTGGAGGCCGAAAATGGGGCGCACGGAGGCGGTGATAGGTGGCAGTGGCGATGGGCAGCAACAGCACCAATGGGCAATGGCGATCCCCGCAGCCTGGAACAGCTGATAGACGGTATTCTGGGAGGCAGATCCAACCACCAATCAGCTGCTCGTGCTAAATCAGGCTGTGCTTGAAGCTGGCCAGGCTGTTTGCTGTTTGCTGCAAGGAGGCAAACTGCTGGGAGGCAAAAGCAGAGGCAGATTTTTTTTCTTCTTCTTTTCTTCTTGTTTTCCTCCTCAAAAGCTAGGTGCATCTTATAGTCCCGAGTGTCTTATAGTCCAAAAAATACGGGTATATGGCTGCCCAATTCAAACTAATGTGATTCTGGGTAACATACAAAAAAGAAAAAGAAAAAAATCAAACCAATCAATACAGATCATTAAAGCCTTCTTTAAAAAAATAAAATAAAATGGGGACCAGAGTGAGATACATTATAACTCCTCATATTGGGAATTTATCCTGACCCAAAGGCCTTTAGAAAAAGACAGGTCTATACCGCCTTTCTAAACATCTGTAGGATCAGGGCCAACTGTATGTCAGAGAGAAGTCACAAAAGGCAGGGGCCACCACCGAGAAGGCAGGACATTATTTTGAGGAGGGAAAACAGAGCATGCTCTCCTTGTTGGGGCATATGGGATAGGCAGATACCAGTGGTGGGATTCAAAATTATTTACGATCGGTTCTGTGGGCATGGCATGGCATGGTTTGGTGGGCATGGCTTGGTAGGCACGGCAGGGGAAGGATATTGTAAAATCTCCATTCCCTCCCCACTCCAGAGGAAGGTTACTGCAAAATCCCCATTTCCTCCTGATCAGCTGGGACTCAGGAGGCAGAGAATAGATGGGGGGCAGGTCCAGTCAGAGGTGGAATTTACTGGTTCTCCGAACTACTCAAAATTTCTGCTACCAGTTCTCCAGAACTGGTCAGAATCTGCTGAATACCATCTCTGGCAGATACCCTTGGAAGCAAGTGGGTCCACAAATAACCTGATCCTATGCCAGGTAAGATATTAGAAGTGATAATCAGCTTCTTGAGTTGTACCAGGAGTAGTGAAGAACAAAAAATACCCATAACTCTGCCACCCAGCTTTCCCGCCCACAAATGGGTATAACGGTTCATTTCTCCGAAATATGTGGCTGCACAAGACAAAACTAACTGTTTTCATTGAGTTGCTCAAGGCTTCCCACTGCTGGAATGGGATAGCAATTTTGCTCCTTCGCCAGTAATCATAACGGGCTCGGCTGTCTTCATTAGAAAGAATCTCTTTTGCATGTTGTAACTTCTGAAAATTCTCCACTATAAAACAGAAATGGAAGGGCATTTTATAAAAGAAAGCATTCATAACTTTTTCTCGCATGCGCAGAAGTGTCACGCACGTGCGTGCACATGAGCAAAGCAGTAGCAAACTAAATTGAAACCCACTACTGGGTACAGGGTCTTCTGCTTGAGCAGGGGGTTGGACTAAATGACCTCCAAGGTCCCTTCCAGCTCTGTTATTCTGTTATTCAGGCTAAGTCCTAATGTCATGCCTACCAATTAGCGTAGAACAGACCTGGCTCCTGGGGCCACATCTGGCCCTTTGGGTTGTCCCTGTTTGGGCCTCATAGATTGCTTTTACTTTGAAGGTGACTGCTTTTTTTTTTCAATTTACTTATGCGTGTGCATGTCTGCATGCCTACACATCTTCACAACCCTATTGATTCAGCCCTCCACAACAGTCCCAGCTTCTCATGTGGCTCACTGAGAAAATTAATTGCCCGCCCCAGTCTAGAATGTTGCTGGGTATTCTTTTGCTACCATCAGAGAAGATAAATCATTCTCTTTTGGTTTCATGACATTTAGGAGTTTCAGTCTGGTATGTGGTGGTTCAGGTGAACAAGCCGGTGACTATGAATTCTAGGCCTCTCTTAGGCCCCAAAATCAGGCTGGGTAACTTTGGGCCAGTCACTATCTCTCAGGCCAGCTTCCTCACAGGGTTGTGTTCTTGTAGAGAAAATAGGCAGAGGGAGTATTATGTACATTGCCTTGAGTTGTGCAAAAGAAAAGTGGGATATAAATGCAATGCAAAATAAACTGTAGGAGAAGCCAAGCTGTTATCTAAAATGCCCAGAAACACCAGGGTCGTCTTAACAGCATTATGGGCCCCAGGGAAAGCAGTGTACTGGGGCCCCTACAGCAACTATTCACAGGAATAAAAATGTAAATGGTCGATAAAATTAGACATATATTTATTTTATTGGCACTTCTAACAAAGTCGGTGTTGAAACATTAAAAACATGCTGTGCAGCAACAACTAATCAACATGATAATAAACGTTTGAACAATACACGAGGCTTGAAAAACTCAACATGCACATAATCAACATATTGCACATCAAATCCCTCAATGCTTTTATTATTTAGGAAAACAATGCCTGGACTTTGCTGCGGTATAGAAATTTAAACAAATAAATAAATAATAAAAAAAATAGTCCAAGCCACAAAAATTCAATGGGGTGGAGCTGAAATTCAAGATTTCAAATGGCTAAAAAAAAAAAACCCTCCCAAAAAGAAAAATCTCCAATGTTCATGTCAGATTACAGAAAATAAAAAGTTAATTCCCAGAGAAGCACTGGGAATTGCAGCTAAAGGATCATCACATGATTCAACAGTCATCTCCAATGCTGACTGGAGAACCTGTGGCCTGCCTAACCCACCTGGAGATGACCCAAATGTCCTCCTCTAGTCCTTTAATGACATCTACTATACCGGTGTTTCTCAACCTTGACCTCTTGAAGATGGGTGGATTTCATTTCCCAGAATTCCCCATCCAGCTTTGAAGTCCATCCATCTTCAAGAGGCCAAGGTCAATTACCAATCTGGTGGGTTGCATTATGGTGGTGAGCTCTTTGTATTTTCTCTCTAGGAGATTTAAATCTTTCTAGTCCTCCTCCAGGTAACAGAAATAGCATCTCTAAAGATTATGAAAATGTGTGTTTTAGCTGAGTCACCTTTCCGTTCAGAAAGGTGAGTCACCTTTCCGTTCAGAAAGGTGAGTCACCTTTCCGTTCAGAAAGGTGAGTCACCTTTCCGTTCAGAAAGGTGACTCAACAATGATTCTTCATTTATGCAGGTTTACTAAAACGGATATTTGTTTGGAAATACATGAAATTCAAATGCTAACAAGGGCTGACAAATACAAACATTGTAGAGATTGCTTTTCCGATTAAATTGCTTCTTACCATTTTGCAGGCTGAAAGTGCTTGTACAGGGAGCAATGCAGACAAAAGGAAGGTGGTAGCTTTTCTTTTTAGTGACGCAAATTTTGCAACACACACAGGAATCATGAATTATTTAATTGGGGGGGTTGAGGAAGCACGCACACCATTCATTTTAATTAATGTGCAGTATTTTCCCTAGCTCTTATTTATCCACACATCCATGCTTCAGTTGCCTTTTGAAGAAAAAAAGCCCCTTTGAGACTGAGACAGTCTTGTGCATCTGCATCGATTTGTGTTAATGGAGAAAGAATTGGTTTTTTTTTTTTAAAAAAAGAGGAATAGCTTTGAAAGAAATTGAGATTAATGTGCAGGATAGGCTTTTTATAATGTTGCATTGGGCTTCCCCTGGGAGCTCAAGATGTGTGATTCACTTGGGATCAATTGACAGCAGGCATGTAATAGTTTCAGTGGCTTTTCACTTTCAAATAGCCCCCTTCCCAAGCTTTTATGCAATAAACAAGCAGGAAGAGGAACTCCTTTGCACAAATCACCATTTAGGCATTAGGTGATGACAACAAAATCACACCAGTGTATATCAAGGGCTCTCTAGCCAGCCTTGAGTCATCTGAAAACTATACTAACAGGAAACGTGCTTTCTCTGTTGCTGATCTTGCCTCTGTTATCTCTGTTTCTAACCATGGTAGTCCCCTAATTTCCCTCCCATGAAATGGGTGCATATGGCTGGGACTGGACAAAGTTGCTTTATATAATTAAGGAGGGTTTAAGCCCCTCACAGGCACAGCCTGAGGATTAGATGAAAGCCACAAAACTAAGCTGCATTTGTGCTGTGGTTAAGTACAAGTGGGGAAGGGCCCCTTCACCTAATATTGGCTGTTGTTAGTTGTGAAGTCATGTCCGACCCATCGCAAACCCATGGACAACTTTCCTTTCAAACCTTCCTGTCCTCTACCATCCCCCGGAGACCATTTAAGCTGACGCCTACTGCTTCAGTGACTCCATCCAGCCACCTCCTTCTCTGCCGTCCTCTTCTTCTTTTGCCCTCAATTGTTCCCAGGTGGCCAAAATTAGGTGGCCAAAGCATTTGAGTTTCATCTTCAGGATTTGGCCTTCTAAAGAGCAGTCAGGGTTGATCTCCTCTAGGACTGACCGGTTGGATCACCTTGCAGTCCAAGGGACTTGCAGGAGTCTTCTCCAGCACCAGAGTTAAAAGGCCTCAATTTTTTGATGCTCAGCCTTCCTTATGGTTCAACTTTCACAGCTATACTTTGCAACTGGGAAAGCCATAGCTTTGACTATACGCACTTTTGTTGGCAGGGTGATGTCTCTGCTTTTTAGTATGCTGTCTAGATTTGCCATAGCTTTCCTCCCCAGGAGCAAGCGTCTTTTAATTTCTTGGCTGTAGTCCCCATGTGCAGTGATCTTGGAGCCCAGGAAAGTAAAATCTGTCACTACCTCCATTTCTTCCCCATCTATTTGCCAGGAATTGAGAGGGCCAGGAGCCATGGTTTTAGTTCTAATATTGGTAACCCAGCATTAATCCAGATCCAAACAGAGTCATGTCCCTAGTCATCATGATTAGATATCTATCCAGAGCCTCAAGGAAGGGGATCAGATAAATAAATAGACTAGGTCACAGCCTAGCAGGATCTAAGATTTGAACACTTGCAATTAAACAGCTGACCAACAAGGTGACTAACTTTATTTGAGACAGGATACCCAAATCTGCATGACGAGGGAATTACACGTTTGAATATCATTCCCTTTTTCTGGTTCACTGGGTGCTACTGAGGATGTTTGCTTTGCCCAAGAACATCCACTTCCACCCCATGATGGTTTACAGAAAGAAAAAGAGAGACATACCAGCCTGAGGGTTTCCGGGATGCTTGTCCGGATGACATTCAAGTGCTTTAACTTTAAACTCTGCAACAATTTGTTCAACCTATGCAAAAACAGCCAAAACAATTCATGAAAGTTGAGTCTTTTTAATGTTTTTCTTTTTCTGAGCATCTTTTAAGAATTGCTCACATCCTCACTGCATGCAAGGGAAGGGCGAGAAAGTAAAATACTAGCATACCATTATATATGTGAAAATTATGGACTTCTATGATTACAGAAATCTATCTATTTAAGAGTATGATTTACAGGTAGTCCTCAATTTACAACCAATCGTTTAATGACCGTTTGAAGTTACAATGACACTGAAAAAAGTAATTTAGGATTGGTCCTCATACTTACGACAGCCGCAGCATCCCCACAGTCCCCTGATCAAATTTCAGGTTATCACCATTCAAACCTTCCCAGCCAGCTTCCAACAAGTAAAGTCACGGCCGTCTGATTCACTTAACAACCATGTATCAAATGTACAAGTCTCAAAACCTCCACTCCCAACAGACTAAAGAGCATTAAGGTGAGGACTAAAAGAGTTATTTCTATGCTAAAAACTGGAGCTACCAGTTTTTAGCATCCTCACTACCTAGTAAAGTATGGAATTTAGCTTAGAGTTGACATACTCTTCATTTTACAGCAGTGGCCAAAATTGTGGAAACCTTTTGGGGGAAAAGTGTATTTTCTAAAACTAGCTAATAACACCACTTTTTGGGGGGAGAGTAGTGCCATAAAATTATATATCAATGGAAAGATAATTTAATCAAGAATATAATGCAATAATTTCTATGAAGGATTTGCTATTAGAATAGCAGTTACAGTATAAAGAAGAAAAGTGAAAGACATAGAAAAACGAGATATACAAAAATTATCACCATGTCAGTTAATACTTAGTTGGGTAACCTTTAGCGTGAATTACGGCCTTACAACGTCTTCTCATGGAGTGAACCAAGTCTTTTAGTTCTGCCACTGTTATAATGTGAAACCAAGATTGAATGATTGCTTCTATTAACTGGGTTTTATTGCTGGGTCGCTTCTGACTAACAAGTTCCTTTAGTCAGCTCCATAGATTTTCAATTGGATTATGGTCTGGGCTATTCCCAGGCCATTCCAGTAGTGCAATATTATTATCTTGAAACTCTAAAAAAAGTGGTGCTATTAGCTATCAAACCTCAAAAATACACTTTTCCCAAAAGGTTTCCACAATTTTGGCTACTACTGTAATTCAAAGATTTGAGTGAAGATCAGAATTCCCAGTAAAAAATGTGCTGCCTAAAATAGGTATGTAGTAGCAGATCACCACTTAAATGTAATATTAAAAATGTGAATCCAAACATTACATGTCTCCTTCATTATACTTGGTTTTAATTAGTTTAATATGAATTTTAAATCGTCATACTGAAAATAACAAAAGTACATTGTATTATTCTGTTTTCAGAAAATATCCACATTTTAGCTTATAAAATCTGATTATACACTTGTGCAAATTAATCTAATTAAAATTAAATCTTTGATTAGCATCTGAGATCTTATATACCGGTACTTGTATTTGTGGAAAGTAAGGTAGTTCAAGTAGTTTCAGTTTAACATTCTTTGTGGCCAAATCAACTATTATTTATATTTCCTTTGAAAAATAAATAAATTTAGCAAATATTTGAAATACTTTTCTATACTTATAAAAAAAAACAAATTGATACCTCATCAATTATTGACTCGGTGCAAATTAAAAAAAAAAAAAAACAGGTGAAAGCCAATAAAAGAGGCAACTTTTTGGCTTCTCCATTATCATAGCAGGAAATCTAGAAACCTTAATTCAGAATCCACAGTTGAGATCACACATTTTTAAGAATCAAAATGTTTAACCTGGTTGCTGTTTAAGTCAACTGAAAAATATTTTTACTAGAGTAGCTAAAATTACATTCTTCTTAACTGTTTCCATCAGCGATATTGACTAAAGCTTCAGTGTTTACAGGATCATAAAATGAATAGTGGAAAAAGTACAAGCAACAGAAAATGTTACAACAAAAGCTTTACTACGTACTACTCCACTCCAAAAATCACATACTTTCACCACAAGAGATTACACCATTCATTCAAGTAAACAGGTATTTCCACCTCCGGTAAGTGGTGATAACCTCAAAAAAGGGTCATTGCTCAGTAGTAGAACTGCTAATAAATATTTTTGGTTCAATTTTTGGCATCTGCAGTCTCAAATTCAGTCATGGCTAGTCACTGAGAGGAGCAATGGTATAAAGAAGTGCTCTAGAGTTGCATCATAAAAGGGAACATTTTTAAAAAACATTCTAAGGGCCCTGATCATTACTATTTCATTGGAAAAACCATTTTCCAATGAAAATGGTTTTTCCAAATTTTAACAAATTTTACAATTGCTGACAAATTTTGGGAACATCAACCTTTAGCACAGCACAGTCTTATTAGCTCATAACTGAAGGGTGTTTATCACATATAATGAACTGTGAACATTTTGTAATGTATCCAAGATTTTAGACATTCTTAAAAGTCTAAAAGATTTGTCAATATTCCACAATTCACTTCCTATGAAAGATTCACCATAGCAGATAATTACTCTGTTGCCCCCTTACTTGACAAGCATCGTAGGAGTTATTTTCTAAACAACATCCTTTTACCTTGTGTTGCGTTATGAATAGCTTTCTAGAAATCCACAAGTTTTCTTTGCAGACTACTTCACATTTACACGACACAATGGTTCAACTATATATATAAACAATGCAGAATTCAAGAGAAACTTTTCCAGCAGTATTACAGAAGATGGCGAAAGAAAAAGATTAAACAGATTAATGACTATAATAGGTACAGGTTTGAGGACATTATAGAAAACCGAGAAACAGTCAACACTCTTCTTATACACACAGTTCAAATTCAACCAATTGACAAAGGTGGAAAGAGAATACGGTATATAAATTTAAAAGTTATCTTACTGTAGATAATTCATCACATCCCAGCAAGCTATAATAATCTTCCATATCCTCCAGCCTGCAGCTGAATATTGCATCCATTTTTTTTAACACACTCTGCTTTCTCAGAATCAGGGAGTCTAAACAGCCAAGGTTTATTTAAAATATTTACACGAGAATCCACAGATGTAACAGTGATGCTAAAGCTCAACTACAATTGGCTTTATACACTGAACAAATGTCATCTGAGACTCTAAAGTTACACCCCTGAATAAGCTTGCTTTTATTGGTGAAAACAAAGGACAAACTGCAGCTGCAAAGCTTCATGGGAGAGGTAGTTTTCCATGTCATATTAAAGTAATCCAGCTATTTCCAAGGATTTTCAATGAGTGGAGGTGGGATTCTTCAGAGTTGGTTTTTATGTATATATGAATGATTATGTATTTTATGTGGCACATTTGTAACTGAATAAAGTACTCTCTTCAATGATGCATTGCAACTAAAGTTATTAAAACTAAATATACAAGGCTTTTATTATTAACAATAAGAAATTGAACTTGTCCTTGATTTTCTTCAGTAATTCTAGCTTCACACTTGGTTGCAAAAGCTTCCGTAATTTAATATTTCTTATTTTCCAGGTAGGCTCTCTCCACTTTGACGTGTTTATGACTGCGCTATTAAATTGAATATACAAGAATTGTTCCAAAAGATAATGACTTGGTTCACAAAGAGCACCAAAGCAGAGGTTTGTGAACTGTAGCCTATCATTTAAGACACTGCGTGTGGCATGCACCAAGCCTGTAGTGATTTATTCAATAAACTACAAATAAAGAAACCATAACTCAGTATGAACTCCATTACTTGCTTCCCATTTATGTAGCCTTTATAATAAATTCACCTAACATACAAGTGAGAGCCTTGAGGCAGTCCGATTTAATCACCGTTAAGTCAATGAATAAATGGAATTAACTAATTGTCTAGGAGTTAAATGGGTACAAATAATTCAGATAATGAGAGGAGGAAGCTAAGTCAATGAGAAAAAAGACTCACTATAAGTTGGGCAACCAATACATTTGATTATAAACCAGCCAGAGTGCATAAACTTCGTACAAATATTTTGCTACAAATGCTCATATGGAACCAAAGTGATCCATTAACACAATAATTGCTTGACATGCATAACGTTCAATGATCTGATTTATGTAGTTGCATTATTGTGACATTTTTTATCCCCTCTGGTCACGTAAATATTTACAATTAATGCATTTTTATAAATACCATATTGTTTATGTATATGTATATACCGTACATATTTATATAGCATTTATATTTATGTGCATGCATGGATATGTGTGTGTGTGTGTGTGTATACCAAATTTGTATTTTGCTGATAAAGAAATAATATTTCTATATTTCAGCAAAATAGCTCTGGATAGCTCTGCAGACAAAGGCACTGTAATTTAACACCAGCTGTCTGCAATTAAAGTAAGTTCGAATCTCGCCAGGCTCAAGGTTGACTCAGCCTTCCATCCTTTCTAAGGTAGGTAAATTGAGGACCCAGTTTGTGGGGGCAATAAGCTGACTTTGTATAAAATATACAAAAGTATGAAGGCTATTGCTTAACGCACTGTAAGCCGCCCTGAGTCTCCGGAGAAGGGCGACTGCTTGAGGGCTCCTGGACTGGAGCTGAAAGGCGAAAGGGAAGCAGAATGCTCCCTCCCACATGTTGGGGTAGACCAGGTGCCTTGATAGAAAACCACTTTTTATATATATAGCAGAGGGAGGGGCTACTACCATAAAGGTGTGCTTCCAGGTACACGAGAGGCCACCTGATGAAGATGAGCTTGAGTTGTAGAAAGTGGCATTCCTCCAAAAGCTACGGTCACAGGTACTTTGTAAAATCTCCTCTTTAAACCAAAGTGCTTGACCAGTTCATATCAGCACTTTCTACTGAGGAAATTCAAGAGATGATCATGTAATTCTAGTCCCTAATCTTGTTGTGGTATCTTGTGGATTGAGGTAATCTAATCAAGAAGTCATCAAACTACTATAGCAATGCTATCTCTCTAAGATGGGCCATAGCTAGCACAGATGTGAAAAAGCATTTAATGCACCAAGGACATATAAGAGAGTTAATTTGCTCTAATGGTTAAGGCATCGGGCTAGAAACCAGACAACATGATTTCAAGTTCCACCTTAGACATGAAAGCTAGCTAGGTGACTTTGGGCCAGTCACTCTCTCTCAGCCCAACCCACCTCAAAAGGTTGTTGTGGGGAAATTAGGAGGAGGAAGATATGTTGAATATGTTCACTGCCTTGAGTTATTTTTTGTATTAATAATAATAAAGACAGGATACAAATTCAATAAATGTCTTCATAACTCAAAGAAAGAGCTTAATCTCATCATCTGATGCTGATGACATTTTATTCTACTATCTGAATGATAGTAGAATAAAGTGTTCATTTGTAGGGGAAATACAGATAGTCCCCGACTTAGGACCACAATTGAGCCCAGAATTCCCATTGCTAAGCAATACAGTCGTTAAGTGAGTTTTGCTCCATTTTACAAACTTTTTTTGCCACAGTTAAGTGAATCACGTCATTAAGTGAATCCAGCTTCCCCCATTGACTTTGTTCGTTGGAAGCCATCTGGAAAGGTGACAAATGATAATTACATGGCCCTGAGACAGTGCATTTGTTATAAATACATTCCAGCTGCCAAGCACTTGAATTTTGATCATGTGCCATGGGAATGCTGCAACGATTGTAAGTGTAATAAAACAGTCATAAGTTACTTTTTTCAGTGCTATTGTAACTGAATAAATGGTTGTTATTTGAGGACTACCTGTAAAAGGAGGCCATGCAAAACCTAACCACATAAACATGATAAAATTGAGCAGAAATCCTTCTTGCTCAAGAGATGACTATTACAAAGGTGTGCCATCCCTCATCTAATTATTTTAAAACAATTTTTATTGAAAGTTTTGCAATGAACATAAAGAACTAACAAACTAATAACAAGAAAAAGCAGAAGCAGGAAAAGAAAAAGACAAAAGGCAGAAGTGCAGGAAAAAAGAAGGAAAAGAAATAAAAGCTGATTTTCTTTGCAGCAAATGTAAGTACAATTATAAAGTTATCTCTTATTCTATTATTACAAAATAAAAGTTGCTCTTTTCTATTATCCAGGTTTTAACCACAAATCGTAAATGCATTTTTTCCATTTTACAGTATGTAAAAAGTCTATAAGGGGGGTCCCAGCCAATCATGGAGCCTTGGTGGCACAGCAGACTAAAGTGCTGCTAAGTAGCACTTAGTTGTCAGCTGCCTACAATTATTGCAAGTTCAAATTTCACCAGGCTCAAGGTTGACTCAGCCTTCCATCCTTCCGAGGTAGGTAAAATGAGGACCTGGATTGTGGGGGCAATAAACTGACTTTGTATAAAAAGAACACCGCTAAAAGGGGGGGGAGAAAGCCCTACTAAGCAGGTATATACAAAAGTATGAAGGCTATTGCTTAACGCATTGTAAGCCACCCTGAGTCTCTGGAGAAGAGTGTCATATAAAAATCATACCAATAAATCATAAATATATTGTTTTTTTCTCTAAGCCAAAAATAATAAATTTAGTCATCTTTGTAAATTCCATCATGTTCACCAATCATTCCTCCATTGTGGGTATTGCTGAACCTTTCTGCTTTTCAGACTATAGTAGCATCACTGAAGTTATCTTTTATAAAAAGAAAGTTCCTTGATTTTTGTCTAGCTGTTTAACCATTGATGCCAAAAATCTCTGGTTTCAATTATATTTTAATCTTTAAAATCTTTTGAATTAATGTATGCATATGTATGATGACAGAATCTTAATTTCCGCTCCACTAAACTGAAAACCCCCCCACCAAGTTTATTCTATTGCTGGTTTCAGATTCTAAACCAAGATATGCGTAAGTAAACAGTGTTTCTTGCAACATTATATAAAATTCTGATGTTACCCCTGAGTGTGAAACATTATTACTGTTTATATAATGGATTTCACTGTAACAGAAGCATAGGAAAACACCTACAATGAGTATTTATTCTATCGATTGTTCACATAGTTACAAATAATTACTTACAATTCTGTTTACCCAGTGGTTTTTACAACTTTAGGGTACTAGTATTACGTGAGTGATGATGAAATCTAATATTTGCAGTTCCACTTAGACATGGACAACATGTTTTGTACCATGTTTGTTGCAAAAAAAGAGATCACCCATGTTTAAAATTTATGCTCACAGGGCAGTATTTGCAAATTAAGTAATACCAAGCAGACTAATTTAATAGAAGTCAGAATGGACATATGTAGTTAGTATCTGTAAACAATCTTTTCTTATACTTAAATTAGAATAAGAAACTAAAACTTTGCTGGGTGTAACAATGCAATTTACTTCTGTCCCAACATAATGGAACCACTTCGGCTGTCTCGCTGAGGTAGTGCAGTGTGTAACCGCAGTAGCTGTGTAAGTGATGGAAGCAGAGTGGAATTGTAAATATTTGCACTGAAAACTGGAGAGCCAGTTTGGTTTAGTGGTTAAAGTTCTGGCCTAGAAATCAGGAGACTCCGAGTTCTTGTCCTGCTTTAGACAGGAAAACTGGATGGGTAACTTTGGAGCAGTCACTCTCTCTCAGCTGAATCCACCTCACAGGGTTGTTGTGGGGAAAATAGGAGGAGGAAGGAGCATTAGGTATGTTTGCTGCATTGAGTTACTTATAAAATAATAAAGACGGGATAAAAATCTAATAAATTAAAATAAAAAATAAATAAGACAGGACACAGAAACCCCCCTTGTTGCTGTGTTTTAATTAAAGAGTTACTCAACACCATTCAAGGGACGTGGTGGCTCAGTGGCTAAGACTCTGAGCTTGTTTGTAATTGTAATTGTAATTTCTAATTCTAATTTCTAATTGATTCAAACATTTCTATAATAACAAAGTTGATCTAGTCAACTAAAACTTAAAATGAAAATTTAACCCACCCACCCCCATTTTGAGCCTAAATCTACAAGCAGTTTCCAGGTGAAAACAAAAGTAGATAGATCTTGTCTTTAATTAAAACAGTCAATTTTGCCATCTCCACTACCTTCACCATCCATTCTTTATTCCATTGTGGGAATTGACGTGTGTCTTCCCACCTTCCAGCCAGTTCTTTCATTGACTTTTAGTCTTTAGGGCATGGGTGGGCGACTGTGACCCCTTTTACTACCTGTGGATTTCAACTCCCAGAATTCCTGAGCCAGCATGACTTGTAGTTATGGGTACTCCTCTTTCAGCGACCACAACTGGGATGGCACCCTCAGTCCTTTAATGAAGTGGTCACTAAGTGAAACCTCAACTCTGTTTACTGTCTTATTCAGCTTTCCTCCCCAGAATCACAAAGGGGGCAAACATGCAGAATTGGTTGCAAAGTTACGTTTTCATCGTCTGCTGTCCAAAGGAAGTTTATAAAAGTCAGACTATTAAGTTCCTATATAATGATATGTATAATAATATATATAATACCTTAAGAGTAACTTTTTATTGTATCTTTTTTATTCTCGATAAATGTATTTTATTCTCCTTATGTACACGGAGAGCATATACACTGAAGACAAATTCCTTGTGTGTCCAATTACACTTGGCCAATAAAGAATTCTATTCTATTCTATTCTATTCTATTCTATTCTATTCTATTCTATTCTATTCTATTCTATTCTATTCTATTCTATTCTATTGAGATGTGTTGTGCTTCTGTGGCAGAGGTATTCAACCTTGGCCACTTTAAGACTTGTGGACTTCAATTCCCAGAATTCCTCAGCCAGCAAAGCTGGCTGAGGAATTCTGGGAGTTGAAGTCCACAAGTCTTAAAGTGGCCGAGGTTGGAGATCCTTGCTCTATGGCATTTCAGATTCCCTCAACCCTAAAATCTCCCAACGCAACGAATCATCATGTGGGGCTGACTCCCAAGGGCGTGTAAAATGTACTTTTTTTTTTTTTTACACAATGCTTGGTTTACCTCACGTCCTTCTCCCCCTCCCCCCCCCGGATCGCTCTTGAACAGCCCCGTTGGGTGGACCCGAACCAGGAAAAGGCCCACCTAGGAAGGCTTTCAAGGAGCAAAAAAAAAAAAAAAAGTATGACAGGATTCAGTTTACGAGCGCGGGGCGGGGTGGGGGAGGCAGGGGGAAACCAAGCACGAGGCAACCCCCAGCGCAGCCACGCACAGAAAAAAAAAGGGGCGACTCGGCCAACGCTCAGAGCGCGGGAGGAGGCGTCACGTGACCGACGCCTCCGCAGCGAAGGCCTCTCCTTTCCCCCTCCGCTTGCTTTTTTTTTTTTTTAATATATATATATATATCATTTCAAACCTCGCTTCGTCATGTGACCCGTTTGTTGTTGTTGCGGTGCTACGCAGGGCTTCTGCCCGCGTGGGCGTCGGCCGAGGTCACGTGCTGCGTTTAAATCTCTCTCTCTCTCTCTCTCTCTGAGGTGGGGGTGGGGGCCGCTTCTATCTGCGGCGCCACTATGAGCGGCTGACGGAGAGGGGAGGGGGGGGGAAAACAGGAGGAGGAGGGGGGGGAGGGAGCAGTTGCTCCTGCTCCAAGATGGCCGACGAGGAGATGCCACTCCTCCATTCCCGGAGCGGCGGCGGCCGCCGCGGCAACAACAACAACAACAACGGCGCCGCGGCGGCCGCTGACGCCGAGAGCCCCGAGCCCGCTCTCAAGCGTCAACGCCAGGCTACGGTTGAGCAGAGCTGCGCGGCCGCGGCGGGAGCCGGCGGAGAGGCGGACGCGGCGCCTCTGCCGGGAAGGGCTGTCGAAGAGGCCCTGAAGGGGGACAGGGCGGTCCCGGACGCCTGTGTCAGCGGCGAGCCGGCCGAAGGGGCCGCGCCGGCGGGCGCAGAAGAAAGCTGGAGCTGCGCGGAAAGCGGGGCCCGGTGGTGGGGCCTGGTCCGTGAGGAGCCGCCGTCGCCGCCGCACCAACGGCAGCTGCCGCGGGGGCAGAGCCAAAGGGAGGGCGCGGAGGCGGTGCCCGCCGGAGAACCAGCGGAGACGGCCATTGGCTGCGGGCCGGCGCAGTCTTCGAACGGCGCGGCTGAGGCGGAGAGGGCGCCGCAAACCGGTGAGAAGCCTCCGGGGGACTGAGGGCAGGGAGAGGCGGCCCGTCAGCCTTGACAGCGGGACCGCTTGGCGCCCGATAGGAGCTGCCTGCCCCCTCTTTAAAACTGGGGCCCGGCCGCTTCTCTTAAGGGGAGTCTTGTCTCCCTCCCGGCCCTTGACAGCTTTACTTTACTTTATTGCACATGGTACATCGAAATTAAATGCCACCTTCAGCGTACATTATAACTATAAAAATAAAAACACGAACGTACATCCTTTACATTCTATATAATTGAAATATTGCACTATATATAGAATTCAATATGGTTATTGCCCTGGGATAGAAGCTGTTTTTCAGCCGATTTGTCCTTGTTTTTATTATCCTGTACAGTCTGCCGGATGGCAATAGTTCAAAAAAAAAAAAAAAAAAAGGGTGACCGGGATGAGATGGATCTTTAAGAATATTTTGAACTTTCTTAAGGCAGCAAACTCTTCCAAAGAGGAGAAGAGGGCAACCAAAGATCCTCTGGGGCAATGATGTTGATTGACCCTCTGGAGCGCTGTCCTATCTGCCACTGTGTAATTGGCAAACTATACATAGGTGTAGTAAGTTAAAATATTCTCTATGGTGCAGAGGTAGAAGGCCACCAGTAGTTTTACTCAAAAGTAGTTCGGTTCTCCCCAAATCGGTGCCTCTCCTTGTCTAGGCTTTCCTGTCGCTATCTGTAGAGCCACCTGCAATCCTGGGCTCTTCGGTCTTTTAACTCTTGATTTTCTTGTTTATGGTGCACGTGGTTGAAGAAGGAGTTTGTTCTCATTCTTGCAATTCAACCATTTTTTTATTTGCATCCTTATGGCGATGCAATAATAATCTTCACTGGATTCATTAGAATCCTAATGACGGATAGGACTTGAAGATTGCAAAGGAAAATGTTAGCTCTTTTTAGTGAGGCGGGAAGAAAATAACTAATCATTATAAAACTATTAGTGCCGAATGTGTGAAGTTCTGTAGGGCAAGTGTTTTTTATTAAAATTGGCTTAACTCTAAGATACTTAACTTGTACTAGGCAGATTGATCATTTTTCTCACTAACAAAATGGACATGCATAGACAGTAATTGTTTAATTTTGGACTGCAATGCTGTATGGATTTGTCAGAATATTAAATCAGTTCAGTATCACTTCTCTGTGTGTGTATATGTATGCACACGCTTGCGCACATGCACAAACACACAAGCATATAGAATATAGAACAATTGCTTCAGTATCCTGTCCTATAAATGTTTGCTTGAAAGCCATTGTATTACATAATTGGAATATATTTTTAAGCAAATACAAGATTGCAACCTTAGTGAGTTTAAACCTATGAGTACATCTGAATAGGGATGAAGTTGGAAGCAACTGATAAAGCTGTTTTTGAAATGAAGGAGAACATGTTTATTTCTGAAAGCAAGAATTGTTGGGGTAGTTTAAAAGATTAAAAATATATTGATACCTTAAGATAGTTTTTGACAACACATTCTATAGAAATTATACACAGTAGTATAAAGCAGAAAAAACAATGTTCTAAATGAGTCTCAGGACTTATTTTTAACACTTGCAGTTTATATTGCAGATATTAATAATTGCATAAGTATATATATATTGGAAAGTTGTTTCTCCTTGTGTCCTTGAACGTCCAATTGTAGAAATGTAAGCTGCACTTACAGTCTAAAGCTGTAGAAGATTTTAAGAGGGGTCATAAAAATATTTTTTAAAAACATGTTTTTTTCAACCACACATTTTCCATTAATTGAAAATGCCAAAATTAAAACTAAAGTTATTATAGATTTGCTTCTATACAGAATAAAACTTATGTTTACTGATTTTTAACTACCCAATACTATTACTTAAACCATACCTCAAGAATATTTTTGCTTCCATATAGGTGTGCAAAACAATGTAGTGTATTACAAATATGATGGCACTACTTTTGTGCAATAACTTTATCATTGTTTTACAGATAATATATTTTTTAGTGATGAAATTATTGCAAATGGCTTCCATTCTTGTGACAGTGATGAAGATGATAGAACCTCTCATGCAAGTTCCAGTGATTGGACTCCAAGGCCACGGATAGGTAAAGTTTAGTTGTTAATTTAAGGCAGTAGTTCTCAATTGTGACAGCTTTAAGATGTGTGTAGTTCAATTCTCAAAATTCCCCAGCCAGCCTCTTCTGGACTAAAATCACCTCAGTTCTTCCTTTATTTTCCTATCAACATTGAGGGCATTGCGGCATTTTATTTGTTTTATATAGTCTGCTGCTTGCTGCTTCTGAAATGTCTAATTTTCATTCCCCTGAGTTTAATAGCATTTAATCTTCACAGAAGCATGGAATTATAGTGTCCTCAGTTATTCTTTCTATGGCACTTTAAATCCATGATTAAAAGTTGTGGACAGAATTGTATAATGTACTTCGATCTTCGATTCTTTTTATAAATGAAGAAGCTTCTCAAATTGTTTCTCTCATCTGCTTTTTTACATACTTTTTTTCATGTATACATATGAAAAGATGTCATACAGGTAGTCCTCAATTTATGACTGGTCACTTAGCAACCATTCAGTGTTATGACCTACCTGAGGCAAGCAAGTTGACCTGGTTCTGAAGTTCTGACAGTCTTCTCCCCTCAGGCAGTCACATTTTGGGTGCTCAGCAACACAGCTGCATATGGTCACATGATGCCTTTTACAGCAGTTTGGCAAAAGAAATTGTAATTTATTGTTGGTTATTGGCAAGAATAGTCATAGCAAACAATGCTTTGCATGATAACTGTGGTACTCAATGACTACTGCATAAAAAAGATTGTAAAATAGTGTCGATCACATGACCAGCCTGATTTATGATTGTCACAGGATAACACCTATAATTGGCAGGCTCCATTATGGTTATATGTCAAGGACTACCTGTAAATGGTCCCATCTAGTTCTTTAAAAAAGTGTAAAAATTGGTACTTTATTATGGCAATTTTATGATATTTTATTAGAGCAATTTTTTTTTGATCTTGTGGAAGTAATGAAGGGGGGTTATAGTTAAATTTGAGGAGATATACACACACAAACACACACAATATCTAAAGGACAACTGAGTGGGAGAAAATTGAAATCTTTCCATAGCAAGAATGATAGCACTTTGAATAAGATGATTCTGGGTGTTGCATGTTCCTGACTATACTGATAAGGTATTACCGTGTTTCCCAGAAAATAAGACCCTGTCTTATATTTTTTTGAACCCTGAAATAAACACTTGGCCTTATTGCAATGTGCTCAAAAGCCCGATTGGGCTTATTATCGGGGGATGTCTTATTTTGTGGGAAACAAGGTAGTAGGTGAAGAAGCTTTAGGGTTGCCGAAATGGCAGTTACTCATAATATCGCTGCCTCTGGTTTTTATGACATGAGGTGCAATGTGTTTTCCTATTCAAAATACAGCAGAAGAAATTGTCTGCACAATTTTCTCATTTGTTTATTCTGTCAGAAACATCACAATTAAAAAAAAGTCATACTATATGACATAAAATTTTAAATATAAAATATAAGATTAAAATATGTAGAAGTTAAAAGCTTTCCTGAAAAATTTGTGCTGTTAACACATTTGGGCGTCCCCTGGGCAATAGCATATAGTTGGCTAGTCCTTTCAATCCAAAAGCACCCGAAGTGTAGTGAGGTGCTCATATTCTGATTTTATTTTATGTATGTATGTATGTAATTTATATGCCGCCCTTCTCCCGAAGGACTCAGGGCGGCTTACAAGAAGGAGACAAAAAAATTACATAAACATCAAAGTCAATTTAAAATTAGTTAAAATTAATTAAAAATTTAATTAAAATTATTAAAAATCACCCCTACGGATTCAGCCCATTTGGTGAAAAAGCCACATCTTCAATTCGCGGTGGAAGGAGAGGAGGTCAGGGGCTATCCTGAGGCCGGTGGGCAGCCCATTCCAGAGGGTCGGCGCTCCCACAGAGAACGCTCTCCCCCTGGGGGCCGCCAGCCGACATTGTCTGACTGACAGCACCCTGAGGAGGCCTGCTCTGTGTGAGCGCACCGGACGATGGGAGGATGGCAGGAGATGATCCTGCAGGTACCCTGGGCCTAAGCCATGTAGGGCTTTATAGGTGAGCACCAGCACCTTGAAACGAACCCGAAGAACCACCGGTAGCCAGTGCAGCTCATGCAGGAGAGGTGTCACACAGGAGTACCAAGAAGCCCCCGTAACAACCCGCGCGGCTGCATTCTGGACTAACTGTAGCCTTCGGGTGCATCCCAAGGGCAGCCCCATGTAGAGGGCGTTAACAGTAGTCCAACCAAGACGTAACAAGGCCATGAGTGACCGTGGCAAGGGCATCTGATCTAGGAAAGGGCGCAACTGGCGCACCAGGCGTACCTGTGCGAAGGCCCCCCTGGTCACAGCCGTCAAATGATCTTCTAAAGATAGCCGTGAATCCAGGAGTACCCCCAGATTGCGGACCCTTTCTGAGGGAGTAAGGACCTCCCCTCCCATCACAAGTGACAGGGCCACTAGATCACGAGATGCCGATATCCACAGCCACTCAGTCTTGGATGGGTTGAGTCTGAGTCTGTTTCTTCCCATCCAGGCCCGTACAGCTTCCAGGCAGCGGGACATCACAGAAACGGCATCCCCAGGGTGATCTGGGGTGGAGATATAAAGCTGAGTGTCATCAGCATATTGGTGGTACCTCACCCCGAAACCACGAATGATCTCACCCAGCGGCTTCATATAGATGTTAAAGAGCAGATTTAATCTGTCTATACTCATAATTATTTCGTATTCATAATTATTTTATTTTATTTTCTGTAATAGGTCCATACACTTTTGTCCAACAACATCTCATGATAGGTACAGATCCACGTGCAATTCTGAAAGACCTATTACCAGAAACAATTCCTCCTCCTGAATTGGATAATATGACATTATGGCAAATTGTTGTTAATATTCTATCAGAACCACCTAAAAGAAAAAAGAGAAAAGATATTAATACTATAGAGGATGCAGTGAAACTCCTGCAAGAATGCAAAAAAATAATTGTATTGACTGGAGCTGGGGTATGTATTCACAAATAGAATATATCATAGTTTGATGTTTTAATATGCTCATTAAATATAAATGTTTTATATTCAATTGCAGTTGAATGCAATTATGTGAATTATTGCTCTGTGCCATGTAATTCTTACCCCTGAGCAAATAGTTGTGATTGCACATATGAAACACTGCAGCTTATGGTGCAATTCTCATTTTGTCATTTTGATAAAACAGTTAAACCCTGCAAATACTTAAGGTGCATATTTTACTTGCACGTACAATTTTATAAATTAAGTATTTTCCCCTCTTCTGAAAGCAATAATGGTGAAGCCAAAGCTATAGACAGGAAGAGGCAACTTTGGGCCCTTCAGATTTTTTTATTTCTTGCTGTTGGTTATGCTAATTGGGGCCAACTTCTGAAAAGCACCAAATTGGTAATAGTTTCTATAACTTTTTGAAATAGCAGCAACCCTTAGTGTTGTAGTTCAAGTTATTTGTTGGTGACTCGCAAATAAGAAAAAGTGTACCACTATGATCTGAAAATAGTACTGTATATATTCTCATATAAGACCATCTATGGATATGCTTACCCTTAAATTTTTAATGAAAATACCATGAAAAATGTGTCATTTGTGAATGTCAACCCATATTTTTCATGGTTATTTTGGATAAAAGAAATTGATGGTCATATTATCAGCAAATGGGCTTATTCACAAGTATATTGAGAAATACGGTACTTTAAAAAGTCTGTACAAATAAGCCCATGGACAGTTTGGGGGTGTATGTTGGCACCTGATATTCTCTGCTTATATATCTACGCTAGTTTTATTCTGAGTTTCAGGAAACATGGCAGAGCATCATGCTTCTACTGCTAATAGAGTCAGACTGCCTGTTTTCATTTTTGTGGAATGGTAATGACAGCAATAAAATAAAGCAAGTCTTAACATGCTTGATTCTTTTAGGTGTTCTGACTACAGTTATATTAGCATTTCCTCACATGGTAATTTTTTTCATGTAGATGTAAAGAAATACACTTTCTTTTGCAGTTAGACTTTCCTCACATGTAGGGTTTTTTAAGTGTATGAGTGAGTATTTCACAGGTCATTCTTGATAAAAGAATCTTTGTTAATTGCAATAATATTAGCAACTATCAGCTATATATTCTATATTTTGCCATCCATTTCAGGTATCAGTTTCTTGTGGCATTCCTGACTTCCGATCAAGAGATGGTATATATGCCCGCCTAGCAGTTGATTTCCCAGATCTTCCTGATCCTCAAGCAATGTTTGACATAGAATACTTCAGAAAAGATCCAAGGCCATTTTTCAAATTTGCCAAGGTGCTAATTGTCTCTTTGATTTTTTTAATCTTTGGAAGATAATCATTTAAAAACTTCCAACAGACTTCGTACATCTAAATCTTTTTATTTGAACACCCCATTTAGGTCACATTGGGAAAGATCCAGTGAAGTTGTCCTGGTGAAATACTGTAGATCCACCAGCAAAATCGATTTTCCCCCTCATATATCTGCTTACATCATAAATCTGCCCTGGATGAGGAGGGGATTTGGAACAAACTTGAGACATAGAGAGGAGACAAAGGAGAGATGTACTAATTTGATACTGCACCTATTTATGGAGTGTATCTTACTATTTTCACAAACCAACGTATACCCAATCAACCTCAACTTGAGGTTCAGTTTGAATAAGGACAGTGATAGACTAAATTACTTAGATTTGGGAAACAGTGTAGGTTTTCTCCCCAGCATAATGCATGACTTAGAGGTCATCATTGAAGTTAGGTGATAGACGATTTAGGATATAATTGTGGTAGCAAGCTATTTATTTCATTAAATTTATTATTGCCACCTCCTCAGGCAGACCCTAGACTGCTTACAAAATATACTTTTAAAAAGACACAAAACAAATGGCCAGACTAAAAACAGTCATTAAAACAAAGCATGACAGCCCCCATCTTCAACATAATATTCCCTGGCTTGGTAACAAAGCTAGATTTTAAGGGCTTTTTGAAACCCTAGATTAGAGGCTGCAGTCTGTACCTGCAGAGATGCTGTAATGGGAGGGGGTGCTATGACAGTAAAGACATATTTTCTAGATTGAATATGTCATTTTGCTGCAGAAATATTATTATATTAACATATATTAACATATTTAGTGCTAATATAGATGGTGCTCTGGACTATTTTGCCTTTAGCAAAGTAGATACAGCAGTTTTCTGTCCTTCCCAACCAACATTTATGCAATTTGCAATGTTAAGGGCATGATGTTCTACAATTAAGTTGTATTGTTTAGAATATTCACAGGTCAGTAATATTTGTGGAGAGAATTCTGTTGTCTTTCAGTAATATTTCAAATTTGTGAAATTACTTAAATATTAATTGAAATTCTGAGATTTGGATTATATATGTGGTATCTTATTATATCTACTCCGAAGTGCGCTCTATTAAATGTGCAAGATTGCTCTTTTATTATTCTGTTCCCAATAACTATGGGAAGCTGCAGCAAGACATGATTTCCAAACTATGCTCCCCAACAATTCATTTCCCTTACCAAATAGTAGATATGTAACAGCAAGCAAAATTGCATTTGCTGCATTTTTCAATAGTAGTCTTTATTGTATGTTGAAATTGTGTATGTGGTGCCGTGTAACAATTGCAGAGATTATTGACAAAATCTTGTTTGCATTCTTTTGCAGGAAATATATCCTGGACAGTTTCAGCCATCTCTTTGTCATAAATTTATTGCTTTAATGGATAAAGAAAGAAAACTCCTTCGCAATTATACACAGAACATAGATACACTGGAACAAGTTGCTGGAATTCAAAGGATAATCCAGTGCCATGGTAAGTGAAATATACATTCTTTTCTATCCTAGATACAGAGTTACAATAAAGATGAGGAGAAAATGGTCACAACTAATCAAAGCCTCACAGTCTAAAAATCCTTCCCTGTTCTGGCATTCTATAACAAATAGTTCACATAACAACTTTACACAATTCCATTGTTGCATCTCCTCAAGTACTGGGTACCCTACTTCCAAGCCTTTTGTGATCTACATGTTAACACCTTTAGCCTGTGTGATGGATATACCATTATCCTCACCATCACAGTGGCCCCCAGTCACATGCAAGGAAGTCAGAACTTCCATTAACTAGCATAAGTGTGTTAAAGTCCATGGCAGTGACTGTATTTTCTCCCACCCCAGCTAATTAAATCAAATCAAATTCATATTGGCAGGTTCCTGTATTAGCCTTTTAATTTTCCTACATTAATCATACAATCAAGATCCCAGAGGACTGGAAAGAAGCCATAATTGTCCCCTTAAATTGCACTTTTAACTGTTAAATTATGAGATTTGGATTTAATTTCTTTTTAACTTTTTCATTAGATGTTTTTTACTGTTGTGAGCCACCCTGAGTCCGGCTGGAGATAGGGCGGCATATAAATCTCAATAATAATAATAATAATAATAATAATAATAATAATAATAATAATAATAATAATAATAATAATAATAATAATATAAAATGGTGATGACCTATTGCATCGCAACAGGTAGTTCTCAACTTACAATGGGTTACTTAGTGACTGTTCGAAGTTCATATTGACCTCCACCCCCAAAAAGGTTTACTTCTGTTTCTGGCAAAAAACTACCCATTGTGAACAATGAATTCACTTAATGACCCAGCAATCGCTTAATAACCATAGCTTTGCTTAATGCCATAGTGATGTGCTTAGCAAAATGTCATAAAATTGGGTATGCTATGTTGATGAAGCACTTAATGACCAGCATAATTCACATCCATAACTTCAGGTGCAATTACAGTCCTAGGTTGAGTACTATAGTAAACTAAAGCCAAGTACCTGTTTAGCAAACTCCAAATTTGGGTAATAGAAAAGGGAATAATTGACTCTGAACAAGTAGAGCTTCAACTGGGACAATCTGCTATGGACTAGCAGTGCTTCAACATCTGTCAGACAATATACCAACCACTCTTGACTTGAATCTATATGTAGCCCTTTATTGATTTTAAGGCAGTTTTTGATAATATCTCAAGGGTAAGATTTTGAGACATTCTGAGCAGATCCTCTATAAACAAAAAAAATCCTGCTTTGTCAGGCACAGTTATTTCCAAACATGTTCCTAATCAATAAACTACAATAAAATCCAGTCTTGCATATAATCAGAGAGCTTTCCAACTTTATTCAAACTGACAAGAGGGTGAGACAGGGATGTATTCTGGCATAATTTTTAAAACACATATATCAACTCTCTAATTAAAACTTTTCAGATGTGCTCTCTTTCTAATCATCTTGGAGGGAAGTAAGCAATGGGATACCACAAGGTTCCGTCTTAGGCCCAGTACTCTTCAATATCTTCATAAATGACTTAGATGAGGGTATAGAAGGGGAACTTATCAAATTTGCGGATGATAGTAAACTGGCAGGAATAGCCAACACCCTAAATCAGGGGTGTCAAACTCGCAGCGTCATGTTGCCACTTGACGTATTGTGACTTTTTCCCCCTTCGCTAAACCGAGGGGTGCGGGGGGCAGTGCATGAGACATCCGGTCCGTAGGCCGCGAGTTTGACACCTCTGCCCTAGATGAGATCCAGATGGATCTTGACAGACTTGAACACTGGGCCCTATTTAAATGAAATTCAATGTAGAGAAAAGTAAAGTCTTATACTTTGGCAAGAAAAACCAAAAGTACACATATAGACTGGGTGAAACCAGGCTTAATAGCAGTAACTGTGAGAGGGATCTTGGAGTCTTAGTGGACAACAAATTAAATATGAGCCAACAGTGTGCGGCAGCAGCCAAGAAAGCCAATGCAATTCTAGGTTGCATTAACGGGGGGATACAATCAAGATCAAGTGATGTACTAATACCACTCTATAAAGCCTTAGTATGACCACACCTAGAGTATTGCATCCAATTTTGATCACCACACTATAAAAAAAGATGTTGAGACACTAGAAAAAGTGCAGAGAAGAGCACTGGAGGGGGCCTGGAGGCTAAAACACAGGATGAACAGTTGTAAGAACTGGGCATGGCTAGTGATGAGAAGAGAAGGACCAGGGGAGACATGATAGCAGTGTTCCAATATTTGAGGGTCTGCCACAGAGAGGAGGGGGTCAAGCTATTTTCCAAAGCACCTGAAGACCAGACAAGGAATAATGGATGGAAACTGATCAAGGAGAAATTCAACCTAGAAATAAGAGAAATTTTCTGACAGTGAGAGCAATTTACCCATGGAACAGCTTGCCTTCAGAAGTTGTGGGAGCTTCATCACTGGAGGCTTTCAAGAAGAGACTGGACTGCCATCTGTCAGAAATGGTGTAGGGTCTGCTTGGGCAGGGGGTTGGACTAGATGACCTACAAGGTCTCTTCCAACTCTGTTAATCTGTTAAATCTCTTCAAATTTGAGGGTCATATTCCTCTGTGAAAGGCAACACTCCAACCACTACGCCATCCAGCCACTTGCTCGATTTCATATACTGCATACAATGAATATATTGAAAGTACATGTATTACTGATAAAATCTGAGTGGGGGGAAAAAAATCTTGACAACTGGTATGTTCCTTTATTTGCTGGTATATGTATTTCAGGTTCCTTTGCAACGGCTTCTTGCCTCATCTGTAAATACAAGGTTGATTGTGAAGTTGTACGAGGAGATATTTTTAATCAGGTAATTATTATTTTAGAATTGACTGGTGAAAAAGAACTATATATTAGAAATATTATTAAATACATTGAAAATATAACTAAGCATGCAAAATCTTTTTGTTAAAACTGATCCCATACAACTTAAAATATAGCATTCTCTGAATCTAAATATGTGAATCGTAGCTATATATACAGTAATTATTGTGATTACTTTTCCTTACAAAGAACCAGTTGTAGGCTCCATAGTTGATTATATATAATTATTTATTTAATTATATTTGCATCTTATCAGTTCTCCATTTGAAAAAGAAAATGGGAGTTAAATGCAAAGAATAGTTCACTGCTTAATAGCGATACCAAGTAATGCCATCTAGTATAAAGTACTGCATTTTAAAAAAGGATCAATGGAAGTAGTTTTGCAATTGTTCCTTAAAGTTCATGTTCAGGTCAAACATACATTTAAGAAGGATTGAAGAAAGTGTGTATGCTTGACCAGGACATGATAGCAGGGGTGGGTTCTAAAATTTTTTACTACCGGTTCTGTGGGCGTGGCTTATTTTGTAGGCGTGGCTTGGGGGGGTCATGTGACTGGGTAGGCATGGCTAACTGGTCATGTGACCGGGTGGCGATGGCTATGTGTATAGGGACTAATCAGAGGGCTGAAAAAAGTCATTTCTGACAGGTCCTCGCACTTTTGACTGGTCCTCACACTTATGACCATCCTCATATTTATGCCCGTGCAGCAATCTTAACAACCATGTCACTCATTTCACAACTGCTTCTCTTCACCATGGTGATAAGATAGGGCAAAAAACGTAAAATGTGAGGACAGTCGTAAGTTCGAGGACTGGTCAAAAGTGTGAGGACCAGTCAAAAATAACTTTTTCAGCCCTCTGAGTAGTCCATATGCATAAAAGGATACAGCAATAGAGAGGGATGAAGGAAGGGAAGGGAAATTAGAGTAGGAGTGAGGGTAAGAGAGGGAGGAAGAGAGGAGGAGAAGGAGAAAGGAAGAGGAAGTAGGGAGGAGAAGAAGGGGAAGAGAAAGTAAGAAGGAAAGAAAAGAGAGAGGTGGTAGGTTTGAGGAGAAAGATTGCTGTACAATAAAAAAGATGAAAGGGAAGAAAGCCAACCCCAAACAAATATAAAGATATTGAGATAAAGAATGAATTGTTAAACTTTAAAGAATAAAAGAGAACAAATATGAATAAATAGCAATACTTAGAAACACACATACAAACATAAAATGTATTTTCTTTGAACAGAGTATTTGGCTGGTTCACAAATTTAAACAGTGTTTAGTCATTTCAATTAAATTTACAATTTCTATATTTCCTTTTTGCCATATTTATTCCTCATCTATTTTTTTAAAAAACTAATATTACCCTTCATCCTCATCTCTAATCTTAATCAAATTCAATTTTTCTCTTCTCTTCTATATTATACCCCTTCCCATTGTCATCTATTTTTATATCCATCCTCACATTGGTTAATTATGTAATTATGTAATACAATTGTTTAATACAAATTCAACATTTTAATATAAATCAATTAGTTATATAACTATCTTTTTGTATATTAATCAATATGAACATGAATATTCCAATTATTTCCATGCAATCCAATTTCTTACAAATCAATTAATTATATTTACCAATAATAATAAACCAAATAATTTCCCCCATATATTCCTCCAAACCACAACTTAACCATTTCTCCTTTCAACACAATATACAATTAATAGTATCTCAATTATTACAATTCCCTAGTTAAATAGAGATTTTTTTTCTTTTGTGTTTTAAAATCTTGAACTCTCCTCTTTTGCCCTAAATTTCCCATTGTTTGCAGTTTTGCACCTACCTTTTTTGGTGAGGAAAAAGAAAAAGAAATCTCTCTCTGCCTCATTTTGTCACTTTGCAGCAAAGACCCTGCTTTACTTTCAGTTTCATCTTTTCAGCATAGCTAGGGGGAAAAAAATCTGCTGCAGCACTCTGCAGCTAGCAACAGCAGAGCCCTACGCAAAACAGCTGAGAGCAAATCAGCTGAGAGTCGGGAGGCCGATCTAATCAACTTGTGCTAATTAACCTATGCTGAAGCTGTACGGAGCTGTTTTTTCTATTTTTGCAGGCACCGTCTACTCATTTGTTTTCTTTTAACGCTGATCAGCTGTAGGTCGGCTCTTTGAAGCCCCGCGGCAAGAGTTTAAACAGTTTTTTTTCCCTCTAGCCATCAGCTGGGACTCAGGAGGCAGCAATAGATTGGGAGTGGGTGGGGTAAGCGAAGGGCGACCGGGCCAGGAACTGGTTCGGGGGCATGGCCAATCTTATTACCGGTTCTCCGAACTATTAAAATTTTTTATTACCGGTTCTTGTGATATGGTGCGAACCGGGAGCAACCCACCACTGCATGATAGCATACTTTAAAAACCTAAAGCATTGTCACCAATCCCTTAAATGACAGAGGAGTACACTTATGTTGAACATTAGTTTTTAATAAAATCAATGAAAGCTGAAGGCAACCTCTCCTTTAATAAAGGTTTTTAAGTAAGACTGCTAGCAGTTTGATGGTGGTTCTGTTACTCTTGATCTTCATGGATCAGATAGGGTTGGACTAGATGGCCTAGGATACAATTGCAAATTGCATATTATTACAAAATTTACTACGTCACAAATGTAAAATTTGCTGAGGGTCAGAATTTTGTGTGCGAATTTCAGTTTTGGCTTTTCACCACTGTATTTCACATGGCTTCTAGTAAACTACCTTTCTCCACCCGATACTGTTACGGATTGTTCTTACTTAGAGGCTCAAGCTGAGGCAGGTCTGACACCGAATTTATAATAGCTTTGGTAATTATTAGAGTAGCTGTGCTGGAGTTCATTTTGATTTTCAGTTCTTTTCCTAGGGAAATCTTCACTTAGGCTAAAATAAAAATTCACAACCTCTCTCAGTGGTTGTAGTGATAGACAAATTAAACAAAGCACTGGAGCACTCATGATTCTTTGGTAATAAAACGTCTGCAAGCAAAAAACCAAGTTCAAGGAGCACCAAAGACAATAGCAACCTTTTACAAGGACATAATATGGGGGAGGGGGGGTTGTTGGTATGTGATAATGTGACAAAATGAAGTGAACTCACATATAGTATCCAAGCAAATAACAAAGTTAGAATAAGAGAGAAGAATCTTGCAAAAGAAAGTTTAGAAAGTTGAAGACAATAAGTTGGCTGGTTGCCCGGACATAATTGCTGTAATTTTAAAGGTTTTATAGGCAATTTCAGATCTGGCAGATTCTTATGATATGATTTCATTAGCCAGTTCCTTAGCTGCAAACATACAGCTTTTCTCTTTATAGTCCTTGGCAGAAATTCACACCAATATGCAACCTAGGTTGTGCTTCATTTTTTTATTAAAAGTTTGTCAGTTATGAGTGCTACTTTTATAAAATGAACACTGCTAATGCAAATTCCTTAATCAGGTTGTTCCTAGATGTCCCAGATGTTCACCTGATGAACCCCTTGCTATCATGAAGCCAGAAATAGTATTCTTTGGTGAAAATCTACCGGAGCAGTTTCACAGGGCCATGAAATATGACAAAGATGAAGTTGATCTTCTGATTGTTATTGGGTCTTCACTTAAAGTAAGACCAGTAGCATTGATTCCAAGTGAGTATTGATTATGTATGTATTGAGAACAACAGAGTCCTTGTTTCAGTTTAAATTTAGTGATCATGATGAATGGTGCCAGAAAGCATAGAACTTAGAGAAGGTTTCATAATGTGGGAGCATGTTAGGAAAAAAGAAATATATATATGGATTCAGACATTTACATAGTTACATATATTCCCTAAAATTATCCAGTTGTTAATAGTTGACTTTATTTTTTTCTTAAATATGTAGGTTCCATCCCACATGAAGTGCCTCAGATTCTAATTAATAGGGAACCATTGCCTCATCTACACTTTGATGTCGAGCTTCTTGGTGACTGTGATGTTATTATCAATGAATTATGTCATAGATTGGGTGGAGAATATTCAAAACTTTGTAATAGTTCCATTCAGCTTTCAGAAATAACAGAGAAACCTCCACGGCCTCACAGAGAGTTTGAAAAACATTTAACAGAGTTACCACCCACTCCTTTAAACATTTCTGAATCTTCTAGTTCATCTGACAGAATTCCATCACAAGATTCTCAAGTGATACATTCAGAGCATTCTGATCAATATAAAGCAGGAAATTCTGATGTTGCTTTGGTATCTAAAGAAAACTCTATAGAAGAAAAACCACTAGAAGTCCATAACTCTTTAGAAAATTCAGAAAGTACTCATGATCAGTTAGAAACTACAGAACATGTGAAGGAACTTGGATCTAATCAAGAAGAAAACAAAGAAAGAAGTGAAAAAATCTCTGTTGAAACAGTGAGAAAATGTTGCTTGAACAGATGTGCAAAAGAGCAAATTAGCAAGCGGCTTGATGGTAAGTTCTAAGTCTATTGTAAAAGCTTTGAATATTTTCATATTATGCTTTAGAATAACTTTGGAGTATTCAAATATAATTCTGCCTTGAATGCTTCAGTGTAACGTCATAACATTCAGTCAAACATTCAATTAGAAATGTTCATTTTTAAAGTATTGTTAGATAATATTAAAAACTGGGAATGAATTAACTTTATATTGTATATAAAGTATTCTGGACAGTATTCCAAATTAAGGGATTTTATTTTTAAATCAGTGTTGGTTTAGAGGAGCAGGAACCCCTGTATCTCATTTATGTGAGATAGGAGGCTGTCTTTGGTTCTGAATAGATAAGTATGGCTGAAGTGATCAGGTTTCAGGTTTGCAAGGTTTACTTCACCTCATTCATATTCACCAACAGGTGCAGTAATATTCTTTATGATAATGGAATATTAGAATTAAGGCCCAAAATTGCTCTAAAAGCATCTTGAGAAATCCAGAAAATCTACTCCTTCAAACTTTCTTCTATCCTTGTAGCCCAATTTAGAAAGTGGAGAGGAGCAATAAATATTTTGCAAAATATTGAGAGATAAACATGCTGCTTGGTTTTCACTAATGGTGAACCTATGGCACGTGTGCCAGAGGTGGTACGCAGAGCCCGCTCTGTGGGTACACATGCCGTCGCCAGCTGCTTTTCTGATTAAGGGATTTTCCAATGGTCTTCGCAGGTGCTGGAGCCCCAGAAAACGGTCTGAAAATAGCCCACAAAACGGCCAAAACCAGCCAAAAAACAGGCCATTTTGGGGGCTGTTTTCCGGGCTTTTTCCAGGCCGTTTTCCAGGCCGTTTTTGGCTCAAAAAATGGCCTGAAAAATGGCCAAAAAACAGGTATGCGTGCGCCAGCCAGCTGGTCTTTGGGTTTCCAGCACTCCGGTGCACACACATTCCAGTTTGGGCACTCGGTGCCGAAAAGGTTTGCCATCACTGACCTAGTTCAAGAGATCCCATTCTGTTTTCTGACGGCACAATCCCCATGACACTTGTAGAAAGCTAGGAATAGAATTGTCACTACTATGTTTGGGCTGATAAATGAACATTTCATTGCAACATCTCCCCAAAGAAAAAAAACCATTTTCTCGCTTTTATAGAAGGATTTGAAATTGAGGCGATGAAAGTTTTAGCTCATGTTGCCCTAATTTATTTACTTAAAACCTTGCTATAGTGTATTTATCAAAGTTATTTGCTGCCCGTCTCTAGGTTCAAGGTGACTCTCAGTGGTTTACAAGATAAAACCCAAAAATTCAACAGTAATAAATATAAAAACTGATTAAAGTTACAAAATAAAAACAAACTAAAAAACAAGGGTTAGGAGGAGGGAAGAGGTGGGGGTGCCTTATTTTTTAGTGCATCAAGCACCTCCAGGTTTTAAGACTTTCCCTGAAAGTTAAAAGAGAGGGGGCGGATCTTATTTCCTGTAGCAAGATGTTCCAATGGGCAGGAGCTGTGTCAGAAACCTCAAATTTAAAAAAAAGAATCTCAGACCAATATGCATTCAATAAATGTAGCCCTGCCTACAGGCTTACAATCTAAATGAATGAAAAACATTACCATCTTTAGAACAACTCTTGTAAGATAAATAGAAAAAGAATTTGGAAGTAATCTTTTCTTTACGTTTTAAATTTAAGTGTATATTAGCTTATATGAAAAAGAGAATTGTACAGTTTTTCTTCAAACTTTTTCTACAGCATTAGGTAGAAGCTGGTATGGTATTTGTACTTAGTGAGCTGCTATTGCTGCAGGCATACTATTCACAAGCTTTTGTTTTTGCCTACAAGATGTAATGTAGGAATGTGTTTTGTATTCCTTACATTACCTATTTTGTTAATATTTTTGTTTGCTTTGCTGTTTTTTTCTTCCATTTCAGAATGTCAGTTATACTAAAGATAAAATACTGTTTTTTTAAAAAAAAAAATTTTATCATACCCTTTGCTTAGTTTGTGAGAGAATATTTGTAGCACAAACCCTTTGTGGTAATCTTAGTCCTTTTGTACAGTCTGTGATGCTGGTTTTTAATAGATTTTTTTAATGGTGAAATCTGAAGCTTAGGGCCATATTTATTTATGTCATTAGACTGGATTGACATAATTCCTGATTTAGGTGAGTCTTTTAGAGAAGAAGCTGATTTTAAGTAATAAAAAATAATTGGACTTAATCTGGACCTAAAACACATCTTGGCAATTAGATAATTGCATTCTTATTACATGTTACATAAGAATGCAATCACATAATTACATATGATCTGCTTCCAAGTGCAGTTCAAGAAGTTGCTTATGACCTTTAAAGCCATTAATAGCATAGGTCCAGGCTATGTGATGAACCTCTTTATACCACTAGGCTAGGACAAGGCTGCCCTTTTCATGCTGGTAGAAAGGGCCTACTTCAGATCCTGTTGGTCAAAGAATTACAACTGTCGGGATCCAGGAGAAGAGCCCTTCTCTGCTGTAGTGCCCGCCCTTTGGAACATCTTACCCTCTACAGTAAGATCCGCCCCCAACCTCATATCCTTCCACAAGAAGACCTGGTTCTAGCGATTGGCCTGGGGACCAGATGGGGGAGTTCTATGCTGGGGTTGGCTGCTAGATTGATGGCAGACTCCACTTCCCCTCCTCCGTGCCCTTTCCTCTTGATCCATCCATCTTTTTGGTTATCATATTGATGTATGATACATCAGTGTACAGAGATGGGCAGCAAATAAATTTAACAAATAAATAACTATGTTTGCCTTGCATTAAAAGCCATAGAAACTGGTCTCCCATAAATAGAATACGTCAGAGCCATTTTAAAGGGACGTAATGTACATGTTAATGTATAGTGAAAAATTTGAACTGTTCTAATTAAAGTTAATTCAGAAAGGCTATGAGTCATTAAAATGGAACGGTGTGTTTCTGAAGCATTAAACTAAATTGCAATAAACATCAACATACTATTAAATAGTTATAAAACGCAAGAGGGAAAGCAGAGAGAGAGAGAGAAAAGCAAGTTAATTTAGTGCTGCATTGTAATAGTTTTCCCTCAGTCCTGACACAAATAAGTGTTTCCTTATAAAACATATAAGATATGGAGAGCTCAGAACCATTTATGTATGATTGTATTCTTAATGATGATGCCTTCTTTTTTTCCTTTGTTGTTGATAAAACCTGTTTCAGGTACTCAATATTTGTTTTCACCACCAAATCGCTATATTTTCCATGGTGCTGAAGTTTATTCAGACTCTGAAGATGATGTCATCTCCTCCAGCTCTTGTGGAAGTAGCAGCGGTAGTGGATCATGTCGGAGCCCAAGCTTAGATGTAGAAGAGGAGAGTGAACTGGAAGACTATTACAATGGCATCGAAGAAGAGGAGGAGGAGGAAGAGGAGGAGGAGGCAGACACTCCTGACAGAGAAGAGGAGAATGGATTTGAGGAAGATGGAACTGACCTTCCAGAATCTGTTGACGAATCAATTTCTATAAATCAGACAGTAGAATTTGACAGTTCATCAGACAAATTGTAAGATAATTACTGATTTATTTCAGGAACTTTTCCACCAGCATTAGCAATTTGGGCATGTTGGAATGAATGTGTACTGAATTCAGAACAAGGCAAACAACGATGTTTATAAACATTAGAGTAGATTTTCATGCATAGTTTTCTAACTTTTCCAATTGAATTCTATAAAGACACACTCAACACTAATCATTTTGAATTTTGTGGAAGGTACTAAGTATCTTTTACTGTCACTACATTCATTTTTATTAATATGTGTTATATGTGTGTGTGTATTCGCACATATACAATATTTTTGGCTTTATAAATTTCACCGTGTTATTTTTGAACCATTTAAAAAGCCATCATAATATTAATATAATATAAAGGGAACAGCTAATCTAGACCAAAGAATGGTATTGTTCATACCTCTCTTGCTTTGCAACATTTCAGTTTATTTATGTCTCTCCTTAGTCTGCTGCTGCAAAAATATGTTGTTAAATATGAAGATTTCCCCCAAATACCTATGGCAGCTATGTTTTCTGAACTCTTCTTGTTGGGTATATTTGCATGCAATCATATTAGAAGTTAATTAGACATCAGTGACCATCTGAAAATTCCTTAAATTACCAGAAAATAGCATTTTAAAAACCTATTTAAA
Organism: Pantherophis guttatus; assembly: GCF_059756535.1. Taxonomy (NCBI): domain Eukaryota; kingdom Metazoa; phylum Chordata; class Lepidosauria; order Squamata; family Colubridae; genus Pantherophis; species Pantherophis guttatus. Next base: position 81,052,263 of record NC_142068.1, on the reverse strand, counting down.
TAAATGAAAAATGCTATTTTTAAAATAAAGGCTAAAATAAAGCAACTTTCTGTAGATACTTAATAATGCTTATTGGCTTACAAAATTACAGGAAGAAAGTATTAGATAAGAAATCATTAACCCTGTTAACATGAGTATTTAGTGCAGGAAGTTGGTATATAAAACAATGTATAAAATCTTTGTGTACACTGCCAAGATGTGAATATTTAAGTGTTGCAAGGTGTATATATAATGTTCAGGATATAGATGGAATTTTTGCCCAAGAACAAAAGTGTTTCTATACTTTTCAGTACTTTTATACAAACATTTAATGAGAGCTACTCACGCATCCAGTAAAACACAAAATTCAATTTCACCTTAACTTTAAAGTATGCTGCTTAAAGGCTTCTCTGTTCAGAGAACCTCATACCACTCCTTGGTAGATTGATGTAGAAAAAGCAGCTACCGAAATGAGTTCCAATGCTGCTTCAAAACTGCCTCTTGAAATAGAAGTGTCAAATGTTACAGCTGTAGATTGTCTCAATCCTTCCTGCTTTGTTTGATCGTAGGTTTTTAATTTCTTCTTGAAACCACTTTTCAGCTGGGCCCGTAGTTAAAACCAGTTGCCAATAATTCTTTTGCATTTCTTTAATATTCCATTTTGAAATATGTATAGAGCTGTTCTTTTCAGTCAGTACATCCAATTTGTAACACAGCATAATGAAGTGTTAAAAATGGCATTTTGTGTTCATTTGAAATGTTGGCATGTTTTCTTGTTGTCCAAGTTATAAATAGAACTTGAACAACTACACTTAAAGAATGCAATATGTTTAGCTTGGCATGCATGTCAAACTGTATTTGTGTTATAGGAGATATTTTAAATGGAAATATTTTGTTTTAAATTATTTTTACAGTGTGGATTATTTTCTGCTTTTATATTGTATATAGTGTCTTTTATGTAACCAACTGGCAGATGTTTTGTAGAAGATTGTTTAAATTGACCTAGCTCTCTTCCTGCAACTTTTGAAATACAAAACCAGTGTTTTATACTCAGTCTGATTTAAATCTATTAAATTGTTAACTTTTGGATGCTGTTACAATGTGTGCACAACGTCTTGCATGCAATGTTATTAAGTATGGAAAGTAATACAGTTGGTGAGAAGTAATATGCTGCGTCTCCCATATTGCTCCAGTCACTTTTTAAACTTTTTAAAAAAACAATCTTTCTAAAACCAGGACTTCTGATGCAATAAAGGCTGGGCCAAAAGCTTTGACCCCCCCCCCCCAGGGTGGGCAGACATCTGGCAAACAATTTCTGCCGAGGCTGGCAAGTCTATCTAGCCAAATGACCATAGCAACTTGGAGGGAATTTGTAGTTATTTGTAGATTTGAGCTTTTTAAAAAATATATACATTGAATACTCCTCCGTGGACTTTTATGCCAATTTTTAAAAATCATTATTAGGAATTTAATACTGCTATGCTACTTTCCTCACTGAATGGTCTCTGACTCTGGTTCTAAGACACTTGAGCCTGCAGTGTATTGTGCACATGCTGTTTACCAGTGGTGGATATGGGCTTTCTGTTCCTCCAGTGGTTTGCTCCCAACTGATAGCATCATGCACTTACCTTCAATGGGTATAGACGGCCTTGACAGTAGCAAAACAGGAAGGAAGTACTAGGAATGATGAGAGCAGCAGACTTCCAAATTCTGGGTCCTATTGAAGTGAGGTACTTCACTCACTGATGGTTTAGGGGGTGGGGGTAAGGCTATGGTGGTATCTTATAGTGGGGGAAGGGACAGATTGGATACTGTATACTTGAGATGAACTATAGTCTGCCACTGATTTGCAAGCTGCAGATTCTCTTCATCTTAGCTGGTTTACAATGCCATTACCTCCCTTTTTCTACTTCCCTATAGTTACTACCTCTTAGACCTTTTCCAAATGCCTTCTACACCCCCAGAAAATACCTCAGAATACATATGCTTTGATCCAAACACAGATGAAACTACTATACGGACAATAAAGATCACTCATGGACTGTTTTGCACATTCCTAACCAAGTCAGACAAAATAGTTGTTAGTCCTTGTGATATCCTATAAAGTAGGGGTCTCCAAACCCCCAGGCTACAGATCAGTACAGGCTTGTTAGAAACTGGGCCATTCAAGTGAGTGAAGCTTCATTTGTGATGCATGGGCTCTAGGCAGCATATAAAACCACATCACCCCCCCAAGAGATCTCTGGAATTTTTTTTTTCACACGAACTGGTCCATGGTGCCCAAAAGATTGGGGACCGCTGCTCTGAAGTCAGAACTTTTATGATCCTCTCCAAAGATAAACAATTTTATACTATCTGTTGAGTTATTGTTAAATGCTTTAATTTTCCACAATTTCTTAGTTCTCTGATTAAATGACAGAATGCCCTTCTCCTTTTGTCTACATATGCTACACTGTTAGTAATGAAACCAATTCACATTTATCCTTTGGGTCCTGTAACAGCAACATTTTAAAACACTACAAGAAATTTAGCTATAGTCAAACCTGGTTTTGTCACATACCAGGCTATCTTGTTTGGGGTTCTTTTGTAAAGCAGAAAGGCAAAGAATAAAACAAGCATGCATATTTATTGGTTGCAGGAACTGGGTATGTCTAGTTTTATGAAAAGAAGGACTAAGGGAGACATCATAGCAGTGTTCCAATTTCTAAGGGGCTACCATGAAGAGGGAGTCAAGCTATTCTCCAAAGCACCTGAAGGCAGGATAAGAAGCAATGGGTGGAAACTAATCAAGGAGAGAAGCAACCTAGAACTAAGGAGAAATTTCCTGACAGAACAATCGATCAGTGGAATGAGTTGCCTCCAGAAGTTGTGGATGCTCTGGAAGTTTTTAAGAAGAGATTGGGCAACCAGTTGTCTGAAATTACTGTTATTTAGTTATTAACAGTTATTAACTGTTAGGCATTTCAAAATAGGTATACCTTTACACATTACTTCAGCAGACCTGAATGTTTAATTGAATATATCTGACAAGATTCAAATGAAATTTAAACACATGTCCATCTGAAAATAATTTAGACACATGACTTAAGCAAATTTTCTCCATAATGTTTTAAAAAATGAGACTTTTACATGTATACATTATCCAACATTTTCATTCAAATATTTTTATTTTATGCTTGAATTGTTTCACTGCAGTTTATAAATCTAAAAAAAATAAATATTTATTTCACAGCTGAAAGTCACGTACTATTAATAACATGGAAACATTCAGGAACTTGGCACCTCCCCCCCCCCCCCCAAATTTATCTGCTTGGTTCAAAGTATCGCTTCCAATAACCAAAGTCCTTAAAAAACTGAAAAAAAGTAAATAATTTAACCAAAATTTTAAAACTACTCCAATCGTTGAGAGTAAGAAAGATAAAATCTTAGTTCTGCCCAAGAGAAAAAAAAATTGCTGATAATTCTGGACTCATGCCAAACATCTGAGTTTTATTTGGATTACCATGAATGAAATCTCAAAATTTAAGAAAGGGATTTTTCTTTCATAGTTTTAATTAACAAATGACAACTCCATGGACATGTGAAGGAACTGCCAATGAAAACAGCCTTGACATCCTCTTGATTGCTTTCATTGTAAAAGAAGATGAATTAGTTGCAAGATGAAATGGTTGCTATATAAATTTTCCTCATTATGTTAAATCACTCTCTTTTCACCAAGCCCATCTCCAAATGTGGATAAATATGTTGCTTTCTCTATTGTAACTTTATTTTAACAAAACAGCCCCAATTCCATAAAACAATAGATACTCTACTGCTGCTAGAGCATATTTTTTTTAAAAAAAAAAACTTTTAACAAAATGAAAATCTAATTTGACTTTCAGTGATTTGAAAAGAAAAGCACATCTTTCACACACACAGCAACATTTTTGCAATATGTGAAATACCAAAATTTAGTTATGAAACTTGTGTTTATTCCAACATTGCATTTATTAAGATGGCAAAATGCAATTCCACAGTTCGCATCAAGACAATCATTAATATAAGGATTTTTGGCTCCTGTGAAAGAATCAGATCACTGAACATAGTTTATGAACAAGCTTCTTATAATCATCACCACTTGGGTATCACTCATTTACACTGCAAAGCAGATCTAAGCATTGGCTTAATGTTCCCAATTAAATGATTGGATGGTGCTGAGTTTTTACATTATACTAAATTGAAGCCTTCACAGTGATCGATTGCGTGGATCAACTTCGATCTGAGTATTTCCTTGTTGGTATATTTTGGAAGATCAAGGAGATTAAAACATGTATGAGATACTGGAAGATATCCATCTCCACCTCCAGTTGGTTGGATAATAAGACTAAGGCTCTTCATTCCAAGTATAGGAATACGATCGCTCCCTGTCAAAAACACTAAAAAGGAAGAAAATGGAATAATCTAAGTCAGATATCAAACGTTTATCACAGAGTACCAGTATATGATATACAGGATTACAATATAGAGTGTTTTTGTTAACATAGTGTGTTAAAGTACTTTTGGCGAAGCACAGAATTATTTACTTTTGTGGAGTCTATATTAATCAGGAAATGGGCAGACAAGCTATTTAAACCTTCAAGAATTTAGTGTTCAGGGAGTGAATCGGGTTAACCACAGGGAAGATTTTATTATCGTGGTGCTGCCATCCATTACCCCAACACTTGCACACCAGAACTCAGTGTTAGATCTAAAATAAGCTAAAGAAATACATCCCTCCATTCAGGAGGAAAAACATTTTGACTTTTCCTAAGAATAAAAAAGAATGTTGCATTGTTTGTCAATTAAAAGGAATGTTTTAACAAAGTTATGTTTAATAGAGAGAATACTAAGGATTCCTAGAAAACTTAAAATAGCCTATGTATTTGTTTGAAATATTCATCTTGTATTTTTCCCCTTCTCAGTTTTTTAAAAATATATTTACCGTATTTTTCAGAGTATAAGACGCACCTTTTTCCCCCAAAAAAGAGGGTGAAAATCTGGGTGTGTCTTATACTCCGAACGTAGCCCTGCCCAGCTTCTCAAATGGAAGTTTCAGAGGCTGAAAAAAGCATCAGAAACGAAGCTTCAGAAAAGAAGTCCCCAGATAGAGCTTCAGAGGCTTTTTTTCTGAAGCTGTTTCAGAGGCTTTCAGAGGCAGAAAAAAACCTTTTTTTTATGAAACTGAGTTTCAGAAGTTTTAGAAGCAGGAATAAAAGCAAAAAAAGCAAGGCACAGAGTCACAACCAAGGAACCTGTTGCTAAAATTCACTGGGAACAGCTGATTGGGGGTATTCCGGCAGATCCCGCCAATCAGCTTTTTTCTTATTTTCCTCCCCAAAAACTAAGGTTATACTCTGAAAAATACGGTACTTATGCTTCCCATAATACATTCTACATTTTATAGGAAACATTGTAAGGCAGGTCCATAGGTTCTACCAGCACAATATTACTGTAAGCTTCAGGCTGGTATGTTCTCTTCTCCTCTAGTGTGAAGAGGTAAGAAAAATCCCTTTCTATCCAAAGTTATCTCCAAAATTCCTGGAATTCTGGCTTATTTGAACTATAGTTTGATAATAAACTCTGATCACTGATCCAGGCTTCTTTGAATAAAACATAAAATAGACCTCAAAAATACATAACCAGACATCCAATTCTACAGTAAGATTACCCACTCTTTACTTCTGCATATCTTGCATCAGGGACCGCTGAGGGGAAAAGAGATTTTCCTATTCCAACAGCAGAAATGGTTTTCATTCAAAAAAAATAAAAATAAACTCCATTCATTCAATTTATACAGCTGCCCATCTTACTTGCATGTGATTTTGGACAGCCTACACCAGGGCTGTCAAACTCGCGGCCCGCAGCCCGGATGCGTCACGCGCTGGCCACGCTCAGGCCGTTTGACACCCCTGGCATACACAATTAAGAAAAAAAAAATCAATCATTAATTAAAAACTGTTAAAAAGCAAAGTAAGCAAGACACCTGCCTTCTGGACAGTTTAAAAGTAGAACTGAATAACTCTGGGTGGCTTTTGCTTACATTGGAAAGGAGGAGGATAGATTTAACATTATATGCAAAATAGGACCCCAGCTAACAAGTGTCAAGATGTATTCATTTTATGAAGATACTTACACAAAAACTGTTTCTTCTTTTCCAGTGATAACTCATGAAAAACTTCCCAGAACAATTTAATTGTTGGATGTTCTGCCCAATATTCTCCTTTGTATTGAGTATTCTAAGGAGGAAAAAAAAATCAAAATCACATTATTGAGGAACATTATCTCTGGGATTCTTTCTTCCTTCTCCCCTGCAAATGGTAGACTAAATGTTGTCCATCAAACAGATATTGAACTGCAGGCAAGGACACTGTAAGGAACTGTGCAATATGCATGCTTAAATAAGCTATTTAAAAACTTTAGCTATAATCTTCTATAAAGTTAAGTGATATTTATCATGGGATGTCTGGGGAAGCGTGCAAAGGACTACAGCATACATACATTTTCATTTTCTAACCCAGGGGTGTCAAACTCGATTTCATTGAGGGCCGCATCAGGGTTGTGTTTGACCTCGGGGGGCCGGGGTGGACATGTCCAGGATGGGTGTGGCCAGCTCGATGTCACTCATGTCGGGGGGCCTGTGGTGGCCTGAACGCTCTGCCAGTGAAAACAGGTTCCCAAGCTCCGTTTTCGGCTGCGACAGTGTCCTGCAACCCTCTACCAGCAAAAATGGAGCTCTGGAGGGCTGCCTGGAGGTGGCCCTCGTGAGCTCCATTTTTAATGGCAGAGGCACCACGGGCCGATCCTTCACTGTTTCCAGGGCGGCCCCACGGGCCAGATCTAAGCACCCCACGGGCTGGATCCGGCCCCCGGGCCTTGAGTTTGACACCCCTGTTCTAACCCATTATTTGTATGTTTACTACCAAACATATTATTATTTAGTTTAATAAAGGTCCAATGTCTATAGTGAGTTTAGAGGTATCGGATTTTTTTTTCTTTTCATAACAACGTTCTCTGTTACCAAAGAGCATAGGAGAGGACAAGAAATATTGGAAAATAATCTTGGCAAACAGAAGGCTTAATTCTTGAGCAGCAGCTAATTTCTGGCAGAGCCACACACCTTCTCTAGTTCTTTCCAATCATAGTTTGTGTTCCCAATCACCATTGCTTGCAGTTCGTTAGGTTCAAACAGCTGAAGAACTTTACCGCCACACACTTTGTGAAAGCCTTCATGGAATGCATCATAGAGAGAAGCCACAGATTTATTGAAGATGTAGTCCACATAGGCATCCACAAACTCTTGCCTAAAATCAGATTAAAAGAAAAGCCCTTTAGAAAGACTCAGTACACAATCCATTTAACAACGGCAGTTTTTCTTTTCTTATGAACACGTCTTCTTCCTTCAACAAAATATTCAGTCAGGCAAAGGCTTAATTCAGCTAAATCATGGACAGATACTGTTATGGAAATGCTGTTTCTCCTCCTGACTCTGGAGTTTCATTTATAGCATACATTAAACCCAAACATCCTGCTATGTCCGATTTAGATTAGGTTAACTAAACATAGCACTAGCTTCTTTAATGGTTTCATGCACATCACAGGATGGAGCACCAAAATTAAGAACAGAAGGAAAACTTGGGCCTGTGCTCATTCCCAGCTTCATAAGCCACAATTTATGAAATCAGAGAGGACTATCTGATCATCATTAGTGTGTTGATGCCTTGATCTGAATTGATTGATTTTGAATTAAAAGTAGAAACATGAAATGCTAAACGAAGTATACTATTAAAACCTACCTATTCTGTTTGACAACAGGGATATCAGCACCATTTGGAATTAGCTCTTTAACTTCTGTGGCACCAAAGTTTTCAACTGTAATCTGTCCAGGAGAGAACAAGTATCTTATTGTTTGCAGAAGATTTCAACATTGTTTTGTAAGGAGCATCATATCAAATTTTCACTCAAGACAGAAACATACATACTCATGTAGTATGGCTATATTACTTTTATCCTTCTCATCCATTCCACTACCTTCTCTATTGGTAGCATTATTATGATTATCCTTTGTAATTATGTTTTAATTATATATTGTTATATAATTAATACACTATATATACATTAATTATATTTATAATTAATACACCGCATCTCGTGTGTGTGTGTGTGTGTGTGTAAAAGGGACGCAGTGGCGCAGTGGCTAAGACGCTGAGCTTCTCGATCGAAAGGTTGGCAGTTCAGCAGTTTGAATCCCTAGTGCCGCATAACGGGGTGAGCTCCCATTACTTGTCCCAGCTTTTGCCTAGCAGTTCAAAAGCACGTTTAAAAAAATGCAAGTAGAAAAATAGGGACCACCTTTGGTGGGAAGATAACAGTGTTCCGTGCGCCTTTGGCGTTTAATCATGCTGGCCACATGACCACGGAGACGTCTTCGAACAGCGCTGATTCTTTGGCTTTAAAATGGAGATGAGCACTGCTCCCTAGAGTCGGGAACGACTAGCACATATGCGCGAGGGGAACCTTTACCTTTATGTTATTATGAATATTATTCCTTTGTTTTGGCATGTACACTGAGAACTTATGGACCAGAGACAAATTCCTTGTGTTTAATCACACTTGATCAATAAAGTATCTATTTGTAGATTAATATTCATTCCACTTTGAAATGAATTGACATATGTGCTAACAGATAATGCTTACTGTAAAGTTGAGGCAGAAAGTATCTTCCACATCATCTTCGGGATAATCTAGCAATTGTTGCATACTCCTGGAAAATCAAATATTCTAATCTTTAATTTCAGCAACAGCAGAATTTAGTTAGACTCTGCAAACTTGAAAGGTTTTGCGATCTTTCTACCAAAACTGTGAACAAGGAGGTACATCCATAAAACATTGCAATGCAGAATGGAAGCACCCTCAGTTCAGTTATCCAGCATTTGTTCTTCCTTGAGGATTTTTAGCTCTAATGCTACCTTTTCTGGTCTCCTCCCAATCCTTCATGTTTCCCCCTCTCCCTAAATATTTTCTCCTTTTGCAAACTTAGATAGTTCCCCACAAGCGCATGCTGTTTTGACAATTAGATTGAAATCACTCCATATGTAAATATTTCATTCACAGTACTACAACAGTACTAGTAGTACCTATTCTAATCCCAGGCACCAATTTATAGCACGTGCCGGCATTTTTTCTAACATTCCAACATATGGCACAATTCTCAACTACACAAAAATTCATCTTGATGGCACCATCTTAAGGCAAACCCTGTTACATTGCCTATTTTTATTTTGATAACCTTCATCCCAAAGTTTTAAAGGATGTGTTTTTAAATATGCACAAATAAAATTTCTCATTTTTAAAATGTTTTAATTTTAATTGAGTTGTACTGTAATTCCAAACCAGAGAAAAGCAATGAAAATGCCAGGCAGATTTTGTATGTTCATTCAGCACCTTATTCTGTTTTACAAAGTCTGTTCTTGACAACAGAGGAGAAAGTGTTTGCTCTTTCTTTTACAAGTGCCCTCCTTTTTTTCTACCCAAATTTCAGAAAATATATGAAGCCAGAAAACAGGCTAGTCCTATGGGAAAAAATGGTCTCAAACCAAAATTTGATAGCACTGATTTCTTAGAACAGCCACCAAATGCTTTTCATCATCATTAGATTTGTATTTTTAATCAAGAACATTAAATCAAAATTGATTAAATCACAAATGTGTGTATTAACACTCTAAGCAGTGCAAATTAAGCAACATTTATGTCATCTTCTGATTGACAATAAAGAACTTAATTCTTTTCATTAATGAAAGAAGCCAAAGCACAGATAATTTAATTTCTATATTATAATATCAACCACAATTGTGTTCACCTGCCAACGTCAGGCATTAACTCTTTGAGGTCTTCCAGGGAAGGTTTCTTGTTCAGAAGCTTCTTATATAAAGCCAGTGGAAAGTGAAGTTCTACAATAGTAAAATTATATATTGCCAGTCCGCAAACAACACCAATCAGATGAAACAAGTCACTGTCTTCAAAGGTCTGTGAACACAAACAGAAAGCAAAGCAAATAATGTTAAGCTACATTGTTCCATGAAGAACTGCACAATATCTAAGTTTTACAAGTAATGTGCGCGTTCAATAAATGTCAAACCTCAAGTAAAATTTTAATCTTTTAGAAAGCCAAAACACTGAAAATTAACTCATCTGTCTCAGATTGGAATCTACACTATTAAAAGATTCTTCTAACCAGCTACTTTCCCTCTGAAAAAAGAACAATTGTCTACTTTAACAATCCTCCCATGTTATATCAATTAAACGGATACTGGCCATTACATGGGTAGGAGTCAAATGTTGCCTGGCACAACATGAGGTTGGTCGAAGGAAGAAGATGGAGAGTGCGCTTTGATACCCCAGATCAGAGGCTAACTTCAAAGAGTAAGTGGGATTCCCTTCTCCCTGAAGAATCAAATTAGCAATTAAAGGCTCCCATTGTATCTGGCATTCTTAAGAGTCAACACAACTCTGTGTACAATTCATCAGTTACACTGGTAACTGTTGCAACTTCTATGCTGAAATACTTCGCCATCATTCCTGGCTCCAGTAACATCCTGCCAGTGTTACTGCAATCCAGAGCTGAGGAAACACTTGGGCTCTGAAATTGCTGCTCAGGTTTTAAGAGTCATGCCTGTACATACATCATGCACATATACAAGGGCCTGTGCACATATGCTTATTAACACACTCTCTCTCTGAGAGAGAGGGACGAGGGAGGGGGGGAGGGAGAGAGAGCGCTATATACTACACAGTTCTTAATTTAGGGACACAGTGAATTTCAGTTCTTTTTTTCTACATGATGGTCCCTTGCAGCCTACCTGGGAGTAGGAGAAGTGGAGACTAGGCAAGACTTGTGTAGACTATGTAAATGGCTTTCAAAGGCCATATACAATCCATTGGTGTAGTGGGTTAGTACTGGGAAGACTCAAGTCCATAGTCAGCCACAAAAACTCACTAGGTGACTATGAGGCAGCTGTTCTTTCAGTTCAATGTGTATGTGTCCCAAAGAACTATTGATTTGCAAAAGAAAACTGGGCAAAAGAAATGCTGCATATGCACTAGTCTACCATAACTTCCTTTGTGCACTTCTGAGCACAAATTGAGATATTTCAATCTTTAAAGCTGCTTAAGACAAAAGTTTATATGCCCTTTCACACTCAACCTGGCTTAAGTGACAACATAATACTCTCAGACACTTCTTCAACTCTAAACATTTTCGGAAGCAGGACAGATCATGATTGGGGAAAGGCCCTTTTCCACATTGCCTTTACATTGCAAAATTATCTTTCTAGATGCTTTTTTTGAAAGGTCTATTTGTTCCACAATTGTTTTTGCTTATCCTATTGATTTTCATATAATGCTATTAACTCTATGTTAATTTTAATGTTGCAAATGGAAAAACATCACATATGTTTTCCTAGAATAAAATAAATCACAGCTTAGAAGTCCCATATCTAAGTTCACAGCATAGATCCTGCCCTCCCCCACTGCAAATGTTCTTCTCCCCATCAAGTGACAAATACCAGACCTCAGCCAGAAAGCGCATAACCAGATATAGCTGCCCACCTAGAAAGTAACCCATCCAAGCTGAAACACAAATTCCATCATGAACCACAAGAGAACAGTTGATGTGAACTGGTATAATTAGAATAAAATCTTTCTTTAACCACACTTAGGGTCAGTTTGCAAGGCAAATCAAAATCTGTTCACTGCCATCACACTAGCAAAAATACCCTCGTGATACAGATTACATACCTTATCTGAGAACCAGATCAGTCTCGAATCTTCGTTATATCTAAACATTCCATACTTGGGATCTAGCAGTTCTCTCATAATAAGCAAGAAAAATTCTTTGCGGACTCCACCTGCATCAACAGCTTCTTCACCTACAAAAATAACCTAACATTGGCAATGAAGTTAGCCTACTAAGTTATAATTGTTACACTGAAGTACAGATTTGTTGCATGGATAACAGAATATATATATATATATATATATATATTAAAAAAAAGCAAATTCATCATGGATCTCAAATTGCTCCTAATTTTGATATTCAAATACATTAATGAAGCGCCAGTTTTTTTAAAAAAATAAATAATAGTGATAGTATTTTTGAATGGCTGGGACTACTAGAAGAATCCTTTATGGGCCAGCAAAGGGAAAGAGCAAAGGAGTGAGAATCACAATTGTTGAGGTGTGTATCAAGAATTTAAAATATGCCAACATGACCTACCTTGAGAGGTTTCTTGTAATCTAGATTTTTTGTTTTCCTTAGAACTTCCATGGCATCCCCCACAATATTTTCTCTGCGCACAATTAAGATCAGACATGGATTGACAGATTCAAATACTGGGAGAAAAATAGATGAGAAATTCTGTCTGTGAGCCTGGTCAACAGCCATCTGGGAAAAATCAAGTAAAAGCCTTAGGAGCAGCAATTTTAGTAGTGAACATGGGACGAAGACAGAGTTTACAGAAAATTCATACTAAGTTAGTAAAATTATATTAATGGTGATTTCCAGCATTTGCTCCTTAGAGCAAAGTTTTTCTCCATCTTCTTCCCCCCCTCAGATGAACAAGCATATTGTTCCTAACCAAGAAATTTCTTGCTGCCTAAAGCTTGCTCTGACCTCATAAATGCTCAACAATAATGATGATGATGTTTCAGGGGTTGTTTGGCAACTGCAGGAACACAGGATGTCAGAGAACTCAGCCAAAAGCCCAAGACTCAAGTCTCCATCAATGTGACATCCAATTTTTTTCCCCATTAAACTGCAATGTTCAGTGTGACTAAAGGAACACTGTGAGAAAAACCATACTGACTACATTTCATTAACTTATGTTTTATGAATTTAAACTGCATTATATTGAATGTGTTTCAGTACACTGTTATGTTTCTCCAAGCTGGTGGCATGAAACAAACAACCCTGATTTACAAAATACTCTTGTCATTTAAGACCCTGATTGCACAGAACAGCTTGAGAATGTTAGGAGTTAGGGTTAGGTAGAAAATGGAAGATAGAAAAAAGGAAGTCAATAAATTGAAAACATTTCTGGAAAAAAGACAGAAGATTTGTTAGATCTGTGGACTGGCAGCAAAAAATAGCGGAGATGGAAATAATGGTTGGATTGAAAATGAAAGTTGTAGACGAGGACCCATGGAAGGAATATGGGAGGCAAGTTAAAAAGAGAAGAAGGAAAATTCCAAAAGAGTGAGAGATGATGGATAAAAAAGATTTTTTTTTCTTAAAAAATAAAAAAAATATTAAGATTGGCTGTACTGAGAATTAGAATAGATTAAAAAAATAGAATTATGGGGGATACTATTATTTAAAGTGAATGTTAGAGTTTAAGATTAGATTTTGAAAATGGATGATATTAGATATGCTCAAGAACAAGGATGTAGTAAATACTGATTAATTGAAAAATGAAAGAATATGCGCTATTAATATATATATCATTACACTAGACTATGTTTGTTTGATTAATATAGTAATTCTTATTTGTATTAATATGGGTTTTGTACCAAAATGAATGATACTCAGATGCCACACTGTCCATGCAATGATATTGATGATATTGATGTATGTTTAAAAATAAAAAAACTAAATTCAAAAAAAAAAAACCCCAGAGAATGTTTGGAGTTATCCTGATACCCTGGTGTACATACACCTTTTATATCTTACTAAAAAAAAAGTACATGGAAACTCAAGTGATTCAAGCCATGATGGGCAATGGAGCTCAGTGTTATGGGCCTATCTATTGGCAATTTACAAGATATGGGATATTATGATTGGCATGTAAAATGGTAAAGGGCATAAACTAATGAATGAAAGACGGAATGAAATTAAATTAAAATGAAGAAATAAATAAAATACCTACGTATTTGTGAAACTAAGATAAACAAGCAAAGTAAAACTAAAAGAAAGAAGACTATAAAAGTTTGCCATGAATATGGACTGTTCTTGTGAAATTCATCTGATAAATCCATATAGAATGTAACTGAATGGATGTAATTGTGATTGACATGTTTAAAATGTATAACAAAGTATAAACTGGTGTCATTTAAGCTGCTCTGGATGCATAAAAATCTAGGAATTTATATGTGAGTGGACGGTAAATGGTGATAATGGAAGCGCAAGATCAGATGACTTTGGGGGGGGAAATTAGCCAGAGTTGGTTCCAGTTGATGCTGATGGGGGTGGGGGAGGGGAGAGATCAAGCCCACAGTCCCTTCTCTACAGTGTCTCTTAGGTCTCAACACTCTCCCCATTCTATTTAACATCAACAAGAAGCGTTGATACCTAGCTTTACATTTCCACTCCAGACAGACCAAGTGATGTTTTGGAGATTCTGTCTCAGTGTCTGGATGCCATGGAGGGCTCAATGCGAAAGAACAACTATCAGTTCAATGCTGGCAAAACTGAGTGGCTGTGAATTTTAGGACCCCTGGGTCTAAGAATTTTCCATCCAATGAATGGAATTAATGTGCAACTTGTGGTCCTCCTGGACTCAAACAGCAGATGGTAGTCATAGCCAGGAGGGCTTTTGCACAACTTTGGGCACCAGCTGTGCCTCTTTATGGACTGGGACACACTGCTTTCAGTCACCCATACCTTAGTCCCCTCCTGAATGGATTACTTCAACATACTCTACATGCTTACAGTAATATTAGCTATTAAGTGTTGCTGGGAATCTGAACAAGCTATACTTTTAATGCGGATGATCCATGTGGGTAGCTAAGAATCTTAATGATTTAAATAATATGAGATTGTGCATAGCAATTAGTGATTTAAATTGAAAATTAATGTATCAAAGAGATAGTTGTGTTGGATAGGAAAATGAACTGAACAACTGAAAGTTACATATAAATTGGAAACTAGAACATATGAATGCTGATAAAATGTAGTGAATCAGAATCAGAATGGAGCTGGAAGCGACCTTTGTATCTTCTAGTCTAGCCCTCTGCTCAAGCATATACCATTTCAGACAATAGTGGATAGTATCTAATCTGCTGTAAGGAAGAGAATAACTGTCAAACATAAAATAGCTTTGTTATAAAAAACAGAATATTGAGGGAAACATAAAAGTAAGTGGAATGCAGCAGAAATTAATTTTTTAAGGAACAAAAAGAGATGGGATCAAGAATGAATGAATGATGAATTAATGTGGACTTGAGATGGTTTGGTCAGATAGAGGGAATCCATAAGGCATGAACTGTAAAGAAATGCATGAAATAGGAATGAATATGCTAAGAAGGCCCAAAAAGCATGACTGCAGTTAATGAGATCCTCAGAAAGAGTGGTGAAAAGTTTATACAAACAGGCAGTGTAAAAGCAATTTAGATTTTGTAGAAATAAAGATGTTGCAAGGATGGAAAGACATGGTCAGATATAGTGCCAGTATAAACTAAAGTTATCAATATTTCTTCCCCCTACCCCCCATCTCTTGCCTTAATTTCTTTGTCTTATAATTTCTTACCTTTTTGGTATAATGTTCCTTACCCCAAAAAGGAAACAATGTGATTGGTATGCATGTACTTACATCAACTGAATTAAATAATATTTAGCTTTGATTCTGACTACACTAATATCTCTTCCCATTCTAGAAAAGGAAAGAGGAAAAGATTAGGAACAAATGTGAACTTTAAAGATTACATTGGGATTAATAATGACAAAAATAGAGAAGGTGGAAAGAGACAAGGAGAGAAAGAAGAGGGGAAGAGACAAAACACAAAAAATTTAAATGATTACAGTGGGAAAATAAGAAAGGGGAAAAGGGGAAAAAGGAGGAGAGCAGATGGAAATACAGGGCAAATTAGGAGATTAAGGGAATCTAAAACTAGGAAGAAAAAAAGGGAAAAAGAAGAAAATAAAAGAATGGGAGAAAGAGAGAAAGGAGTAGTTAATGGAAAGGAAAAGGGAAAATATGTTTTATATTTAGAACTATAAATGAATTGAAGTAAGATCTATAATTATAAATGAATTGTAGTAAGTTTAATATATGTGTGTAATACTTGGAAGGTCTTTAATTGTAATAATGGAAATCAGCTAAAGCATTTGAAATTATATTGTATTGTGAAAAGGGATTAATGGATTATTAAATAAGAGGTGAAGGGAAAGGGAAAGATGAAAATTGACTTAGTTTACTGTTTAACATTTCTACACTGTGATTTGTATTGATGATTGTTGTATGTAAGCCGCCCTGAGTCCTTCGGGAGAATGGCGGCATATAAATCACAATAATAAAATAAATAAATAAATAAATAACATGAAGAGATTAAGACACTGTGAGCAATAATTGAAATTAACTGTTAAGAGGGGGAAATATTACTGATCAGGGTGGATTTGATTTAAATCGAGTCGATTTAAATCATGATTTAATCATGATTTAAATCACTAGTAAAAAGACTCGATTTAAATCATAATTTTTAAAGAGCAACTGTCATCTCTGCTACTCCTTTGACCCGCTGTTGACTCACCGATAGTCCCAGTGTTGCAGA
Organism: Pantherophis guttatus; assembly: GCF_059756535.1. NCBI lineage: Eukaryota > Metazoa > Chordata > Lepidosauria > Squamata > Colubridae > Pantherophis > Pantherophis guttatus. The sequence goes on along the minus strand of NC_142068.1, from coordinate 81,035,727 downwards.
ATATACAGCCTTGTGTTACATAACTAAGCTCCATTTCATGCTGAATAAACTAAATTATTTATGTATCTTAAATAGAAAACTCTTACGATAGATTTTTACCCCAAAAGTTTTTTTTAAAATAAATTCAATAAAAATCAAAAAAATCTGATTTAAATAAAAAAATCTGATTTAAATAAAAAAAATCCAATTTAAATCAAAAAAATCTGATTTTTTTGACTTTTTTAAAAAAATCATTGATTTTTATCCACCCTGTTACTGATTATGATTATGGTTTATTATGAAGAGGTGTAGATAGTATATATATTTGAAAAAGCAATGGAAAATTGGGTTTATTTTAAAAAACAATTGGAATTAAGAAATAAAAATGAATGACTTTAATGCTATATACTTAAGTAAATCGAAGTAATATATTTGATTGTAGTATTTGGATAAGCTGATAAAGGAAAGAAATGGAAAAGAGGGAAGGAAATGGGTTATATATGTAAAATTGTATGAATACTAATATCTATAATTGGAATAATGGAATCTAGGGAAAATATTTGAAACTATATAATGTTGTGAAAAGAGAGCAATGGGAAAATATTTTAATAAGATGATTTAGAGTTAGGGTTAGGTTTTAGAAAAATGACTGACCTTAAATTAAAGGTTTGCAATTTGGGAAAAAGTAATGGGGGGGGGGGGGGAGAAAAATTGTCCAAGATTAGAGATTAGGGCGAATAGTAATATTGGTTATATATCAGAAGAAATATAAGGAAAATAAAATAAAAAAATAGAGAGAAAGAATATTATGACAAAAAGTGAAATATATAAATTGTGTTGGAGAAAACTAAAAGCTGTACAAATTTTGACTTGGCCAATATTCTGTTCAGAAAAAATGTATTGTTTGTTTGTTTGTGTGTGTTTGTTTGTTTGTTATGAAAAAAAAACTAAAAAAAAAACTAATATCTCTTCCCATTCTGAAAGGTGATAGCCACAGCAAGCTACTCAAGCCAAAAGCAGTGCCCAGAGTTTCCCTTTTAATAAGAAATGAGATTATAAAGCATCTTTCAAATAATGAAGATGCAGGAAAAGTTACTTATTCTGAAAAGGCAAAGCACACACTTTTTAGTCAAATTAATCAAGGAATAATCATACTTGCTTTGCACATTATTTTAAAAATAGTAAAGTCTATTAATTTACCTGCATCTGCAGGACTGCATCTGTTTGCAAGAGTGTTGTCTTTGCCTGGGCATCAAATACGAAGGGATAGGTGCAAATTGTAACTGGTCCATCTGACACCTAAAAGAAGGGGGGAAAGGGGATGGGGATTACTTGAAAAAAACTGAAAAAACATTGTTTAATTTATGAACTAAAGGTTGACTACAACAAGAAGCTAAGTTTAAACGTACAAGTCAACAGATGCAGTTTGAGCAATCTTTATTATTTATACATTAATTATATGCAGTTTCTTCTTTGACAATCCAGATCTGACCAGACAGTTTCCAAGTGGGTATTATCAGTGTAATCTCAAGGTCTATGAATAAACCCAAGAAATTAATTTTGTTGTGTCTGGTTCCTAAACTGTTATTCTGATCATCACTTACCTCATGGCTGATATCCTATTCACAATGCACAAAAGGCAGCAGTAATTAAGAAGAAAAAGTACGGTTAGTTTGGGCATGTGAATTTCCACTTTCTTACAGTGCCAAACCTCAAGAATAAGTACTTCCGGTCAATTTGTTTCTCTAAAATACCCATACTGTTCTATGCTTACAGGGAATGGAGCTAATGAGCCAACAAGGAGCAAAAACTAAGATAAGCATATCGCCTCCATGCCAGCCCACCCCCCTACCCCCAGTATATCACTATGCCACCTCCCAAGGACAATGGGATTGCTATCCCTGAGAGATTGCTAGTAGGGAATGTTATGTTGGGGTGTCCTTTCTTGTGCCCTATTTATTCTTCTTTGGTTCTTTGGCCACTTCAGTTTCTTAATACTAAAGTTCTAGTGTTTTTACCTCTGAAAGTGCTGAGCATGTAGAAAATCATTAAGTGAAAGGATGAAGCAGAAACAGAAGGGCAAGTTCTAACAAGATCATGTCAACCAATAAATCAGTTTGCTGCTGCAGAATAGGGATCTCCAGAATTAGCCACTTAGAACAATTATTCCCAGTATTCTCTTCAATCATCATTAAAGGCTTTGACAAAATAACACATTCTTAATGGAAAAACTATCCATTTCTTGAGTTATTAACAGCAGAAGCAGACTTCTCAATCAATATTTCTATTCCATTTATTCTAAATTATCCCTCGGCTACTCTCCAAAACAATTCCAAAAATATTTCAGACCTGAGATACAAAAAAAAAAAATAAGAGAAAGAGGCATTTCTGATCTAAAAATACGATCATATATAGCGGGATGGCAGTAGTGATTTCAGAGCCTGCTTTCGCTGAACTGAAGTGGAGAAACAACAGATGTCATGCCTCACTGAGACTGTGAAGTCAAACAAGGATACCCTACCTACACAGTGCATCGTATCTGGGTAGATGATGGAGAAACTTGAGGGTAGAAAGGCTTCTTAGCAAGGTCCTAAGCATTTTGATTAAAGTCATTTAGTGATGCAAAAGTTTTGCAGTTCCAAAACATTTACTTTGAAGCTCAGATTTAGTACAACTTTCAGTATAAACTAAGAGACAATGTTCTGACCTTGGCTATTATCTCAATTAATGCTTGATAGCTCAAAACAATAAACACACCAGAAACTTGAGATAAACAATTCTGAGCAAGAGACACTCACAACCCAGGTAATCTGTCACATTTCCAACATAGATGTATCACTTTTTTCCCATATTATAAACAGTATGAAAAGCACCTTTCTATTCAGGTTTGTACTTGACATTTTTAATACAATATGCATGTAAAACTAATATTACCTGTCAAGTTTTCTAAGGGACCAGTAAGACAGATGTTATTAATACAAAAAAACAAAATTAGATATGAAATGTGAAGATAAGAAAATGCCTGAACAAAATTTGTTTTGTTAGTCTGACATTAGGGCAGCCGCTCTTTTAAAAAAGCTACATGACATTTTTCTCCTTCCCTGCCCCACGTAGGAAGGGGGGAAAGGGAATGTTCTTTATCATTTTTCTACAGAAGCTTGCAGGAGAGTCTGTTCTCTGTTCAGAAAGCTCAGTGTCAACAAAATCAGAATTTCACTAGTAATCAAATGGAAAATTATCATGGAATTCTAGGACAGCAGAAATGTGTAAGAACATCCTAGAACAGTGATGGCTAACCTTTTTGCCGTCGCGTGCCAAAAGCGGGGGAAACGCGGAGGGGTCATGTGCACATGTGCCCACGCCCATATTTCAATGCGTCCCACCCCCCCATGCATGCGTGCACGACCCCCCCACCCTCCCACTCCCGCTTTTGGCACGCGATGGTACAGTGGGCTAGCTAGGCCCGTTTTTCGCCCTCTCCAGGCTCCAGAGGCTTTCTTGGAGCCTGGGGAGGGCGAAAACGGCCTTCCCCACCCCCCCGGAGGCCCTCCAGAGGCAGGAAATAGCCTGTTTGCCAACTTCCAGTGGGCCCGGAAGGCCCGAAAATCAGCTGGCCAGCGTACACATGCACGCTGGAGCTGAGCTAGGGCAACGCTCACGTGCCTACAGATATGCCATAGGTTCGCCATTATGGTCCTAGAAGAATGCAAACTATTTTTGTGCTGCTGTTGTTGCTAATTTCCTCATTATAGCTTAATTCAAGGACATCTTTAACTTTTTAAACCCAGAATAAATGGGCTTTTAAAAATTTAATTGGCTATTATCGTCTGCAATGCAGCTCAAACACTTTAAATAGCCCAAGGGGTTCACCGGATACAATCTTACTTTGCAATTACAAGTGACCAAACAAGTTCAAGTTTTGCATCTTATCTTTCTCTTCTAACTGCAGTTTATGTCACTTCCTCTACTGTTCTGCCTAACCTCAGCACTGCATACTTGATACAGACAATTCCTGTTTAATGATTAGTTATTCAGTGACAGCTTGAAATTAGGATGGCATTGAACAGAGGAGACTTCCAACCAGTCTCATAGTTGTGGCTGTTGCAACATCCTCATAATCACAATTGTCGATTCAGGCGCTTGGCAACCAGCTCCCAAATACAACACTGCAGTATCCCGTGGTTGCCATTTGCCACCCTCATTGCCGACTTCCAACAAGCAAAACCAATGAGAAAGCCAGCACAAGATTGTAAGTTGTGAACACGGGATATTGTGTCTGTGTGAGATTTGCTTAACAATGGCAACGGAGACTGCTAGAACTCCTGTCTGAAGTCGGCAGAGTAACACGACAATATGCTTTACCACCAGGAGTACCTGTAACTACTTTAAAAGCATACATCAGCTTCTCTAATGCTGATAAAGACATACAGACATATGACACATAGACATTCCATCAGATAACATAAATAACAGGAAAACTGAGAACCATTCTAGATAGATTTATCCCAACATAAATCTCTTTTAGACATACTTTGCCACAGGGGAAAAAATCCCTACAAGAAAACACAGCCAAAAACCTGACCCACGTTTCTCACCAGAGCCCAATTTTGTATGGCCAAAATCATGCAACGTGCTCCCTAATGGTTGGAAGTAATAAACATGAAGAACTGCACTATCTACATGGTCATGTAACATACTTTAAAGATACAGTGGGAGCAAAAATTTAGACATTTACCATTCCATATGCCTGCTGCTGGATCCAGTTGAAGTAGTCATTTCTTATATCGATCAAATCCTGTATTTCATGTATGTAGAATCTATCATATTGTATTATCTGCCCACTTCTTTCGTTCACCTAAGTTTAAAAAAACATAAGACAATCTATCACTAAAAGTATTTCATATTTCACTTCTAAACTACCTGGAATGTATATTTCTAGATGAAATATTAGCTATCTTTATAAATAAGAACAGAAAAGCTAGAAAATATTTGTTTTCAGATATAAACAATGTCCCTTTTCCATGGTATAACAATGTAAAACTACTTCTGACTAATAAAATGATTGAACAATTGGCGAGAAAAATTGAATGCTTGAGAAGATGCTAATTTTCTGTATGCAGCTATAGCAAAATATCACAATTTTTAGAACTTTATTATAACTAGAAGCTGAAGCATAACGATTGCTGTACAGGAGGGGTGTCAAACTCAATTTCATTGAGGGCCGCATCAGGGTGGTGTTTGATCCTGGGGGATGGGGGGGGAACGAGTGCAGGGTGGGCGTGGCTAGATCGACATCACTTGTGTCAATGGCCTCAGCTGTTTTCGCTGGCAGAGGCATCGTGGGCCAGTCCTTTGGTGTTTGCAGGGCAGCCCACGGGCCAGATCTAAGCACCCCGCAGGCCACATCCAGCCCCGAGTTTGACACCCCTGTACTTGTTTGTTTGGTAGTTGACGCACGGTGATAGGAAAAGGGAGATGGCTGTCGAGAACGGACAAAAAGTCAGCTATGCTGGGATGGTTGTGGCAAAAGGAAGAGGACAGCCACAGAGGGTGGACAGGAAGTCAGCCATGCTGGGCAGGTCGCTGACATAGGAAAAGGTTCAGAGGAAGTTCTTCCCGGCAGAAACAAAGGTCACATGGTAAGTCACATTATTTGTTTGGTACTCATTGTTTTTAGTACTCATTGTGCCTCCTAGAACCAATTAATGATGAGTACTGAAGTACCACTGTAATTATGGGATATAATTTTTTTTTTGTTAAATCACAGAAAACTGGTTATAGAATGCAACTGTGGTAAAATTCTGTTTGAATTTTTGTAATAGTAGTGGCATTGCAGTGGATTTAAAAAGTGGTATTCACTCATTTGAATTATTATCAAAATTGAATGTCTGTAAATGTGATTAGAATTGTACCCTGACCACTTCAGCTTTGGCTTGGCATATTGTAGCAAAATAAGGTTTATTTTTTTAAAAAAAATTGGTTTAAATATTAATTTCTATTGAACTTCTGAAATTGATATTAGTTCCTTTGTTTAGATTTACAGTTCAGATGCTTTATTAAAGCATTTCTCTTCACTAGAAGATAAATGTTCCCTCCAATGACAACTATAGTTGCCAAATAAATTCCCATTGTGTACAAAATAAGAAAGCACTCTAAAAGAACCTAGACCTATAAATTAATATTTGTATCAACTACACTGAAGATAGATATAATCTGAACCTTAACTTGCAAATAAGAATACAGATTTTCAAGACCTACCCTATGTAATATTTCCAAAACTTTGAGCGAAGCATGTAGGCAGCTTGCAAATATTCTTTGCTCTGAAGCAGGGATACCCAACTTGTACAGTTTCAGAAGGTGGACTACAACATCTTTGTAAAGTTCCACTATTCTGAGGAACAATGGAGGTTCCAATATAGACCACCAGTTTTCTACAAACAGGCAAGAAGGTGACAGTTACTGAAGCATTCTACAGCTTGTTGAATTAGTTTTTATTTAACATTCTCTATGACCTCATTTCACCCAATGTTTAACTCTACATCAAACAAAACATCCATTTACTATATTTACTATTTTAACTAAAAACTGTTTAGGTGCTTCTGACTCATGAAAAGTTTCTATGATGTACTGAGATATAAAGCAAGCAAATATATTAAACCAATTAAAACAGGGGACAACCCATGTTTGAAAACAGTGAGCAGAAATATCAGAATTTATAAAATTGCAGGTAGAAACTGACAGCTTCAAAAACTAAAGAATCAATAGACGCTCTCTAGAAATTTCTCAGTTGAGTTTCTTAGAAAAAAGTTCCTGTCAAGGTTTCAGGACCAGCAAAACTGAGGAGTCTCATATCATATAAAATAGCGGTCCCCAACCTTTCAACGACAGAAAAGTTTGGATCTCCCAAAAGCAATAATAAATCCTGAAAGTGCTTTCAAAATGTGATCCTAGCCTTTGGTCAAAGCACAATGTCACCTGAAACAAATTGTACTTCCACTGCCAGATTGGCTTATTAGATTCCTATAATTCTATCTTATCTAAGAGAAGTTGTTAGTCTACATGACATCTACTATTAGGTCTAAACATTATGTAGAGAACTAACTGAAAAATAGAAAGGTAGATATTGTCCACATCATCCTTAAAAATAAATGGAATAAAACTGATCCTTAGGAACACAACAGCTAATAAAATCCCACTGCATTAACTCTTGAAGAGTTCTCAACCAACCAAACTAGCACCAATGTAACAGAGTGCTCAAAATCCTATAATGGACAAAAAGGACACCGTAGTGGTTGGAGGGGTATAAACTGTCATTGATAGAATGCATCAGAGTCTTCTTCTAAATCTACGTATGTAGTTCTTAACATATGTCCTTCACTAGCAACTATCCTTAACAATATGGTCCAACTCTTCATATGGGAAAACCAACAATAAATTCTATTTTACATAATTTTATTACCAATAACCACCTCAGCTTTGCTACTTATATATCATATGAACGTGACATATGAAAGTGATCTTATAACAATACTTTTCAATAGTTTAAGAATTAAAAAAAAAAGCCCCAGGTACTGCAGAACATACACACCTACTTGAGTTTTGCAATGTACTCATTCTTTGCAGCAGAGTTAACACCTACATATTTATAATTGACATGAAGCAAACCAACCTTACCAAGTACTTTCAATGGAGCTTTTTCTAGATTCACGATAGCAGTTGCAAATGGAATAGCCAAAGTCATGTAATTGTTTGCTTCATTCATTAAGGGGCATTCTGGCAGTGTTAGAAATAGTCTTAATGCTTCCACATCAGGCAAGGAGCTGGTCAGTTTAGGAATAAGATTCTTCTCCAAGCTGGCTGCCACCTGGGGATGTTGGGTAAGACAGAATCTAGTTTTAAATTAAAAACATGTTCTGGGAGAATAAGCCAATAAGAATACTACAAAGAGATGCATGTTATTCTTCTTGCAATTTTAAAAACTCATTTTTAAAAGCAAATTACATGTTTTTAAATAAAGTTAGCATAATTGTGTCATTTATTTCTGTTACAAACATTACTAAACGGAGCTAGAAATCAGGAAATTTTAGTCTCGCATGAAAAAGAAACGATGGGCCACTCACTCAGCCCAAGTCACCTCACAGGATTGTTGTTGTGGGGAAAATAGGAGGAGGAAAGAATATTAGATATTTTCACTGCCTTATTTAAAAATAATAAAGGCAGGATAAAAAATAAAGGCAAGACAGCATTGTCAGAGCAATCGAAGCTCTGTCTGGTTTTGTGTGTTGCTTTGTTGAGGCCTTCTTGTCTTTTTTAATCATACCCTTTGAACTTCCCTGCTACTAAAAATGTATTTGTTACATCTAAATATAAAATTAAAAACCACATATTTGAAGAAAATTGCATTTTGCTTCATCTTTTGTTTGCTGCTCTCTATTTACCCCGCTGCTTTGCAAATTCTTTACTATTATATTATTTGCAAAGCAAATAATAATAGCAAATAAGTCTTCACTTTGTTAAAATGGGACAAAGAACACTTGTCATAGTTTGTTATACAAGCCTGAATAAAAAGTATAAACAAACCAGACTTGTACTCTATTATTTATCATTCCATCTTGCTGTGTAAAGCACCTTTAATGACATTCATACGTTTTGACAATTTGGAAATAAAATATTAAATTAAAATATATTCACAATTCAAATTTCCCCATCCATGACGTAACAAAAAGAACACGGTACAGACGTTAACACAGAATAGCATGCAATGGAATCGAAATGAACTTGAAAAGATTTTTAAGGCCAACCTGCTGAGATATGTGTGGGTGTTCAGGCTGTATAAGTTTGTGAAATAAAAGCCTGGCAGCATTCATATCCACCCCTGAGAACCTGGCACTTGTTCTGTAGTGATCATCATTGCTACAGAAAGAAAGATAAATGTTACTTTGTACACATTTTTCTATATTTTAAATAAACAAATGTTAAGGATTTCATTCAATTATGTGTTCATTATCCACTGACCTGACAGCTAAAAAGCTTCCATTTAGGCAGCCAGCAGAAGAAAACATTCCGTCTATTTCACTATTACAAAAAACAAAAGAGAAAAAAGAAAAAACATACATGTCCATTAGTGAGTATGGCTGACACACCCATTTCTTCTTCTTTTTGTCTTCCCATCTAGGTTTGTTGTATCTGCCATTTTAGTTCCTTTGTGTTTAGTTTTTAAATGTGTTTAACAATTTGTAAAAAGCCATTTAGTCAGCTTCTACATTTAATAAATTATCACAGGTAGTCTTTAACTTATGATCAATTGCTTAGCAATTCAAAGTTCTGAGGGACCGATCTAGGGGGTACTTATGTCCCATATTCAATGTTCAGATGGTCCCGCCTTCCCCTCAGTTACATGATTTGTGGCATTAATACCCCAGTTTTCTCTCGAAACAATGAAATCACCAATGACATTTTTGCATCTCTTGGGTTGGTGACTCAAACTGCCTTGAGGACTGCATTTAGGAGTTCATTTCCAGAGTTTTTTATTTTATGGCTTCAGATGATGAGGAAAGATTTATTTTATTCCAACGTAAGAACTGATTATGTAACATCAGATAAAGCACACAGCTTTATTATTGGCTGGGGAATTCTGGGAATTAGTCCACACATCTTAAAGTTGCCAAAGTTGGGAAAGACTGGTTTATAAGATTTATCAAAAAGTAGGAATAATTCTTACTTTGCTATCTCCACAGGGAGCCTCCCTGCACCTGAAGATGAATAGTTTATTAATTTTTGAATGAAAGCTTCGTTCACAGTCCAGATTTGTTTTGAAGTATTCGGATATCTGAAGTCATCTGCTGGTACCAAATCCTGCATTGAAGTGGTAAATGATGTATCACAAGAAATTGTTTCATAAATTCAAATGCCTAGGCTGAGAGCTGAAAAAAATTCATTCTCTTATTTATACCTGCATTAAAGCCAGCCATGTTTTATAACCCAGCATTAAATAATAAAATAATTAATACCATGAAAACAATTTACAATAATGAACAACAATCAAACCATGCACAATCCCTTTTTAAAGCTTTTATAACTTGTCCTATTTTTATTTTTAAGTCACTTCATTCTTGGCTACTTTTTATATGTTCACATATTGGACAAAACATAGGTAAAATCTGAATTTTTTTTTTTGAAATTGTTTCAAAAGTAAAATATAGACTATTATCTGCTTCTGTTCAACTCAGGCAGGCTGACTTGTTCAAACATGAAACTGGTGGTGTCGGATTAATCCATCAAGTTTGAAAGCAAAAAGTTATGTAATAATTACGCAACAATAATTCCAGTTCAAATTATCTTACATTGGAAACATTATGCCACCGCTCCCTCTAGAGAAAGCTCTAATGCTAGATAAGATGGAAGGAAAGAGAAGAGGAGGGTAACCAGCAGCAACATGGGTGGAATCAGTTAAGAGTGGCAATGTTGCACCTGAAGGGCCAGGCTGGGATGAAAATCTATCTTTATGGTCATCAGGAGTCAAAAACAGCTTGATGGCACATAATCAATAATTACACAGATACTAAGCAACGAATCATACAATTATCTAATAATTTAAATTCTAGGAAAATCTTTTTGGAAAAAAAGATTAAGCAAGCTAATATACAGTATATCACAGAAGTGAGTACACCTCCTCACATTTTGTAAATATTTAAGTATATCTTTTCATGTGACAACACTGAAGAAATGACACTTGGCTGCAATGTAAA